>NC_138867.1:59171468-60598872 GCF_965194805.1 Balaenoptera borealis
CTTCTCTTATAAGGGTACTAATCCCATTCATGAGGGCTCCACCCTCAAGACCTAGTCACCTCCTAAAGGCCCGCTCTTAACCTTGGGAATTTGGTTTCAATATATGAACTTCGGGGGAACACAGACATTCTGACCATAGCAGTAGTCAATATTTTTTCCATTCCCAGCCCCTAGCAACCACTGTGTTTTCCAGAACATCATATAAATTAAGTCATCAGTGCAGTCTTGTTAGACTGGCTTCTTCCATGTAGCATAATGCATCGAGATCCATCACTGTCATTGGGAATATCAGTAACTTGTTCCTTTTTATTTTTGAGTATGATTTTATTTATGGAATTATTTGTATGTTTATCTTTTCACCAATTGAAAGATATTTTCCACCTAGGTTTCAGTGATCATGAATAAAGCCACTATAAAAATTAATGTACAGGGGCTTCCCTGGTGGCACAGTGGTTGAGAATCTGCCTGCCAATGCAGGGGACATGGGTTCGCGCCCTGGTCTGGGAAGATCCCACATGCCACGGAGCAACTAGGCCCATGAGCCACAATTACTGAGCCTGCGTGTCTGGAGCCTGTGCTCCGCAACAAGAGAGGCCACGATAGTGAGAGGCCCATGCACCGCGATGAAGAGTGGCCCCTGCTTGCCGCAACTAGAGAAAGCCCTCGCACAGAAACAAAGACCCAACACAGCCATAAATAAATAAATAAATAATAAAATAAAAAAAATAAATAATGTACAGGTTTTAGGGACTTCCCTGGTGGTCCAGTGGCTAAGACTGTGCACTCCCAATGCAGAGGGCCCGGGTTTGATCTCTGGTCAGGGAACTAGATCCTGCATGCCGCAACTAAAGATCCCACATTCTGCAACTAAAGATCCCACATGCTGCAACTAAAAAGATCCCGCATGCCACAACGAAGATCCCGCATGCAGCAGCGAAGATCCCGTGTGCCACAACTAAGATCCAGTGCAGCCAAATAAATAAATTTTTTTTTTCAATTAATGTACAGGTTTTGGCCTGGACATAAATTTTCATTTCACTTTGGTAAGTACCTGGGACTGAGGCCGCTGCATCATATGGTAAGTGTATGCTGAACTTTATTCAAAACCGCCAAACTGTTTTCCAAAGTGGCTATGCCATTTTGCATTCGCACCAGCAATGGATGAGAGTTTCTGTTACTCTACATCCTTGCCAGCACTTGGCATTGTCAGTTACAGTTCCTTTTGAAACACATAACAATCTTGTTCTTTAGAAAATGAAGCTCAGGGGCTTCCCTGGTGGCACAGTGGTTAAGAATCCGCCTACCAATCCAGGGGACACAGGTTCAAGCCCTGGTCCGGGAAGATCCCACATGCTGCAGAGCAACTAAGCCCCGTGCGCCACAACTACTGAGCCTGCGAACCACAGCTACTGAGCCTGCACCCCACAACTACTAAAGCCCGCGTGCCTAGAGTCCGTGCTCCACAACAAGAGAAGCCACCACAATGAGAAGCCCGCGCACCACAACGAAGAGTAGCCCCTGCTCACCGCAACTAGAGAAAGCCCGTGCGCAGTAATGAAGACCCAATGCAGCCAAAAATAAATAAATAAATAAATAAATTTATTTAAAAAAAAAAAAGAAAATGAAGCTGAGCCAGTAAGGATGTGTGAATTTTTCTGTTGACTAAATAGTTGGGCCAGAATTTGAACTCAGAACCCCAGACAGTCCTAGACTAGGTTTAGCTCAGTGTTTTAACTTGCTCAAATCCCACCTCCTTCTACACAGCTCTGTGGTAATCAAATAGCACAATAAGAAAAAAAAATAACCCAATTGAAAATGGACGTAGGATTTGAATAAGCATTTCTTCAAAGAAGGTATATGAATGACCAATAAGCACATGGAAAGATGTTCAACATTGTTAGTCATCAGAGAAATGCAAATCAAAACTATAACGAGATATTACTTCACATCTACCAGGATGGCTATAATCAAAAAACAGAAAATAACAAGTGTTGGTAAGGATGCAAAGAAATTGCAACCCTCATACACTGCTGGTGGGAATGTAAAATGGTACAGTCACTTTGGAAACAGTACGGAAGTTCTTCAAAATATTAAACATAGAGTTATCATATGCCTCAAAAATTCTCACTTCTAGGTACCCAAGAGAATTGAAAACATATCTTCATATGAAAACTTGTACACAAATGTTCATGGCAGCACTATTTATATTAGCCAAAAAGTGGAAACAGTGCAAATATCCTTCAATTAATGAATGGTAAACAAAATGTGTTATACCCACATGATGGAATATTGTTCCACCATGAAAAGGAATGAAGTTCTGATACATGCTACTACATAGATGAACCTTGAGAAAATTATGCAAAGTGAAATAAGCCAGACACAAAAGGCCATATACTGCATGATTCCACTTATATGAAACATTCAGAATAGGCAAATCCTCAGAGACAGAAAGTAGATTAGTGGTTGCAAGGGGCTGGGGGAAGACGGAATGGAGAGTGACTGCTAATGGCTATGAGGTTTCCTTTGGGGGTATTAAAAATGTTCTGGAATTATACAGAGATGACGATTATTCAACTTTATGAATACACTAAAAACCACTGAACTGCATCTTTCAAAGAGTGAACTTTGTGATATGTAAATTTACCTCAATAAAGCAGTTATGAAAGGAAAAAAGTAGGTGTATATGTGTAAATGTTCTGACTTGGGGAAAAGTGTGGGGAGAGGAAGGTATGATGGGGCAAGAACCAAACCTGGGGATGAAGACCCAACTTCACCCTTACTGCTCTATGACTTTGTAAAAATCCACTTACTCTTTTGATTCTTGGTTTCTTCATTTGAAAAATAGGAAAAATATCCCCCTCAAAGTGATTTTATATGGGTCAGAGACGATCTTATAACCTATAAATTGCTGTTTAAATGTTAGCTCTAACCCTAAAGTCTTGAATTTTTCTCTGAAATGGTAATTCTCTTTCCATAAAATTTGAGCTCAAGAGTGTCCTTTGCAGATTCTGGTCCTTCCCCTGGCCCTCAGTACTATACAGAGTGTTCAGCATAGTGACTTAGACTTACTTAACAATTGAGCAGCAGTGTGGGCCTAGGACTATAAACATAAATAAGATTTACTTGTGTCTTCAGGAAGGTCAGTCAAGTGGGGTGGGAGTAGGAGACAGATATCTAAATTTGTAAGTATAATGCATGTGCATGTAATTACAGTGAGATGAGCAGGTGATCATGTGTACACATCCACCCTTTTCAACAAGTGTCTCCTGGAGAAGAAAGATGAAGATTTGTTGGTTGGGAATTTGTGTCTCCCACCATTGGATCCTGCATGCTTCCAATAGGAGGACAGGGTTGAACATGGTTCAAAAAGATTTCTAAAGATTTATGATGTTGGCTATTTAAGGAAATGAAAATATCACTAACAGAACAGTATGGAGGTTCCTTAAAAAACTAAAAATAGAATTACCATATGACCCAGCAATCCCACTACTGGGCATATACCCAGAGAAAACCATAATTCAAAAAGAGTCATGTACCACAATGTTCATTGCAGCACCATTTACAATAGCCAGGTCATGGAAGCAACCTAAATGTCCATCAACAGAGGAATGGATAAAGAAGATGTGGTACATATATACAATGGAATATTACTCAGCCATGAAAAGGAATGAAACTGGGTCATTTACAGAGACGTGGATGGACCTAGAGACTGTCATACAGAGTGAAGTAAGTCAGAAAGAGAAAAACAAATATCGTATATTAACGCATATATGTGGAATCTAGAAAAATGGTACAGATGAACCGGTGTGCAGGGCAGGTGTGGAGACACGGATGTAGAGCACTAACGTATGGACACCAAGGGGGGATAGCAGGGTGGGGTGGGGGATGAATTGGGAGATAGGGATTAACATAATACACTGATATGTATAGAATAGATAACTGATAAGAACCTACTGTATAAATAAATAAATAAAATTCAAAAAAAAATTATTTTCCAATGGAAATTCTATTCCTGAAACACTCACCAAAATAATAATAGAAAGGATCTTCACCAACCTGATTAAGGCATCCACGAATAACCTACAGATAACATAACTGTTATTGTTGAAACTCTTCCATTTTGATGGATTTGCAGTTTCCCTTCGTAGTATTTATCCTTGTTTGATAAACTCAGCTTTATTGAGGTGAAACTTACATACAATAAAATTCACCCATTTTATGCGTACATTTCAAAGTATTTTTTAAAATATGGTCACATAGCTATCACTACAATCATGATATAGACATCCCCTCTGCCTCTATGCAGAAAATCCTGTCTTCACATCCACCACCTGCTCCAGTCTCTGGAAAGCACTAATATTCAGTCACTATAGATTTTCCTTTTCTAGAATTTCATATAAATGGAATTCTACAACACACATTATTTTGTGCCTGGCTTATTTTACTTATTATAATGCTTTTCACATTCACCCAAAATTTTGTGTGCATCTGTGGGTAGCTATTTTTTAATGCTAACCTGTATTCCACTTTATGGGTGAATCACATTTGTTTATCCATTCACCAGTTGAGGTTTGGGTAGTTTCCAGTTTGGAGCTATTAGGAATAAAGCTGTAATTATTATTTGTGTAAGTCTCAGTATGGACATATATTTTATTTCTTTGAGAGAAATACCTAGAAAGGGGTATTGCTAAGTCACATAGTTGAAGTGTGTGTTTAACTTAAAAAGAAAAAAAAGTCAAATTTCCAAAAGGCCTGTTGCATTTTTATTCCTACAAGAAGTGTATGAGTCCCAGTTGTTATACCTCCTAGCCAACCCTTGCATTTTATTATCTGCTGAGGTTTTAATCTGCATTTTCTAAATAACTAATGATGAGCATCTTTTGTGCCTAGTTGTCATCTGTATATCTTCTTTAGTGAAGTGTTTGTTAGAATATTTTGACTATTAGGTTATTTGTTCTCTTATTGAGTGATTTAAAATCTTTTTATAATGTGAACACAGGTCTTTTACTAGATACGTGTTTTATAAATCTATTCTCCTAGTGTGTGGCTTATCTTTTCATTTATTTGAGAGTGCTTTTAAAGAGCTTTTTTTTTTCCTTTTTAAATTTTGAAGAAGTCTACAAAAATTATCAATGTTTTCTTCTATGGTTTGTGGTTTTTGTGTAAGAAATATTTGTCTAACCAAAGGCTTCAAAAAAATTAGATAACTGCTTTGTTTACAAATTAGATATCATATTAAAATACGATTGTGTAAAAACAATATATCACTAACATATGATTGCTAATAGAATGGGAACTTGAAAAATATCATATTTCTGCAATGAGGGGCCATTCTTAGCTCACCCTCTTTCCTGGTAAACTTTTGATTATTTTGTTTTTAAAATCCTAATAAAAACATCATGTAATTCCCTCCAACACCATGTTCAAAGCAAAGCAACAGTGAGAGGATCAGCCCATGAATTTTCTAAGTTATTTATAGGGTTAAAGCCCCACAAGGGATGCATTAGATGCACCCACTTCTATTAGATCATATGTTGTTCATAATGGGTTCCTGGAAATCCAGTTGTCTTTTCCTAGGACCCCAGGATGTTATGACCAAAAATATATATTTCAAAACCTCTCCACCTCCAAAGCCCTGCTCAAAAGAAGTTTTGCTGCAGCTTTTAGTTGTTAATATTGAAATATTTCCATTGATGATTATTTGGCGTAGCAAGTTTCAAAACCTTGGTATTTGGAATAGCTTGCTAATGTTTTCTTAAATTACATCCTCTTGTGGGTCCATAAAATCCCAAAGTTATTACAAATAAATAAATGGAGTTTCTCTTCATGATGTAAACCAGCTTTCAATGAAGTCATTGAGGGGAAGTTTGGTTTGGATGGAAGAAGCACCTACCCGGGGCAAGTGCTGCTTTCCACTCACTGGGGGCTGGAGATGCGGTCAGCAGCTGCTCTCAGGCAACTGAATGGAGCAAACCCCCGCTGCTTCATTTCTTGTTTTAACTTCCAGTGGGAAACTCAATATTTTAAAATGCTCCTTTTTCCTCAAGTCCTCTGCATGTGGTGACCAGGGCCTCGGAGGCAGGTGAAGAGAGAAGCTGTGTTGGTGCTCATTGACCACATCCTTACCCCGTCTCAGACTGAACTAGAGGTCCCGGGGCAATCCTACAGCATGCTGGCACCCCCAGTGCTTGCCCTAAGTCCCAAGGTTGCAGCCTTCCCCAGGCACAATGGGAAATACTTAATTCAGGGTGAAAGAAAGGGGGGCTGCAGAGGCTGGATCCTTGGAGAGCAGCAGGCCCTGCAGGCCTTGTCGTGCATGTACTTCTGGGGCACATCCTGGGAGGGAGCAGTTCTCGTGGACCCACCTCATGAGAGCAGCCTCCTGGATAGCTGCAGCCATCCCACCCTTCACTGTGGCATGGCTCCAGGGTACATACAAGGCAGAGTGTGACCCACAATTGGTGTGGAAGTAATTACTACTCACATACACAGTTTGGGTCTCCCAGCCCTCCTTGGATGGACAACTTCCTTTTCTGCTTCTGCTTTCCCCTGTGTTCAGAGTCATAGAGAAATATACTTTTAAAATAATAATACAAGAGGGTTCCAGTTTAAGATGGTGACATAGGAAGATCCTGAACTCACCTCCTCCCACAGACACACTGAATCTACAGATACATATGGAACAATTTCCTCTGAAAAAAACTTAAAAACTGGTGGAGCCACCCTTTCACATTGGGCAAATGAGAGGGAAACCACATCAAAGTGGGTAGAAAAGGCTAAGACACAGTCTCTCCTAAACCTCACACCTGGTGTGGCATCCCAAAATCGAGAGGGAACTTAAAACCCAGAGCTTCTCCCTGAGGAGCAAAGGGTTTGTACCCCACATTGGGCACCCCAGGTTTTAAGACCAACACCTGAGATACGAGCTCCCAGAACATCTGGCTTTGAAAACCAACGGGGCTCATGGCCTTGGGACTCACGGGGCTGTGGCGAACTGAAGAACATCTCTTAAGTGGCTCATGTGCAGACTTACCTGGCTCAGGGCCTATTGCAGAAGCAGCCCTACGAAAAGCACCCAGACTTTATGTGAGACACTCATTTCCTAATTTTAAAGTGTTGGTCTGAGGGGCAGGGATCTGTTGGAATACTCTCCTGGGATGGAGGCTGGGTGCCATCTTTCTGCTCTCCCTCTGATTTGCTAAAGCCAGCAGGCGCCATCTTTTTTTTTTTTTTTCCTCTTTCTTCCTTTCTCTCCTTATTTTTCTCTTTATTTTTCTTCTCTTTCTTTTCTTTTTTCCCCACTTTTTTCAGGTAGTGCCATCTTTGTACTCCCCCTCTGCCTTGCTCCAACCAGTGGGCACCATCTTTGCACTTTCTCTGCCACACTCGAGTGCCAGCATCTCCTAGAGGGGAGCTTCCACACACGTCGGGGGCCCCCGTTTCTACATCTGGTGATCTGGTTTTGCGGCTGCCACCCAGAGGATGCCTCTTCATCACCTGCCTCTGGAGGCCAGAGGGGCTTGAGTTCCTCGGTCCCATGGGCTTCTAACAATTGGAGAGACATCTCTCGTAGGCTACCGCTCCTAGGGCACTGCATAGACAGCGCACTGAAGCACAGCCCCGTCTTTCTGAGAAAGAGGTCTATTTGCTTGTCCAGGAGCTTTGACCTGAGGGACAGGCTTCAGGTCTGGCACACTCCTAGGGGCCCACAGAGGGCTCTCCGGGAACAGAGACTGGTGAATGCAACCTTTGCAATCACCCTCCACCTCACTCCAGCTTGCTGGTATCTTACGTAAAGGAACTCACACTTTTTCTGGTTGCCGTGATCTTTGCAGCTGCTGCTAGGCTCTGCTGGACAGCGAGGCTTATGCTCCCAGGTCCTACAGAACTGTAACCAGAAAGAGAGTTCTTAAACGGCTACCATCCCAGGACACAGAAGGAGGCAACAGACCCAGGAGCGCAACCTTTCTCAAAAGAGGCCAATTAGCTCATCATCATGGCCGCACCCCGAGGGGCAGGCTTCTAATTAAACATACATCTACGGGCTGACTGTAATCCTTTCCTGAGACCTCAGAGAGCAGGCACTATCTTCACGCTCTCCCTCTGCCATGCTCCAGAGTGCCAGCATCTCTCAGAGGGGAGCTCTTACATGTGTTTGGTTTCTATGTCTGGTGCCCTGGTTTTTGCAGTTGCCGCCCAGGGGTCACCCCTTGATTGCCTGACTCTGGAGGCCAGGGCGCTTACTGGGTCCTGTAACAATCAGAGAGACAGTCCTTGGCAGGCGACTACCTCCAGGGCAATGCACAGACAGCACACTGAAACACACCCCCAGCTCTTCCATGAAAGAGGTCTACCTGTTGCTCCTGGAGCAGCAGGCTGAGGGGCAGGCTTCAGGTGTGGCACACATCCAGAGGATGTGGAGGTGTTCTCAGGGAACGTAAGTTGGGCAATGCCATCTTTGCTCTCTCCTCCTGCCTCACTACAACTCACACTCTTCTGGAGCCCTAATTTTTGTGACTGCTGCCCAAGGGACACCTCTAGATCACCTGGCTCTGGGGGCCAACAGGGCTTAAGTTTGTAGTCCCACAGGACTGTATATATTTGCATTCTTTAAAAGCCGTTGCCTGAGGGTCTGGCTTCCAATCAGCCTGAATCTAGGTGCTAAATGAGATACTCCCTTTTGGGACAGTGACTGGTCTTGGCAAACCCTCAACAACTGGGAGCTATTAAAAATAAAATAGGCTGTTTGGATGATCACAAAGGTTTGAGAGACAACCAAAAGCCAGGGCAAAGTTGAACAGTAAGTTTCATCTCTTACAGAAGGCCAGTCCTTCAAGATTGGGAGAAGTGGCTGTTTCATCTAATACAAAGAAACAAACACAAAGAGTCAAGCAAAATGAAGAAACAGAGAAATATGTTCCAAACAAAAAAGATAAAGCCTCAGGGGAAAAAAAAAACCTTAATGAAACAAAGATAAGTAATTTCCCTGATAAAGAGTTCAAAGTAATGGTCATAAAGATGCTCACCTCACTTGGGAGAAGAATGGATGAACACAGTGAGAACTTCAACAAAGAGACAGAAAATACAAGAAAGTTCCAAACAGAAGTCATGACATTGAAGAATACAATAACTAAACTGAAAAATACACTACGGGGGTTCAATAGTAGATGATGAAGCAGAGGAAAAGATCACTGAACTCAAAGATAGGGCAGGGGAACTCACCCAATCAGACCAGCAAAAAGAAAAATAGAATTTTAGAAAAGGAAGACAGTTTTAGGGACTTATAGGGCAACATCAAGCAGACTAACATTTGCATTATAGGAGTCCCAGAAGGAGAAGAGAAAAAAAAAAAAAAAAAAGGCAGAAAACTTATTTGAAGAAATAATGGCTGAAAACTTCCCTAACCTGGGGAAAGAAACAAACATCCAGATCCAGGAATCCCAGAGAGTTATGAATAAGGTGCACCCAAAGAGACCCACACCAAGATACATTATAACTAAAATGTTAAAAGTTAAAGACAAGGAGAGAATATTAAAAGTACCAAAAGAAAAACCATTTGTGACATACAAAGGAATCCTCATAAGATGATCAGCAGAAAGTTTTCAGAGCAGAAGGGAATGGCACAGTATATTGAAAGTGCTGAAAGAAAAAACTTTTCCAACCAAGAATTCTCTACCCAGCAAAGTTATCATTCAGAATTGAAGGAGGAATAAAAAATTTTCCAAACAAACAAAAGCTAAAGGAGTTCATTACTTTAAATGTAAATAGATTAAATTCTTCAATCAAAAAAACATGGAGTAGCTGGGTGGATGAAAAAACAAGATCCATCTATATGCTACCTATAAGAGACTCATTTCAGATGTAAGGACATACACAGACTGAAAGTGAAAGGACAGAAAAAGATATTCCTTGCAAACTGAAAGCAAAAGAAAGCTGGGGTAACTATATTTGTAATGGACAAAATGGACTTTAAAGCAAAGACTATAAAGAAGGACATTACAAACTGATAAAGAAGTCAATTCAATAGGAACATACAACATTTGTAAATATTTATGCACACAATGTAGGAGCACCTAAACATACAAAGCAAATACTAACAGATCTAATCAAAGAAATAGACAGCAGTACAATAACAGTAGGGGAATTTACTACCCCACTTACATCAATGGATAGATCATCCAGACAGAAAATCAATGAAGAAACATTGGTTTTCAATGATACATTAGACCAAATTGACTTAACAAATATATACAAAACATTTCATCCAAAAGCAATAGAATACACATGCTTCTCAAGTGCACATGGGACATTCTCTAGGATTGATCATATGTTAGACCACAAAACAAGTCTTAACAAAGTTAAGACTGAAATCAAATCAAAATCTTTTCTGACCACAATAAAACTAGAAATCAACTAAAAGAAAAAAACTGGAAAATCCACAAATGCATGGAGACTACATGACATGCTACTGAACAACCAATGGGTCAAAGAAGAAATCTAAAGTGAAATAAAAAAATATCTTGAGAGAGGAACCAAGATGGCGGAGTAGAAGGACGTGCTCTCACTCCCTCTTGTGAAAACACCAGAATCACAACTAGCTGCTGGACAATCGTCGATAGGAAGACACTGGAACTCACCAAAAAAGATACCCCACATCGAAAGACAAAGGAGAAGCCACAACGAGATGGTAGGAGGGGCACAATCAGAGTAAAATCAAATCCCATAACTGGTGGGTGGGTGACTCACAGACTGGCGAACACTTATACCACAGAAGTCCACCCACTGGAGTGAAGGTTCTGAGCCCCACGTCAGGCTTCCCAACCTGGGGGTCCGGCAACGGGAGGAGGAATTCATAGAGAATCAGACTTTGCAGCCCAGTGGGAATTGATTGCAGGACTTCGACAGGACTGGGGGAAACAGAGACCCCACTCTTGAAGGGCGCACACAAAATAGTGTGCGCATCAGGACCCAGGGGAAGGAGCAGTGACCCCGGGGGAGACTGAAACAGACCTACCTGCTAGTGTTGGAAGGTTTCCTGCAGAGGCAGGGGGGTGGCTCTGTTTCACCGTGGGGACAAGGACATTGGCAGCAGAAGTTCTGGGAAGTACTCCTTGGCGTGAGCCCTCCCAGAGTCTGTCATTAGCCCCACCAAAGAGCCCAGGTAGGCTCCAGTTTTGGTTTGCCTCAGGCAAAACAACTAACAGGGAGGGAACCCAGCCCCACCCATCAACAGTCAAGTGGATTAAAGTTTTACTGAGCTCTGACCACCACGGCAACAGTCAGCTCTACCCACCACCAGAGCCTCCCATCAAGCCTCTTAGATAGCCTCAACCACCAGAGGGCAGACAGCAGGAGCAAGAAAAACTATAATCCTGCAGCCTGTGGAACAAAAACCACATTCACAGAAAGATAGACAAGATGAAAAGGCAGAGAGCTACATACCAGATGAAGGAACAAGATAAAACCCCAGAAAAACAACTAAATGAAGTGGAGATAGGCAACCTTCCAGAAAAAGAATTCAGAATAATGATAGTGAAGATGATCCAGGACCTCGGAATAAGAATGGAGGCAAAGATCGAGAAGAAGCAAGAAATGTTTAACAAAGACCTAGAAGAATTAAAGAACAAACAAACAGAGATGAACAATACAATAACTGAAATGAAAACTACACTAGAAGGAATTGATAGCAGAATAAATGAGGCAGAAGAACGGATAAGTGACCTGGAAGACAGAATGGTGGAATTCACTGCTGCGGAACAGAATAAAGAAAAAAGAATGAAAAGAAATGAAGGCAGCCTAAGAGACCTCTGGGACAACATTAAACGCAACAACATTCGCATTATAGGGGTCCCAGAAGGAGAAGAGAGCGAGAAAGGACTCGAGAAAATATTTGAAGAGATTATAATCGAAAACTTCCCTAACATAGGAAAGGAAGTAGCCACCCAAGTCCAGGAAGCGCAGCGAGTCCCATACAGGATAAACTCAAGGAGAAACACGCCGAGACACATAGTAATCAAATTGGCAAAAATTAAAGACAAAGAAAAATTATTGAAAGCAGCAAGGGAATAACGACAAATAACATACAAGGGAACTCCCATAAGGTTAACAGCTGATTTCTCAGCAGAAACTCTACAAGCCAGAAGGGAGTGGCAGGATATATTTAAAGTGATGAAAGGGAAGAACCTACAACCAAGAGTACTCTACCCGGCAAGGATCTCATTTAGATTTGATGGAGAAATCAAAAGCTTTACAGAGAAGCAAAAGCTAAGAGAATTCAGCACCACCAAACCAGCTCTACAACAAATGCTAAAGGAACTTCTCTAAGCGGGAAACACAAGAGAAGAAAAGGACCTACAAAAACAAACCCAAAACAATTAAGAAAATGGTCATAGGAACATACATATCGCTAATTACCTTAAACGTGAATGGATTAAATGCTCCAACCAAAAAACACAGGCTTGCTAAATGGATACAAAGACAAGACCCATATATATGCTGTCTACAAGAGACCCACTTCAGACCTAGGGACACATTCAGACTGAAAGTGAGGGGATGGAAAAAGTTATTCCATGCAAATGGAAATCAAAAGAAAGCTGGAGTAGCTATACTCATATCAGATAAAATAGACTTTAAAATAAAGAATGTTACAAGAGACAAGGAAGGACACTACATAATGATCCAGGGATCAATCCAAGAAGAAGATATAACAATTAGAAATATATATGCACCCAACATAGGAGCACCTCAATGCATAAGGCAACTGCTAACAGCTATAAAAGAGGAAATCGACAGTAACACAATAATAGTGGGGGACTTTAACACCTCACTTACACTAATGGACAGATCATCCAAAATGAAAATAAATAAGGAAACAGAAGCTTTAAATGATACAATAGACCAGATAGATTTAATTGACATTTATAGGACATTCCATCCAAAAACAGCAGATTACACATTCTTCTCAAGTGCACATGGAACATTCTCCAAGATAGATCACATCTTGGGTCCCAAATCAAGCCTCAGTAAATTTAAGAAAATTGAAATCATATCAAGCATCTTTTCTGACCACAACGCTATGAGATTAGAAATAAATTACAGGGAAAAAAACGTAAAAAACACAAACACATGGAGGCTAAACAACACACTACTTAATAACCAAGAGATCACTGAAGAAATCAAAGAGGAAATTAAAAAATACCTAGAGACAAATGACAATGAAAACACGATGATCCAAAACCTATGGGATGCAGCAAAAGCAATTCTAAGAGGGAAGTTTATAGCTATACAAGCCTACCTAAAGAAACAAGAAAAATCTCAAATAAACAATCTAACCTACACCTAAAGGAACTACAGAAAGAAGAACAAACAAAACCCAAAGTTAGCAGAAGGAAAGAAATCATAAAGATCAGAGCGGAAATAAATGAAATAGAAACAAAGAAAACAACAGCAAAGATCAATAAAATTAAAAGCTGGTTCTTTGAGAAGATAAGTAAAACTGATAAGCCATTAGCCAGACTCATCAAGAAAAAGAGGGAGAGGACTCAAATCAATAAAATTAGAAATGAAAAAGGAGAAGTTACAACAGACACCGCAGAAATACAAAACATCCTAAGAGACTACTACAAGCAACTCTATGCCAATAAAATGGACAACCTGGAAGAAATGGACAAATTCTTAGAAAGGTATAACCTTCCAAGACTGAACCAGGAAGAAACAGAAAATATGAACAGACCAATCACAAGTAATGAAATTGAAACTGTCATTAAAAATCTTCCAACAAACAAAAGTCCAGGACTAGATTGCTTCACAGGTGAATTCTATCAAACATTTAGAGAAGAGCTAACACCCATCCTTCTCAAATTCTTCCAAAAAATTGCAGAGGAAGAAACACTCCCAAACTCATTCTATGAGGTCACCATCACCCTGATACCAAAACCAGACAAAGATACTACAAAAAAAGAAAATTACAGACCAATATCACTGATGAATATAGATGCAAAAATCCTCAACAAAATACTGGCAAACAGAATCCAACAACACATTAAAAAGATCATACACCACGATCAAGTGGGATTTATCCCAGGGATGCAAGGATTCTTCGATATACGCAAGTCAATCAATGTGATACACCATATTAACAAACTGAAGAATAAAAACCATATGATCATCTCAATAGATGCAGAAAAAGCTTTTGACAAAATTCAACACCGATTTGTGATAAAAACTCTCCAGAAAGTGGGCATAGAGGGAACCTACCTCAACATAATAAAGGCCATATACAACAAACCCACAGCAAACATCATTCTCAATGGTGAAAAACTGGAAGCATTTCCTCTAAGATCAGGAACGATACAAGGATGTCCACTCTCACCACTATTATTCAACATAGTGTTGGAAGTCCTAGCCACGGCAATCAGAGAAGAAAAAGAAATAAAAGGAATCCAAATTGGAAAAGAAGAAGTAAAACTGTCACTGTTTGCAGATGACATGATACTATACATAGAGAATCCTAAAAATGCCACCAGAAAAGTACTAGAGCTAATCAATGAATTTGGTAAAGTTGCAGGATACAAAATTAATGCACAGAAATCTCTTGCATTCCTATACACCAATGATGAAAAATCTGAAAGAGAAATTATGGAAACACTCCCATTTACCATTGCAACAAAAAGAATAAAATATCTAGGAATAAACCTACCTAGGGAGACAAAAGACCTGTATGCAGAAAACTATAAGACACTGATGAAAGAAATTAAAGACGATACCAACAGGTGGAGAGATATACCATGTTCTTGGATTGGAAGAATCAATATTGTGAAAATGACTATACTACCCAAAGCAATCTACAGATTCAATGCAATCCCTATCAAATTACCAATGGCATTTTTTACAGAACTAGAACAAATCATCTTAAAATTTGTATGGAGACACAAAAGACTCCAAATAGCCAAAGCAGTCTTGAGGGAAAAAAACGGAGCTGGAGGAATCAGACTCCCTGACTTCAGACTATACTACAAAGTAATCAAGACAATATGGTACTGGCACAAAAACAGAAACATAGATCAATGGAACAAGATAGAAAGCCCAGAGATAAACCCACGCACATATGGTCAACTAATCTATGACAAAGGAGGCAAAGATATACAATGGAGAAAAGACAGTCTCTTCAATAAGTGGTGCTGGGAAAACTGGACAGCTACATGTAAAAGAATGAAATTAGAACACTCCCTAACACCATACACAAAAATAAACTCAAAATGGATTCGAGACCTAAATGTAAGACCGGACACTATAAAACTCTTAGAGGGAAACATAGGAAGAACACTCTTTGACATAAATCACAGCAAGATCTTTTTTGATCCACCTCCTAGAGTAATGGAAATAAAAACAAAAATAAACAAATGGGACCTAATGAAACTTCAAAGCTTTTGCACAGTAAAGGAAACCATGAACAAGACGAAAAGACAACCCTCAGAATGGGAGAAAATATTTGCAAACGAATCAATGGACAAAGGATTAATCTCCAAAATATATAAACAGCTCATGCAGCTCAATATTAAAGAAACAAACAACCCAATCCAAAAATGGGCAAAAGACCTAAATAGACATTTCTCCAAAGAAGACATACAAATGGCCAAGAAGCACATGAAAAGATGCTCAACATCACTAATTATTAGAGAAATGCAAATCAAAACTACAATGAGGTATCACCTCACACCAGTTAGAATGGGCATCATCAGAAAATCTACAAACAACAAATGCTGGAGAGGGTGTGGAGAAAAGGGAACCCTCTTGCACTGTTGGTGGGAATGTAAATTGATACAGCCACTATGGGGAACAGTATGGAGGTTCCTTAAAAAACTAAAAATAGATTTACCATATGATCCAGCAATCCCACTACTGGGCGTATACCCAGAGAAAACCATAATTCAAAAAGACACATGCACTCCAATGTTCATTGCAGCACTATTTACAATAGCCAGGTCATGGAAGCAACCTAAATGCCCATCGACAGACAAATGGATAAAGAAGTTGTGGTACATATATACAATGGAATATTACTCAGCCATAAAAAGGAACGAAATTGAGTCATTTGTTGAGACGTGGATGGATCTAGAGACTGTCATACAGAGTGAAGTAAGTCAAAAAGAGAAAAACAAATATCATATATTAACCCATGTATGTGGAAACTAGAAAAATGGTACAGATGAACTGGTTTGCAGGGCAGAAGTTGAGACACAGATGTAGAGAACAGACATATGGACACCAAGGGGGGAAAACTGCGGTGGAGTGGGGATGGTGGTGTGCTGAATTGGGCGATTGGGATTGACATGTATACACTGATGTGTATAAAATTGATGACTAATAAGAACCTGCAGTATAAAATAACAAACAAACAAAACAACTAATACTAAACTTTCTTTGGGTTATTTGTATGGTAATATGTTAATATGAATGTTTCAGACATGTGAAATTTCTAAAAATCTTATATGTTCTGGTATAATGTTATAACTCATAATTCTAGTTATTACTTTAAAATGTATATCTCAGAAATAACTAAATTTCCTTGTCAATTGCACTATTATGAACTTTCAAAAAAAAATATCTTGAGACAAGTGAAAATGGAAATACAACATACCAAAATTTATGGAATGCAGCAAAAGCAGTTCTAAGAGGGAAGTACATAGTGATAAATGCTTACCTCAAGAAATAAGAAAAACCTCAAATAAACAACTTAACTTTACACCTGAAGGACCTAGAAAAGAAAAAATGAACCCCAAAGCTAAAAGAAGGAAGGAAATAACAAAGACCAGAGAAGAAATAAATGAAAAAGAGACTAACAAGACAATAGAAGAGATCAATGAAACCAAGAGCTTGTTTTAAAAAATCAATAAAACAGACAATATTTTGGCTAGACTAACCAAGAAAAAAAGAGAAGGTATTCAAATAAATAAAATCATAAATGAAAGAGAAGACCTTACAACTGATATCACAGAAATACAATGGATCATAAGGGACTACTACAAATGATTATACACCAACAAACTGGACAGCCTAGAAGAAATGGGTAAATTCCTAGAAACACACGCCCTTCCAAGACTGAATCATGAAGAAATAGAAAATCTGAACAGACTGACTGCTAGTAAGGACACTGAATCAGTAATTTTAAAACACCCCATAAACAAAAGTCTAGGACCAGATGGCTTCACTAGTGAATTCTACCAAACATTTAAAGAAGAAGTAATACCAATTCTTCTTAAACTCTTCCAAAAAGTAGAAGAAAAGGAAACACTTCCAAACTCATTTTACAAGGCCAGCATTACCCAGATACCAAAACCAGACAATGATACCACAAAAAAGAAAATTACAGGCTGATGAACAAAGATGCAAAAATCCTCAACAAAATATAAGCAAACCTAATTCAATGATACATTAAAAGGATCATACACCGTAATCCAGTGGGATTTATTCCAGGGATGTAAGGATGCTTCAACATCCACAAATCAATCAATGTGATACACCACATTAACAAAATGAAGGATAAAAGTCATTGATCATCTCAATAGATGCAGAAAAAGCATCTGACAAAATTCAGCATCCATTCATGATAAAAACTCTCAATAAAGTGTGTATGGAAGGAACATACCCTAACATAATAAAGGCCATCTATGACAAACCCACAGCCAACATCATACTGAATGGTGAAAAACTAAAATCTATCTCTCTAAGATCAGGAATAAGAAAAGGATGCCCACTCTTGACACTTTTATTCAACATAGTACTGAAAGTCTAGCCAGAGCAAATATAGAAGAGAAATAAAAGGCACCCAAATTGGAAAGGAAGAAGTAAAACTGTCACTATTTGTGGAAGACATGATTTTATATAAACAAAACCCTAAAGTCTCCACTAAAAAAACTATTAGAAATAATAAATACAGGGTCAGGATACAAAATCAATATACAGAAATCTGTTGCATTTCTATACACTAATAATTAACTAGGCTAAAGAGAAATTAGGAAAACTATCTCATTTTCAATTGCATCAAAAAGAATAAGATATTTAGGAATAAATTTAACCAGGAGGTAAAAGACCTATATGTTGAAAACTATAAGGCCATGACAAAAGAAACTGAAGAAGATACAAGTAAATGAAAAATACTCATGGATCGGAAGAATTAAAATTGTTAAAATGCCCATACTACCCAAAGCAATCTACAGATTCAATGCAATACCTATCAAAATTTCAATGGCATTTTTCACAGAAATAGAACAAGCAATTCTAAAATTTGTATGGAACCACAAAAGACCCCAAATAGCTAAAGCAATCTTGAGAAAAAAGAACATAGCTGGAGGAGTCATGCTCCCTGATTTCAAACTATATTACAAACCTATAGTAATCAAAACAGTATGGTACTGTCATAAAAAACAAACACATAGATCAATGGAACAGAATAGAGAGCCCAGAAATAAACCCATACACATATGGTCAATGAATTTATGACAAAGGAACCAAGAATATACAATGGGGAAGGCAGTCTCTTCAATAGATGGTGCTGGGAAAACAGGACAGTCACATGCAAAAGAACAAAACTGGATCACTATCTTACACCATACACAAAAATTAACTCAAAATGGACTAAAGATTTGAATGCAAGATCTGAAATCATAAAACTCCTAGTAAAAAACATAAGTGGTAAGCTCCTTGACATCATTCTTGGCACTGATTTTTGGATTTGACACCAAACGCAAAGGCAACAAAAGCAAAATTAAATAAGTGGGACTACATCCAACTACAAAGCATCTATACAGCAAAGGAAGCTATCAACAAAATGAAAAGGCAACCTACCAAATAGGAGAAAATATTTGCAAATCATATATCTGATAAGGCGTTAATATCCAAAATATATAAAAAACTCATACAACTTAACAGGAAAAAAAACAATCCATTCGAAAAACGGGCAGAGGATCTGAATAGAAATTTACCAAAGAAGACATACAGATGGCCAACAGACACATGAAAAAGTGTCCAACATCACTAATCATCAAAGAAATGCAAATCAAAACCACAATGAGACATCACCTCACACCTGTCAGGATCCTATCCTCAAAAAGTCTAGAAATAACAAGTGTTGGCAAAGATGTGGAGGAAAGCAAACCCTCCTACACTGTTGGTGGGGATGTAAGTTGGTGCAGCCACTATGGAAAATAGTATGGAGGTTCCTCAAAAAAATTAAAAATAGAACTACCATATGATCTAGTAATTCCACTTCTGGGTATTTATCTGAAGAAAACAAAAACACTAACTCAAAAAGATATATGAACCCCCATATTCATTGCAGCATTACTTATAATAGCCAAGATATGGAAACAACCTAAGTGTCCATTGATGGATGAATGAATAAAGAAAATGTGGTGTGTGTATATGTGTATATATATATATACAGTGGAATATTATTCAGCCACAAAAAAGAAGGAAATCATGCCATTTGTAACAAACATAGATGGACCTTGAAGGCATTATGTTAAGTGAAATAAGTCAGAGAAACACAAACAGCATATAATCTTACTTATATGTGGAACCTAAAAAAATAATAATAAAGTAAAAGCCAAGCTCACAGATACAGAGAACAGACTGGTGGTTGTCAGAGGTGGTCAGGGACATTGGGGGTGAGGGGGTGGGCAAAATCGGTGAAGGGAGTCAAAAGGTAAAAAATTCCACTTATAAAATGAATAAGTCATGAGGATGTAATATACAGCATGGTGACTATAGTTAATAATACTACACTGCATATTTAAAAGTTATCAAAGATAGTAAATCTTAAAAGTTCTCACCACAAGAAAAAAAAGTCTATAACTATGCATGGTGATGAATGTTAACTAGACTTATTGTGGTGATCCTTAACAATAAACAGAAATATCAAATTGTTATGTTGTACACTTGAAACTAATATTTTGTCAATTATATCTCAATTAAAAAATAAGAACAATAATTCAGGAGTGTTGTCTAGGATTCAGAGCATGACTTGGAACCATTTTGAGGGCACTGCTACTGATTTTTAGGTAACGTGGGTAGATTGTTGAGCTGCGTCATTCTTTTCCTTATTCATATGATAGGAACTGGCATTTTATCAAACAGTGAAATAGCTCCCAGACTCAGGGTCTTGCTTTTAGATTGCTTTTTTTTTTTTTTTTTTTTGTGGACAACATCCATGTATTTATTGTATAACTTTTTATTTTTGTATTGTTTTATTGGAGTATAATTGCTTTACAATGTTGTATTAGCTTCTGCTGTACAATGAAGTGAATCAGCTATATGTATACCTATATCCCCTCCCTCTTGGACCTCCCTCCCACCCCCACCCCATCCCACCCATCTAGGTCATCACAGAGCACCCAGCTGGGCTCCCTGTGCTATACAGCAGGTTCCCACTAGCTATCTATTTTACACATGGTAGTGTATTTGTGTCAAACCTAATCTCCCAGTTCGTCCCACCCCCCACACCATGTCCACATGTCCGTTCTCTATGTCTACGTCTCTATTCCTGCCCTGCATATAGGTTCATCTGTACCAGTTTTCTAGATCCCACATATATGCGTTAATACTTAGATTTGCATCTGTAGCTAAATAGAAATTAACCTGAGAGCTAGAGAGCTTAAGGCTATCAACTGACTTCAGAGTCAAAGCCTGGTTGCAAGAGAGGTATCTGCTATTGAGTTAGTTCATGCCCAAGATAGAGGGAGAGAACTGAGGATTCCGAATTCACCAGTGCCCCTGTTTTCCCAACAGAAATGCACCTACTTGTGCTCAGTAGAGACTGAGAAGCAACTCAGTGTACTGGTTAGAAATATTGGCCCTGAAGTCAGAGAGACCTGCACTCAAATTCCTGCTCTGCCAATTTAGCACCATTATCTTGGGGACCTCACCATTTTGAGCCCCAGTTTGCATATCTCTCAGATAGGGATCAATACTACTTACTGCATATTGGTAGGTGAAATTAGATGGCATGTTTAAAACAACTGGCACATGATAGGCCCTCAGTAACCAATCACTAAGACTTCTTCACTTTGGAGTTCAGTTTTTGCCACCCCCCTGGGAACTGTGGCCTCATGTAATAACATGCATTTCTTTCCCTCCTCTAGAAGGTCAGGCCCATGAGGATGAGGCAGAGGTTTTTATTTCTTTTATTTACAACCATTTCCTCATTGCCTAGAACAATGCTTGCAACCTACGTGTTCAATAAATAAATAGATAACCTCATTCATTCATTTGATATTCATGTAACAAATATTGATTAAATTTCTACTTTATGCCAGGCAACCTCAAAATAATAGGTTCCTTGGGAGACCATGAGAAACCATCTGTTCAGAGATGCGAGGCTCAGGCAAAACAACTAAAGGTTGTTTTCAGGGGTTGCCCAAATGGAAGAAAACTCCATTTCACATGACAAATTTTCTGCCCCTGGAAAGTCTGCAGAATGACCAAAGGAGAGATTAAACTGATCTTGAACTTCATGGGCTTGTGACCCACTGGTAAATTTATTGGCATTTTTGGTTTTTAGAACATTTCTGTCTTGGCCTTATCAGGTCTGGGAGTTGAAAGACTTCTCTCCCTAATTTTCCTTAGTACATGACTCTTGCTTTTTTCCTCAGTTTTTTGTGTTTTTTTTTTAACTTTCCTCCTCTTTCTGACAAGAACATCATTGGGTCCCAAACTCCACAGGTTGAGCCACAGGGAGAGTTGGGACTTAGTGGGGTGGGGACACACCTGCAGAGTTCCCTGTGTTTCCTGATGACCCACCCCTCTGCAGGCCTCCCCTCTCCCCATAACTCTCAGTCTCACCCCTACATCTGCCTGATGTGGCTAATCCCATGATGCCCACATCCATGCTGACTTTCTGGGTATTTACCCATCACCACCAGAATCCCAAGATCCCAAACCATCCCTCTCACTAGGACTCACCCCCACAGAGCTTGGTATATCCCCCAATCCGACCAACTCCCTACCTTCCCAACCCCAGACACCTCCACTGGCTGCCCTCTGGAATGTACAGCCAATCATCTCAGAATCCCTACTGACCGTGGACAACCTCAGCACCATCATCACTAAGACCAAGCCCTCCACCTGGGCCCCATCGGCCCCATCTCCTCTCCCTACTCAAGGACAGCATACCTGCATTTGCCCTGCCTTGCCTGCCTCATCTGTGTTTCCATATCAGCATCCAAACGTACTGTTAACTTCCCCCATCTTAAAGAAAACAAAACAAAAACAAAACTCAGAGACCAATCCAGGCACAGCCCATTTCTTTACTCTACTTTACAGCAAAACTCCTCAAAAGAGTTGTGTATTCCTGCTGCCTCTAATTCCTTTTCTCCCATTCACTTTCTTTAAATTTTTTAAACTTTTTATTATGAAAAATTTCAATCATATTTAAACATTCAGAATATTACAGTGAACCCCATAGTCATATCACCCAGATTTAATAATTATAGGTGAGGGCCTTCCCTGGTGGTCCAGTGGTTAAGACTCTGAGCTTCCAATGCAGGGGGTGCAGGTTCAATTCCTGGTCGGGAACTAACATCCCACATGCTGCGTGGCACGGCCAAAAAAAAAAATTATAGGTAAGATACTTATCTGCTTTGTCCTTGCTGAAGTATTTTAAAGCAAGTCCCAAATAACATGACATTTCTCTCTTAAATACTTCAGAATGCATCTGTAAAAACTAAAAATTTTTCTTACATAACTTTAATATTATGTAAGAATAATGATGTAACAATATTGTAATATGTAACAATAATTCCACCTTTTCTCTCTTAAAACCACCTCACTCCACTCAGCTTTGTACACTTGTCCCCACTATTCCACACAAACTTTTCTTGCCTAAATCACTCCTGACCAATATATATTGCTAAGGAATTGGCTATTTCTCATTGGTTGGGTGACCAACCATCCCAGTCGGCTTCGGACTCTGCCAAAGCTGGGAGAGTTCTGAACAGAATAGGGCAGTCGGTCACCCTATTTCTCAGTTCTTATTTTTCTCAACTTTTCAGGAGCAATTGACAGGGGTGATTACTCTTTTCTTCTTGAACAATATTCTCTTGTCTTCTGGGACACCACTCTCACTTGGTTCTCCACCTCCTTCTCTAGCCACTTCACAGTTACTTTTGCTGATTCTACTCATCTGCCTGACCTCTGAATCTTGGCATGTTCCAGGGTTCTCCATCCTCAGTCCTCATCTTTCCTCACACTCAAGTCTTTAAATACCATGTACACATTGATGACATGCAGATTTCTATCTCCAGCCCATAACCTCTCACCTGAATACCAGACTGCTATTCCAGCTAACTCCTTGGCATCTTCCCTTGGAAGTCTTAAAGTCATCTCAAACTTACTAGTCCAAAACCAAACTCTTAATCTCTCCCCTAAAACCTACTCTTCTCATAGCTCTCCTTATGACAGTAAATGGCAACTTCATTGCTCTATCTGCTCAGAGCAAAAACCTTGCGGTCATGTTTGAGTCCTCCTTCTTCACTCACATACAATCCACCAGCAAATCCTGGTGAATCTTCTTTCAAAATTATTAATAATCCAACTACTTCTTACTAGCTCTACTGGCATTCTTTGCTCAAATTATTGCAATACCCTCTTAACTGGTGTCCACCCCAATCGACCATGCTAAAATGCTGTGATTTTTACACCCTCATATTAAAGCTTGAGAAATGGTAAGAATCATGTATTAACAGAGACTTGAAAGTATTTTTCCTGTGATGAATCTACACCAGATGAATATATGAAGTCACATGCATAACACTGATTCTATTTTAATGTTTGATTTTTACAAAGAATCCATCCTAGGCTGGATCTAGAGACTTATAATTAAAAAATCAAGTTGTCTAGGATTGTGAAATACTCCTTCTACTTTTATCCATTTCTTAAGCTATACTATACATGAAACAAATAATTTAGTCACTGTTCATACTGACACAGACTTTTAAGTATTTTCAGAATGTTTATACACTTATATTAAAATGCATGATTCCTAAATTAAGAAGCCCAAGAATATGAGAGAAACCTGCATATTTGGACTCTGTTCAGTGTGCCCATTCCTTGAAGTCAAATTTTCTAGAGGTGGGGCTGTATCACCATAACAACTAATCTTATGTTTTAGTTCTTCATTACTAATAGTGCTTCTCACAAACTTATTTTTAAGTTGCCCAAGCAAAACATTAATCTTTAGCATTGCATCATGGTCTTTATTTTAGAAGCCATTCTTAAAAAAGAAGCAATCCTAATTCTTTCAGAAGAATTCCTTAAAAACTAATAAGACAACTGTTTCACTGCCATGACAAAAATATGTTTCTAATTATCTTTTCCCAGAAGCTTTCCAGCAAACACAACCATTATTATTCATAATTCTCAATGATCAATAAAATATTGGCCAAGCACTTTATTACTATGATTACATGCAAAGAGGCATGGAGAATGTTATCTGTGGTTTATCCACCAAGAATCCTAATGGAATACCTACTGTAACCGCAAAACCATGTTGAATACTACAGAGACAAACAGACTTCCCTCTCTGAAAGCCTTGCTGACTTGCTCTGCAAGAATGAAGAGCTGAGTCAATTCTCTGAGAAACCAGTGGGGAAAGAGCTGCTCCTTGAGGAAGGCATCCTCCCTGGAGTGAGGCGGAGGCGTTTCTGGGAGAGGGAGCACCGCCTGGTCTCTTCTTCCCGGCACTGAGAAGACTGTGCCTTGGCGAGCACACTTCCATTCTCTCCAATTCGCTGAAGTCACAACATGTCTCTGGACGCAGTTCTTCCAGCTCCCGTTCATATAATTGTTGCTAAATCTCCCAAGGCTGTTGTGATATTTCGGATCTCTTCCACAATGTCAAAAGACTTCCACCAATTCCTAATTGCCTGCTGAACTTTACCCCATGTTTGCTCAACCATATCCTTAAGGGGGCATGAGTTGCTGTAAAACTTACAATGTGATCCAGCATGATCCTCGCCTTTGTTTCTCTGGAGCAGGTCCAGCACCATCATAGTAGACCTTTTTCAGCCATCAACATTTAACACTTCTTTGCCAGAACGAAATGTAGATGGCAGGAGAGGCCACAGCAAAGTAAACAGCCCACTTAACAATACTGCCTAACACACTCTACCCAGGATCACCCAGCAGGACCCTCACGGGCTGACTGTATGTGCGAGACGGTGGGCTGCTGCTCCTCGGGTGCCACACTGTTGTCACTGGCTAACAGCATATGTGAATGGGAAATATATAAATATTTTATATTTTATATATATATATATAAACTGTGAACGTTAATGGAGTACGTAGAGGTTCTATGTGCATTCTAAGTGCCATACCTCTCAGTACCTGAAGTGCTAATCACCTATTAAATCTTTTGATAGGAAAAAATGGCTGAAGACCCTCACAAAGGAGGTTTATTCAGCTCACTTTTACTTAATTTGATTCAGATTCACCGGAAAAACGTTCCATTTGTCTATGTATAAATACTAGCTGAGGGGCTTCCCTGGTGGCGCAGTGGTTGAGAATCTGCCTGCCAATGCAGGGGACACGGGTTCGAGCCCTGGTCTGGGAAGATCCCACATGCCACGGAGCAACTAGGCCCGTGAGCCACAACTACTGAGCCTGCGCGTCTGGAGCCTGTGCTCCGCAACAAGAGAGGCCGCGATAGTGAGAGGCCCGCGCACCGCGATGAAGAGTGGCCCCCACTTGCCACAACTAGAGAAAGCCCTAGCACAGAAACGAAGACCCAACACAGCCAAAAATAAATTAATTAATTAATTAATTAATTAATTAATTTAAAAAAAAAATACTAGCTGACTTTGTCTCCACTGATGTAGTCAAGGCTGCACAACCAGTTGAGCAGGAGAGCTACTAACAGTTTTGGATACTCCTTTAGCTCATACTCATATATCACCTTTGCCAGAATGCCCATAAAATTAAGGTCTCATTGTAAACACTTCCCTACAGATGCCTGGACACCCTCATTCACAGAGAGGCTATCTTCATTTGTTTCAAGTGATTTTCTGTACTTCAAATGAAAGAAACAATGGTTGGTTTTGGTCCAATTAGCATCTGCTCCCATTTCCTAATTAGCACTCTGATATCTTTTGGGGGGAATTACCTCTTCCCCCATGTGTAGTTTTGATGAGATGACACTCACTTCCCATACAGAAGCTGAGGGACTAGATCCTTTTCCCTCTCATCACAGTAGTAAAGCCACCGGCATACTTGCAATAAGGCCTCAGCCAATTGGATGCTTCCTCTCAAGACTTTGAATATTGAGTGACCCAAGAGTGGCAGCTTTGCCTTATCCAGACTGTTCCAGCTATGGTATCATTCCCATACTACAGGCTTCCTCACTCTGGAGCTTGGTTACTGCCCTCCCCAAGCCTGCTTCTCCAGTCTCCCGGTCAAGCTGTGAACACCACATAGCACCAATAAATTCCTTTTTACTTGGGTCATCCAGAATCTCTGTCTGTTGCTTACACCACAGCATTCTGACTACCCACCAACACGATTGTGGAAGACATATTGCTAACTCCACAAACGTCTTCTCTTTGGCCTGCAGGAGATGGCTCAGTATGCTACTAATGCTTAGGGCTATGTGTTTTCATTAAATATGCAGATAAATAACCAGGCTTGTTCCACTGGCGCTCCTTGTGGACTAAACAACGGCCAGTGTTCTGTTGTGAATCACTTGAATATTTTTCAATCCACTTGACTATTCTGGGCTTTATTTGTCAGTTAAAAAAATAAACCCAAAGTCTTCACTTTTATTAGCCACCTTAAACTATTTTGGTCCAGGTGAGGCAGTACTATTTCATTTGCATCACATCTCAGCATGCCTGCTTAAAAGCCTATAGTGGCATGTGATTTCCCTTTTCTTCCCAGAACAATATGATAAGAAGCTTCCCATTTTGTCTGTCCTTCAAATCATCTATGGGAATAAAAATGCTGCTGGATGTGCTTATCAGAAAAGAGTGAAAGATAATCAAGGACCAGGAATGCCTAGATTGAGGCACCTGTGACCGGGAGGAAAGAAAGTCATCTACCCAGAGAGCAAAGCAGGAAGTCACGTGTGAGAGGTGGGCAGGGAGAGCGGGAGGCTTGCAGCCAGGGGCCCTCAGACTGGGCACAGTGAGTGCCCCAGCGGCCACTTTTATGAGGTTTGTACTCTGAAAAACTCTCACACTTTTAGCTAAATAGATGTGTGTATTCCACATAAGCGGCCTGAGGGAGAGGCTTGTGCTGATACCTGCTGAGAAGGGAACATGTAGAAGAGCAAACCGAGGGGTCCTCTGGAACCCCATGATAGAGGCATCTCTTTACCCCAAGGCTTTGTCTCATGACAGCAGCAAAAAACAAAAAACAAAAACCAGACTGCCCGAGTTGGCATTTTGCCAAGCCTTGTTTATCAGTCAGTTTCTTAAACCAGCCTCCCTGCTGCTTTCCAACATTTGAGAAATCCGGCTTCCACAGGGAGCAGCTCAGAGGCACAGTGTTCCCAGAGACAGAGTGGTGATTTGGGATTTCTATCTAGATCAACCCAGCCCCAAAGACCCAAGGCATACTGCAGGCACAAAAAGAAAAATTCAGAACTGAACACCCATTTGAGTCTCAAAGGATGATCACTTCGAGTGCAGAGAAGTGGTTGGAAGGTTGAAGACAAGAGAAAGAGCCAACAGATGAGCCGAAAATACGGATCTAGGGTGTGCAAGTGTGCGAGCAAATTCCCCAGTTGGCTGAAGGAGGGAAGAAAGAAGGAAAGGGGGCTGTTGCTTCCCAGTGACTTGACTTCATTACTTCTTTTTTTCTAATTGCATTTGTTATTGAGATAAAATTCACTATTTTAAAGTGTATAATTCAGGACTTCCCTGGTGGCGCAGTGGTTAAGAATCCGCCTGCCAATGCAGGGGACACAGGTTCAAGCCCTGGTCCAGGAAGATCCCACATGTCTCAGAGCAACTAAGCCCGTGTGCCACAACTACTGAGCCTGTGCTCTAGAGACTGTGAGTCACAACTACTGAGCCCACGTGCCACAACTACTGAGCCCATGTGCCACAACTACTGAAGCCCACATGCCACAACTACTGAGCCTGCACTCCAGAGCTCACAAGCCACAACTACTGAGCCCATGTGCCACAACTAAGTGAAGCCCACACGCCTAGAGCCCATGCTCCACAACAAGACAAGCCATCGCAATGAGAAGCCCATGTACCGCAACAAGAGTGGCCCCCACTCGCCACAACTAGAGAAAGCCTGCGTGCAGCAACGAAGACCCAACACAGCCAAAATTAAATAAATAAATAAAAATTTATAAAAAATAAAAAAATAAAGTGTATAATTCAGTGTATTTTAGTATATTCACAGTGTTGAGTAACCATCACCACTATCTAATTCCAGAACATTTCGATCACCCAAAAAAGAAATCCCATACCCATTAGCAGTCACTCCCCATTCTTCCAACCCCCCAACCCACTGCAATCACAAATCTATTTTCAGTCCCTATGGATTTGCCTATTCTGGATATTTCATCTGAATGGAATCACATAATATATGGCCTTTTGTTTCCGGCTTCTTCCACTCAGCCTAATGTTTCCAAGGTTCATCCATGTTATACCATGTATCAGTACTTATTCCCTTTTGTGCTGAATAATATTTCAGTGTATGGACATACCACATTTGTTGATCCATTTATCAGTTGATGAACATTTGGATTGTTTCCATTTTTTGGCTGTTATGAATAGTACTGCTGTCAACATTTGTGTGTATGTTTTCAGTTCTCTTGGGTGTACACCTCGGAGTAGAATTGCCGGGCCATAGACTTCATTATTTCTTGAGATTCTTGTTGACAGTGCAGGACTATGGGACAAAATGACCACAATGTTGTCCTTGCTGCCATGCTCCTGGATATGAAGCTCTAAGCACAGAGGGTACCACGTGATGGTTTGATGTGAGCCCATGTTGCCTGCAGGCATGTGGTTGAGAACACAGTCTCCCTGGAAAGAGGAAGTAGAAGGTGATGTGGCAAAGGAAGCCAGGCCAGAGTCAGAGGGCCCTTGCAGGGAGTCCCCACTGCCTCCTGTTGTGAGCTCAGCTCCTCCCCTGAACCGGTGGTCCCATCCACATCCCATCCACCACTGCTCTTCCCAGAAACACCAAAACATGGGTCAGGTAGTCAAGTGCATAGGTGCAAAGAGTTGTTAAGATTTTTTAAAGTACTACTCTGATGTCTTAGTTCAGGCTGCTGTAACAAACTACCATAGCCTGAGTGGCTTATAAACAACATAAGTTTATTTCTCACAGTTCTAGAGGCTGGAAGTCCAAGGTCAGGGTGCCAGCATGGTTCGGTTCTGGTGAGAGATCTCTTGCTGATTATGGACTGCCATTTTCTCTTTGTGTCCTCACATGGCATGAGGGGTGAGGGAGCTCTCTGGGGCCTCTTTTTTTTTTTTTAATATTTTATTTATTTATTTATTTATTTATTTACTTACTTACTTACTTACTTACTTATTTATTTATTTATTTATTTATTTATTTATTTATTTATGGCTGTGTTGGGTCTTCGTTTCTGTGTGAGGGCTTTCTCCAGTTGCGGCAAGTGGGGGCCACTCTTCATCGCGGTGCGCGGGCCTCTCACTATCGCGGCCTCTCTTGTTGCGGAGCACAGGCTCCAGACGCGCAGGCTCAGTAATTGTGGCTCACGGGCCCAGTTGCTCCGCGACATGTGGGATCTTCCCAGACCAGGGCGTGAACCCGTGTCCCCTGCATTGGCAGGCAGATTCTCAACCACTGCGCCACCAGGGAAGCCCTGGGGCCTCTTTTATTAGGGCATCAATCCTATTTATGAGGGCTCCATTCTTATGATCTAATCACCTTTCAAAGGCCCACCTCCAAATACCATCACATTGAGGATTAGGTTTCAGCAAATGAATCTTGGAGGGACACAAACAGTCCATACCATCTAGAAACTTTATTGATTTATTTTTTAAAAGTCTTTTGTCCCTTTATCATTGTGTTCTATGGTGAGAGTCAGAGAACAACTAGGCTGGACACCCTAACTCTCTTTCTTGTCCCATCTCATGCCCAGATTTTCCTTCTGAGACAAGAGGGATTTAATGATGCTAAATCTGCTGAATCTACACCTTCTGGAAGAAAGCACACTCTGACATTTCTGAACTATTATGATGCTCTGTGCCTTTCTCTTTATTCCCTCTCTCAACTACTACTCTGGCCAAACAGCCAGAAGAGAAGGCACACCTTTCTCCCAACCTAAGTTTGTCTTTCTCTGACCTCTCAGGCTATTTTATGTTCCTCTCATCCGATAAACCCTGTAGGTACTGTTGCAATAGTTCAGATGGATTCTCACCCTAAAAGTGTAGATTCTCAGGAAAGCCACAGGATGATGATGAGGGCTGTTTTTCTGTTGTGGTGGTGGTGGTGATGGTAGAAGAGGTTGAAATGTTGTTTCTAGAGTTAATTAAAATGAGAAAAGGAGAGTCATCCAAATACTGGGTATTAGAGAGCTTTCTGGAAGGAAATGTCTTAACACCTTGAACCTGTGCAGACCTAGCTTAGGTGGCTCATGATGCTGGCAGGTGAGAAGGCCCTACATCTACTTGTGGGAGGACCATTTCAACCACTGGTTTTCAGTGCCTGACTTTATGTGGTGGGTGCTCTGCTAAGAGAAGGGGATACGAAAATGAATAAGACGCAGTTCTTGTCCTCACGGAATTTATAATATTAATAGAAATATGTGAGGGAATGTGATGTGTTGGGCAAGAGAAAAGTTGCAGGTTATGAGGGAAAAGAAGGGGTGGCAACCAGCAAGGGCAAAGAGCACTTTGCTTCCATGAGTGCCCTGAGGCTTGAAGGTCAGCAAACCATTGTGTGGATATTCCTCCTGCCTAGACCATTGCAGTGGGAGGCGGGGAGAGGAGAGGAGTTCTTTGGATCTAATGAGTCCACTTGGGCCTTTCTTTGTGGCCTTAAACTCAGCAGAGTCACCTTTCTAGACACTACTGAGACCACAAACCCTAGATAATCCTGGTGGTAGAATTATTTGCTTAGAAAGCGAAAAGATGTTAGTGGCTTTTTTCAGAAATGTGTGTATTTTGTAATTAATTAAATCAAGTTAATCACTACAGTCTATGGTAGGTATAGAACCCTCAAATTCTAAGGGCACTGACAGCCCAAATATTTATGCTAATACATTTAAGCAAAAGGGTGCTGGAGTTGGGGGCAGCAGACCCAGCTATAAAAGGCTGCTCCCTCAAAGCCCTGTAGCAGGATGAGCACAGGGCAGGGCTGGAAGGGGCCACCACAATATACTGCAGCCTGGAGGGCTTTCTCCCACTGGGTTTTGGGATTTCAGCAAATTTTTCAGATCCTTGTCAAGTGCTCTGAAGAATTTCAATCACAAAGCTGTGACTGGAACCAGCTTTGGTGAGGTCAGCTGTTGGTCTGGGAGATACTGTGATAATGATTGGCTATTGGGAATTGGCACTTTCTGAAGGACACGTCACTTCATCAGTCATTGTGTCTTTGAACAACGTTTTGTGTCCTTCAGGGCCTTTCATCTGAAACTACCTTGTAAACATGGACCGTCTTGCCCCTGCTGTGAGGCAAGCATCCTTCTTTGAGGAAAGTGAAGGAATTCTCCCAGAGTCTGAGGGCGAGCTTCACAAGCAGGACTGGAATTCATCTCCTGTCATGGACTCGTGAAACAGTGCTCACTGGCTTCACCCCATCGTCTTCCCCTTGGAAGGTAGGGAAGGCAAAGCAGCACAACAGGAGGCTGTCAATGCTTAAACTGTTAACTAGCGTTTCTCCAAAATGTGTTTCTGGTTAGTTTAAAGAAGGATAAACAAGATTTAATAGCTGGCAATGAATCACATTTTTTTTCTCCCTAAATGCTATTTGGATCCACTCAAACGCCTGTCATTCTACTTTTGTACAAATAAATAAATCTCCTTTTCTTTTGTGCATTTTTCTCTGTCCCGAATTTCCTAAAATACAATTTGTTTGACGGATGAGTTAAGCAGTTCTGAGATTTGTTTTTGGCTCTGTAGGCAACTGGGTTGTTTTCTCATCATAATTCAGTGGGACAAGGTTATCACCCCACAAACACTAACACCTCATTTAGAACCAGAAGCACTCCCCCACCAGAAGAAAGCAACTGCTAATGTTCTGATATAAGTTGCAGTTGTTACATGTGAAGTTTCCTTGTATTAACATCTCTGCCCTGCCCCTTCCCTTTCCTCTTGTTTTAGTTATGCTGGATGTACTTTGTGTATAGTCATTTTGAAGTGGAATTACAGACAGAAAGTCAACTTGAGAGGAAGCACAGAGGTGGGCCCCTCATCTGCTTAGGCTTGAGACTCTGGAACCAAGAACCTGACAAACAGGGACAAACCTTACTGTAATCTGAAAGCAAAATGAACACAGAGAGTATTTTTTTCTCCTGCCACATAAGCATGTTTTTTTTTTAAGACAAAGACCTGTGAAACAGTTGAACTGAAATTAAACCTATGCATTTTCTAAAGTAAGTGTACTGAGATGTTTTCCAAATAGACTCTGAATGAAGCTGACATTTCATTTGGTTTCAAGTCCTTGGTTAAACAGAGAGGTGCCTTTTAAATAATTGCCCATTATAATAAAAGATAAGCCAAGTCAATAAAAATATGTTGTAGGTCTTATTTTCAAGCTCTCCTTACTAACACAGAGCCTCTGTGAGCCTGTTTCAAATGCTCTATCAGTGCTTCTCATAATCAGAAATGCTGTTGCCCAGGAAAGGCAGGAAGTTCCAAGAAGAGGGCAAACCCAGAACCCAGAAGTGGGCTTGTGTCTCCACCGGTTCTCAGCTGGGTGGTTGGGAATGAAGAGGGAGTAGTTCTGCCATCCCATCTCTCCTCATTCCAACCATACAAGTTCAAGCACAAAGCCTTGAAGCAACACAGCCAAGTCTGAAGATTATTTCCCCCAAGGTTTTCAGAAGATTTATTTCTACAGCCGTACTGTTTAAATGTGCCTTTCGGGACTTAGCATATTGAATTGCAATAATCTGTTTACAAACCTATATTATCTCAAGAGTAAAGAGTGTACCATCTTTATCTCCCAGTATCTAGCACAGAGCATATTAGATAACCTTTAAAGGATTAAATGAGTGATGCATGAATGAAAGGATACCAAATGGCATTGATTAATAATCAATTTCCTTTCCCAACATTCATTTATCAGCCATGTGTAATAAAATATATAGTTTTTTTAAAAAGTAACATTAAGAGTATGATTTTCATTAAGTTTCATGCAATTTTGAAAACAGCTTATGGGGTTTCATCATTATGTCCACTGGGTCCTGGCATCCAAGAAAACTGAGCTGGGAACTACTGGCACAGGCCAGTGGTTCTCAGCCTTGCGTGTGCATTAGAATCACCTCAAGGGCTTCTGTTAACACATTGCTGGGCCCGCTCCCAGAGATTCTACCCAGTAGGTTTGGGATAACGCTGACGCTACTGGTCCATGGACCACACTTTGAGAAACACTGGTTTAAGAGAATGAGCAGGGTGGTGGATGATTTCCTGTGCTGACTAAACTGCATGACCTTCAATAGACCATTCACCCATCTCATAGTGGCCCACGGAGATGGAGAGAGACAATGACACCTTATATCCACAGAGTATTTCAAAACACAAACCCTGTATCACTTACATGAGCACACCTTTCTCAACCTTACTCACAGGGATGTAAGCTACAAGTGAGAAAGGAAGTAAATACAATGAAAAAAATACAATACAATGAAATAAATACAATGAAAAAAATCAGAAAATCGGAAGTACTACAGAAATGTATTGTTTTATCATCACAAAGATCCAAACTTTATCTTGGGCTTTTCCCACTAGGGCCTTCCTAGGTTGGACCTCTTCGCATAGAAATACTGATGTTAATTTAAGGAAACAAACCCACTAGGTTAGGAAACATGGAAAATAGCTGAAAAGTTTTATGTGTTGGGGTTTGCACGCTGGAGGAATCCATGATTTTCTGGGCGTTCTACTGAGCTGATACAGAAGGACTGGCGTCTGTTCAGTATCTGTGCGTATGTCTCTACCCACCGATGCCACAAGCACCAGGGTTGTTTCCTGGGGATCTGTGCACTCACGTGGCCTAGCTGCTGGCAGCCCTGACTCTGACATGAATCAACTTGACATCTGGAACCAACCTGAGGCAACCCATCTGATTGCCACAGATGCCTTTACTTTTCAGCTGTCAGCAAGGAGATTATTCAGTTTAGGGTGCCAGGTCTACACCACACAGTCTGCATGGAGGGTTGAGTGGTATGTTAGAAAGTAAGCTGAATAATCTGGGAGTGTGGGTGAGACAAAAATTTCCCTCAGTAATCTGTCAACTCGAGCCTACCCCAGGAAGGCATTTTGCCTGCAGCAGCAAAATTACTGTGGTTGGGTAGAGCTGACTAGATTATGTTCTACATATCCTTGGAGTGCATATTTTGCCCATTTTTGCAAATTACAACATCCTTGAGCTAACTATATAGCAGCAGCAGCAGCTACTTTCAAAACCCTTTAGCACCCATTGGTCAGCTACGGCTAGGACTGCATCCTTTAGTGGCACTGGGGAAGATGTCAAAATCTCTCCTTAGGTGAGTTCCAAAGAAGCCTAGGCACTGCTCGGTGACTAGTAACCTACTCATTGTCATCATTACGACAGTAGTATGGGACTGGGCTGGTGGGCACAATGTCAATTACACCCCTTTTCTATTTTAGCATTTCATGCACTCTAATATGGGAAATGAGGCCCAGGACATTGTCCAGAAGAGCAGCTTGTTGGAAATTGCACTGTGATATGTTAGGGTGACGCAGGCAATAAGAAATCAAACTTTACCTCATGGAGGAAAAAGAAATCTGTAGATAACATTGTAAATCAGTCGGAGGTCAAACATCTACCTGGATTGTCACCCACCATTTCATGGCATTGATTTCTCAAAGCCTAAAACCATAAAGAACCTAAACCAGAGCGGAAGGGCATCCTGGCCTCCCATGTTCACTGATTTAATTTTCCCCTCAGAACACACGCAGCCCCATAATTAGAACATTTACCAACCATAAATACAATTTAAACTCTGTACATGTGTGCCTACATGTGTGGAGAGACTTAGGCTGAGATACGGTTTCAATAAAAACAGTCCTTCTGCGCTGATTAGAATGTGTAAAGAGGAAATCTGTTTATACCACAATCTACTCAAAACTTGTGTTGGCAGCAACACTCTCGGCTAATAAATGTCAATAGCAAAAGCTACATGGAGGGTATGAATTAAACTACTCACAATCTGGAGATTCAGAGCTCAGTCTAAAATGGCATGTCCAACTCTTTCTGCCATGTCCGCCGTGAAGGAATGCCATAAGCCCAGGGCCCATGAAGCTCAGACTGCTAACAAAGGGGATGTGCTCCATGATGTTCCTCCGTCTGTCGAGTTCAAGTCCACCCGCAAACAGAAAGGAGGTTTTAGAGGAAACTGCAGAGTCCTGCAATGTTTTGGTAAGGCGTCAGTATTTATTCTCCGTCTTTTCAAATAATGGCGGTATCATTCTGGATCTATAGTAGCATGAAGAATGAGATAATTGGATTAACTAGAAATCAACAGGGCATTTAATTTTTTTTATGCTCCATTTTTCATTTCTTGTTGATTTCATAAAAACCAGAAACCAAGCACTGTCCATTGAGTCCATCCGCCCATGTAGTCATCCTGACCAATAGCAGCCCTGGTCTGATTAATGCAAGATCCCCTGAGGGTCTATGGAACTCAGAAGAACCCTTGGTCACATGCAAGAACTAGTAGGAAGAGGAAAAACACAAGTAGAAGAGCTGAAGGTGGTGAAAAATCACAAGTGAAAAATAGAGAGTCTATCCAAAGGTAGAGTGAGGGTGTGGTATGGGGTAGCCTGCTGGGAGGGGTGGCTGTGTCTCTTCCTAGAGGATTATTAAAGAGCCATCTTAGGATGACATTGGTATGTCCAGGGGTATTGGTGAGAGCCATAGAAAAAATCTCCAGGTGATACAGAGTCTTCTCCTTCAGGTTGGCTGTAGGATAATCTACATTTATTGAGTTGGAGGGAAAGGTGAGGGGGCAGCATGCCTATTTTTACTGCTTTTACTATTAAAAACAATAGTAAAAAACAACAACAATAATAATATCAGCAAATACGTGCTACCTGCCAGACACTGCTTTAAATACTTGACATTTATTAACTCATTTAATCATAACCACCACCACCCTAGGAAGTAGGTATTATTATCACTCCCATTTTACAGATGAAGAAACTGAAGCACAGAGGTGCAGAAACTTCCCAAAGTCATCTAGTCAGTAAGGGGTGAAGGCAGACTCAGGCAGCTCCCTCAGAGTCCGGTGCATTAGCTTGAGTCTCTATTGCCTCTCGAAAGAACCAGGACCCAGCATACTGAGCACTGTTATAAGCCCTTTGCTGGCACTCACCCATTGAGTCCTCCCTACAATGCTGTAGGCAGGTACTATTATTCTCCCTATTCTGCAGATGTGGGCCTCGGGCACTGAAAGCTAAGTATGCATCACTGGTAAGAAGAGCTCCAGAGCCCTTGCTTGTAACCATTGCTCCATGCTGCTTCCCCAGAGGCTGGCAAAAGTCAACTGAACATACTCGAGTCCCCTCTATCTTTTCTTCTGCTCCATTGCACTTTCTCTCACTCCAGGCTCTGCCAGAACCCCTGTTACACTCCTGAGTGACTGAGTTTTTATTTGCCTGCCCAGTGCTGTCAGAGGCGGTACGACATGGGGCCACCTCCTTGGACCATCTACTTCTCTGGGTTCTTCAGGCATTCGCTCAGATCCGATTCACAATGGCGAAGGCTGTGTGCACCCAACTAAAGACAAAGAGAGAGTCCAGATGATTTAGACTCAAGGAAAACTCCAGGTAGCAGGCAGTACAGTCATGTATAATATAAAGCACTTTCAATATATTACACCAGTGCTTTCACACAGGTTTTTTCATTTAATTCTCTTACCAACTCTGAGAAGCAGCCATTGTTGTCTCTAATATTAAGAGAAATACTTAAATTCAAGAAAAGCTTTGCGACTTACCCAAGATCACACATCTAGTAAAAATCACAGCTGGGACTCAGAATCCATCTCTATATTATGATGCTGCATCACAAAAGAACAATCTTTCCTTCTGCCCTTTATTAGCCTTAAATAATAACAACAACAGAAAAAAAAAAAAAAAAGGGCTCTGCCCTCAGCTCTCGGGACAAGAGTGGTCATCAGCTCTAATGGACCACGTGTCTATTCATCCATGCAGCCCCAGACGTCCACAGGAGGTGGGACAGGCTCTCTGTTGCTTCATTTCTATGACCTCTCTTTTCATGAGATCAGTCTCCACACCCCACCCTGCAGTGCATTTCTGGGGAGCTGGAAGCAGAGGGTCTTCCATAAAGGGCTCTCCTCTGTAAAATACCATTCCTCTGTTCTCCTGAGAGCCCTGGTTAGCTGACCTTTCAGGCACGATGAAAGATAGCTCTTTTTGGTTTATTTTCCCCAGATAGTTGGAGGAATGTTGTTCTGGGCTCGTGTTCAGTGGGTTTGTGTTTTTTGTTGCTGTAATGGTGTTTTGCTATAGTGGTATTACCATATTTTGGAAGTTTTCTAAACCATTGCCTATGCACCCAGGGGTGACTATTAAAATGATGAGGCCATTTTTATAAATCACAAAAATAAATAAATGTATAAAAGTGCGGTTAATAAAATGGGCAAAGCTAACTTGGCTAAAGAAACAAATGAAAGTGTTTTTCAGAATGTAAAGTGAGTTTCATGACCCAAAAGAAGTCTATAGAATTAAAATTCTATACATTTTAAGGAAAAAAAATAAGTATATATGAATAGTATATATGAATGATAAGATAAATGGTAAATGCTGACTTTGATTTTATATTTTATCTGGGTATCTATTAGATGGAAGAAATATAAATGGAAAAAATAAGCATACATGCATTAGGAATAACTATGTTATGTCTTATTTACGTATAATCATTGTTTTAATAGAGTCAAAACATGCATGATAGTTTTTCTCTTTTTGAGTTGCTTTTTTTTTTAAGTGGCTTTTTGTTCTTTCTCATCCAATATCTACAATCTATACCACATCTGAAGGGTTACCCACATAAGATATCATAGTCAGAACCTGCCAAGAAACATCAGAAATTAGACTTTGTGGATCACATACCAACCTTCCTCCCTCTCCCCATGCACTGCCTCTACCTGCCTCATCTACTGCTCTGCCAGGAGCATGGCCTCCACTAGTTGGGGTTTCACTGACTGTACAGAAACTTACTCCTAGTCTCCCTGGTCATCCCTGAAAACTCGCATAGGTGGTTTCCCAAAGGAGAAGAAACTGATTGCCAAATGCTCTGTGCTCTGGGCAAGATTTCCATGAACATATGAATACATTCATGGAGGAAATAAAAATTAAGTACTTGATAATTTCATCAATGGGAAAAAAATCAACTGTTTACAGGTTGACAAAAGTTTTTTTTTTTTTTTTAAATTTTTTTTTATTTATTTTAGTTATTTATTTATTTTTGGCTGTGTTGGGTCTTTGTTTCTGTGCGTGGGCTTTCTCTAGTTGCGGCGAGCGGGGGCCACTCTTCATCGCGGTGCGCGGGCCTCTCACTATCGCGGCCCCTCTTGTTGCGGAGCACAGGCTCCAGACGCGCAGGCTCAGTAGTTGTGGCTCACGGGCCTAGTCGCTCCGCGGCATGTGGGATTTTCCCAGACCAGGGCTCGAACCCGTGTCCCCTGCATTGGCAGGCAGATTCTCAACCACTGTGCCACCAGGGAAGCCCGACAAAAGTTTTTAAATGTGTGTTTTCTTTCAGATATTTTAGGGGCAGGCAGGGCTTTTGGCCTTCAGATGGAGGGGGGGAAAACAGGGTGAGTATGGAGGTTCCAGGCAGTATCTCACCTGCAGGGCTCCTCCAGGCTCTTTCAGGCTGCCCATCAGTGGTGCTGACCATGGCCTGGGCCTCAGTCTTCTGGAACAGGTGCTGGGTAGATCTGACAGCATAGGCTCATTATGGATGATTACAGATATAAACTTTGGGCAAGCTCTGAAGAAAGCAGGTTTCAGACCAATTGGACTTGAACTAGCTATGTTTTAAATGACAGAAGTGATGGGCCATGAGGGTCATCCTACCACATCCCACATTATTAAGGGAGGGGGGCACCTCTTCCCACAGAGCAATACCATGAAGAGGCAAGAGGTCAAAGATCAAGTCTTCTGCCAACTACAGAGCTGATAAGACTCTGATCACTTATAAAACATTCGGTCCTCTGTGTGTGTGGTCTGAAAAATCAAACCAGACAAAGTGAAGGTTTTGGTGGAGGGTGGCAGGGAAGGGAGAGGGTGAGTAGAATCAAAACAGCAACTGTATCTGGATTTGTTTTTAACTCTCCCAAATAAATGCATGTGGAGGAACAGAATCAAACATTTTTCTCAAGCAGAAAGAATTATTTTGCCTTCAAACACAAACCGGGTAGATATGGTCTCAAAAATGACTAGAAATGCAGCGGTGTTCCACTGTGGTTGTTCTTTCTATCACATACCAAATTTCAAGTACTTTTTGTAAATTACTCACAGGCAATTAAGTCCTTTAGATTCATCCTGTGATGGTGGCAGTTTTGTTGGGCCATGTTTGTCACAGAGCAGCTGCTGAGATCCTAGCAGGAAAAAAAGCCACATGATTCTTCAGCTCATAATCCAGTTAGTTTATTTTCCTGATACTACATTTGGGCATCATGGCCATGCAAATAGCAAGGAAAGTAGCTCTGGGTCAACAGCCAGAAAATGGAGCTCCCTAACCTCCCCACAGGTAGAGAATGATCAGATAATGTATTTGGCCTTTTCCTCCCCACCTCACCCCTACACACGCAGACACACACCATGAATTCCAGGTTTGCCCTCCAGTTGTTTCCCGTGCACACTGCAAGAGCAGAAGAGGCAGGGGAGAAAAGCACAGAGCTGAGCCAGGCCCCATCTGGTTGCTGGCTTCCCAATCTCCTCATCTAGTTTTCTCTCCAACATGACCTGAAGACCACTTGGGTGACCCAGAAAAGATTCCTGTGACCTGTGCCGTTCCTCACGCTCTAACTGTGCTGCCATTCTCACTCCGTTCCCTCAGCAATACTGTGTAGGCCCTTCCTACCTCTTTAATGGACATGAATGCCCTAAGTTTTCTAAGTCTTTTCTCCCCAAGCAAATGAGAAGCTCCAAAAGGGCAGGGAACACATCTGATCCTTTCCTGCCCTTCATTATTGCTAGTACAGTGCTAAGCAAATAGCAGTCTCTCAAAAACAAATTGCGTGAGGAGTCTCTTTGGTGTAAGTTTTTGTCAGCTGTAGTAGATGGGTAAGGAGGACAAAAGAAAGCAAACATCAAGGAGGACACTTAGTAAGGCAGAGGCGGCCTCTACTAAGAAACCCTGTTAAATTAAAACCCTGTTTTTACAATGGCCCTGATATGTGAACACTATACTCTGAGATAATTCTGTTGTCTTTCTTTCTACACTTTGCGGCTACGCAGACCAAGAATACAAAGTATAACCTTAACCTTAAAATCATTGCTTTTCAGGACAAACCTTCCAATTCGTTTTCACCGATTGACTAAAACTAGCTTCTATAGCTGGGATGCTTTCACGTTCTCTGTGGATTTGTTTTTGGTAGAAAGTACTGGAAAGTCCACAAAACAAAATGCTCAAGGATCTGAAAAGAGAGATTGCCCCTTATAATTTAGACCTATATTCAAGTTGTTATATAAATTTAAATTCTCATTGCTTTTGAGGGGCAGGGAGAGGTGTGGTCATGAGTAAATGGATTATTTGCCTTTTGAAATTTAAGGGATGAGGTAGGTGGGAATTTTCACTCCTTTTCCCCCAGAATATTTTGCTTTATAAAATTACTCATTTCCAGTACAATAATAAGTCATATGAGACAATGAATGGAAGGTAGTAGAGGGAACTGAGGGCTGGTCATCATGAGGCATTGTGCGGGAGCTTTTTCCTTCCAACTTTGGAAAAGATGGACTCTTTGTGGGACGTGGGTTCTGGCCTTAGATCTTTGCTTTCCTGCAGTTGCCCAGGAGCAGGCCTCCACCTTAATGGAGTTACCAAAGGTCACTTTAACTGCTAGGACTAAAATTTGGGTCTTCCTTTGTAGAGGAGCCCCTTATTGATCTTATGGCCTTCCACAGATAATTTTGACTGTTTCTGGTACTGAGGTTTAAATGATCAACTGAATATTCCTCTCCTTGTACCTTCCTCAAGTTAGCCTTGGTCATATTTTGTACTGTGTGTAAATCATTATGGTTTTTTCCTCTGCCAACTACTCCTCCCCTTGAAAGAGTAAGTTAGCATGGGATACAGAGGAAATGGCTAATTTCTACCAGGACACTGGGACAACAGCCTGAATTAAGGCGGCAGACGTCTGTCAACAGCTTCACTTTCGCATTCTTTTTTCACTCCTCAATCCTTGGGCCAAAGAAGCCCCAGCATCAGACTCACACCCTCACCGGTCACCCCACCCCACCCTGGACGCAGAGTCTGCTCCCCAGAGCAGACTGAGAAGAAGCCTGGTGGTGGGAGGTGAGCCTGCCACCAACCCGAGGCTTTTCACCGCCGGCATGGATTAAGTAACACCCGCAAAATCAGCATTTGCACACATGCCAGGGGTTGATTACGGGCCTCTCAGCCAGGGCAGACGACGCTACTTCAGAGCAATTTCTCCAATTTCTCGGCCCCAGGACAGTCGGGGCGCGGCTCCAACGCACACTCCCGGTCTCCGGAGCCGGTTACGCAGCCGTCTAGCGGCTGCCCACGGGCCAAAAAAACGAGACCGCCCCCCACCCACACCGCTGCGGGCCGGCGCTTCACGCTGCATTGACGGGCTCCCTTTCCTCGACACAGCCCGAGAAGGAGACTTGTGCCTCCTGGGAGCACCGAACCGTCTCTTTGCGGCTCGCGAAAGGGCTAGATGGCCCTGAGCCGTCTACACCTCCATCCATCCTCAATCTGCGAAACACGCAGGGTCAGACACCCATCCGTTCCGGGCTTGCACCACTTCCCTAAGGTTTCACGATGTGTCACTAGGGAAGCTGGGCCCGAAGCTCCGGATCGCGGTTCGGAGAAAAGAGACGCAAACGAGTCTGCGGGGCGGAAGGAGGGAGCTGCTGGGGTCGTTCAGTATCAGCCAACCTAGCCCACCCCACAGCAGACAGAAGGCGTCAGGGCTTTGCCCCCTGCGACCCGATTGATCCCAGGCTGCCCGGCCACCTCCTCTGGCCCATGCGTCTGCGTCTCTGGCCAAAGACCAACTGGTTTTCAAATAGTTAGATATACCCAGGATCTGACTTTTCTTTACAAGACCGACCAAGAGGCTGTGTAAATGTCTCCTGACAGTCGTAATGGAGGGTTATTACCAGTACAAAGCCTGTACGATTCATGGCGTTGGTTCAAGAGAATATTTCGGTGTCGCACTGAAATTGCTGCGCATGTAAACCAATTTCCCCGACAGAAGGGTAAACAGTATCGTTTGAACTGCGAGATGAAAACCGATGGGATATCGCAAACAGTTCCCCAAAATACAACAGACTTCTGGGCCAATTACACGTGGTTAGCTCTGAATGGCAGAGGAAATAGGTTTCTTTGCTGCTAAATGTCACAAAAGTCACCTAAAGGAACAGAAGGAAGCCGCTCTGTTTCTTGCTAAAATTAATCTGTGCTGGAGCACTTGGAAAAAGCATAACAACCCTTCTCCCCCCACCCCTAGGCCACCCCAAGGCCACCCCGTCCCCGCCGCCGGAATTCAGGCGTTTGTGAAAGAACCTTTTCGCTTGGGGATCCGGGCTCTAGGGCTTCGAAGTCTAAACCCGCCCGTCGAGAAAACTGGAGAAGGGAAAGAAAATTCGGCAAGCGCTCGTCAGCATGGAGGGTCCAAGGAGCACGCGGGGGAACCAGACCCCGAGCGCCGAGGGTGCCTGCGGCCTCCTCTCCCCGCCGGGAGGCGCGCGTGCCTCCTCCCGCACGCACGCCTCGACCCGGCGGAGCGAGAAGACAGAGGACAGCGAGGCTGCCTTCGATGCCGGCCGACTGTCAGGGCTGCACCATGTGCAAAAGAACACGGAGCCCGGCCTCACGGGCGCCCAGGAAAACTCCCGAGCGGCCACAGGACCCGGCCGCGGGGCTGCCGGGCGGAAGCCTGACTCGGGGCGGGCTCGGGCCGGAAGGAAGCGGCGAGCCCTGCGCTCCAGGCCGGTCAGGCGCCCCCGGGCTGGTGCGGGGCGCGGAGACTCAGGGGAGGCGGTGGGCAGGTGCGGGCCTGCGCCCGGGGGACTGAATCTCGGAGCCGGGAGGCCTTGGAGACGGCCGGCCCAGCCCGCCTGAGACCCTCCCGGAGAGAGACCGGGTGGGACGCGCCAGCTCCGAGCTCCGCCGGGCGCTACGCAGGGCCCGGGTCACCGCGCTCCCGGGCTCCGGAAGCCGCGCTGGCGGGCGGCCGGGCGGGAGGAAGCAGCTTGGGCCGCGCAGCCCCGCGCCCGGGAGCCGCGTGCAGGGTTCAGCCGTGTTTCGGTTGCCCTCTGACCTGACCCTGGGCGTACAAAGGCCTCCCGGGTGCGCCGCCCTGGCCCAGCCTTCCAGTCGCTGCCAAATTAATGAGCCCACGTCAGGTTGGGTTTACAGCTCGGCCGGGAAGCAGCCGAGTGGAAAATGAGCCCGGGCCCGCTCGGAGGTACCCGCACGGGTGCAGAGGCCGCCTGGCGTCCTTGCGGCCGGGGACGTCGAGGCCCGCGCAGGGCCGTCCTCAGCTCTCCACACGCCCTCTCCCGCTGGCCCTGAGGGAGCGGACCGCCCAGGAAAACCTGCCGGCCTGGGAGAAGCGGCTCTCCTGCTTTCTTCCAACAACACAAACTCCACAGTTAACATCCCAGCATCCCAGGCTAGGCGTGCTCGACACAGGTCGTTGGGTTGCGGCTTGGCGACCCTTCCGTGTCTTTGCTGCGCCCCGGACTGCTGGGCTTTGGCGGCCACGAAGCCGTTCCCCCTGAGCACGAAGGACCCGGGACTCGGGGCATGCGCCGAGGGGGGCATAGGACCCACCCCTTCCAGCAGCACGGGTCTGGGAGGCGTTTTTAATCTGCTGGTGGGTGCTCGGTTTTGAAAGCCAGAGATAAAAGTCAAAAAGGGATTTGTTTGTTTTGAATAAAGGTCGATCTGCTAGTTCATCCCGAACGAAGTCTTGAAGACTGGCTGATGACTGCTCTCTTATTGCCCTTTAAACGCTGTGATGAATTCGGTTCAAGAAACATGATTAAATCTGAAGCTGATAAAGCTTGAGGTATGGATTTATCTTATTCCTAACAGATTTTTCAAATATATTAAAAGAAAGCACTTTCATCCAAAAAACACTCAAAGTGTCAGAAAAGCCATGTTCTGAAGAAGCCCTCTTTCCCTGCAGCTTTGTTTGCTGTTGAGAACCACGCAAACAACAGCGTTGGGAGCAACTGGTGTGACAGTTACTTAGAATCAAGTATCACTCCTGCATCTTTCTCATCCTTGCTTCAAAGAGCACTGCCTTTCAGAAGTGGAGGGCCCTGCCACAGACCCCTTTTCTTCTGGTGACCTAAGTAAGGGTAGCACTAGGTCACCTCTCATGACGCCCCACACTTACTCATCAGTGCCCTTGTCTAGATTCCACACACACCCCTCTTGGCATCCTCTGGGCACTAACCCTTGCAGACGTCACTGCCTTGAGTCCCCACCTGCCTCTGAAATCTCAGTGTACTTGGAAAATCAAGTTGCCTTGATGTCAAGCAGTCACTACCTTTAAAGGCATTCAGTATCTCACAGAGTGCACACAAGTACTTGATGTACTATGATTACCTTTTTAGGTAAACTATCTCCTCAACTAAAATTTTAACGTATTAGGAACAATGACCAAGACCAATTGTCTCTGTTGTCCTACAGTGCGGTGCCAGATCAAGAAATGTTACCTATGTTGACTCTACAACTAATTAGAATTAATACAGTCCCCTCTAAAATGCTAATCACTGGAGTGGTGGTGGTGTGTGTTCATTCTAAGTTATGTCAATAGATTTGTTTTTCTTCTGAACCCAAATTGAGGTAGTACCATTGAAGAAATTGAAATTTTGATGGAGGAGAAAGGGAGTGGGGAAAAAGGAGAAGAAATATGGGAGGGCAGAGGATTTTGAAAAATAATAGGGATGGGTATCAATACAAACAGAGGATACCTAAGGAAACCAGGAGGGCACCAAGGAATTAGGGAGCAAGAACACCTGAAGATGGGCCAGTGAGAGAGAGAGAGAGAGAGAGAGGCGGTGGGCCATGCCAAGGACAAGTTTCACCTACTAAGAGGCAGTATGGTATTATGGTTTAGAGCTCATGTTCACCACTCTCTGGCTGTATGAGCTTCGGTTTCCTCACGTGCAAAATGAGGATAGTAATAATACATATATCACAGAGTTATGAGGATTAAATAAAATAACATGCACTTAATAAACGTTAGCAATGACTGCTGTCAGTTTCACCTGGAGCACTACATCATATGTCATTATGCCTTTGGCATTCCTGTCTCCTCTATTACAGTGTAACTTATGGGTAGATAGTGAAGTGGGATAAAGTGCTTTTTTCTCTTATATGTGAGAAAGTGAAGAAGAATCACCAGATATTTTAAGGAAAATATTTAACAAAAGACAAAAACCAAATTGGAAATGTAAGTGGCTGGGAGGAATTAGAGAACTTTTTAAAGAAACACACAAACACGCACACACACACACACAAATCTTCCAAGTAAAATCCTTGGAGAGATGAGGAAAGGTATTGCATCCATAAAACATAAAAAGAATGGTCTAAAAAAGAAACATTAAGAGAACAAGAGAGAAATTTTTAAAATTAAAAATATGGTAGCAGAAATAAATTCAGTAAAAAAAAGTCAAGATGAAGTTGAAGAAATATTTCAGAAACGAACAAAAAGACATTTGGAAAATAGAGGGGGAAGATAAGAAAACTAGAAGACCAATACAGGAAATCCTACATTCAAATTAAATTCCAGGAAGAAAGTACAGAGATAATAAAGGGGGAATTTCTTTTTCAAAGAAACAGTACAAGAAAATTTCCTGGAACTTACTAAGATAATTTTTCAGACTAGAAGGGCCAACTGAATGCCGAGCACAAAGACTAACAAAAGACTTATACCAAAAGGCATACTCACAGAATTTCAGAAACTCGTGAATAAAGAGAAACCCCAAAACCCTTCCAGAAAGAAGAACAGGTCCCATACCAAAAATCAGAATGGCATTGAACTTCTCAAAAATAACACTAGAAGTAAAAAGATAATAGAGCAATGCCTTCACAATTCTAAGGAAAAATCATTTCCAGTCCAGAATTCTACATCCAGATGAACTACTCACGGGTGCAGACAAAATAAAGACATTTTCAGCCATGCAAAATTCTAAAAATTTTATTTCCCTGTACCCTGAAACAGACACTGATGACTCACCCAACAGCCATCTCCATCTTTCTTTCATGTTCTTTTTTAAGGCATCACATAGCCATGTGCTTCTGGGAAGCCGAGCCTTTCCCCAGCCCCACGGAGTAGTCTTGATTCATCTAAGCCAGCAAGTTGTAATTCCCTACCACCTGCAAATGACTGGCTTAGAAATAGGCATGTAACACAACTGAGATCAATTAAATATCAGGAAAAGTCTATAGGGGTATGGGAAGATTTTCTTCACCTCAAAAAGAAGAAAGGGACTTACTCTTTTAGCCAGCCTTTGTATGTAGTTGTGTGAGGACATGATGATCCAAGTTGCAGGAGTTACTCTATGCAGTTATCTTATCAAGGAGGAAATCCAAATATCAAGGATGGCAGAGAAGAAAGATTAAAAAGAACCTGGGTACTTGATGATGTCAGTGAGCCACTGCATTCATCAAACCTGAACCTAGGCAATATCCAGACTTCTTGTTATATGAGTGTCAGAATGCAGACTCCGGGCACTTGAGCTCATCTCTCAAACTGAATTGTACAGTGAAAGCAATAGTAATTAATAAAAATGCCTACCATCGATTGAGTACTTAGGGACTGCTCTTTTGATTAATGGCTACAAAAAGCCTGTGAAATAAGTATAGAATTATGTCCATTTTGCAAATGAGGACATATAGGCTCAAACAAGCACATGAATTAGCCAGATTTGTAACCATCTAAGGTTTGAATATTTAACTCTGATTCTATGCTCAGGACATGTGAATGGAGCATGGGAAAATGTTTGGAATATGCTGAGTTCAAACATGTACTTAATAACCAGTTTTTTTTTTTTGGCCACAAGTGTGGCATGTGGGATCTTAGTTCCCCGACCAGGGATCGAACCCATGCCCCCTGAAGTGGAAGTGCAAAGTCTTAACCACTGGACCACCAGGGAACTCCCATAACCACTTTTAATTCATTAGTTACTTGTCAATACAGTTCTGATTTGTGGTAAACCAGCCCCCAAGACAGCCATCCTCACTTGCTGGTATTCACATTTTTGTGTGGTTCACTCCCATAATGAATAGGGCTGACCTGTGTAACCAGTAGGATATCCTGACAATGTGTCACTTCCCAAGCTAGGTCATAAGAAATATCATGGCTTCTGCCTTGCTTTCTCTTGGATCACTCACTCTGGGGAAAGCCAGTTGCCATGTCACACACACTGAAGAAGCCCAATGGAGCAGTCCATGTGCCAAGAAACCAAAACCTCCTGCCAATATCCATGTGTGTGAGCCATCTTGGAAGTGGATCCTCCAGCCCCAGTCAAATGTCAGATGATCACAACTCTGGCCAACACTTGACTACAACCTCATGAAAGACCTTGAGCCGGAACCATCCAGCTAAGCCACTCCTGAATTCTTGACCCACAGAAACTGTGAGATAAATGTTTATTGTTTTACAACTTAAATGTCCATCAACAGATTGAAACAGAGCAGGATGTGGTCCTTCCCCGCCCCATCCTCCGCCTGCCTTTTGTCTGTGAAAAACCTTTAGCCAAAGAATAAGTTTAATCAGAAAAGTGAGAAAATGCAGAAACAAAGGAAAACAGTCCAACAAGACTAAATAATAACAGTTTAGTCATTAAGCATAGTCAAGGACCTATAGTCCCTCTTCATGGGCTATAGATAATATTCTGAGCCATATCCTGTGAGCTGTCTTATAGATACTGAAACCCCCATCAGGTGGAAGAAGTTAACTATGCGATGGATGACTATAGCCATGACATAAGCTGCCACAATTCCAAGAATTGGCCTCAAAGAAATGGGAACAAACCGACCCTAGAACTGAAGACTAACTGCACCTAAAACAATCAAGATGACGCTGGTCAGACCAACACATGACCAATTTCAAGATGACTGTCAGAGCTGACTGTGCTGTTTCTACATGTAGCCCCCTCCCTCCATCTATAAAAGCTCTTGCCCACAGATTGTTGGGTGGGGGCGGGCAGGGGAGCGGGGGGAGGAGTCAGCCTTTGGACAGGAGCCTGCCCTCCCCCCACCCCCCAGTTGGCAGCATCCAAAATAAAGCAAACTTTCCTTTCCACCAACCTTGCCTCTGTAATGGCTTTTGAAAAGCGAGCAGCCAGACCCCACTTTTGGTTACAAGATGAATGAATAAAGAAGATGTGTTACATATAAACAGTGGAATACTACTCAGCCATAAAAAAGAATGAAGTAATGCCATCTGCAGCAACATGGATGGACCTAGAGATTATCATACTAAGTGAAGTAAGTCAGAAAGAGAAAGACAAATGTCATATGATATCACTTATATGTGGAATCTAAAATATGACACAAATGAACTTTTATACAAAGCAGAAACAGACTCACAGACCTAGAGAACAGATTTGTGGTTGCCAAGGGGGAAGGGGGGGGGGGAGAGGGATAGATTGGGAGTTTGGGATTAAATGCAAACTATTTTATATAGAATGGATAAACAACAAGGTCCTACCATATAGCACAGGGAATGATATTCAGTATTCTGTGATAAACCATAATGGAAAAGAATATGAAAAAGAATGTATGTGTGTATATATATATATGTATGTATATATAAAACTGAGTCATTTTGCTGTACAGTAGAAATTAACACAGCATTGTAAATCAGCTATACTTCAATAAAATAAATTTTTTTAAAGTGTTTATTGCTTTAAGCTGCTCAGTTTTGGGGTAATTTGATATATAGCAATAGATAAATTAATACACTGGGTAACTGAATAAACTTCTTAACTTTAAAGGCAAAAAAGGACATTAGATTTGTTTATCAACTTATATTTTTCAAGGAGACATATGTGGTCCTCACCACAACACTGTAAAAGGAATAGAGAAAGTGCCATTTCACAAAACTGATCATCAGACAGACTTGCTCAAGGTACTCAAGTTAGCCAGGGACAAAATTAATAGAAGAACATTCTGGGTCTTTTTCACCAAGCCTTTCCAGTATCCCTGTTTGGAAGTTGGCTCAGGCAGAAAGACCCAGAATTAATGCAAAATAAAACAAAAATGAAAGAAATCCCCAAAGAGTCCCTAATTTTAAAATATCTCCTAAGAGGCAGTCAGCCACATATAACATTCCTGCTGCTCCCAGCCTCACTGCCCTTCTGGTTCTCGTTGCACGCAAGAGTTTACGGTCTTGGATCTTGCCCAAAATTGTAGATAGTCATCAATTTTGAGAACATTCATATATTCTGAACGGTGAAACTGTTAATGGTTATGGTGTTTATAGCTTGGGTTTAAATAGGAAACTAATAAAGATAAAATCTCTGTTTGATAAGGTGTTCAAATCCCAGTCAATGGAAGTTTCCTGTTGCACAGTGAGTTATTTGAGTCCATCATTGAGCCCTGGGTCCAGTCTCAGAAAACGCAATTAGGAGGGAGTTAAAACTCACAGAGCTAATGTGCTTTTCGTAGAACTAATATTGAGGTGGTAAGTGCTACTTCTGGACAATAATGAGCAAGTGAGTGACTGGCTGGGTCTGCTTTTTGTTAGGCATGAGCCCTATAGAGTTTGTTTGGGTTTCCTGTGTACTTTGAAAGAGCAAGCAGAATCTCCGGGGCCAAAACTGCTCTGACAGAAACCTTGGTTGATGACCTTGGCTTGAGTTGGGCAAACCCTTGCAAATGAGGTCTCTTCTTTGCTCCAGAGGTAGTAAAGTTGTAAGGTATGTGGCCTTTCAGGAGTAATCATCTACAGCAGGGAACTTGGCAGAAAGGCAGCCTGAGTTTGTTTCTTAGAAGTAATTTGCATTAAAGTCTAAAATGGACTGCAAAGCACATACCCATCTGCAGTAGATGTTGCTACAGGTGTAGGATGTTGTGGTTTCTAATATCTTACATATGTTCTCTAAACAATACCTCGAGTGTCTTTTTGTTTCTGGCCTGTGTGGTTTCCTGCATTTCCGGCAGATGATCCTACGTAGAAAGACAGCTGCCTGCAAAGTTTACTGAAAATTATGTATGAAGACACATATGCAGAAGATGATATTGGCTCTGAAAGAAGCTTGGAGTAAGAGCAGGATGGAGCCTGCAGCACTTGTCCAAGTAGCTGAAATAAGCAGAGTTACCAACGTCCAAGCCTGAGCAGCTTCCCAGCACCTCCAGGAATTCCTCCAGTTCCCAAGCCCTTAAGCCCTGCAGCAGACCAAGTAATAGAAATCTGAATTCGAAATACGGGAGCACGCTAGAGGGTAAAGGAAAAGGAAGTCCCCGTTAGATGAGAGCTCTTTCCAAAACTCCATACCCAAGCAGGAAGTCAAGACGTTTTTGTGTGAATCATCCAAATCATAAATCAAGCAAGATTTGGCTCTGGAGCCATAATCTTGGGAGCCAGAGATATTGCTGGGACACAGCTGGTTGACAAATGCCCAGGGTGTGGAGCGTAAGATACTAGACAGCCAGGTGGTACTTTAAAAACCAAACACATAGGCAATCCTGAGGCCTGTCTACATAGAGTCAGTGCATTGACTTTCATCCCATGCTGGCCAAGCCCAGGGTCCTCCCTTCCCCCATCCCACAAATACCCTCTTGAGACTACGGAATTCCCATTTTGAGGATTCTCTCCCATTACAGGTTTGTCTGATATTCATTTAGGTCTCACTTACCCTATATAAAAGCATTGAGGGGAGTGTGTGTGTGTGTGTGTGTGTGTGTGTGTGTGTGTGTGTGTGTGTGTGTGTATATGTAAGTAAGTAGATAGTTGGAAGCCCCACATGTAAACTCTCCTACAAAGAACTGACCCTGTTGAGAGCTCTTACCTTTAAAAACTTTTACATCTTCTTTTTCTTTTTCCCCTTCCAAAGAAGTAATGCAAATGGGGGGCAGATTAAACTGTCTCCTTGCAGGGATGTATTTATCCGCTTGGCCTCTGAGAATAATGACCTGGCAGAATTCTAGTTTCTGACCCCATGAACTGGGCAGTCCTTAGTGGACTAATGAAGTATGTGCTTCTCTCTTCTGTCCTGGAGTTGTGAAGGTGACCAGGGAAAAAGACAGGTCAATAAGGGCAGCGGAGGGGCAAAACCATGGCTATGTCACAAGGGAGGGGAAGGGGTGCATTTCTTAGAGTTTCAGATCTTCCTCTTCCATCCCTAATTAGGGTCTCTCCTCCTATTTGTAGCTTCCTTATTATTACCCAGCAATCGGCCACAGGTGGGTAGAGCAGAGTGCTAAAAGGAGAGGCTGAAATCCTTCCTGAGACTCTTGTGTTGTTAGTATAGGCCCAATGGCACAGGACTTCCATAGGGCCCCTGGCCAACATGGCAGTGATGTGAATCAAGGATTCAACCTACAGATCAGATATTAGAGAGAACAGACAAAGGTATTATTCTTCATTTCATTTAGCAACTTACAGGAAGCCCTAGATCTATGCATGTCAGGCACACAAGGGAAGCTTTCTCTGTAGAACATGACTTCTATTTTTTTCTTTAATAAATATATCAGATTACTTAATGGACTTCCAGTTGAAGATAGTTGGCTAGATACCATCTGCCTCCACTTCCTCCAGAAACTCCACTAAAGTAACAACTAAGGAATCAAACAAAGAAAACACAAAAGGTAAACAAAGGGAACAGGAGAAACAATAACATTTTAGCAGCTGAAAAGCACTTGGAGGAGTGGTAATGACTTAGCAGACCCAAGAAAGTAGGAAAAGCTGAGAGGCATGAAATCCCCCATAGGTCTAAGAACTGGCAGTACCAGTTACCTCTGGAAGTGGGGATAATGATGGGGCTAAAACCCAGAGGATTGGTTGAGTTTGTTTAAGAAGCAGTGAGGGGACTTCCCTGGTGGCGCAGTGGTTAAGAATCCACCTGCTGGGGAGGGGGAAGGGTAAGCTGGGATAAAGTGAGAGAGTGGCATGGACATATATACACTACCAAACGTAAAATAGATAGCTACTGGGAAGCAGCCACATAGCACAGGGAGATCAGCTAGGTGCTTTGTGACCACCTAGAGGGGTGGGATAGGGAGGTTGGGAGGGAGGGAGACACAAGAGGGAAGAGATATGGGGACATATCTATAACTGATTCACTTTGTTATAAAGCAGAAACTAACATACCATTGTAAAGCAATTATACTCCAATAAAGATGTTAAAAAAAAAAAAAAGAATCCACCTGCCAACGCAGGGGACACGGGTTTGATCCCTGGTCCGGGAAGATCCCACATGCCGTGGAGCAACTAAGCCCGTGTGCCACAACTATGGAGCCTGTGCTCTAGAGCCCATGAGCCACAACTACTGAGCCCACGTGCCACAATTGCTGAAGACCGCACGCCTAGAGCCGGTTCTCCACGACAAGAGGAGCCACCGCAATGAGAAGCCTGTGCACCGCAATGAAGAGCAGCCCCTGCTCGCCCAACTAGAGAAAGCCAGCATGCAGCAACAAAAGCGCAACACAGCCAAAAATAAATAAATAAATAAATAAATAAATAAATAAATTTATTTTAAAAAAAGAAGCAGTGAGAACCCTCACCCCCCCATATCTCCTCCACTACGCTGACGGAAGACAGAAATGTATTCCCTGAAGAGGATAAGACAAAGGATCTGCTGGGCTGGGGAATACCAAGAAGTTAAGGTGGAAAATATGTCCTAAAAACAGGGTGAATAAGTGAAAGCTGACACACTGAATGTTGAAATTAACTCCACAGTATTTTGCCCTCCTAATTAGAATAGACCTCTTTGGTGAATCTGGACAGCTTAAGAGAAAGACCTAGAAACTAACATCAGGGATTCACCTATGAAATGGCCTACCCAGATCACCCCAGGGTGATGTGAGGCTCAGAGTTTGACAAGCCCTGCTTTGCATACAGAACTTCCTATCAGCTTTGTAGCACCGTACTCTTACATACCAACAGATAGCCAAGATTACCAACATTTGAGGAAGACTTCTAATAGGAAAAAAATGAGGCCAAATCAACAAACAAATATACAACAACTTGGAAGAAAATAATGCAGGGAGATGAAAACTTTAACAAATGACTACCACATACATGAGACAAGAACAAGATATTATATAAAAAACAAAAATCTTCAGGGAATTAAAAGTGGGAAGTAAAAATGAAATTCTCAATAAAAGGTTTGAAAATGAAGTTGAAAAAATATCCTTGAGGGTAAAATGAAGAGATAGAAAATAGGAGAAGAATAGTAAGAAATTTAGAGGACCAGCCCAGGACATCCATCATCTGATGAGTAGGAGTTCCGGAAAAAGACAAAGAGAACAGTTGCAGGGGAGCATGGATCATCCAATAACTTATTAAAATCTACAGAGTTAATGACCTACCGCATGCTGGCCAAAGTGGATACAAATAGATCCACACACCAGGCTCATCATTGTGAAATTTTAACACTTTGTGACAAAGAGAAGATCCTAAAAATTAGGTACAAAGTATCAGGAATTGGAATGGTGTCTGACTTCTCAACAGCAATGCTAGAAATATGAAGGCCAAGAAGCAATGTCTTCCATTCCTGAGGGAAAATTATTCCCAACCTAGAATTTTATACCCAGCCCCAACAGTAATCAAAGTGGATTGGTAGAATAAGGATATTCTCAGAAATGCAATTCTCAAAACACTTACCACCATTTACCCTTTCTCAGAAAGCTCCTGGAGGATGTGTTCCATCAAAACAACTGAATAAATCAAGAAAAAGGAAGACACAAAGTCCAAGAAACAGAGAATTCAACACAAGACAGAGGCCAAGGTAACTCCCAAGATGGTGGTGAAGGGAAAACCCACGACAGCAGATATGTAACCAGCTTAGGGACAACAATCAAGATTGGAGGGGTTTAGAAGGCTTTTGGATTGACATCTGATGGAATATCTAACGTATTTGAGCTTATTGAGAGATTTCCATAACTGGAAGGGAGTTGGGGGCTTATTTGGTGATAAATATATAGAAAACCAAGCAAAGGAAACAGTAAGGCAGTTATTGATGCCAGGGAAAACGGTAAGTTGTGGAGAAAAGGAAGAGCAATCATAGTGTACTACACAGCTCAGCTGACAATAGCATTTTAAATGGTCATAAAATGGCAACCTATATATTGATCTAACTAAAAGCATGTAGAAATATTTGGGAGTACAGAGTTGGAGGGTGATGGATCATGTGAATATGGGTGGTAGGAGGGGGTGAGAAAGAGTGTTAAATCCTTATAGTCTATTGTAGGAAGTCCATAGATAATATTTAAAAGTGAAAATTCAAGAAGTAGCAATAAAATCATGTGATTTGGAGATAAATCCCATGATGTGAATACCAAATAACTGTTTGGAAAAATCGAGTGGGTTTGCCTTCAGAAAGTGAGAATGAGGAAAGGCAGATGGTGGAGGCTTCTCTCTTTCGTGCAAGCCTTGGAACAACTCCTTGCCTCTTGACATGCGTGCACATGTACCTTTGATGAGAGTAAAACTAAATAAGAAACAACATCATCGCAGGGCTTCTGCGTGGCACTTTCTTGAAGACTACTTGACACCGAACACAGATCGATAGGTGCTGCTTTCTAAAAGCCTTGGTGGTCTCATGCACCCATTTGTTTTCATTCTAGTTGAAACTTCTGTGATTTTTCATGGTTTCCTAATCCAGCATGATGCTCCCCAAAACCCTCTGCAAGGTGAGGTTGATTAGTTAGAGGTAGAACTGTTAGTTACAGCACTCACCCTCTTTTCAGAGCAATGAGGAGGGAGATTCTTCAGCAAAAAACAAGGCAGCGGCAAGGGTAGCTGATAATAGTAGCAAAACCAGAATGTTTAGGAACTCTTTTACTTTCCATGTTTCGTTATGAAAACTCTAACATTTAGTAATCTTAACCCCAAAACCAGATTAAGAATTTGGGCTATTTATGACTTTTTCAAGCATTTTCAACTAATTTCAGCTGTTCAAAACAGTTCACTCAAAAGCACAGTCCCTGTGAAGTTTTCCAGTTTGAGATACCCAGACAATACAAGTCAGACATAAAACAGTCCAGATGACAACGTGGTGAGGGCTCCAAGGATGGACGTTCCAGACTTGTTTCTGCTTCTCCTGTGAGGAGGCAGCCACTGAAAAGCTTCCCCAAGGAAATAAGCCTTTCCAGGAAGTGGGAGGAGCAGAGTGAACCATGGGAGGATCCCGGTTTAAGAGGAAGGACTTGGGGTAAATTGAGGGAGGACTTTTTTTCCTTCTTTTAAAGAGGAAAGTTTAGCGAGAATACATTAAAAGAGAGCCAGAATAAAAACTTACATTTTCTTTAAGACGTTTTGAAGGTAAACTTCAGAGGTAAACTTTATGCCATTTTCCAAACAAATTTGGCAATCCTGTCTTCTTCACAGAAGCTTCCTGACACCAATTTTGTGCAAGGCATTGTGCTGATTGCTATGGGAAATATAAAATGAATTTAAAAAGGGACTCGCCTTAAGAATTTTACCAGATTTGACAGTCTTATGACTACCTATCTCTGAAAATGGATTTTCTCTCCATGTAGATTTTAGGTAATTAATCTAATGGTGTGTATTTTTGCATAGGCATCTGTGTCACTGCTGTCTTCTTTGAGCTGTAAATTCGGTCTGATACTAGGAACACTTAAAATACAATAACTAGGTTTGAATGACATTTGTTGGTTTTGGAGATGATGAAGATGATTATGATAATGAAGAACAATTTTTTTTTTTACAATGTACTAAAGAAAAAGATAAAGTTACTGTTCTTTGACTACCCATGTTATAGTTTAGGTCTGTATAAACTAGTAAAGAGTTTTGCAGGATCATTTCTATAAACCAGCCTCTAATTTCTCCCATTGTCCTTTTCAAGGCTACCATGTGATGCTATATGGTTGGAATGATTTCAGCTGATCACTTTCGTTCTAAATTTCAAATCTACTGAACTATTCTCCCTCTCTGTTAAAATGAATTTTCACATCCTTATTTTTTTTAATTAGGTGGTAAGATACAGATCATAACATACACAGTATAAGTCAGAGCTGCATGAATAAACCTCAAAGTTGCTGTTCCTTTGTGAGGACATGACAGAGCACTGTGCTATCTTGGGGTCTAATCTGCAAAGGCAAAGCCTTTGAATCTGTGGGCCAAATTCTTCTGCATGTGTATCTTCCCAAGACATCTCTAACTTTGTGCCCTGATGGGCAGGCAGTGCAGAGTGGAAGCATCTAGGCTGATTCAGCTACAAATGACAAGTGAAATCAAAAAACTCTGGCTGGGATATTTCCAGTGAAAACCTACAGCGTAGGGGAAAAGGGGGTTTCCTCTGTGTTTGCAGAGAAATGTTCTGCTGGTGGCCTCCACCACCTACTCTCAGAGAGGATTGCTCATCCCCAGCTCTGTCAGCCCAGAGTAGGTGCCACCTTTGTGTCCAAGTTAGAAATGAAATGTTACCCCACCAGGGGTGTCTGGAGCACAGACTGAGACCTTCAGTTTCCAGGCCATGGTCAATGTTGCCGTCTTCAATTATGAGACCAGAAGAATTTTTTTTGCTCTGTCCTCTCTCTGTGGGGTTTGAGCACAGGTTTTTTTTCTTCATGAATCCAAACAAGTACTAGTCTGGATTTGTCAGACAACATTTGTCAAGTTATTTACATTTTTAACTCACAAATTGAAGCTGTGTACTACAAATTATCAGAGCAAGGAAAATGTAAGAAAATAGCATACATGCTTAGGAGTAATTCAGGATTCATTTCTAATTTTAAATGGTTTCTTTAAATCTCAAGCCTCTAACTTCTTTTGTCTGTGAGATATTTTAATCTTCTAACTGCCAGGGCTGTTTCTGAAGGACTGGAAGTTGTTTTACTAGAGTTTCTCCCCAGGTGCTGTGAGAGTGAGCCAGGTTTTTACTCTCCCCAAAGCTGATGAATTAGGGGACTCACTTCTGCTTAGCAAGGAAGACCTGTGTGGAATATTCTGCTGATGTGTATTATAATCTGATGTTAAAGTTTAACATCTACCAGAAAAAAAAAGTCTTATTGAGTGTCAACAGCCGTGCTGTGCGGTTCTAGTCTCATAAAGGAATTTTTCGAAACACACAGTAGGAAGCTCACAGGAAGTTCTTCAGCTGGACCCAGCAGTAAGACAGCATTGACCTGGTCAGGATACAGGCAAGAAGCTCAGGCAGAGGCATCCAGAATAGGGCTCCTGTCAGTGCCCACAGCAACAAAGACGCACAAAGTGGCCAATTTTCTTAGGAAAGCTCCCAAACCGGGCCAGTTAATATTTAAACCAACTTGTATTATTTGACGTTGGATGCTTTTTGCAGAAATGTTATTTCTCTTAGTTGTACTCAACCTGAGACCTCCCAGACAAGCTTAGGAGCTATAGAAGACCAGAGACCCTCCTACTCCATCAAAGCAAAACAAACTTATCCAAATTGGAGGGAGACATCTCCTGACATGGTCCCCCCAGCTCCTTTTCTACCTGGGTCTGCTTCATTCTCACACATGCATTCACTCATTCATCAAACGCTTGTTAAAACATCTATCAGGCTCCAGACACCCTTCTAGGGTTGGGCATTCAGTGGTGATCAAAACAGGCTCAAAATCCTGCCCTTAGGGCACTGAGACTCCAGTGGCATGAACTCAGAGATTGTCAGAGCAGGGGTCTATTGTGTCCAAAATTTACAAACTCAGATGGCTCCAGGGGCCAGACTGGGAGTAAAAATGCACAGAGGGGATAAGAACGGGTGGCAACTGCAGCAAACCAGAGAATGTGTGTCCCCAAAGGCATCCACATACAGTTTTTGGAGCACTGTGCAGTGTTTGTTGTTGCTGTTAAGCAAAACACTTTCAGAAACTCTCAAATGTCCTCGGACCAAAAACAAGGCCCAGAAAGGATATGTGCCTTGTTCAAGGTCACACAGCCAGGCAGTGGCAAAGGTAAAGCTGGAACTCAGCTGTCCTGGCCCTGGCCCAGTGCTTTTTTTTTTTTTTCCACTACACTATACTCCCTCTGGGCCCAGAGTTCAGCTCCTTGGGCATCTCAGAAAGTTTCTGACATGATCTCGGTGAATAACTCATTCATTCTCTCAACGATTATTTATACAGCTCTATCATGTGCCAGACACCAAAGAAAGTTTGAGAGTGTTGAACAAGACCAACGTCAGAAATGGGCCTTAACCTCCCAGAGCTGAAGAGCGCATCACTTCAGGGATCTAGATAGATAATAAGTAGGACACAATAAATTCCTTTTTTCCCCTTTGAGCACTTCTGAGGCAGTAGTTATGACTCCAGGCCCAGATATACAAATGTGCTTAACCTGAACGAAAAATAAATGTAATTTTATGTAATTGATGTCATGTGCCCGTAAAATTAACCTAGCTCAACAATTGGTATAAAAAGATTACTGTGGAATAGTAACTGGGTACATAGTAGCTGATCAATACAGACTTGTTGGCTATAAGTGGTCATGCGCTATGCAATCTCAGCTGCTGGGCAGATGCATAAACTTGTTCTGCATTTGGCTACTTTCTAACAACCTCAGCAGTAGCATGGTCAAGGCTATCCAACCATTGCACAAATATTGATGGAGCGCCTGCCTACCATGTGTAAGACTCTGTGTTAGAGTGCATATGTAAGCGCTGTGGTATTCAAGGATCAGTGTTTGTGAGCCAAGGTAAGTTGGAAACCATTTTTTGCTAAGAGTTTCCCAGGAGTGTGGTGGAATCCTTTGGAAGAAGCCAAAGTTAGCTCTCTTAGGTTAGCAACTCAGTGTGTACCACCTGCTATAGCTGGAAGGAGAGATGGACAGAGGTATGACCACAGTGATTCATGGGCTACAGCTAATGGTGTGACTGAATGGTCAGGGACTTGGAAGGAACATGATTGAAAATCGGTGACAAGGAAATATGAAGAAACGATGTGTGGATAGACTTTTCTGAATGGGCACGGAGTGTGAGATATTTGTGTCTCTTGTGAATGCTTACAGAAAGGTGACCTCAGGTGGAGAGGAAGGCCCTTCTGTGGACATCAGTCAGTATCTTCTCTATCTACTCTTGGCTTTGCACAATGGGCTCATGAACAAAGTGGCCATGGTAGGGATGAAGGGATAAAGGTTATGCATAGACTCAGCAACATGGACTTCCAGTCACCAAGGCTGATGTGGCTACAACAACTGCTGAGTGCCCAAACTCCCCATAGCTTTTGCATTCCTAATATGGCACATTCCCCAGGGAGATTAGCCAGATATTTGGTGACAAGTTGATGATATAGGATTATTTTCATAATGAAAGGGGCAGCACTTCGTTCTTACTGGAATGGATGCCTTCACTTCTTGCCTTCCTTGTCTGCCATGTTTCTACCTAAACTATTATCCGTGGACTTACAGAATGCCTTATGCACTATCATGGTATTCTAAACAGCATTGTTTCTGACCGAAGAATTCATTTCATGGTAAATGAAGTTGCAATAATGGGCCCACGACCGTGAAATTCACTAGTCTTATCATGCTCCCCATCACCTTAAAGCAGCTGACTTGATGTAATAGTAGAATAGCCTTTTGAAGACTCATTTCGGTGCCAGCTAGGTGACAATGCCCTGCAGGGCTGGGGCAATGTCCTCCAGGATACAGTATATGCTTCAAACTGATGTCCAATATATGGTGATTTTTCTCCTATAGCCTGGACTCATGAGTGTGGGAATCAAGGGGAGGAAATGGGGTTGACTCTTATCACTATTACCCCTAGTGATTCACTAGCAACATTATTTACTCCCATCCCTACAACTGGGCTCTGCTGGTTTAAGAATTTTAGCTTCAAAAGGAGCTAAAGGTGGGGGGCTTCCCTGGTGGCGCAGTGGTTGGGAGTCTGCCTGCTGATACAGGGGACACGGGTTCGAGCCCTGGTCTGGGAGGATCCCACGTGCCGCGGAGCAACTGGGCCCGTGGGCCACAATTGCTGAGCCTGGGCGTCTGGAGCCTGTGCTCCGCAACGGGAGAGGCCGCGATGGTGAGAGGCCTGCGCGCCACGATGGGGAGTGGTCCCCGCTTGCCGCGACTGGAGAAAGCCCTCGCACAGAAACGAAGACCCAGCACAACCATAAATAAAATAAATAAATAAATAAAAGAACGTGAATTTCTAAAAAAAAAAAAAAAAAAAGGAGCTAAAGGTGGAAAATGCTTCCACCAAGGGACACAGCAATGATTCCACTGAACTGGAAGCTGAGACTGCCACCTGCACACTATGTGCTCTTCATGACAGTGAATCAATGAGCAGAGAAGAGGGTCGGGTACTGGCTCTGGGGATTGACCCTGATAATCATGGGGTAATTGGGATTACTACACAACAGGGCTAAGGAACAATATATTTGGAGTACGGGAGATCTTCTGGGCCACCTCTTACTATTCCCGTTTCCTAGGATTAAAATCAATGGAAAACTACAACAACCCAGTTCAGGCAGGATCACAAATGACCCAGACCCTTCAGGAACGAATGTCTGAGTCCTCCCACCAGGCAAGGAACCATAAGCAGCTGAAGTGCTTGCTTAGGGTAAAGGGAATGGGTGGTAGAAGAAAGTAATGCTGTATACCAGCAATGATCATGTGACCATTGCATAAATGAGAGTTTGAGTGTTGCTTCATCATTTTGATATTTATGTTTATATATATATTAACCAACAATTTTTGTTTTCTTCCCCCCCCATCCCCGTATCACCTAACCTAAAATGTTTTATATAGTAATTAGCTTTATATATCAATATTCAAAGAACAGGGATTGTGAATCATCTAGAAGAAAAATTAACAACATCCAAAATCAAAAAACAGACTTTGTATCCTCTTTTGGGGAAAGGGATACTGTGTTTTTGGTTGTATGTGTGATGGTTGCAACCCATCTGGCTGAAGCATGACTTTATTATGGTTTTAGAGATAAAATATGGCTTAAGCAACCATGTATAGTGTAAGCTGACAAGGGTTGACTGTGGTGGCTTTGTAATGTGTCAACATAGCTAGGCTGAATTCTATTTCCCAGAATTTTACTCCCTGTATGTTTCCAGTTAGAACGTGTCACAAGAGAGATTCTCATGTGAGATTTGGAGGGCGGAAGAGAAGCAGCAGCTGCTGTTGCTGATCTCCTGGGTCACCCTGATGGTGTGATGTGGGAGCCAGGCCTGCAGCTACTCCACCTTCTCCTGGATCTGCCTTCAGCTTCTCCAGCTCCTGGGCCAGGTGTGTGTTAGGTCCATGATGAAGGACATCCGCTTCTCCTGCAGATGCTCATACCATCGAGGTCAGAAGCAGCCAAAACGCCAGCTGGCGCTTACTGGTTCCACTTTATCCTTGCTCTACCCTGCTTTGCACTCACCTTCCTTCCCCACTATCTGCCCTGCAGACTTTTTGATTTCTAGCATCAGTCACAAAGCCAGCTCAATAGAAACTGCTTCTCCAGCTCCCACAATTGCTTAAGATAAAATCTCTGTGACAGATCCCTTATCATATTGTATTTCCTTGTGCTTTTGCTTCTCCGAATAAACCCTGACTGATGCAATGGCTTAAAGAATAGGGGACTTTATTTCTGTCACATGCAACAGTTCAAAGGTGAGCAATCCAGGTGGGCAGCACAGCTCTGCTCCATACGAACATTCAAGGACCCGAGTTCCTTTCACTGTATTGTACCACCATCCTAGGGCATTGTCTTTATCCAGCTGGTCAAAGCTGAGTGTCCACATCCAAATTCCAACCGGCAGGAAGAGCCAAGAGGGTACGAAGGAGGTATATTCCACATGGAAGGCTTGTCCCTGGAAGTGGCACTCAGCACTTCTGTGCACATTCTGCAGATGAGAATTTCATCACATGGCCTTCCCCAACTCCAAGAAAGTCTGGGAAATCTGTTCTAGTGAGCAGCCATGTGCCCAGAGGGAAAAGGCATTTTGGTGAACAACTAGCTGCCTCTACCACACATATACAGACTAGTTTTAATAGTGTGAATATTATAATGTATAATAGATAATATTAATAGATAACATTATATATTAATATATAATATATAATGTTATATATATGCTACATAATAAATATTATAGAATATATATCATGTTAGATATAGCTGTAGTGTAATATCTAATATATAATATTATATACTATGGTGCTGACCCCAAAGTCTTAAAAATAGCAAACAGAACCACTAAAAATGAGCTGAGTTACCCTGCAAACCAAAGCCAGAAGCAGCCCGTGCAATGAAAAATTGAATTGAATGCTTCCAGATTTAAGAAAATTTTTGTGCCAATAAATAAATAAACTACTACTGTAATGACAAACCCCAGGAACTTCCCCAACTAAAAAATCATAATTGATTACAAGCTGTCGCCTGCCGTATTGAGTTACATTTTGCCTTACCAACTAAATGCCTCAGTAGTTAAAATGATTTTGTTTGAGATTCACATGGATTAAATAGCCTAGAACACATCCACCCTAGACTTAATCTAAGAGAGAGGAGATTTGGTTCAAATGTTGCTTCTCAGCATGTCAGGAAATGTTTTCTTCAATTAAGTAATCTTATTTTAGAGTTAAATCTGTGCCAAGAAAATAAACAATATATCTTTCATGAACACATCCACTCTGTTGTATAAAAACTTTTATTTTCTGGGAGGCTGCTCTTGGAATTTGTACATATAATGAGATCAGAGCTGGAAAAATCCTGTTTTCTTTAGCATTTAATGGCTTTGGAAACTATAAGGGAGCCATGTGACACAGTATAATGACAGAGCTCTGTGAACAAGTGAATAGCAAAGATCAACAGATAATCTTTTTTCCCCACCCCAAACCCTGCATTTTTAACAGAAACCCTGCATTAAGTACAGTGGGATGTTTCCACTCAATCTTGAGCTGCATAAAAATTAGTTGCAAGAGAGTCTGTTGCTGATCACAGACCAAATGCTGTTATGCTTTCAACACATTTTAAGGGATTAGGCATTACGGCTATGTACTTCCAAGATCAAGTTGCAATAATGGGAAGTCAGGCAAAATCCTGAAGATCCCAGTGCCTGGCTGTCTAAAGGATGGCATCGTAGAAGGTAGAACGCTAGAGGACTCTTTTACAGAGGTCTTTGCACCTCCACCCCCAGAGGATGGCTCCGGATGGCAGCCTGGAGCAGAAGCTGTGTTCCCAACACCCCATGTTATGCTCCAGCAATACCAAATGACTCCCACTTCCCCAGACGTGCAATGTTGTTGCTCTCCTCCATGCTTTTGCGTGTGCTTTTTCCCAACCCTTATTGTCCTACAAGACCCAGCTCCAGCATCACCTCTTCTGTGAAGCCCAGGCAGTTAATCACTCTCTCCCACTAAATTTTTTTCTACTTTTTTTTTCTACTTTCCCTGCTGGTGACCTTCTTGAAAACAAGAAACCTTATTGATATTGTTTATCTTACCTTCCTGTTGCCTAACAAACCCAGACTCACAGTGAGTACATGCTATATGTTTATGAAATAAACAAGTAAATGTTTAATCTAAAAAGGGTGGGATAAGGGAACTTCCCGATTAGCCAACTTTGGCTCGTTTTCTGACACAGTAAAGGACCAGTTCCAGAGTTCACTGGGAAAGAAGGGAAGAGAAGCTCCTCTGATCTTTCGCATTCTCCCCTCTATCTGTACCTGGGTCAACCAAGACCAATGGTTAACTTCCAGTTGCCGAAAGAGTTGTGTCCTTCGTGTATCCTCGATTGCCCACGGAAGGCACGAATGAACATTTGCTAGTAGGCACGTGTGGCAGACCCTCCACCCTTAGAGCCTCGTTGGCGTACTCGCTTTCTGCACGGATACCGCGGCAAACACTAAGTGAGGTAGCAGCACAGAAGAAAACTTCCTCAGACCTGCATAGCAGAGCTTTCCTTTCTTCAGAAAAAAGAGTTGACTTTGCTCTGCGCAGCTTTTGTGAGCAGAATTTTGATGAGCACTTGGGACAGAGGAAGTGAGGGTGGCGGCAGCCTTAACAGATTCATCAGACTCACATCCGCTATTCCATCACCCCCAACAGTTGCTCCACGGGCCTTTCCAAGGGGCCCAAGATGGGAATCAGGAGAGCGGTGTCTAAGGCCTGCCTCCATCACTGTTGGTGCAACCTTCGGCAATCCTCTTAACTGCTTGGGCCTCGGTTTTCTCACCTTTTAATGATATTGGGGGCTATAATATCCACCCAATCATTTTTCCACAAAGTGCTAAGTTTTGAAAAAGTTTCCGCAAAATCTTTTAACAACTTAAAATTGTTATATCGGGCTTCCCTGGTGGCGCAGTGGTTGAGAATCTGCCTGCCAATGCAGGGGACACAGGTTCGAGCCCTGGTCTGGGAAGATCCCACATGCCGCAGAGCAACTCGGCCCGTGAGCCACAATTACTGAACCTGCGCGTCTGGAGCCTGTGCTCGGCAACGAGAGGCCACGATAGTGAGAGGCCCGCGCACCGCGATGAAGAGTGGCCCCCGCTTGCCACAACTAGAGAAAGCCCTCGCACAGAAACGAAGACCCAACAAAGCCATACATACATACATACATACATACATACATAAAAAGAATGTAAGCAGACAAGAATAGCATTAAAAAAAATAAAAAATAAAAATAAAAAAAATAAAATAAAATTGGAAAAAAAAAATTGTTATATCAACTCATACCTTATCTCCCTCTGCTCCCTTGTGAGTATTCGACCTGTCAGCCCACCTGGACTAATCAGGAGTTCACAAACACACCTTGCTCACACATACCCTTTTCACCTGTGGGTCAAGTTCCCTCATTAAAATTCTCCTTCTTGGCTGTGATGTCATGTGGCTATCAGGTACCCCCTGACATGACGTGGTAACAAGGGTACTTCTCTGTGGTCTCCTCCCAAACCCTTAAGTCTAGTCTAACCATGAGAAAAACATCACACAAACCCAGATTGGGGGACATGCTACAGGATATGTGGCCAGTACTCCTCAAGACTGTCAAGGTCATGAAGACAAGCAAAGACAGAAAAACTGTCATAGACCAGAGAAAGCTGAGGAGCCATGACAACCAAATGCAACGTGGTTCCCTGAAACAGATCCTGAAACAGAAAGAGGACATTAATAGGAAAACTGGTAACATCCTCCAATGTGTGGGGTATAGTTAGTAGTAATTCATCGATGTTGGTTTTAGTTTTAACAAGTGTTCTGTGGAAATGTAAGATGTTAAGGAGGGGGGAAACTGAATGAGAAACGTGTGGGAACACTCTAATATTTTTGAAACTTTCTGTATATCTAAATTTATTCCAAAATTTAAAAATGTGTTAAACAAAATTCTGCTTCCCCTTCAAGCTTCATCCAAAGATCACCTCTTTTGTAAGGCCTTACTGAATCCTCCAGTTAGCTGTGAACTTTCCTTCTTCTAAACCCTCCTAGTACTTTGCTTCCTCCTTAAGTGGCGTTCGACATGTAATTGTTTGTGTACTATTCAACCCCCTCAAACACACACATATGCACATACTGGTATGTGAGCAATTTGAAGGTGATTTTTTTAAATCTGCAGGGCCTAGCAGAGCTCCTGACACATGATAAATATCTAATGAGTGTCTCTGAATGAATGGATGGTTGGATGGATTGCAGCAGCCTATGCTGTCACAGTGTAGGGTTACTGCAGCATGTTCACCCTCTCCAGGCTTAGCTGGACAAGACATTTTCCCCAAACAGAATTTATTCTGTGGGCTGAGGCAATGTCTGTTACTAAAGGCCATATGTTTGCAAAAGACCTTGCATATCGAGACTTTTAAAGCGATTTAGAAACCATGACTTCTTAATCTTCACACCCCCCTCACATGAAACGTTTTTGGCATTATTTAGTAATCCAAACTGTACATACCACGGGAGATTTGAAAAGTGCCTAATTAAAGACACAATGCTGTGCTCACCTTATCCTGGGCTAAATCCACTGAAATTAGTGAGCATTTGGATTCAGAGGAAGAAGAACTGAGGCATCTTTTATAGCTATGGATTTGAAGGGAGTTGGGGCATCAGTACACTAGGCTTGAATGAGAAAAACAGGCTAAAAATCAGGAATAAATAAGGTGGTGGTAAGCCAAACAGGTTGTCAGAATTAAGACAAATTGGAAAAGACTGAAACTGAACTGCTAAATGAAGGGTATGAGACAGAGGCCAGCGGGGAGACTTTTCTAGGTTACTTAGCACTATTTTTAAAAGTATGCCACGTGCTGCAGAGCAACTAAGCCCGTGGGCCACAACTACTGAGCCTGTGCTCTAGAGCCCGAGAGCCACAGCTACAGAAGCCCGAGCACCTAGAGCCCCTGCTTGCCCCAACTAGAGAAAGCACACGCGCAGCAATGAAGACCCAACGCAGCCTTAATTAATTAATTAATTAAAGAAACAAAAAAGCAACGAAGAGTAGCCCCCGCTCACCTCAACTAGACAAAGCCCGCACACAGCAACAAAGACCCAACACAGCCAAAAATAAATACAAATAAAATAAATTTTATAAAAATAAAAAATAAAAATAACACTTCTAAAAAAAAAGGTTATGTATCTATAGACCAAGCAGGTCCAGAGGCTGTAGTACTTTTATAACTAACATCATTATCTTTATTTCTAAACCAGCTAAATGAAAGCACGACCCTTGGTAAAACAGCAATTACTACGACTACTGTGTTATTGGGAGGGGATTCATTTGTCCCCCCAGATTCTCGTATGTGACAGTGCCCTCCTCTGTGACAGCCACCTCCTAGAAGCTGATTCCACATACATATGACTGTAATTGTCGCTTGATTATGTACTGCTTCAGCCTCTCCCTCTGAGCTGTTCATCCAAACGCGGTCAGATTAAGAGGCTCAAGGTTTCTGAGGTCAGAAAAGAACTCCAGCTGTCAGAAGCAGAACTCTACCGAGGTAGTGGGTCTGGACCTCAATTATTATAACACCACTGCTATTGTTTCTGTGGTATGGCAACCCAGACTTTCAAAGTGGCCCAGGGCCATCGGCTCTCTTTCTTTCTTTCCCCTTTGCTGTCTACCATTGTGGTCTTGGTGTGGAGTGATTTGAGAAAGGTGCTTTGTATGAGTTCTCCGTAGCAGCTGCTGCACTCAAAATCCCAAGCAGCTCAGAAGTGCAGCCCCAAGATACACGCTTCTGGCCACCAAGGCAACAGGAGTTAACATCGCTATGCCTCAGAGTTTAACACAGACCAAACTCCTCTCCCCAGAACCTCCCCAAACTTAGAGCTTACCCAGGCTGCACGCTTTGTGAAGAAGACTGCCCTTGGACTGCAGGTAATTAATTCACAATCTCCCCAGACCTCAGTATTCTCATCTATAAAATGTGAGTGGAAGAATAGAAGGTCTTTCAGCTCTAAGATGTTATGATGTAAAAATCCTGCCAAGGCAAATCTTTTCTTGTATTTCCACACCTCCCTCCTCTATATTTGACCTGCACATGGAAAATATCTGCTGACTCACCCTTCCACACCCTCACCAGACACTTGAGAAAGTTGGGAATGTTTCTTTTATAAAAGAGCTTGAACCATATTTTCTATACATTTGGCTCCCCTTTGCCAGTAAAATCCTTGACACCTCTTCAAAACATAGGAAGTAAGAATTGCATCAGAAAGAGAGCTCATTCTCATCTGGTTCCTTCAGCCTGGTATCAAATTTGGCTTTTTCACACATCTTTTTCTCTGTGGATCAGGTGATGGATGCCAGTCTATATATTCATCTCTGACTTACGCCAAGAGAATTTGAAGTAGGATGTTTCTCATGCGGGGAAAATGTGTTTTGAGAATTCCTTTGGCTATTCTGGTCCAACAGAATTCCAGTTGACAACCTCTGGGCAGAGTTACAAACCTACGTTTTTATTTCCATAAATGTCATTTATCAACAGAACGTTATAGGGAGTTGATTGGGGGATGGTGCTTAAAAGCAACTCTTTTGTTCCAATCTTAAAAGAAAGTTAAAAACCAACTCTTTAATATATAGCTTGCTTCATCAGAATCCACTGAAATTATGAATTCTGATAGCTATGTCAGCTAAAGATACAGAACATCACAATTACAGGACATTTCCCAATTGAATGAGGATACTCCCCAGGCTGGTTTCCTCTGGAAAAGCCCTTTTGGAAGCCTTAGGCAGTGGCCCACCACTGCATGTGTTCAATTCTGATTTGTAGTGCGGTTTGTTACTTGGTTGATGTTAGACGATCTTAATTAGCTTCCTGACCATGCAATAAGAAAAGTGCCTCATTATTAAAACTAATCATCAGTTTTCGCTGGGACAGCAGCAGCGGTGAAGGTGCATAGAGCAGGCCCGTCAGCTTCCACAGCAGAAGAGTAGGGATTTGGCTGCTTAGATGTACTGACAACCTGGCTCTCCGGGTTAGAAGACGTCGAGTGTGTGCCAGGATACCCTGACTTCAGAGGATCTGAAAGTTTGATGCTGAAGTGAGGGAAATGAATATGGCAGCCAGTGTTTTTTTCAAAGTGAGTTGGGAAAAATCAATGTGAGGTCTTCCTTATTTGTGTCCCAATAGGGTCCAGAGCTTTCTTTCTTTTGGATTCTTTCAGTGTTTTTCTTGGCTCATTTACGGTGCATGAAGAAGCTTCTTTTCAATATGAGGGTGAAAACATTTCTCTTTGTTTAGACACTTAGAATGTGAATTCGTTTTGCAGTTCTGACCCAGAGAAACTGGTTCTATTCCTGGCTCCACCAGGCAAGTCATTTACCCTTTCTGAGCCTTATTTTCTCATCTGAAAAAAAAAAAAAATGAGAGGTTTAGAATAGACCATCTATTGCAGAACTAGCTACATAATTTGCAGGTCCCAATGTAAAATTAAAATATAGGGGGTAAAGTTCAAAAATTATTTAGAATTTCAAGAGATAACAGTAGAGCATTAAGCCAAGGGCAGGGCCCGTCTACACACAGGGCCCTGTGGGGCTGAACAGGTCACACACACTGGGTGAAAGCTGGCCTTCAACTCCTCTGTGCCTTGTCCAGCACCAAAATGCTCTGTTGTCAAAGTTTTTTGGTCAACTCCACAGGCACAATTCTCATGCAAAAATCAAACAACAACAAAAAAGCAAAAACAAAAAATGTGAGTTGTATTTTTTACCTGAAGTCTATCTCACTTTTTTCAAGTTCCTTTGACCATAAGTCCTTCCTGACTTCATTTTATTCTCCAAGATGGATTTTTCTTCTTTCCTGTCTAAAACATCCAAATGACCTCTGCTTTGGACTTTTTCTAAATCACCATATGTTAGATAATTGTGCCCAAAGGAATTACTTCCAGAGTGGCCTAAACACAAAAGAAAAACACACAGCCAACTTTTTCTCTAGAACAGTGCAAACATTTCCTTAAACCTAAGTGTCTCAAGAGGAAAATTGACAGAATAAACCTTTCACCCAGCGAGTCCACTCTGCATAGTGCTTGTACTGAAGCCTTCTTTTTGCATTTTTACATCTCTGATTTATCTACTGCTTTGCCAATAAAAGCAGTCATGTTCTTTGATTTAAGTTTTTTTACAATGGAAAAGTGGCCAGAGAAAATGACTCAGTTGAGTGTTTTATTAATGGAAAGAACTGATATGCCAGCAACAATCCAAGTTCTTTGCCCCTTCTCTATCATGTTACACCATAATACAGCACCTCCCTGAGAAGTCGGAGATTGCAAGTTAAATGCTAGCAAATCAATGGTTTGTCAGATGTTAGGTTCACTAAAGTGCCAACCACAAAACACAAGGAACTCTCAGCGTTGAGAAGTAAAATCTACTCAAATAATTTTACAATTACAAAGCAACTACCAAAAAAGGGGAAGATTTTCTTAACATGTCTTAAAAGGAAATAAGTTTGATTTCTTGCATGAGTTTTTCTGCTAGGTTGAAGTTGCTGCAGTCTCATTCAGGTAGACAAACTCACTGTACAAAATTTTACCATCACTTCAAATAGATGGAAAATCAGATTTATTCTTGAAATTAACTTCCAGAATTTTAAGAAGAGAAAGTGATTACTTCACATCTACTCATGACTGACAACCCAATCTCAAAATGAATTTATTTTCTATTATGAAAGTTTGGGGTGTTCTGCTTATTATCAAAAACAAGTACATTTACTCTTTTTCTTTAATCTTATTTAAAAACATCAAAAACCCATTTGTCTCAAATATTCAAGATCATATATATTCTGTTTTAGGGGACAATTTAAGGCAAAGATGTTATAAACACTGATAAACCACTGTTTAGTTCATGACAATTCCAAATATTTGAATACCAATATCCTTCAAAATATGAGCAAACAAGTAGAAAACAATAAATGCCTACACATTTTTTTAAAATAAATTTGTTTATTTAATTAATTTATTTTTTGGCTGCGTTGGGTCTTTGTTGTTGCACATGGGCTCTCTCTAGTTGCGGTGAGCAGCAGCTACTCTTCATTGTGCTGCACGGGCTTCTCATTGAGGTGGCTTCTCTTGTTGCAGAGCATGGGCTCTAGGCGCGCGGCCTTCAGTAATGGTAGCGCACGGGCTTCAGCAGTTGTAGCACATGGGCTCAGTAGTTGTGGCTCGTGGGCTCTAGAGCTCAGGCTCAGTAGTTGTGGCACACGGGCTTAGTTGCTCCGCGGCATGTGGGATCTTCCCGGACTAGGGCTCGAACCCGTGTTCCCTGCATTGGTAGGCGGATTCTTAACCACTGCACCACCAGGGAAGTCCCCTAAATGCCTATATTGAGAGCTCATCTACTTCTCTGTCTAATGGAAGGATTACATCTAAACCACAGTATTGGTCTCCTAGGGCTGCCATAACAAAGCGTGACTTCAAACAATAGGAATTTATTTTCTCACAGCTTTGGAGGCTAGGAGTCCAAAATCAAGGTGTCAGTGGGCCATTCTCTGTGGAGGCTCCTCCCTTTCCTCTTGCTTCTGGTGGTTGCTAGCAATCCTTGGCATTCCTTGGCTTGTGGCTGCATCACTCCAATCTCTGCCTCCATTGTCACATGGCCTTCTCCCTGTGTCTCTCCTCCTATCCTTACAAGGACCAGTTTTATTAATCTGCCTGGCCTGCTATAACAAAATAGGATAAACTGCCTGGCTTAAACAACAGACATTTTTTTTCTCACAGTTCTGGCTATAAAGGCTAGAAGGTGCCAGCTGATTTGGAAGGTCGTGAATTTGAGGGGAACGCTTTTCAACCTGGTACATTCCCCTAAATAAATATATAATAATCTCTTCTGTGTTTAAATGAAATAAAACAAAATATCTTTGTGTACCAGAAAAAGAAAGCTCAATGAATCCCCTAAGAATGCATTCCATTCAGTCATCCATCCCATCAGTTCTCAAAGTGTGATCTGAGGACCATTTGCCCCAATTCAGCTTTGGGAGGGGCTGATTAAAAATGCAGATTATTAAACACAGTGTAAACTGAGAGATTTTCTGGAAGGAGATTTCTCCAGGCGAAAGAAATGACTGTCCAAGTGAATCTTATTTTCCATTGCTATTACCAAACCTGAGATATTTCCAGAGTTGCATTGTCTCCTGGAAGTATCACACTTTGATTCCAACTGCCTTTGCCATGATTGGCTCCTCAGAATACCCAGTTTCTCCCTTAAATTCAGCGTGGGCACAAGTGAATTCCCTTTCTTGACAGGCTGGCATTCAAAAATGACTTAGCTGGGAAGCAGCCGCATAGCACAGGGAGATCAGCTCGGTGCTTTGTGACCACCTAGAGGGGTGGGATAGGGAGGCTGGGAGGGAGACGCAAGAGGGAGGAGATATGGGGATATATGTATACATATAGCTGATTCACTTTGTTATACAGCAGAAACTAACACACCATTGTAAGGCAATTATACTCCAATAAAGCTGTTAAAAAAAAATGACTTAGCTGAATATGATGGGAAACCAAAAGAAAATATAGGCAACATTATAATAGTCACTAGGTTTTCAGGGTATAGAGAGAATTCAGAGTCAACGTCGACAACAGTGGAAGGACTAGGGCAATGTCAGAAACACCCTCCTTTCCTGCTCCCTGCCGATCTTTGCCAGGTGTCCTCAGGCCACAGCTTGTTTTCTAACCTCCAGGAGCCTGGCTCTTCCCTACCAAACTGGAGTTTCTAAAGACTAATCAGAAGTCACTAGTCTCCTCAGTCAGGCGCTTGTGGGGGGTTGGCGGGGGGTGGGGTCCCTGAGCACCCACTAAGAGCAGAGGGTAGAGTCTGTTCTTCCTGTTGCCTCCTTGCCCAGCATAGTACCCGGCACATGCTGGGGCTCAACGTAATGTCTCTTGGGTGAAAATTTAAAACTTTGCCTCATACAAATGATCAGAGGAACCCAAAGTCTTCCCACTTAATCCCTATTTGAGATCTGAGGGCCATACTTCCCTCAAGTTGCTGGGATTGTGATAACGAGCTTCGTGACTCCGATTATCTGCGCCACCCACTTCGGGGGCACTTTAGGGCCTTTCTCTCAGGAAAAGTTCCTTCTTCACAACTGGACAAGTCTACTCATTAGAGCTCTCCAACCACGTGTCCATAAAGCAGGAGTCCTCACACTCTGAAACAGGAGCTGACTCAGACACTGACCTGAGGTCAGCAGACCAACCTTTTCATTTTGAAAGAAGGGAGCTCACGCCCAGAGAATGTTCAGGAACTTTCCCAGGCTCTCAACGGCCATTCCATGGCAGAGATGCACATGGAACCTAAATCACTGAACACCCAGGTCTGGGCTTGTTTCCCTCACCACTCCTCATTGCTCTGCCTCTCTGCCTGCTTTCTCTAGGACAGCGACCTCAGAGAAGCTGTGGGAGGCTGCTCTCACCTGGGGCCCCATGTCCCTCCGCTGCCCTCAGAGCCTGGCGAGCCTCTTGTTGGTTCCCAGACGCTGTCCCATGGCTCTGTGTTCACCCAGAAACTTTGCAGTTTAAGACGTAAAAACAGATGCTGCCCCAGCCTGGGCTCACCTGCAGAGGCCCCTGGACACTGAAAGAAGATGGAGTTGTTTTCTATCAGGTCCAGAATGGGTCATAAATACCAGAAAGCACCTGTTGAAAGTAACTCTGTCTTATTCATGTGGGTGTGTGTTTTACTTTTTTCTCGTTTTATTTGCTTTTTGCCTCCTTTGGCCCACCTCCACCTCCCTGAATAAATGCAGGCAGACCCTCTGAATGCCTGATCCCTAGGTTTCGAACAGATAAGCCAGAGAAGCCAGTAACTGCATGCCTTTACTGAGTACGCTGAACTGAAATTAGTGCTTACCTCAAGAGGATCAACATTGTTTAAGAATAACCTTGTTAAATACTAATTTTATCTGACTCTAAAAATAACATACGCTTCTTGGGCCAAAACTGGGGGAATGTGACAGGAGAAAAAGCAGAGAAATATAAAGAAATTTTTAAAAACTGTAATCCCACCACCACTGTTCATGTTTTAGGGTATTTCTTTTCCATCTTAAAAAACACACATGCACACAGAACTATCATATAGTTTCAGGCAAAGTAATGCTTAAAAAAGAAAGTCTCCAGTCACAAGAACAGGCATAAGAAGAGGCCTGCACATCCCAGGAACTGTTGACACATGTATAAAGATGGGAGAAGAGAAAGCTTTATTTTTCAACTTGGAAAAAGAGAAGTACGTGTGGTATTCATGTTATCATTGTAACTGATTCTTTTCAATTAAAAAATGATATTAATGAATTTGTTGGTAAGGATGAGAATAAGTATTTGCTATGGCTCTTGACTACAGTCAGTTTCTGTTCTGTTGCTGATGTGGCATGTACCCATCTTATGAATCCATGTGCTTTTCAGACAGGGCTTGTGGCAGAGGCAATGGCGGCGACAGCCTGAACACAGGAAATCACCTTCGAAGGGGAAGCTCTGGGATGGCAGAAGTGTGTTAACCTTTCATCCATGTCATTGGGTTTAATATGTTAACTTTGTAGTAAAAGGTTCTTCTTTGAGCTCAGGGTTCATAAAAAACGTTACTGGTCCTTGATGTTCCCAGTTGAGGATAGTAAAGAAAACAGAACGCTGAAAGCTCACATTGATTGAAGCAAAGACAGAGCTGGGGGGTCAGCCCAGTGCCCCAGCGCCTCCCCAGCCTGACAGAACTGAACGGCTATTCATAGCAGTTGGAGCACATCCAAGCTACGAGTGTAAATTTACTTGTATCATCTTTGGAGAGGAACTGTGTAGTCCCCAGTGCCTCCTGGTTGATTCGGATCGACTGTTTATTTGTTTAGTCCTGTAATGATATTATCCACAGGGCTAGAGCCACACAGGGAGGATGAGGAATTCCTGGAGGAGGGAGGCTGCATGTGTTTATTGCCCTGTCAGCCCTTCACGACAAAAGACAAAAGTTGCTGTAATTTGTGTGTTCCCACACACGTGATCCATATGGACAATATCGAGTATAGGTGCTGATGAAGAAAAAAGAAAAGGTTTACCAGAAATCAAGATGCCAGCTGCTTTGTGAAAAATGCAGAGAAATGCTCTCTAATTAAACCCACAGTTCCAGAGCTGGAAGGAATTCTGAGACGTTATCCATAACCAGAAGAAAAAAGAACCACCAGCTCTTAACTGACTTATGCCTTGTGTTGCCTTGGACCTTGAGCCTAATTTCTTTTCTTTTCAAGCTCAGCGGTTAGCAGGTTTCTCATGGCCATGCCTATTGGGGTGGGGGACCATGATTTCCCCTTATCCTCAGCACATTTATTTATAGCTCAGTTTCAGTGGAGTTCCTCGCTGTGGGCATATTATCGGAGCCAATTCTAGTTCATCTCCTCAGCGTCAGACTGAAACCCCTGAAATATGCTGCCAGTTGGTTCCTGATTGTTCTTCTGGAAGCTTGCAGCTCTGAAAGCTTTTTACCTCAGGAAGGTGCTGTCCATCCAAGAAACACACGACTTGAAAGGACAAAATGAATCAACGGAGTCAGCATGTCACTCAGTGGGCTGGCAAACAGTGATCTGCTGAGGGGCAGCTGTGCCCAAGCTTCTGACTATTGGGCCATTATGGCCCTGCCACATGGATGCAACCATTGCACGGTTTGATCTGTGCCACCTAAGAGTCTCACACAGTTTATTGATGCCAAGACAGTGAAGGGCACTGCAGTGAGGGCTAACTGGAAAACGAATGCAAGTGGGATGGATGGCTCCCACAGGCCTTGAGAAACAACACTCAAGGACATGCCCAAACCACCCCAGCAAAGTGATGGAACGTTGCTAGATGCCAGTGAGGAATGATGGCACAGCGGGTAACCTCAGATGGCCTGGGCTCGTTCTGATTAATGGGACAAGACAACCATAGATGCATCACGAGTAGCAACGGTCCCAGAAAATAGCCACTCGTGGTTCCCAGACAATGGAGACATTTCGTGACCAACAAGAGAGAAAGGAATATGAAGAGCCACCTCCATCTTCCCGGCAGCAGTATTCACTATAGAGCCCCTTCCAAATGACACAGACATCTCCAGTCTATACCTAGCGAAAGCCAAACTGTGCATACGTAATTATAAAATAGTAGGATAAAAGAGGGTAATACTTAACAAGTGAACCAGGGGTCCATTAGTAATCCTCAGTGCCCCCGAATTGATGGAAGAGGCAGCAGTTTCGAGACAGACGCTGCTACGCTTTGATTTAACTTCAGGCTGGTTGGTACCCACGGGCCTCTGAGTCTGACTTTTCAGTTCCTCTGAGTAGGAAAGAAAGCCTAGAAGAATCGCCTCACTTCGCTCACTGGGTGTGAATGGGAGGCGGAGATGGGAGGTGAGGGAATAAACTTGCCCTAGAACAAAGCAAACAACCGTATAAAGCAGAGGGACTGTTATAAAAGCAAAATATAGACAGTGCATGTATTTTTAATGACCAGGACTAGGGTGCCCTGTGCAAACATAAACAGCTCCCTGCCTGCGGAGCGCTAGAAACCCTCCAGTCATGGAGTTCGGGTTCCCTGCCACCCCCTCCTAAGGGTGCCTGGCCCTGCCAAAAATCATTTACAAATAAAGAGCTCTCAGAAATGTGCCCGACCTTCGGCCAAAGAGGAGAACCTCTTTTCCAATAAATATTTGGCCGGGAAGGGGGGAGGGGAGCCAAGAGTAACAAAGGGAGCCCGCGGCCCGGGTTTGTTTGGATTGCCCGGGCGGCGCGGGAGCGGCCGGGCGCAGCTGACCACGGGTACAGATAGGTTAATTTCCACATGGAGCTGCAGAAACCCAATCCGCGGGTTGCGAAGCGTGGGTCAGCCAAGGCATGTTAATCTGTTTAGCATGTGCGCCGCGCGGAGGAGCCAGACCACCGGGGCGCAGGAGGCGCGGCCGCAGCCGCGCTGCTCCGGGGGAGTTAATAAAGAGCTTAAGGCAAGTAAGTGTAGCGAGGTGGCGGCGGCTCGGAGCCGGCCGCGCCCCGCGGGCCCTGGGGAGGCCGAGGCCGCCTGCTGCCCGCCGCCCGCGCCCCGCGGGCCCTCGGCTCCGCGCGCCCCGGAGGCCGTGCGAGCGCCGGGACGACCGAGGCTGGGCGCACGGCGGCGCGGGCGGGACGCGGGAACCCGCGGGCCCCGCGAGCGCGGGCCTCCCGTCCCGGAGGGCGGGGGAGGAGGGGGAAGCCTCTTCTCTGCTCTCGCGCCGTGGGGGGGAGCAGGGGAGCGGGGCGTTCGCCATTTCGAACATTTTTAACTAATCAAAATATTTGCTGATGAGTATTTATTTTTACAAGAACTCGGTTTGGCTGGAGACTTCCCGAGCAACAGTATGGGCTGCCGTATTAGGTTTGTGACGGAGCCAAGTGCGGTTGGGCTTATTGAATCTGCGCGCCGGAGATCACTCGCTCCGGAGATGTTTCTCTGTTCTGGGGAAGAAGCTTTCCCAGGACCATCTTTCCGCAGATGGCGCTTAGAACACAACCACATGTGTTTCCCCCCACGCCACCCCACCCCCCAAGCAGGAGAGGCTTCGTGTATTATGTTTGGGCTGAACGAAAAGCGGAACGCATGCCCTTTCCTAGCCAAGCAACAAAAGGGAAAATAGCGGGAAATGCCCCAGTCTTGAGAAAGGAAAGTAAACACTAACAACAAAACTGGATTAACACTACAGGTCTACCTCAGTACATCCCTCCAACATGCTAAGCTTTCCTTCCTCCCTGTCATTCTTCCTCCCTACTCGAGAAAAGACTCACTTTTAACTTCACTGAAGTACAGTTATTGAGTCGAGTCGAAAGTAATTAAACAACTACATACTTCATTCGAGTCATTGCAAAGCCACTGATCACTATCTAGGAAAACCCATGAAAGATCAAGTTGAATCAAGTTTGAAAACGGACAAATGAGGGTGCATAGTAAACAACCTTGGATTGTAAAGATATCTGCAAAAATACTGGATGATAATTTTTTAAATGCTGTTGACTGAAAACCGGATTTAAATCTCCAAATTCATAGCAGTAGTAGTCATTAAGAAAAAGGACTGCTGTGGCATGAATTCCTAATCGTTAACCTCAAACGATTTTACAATGGGTTGAAGAGTGTTTCCTAAAGAGGACTTCTCCTGTGGCTCTGCCTTGAGAAAAGGAGAAGTTGGGCAGGGGTTCTCCTGCAAGGGGGCATGCAGAGCGTCACTGCCAAGAAGTACCTGTAGAAAGTGTAATGAGCAGATATTTAAAATATGAAATTGGATCAGAGAAGCAGAAACTAAATTTACTCATCATGAAAAAGAAGACTTGCCAAGTGCAACGTGAGACAGGACTGTTTCAAATACATTTAGAAATAAAATACCTAAAGAGTTCTAGAGAGCCTAAGCTAAATATCACTTGGCAATGCAATCTGGTAGCTTTCAAAAACAAACATAATACTAGGATAAAGAAAGGAAAATGAACCATTAGGAACCACGAACCCACTTCTCCCTTTATTCAAGCTTTTTATTCAGTCTGGGGAGCCACAACTGAAGAGATTTAGAGAATTAAAACAGTTTCCCTTTTCTCCTGTACTTCCTTCACTTGCTTGGTTTACATTGGTCATTAAGTGTCCAGATCTTAATGACTTAATGACATTTGCCACCTGTCTAATTTTGGCCCAAACACTCCCTCCCCCAGATCAAAATTAAATTATCTATGTCTCCATCAAGTGTGAAAAGAACTTGTGGCTTCTTTTGATCAAAGAGATCCATATGGCCCTGAATTTTAAAAAGAAAAGGAAGGACAACATTAATAAAAATTGCCCACATTTCGTATTATTTTGAAACCGGTTGGCAGAGATGAAGGGACTAAGGAAAGAAAAAGTTTCAGAGACCCAAAAAAAATCATAGCTGAGGAACTTAAATTCTTTGGAATCAAAGAAGAGAACAGGTTTCAGTATTTCAAACTCAAATTTCCTTTACTCAGTGACCCCAGCCAACAGAGGACACTTTGTTCCTGCCAGTCAAGAGAAAGACATCAATAAAATGCCTGGATGTCCAATAAACCAAGGAGACTGCCTACCTGGAAGGCGACACATTCCCATGTCCAAGCTGATTCTTTTGATACCCCCTCACATCCATGTGAGAGTGTCTTAGTCAGCTCGGGCCGCTATAACAAAATACCATAGGCTGGGTGGCTTACACTTAGAATTTATATCTCGCAGTTCTGGAGGCTGGGAAGTCCAAGATCAAAGTGCTGGCAGATTCATTTCTTGGTGAGGGCCCTTTCCTGGCTTGCAGACTTCTCCCTGTGTCTTCACATGGACACAGAGAGGGAGCTCCAGTCTCTTCCTCTTCTTATACGGACACTAACCCATCATGGGGGTCCCATCCTCATGATCTCATCTAAACCTAATTATCTCCCAAAAGCCCCACCTCCAAATACCATCAGGGGTTAGTGCTTCAACATATGAATTTTGCGGGGGTGGGGGATGAGAAGGAACACAAACGTTCAGTCTACAACAGGGAGGCACTACCACGTTGGTGCGATGCAGCTATAGAACTGGGTGGCAAATACCCTTCCCACCTTCAAGGTGCAGACCAAGACCCTGCAAAGGACCCACCTCCCCATTTGAAGCTTTGTCCATCTTCCTTTTATGAAACCCCTTATTCCTCTGTTAAAAATTTTACAGCACTTACTTTTGCCATCCTTGTTTAGTTCCTAGCACAAGCTGGTTTGGATTAGTTATATTCCATGGCCCCAACTGGAACTTTACGTCAATAACAGTGGTGATATGATGAGGACAGCAGCTGACATTGATTTGGCCTGTCTTATGTGCCAGTGCTTTGCATGCATCATATTGTATAACTTTCACAATAAACCTATGAGGTAGGTATTATTAGTGCCCTTTTACAAATGAGAAAACTGAGGCTCAGAGAGGCATATTCACCAGGTTAATAAGTGGCAGAGCTGGGTCTCAATCCATTGGCCTTCCGAGCCTGAGCTCTTAACCAGTGCACTGTCATATGAGCCCTTCCTTATGCACATGGTGGGCCCCCCTCAAATGCCTGTGGAGGATGGTAATGTAAAATTTCATTTCAATGCTCCTGGGATCAAAGAAAGCCTAAAATTTTGAGCATCAACTTTTTTCTTACTGGGTGTAAAACTTATATTTCCAGCCTCTAGAATGTATTAACACTTGCCCCCTCCCCCCTTTTTAAACTAAGGTCTTTCTCCATCACTTATAACTAGATTCAGTTGTGTACCTTCCCTGAGCCTGTGTCATTCTGTTTGCTGCAATGAGTGATTGATAGCTTAAATTTTTAGTGTATTAAACACCAGACTGGTGGGAAATTTTACTTATCCCATTTGTTGTTCTTAAAAAAAAAAATCTAAGACTGATGAGATACAGGGAGAAAAGTCAGGCTTCCATGGAACTGAGTTTCCCAGGGCCCCCAGTAGGTAGCTGGACTCGGGGCAGGAAGTGAACCCAGAGCATATGAAGAGCTCCAAGGGAAAAGAGTGCAGAAACCCAGTTAAAATGCTCAAGGGGTCTGGGAATGGCTCCTGCTATAACAATCCTTGGGGTAAGGGTTGGACATCCATCAATCAGAGAAAGAGAACAGGGCCTGGGATCTTGATTAGCTCATGGGTCTCCTGCCTACAAAGATGGAACTGGTAATACTGATGCTTCTCTTCTAAGTAAATATGCTGTCAAATTGAGGGGCAAATCTGGTCGGGTACCTTGGGTGCCTTTGAGGAAAGTACCACAGAAAAGTTCTTTTCGAAAAGGACATTGCCTCACTCCATCACCAGAAAGTATTCTTTCCCTAATAGTGTGATTGATGAACAGAATCACTTTCAAATCACGATGGATCCATGTCATTCAGATGAGCCATTTGTCTGGGGTTCCAAATGGAAAAGAGGACCAATCCCCCAGAATTCCTCAAACACCAGGTGCACTTACACCGGCCAGACTTGCCTGAAAAAGAGAACAGAGTGATGCTGCTCGGTGAATCCCCCAGGCTTCACATTCCAAAAATGTCCCATTAAGTGAGTCCGAGCAGTTGCTTCTGAAATCATAAATTCCAAAAGACAATGAGCGTTGCAATCACAAGGGGTAACAGAAGCCAAACACATTAGGAACATGTTCCTTGAGCAAATAGCATAATTCCGGACACGCGGGAACACATGGTTTGCTTCAAACATGTTTCATTTTGTCATCGCACTGAGTGCACAGTATTTCTCTTTGGGTGCAAGAGTGATTGATTTCGCTGGGAGAATTGTTTGTAAGAACATGAAAGTTGCCAAAGCAAACACGTTGGAGGGAAGTGTGGAGAAGGGGAGTTAAAGTATTTGGAGTAGATCTGGGTTTGGGAAGTTCATGCAGAGGTGAGACAGTGCGATGTAGAACAAATAAAAACATTCTGCACACTTCATCTACATAAATTATGTTCAGAAATTCACTCTGCGTAGACATTAGCTGTGTAGCTACAACTCTCCCTAGTGTGCCTCTAGAATGTGGGCACAAAGCCAATTTTTAAGTGAATGATTTGTAACTTTTCCTCTCCATAAATTAATCTATTAATATTTAGATCATCCTGATTTTAATCCACAAAAGTCATGTAGTCACTGTAAAAAAAAAAACAAAAACCCTATAATCTATTTGTCTTTCATGATAAAATTCTATTACCAGCTTGTATTAATAGATTGTCTAAAGATATGTTGACAAAATGAAAAACATTAAGAATAGTTCCTTTGATCTGTTTCTCTACCATGGAAAAAAAAAAAAAAGAAAAGCCTAAAACTCTACCTAAATAATACACAGCAGCGTTTACAATCATGTGAGTTTGAAATGTTCCTTTTGGTCATTTACTTTACATGTAAATTTTATGTTAGAAATGAGAAATTTCTTAGCTCTTACCTGCCTATAGGTATTAGCTTCTAAAAGGTATACATTTGTTATAAAATTCTCGTGATTCTTAGATGCTTAAATGTGGTTACACCACAAACTAACAGATGGAATTTTTGTTTACTCCATTAGCAATTTTTTCATATAGCAATCCTTAGAGTGCAAAAAGAAAACTTCTGAAAATTAACAATAAACTATCTGAATAAATATTCTCATTTAAAGATGATACTCAAAGTACAAAATAAATAAAACTGAGAGAATAGAGACTTTTTAACTGACTGTACAGTACCAGCATAGCTGGTAGGTTTTCATCACTCATGCTAAGGTACAGTCTCTCTCTGCCTCCTACCGTTGTTCTACTGCCCATCTAGTACTTCATGGAAGGGCAGGAGGTCACTTGTATTAGTTATCTATTGCTGCATAACAAATTACCCCCAAACTTAGCAGTTTAAGGCAACAACATTTATTATCTCAGAGTTTCTGGGGGTCAGGACTCTGAGCACAGCTTAACTGGATCCTCTGGCTCTGGGTCAATCACATGGCTGCAGTCAGATCTCGTGACATGACTGGGAAGGATCTGCTTCCTAGCTCACTGACATGGTTCAGGATGTCAGGATTGGCGGGATTCATTTCCTTGCTAATTGGTGGACTGATGCCTCAGTTCCTCCAGGGCTGTTAGCTGGTGGCCTCCCTAGGTTCCTTCCCACATGGGCCTCTGTGTCGAGCGTCTCACATGTCAGCTGGCTGCATCAGAGTGAGCAAGTAGACGGGCAACAGAGGGGACCAGCAAGATGGAAGACACAGTCGCTCATATCCTGAGCGTGGAAGTAACATCCCATCACTTTTGCTTTATTCTCTTTGATGGAAGCAAGTCACTACGACCAGCTCACACTCAAGGGGAGGGAGTTACATCCTTGGGAGCCATGTCAGAAGCTGCCTACATATCCCTGATGACTGTTAGGGGTATACTTCCCTGGCATCCCAGGTCCTACTTTATACTCTAGGACAGTAATTCTCACAGTGTGATTCCTGAACCAGCAGCATCACTTGGGAACTTGTTACAATTGCACATTCTCAGGCCCAATTCAGACCTACTGAATCAGAAACTTTGGGAATGGGGCCTAGCATGCCGACAAGCTTGCCAGGTGATTCTGAGCATGCTAAGGTTTGAGAAGCATCACCTTCAGAGCAAAGGGAGCAGAGCTGATTGGACATCCCAGTTTCTCCCTTACAAGACCAAGACCTCAATCATGGAAAGGTCTACCCACGTCATCAGCATACTTCTGACTGCTGGTGGTTGGTAATGATGATGATTTGCAACATAAACCAAGAGGCATCTCACAACGGTACCTCGTATAGCATATCTGGAAGAGATTTTTGGTTTTTCTTTACCTTGGATTTAAGTTTTTCAGCTTAGTGGACCTCGACCTAACCCCACAGGCTGGTACTTTGTAGGTTTGGGGACCAAAGGGAACTATATTGCTTGAACAGAGCTTCAAAACAGCTAATCAACAGGAAAAAATTCATCCAGTCATCTACATGCCAGATTGTTCACATACTTTGATTCTCTAAGCAATTTCTTCTTAAATTCTGTACCTGCTCTTAAAAAAAAAAAAAAGTTGTTAATGGCCACAAGTGTGCTCCTAAAGTGTGAAGTGGCTAAGAAAACTAATTCTATATATGAAGTCCTTCCAGTAGGAATGCAAACTCTGAAGTGAGTTGGCATCATAGCCACAGAATGCTGTGGAAAATTCTCCACTCCTCTCCAATTATGTCCTTCTGGTCTCTTTACCATCCTCTCAAACTCATCTTTGGGAGGCCTCCATGATGTTGCTGAAATACAGATTCTGAGGTTGAAAGATCTGGGTTCAAATCTAAGCTCTGCTACTTCGTACCTGTGTGGCCTTAAGCAAGTTACTTAACCACTCTGAGCCTTTATTTCCTAATGTAAGACAGGCCAAACCTCTATCTCATCAGGTTTGATGGATAAATTAAAAGTGATATGATGCAAAAAGTTCCCAGTACATGGCAGGTGAATAATAAATGTTATTATCCCCTCCCTGTCCTTTGCATTCCCCCTAGTTCTTTTTTTTTTTTTTTTAGTAAATTTATTTATTTATTTATTTTATTTTTGGCTGTGTTGGGTCTTCGTTTCTGTGCGAGGGCTTTCTCCAGTTGCGGTGAGCGGGGACCACTCTTCATCACGATGCGCGGGCCTCTCACTGTCGCAGCCTCTCCCGTTGCAGGGCACAGGCTCCAGATGCGCAGGCTCAGTAGTTGTGGCTCACGGGCTTGGTCACTCCGCGGCATGTGGGATCCTCCCAGACCAGGGCTCGAACCCGTGTCCCCTGCATTGGCAGGCAGATTCTCAACCACTGCGCCACCAGGGAAGCCCTCCCCCTAGTTCTTAATATAACACCTTGTACATCTTAGCTCTTCAATAAATGCTAGAGAATCCAGAGCTGTGTCCTCAGCAGCTGGGCATTTTCAGAAAGTAGACAGTAGAGCACACGATATAGCCAACTTCTTATCCTTCTTAATACACACACACGCACACACACACATATATATATAAAGAACATATTCTATATCCTTCTTAATATCTCATGAGGTGGATTCTCCCAAAGAATCACCCTCCTTGATTACATGATGTATTAAATTTGTTAATCTGAATAGTGAATTCAACAGCCCTATGTGATTCTATTGGTGATGGTGTCTTGTCCCCTAGAGCACAACAATAATGTATCTAACGATATCTCAGTGCAGTAATCCCTAAGACCTCAACTGCCCCTTGACACGGAGGTCATAAATATGGAAAATGAATTCCACTGTTGTAACTTGACACCTCTTTCCCAGATTTCTGTGGATATAAATGATAGTTTCCCCATACTATATTTACTTTAATTTTGAAGAGTGTGGCCCTACTTTGGCAACTCTGTGGCCATATGCTGAAAAGAAAGCCTAAATGACTGCTATTCCAACCCTCCTATTGACTGATGACAAGTTGGTGACTTCATTAAAAAATGCATGTTAACAGGGACAATTCAGAAGGAAATATAGCAAATCTTCTAGTGCAGTTTTATAATATTCTTTTATTAAAAAAAGATCTTGTAGTACCAATTCCTTGCCTTATAATTAAAAAGAACTTTAAAATAGTATAATGCCCCGAAGACATATATCAAATGGATGTTTTTCAGTTATTGATTTGTAGATGTGTAGGCATAACTTTTGCTTATTTAATACAAATCAACTTTTAGCAAGCAAGTAAATGAAAGTACGAAGAAAAGTCTGCTCAATTTGAATGGGAAGATCTTTTAAAAGTCTTTAAAATTATAAGAGGTCTTTCATGTCAGGTAAATGTAGAAATAGATACATTCATACTGTCTATGACTTTTGTTCAAACCAATCAATAGTCATCCAGCATAGTAGTACAAATGTCAGGTACCCAGGAGCATAACTCATCATAACCCTACCGCTCTAGTTGGACAGTATAGATCCATTAGGCTAAATTGTATGGTTAGATCAGTTTCTTTACTGTTTTGCCTCGAGACAAAGCCAATCAACTCCAAATTATTTTACCCAGATTTTTCAATTGAATGGTAGATTAGTCAATTTATTCATCAGTCAGAAAATATTTATTGAATGCTAATTATGTGCAAGGCATTATGGGAATACAAAGGGAATTACAAGGCATAGGCTTTCTTTTAAGCAGCTTAAAACATAGTGGATATTTAATAGTGGACAGTGCATATGGACACATCACAAAAGCTCATATAAAATTAATGCCAATTAAGTAGTACATTTAATAAATTCTTCGGGTTTAGACAGAGAAGTCCTTCACCGGAGGCAATGAAGAGTAATAGAGCCCAGGTTCTGAAATCGGAATCTGACCCTAGCTCATCTATTTAAGGATATATGATAGTGACAAACTGCTTAATGTTATCATGCTTTAGTTTTCCCCTGTGAAAAACAGGGGTGTACTTTGTAGGATGGTTGTGAGAATTAAATGAGATTATTTGCATAACATAATTAGCAAAACACTTAGCACAAAGTGCTCCATACATGTTAAATATGTAGTAATAGTGTTCATGTAGTAACAGTATTTGTGTATTATTTGTACTCATGTAGTAGTAGTATTCATGGAGAGGGGAAATATCTCAGCTAGGTCTTATGTGATGTAGACTACAGAAGAAGAAAAGATAGTACAGGTATGGAGAATAATATCATCAATAGTGCAAAAAGCAGGAAAATTATAGTGTCTGCTGGGACAGTAAGTTTGGCCCAGTTGTGAAAGTTCTCGATTATAAGGTGAACTTACTACTTCATCATAACCAATAAAGAACCACTTTCAGTTCTTGAGCAGAAGTGTGACATGAAAAAGAGGTTTTGGGAAAGGTAATCGGCAGCATATATTGGACAGTGGAGAGACTGGAGATAAGGAGACCAGAGGAAAAAAATTATTTTAGTGGTACAGGCACAGGGTGATAGGGGTCTGATCTCTGACCGAGGTCCCTTGTGAGAGTGTAGAAGGGAGAAGAAGCGAGTCTTTGCAGAGGAAGAGTTGACCAAACTTGGTGAATGAGTGGATGTGAGAATTAATGCGATAAAGAAATAAAAGATGATTCTGAAAATGTAAAGTCTGGGTTAATATGAAAATGGAGTACTGTTCTTAGAAGTAAAGCAGTCAAAAAGGGAAGTCAGTTATGGAAAGATGCCTATTTTAGAAATGTTAAATACTAAATACTGGTTATGTCTAGCAGCCGTTAGAAAGCTAGTACTAGAGCTTGGAGAAGACGGCGATGAGATCTGGTTATCACTTGAGTAAGGGAAGGCCTGATGCAAATGGCTGTGAGCGGCACCACAGTGAATCATCAGAATATTCTCCCTGTGACTGTCTCACTACCTTTGTCACTCTTCCCAGCGAGCCTCAGCTAGTAGTCTTGCCCTTTACCCTTGTATCCCTGTCCATCCTTTATCAAGGTAGACATTAATAACAGGCTCTAGATGTCTGAGACTCATCTCTGTAAACAGCCTTCTCCTTTCCCTGTTCAGAAAATTATGTATCCCATAGAACTTTTCCATTTTGGAGTCAGGATAATAGAAATATGCTGGAAGAGTTAAACATACAACAGTTAACCACATACTCAAGTGAAGACACCCCTAGTCCACCCTTTCCCTGCTCTTTACCTCTGAAATGATTCTAGACGCTGCCAAAGAAACCTCAGATTTTGGTGACCAGACTAGGAGTATCCATTGATTATATGCATTTGGTTGACTCAATGTGACGAGGTTTCAGTGTTCAATTACCTGCTCACTGAAAGTATCCTGCTCTTTCATGCTGCTGTTTTTTTATAATTCTCTTCCTGTGTATAATTTTCTTCTTTCTTCAAGGCTCGTCTCAAACATTATCTCCCCTACAAAGCCTTTCTTGACCCTCTCAGACATAGTTATTTCTTTCACTGTGATTTTACATTTATCAGTTCATACTTCTATTGAAGCATGTCATATAATATTTTAATTAGTATACAAGTCTTCTCCCGCTACCCTCCAACCAGATGTCTCATTTTTCCTTGTATCCACAGCACATCACACCATGCCTGAGACACACTAGGTGCTCACTAAATGCAAGATGGGTAAATGAATAATCAAGTGTAAGTCTCTGGTTTCCCTTGATCATTTGTTTTAGTTTTAATACCGGTATTGTAATGTTATCTTTATTTGTACTTTCTTCAACCCTTATTTTATGTTATGCCTGTAATACTATTGATATATAGACTCAGGAGTCTGGTAACAAATTCCCAAGTTTTGACACTTTTATAGTCTTTCATAAGAAGTGGTTTTAGTTCGTTATTAATTTTTCATGTATTTTATTAAATTTTTAAATGAAAATGTTTACAATCTTTTCAAGAAGTTCTGTTGAAATTAAGCAAAGTAACATTTCTTAAGTTGCTTTATTTTTAAAATAATAAACTGTTTTCAAGCAAATCAAGAAGTGAGCAAAATTTTTTGCTAAATTACTAGAGATTTTTCTATAATAAAATCAAATTTTTTGTCAGATACTCATGATCAAGTTCTTTTGCTCAAGTCTTAGATCCTGTGTGGTCCCTTCTGGCTTCTTTAAACAGACAGGAGTCCATCTATGTGAGCAGGTAGATGAATGGGTGGAATAAAGAGGCCAGTCTCTCTCTCCACATTCAAATCTCCAAAAATAATAGGATACATGTGTATAAAAGTGGTAAACCACTAATAATATTTAGAAGTCCACAATTCCTAGAGGAAATAAAATAATGAAAGCAATAAAACATTCAAGGAAAAGAATAAGTACCATAGTTAAAACACTGGCATCAAGACTCAAAACGTGTCTGATATCCAGTCACTCATGATTTGGTCTGCTTACTGTAGGAATTTAGATTGTTCTTATGTCATGGTCCACTTCCAGATAGGCAGGCCAGATCTCATGGGCGGGATCTGCATCAAGTCCATGACATAACTGTGCCGACCATTGATTATGCGGGCTGGACATACCCTTCATCGATGGAGATTTTTTTTTTTTTAAACATCTTTATTGGAGTATAATTGCTTTAAAATGGTGTGTTAGTTTCTGCTTTGTAACAAAGTGAATCAGTTATACATATACATATGTTCCCATATCTCTTCCCTCTTGCATCTCCCTCCCTCCCACCCTCCCTATCCCACCCCTCTAGGTGGTCACAAAGCACAGAGCTGATCTCCCTGTGCTATGCGGTTGCTTCCCACTAGCTATCTATTTTACGTTTGGTAGTGTATATATGTCCATGCCACTCTCTCACTTTGTCACATCTCACCCCTCCCCCTCCTCATATCCTCAATCCATTCTCTAGTAGGTCTGTGTCTTTATTCCCGTCTTGCCACTAGGTTCTTCATGACCTTTTTTTTTTTTTCCTTAGATTCCATATATATGTGTTAGCATACTGTATTTGTTTTTCTCTTTCTGACTTACTTCACTCTGTATGACAGACTCTAACTCCATCCACCTCACCATTTCGTTTCTTTTTATGGCTGAGTAATATTCCATTGTATATATGTGCCACATCTTCTTTATCCATTCATCTGATGATGGACACTTAGGTTGCTTCCATGTCCTGGCTATTGTAAATAGAGCTGCAATGAACATTTTGGTACATGACTCTTTTTGAATTATGGTTTTCTCAGGGTATATGCCCAGTAGTGGGATTGCTGGGTCGTATGGTAGTTCTATTTTTAGTTTTTTAAGGAACCTCCATACTGTTCTCCATAGTGGCTGTATCAATTTACATTCCCACCAACAGTGCAAGAGTGTTCCCTTTTCTCCACACCCTCTCCAGCATTTATTGTTTCTAAATTTTTTGATGATGGCCATTCTGACCAGTGTGAGATGATATCTCATTGTAGTTTTGATTTGCATTTCTCTAATGATTAATGATGTTGAGCATTCTTTCATGTGTTTGTTGGCAATCTGTATATCTTCTTTGGAGAAATGTCTATTTAGGTCTTGTGCCCATTTTTGGATTGGGTTGTTTGTTTTTTTGTTATTGAGCTGCATGAGCTGCTTGTAAATTTTGGAGATTAATCCTCTGTCCTTTGCTTCATTTGTAAATATTTTCTCCCATTCTGAGGGTTGTCTTTTGGTCTTGTTTATGGTTTCCACTGTTGTGCAAAAGCTTTTAAGTTTCATTAGGTCCTAGTGGTAGTACTGGTTGAGTCACCCTTCCGCTTTGGTAGAGGGAGTAAGAGAGTCACAACCATGTCTAGAGTTAATAAACATTTCATTTGCCATAGTTCAAATTACAAAACAGATAAGGTAATGTGTACTGCTTTGCTTAGAAAGAGATTAGTAACTGTTACCCTTTAAACACTCAATACCTTGTTTAACGTACTGTTTTCAAAATAAGACACACATTTCCAAGAACCGAATTTACAGCTAGACTAGAAATGAGGCCCAATTTTTAAACCTTCATCAGATCTTATGCATGCAAATGAGTGTTTCCTTCTAAGCAATCTCCATAGGAGGCCATACTGATACTGATACTGATGCTCTCACTCCCGAGGACATTTTTAGTCCCAAGGACATTTTGAGATCTCTTTTTGTGACCAATTTATACAAGATGACAAATCTTAAGGGACCCTTTGGCTTTGCAAAAAAACTTTTACCCAATTTGGTCATCTGTCTTATTCATGATATTTGATTTTTCACTGACACTTGGCTAGTTACAAAAATCAAATCCGGGGCTTCCCTGGTGGTGCAGTGGTTGGGAATCTGCCTGCCAATGCAGGGGACACGGGTTCGAGCCCTGGTCTGGGAGGATCCCACATGCCGCGGAGCAACTAGGCCCGTGAGCCACAATTACTGAGCCTGCGCGTCTGGAGCCCGTGCTCTGCAACAAGAGAGGCCGCGATAGTGAGAGGCCCGCGCACCGTGATGAAGAGTGGCCCCCGCTTGCCGCAACTAGAGAAAGCCCTCACACAGAAACGAAGACCCAACACAGCCATAAATAAATAAATAAATAAATATTAAAAAAAAAAAATCAAATCCACCCTCAAAGAATGAAGTTTTTCAAACAAATGGGCAAATTGTTTTATGTTCCAAGAAATTTTCAGCATTGGGCCTATCAATAGAAAATACAGTTTAAAATGATCAGTCTTTTAAACATTGCTTATAAAATACCCATTGCAAGGACAGGGCTAAGTTCATTGCCATTATTAATTATGAGAAATCAACCAGTGAAAGTTCTTTTCATTGGCTGAGACTTCTATTAATGAGACACCGACTAAAGGATCTCTTACTTATTTTTAACTTTTTATTGTGAAATAATTATAGACTCAGAAGAATTTGCAAAAATAGTACATAGAGTTCCATGTACCCTTCACTCAGCTTCCTCCAATGGTGACATGTCATATAACTAAGTGCAGTACAATATCAAAACTGAGAGATGGACATTGTCTAACACCGTTAAGTAGCTTATAGGTTACAAGAGGTCTTACTCAATCTTCACCATTTTTTACGTGCGTTTGTGTGTGTGTGTAGTTCTATGCAATTTTATCCCTTCTATAGATTCATGTAACCACCACAACAATCAAGGCATAGAACTCTTTCATCACCACAAAGGAACTCCCTCCTGCTACCCTTTTATATATGAACCCCTTCCACCCTTTCCCTGTCCCATGGCAACCACCAATCTGTTTCCATCTCTGTAGTTTTGTCATTTCAAGAATGTTATATAGAATCATCCAGTATGTAACCTTTTGAGGTTTACTTTTTTCACTAAGCATAACGCATTTGAGATCCAGTTTTTTGTCTCACCAATAGTTTACTCCTTTTTACTGCTGAGTAGTATTCCATTGTATGAATATTCCAGAGTTCCACCCCTTGAAGGACATGTGGGTTGTCTGTTTTCTTTTTCTCTCTTGCTATTACAACTAAGGCTGCTATGGACATTTATGTACAGATTTTTCTGTGAACAAAAATTTTCATTTTTCTGGGATAGATGCCCTGGAGTATAGTTGCCGGGCTGTACGATAGGTGCATATTTAGTTTTGTTAAGTAACTGACAAACTCTTTTCCAGATTAACTATACCATTTTCCATTCACACCAGTAATGTATGAGAGATCCAGTTTCTCTGCATCCTCACCAGCAATAGGTATTATTGCTCTTTGTAATGTTCAATATTCTAATAGGTATGTAGTTCTTTTGCTTATTTTCAGAAATTACCGATTCAGTTTATATGACTGGTACTGTGATAGTTCATTAGAGATGACTTTTTGTCTTCACAGTGGTTTCCTGAGTATGAACTCCATGGCTTATTTTATATTTATGTTAATTTTTTAGATTTAAAGATTATAAAAAGATGTGTTCTGTACTTCAACTTTACCAATATCGAGTAATAAGCAATCAAAACCTCACTTCAATCTCTTCTACCCAGTCTCATAATTTCTCCCATGGCACAAACATGCCCATGCCTAAAAATGCTCTCCTTCCTGGGGAAAACATTCCTACTGGCCGCATTCTCTTGTTTTTTGGAAGGGAAGGAGCACTAATGATGGGCTGCACTGGTTGTCTCTGGTTGATCACCCACAGCGTGAATTCATGAGAGAGCAGGCTTTGGGGCTACATGGCTGGGGATCCTGGGGGACAGCAGGACCATTGTAATTCTGCAGGTTTGCTGTGCTTCTTTCATTTCTAGGGAACAGCTTTCTGTGTTCAAAGTTAACTGGCCTCTATGATGACCCATAGATGAGACAAAGTGTAGGTGGCTAGGTTACTTGCAAAATGAACACTTTACTTTCAAACAAAATTCAAAGTGCACTTGACAGGCTGTTGCACTAAGTACTTGCGCGTCTGAGATAAAACAAACTGGATGCAATCTATGTTCCCCCTCAAGTTCATGCCATTCTTTGTGAAGAGGCCCAAAGTACTTCCTACTGCTAAAATGGTGAGTAGGAAACAGAATCCAGTGACAAAAGCAGCTTGTGGCTTCTGCTTTCCTTATATTTACCCACAATTGCATCTTGAAAATGATGTGACTAACAGTTATTGCAGGTAAAACATTTCATCATATTTGTTTCCTTACATACTTGTAATCATAAAATTACCTCTGCTGGTTGATAATGATGTATTTTGGAGGGGGGTTTGGAATTGGGGCGTTGTTTGTTTTTAATTTAATGTTGTTTGTTTTTAATTTCAGAGTAAGTTAAAGCTTTCCAGTGTCTGTCTGCCCTTTTTGACCTATATGAATTGACTTACCATTTAAATTGTCTTATAAATAGGAGTTTGAGCAGATGAATTTCAAAAACATACTGATGAGTAAAAGAAGCCAAACAAAAGACTATATACACACTGTATAATTCCATTTATCTGAAATTTAACAACATTTAAAAATAATCTATGGTGATAGAAATGAGAATAGTGGCTGAGGGTGGGGTGGTATTGGCTGGAAAGGCGCATGGAGAGATTTTCTGGGGTGTTCAAAATGTTCAGTAACTTGATCTAGGTAGTGGTTACAAGTTGTATGCTTAGGAGTTGAGCACTTTAGTTGCTGTTATTTAATTAAAATTTGTTAGCAACTGAAATGAAAAAATAAGAGGTTTGATTATTAAAAATCACAGACAATTGATTTTGGTTTCTCACTTCAAAATTTCCAGAAATTTTAAATTTTGCAAATTGTAATTTTCCCCAGCGCAAGTGAACCACTCTGCTTGTCTCTTTTCCTCTTCTCTGCCCCTCCCAGCTTCTTAATAGTTAGATTTATGTTGCAATGTCATGCATATTGTAACTGTTAAAATATTGTGAAGCAGGGTGAGGAAGCAATAAAAATCTATTAAGATCAGTTTAGGCCTTTAAAAATTCCACGATTCCTTTCACTCACATGACATCTTTCATTCCTTTTTTTGAAGTTTGGATCCAAGGAATTTTGCATGCTGTGGGTTGACATTTAGTTAATAGCATCTTTTGCTGAGGTTCCATTTTCTAAATTAACAAGATCAAGAACAGTGACCTGATGATATTTCTTTGTACATCTGGCACTTTTCCAAAAAGGAGGATTAGAGAAAAGATAGAAAGAGAGAGAGGGAGAAAGGGAGGAAGGAAGGAAAAAGAAAAGAGGAAATCAAACTTTCTCAATCCCTTTTATTCTAGGGCAAAATGTGTTTCAAATTTTTGTAAAAATATCAGATATCACCCTCTCACCAAGAAAATGAACAAATAATCCCACACGTATACACAAAATCTGTAGTTGAAGTGTGTCTGCTATTTCTTATTTCTGTCACTTGTGTCCCTAATACCTTGTGTCTTGGTATCTTCCTACTAAGCCATGAAAAAGATAAAATCTACATAGATCTACATATAAACCCCGGGGATAGAATCTACAGCTTGAGAAATTGAGCCAAGTCAAGTTCAGCTTCCTAAAGCATATCTGGGGATGGGTTAAGAAGGAAGGAAGAAGGCTGAAGTGTATAGTAAGAATCTGTCTAGGCACATAGTAGGTGCTCAATACACATTTCTTAAAAAGAAAAGGCTGGTGACAAAAAGTACAAATTAGTTATGCAAGTGAAGAACTCCTACAGCAAAGTGTGCGGCTAAGATAGTATAGTCGATAGGGAGGGCACCTGAGACTCCCATTCCCAGATTCTTGACTTGGAAATTTCATGTTTAAAAAGTGGGGGAGGGAGTAAGCCCAAGGTATACATAGGGAGTGTGAGAAATACCGAGGAAATACATTCATTGGAAAATCTGGAGCCTGCCGAATGCTAAAGTGTGCTTTCCGTCCGAGACAGTAAGAGGGAACTAGAAGCCTTTTCCATTAGGCTGCCCCCAACTTCTCTGCTTCGCTGCGCGTCCTAACACAGTGGGCTGGGCCTTCAGCCTAGGAAGAGTGAAGGGGCTAGGGATGCGCGGGAAAGGCGGGCCAGCAACAGGTGGGGAGGTGGCGGACTTTTGTCTCCGGGAAGGAAATCGGCTGCGCTGAAAGGGCGGAAAGCAGTAGCGCGCAGGACTTGTGTCTGCGGGGTTCCGGCGTTCTCGAAATCGCCCCGGGCTCCTCTAATTAGAGAAGGGATGCAGGGTGGCATTAGTTCCCAAACGTTTTAATCGAGCCTCTTTTCAATGGCCAGGGATAAATGTTGCCACTGTTACTCTGTGCTGAATGAGTCGCAAAGACCCCCGCCCGGCCCCCAGCGTGGCCATTCAGGGCTCTTTTCACAACCTCTAAGCGTTTCAGTCCCTGGGCCTAGCGACACTCCAGAGCGCTCCTAATTAGTCTAATTAGAAAGGTGGAATGATAGACGGAAAGAAGACAAAAAGTTGGGTTAGGAAGATGCTCAATGCTGCCAACTTCGGTTGGGTTGCCGCTTATTCTTTCCAGAAAGAAAAGGCCGAAAAGAAGGAGGCTGGAACAGGAGCCAACCCGCCCGCCCCGCGGAGTCTCGGCTCCCGCCGGATTCGCGGGCTGGGCGGTCGCTGACCCCGCGCTTCCCTTGAACAGCCGGGGCCGGCAGCGGGCACCTCCGGCTTCTCCAGGGAGAGTCTCCGGGCCTCGGGACGAGCAGCCTTCGCGGAGAGAGGCTGGAAGGAAGGGCCGCGGAAGAGCGGCACACGGCCTCCAGCCCCGGCCCGGCACCTCTCCACCCCTCCGCGTCCCGCGGCCGCCCCTGCCTCTCCCGGAAAACCGTCCAGAGGCGCGGCCGGGGCAGCGCGGCAGGCGGGCCCCGGGGAGGGAGAGTAGGGGGGTCGCGACCGGAAGAACAGTGCGGGGCCTCCGCGTCCTGCCACGCCACGTGGCCGCTCCCCTCGCCCTCCTGCCCCGGGCCTTGCGTGCTGTCGGCGCTGCGCCTCGTCCCAATAAAGCCGAAACCCCAAGAAGGAAATAACTATGGTTTGGGGATGAGGCTTAATTGCGTGCGTCGGTTGGGAATGTGCGTGCGAGGTTCCTTCGCCCTTCTCCGCGAGCAGGCCCCTCACCCGCGGCGCCGCCCCTCGGGGTCCCCAGCGCGTCCCGCGGCCGCGCGCTCCCGGTCGTCCAGCGGGGATCGACCCGGCCCCGCGCATTCCTGCGCTCGCCGCGGCCCGCGGGAGGCGGGGAGGGGAGCAGCGCGGGTGGCTTCAAGAACGCTGAACCTTTAATTGGGCCATAAATCAGACAGGGGAGTGCGGTGGAGTTTGTGCAGGTGTAAAAACAGAGGGGAAAGCCCGGGCCGAGCAGCCAAAGCGCTCGGGCAGGTCAGAACCTCCAGCAAACTAACATCTTGATAAGTCCGCTGACAACAAAATAAACAGTGGAGAGGGCCGGGGGAGGCGGGGAGCGCGGTCGCCCGCGGCCCGCTCGCAGCAGCACAGCGGCCGTCTTCTGGGAGACGGCAGGCCTCTCCTGGTTTTTTGTTTGGGGCTTCTTTTCGGGTGAGGGGGGTGGTTAGGGAGGAAGGAGAAGCGAAATTATCTCCCTTTTCGCCCTCTCGCTTTCAGCCTCGCATCCTGGTGGACAGAGGGCCCCAGGAGTATCAGACGGTGAAGGGTTAGGAAGTGCGCGCTGCCTCGCCGTCCCCTGCCAAGTCCGGGTGCCCGGGCTGTCGGCGATCGAGGGGCCGGTCGTTGCGCGTCGGACGCGCCGCCCTCGGCGAGCCGCGACGGGTCCCTGGGCCCCCTCCCAGACGCGGCGCCAGCGAGAGACAAACCACCCGCTCCCGCTTCATTTCAGGGGCTGACGTTGGGAAAACACTGCTGCGCCCCTGGCCGAAGGAGGTAACAAACCAAGTAGACAGGGAGATCAAAAATTAATTCGGTGCACTGCTCGGGAGCAAAACCCTGTCAAAACCCTATGGAGACGTTGGCACAAGCGGCAAACGGATTCACATACAAAGGAAAACAATACAAGTCTCGTTAGATCATTTTTCTGGACATTGTTTAAGGTCTGAAAGGGACCAAATCGTTTCAAAATGTTGCCAGTAAAAATTATCCTATGTGGAATGCAACTAATCCTTTTAGGTTCCTGTCAACTGTTTCCACAAAAGGAATCCGATTTTTCAAATCAAAGATCCAAAAGTCTTTGGGGAGAGATTTATTACATGCCAGAGCTTTAGTTACAGAATAGAGTTACAATAACAACTCGCACCCACCAACTCCCTAAAATGAGGGATCCCGTCCCACATAATTCTAATGACGTGTGGGGGATGGTTTGCTTGAGTCCTGCTAAGTATGCAGATGGGGGGGGAATGGGGGGGAATGGGGGAGGGGGAGGGGGAGAGAGGAGGAAGGCAAAGAAATATTAAATTCCTTAAATAGAAAAACAGAACACAGCGCCTCAGCATTCTATTTTTGTCCTCTGTACCCCTGGTTCCTTTTGAAGAAGAAAACAAGACCCAAACTTGGTGACCTGCCCTAAGTTCCTTGGCGATAACTTAAAGGTGAGATTAATCCTTGAGTACCAAAAAACTCTTCCAAACCCTGACTTCTCTGCGTTTGCATATTAATGTGTCTACAATTTTTGCAAGTGGAAAATATTTTAAAATTATAAAAGAATACAAGAAAAATATTTATTTTTATTTAAAATTTTTTAAAAATTTATTTTAAAGTTTTTCTTTGATTTGTAATAAAATGTTTTAAGAACGGGGAAAAAAGTGTCCTAGGGCTTTTCACTGTGCCTCTGTATTTGACTCCTTCACAAACCCACATGAACATAAACTCATTCCTTGTAGGTCACAGTCTCAGTTCACAATAGTCTGAGCATTTTTTGATGGGCCTGATCCCAAACCATCCTCCCCCGCCTTTTCAGTTCTTCACCAAGAACTGGTGGCTAGGGATAAGACTGATAGATGAACTCTTAGTAGAAAGCCTTAAAAACTTGAGAGGAAACTCAAATTCCTAGTTCTCTGCGTGGAGGAGTTTCGCACTGAGTTACCTCCATACCACATACGCCCCGATAGCTGTTTTAAGCACTTTGTGAGAAAACTGCCACACTAGAAAGATATTTTCAAGAAGCAACTTTAGTTTACAGACAATCGGGATTTTTTTAAAAATGGTTCTGTTAAATGGGGAAATGAAAAAATTATCTTCCTAGTCTTCCCTCCACCCCACTGTTTCCTACTGAAATGGCTTGTTCCTCTGGTTGTGCGAGTATATGTTTCTGTTATCAGAGGCAGCGTGGTGGTGGGAATTCTTTCATTTGTTCCCTACATTTAAATTGGGACTAAAGGGATTTGCAATGTAGCAGGTGCTCAATAAATACTGAAGACTAATCCCACTTTTCAAAGCTTAGAGGTTAAAGAGATGATCGGTAGATAAATAACTAGAGAAAAGGAATAGAACAAGAGACTAGAAGAATGGATTTAAGACACCACCGGTTTGTTTATTTTAGAAGGGAGGAGAAAGTTATCTGTCCAGATACACATCTGGCTGAGGTAAGAGAAAACACAGTGCCACCTCTTTTCTTCTCATTATTTCTAGAAAGGGTTAAATAACAATTTATTTCATAGATAGGGTGGGAATGTTGAAGAAAGATGAGTCTTACAGGAGGCCAAAATTTTCTCTTAACTAATTTAAGGATTTGGGTGTACTCCAACGTTTAGAAGTTTTTCTTTTTATTTCCTGGAAGAATAAGGATGTGGGAAAGAAGCCACAAAGGAATCATCATTCCATACGTGTATAGGTTTTGTGTTTTCCAAAGTATTTTCACATAAATTGGCTTATTGATTCTCTAAGCCCATCACCACATTTGCCAAATGTATAAATGAGTGTGAAAACTGATCTAATATTTTTATTTTTAACTGAGTCTTATTTCTTCTGTTGCAGGTTTTGGAGGGATTTTGTTGTTGTTTTTTGGTTTGTGATTTTTCCCCCCTCTTCCCAGTCAATCATTTAACAGAATATAATCTCGTCATAGTCATTTTCATATATATGAAACTGCATAAAAATAATAAAAAATAGAAATAGAAAACGGTTATTTTTCATTCATTATAATCCTTCATTATTGACTTGTCAGAAAATGTATCATATCCTTTTATTGCTGAAAATATCTGCCTTTTAGTTATATTAAAGGGAATTCCTAAGCAAGTGTTCAAAGAAGCTTCTGCTTTCTGCCATAATTATCTGCCCCCCTTTCTTTGCCAGTCTTTTATTGATCAGAGTTGTAATTGAGAGAATTCGTTGTTTGTTTCTGTCTCCCTCTCGGACAGACAGACCTGAGCAAGGCCCATGGCCTCAGATCCATCCTCTCCCACCCAGGCCTGCCTGACCCTCTCTTGGTGCTTGCGAGGACTTACTGGACCTATGGATGCATTACACAGAGTTGCATTCCGCCTAACGGACTCGATAGATCCTCCTTAACGGTAGCATGCTTTGTACAGGGAAACATCCTATCTTGAAAAATAGAGTCACTCTCACTTTAAGATTAGAAAAATATCCTTCCAGACCTTCTTCTAATTTCAAATGCAGAATTAGAATTTTCCAGGTTCTCTAAATAAAGCTTCTGATTTTAATAGCCTGTTTCTTCCTGAAGTGGGGTTTTGTTGTTTTTTACAGCCTAGAATTTAGAAGAGTTTTTAAAAAACACTTTCTCTAGAAAATCAGTGTTACCTTACATTAAGCACTGTCTCTTGAAAAAAATCACCACCTACACTTTCCTTTGCGGTCTGCAGCTCACAATTAGGTGCGATCCCCGCAGTGACTCCAGCCTGGATGTCCTCATAAGGGACAAGTAGTGGCTCCAGCGCCTGCCCGAGGAGGCTGGGCTTCAGTGAGGCTTCTGGTGGCGACTGGCAAGGATGGGGTGTTCATGTCAAGGGAGAGATGTGATTCCAGCAGGTGGTCTGGGATGCCCGCACCACCACCATCAAGGCATTTTAGGGAGATCTGTGGCCCGGCAGTTTGGAGCTCCGGGAGGGGCTGCCCCTCAGGAGGCTCCGGTGCAGTGCATTAACCGTGTAGGGGCTAAAAGAATGCACTCAAGCCACATCATACGCAGCCGTTCAAAGTAAAATCTTCGAGAGTGGGGGGAGGGCACAGTCTCGGAAAAATAATTTGCTTTCTCATTAAATGTTAAATCAGTTTATCTGACTCTTACATACTCTTCCCATTTCCACATGAAAAGGATGTGATCCTAAGTCTGGTTATAAAGACCTACTTAGCATCTTAGCAAAAAGTTCTGCCAGTTTGGCAGATTCTGAGCGTTAAAAATCAGTGAGAGAAGCCGAGGAAACTGACAAATATTACAGAGGTGAAAAGGTAAGCCGTGTGTGTGTGTGTGTGTGTGTGTGATGTTTTAAAGAAGATTGCTGATGCAAAAAAAAAAAAAGAAAGAAAGAAAAAGGGATATTAGGAGAGTGTCATGTAGAACTAGGTGGAAGAAGCTGATATATCTGAAATAATTAGCTATCAATTCCAAATGCATCCAAAACAGGGGCTGCGTATCTCTGGGAAGCCCTGAGTGGAAGTGGCAAGGAGGAGAATCTAGCAAAAACACCAAAAAAGTGTACAAGAAATAAATGACTCTTCTACACAGTGACCTCTAAGGCAATCACCCTACCACAGTGGGCATTTAATCAATCACAATGATGGTAACACAGTGGCGGTGTGATGTAATGGCAACAAAATGGGATTTAAATGCTGACATCCCAGTAGCTGTGACCTTGGGCAAGTCACTTCATATCTTTTGAGCCTTGATATCTTTATTTGTAAAGTGGGGTCAATAACAATTATTGTCCTCACTATTTCACAGTGTGGTTGAGAGGAGTATTAGTGAAAATCCTTTTGAAAAGTTAATGTGTGCTGAGGGTAGTTACTGGAATAGACGGGAAAGGGGTTCTTGGGTACTGGTAACATCTGCTTCTTGATCTGAAGCTGGTTACACAGGTGTGCTCACTTTGTGAAAAGTGGTTGAGATTTGTGCATTTTTCTGTATGTATATTATACTTCCCTAAAATGTTCACTTTTAAAAGGTAGAGTAACTCAGAACAGTTTTTAAAGTTAGGATGATAATGCTAAGGACAAGAAAAGTTATAAATATGAAGCTTACAGTCTATCCTCACTTCTCTTCCTAGCCACCTTATCACACTTGGAGACTCTGGACTCTAAACAGGGGCTCGATGATAAGAATCAGCTGTTTTCTATGTGTGTTTTTTGCTTGTTACTGAACAGTAGTTTCCTGGTAAAGGAAGCAGGAGGAATGAACCAGGAAGTTTCCTGCATGCCAGAGGGGTCAACAATAAAAAGAAGGGAGCCCAAGCTGTTCACATCAAGGGAAAGATGTGATTAGAGAGATGTGACATGCAAAGAAATTATTGGAGAAGTGAATTCAGTTGGCAAAGTATAAGCCCCAAAGAGCCCTGAGCAGCTGGTCATGATCAGATTCTCCATCTTTCTGTCAAATGTAATTGTATCCGAGTTGGCAGGGTATTTATTGCTAAAGTCGAAGGGCCAGATTTTACACTAAACATATTTACACATTTACATTCGTGGCCCTATAAACACTCCACGTTTCACTGGCCATGACATCAAACACATTTACCAACAAAAAGCATATGCCTAATTACAAAATCATAGGGGAGAAGGGAGGCAAGTGGCAGCTGATGGGCAATGAGCGTGCCTGCCTGCGTGTGTATATGTGTGACCCAGCTGCAACACCAGGAAACCAGTAGAGACAAGAATGGATACTGACAATGCCGGGCCCACTTTACTTGTCCTCTGCTCCCCAGGCCTATCTGGTTCAGTTCTAAAGAGGGAAGGGGACCCCTGGCATTCCAATTAGTCCCAGGGCTACCCCGCCTTGGAGAAGCCCAGAGAGACCAGGGTCCTTTCTGGGCAGATTTCTGATTTGGATTGAGTTTGATGCTGATATGACCTTTAATTTGCCCCTAAATGACTTTTCTCAGTCAGTTATAAAAACAGGTGTGAGCAAAATGTGTAGCCAGCAGAGAATTTCTAAACTAAAATTAGAGTTCTTAATTCCTAGCTCTGGGTAGTAACATCAGATCCCTACCCATCAATAGCAGTTGTAATAACACTGTTAGCTGCTCCAAGCTTGGTCCTCAGTCAAGCAAGGAAATCAGAGCCACCAGAGCCAGAGAGAGAAAAACAAAACAGGCACAACCACTGGCCTCAGACAGCCTTTAATAAATGGCACAGGCTGGTATTCCATCAAAATAATCACCTTCCATCAGAATAACCACCTCCCCCAGCTCTCTCAGAGGACAGGCTAGAGGAAGACATGGTGGGTTTAAAAAAAAAAAACAAATTGTGAAGGGCAGAAACCTTCCCCCCAAATAGATGCTTACTACATTCACTGTAAGAAGTTTGATAACAAATATACCCCAAATTCCAATTCCATCAGCAGAAAGTTAAGGCAGGAATGGGCCACTGAGTAGGGGACAGGGAAGTGGAGATGTGCAAACAAGATGCCTTAGTGAGTAAAAAATGGGTAAAGTCCTCACGATTTTTTTCCTTCGCCTCCTCAGTTTCTTTTTCTTTTCTTTTTTAAGAGGAAGGGAAGTGCCTCTTAAATTCACGGGATGGGGATGGAGAGGAAACACGTTGTTGAGCAGAAGCGCTAGCTTCTTATTTTAAAGAAATAAAATAATTACCCAATAGAGAAGAAAGAAATCAACCAAGAAATGATCTAAGGTCATGACACCATGTGTGGTACAAGGAGCAATTCAATCCATAAGGGCTTCATTACCCCGGCAATAGATAACATTTGGCTAAATCTAGCTGCAGATTAAATCGCCACAGCACAACACAGCCCTGAATGGAGAGGCTCCTTTTTGTGTGGTCCTTCTTCGGGAGCTGCCTGAACCATTAGCCCCAATATATCCTTCTCCCTATTAACTGCAATTCCCTCCCAACTGCGCTTCGGTCATTTGTCTCCAGGCTCTACGGGGGCGTTTGATGAGCAAAGAAACAAGGAGAAGGGGAGAAAAGCGTTGGGTTAATGAGTTGTAGCAAATCCACACTTTGTAGTCGGGAGGAGGAGAGCTGGTGGCCAATGTTTGTCCAACTGGTTTATTTTTCGAGACCCAGCCTATTGAGGAAGGCTTGTTGAAGCAGGCTTCGTCCTTACAAACACACAAACATCCTTCTGTTTGCCTTCAAAGAAAAGGGGACCGGAGCTGGATTTGCATGCGAATGAGGAGCCGCGGGAGGAGATGTCCTTGCCCATCAAAGGCCGCGGTAGCCGGGCGGCCCGGCGGTCTTTGTTCCAGCACCTGCTCGCCCCGCGGCCTGACGGGGCACGCCCCGCTCTCCTCGCTCACCGGGTCCAAGGCACAGGGCTCACTCCTCGCCTGCCCCGCGGCCCTCGCTTAGCGGCCCACGGCCCACCCCTCACTTGCCCCACGGCCTTCGCTTTCTCATACGTCGTCCGCCCGTCGGCCAGGCCCACGGAGCCAGCAAAGCCGATGGTGGAACCCCAAACCCTGAGGGTGGAGGAGCTGAACTCGCAGACGCAAAACTCGAGACTGAGGCAGGCGGGTCTACTTTACCTTCTCTCAGGAATCGGGGCTCACGATGCGCTTGCGGGGGAAGCTCCGGGTCCAGGACCGAGGCCAGCGCTGGATAGCCCAGGCCTTCTTGTCATTCTCTTAAAAGCACTGAGAACCTGGGCGGGTGAAGCCCGTCCCTGCACTTTTTTAAAGATGCAGGAAACTGGACAGAGAGAGGGATTAGCCGGGATTCCCAGGTTTCAGGACATCCAAACATCATGCAAATAATAATAATAATACACACGGTTTTGTTCTTTCACTCTCTCTTCCTAATTACTTTCAGATATACATTTCAGATTTATGCGTTACAGAAGGCTGCAAGGCCCGTCAGCAGTGCTTGTGCGGTTTGGGCTCGGCCTGCTAACGTCTGTTCACCCAGGGCGCCAGTGGCATCCGGACATTCTGGGTTCCAATGTCTCCTCTCCCTTAGGTGGGCTAGGGTAAGAGTAACTTTGCATATAAGATTTTGTTCTAACGAATTTCAACTTATATCTATGTATTTAGTGGTAAATTTGGGGGTGACTGTGTTTACTTTAACCTCTTATTTAACCTCTCCCTAATATCTCATAGGGAAAAAAAAACACACAGAACTTAATTTTGAGGGCGTGAGAGTCAGTTTTTTCCCTCCCTAAAAAGGGAGGGAAGGACAGGGCATCAAGAATGAATGTCACTGAAAAATACTGGCCTATAATGAAGTCTTTGTTAATTTGCTAGGTTAAATCTCCAGCTCTTCAGATATATCTGTCCAGATATTTTTTAAAAATTAACAGATTTAACCTCTGCAACTCACTGATATTAAGCATTTAAATTACTTATTACATATGCCTTGGTTTTATCTGAAGCCCACAACATCGGTAGTAATCAAAACTAGAGTTTCACATTTTTTTCAGAGAACTATAAACTGCCTGCAACAAGTAGTCAGTGAAAACAAAATCTGAAAAAAGATATCCTAAATCACCCAAATTGTATAAATATAGGTAGTTCAGTAAACACCTGATGCATTTTCATTTTTATTCTTTAAAGAGTATACTATCCAAAAATTAAAGGTTTCCCTTACATACTCTAAGTTTTTCATTTAAACTAGAATTTCAAAGTTAAGTTTGCCTTTTAGGATAAAAACTTCTTTATGCAACTACTGGAATCCTTTCTGTCAAAGAAAATAGTTTTAAATACTAGAGCTTTCAAATACAATTCATTTTATCTATGTAAATAGTTTCTTATTCATGACTTTAAAGCTATTTAACTAATGATCAGCTCTATTAAATTCTTTCTAATAAATTTTTCATCCAAAAATTTCCTATTTGCTTGTGTTGCTTCCATTATAATATAACCTTATGTTGCAGAGTTTTTACATATGTATACAATATTGTGCTCAAAAAAGAATGGCAGTTAAATGGAGTGGGAAACTCGAAAATAAGTTTTAAAGTTCTGTAAAATTATCAATATCTTAAAGAACTGTGGCTTTTATTTTGAGTAGGCTCAATGCTCTTCAAAATGGAATCAAATTAAGATTTGAAATGTATACCAAAGTAACTTTTATTTGTAGTCGTTTAAAAACAATTTCTCATCTCCTGCAATGGTTTTGACTTAGAAAGTATAAATGAAAAATCATGGCATGATGCTTTTGTTGTCTTTGAAAATATTATTTTTCTATTTCATAATGGGTTCCTACTTATCTCACAAGGAAACTTTTTTAGCAGAAGAGACAAACTAAGAAGGGGATGACTGAAGCCGATTCTTTTTGAGAATTTTCTCTGAAAATTAAGCATTTATTTCTGAAAAAGTGTAAAAATCTTACATTAGAATAGTACAATAATAATTGCCAGTCAAAATTTACAATACTCCTTGCAAAGAATACGAAGTAAGTATAAAATAAAAATTCCTCATGTCTATTATGATACAAAACACAGGTTAAAATAAGAAATGATAATTCTGACTTTTTTCCTTATGTAAACATGTTAATCATTTTTTTCTTTTCATGAAAAAGTACACCAGACAAGTGTCCTCAAATAAAAACTATTGCTTCTCTGGCATTCTTCGGGACCTTTACTATTTTTGTATTAATCTTCTTTTGAACATTATCGATCTTTTTTTTTCCTTTTTTTTTCTTTTAACGCCTGGACCTGAGACTCTCTAGACCTCAAAAAGGCTTAGGTTTTAAAAAATTTCCCAAAGTCAAGGAAGCCCCTTGTGCCTAGACAGGGCGGATCCCCACCAGCACCCTCTTCCTCCCCGCCCTAGGTTGGGGGGCTGCAGCATAGGGCGACTTTGCATAAATAAGGGACCTCCAGAGCCGAAAAGCGCGCCCTAGCAGTTGCCAGACACAGTCTCATCTGAGAAGCCAAAGCGGTGGAATGGGGGCGCGAGGTCGGAAAGGGCCGCGCCGGGAGGAGGGAACAAAACACAAAACCACCCAGATGAAAAGAGGAGCCGGAATTCCTACCTTCTCTTTCTCAAGCGCACTAACATAGCGTTATTAACAATTTGAGATCCTAGCAGTAAAGTTCTCGACACTGGACAGGGCAGTCCCTTGGTGCAGAGTCCCCAAGGCGGCGGACGAGGAGACGGAGGAGGCGGCGGCGGCCGCGGCGGCCACGAGGGAGCGGGTGAGCGCGGCGGCCGGCCCCACGGCCGCCTGAGCCGCGCAGCCGCCGCCGCCGCCGCCGCCGGACCCGGGCGCGGACGGTGTCCCGGGAGAGGGGGAGGGCGAGGCCTGCACGGCGACGGCGGCCTGCGCGGCGGCGGCGGCGGCGGCGGGGCCCAGGCTGCCCCCGATGATGCTCTCGATGGAGAAGGGCGAGCGCGCCAGCGCCGAGGCGCCCGGGCCGCCCGCCTTGGCCGCCGAGGCCTGCAGGGGGCCGGGCAGGGTGGCGCCGAGCGGGTGAGGCCGGTAGCCGAAGGCGGTCCGGGCCAGCTCCGCGGCCGCGCCGTGGGGCGTTGGGGTCGGCGGGGGCGGCGGAGGCGAGTGCGGGTGGAAGGCGGCGGCGGCGGCAGCGGCCGCGGCGAAGAGGGCCGAGGGCGGCGCGTAAGGCGGCAGCTGCAGGCCGTAGCCGCAGCCGTAGGGGCCGTAGCCGTAGGCGTGCGGGGGCGGCGGGGGCGCCGGCGGGAAGAGCGCGGCGGCGGCGGCGGCGGCAGCAGCGGCGGCGGCAGCTGGGTCCCCAGCGCCCCCCGCACCCCCGGCGCTGCGCAGCAGCAGCGACTCGGCGGCGGCGGCGTTGGGCGGGAGCAGCGGCTGCCGCTTGAAGCGCTTCCTCCGGCGCAGGAAGCTGCCGTTGTCGAACATGTCGGCGGACTCGGGGTCGAGTGTCCAGTAGTTGCCTTTGCCGGGGTTGCCGGGCTCGCGGGGGATCTTGACGAAGCAGTCGTTGAGCGAGAGGTTGTGGCGGATGCTGTTCTGCCAGGCGGGGAACTTCTCCCGGTAGTAGGGGAAGCGGCCGCTGATGAACTCGCAGATCTCGCTCAGCGTCAGCCGTTTCTTGGGGCTCTGCAGGATGGCCATGGTGATGAGCGCGATGTACGAGTAGGGCGGCTTCACCAGGGGGTTCTTGGCGCCGCCGCCCGCGCTCACGCCGCCGCCCCCGCCGCCGCCCGCGCCCGCGCTGCCGCCGCAGCCGGTCCCGGCCCCTGCCACCGGGGCTGGGCCCGGGGGCGCCGGCGACCCCCCTGTCCGCGGGGCCAGCAGGATGTCATCGTCGTCGTCCTCCTCCTCCAGGTCCTCTAGTTCGTCTTCCCCGGCGTACGAGCGCCGCCGTCGCCGCCGCTGCGCGGGGACAGCCAGCCGGGGCACGCCACCGCCGCCCTCGTCGTCGTCCTCCTCTTCCTCGTCGTCTTCGTCCTCGCCCTCCCCCACCACGTCGATGTCTGTCTCCTCGGCGAGGCCGGAGGCATCGGACATCTCCGTGCTCAGGGTCATAGCTGTGGCGCGGCGGCGGCGAGGTGGCCCATAGGGGCGCCGGGCTCCGGGCTCCCGCCGCGCCCCAGCCCAGGTCCCGGGCGGCTGGCCTGGCCTGGGGGCGCCACAATGGGGGGCGCCGCCGCTGCTCAGGCTGCGCGGCGGCGGCCGAGGCTTGCGCTGCGACTTTGTAACTCCTGCGCCGCCGCGGTAGCCCCAAGACCTCCGCGCTTGTTTGGCTCCGCGCGCACCCCGCCCGGGCGGGGGACTTGATCTTCCTCCCTCCCAGCGGCCTTCGCCGGCTCAGTCGAGGAGGGGGTGCTGGGGCTCCCGGGCGAGCAAGTCAGAGCGTCGGGCGCCCGGGAGGATGCGGGATGGTTGAGAGTCTAGGGACAGAGATCGGCGAGGAGAGGGCTGAGTCCAGGAGAGGGCGGACCTTTCCTCTGCTTATAGCAGAAGGAGGCCTGTCACATGGTGTGCACGTCAGAGCGCTACCGAGGCAAGGGAAAGGAAGCCTAGGAAAGCAGCCCCGCTCGGGAGAGAAAGTTCACCCAGAGGAGGGAGCAGCAACTGAGAAGAGGGGGGAGGAGACAGGACCCCACCATTCGTTACCAAAGGGGCTGAGACCTGAAGTACGCGCAGGCCCGCCGTGGTCTGACCAAGGGCCGATGCACGAGTTAAGAGTTCCCAGTCTCCTCTTCAATTAGCCCTCAACCCAAACCTCAGAAGCACTCCCGGGACGCGACGGTTTGACCACTCGATGGCCTATCGGAGCCGTCCAGCCAGGAGATAACTAACCACGCCGTCGTCTGAGGTGGTCCCTGGGGAACGGCCCTGAGGTCTGCTGCGTTGTTCCATATCCCCCAGATAGGGCGAGCGGCTCCCCACCGAATCTGATGAGAAACCCCCCAGTTTAAGCACAATAATAATTGTTTATTGACCTTTTAACCTGTCCCCTTCGGTTCTTCTCCAAAGACGTTTGTTTTCCACCATCTGTTAATAAAAATGCTGTTAAGCTGGCGTTTTAGTCACTTATCTGCAACTGAATGCCCTAGAAACTTGACAGCTAAACTAAGCCGCTCTAATGAGAGGATCTGACAAATTTCATGGAAGTAAAGAAAGTAACCATTGAATGCAGAGAAGGAATAGAAATTTTTAGTGAAAACCCAAATACTCACCAGAAAATGCTTCTAGGAACGACTTTAAAAAGTTCTTTCACAAGGGGGTAAGGGATTCTATAGTTATCAGTAAGAGGAACGTTCTAATCAACACTCCACAGTAATCTCGAAATACTTAAATTACTAAACGTGTACACATATCTCTACTCAACCAGGCTTAATAATAGAAACTACAATGATAAAGACTTTCACACCAGCTTTTTAAAAAAAATTTTTTTAATCCACTAAATATTTCCAATAGGTACTGGTGAGAAGAAACGAAATAATTTTTAAAAAGAAGATTCAAGTTCTGTTCAGCCCAATTTTCCTTTTCAGGTGACAAGGTAGTGGAAATATTTCAAATACGATGGTATTTTAAGTACACCTATCTTTGTCACCAGCTGATTTTATTTTGGCTAGTGGGAAAATCCTAATAGTTTGTGGAATTCATACATAGTCATACCTTTTGGATTTTTGCATTTCCTAAAACACTTTTATTTCAAAGTGGGGACCTTGCCTCAAAATTTTAGCTTCCTGATTAAAATGATCACTTGACAAGAACTGAGGATCAAAAATCAATGGCTTTATGTAGGAACAATCATCAGCTGCCCTTGTGTATATCATTTTATGGATCAAGCAGTTTTCACGTTTCCAAACGTTTCATTACTCCCCTTATCAATTACAGAGCCTCAAAAATAAACTTACCCCACCTAAGACATTTTTAAATCAAGTTTTTGTTGCTCAGGACAGCTATCAACCAGTGATAGTTACAAATGACCCATAAAGTCCATCATAGATCTTTGGAAGATGTATGAGAACGCCTCAAAGTCCTAAATAATTTTTCACCGACTGTCGTTTGATACATGGCTGAACCATCTAATTATTGTAATAGGTTCAGCATTAACCTGAGCCAACATTAATCAGCACTATTAATCAGGCATTACATTGCTTTGTTGATGTAGCCAGGAGACCTTACCAAGGGGTTCACTTTTACATTTGAAAGTTTGTTTTATAAGTACTCAGTCGATATCTAAATAAACACCATGATTTTCGCTGCACTGAGGGTTGGTGTGTGGCTAAGTGTTTAAAGCTGAAACGGAGAGGAAGAAATTTGTTCGCAGACCCTTAGTTACTTTAGATGATCAGTTACAGCCGTCATTCCGTTCTGCTACCACCTCCGTGGACTTGTCTAACGAAGGAGGGCGGGGAGATTGACTTTGCAGTTCCGTTTGTAACCTTGCCCGAAGGTCCTTCCCCAAAGGGTTAAGAGCTCATCCCTGAAAACCTTTGAAAAAACGTGGCAAGTTATCTTCTGGCCACTCAGGGGAAAGTGTTAGGATTTACTGGAGGTTAGAGCGGAATATCAATCCAGGAGAAGCACTGCAAGGATAGAGAGCGTTAACGGAGATTTGGGTGAGCTTTACTAAAGCCTCGTGTTTGTGCACGCCACTTGTTCTGTTTGCTTTAGTTAAGCTACACGTTTGTATACCACCTTTAGCTCCGCGCTCGTGAAATTCCCCAGCGCGGAAACCCAAGCGTTTCTTCTCCCGCGCGTCCCCCTTTCGCCTTCTTTGTCCCCTACCCGCGGGCCTTCCGTCCTAATGGGCTCCCAGCTCTCGGCCTCTACTGGGAAATCTCCACTCCCACCCCTCAAGCTGGTACAAGATCAAGAAACTTTTCCTTGTCGCGGGCGGGGGACGTCGCGGCGACCCCCCCTCCGGCGCGCCCAACTCGCGCGGACGCGGAAAGCGGCGGGGCTCTTGCGGGCCGGGCGGTGATGGGGGAGGCCTGCCTCCTGGCGGCGGCGCGGAGCTGGCCCCGGGCTGGCCCCGAGCCGGAACGCGGGAGGCAGCGGGTGTTTTACGAGTGTGCCAGGTGGGCTCCCGGGCTTCCCTCCCCCTGGGCTTTGGGCGGCAAGGCTTTTTCTTTCTCGAGGCCCCACGTCGCCTTCTCTGCGGCAACTGGAGGCGTTTCCCTAGACTGCAGGTTTCGGATATTTTCCCCTGGCGGTTTGGGCGCTCCAGGAGCCCTCCCGGGGTTATCGGGGATAAGGCGCCGCAGGGGCAGAGGAGGCGGCTGAAGCCTCGAGAGGCACCGCTTCAGCCCTTTGCCCTCGGGCCCCGGACCGCGAGCTCCACAAGGTCCAGGGGCTTCCTTCGGTGGGCGAAGGCTGGCAGACTCGGGGACGTAAGCTCCCGGGCGGGAAACTGTGGACTACTCTCTCCGGCCCTTAGCGCATCCCAGGCGTTTACCCATGAACGTGAACATGAACGCGTTTCCAAATTATGTGGACATTTGGGGCTCTCTCTCCTCCAAGAGTCTTTCCACTCGCCTGTATTGAGATACTACTTTGTGCCAGGCAGTCTGGTTTTTGGAGAGCGTAAAAATAAAAGGAGAGTTCCTGGTGTGACTCATGTCTCATGGGGAAGCCAGGTAAACAGATAATTATTATGCCTACTGAGAAGTGCTTTCTGAGTACCCCAGCCTAAAGTGGGCGATGCCTCGGGGTCCCTGCCTGTCTTTGGCTCTGTTCTTTCATCCTGCGCTGCCCTTCTTGTGGCTGTATGCGTCTTCTCTTGTTTTTTTAAACGCAAGCGCCTGGAGGCCAAAAAGGGCCTCCTTCGTTGTTTTTTGTTTGTTTTTCGGTGTGCGCGTGTTCACATATGCGTCGCATATAACTTGCCATTTTAAGTGAAGGGTTCAAAGGCATTAAGTACATTCACCTTGGTGCAACTACCGCCACTATCCATTTCCAGAACTCTCACATCATCCCAGACTGAAACTCTGTACGGGTTAAAGAATAACTCCCATTCCACCCCACCCCACTCCCCCCAGCAGTTTGGCAACCACTATTCTACTTCCTGTCTCTATGAAATTGACTATTCTAGCTACCTACCTCATATAAATGGAAGCATACAATATTTGTCCTTTGTGCCCGGCTTATTTCACTTAACATAATGTCTACAGGGTTCATCCATGTTGTAGCATGTATCAGAATTTCACTCCTCAGGCTGAATAATAGTCTTGTATATTATGTATACCACATATTGGTTATTCATTCATCCATCAGTGGACATTTGGGTTGTTTCCTCCTTTTCTGTTTATTTTTGAATTTCCACTTACCTAGCTCTTTGTACCACTCTGCATGCACTAGGCACTCAATAAAGATGTGTCTGTTAATTTCCCAACATCCCTTTCATTCCAGAAATCCTCAAAGGATCCCCATTGTTTTTTGCTGTGCCCTTCTGGATTTGTCACCTTAACTTGCTCACAATTTTGAGACTTTCAGACTCAGACTCTGCACATTATCTTCAGTTTAAAAAAAAGTAGCAGTTAAGACTCTGCCAGAATTAGTTCCTGGTAAAATTAGTTCCACACACACACACACACACACACACACACACACATGCACACTTTTTACATCCTTTTTACTTTTTATGCCTTCTTACCTGTCCTAAATTCTTGAGGGCCCAAGATGATTTTTAAATGTTTCTCTGGCTGTCCAGGCCCTCCACTTCACCATTCTCCTGTGGTGTAATATTACCTGCCATGAGTGTTGGTTCACACGTGCCACTAAGCTAATTTCAAGATCACAACAACCAGTCAAGTGGGTACCTCATGTGATGGCTGAGGAAGCAAAGCAGGCTCTTGAGAGTTGCCGCTGGCCATTATGGAGGCAGAAATGGCAGAGCAGAACCTTCCAGCATCATGTCCCAGTTCTAGCGGCCTCTCCCAACACAGGACTCCATGAGCCAGGCTCTTTCCACCACCCAATCTACTTCTTCAGGACCAGTTAGGTGGTCTGAAAATAAGTTCAAGGCAAGGTATTACTGGCTGACAGCGGTTGGCACCTCTCCCAAGAGTAGATGCATTTTAACCCAGGGATTCTGTTGATAAAATGCCGTAATCCAGTTTCAAATGGTGCATCTTCAGGCAGTGTAGTTGGGAGGTGAGATTCCTTTGTGAAGAAGATATGTTAGTGGTCTCCTGGGTCTTACTAGGCAGTCTATGCTTGCACAACAGCTCCTTAAACAAGCATTTCGTGGCCTGAGCAGGATTCAGAAATCCTCAAGAATTCAGAATGTCAGCAAAGGTCTAAATCTGTGTTTTATAACAGTAAAATTATTTACACTGACTCAGGAATTTTCATTACTGCAGTTCAGCTGGACTAGCCCTCCTGCCCCAACACACACCAACACAGACTTATTCAACTCTGGGTCTCAGTGGTTTGCAGTAACACACATTTAAATTTTGCACCCCCAAATCAAAAGTTCAAAAGATATTTTTATCGTGAATTTAATTGCAAAATATACACAACTCCATTCCAGAAAGAACTCCTCCATTTGGAAGTCATCTTCAATACAAGACCCTCAAGAGTCCGTGTGTGTGGTGCTGTAATCATCTAGTGTTTATTTACACTGTTTAATAAATTAATTTCCTGGAAATATATATAGCACTTTAAATTCTAATATAAGAATTTAGAAATAATATTACCACATCTAGAAAGAGCACACATAATAATAATAATATTAGCACATCTAGAATTATTTTTTATTTGTAGTTCATCCAGGGGCTGTCTGTGAAGAGAAATCTCTCTGCTTGGGAAGAATGGGGCTCTCTAAAGTGATTCTAGGGGTGCAGCTATCTACAGGACACACTGAAAATGAAAAGAATTCTTACAAGACCATGAGAAAGCCTTGTCTTGAATTGAAATTTTTTTGTGTGCTTAAAATGTATACAGTGACCAGCCTCCTCCCTCCCTCCTTCTCTCTCTCTCTCTCACACACACACACACACACACACACACTCACTCTTTTTAGCCTGATGTTCAGGCTTAAACCAAGGCTGAACTACATGCTCTACATATGCAAACACACCAAAAGCTTGATGTCTGCCCTCAGGGGCAACCCTGCACCTGACACCATGGTCTGACATCAAGCTGCGGGAAGTGAGTAGAGACAGGGGGAGGTTTGTTGCAGTCAAGTACAAACATAGTCCCCTGTGCAGAAAGCACTTTAGATGTCTTCCACTAGAGGCATATGTGAGTGAATCTCCTTTGCTAGAAAGCTTTGGTTGGCAGCCTTCCAGAGCAGAAAAAAACTGAGAAAGGTCCTAAACCCAAAATTTACAGAAGAGTAAATGTAAATGCAAATAATGATCAATAGTTAAAAAAAAAAGACATGCAAATTAGAAAATGATGAAATGCCATTTTCCTCTATCAGATTAGCAAATTGCATGAGGGTGATGGGCGTGATGGTAGGAACTCAATCATATGCTGCCTTTGTAAAGTGTAAAGTGGTGCAAACCTTCTAGCAGACAATTTGGCAATACAAAGCTTGGATCTTAAGTGCCATTTTCTTTGATTCATTTATTCTAGGATCCTATTCTAAGGAAACAACCAGAAATATGAACAAAGATTTACGTACAAAAATATTTGTTGCAGTGATTTTTTTAAAGGGAAAAAATTGGAAACATTCTAAGTGCCCAGGAGTTAAATATATTACTATATATCCTTAAGGTGGAATATTTTATAATCATTAAAGATTAAGTCTGTGAACTATTTTAATAACTTGACAAAACTTCAAGATTAATGGTAAAAGTCCAGAGAGAAAATTATATGTAATACTTTATCAATTATTTAATATACTGTACATGTACATTGTATGACTGGAAGGAAACACACTAAAATGTCAACTGGTTATTTCCAGGAAGTGAAATTATGGGTGGTTTTTATTTTGTTATTTATATTGTACTCTTCTATATTTTTTCCCAAATTTCTCACAATGAGCAATTTCCAAATTGCTGAGTTCAGACACCTGAAGAGCACAATTAGTGTGAAAGAAAGACTACAAACTGAATGGTTTATATAATCTGAAGCATGATTACTGGAACAGACACCAAGAATTTAAAGTAAGCATGATAAACATCTTAAGGAGGAAAGGGAACTTATTAGTAACATTAAGCAAGAAAAATAATTTTTTAAAACCCTAGTGGAAACACTGAGTACGAAGAATGTAATAGACAAAATAAAGAACAAATCAATGGACTAAATAGCAGAATGGGTACAGCTGAAGAATGGATTATATTTGAAGATCAATTTGAGGAAGTCTCCCAAAAGCAGCTGGAAAGGACAAAATTCTGGCTCATGAAATCAAGTTAGTGAGTTGCAGTCAGCATTGACAGAGAATAGAATCAGATGGGATGGGATAGGATGGGATGATGGGATGGGAGGAGATGGAATAGAGGAGAGTAGAATAAAAAATAGCACCGAATGACACATAAAAATGCTAAGAATAGTTTGTGAAACTTTTACTTCAGTTATTTTTATATTTTTTAATGTATGTGTGTGTACTGAGTTGCCATGTAAAATGAAATCTGTCAGTGCAGGTCACAGTAAAAAAATGTTTGACAGCTACTGTTTTTTTTAAAATATATTTATGCTATGATCTTGCTATTCTTTTCTACCTTCTCTGGAATTTTGCTCATAAATTATCCTTTTTTTCTCCTAATGCTCATCTCAGTTTACAAACATGTTCCAACCTCTTGTATCTAAAAATAAAAACATGCAAAAATGTTCTTCTCTCCTGAATGTGCCAATGCAAGCTAGTGCCCCCCTCTCCCCTTCCGTTCATCACCTAATTTTTCAAAAGGCTGGTTTATCCACATTGCTTCCAACGTCATCTCTTGCCCACCTCTTAGACCCTCACAGTGTCATTCCAACTCTGAACACCATTGCTATATTAATCAATGTGCCATGGAAAAGTCTGGCCATGCACATTTAGGAAAAGCTGAATTAAATGAAGAAAGCAGTTGCCTTTACTGCAGCACTTTGAGTTTTTATGTATAAAGTGCATTGTGATTCTTCCAGAGGGATATAGATGCAGTGTAATATTTTCCAAGTTTATTTTACTATGGAACACAAGTTTGGGAAATGGAGCTCACTGAAATAATATGATAAAGAGTTAACAATGATTTTCTAATGGCCCAGAGTAAGGATTCCTCTCATTTATTTACTTAACAAATATTTATTGTCTAACATGGGGCAGGTACTGTTCTAGGCACATGGGATATATAAGTAAACAAACGGACAAAGATCTCTGCCCTAAGGAGTTTTATATATTTAGCAGGAGAGAGACAGACCATAAGAAATAAACAAAATGAATATATTAATTAATAGATTACTTCTATAGTATGTTAGAAGGTAATAGATACTATGAGGGAAAATAGTAGGGGGGGTAAGAGGGTTGGGAATGGTGGTGGTACAGTATGGAAGAAACAGGTAGGTTACAGTTTTCAATAATGAGCAAAGACTGGGATAATGATACAGCTGGATGTCCGGGGGAGGAGAAATCAAAGCAGAAGGAATAGTTAGGACAAAGGCCCTAAGGCAGTGAAACGGAGCAGGACCTTATGGTCCTTCCCTCACCCCCCATGTCCTCAGCCTGCCTTTTGTCTGTGGAAAAAGTTTAGCCAAAGAATAAGTTTAATCAGAGAAGTGAGAAAAATGCAGAAACAAAGGAAAACAGTCAAAGGAGACCAAATAATACTAGTTTGGTCAGTAAGCAAAGCCAAGGATCTTTATTTCCTCCCCAAGGGCTATAGATAATATTCTGAGCCATATCCTGTGAGCTGTCTTACAGATACTGAAACCCCCATCAGGTGGAAGAAGTGAACTGCATGATGACCAGACTGTAGGCATGACATAAGCTGCCACAATTCCGAGAATTTGCTTCAATGAAATGGAAACAAACTGACCCCGGAACTGAAGACTAACTGTACCTAAAACAATCAAGATGACGCTGGCCAGACCACCGCATGATCAATTTCAAGATGCCTGTCAGAGCTGTCGGGGCTGTTTCTGCATGTAGCCCCCTCCCTCCGTCGATAAAAGCTCTTGCCCACTGGTTGTCGGGGGGCGGGGGGGGGGAGTTGGCCTTTGGACAGGAGCCTGCCCTCCCTCCACCCCCCACCCGTTGCTGGCATCTAAAACAAGCACACTTTCCTTTCCATCAACTTGCCTCTTTATTGGCTTTTGAGTGGAGAGTAGCCGGACCCCACTTTCAGTTACAGCAGGACCATGCTTGTCACATTCAAGGAGTGGCAAGTAGGCCCTGGTGGTCTAGTGGAGTGAGCAAGGGGGAGAATGATACAGAATGGAAGAATAGGAGATGAGGTCAAAGGGGTGTGGGATGGGAGGAGGCAACCATGCAAGGCCTTGTAGGCATTAGAAGGATTTGGGCTTTTACTCTAAGTGAGATAGGGAGCAATTGTAGGGTGTCAAGTAGAGCAATGACCTGCTCAAACTTAAATCCTTAAGTCCTGTAAAGGGTCCCTCTGGCTGCTCTATTAAGAATAGCCTATATCAAGCAAGGGAAGAAATAGGAAGACAAGTTAGGAAGAGATTGCAGCAATGAAGGTGAGACCTGCTGGTGGCTTAAATCAGGGGGATGGCAACAGGGATGATGAGAAATGGTTGAATTCTAGATGTAATTTGAAGAAGGAGCTCACAAGATTTCCTGACATTGAATACAGGCTATAAGATCAAGACAGGAGTCAAAGAATCATCTCATCTGGTCTTTCCATGGCATTTTTGGCACTGCTCCAGCTAAGCTTCTTTTTTTACTCCTTCCTCACCTGAATGTTGGTGTTCCCCAAGATTCTGTCTTCAACTCTACCGCATTCTATATTCTATGTCTTGGTGAAACTATCCACCCTCATAGCATTATCTGTTATTATTAGGCAAATAATAGTTCCCCCATGTGCTGCAGTGTCGTGTTTCCAGCTGTGTGCTGGACGTATCTACCTGGACTTTGTGCTGGCAACTCAAACGCTCTCTTCTGACTTCCAAACCCACTACTCCTTCTGTATGCCTCATCGCTCCTGTATCAATCTTCTTGCCATCTTGCCAGTAAGAACCAGTTGAGACTCAGATCAACTCTGATTCCTCCTCACTCTGCAATGTCTAGTTTGCTACCAAGACCTTTCAGTTCTACTTTCTACAAGGCCTGGCTCAAATGCTGTATCCTCAGAAATCTTACCCAACCTCAGCATTTTTAAAGTATTTCTCCTACAAGTTTTATAGTTTTAAGCCTTAAATTTAGGTCGTGATCCATTTTGCATAAATGTTTGTATATGGTGTTAGGTATAGATAGAGGCTTGTTTTATTTTGTTTTTTGCATGTGTATATCCGATTGTTCCAGCACTGTTTCTTGACAGGCTAGCCACTGAATTGCCTTAGCATCTGCTAGTGGGAAGGCAAAATGGTACGACCACTTTGAAAAACAATTTGGCAGTTTCTTAAAAAGTGAAAAATACACCAACTACATGACTCAGTCATTCCACTCCTAGCTATTTACCCAAGAAAAACAAAAGCATATGGTCATTCAAAGACTTGTATGTGATTGTTCATAGCTGCTTTATCAGTAATAGCCAAAAACTGGAAACAACACAAATGTCCATTAACAGGAGAGTGAATAAACAATCTGTGGCATATCCACACAGTGGAATACTACTCAGCAATACAAAGGAAAGAACTATTGATACATGCAACAAGATGAATGAATCTCAAAATCATTATGGTGAGTGAAAGAAGTCAGACAAAAATGAGTATATTCTGTTATGACTCTACGTATATAAAATTCTAGAAAATGCAAACAAATCTAGAGTGACAGAAAGCAGATTAGTGGTTGCCTTGAGGTAATGGGGGAAATGGGAGAATGAATTACGGAATTACATAGGGGCACAAGGAAAATTTAGGAGTGATGATTATGTTCATTATCTTGACTGTGGTAACAATTTCATAGGTGTATACATGTCAAAATGTATCAGATTCTACCTTCATCTGCATCTTCTGCTACATCCACAATGTTCTGACTTGGATTAGTTATAGGTGACCTCTTTTAGAAGATATATATCAGCCATCTTTGCATCCACATGCAGTGTGTAGCATGTTTCCTGGCAGGCTGTGTTTAGCAAGGCTTTGCTGGTATGAAACAAATATAGATAAATCAATTGTTCTGCTGTATAACAACTGTAACTAGATAGGTGGGCATAATGACTATTTTAAAGGTATTGATATTTATGAGTTTAATGCAATTATGATAAAAAAAATTATCACGGCTTTTTAAAACTTCATTCCAAGGTTGTATCAAAGAATAAATGAGTGAGAATAACGAAGAATATTTTGAAAAAGAAGAGTGGTTGGGCATTAGAGCTTGCCTTAGATATTACTGTGTCGCTCTAGTAATCAAAATAATGTGGACTTCAAAGAAGAGTAGACTGATAGTGCAAACTGTAGAGTCCAGAAACAGGCCATAAACTGTGAACGTGGACTGCTTAGTATATGACTTTAAATGTGGCACAACAGAATAGAGAGGAAAGGAAGGAATTATTCAGTAAATTGTATAGGACAGTCGATTAACTTTTCTTGGAGGCCAAAAAAAAAAGTTAGACACTTAGCTCATATATCAAAATAAATTCCAGGTGAATAAAACTGGTGGCTCTTTAGAAGTGGGGAGAGGATGACAAGGATATTTCACCTGGGGAGAGTTTTTCAAAGTTTTTCAGTGCTTTGTCCTCCTCCATCCCCCAGCTGTAATATTTTGGTTGAAAGTAAATGTAAATGATGAAACCTTCTTTTTAGATGAAACCATTTTTAACAAAAATATAGGAGTTATTTATTGGATGTTGGAATGGGCAAACCTTAAGCATCAGAGAATGGAATAAATCATGAAGAAAAAGATGGACAGATTTTGCTACATAAAAACTGGGTAAAAATATATAGACAGAGGCAAAGGGGAAAGATCAGATGGGGAAAATAATTGCAACAAATGTGACCAGTGGAGTTTTAATAAAGTTAAAATAGTCCTTACAAATTGATTTTATTTATTTATTTATTTATTTATTTATTTATTTATTTATGGCTGCGTTGGGTCTTCGTTGCTGCGCGGGCTTTCTCTAGTTGCGACGAGCAGGGGCTACCCTTCGTTGCGGTACACGGGCTTCTCATTGCGGTGGCTTGTCTTGTTGTGGAGCACGGGCTCTAGACGCGCGGGCTTCAGTAGTTGTGGCTCGCAGGCTCTAGAGCGCAGGCTCAGTAGTTGTGACACACGGGCTTAGTTGCTCCGCAGTATGTGGGATCTTCCCGGACCAGGGCTTGAACCCGTGTCCCCTGCATTGGCAGGCGGATTCTTAACCACTTCGCCACCAGGGAAGTCCTCCAAATTGATTTTTAATAAAAATAATGGTATTTGAAAAATGGACAATGAATGTTTGAAAACTGTTCCACCTTGTTTATAATTACATTAACTGCTAGTCACACCTTGTTTATAATTACATTAACCGCTAGTCAGAGAAATGCACATTACTCTGATGCTATTTTTCCCCCAAAGCGGGGAAAAGATACCTAAGGCTGGTAAGGTGTGAGAAAACAGACACTCCTATGGCTTGCTGATGGGACTGGAAGGCATTTGGCAGGATGTAGTAAAAGCTTTAAAATGTTTATATTGTTTGGCCCAGTGATTCTACTTCTAGGCATCAATCCCAGAGAAATAATCATTTATATAAAAAGTGCTTCATCGAAAAAAAAAGTACTTCATCCAAACAATCCCCCCACAGGAATGTGAGCTCCATGAAGGGAGGAATTATATCAGTTTTGTTTACTGCTGTAACCCCAGTAAACTAAACAGGGCCAGGCATAGACTAAGTACCTCCGAAGTATTTGTTGAATGAATAAATATTTTTACTTTCTGAGTTTTGTATTGTTACATATTTTAGATACATGAAAAGACATAATTTTTAAAAAATATAAAACACCCAAGTACTACTGCTTTAAGAAATATTAATATGGCTAAAGTTCCCTGTTGCATATAATAATTTTAAAATAAGAAAAAAAAAGTGTAAAGCATGTTCACTTTAACCTTCTGATCAGGCCAAAATTTCCACACAGAATTTTCTCTTTTCTCTCACTTCTTTTTTTTTATTATTATGGTAAAATACACATAACACAAAATTTACCATCCTAACAATTTTTACCTGTATTGCTCAGTGGCACTAAGTATCTTCACATTGTTGTGCCGCCATCCATCCACAGAACTCTTTTCGTCTTGCAAAACTGAGATTCTGTACCCATTAAACAGTAGCTCCCATTCCTCCCTCCCCGCTGCCGCCCCCTCCCGGTAACCACTGTTCTACTTTCTCTGTATTTAATTGACTATTCTAGGTACCTCATGTAAGTGGAATCATACAGTATTTCTCCTTTATGTCTTTTTTCACGTAGCATGTCTTCAAGATTCATGCATGTTGTAACATGTACCAGAATTTCCTTCCTTTTCAAGGCTGAAAAAGTATTCCATTGTCCGTATATACCACATTGTGTTTATCCACTCATCCAGGGACGGACACTTGGGTTGCTTCCACTTTTTGGATATTATGAATAATGCTGCTCTGAATGTGGGTACACAAATATATCTTTGAGTCTCTGCTTTCAATTCTTTGGAGCATATACTCAGAAGTGGAATTGCTGGATTATATGGGAATTCTATTTTTAAGGAATTGCCATACTGTGTTCCATTGTGGCTGCACCATTGTATATTTCCCCAAAACAGTGCACAAGTGTTCCAATTTTTCCACGTGATCACAACACGTGTTATTTTCTGTTTTTTCATTTTTTTATAGTAGTCATCCTAACGGGTATGAAGTGGTTCTTCTCACTTAACACCACTAGTGAGCTTGGAAAGCATCCCTCTTACCTTCTGCACAATACTCATGTGTGAACAAGCATATGCTTGAAAAAGAAACTATAGTCAAGAAGTTCTCAGATAACAGAAACACAGTCTCAGAAGGTCTTTACAGGGTAGTCAAGAAAGGACCTGTAAAAACACACACACACACACACACACACACCCTCATTCCACTTATACAGAATCTGAGTTTCCACTTTTCTCCTTATTCAGCAGAGACTTTTCCAGCAAGCATGATAGTCATTACCATACTCTGCCACTAGGGGCAATATGCCTCCCAGCAAGGCGGATGTGTGTGGGTCAAAACTCCCTCATCCCTTGGCGGGGTGGGAAAGGACAGAGAGGGGTTTAAAAGGCCAACGAAACTTTTGGGACTGAAGGATATGTTCACTATCTTGACTATGGTGATGGTTCCACCAGTATATACCTATGTCAAGACTTAGATTCTACACTTCAAATATGTATATTGTATGTTGATTATTCCTCAATAAAACTTTTTTTTAAATTCCCCCATTCCTGACAAAATTTGAAATTTTTCAAAATGAATTTTGTTAAAAAGCAAGGAAAGGCAAACCAAAAACCAAAAAGAAGAGTGAGCTACGAAATAACTGGGGGCAGATTTACGGATTATGTTCTCCTTATGTTTGATGCTTAGAGTCTGATGAACACACCTCCTCAGTGCAGGTGTGTCAATGTCTTCTTTCCTACCTCTGCTCGTTAGGGATTCAGACACTGAACTTGTGGGGCAGTCAGGCTGGCAGTGCTGCCTAGTTTGGTTGAAATTTTAGATCCTGCCACAATCTGCTTCCCAGTTCTTCTTCCAGAACAGCCAATACTTTTCACCCCCTTGACAGGTTGGCACTTTTGCTTTTTTTTTTTTTCCTAGACTGTGTCCCGGATGAGGAAAGTACTGCCTTATGGGGCTCCGAGATTCCTCCCCTGCTCCAGGCAAATTGTGGTAACCTTGCTAAAGTTTGTAACTATCTCAGGAGTTGTTCTGAAATTCCTACCCTCACCCTTGAGCCACTGCTCCCTGTCCTGTTCATTTTGTCTGAAATTCATTCATCAGGTCTATTAAATTGACTTGAGGCAGAGTCACCGATTGTTCTTGACTAACGTCTGGGCCTAATGTCACAAAGGGCTGAGAGAAGTGAGGACCATCGTCTAGGACCTAAGGTACCTGATGATTTCAACAAAAACACGAGTCACGTAAAATAAAAATTTGTGAACAATGACATGTTGCCAACTACTAAGTAACAAATTATGTCCAAATTTAGTGGCTTGAAACAACTTTTTATTATGCTCACAACTTCTGTGAGTCAGGAATTCACAAGGACCATAAAGGGGTTGAGATATCTGCAGTACGTGGGGACTCAGCTAGAAGGATTTGAAGGCTGGGGTGACCCAGGGCTGTGGACAGGAATCATCTGGAGGTGTTTTTATTTACACCTCTAGCAGTTGATGACAGCTGTCAGCTGGGATTGTCAGCTAGAACACTAACATGCGACCTTTTCAGGAGGCCTGGGCTTCCTCACAGCATGGCTGACCAGTCTCCCTAAAGAACCAATAGAAGCTGTAATGCCTTTTATAACCTAGCCTAGTAAGTCACATATGTTATTTCCGTAGTAGTCGTAACTCCCCCAGATTCAAGGGGAGGGGACTATATTAGTTTGTTAGGCTGCCACAATAAAGTTCCACAGACTGAGTGGCTTAAACAACTGTCTCACCATTCTGGAAGCTAGATGTCCAAAATCACGTTGTTGGCAGGACTGGCTCGTTCTGAGGGTTGTGAGAGAAGGATCTGTTCCAGGCCTCTCTCCTTGGCTTATAGGTGGCCATCTTCTCCCTATGTCTCTTCACATCACTGTCCCTCTGTGTGCCTCTGTGTCCAAATTTCCCCCCTTTTATGACACTGGTTATATTGGATTAGGGTTCACCCTAATGACTTCATTTTAACTTGATTACCTCTGTAAAGACCCTATCTCCAAATAAGGCCATGTTCTGAGATACTGTGAGTTAGGACCTCAGCAAATGAATTTTGAAGGAAACAATTTAATCCATAAGATGAACATGGACCCCAACTTTCAACAAGCAGAGTGTCAAAGTCACCATGTAAAGAGTGCATGTGGGATGAGAGATGAATGGATAAAGAAGATGTGGCATATATATACAATGGAATATTACTCAGCCATAAAAAGAAACGAAATTGAGTTATTTGTAGCAAGGTGGATGGACCTAGAGTCTGTCATACAGAGTGAAGTAAGTCAGAAAGAGAAAAACAAATACCGTATGCTAACACATATATATGGAATCTAAAAAAAAAAAAAGGTACTGATGAACCTAGGGGCAGGACAGGAATAAAGAGGTAGACAGAGAGAATGGACTTGATGACATGGGGTGGGAGGGTGAAGCTGGGGCGAAGTAAGAGTAGCATCGACATATATACACTACTGAATGTAAAATAGTTGGCTGGTGGGAAGCAGCAGCATAACACAGGGAGATCAGCTCAGAGCTTTGCAATGACCAAGAGGGGTGGGATAGGGAGGGTGGGAGGGAGGCTCAAGAGGGAGGGCATATGGGGACATGCGTATGCATATGGCTGATTCACTTTGTTGTGCAACAGAAACTAATGCAGTATTGTGAAGCAATTATACTCCAATACAGATCTATTAAAAAAATAGTAAAAAAATAAAAAATAAAAATAAATAAATTTTTAAAAAGTGCATGTGGGAGATATTGTCACTTGCCATCACTGGAAGATATAATCTAACACATCACGATATTAAAAAGTTTAATAATGAGAACCTATTACAGCTTATATTATTCGTTTCATATAAGTCAGCTCACAACATATAAAATGTAATTTGGGGGGGAACTACTATCATATGTTTCATATTTTTATAGCGGTCAGAGAGCTCAAATATCAACTGTTTGGTTCCAAACAAGACACCTGGAACCTCTATGACTGACTCTTCCCCAAGGCAATGAAAAGCTGTGCTTCAACAGCTAGTGCTTCCTAACAGAACTTCCAACAAATTATTATTTCTGGCCCAAGGATTCACTCTACTTTAAGTTCCTTTGCTGATTTGCTTATTTGTAGTAGACACTCACTATTAGTGCCTGTTGTTCAGTCTTGACTAATCTTGTCTTCACTCAGAGGAATTCATCCGTTAGTTTTATTTTACGTGCAAAGTAAATTTAAACATGTATTATTATCAAGTTTTGGAAAAACAAATATTAATAAGGATGTACTGTAACAGTAAATCCTATCATGCCTCATTTGTTACCATTATTGTTACTTCTTGAGATGACTCGTACAGTGCCAAATAAACTTTACACACAGGCAGGGCTCCTGCCAAACCCAGATCAGTATTGGTAACACTCATTGCTGGAATGCACAACAGCAGATGTTCTGCACCACCAACCATTGAATAAAGATTGCACAAAAGCCAGTCTCGAAAATCCAAACATTCCTTTTAAAAGTGGGGTAGGGAAAAAAGTGGGGCAGAAACCTAGTTACCCCACGATCCACTGGACCAATTCTCCGAATTGCTTTTCAGTACTGCTCACTCCTGCCATTTTGCTTTTCCCAGCCTCTTTTCTACTCATCAGCCTTTCCCTTCCTGCTCACCTGGGGAGACACCCAGACCTACTGAATTTGAACCTCTAGAAGTGGGGCCCAGGAATTTTTTTGGAAGTTGCCCAGGTAATTCTGGTGATCAGCTAGGTTTGCCAACTACAGATCAGTGTGATCAAACTCAAGTTCCTTAAGCTTAGCGTAAAAAGGCCCTCATCCCTGCTCAACCCTACAGTGGCATCCCCTGTCACTTCCCATCTCATGATTTACCCATAACAATCCTGAATACCGATAGCTCACAGTACTCAGTACACTGCTTCACCCCGCTGGGCCTTTGTCCTGGCTGAAAACCCTCTGCCCACCTCGACCGCCAACCTATTCTCCCTCCAAAATCCAGCTCCAGGGTCTGCTTCCATGAAGTCTTCCCTGACTACCTCACCTCCACCCCCATCCAGGATTAATCCTTCCCTCTGTATTCCGACTGTACTTCATTCACAGAGCAATCAGCACACAGTGCAGAAATGTACTTGCTCACCTCTCTCCCCTGCTAGAGTGTAATCTACTTGAAGGCAGGTTCTATGCCATGTTCACCTTAGTATTCACAACATCTAACCCCAGGACGACATGAATTAGTGTAAACTGGTTTTATGGGGGTGAACAAAGGAGTCCTTTGTCAAGCAGGTTAAGTCTCCTTCTTTGTGTGTTTTGTCACTCTGCCTGGCCCTGAAGTGATCAGGGAGATTATCTTTCAGCATCTAACCCAGTACACACTAGCTCTTTCCCTCAGCAAGAAAGCAGGTCTCTATAAAAAGGAAAATAGACTTCACCTGCAGGTATAACAAACTTGAAGGGCATTAGCACCCAAGGAAATCTCCCAGACCAAGGTGCTCTGGTCTCACTTGGCACGGACACTTGCCTTTCCTCCTTCCCCTCATATTTCATGCTCCTGTTTCACAGCCCAGACAAGAGGGGCTGATGTTTGCTTTACATTGCCTTCCCTCTGTTACCTCTTCCTTGCTTTTAATTTTGACCAAGATTGCAGCTGCAGCCCGTAACTGACTCTCCAATTTAATGCCGCCAGTTTCTAGTCAACAAAAGCTTCACAGATTATATAGAAACTCAGTCACACTAAGAATTTTGGCATCACTCATCTGGAAACTGAGGATTTGGTATCGCCCCAAATTCAGAAGACTGAAGTTCTTGCTTCTTGCTCTGGCTGGTCTCTAGGGGAATGGCGATCAGGACCCTCAAGTTGTAACGATGATAATACGGCAGTGGTTCTCTGACTTTAGGGTACATCCAAGTCACCTGGGGGGCTTGTTACAGGACAGACTGCTGCTCCCCACCCCAACAATTGCTGATTCAGTGGGTCTGAGGTACGGCCTAAAAAGGACATTTCTAAAAAGATCGCAGGTGGTGCTTATGTTGGTCCAGGGACCATACTTTGAGAACCACTGTGGTAGAAAGTATCTGGAGAGGGGCGGACCAAGCTACAACCTGACTCATTAAACCTAGAATAGTGGTTCTCAAACTTATCTGCATATTAAACATATTAGAATCACCTGGGGGAGATTTAACAACTCTGGATGCCCAGGCTGCATCCCATTATAAATCAGAATCTTGAAAGTAGGAGCAAGGTCTCAGTATTTTAAAATTTCCCAAGTATCTCCAATATGCAGGCAAACTTGAGAACCAGTGATCAAGACCAGCAGTTCTCAACCCTGTTTGCAAACTAGAGTCACATGGGGAGCTTTTAAAACATATTCCTGCCAGGACCCAACCCTGCACCAATTAAATCAGAATATCTGGGTAGGAGGCCTGGGCGGGGGCTGGCCTTCCTTCCTTCCTTGTCTCCTAGGTTTTTCTAAAGTTTAACCAATGTTGGGGATTACTAATCTGGACTTCAGTGTACCCCTATTATAAACTCTCATTTCTGTTCCAGTTGAGTAATCCCTTCTTATTTTGAACAAAAGAGATTGGGGAAATTTTTATTTCTTGAAAACTAGAGGGCACTGGTCTGAATAATCTGGGTAAGGGTGGGAGCAGGGGAATAAATGTCTTCAAGGTGGCCCTTCTAGCAATAGGGCCAGACCTCTAAAAACTTACCTGGAGCAGCACTTCTCAGAGCCATCCTTGGACCTGCGGCATCAGCGTCACCTGGGAGCCTTTAGAAATGCATATCCGCGGGGCCTACACCAAAATTCAAGGTTGGGGCTCTTGAATCTGTTTCAACAAGCCTTCCAGGTAATTCTGATACATGTTAAGGTTTGAGGACCAATGACCAGGAAGATAGCAGTGGGGAAATTAAGACCTCGATCTTCTGTTTCTTACATAGATTCATCTCTTTAATTTTTTTAAAAACACACTCTCACCACACTACTTCTCAAAAGGAAGTCTCTAGAAACAATAGCAGCAGCGATGCCAGAAGCTACCTGACTTAATGCCATGTGTCTCAGAGGGAGGTAGAGCAGTCAAACATCCACCATCCCCATTCTGGGTATGGGCTTCCATCCTTGACCTCTTTGTTGGGCCTTAACAGGTGGTTTTGTGTCCTGGATACGATGGCCACAGGTAACTCCCAAATTCTGATAGACATCTGCATTTAATAGATGCTCCGTGATGGCGCTGCCACCCCAATGTGATTAAAGTATCTTAGGAAGCTCTGTGGGGCTCCTGATGCCCATCTTCTGTTCTCCATTTCCTCAACAGATGGGGTCACATCTTCCCTAATTTTTATACAAGCCACAACACATGAGCCTGCGCAGCCAGGGAGCTGGGTGGAGGCCCTACTAGACTGAACCCATCAGTATTTTACCAGAAGCCAGAGCCTTCCTCTCAGCCTGGAGGTCAGCAAAATAGGAAACAGCTCAATTTTTTGCCAAGAACCCTTTATCAAGGGTTAGCAAGACCCTCAGACAGTGTGAGGTCTCAGGGCCTGTTTGGAAGGGAACCAGGTCACAGATGAAATGTGTGGTGAGTCCCATAAAATAAGTAATCCCTGTGCTGGTGCTCTTGGCAAGGAAGGGAACCTAACGTATTAAGCACGTACTAATTCTCAGGATTTTACATTCACAATTTTACTGAATCCCCACAACAACACTGTGAAGTTAGTAGTATTATTCCAACTTACAAAACTACAAACATATAGGAAACAAATTGAACAATGTGCCTGAAACCCCACAGTTAGTAAACTGAGATTCACACTCTCACTGTTACCCTACCCTGCCCATCTGGGGGTGACTTTTCCATCCACGCCATGCATCATGCATAAATGCCAGCCCTGGTTTGTTTCTACCACCTCATTGCACTTCCTGAGTATAAATGTTTGAAAATGTATACAATTTTAAAAAGAAACCAGTATAAATGTGCACTGGGTTTTAAGAGTTGAGTCTTGGGATGCTCTATAAAAATCAAGCACGACCAAGGAAGAATTTATGAAGGGAAACATAGATGTAATGGCATCAGAAATCACCCTTATTCCTCGTACCCTCTTGGATCTGTTTCTCCTTTGCTATCCTGCTGTCTAACTTTCTATCCCATCAAGAGCTTTCAGCAAATCTCAGATGAGCGGACTTGGGCTCAGAACACTGAGCCTCTTTTGGGAGCATTGGTGCTCTCCACCCCTGACTGTTCCACCCATCTCTCCCTCACTCCATCCTAATTCCCAACTTTGTGTAAACAATCCCTCTGAGATAAGAGGACCTGCTTTTCCACAGTCTTGCCAGTATTGAGCACTGTATTCTTTTAAAATCTTTGCCATTAAAATAGTAAAAATAAAAATCTCATTCTTTTAATTGGCATGTCCTTAATTGCAGTTGAGGTTGAACACATATATATTTGAATGTTTTTTCCTTGTTGAATTACCCTTTCATGTTCCTTACCCACCTTCTTTTGGAGAGTGGTTCTTATTGATATATCAGAACTCTTTATTTACTAAGGATATTAATCTTCTGTCGTATATAAGCAACGGCTGTTTTCCAATTTGTCTTTTGACTTTGGTTGTTTTTAAAACAGGAGTTTTATTTGGTCAAATCTATGCTTTCTTCCTTCAGGGTCATTCTTAGAAAGACTTTCCCCATACTAAGATTTTTAAAATATCTACCCATACCTTATTATATATAATTTTTATATCTCACTTTTTAAATTTAATCCATCTGAAATTTATTTTGTTGTAAGGTATGGGATAAGGCTCTAAAGTTAATGCTACCTCTCAAATGGAGAGCCAGTTGTTCTAACACCATTTATTGAATGATACATACTTTCCCCGCTGATTTAAAGTACCACCTTTATTATACACTAAATTTTTGCATGTACTTTAGTTTCTTTCTAGAATCTGTAGTCTTTTCATTGATCTATCCTTGTGACAGTAGCACACTGGTTTAATTTCATATTTCATAACACATTTTAATATCTGTTAGAGCTAGTTCAATCCTTTTTCATTAACACTTTTCAAATATTTCCTGACTACTGTTGAACATTTATTCTTCCAAGTGAATTTTGGAAGTATTTTTCTCAAAGCTTGACTTTTCCACTAGCTGTTCTAGAAATACCTGGGTCCATCTCTCTAGCAGCTATTTTTTCCAGTATTCAATAATTGTTACCTGCACCTACAGTTAACCTGGCACTGTGCTAGGCACTGGAGCTATAAAAATGAATTTGACACAATCCCTGACCTCAAGGGGCTTAAAATCACATATAGGAAAGGAAAATCAATGCATAGGTACATTAAGTCATGATTTCTGCTGTAGGGGAGGACTGAAAAGGGTTGAGTTCTGTGGAGGCTTTGATATAGCTCCTGGAGAAGGGGTGGAAATGAAAATGGCAAGAGGTCACCAATACTTCACCACTGGGCCTGGTGAGTGGACTCAAGAAGGGTCCATGCTTACTGTGCAACATTAGAGCCCTAAGATTCCAAAGATGCGTTTTGGGGACTTAAAAGTCTACATTCCATCTTAGCATTGTCCAGTGGAGTCTACATTCCCAGTTTCCCCACAACATGCTAAAGCCTCCTCTCAGATTGTGTCTCACATACTGGCAATAGCGCAGTACCCTCCTCAATTGTATGGTTCTTTATGTCTTTCAAAGCACTATTTGCCCATTTTATATAATCTAAAATCCCTCACAGTCTTGCGAGGTGGGCAGATATCATAATTTCTACTTGAAAGATATATAAATGGATGTTTTGCAAAGCACATGAGTTGAGTGATTTGTCTAAAGTGCTGGGTGACAGAACCAAGCCTAGGAGGAAAGTTCGGATTCTTAGGCCAATTCTCTATCAATCACACCCTATGGCCTACTGAGTAAGCCCAATCTTTCTGTATAAGGTGGTTCTAACAGTATTATTCAACTTACAGGAAAATATGTCTAGAACTTCATTATATCTCTCCTCTGCCCTTCACCTACCACCACTGTAATGAAATGGTGGGTCCCCTTTCTTTATACTTCTCCAGCCAAACCATGGGGCTGGGAGAGGAGGAAAGAGGCTAGGACAAGGCTGGGGTGAGCATCTAGATGGAGGCCAAACAAGTGGAGCAGAGGGGAAATGGGCCTCTGTGGGACAGGAGTTTGAGGCGCTGTGGCTGTTGGGTTTCTGCACTAATGCATCTCCAAAGACTGGATCCCCAGGCACTCCAACACACCTACTTCCTCTTCCACCGCCACCATTAGTAGCTTCTGAACAGAATCTTTCCTCCTCGGGCAACTGAAGAACAGAATTCAGACTCAGCTTTTCACCTCCTCAGATATACCTTTTAAAAATACACACACCTTTAAGGATTTTTTGAGGGTTTGTATACTTACTAGCAGTGGAGAAAATGGTAGGGACTGAAAAAGGAAAAAGGCTCCACCCTGAGTGCCCCTCTGGTGCTATTTCATGTAGGCACTTCAGAGTAGAAGGGAAGACATTTCCCCTAACTCCAGTTTTTCTTTAGGAATATCTGGGACAGAAGATTAATCTGTAGCTCTTGCTCAACTGGGCATTTCATTGCTGGAGCTGAGACTTAAAGAGAGGGGGAGTTTGGGGTCGATGTGGGGGAAATGGGCTGGATACTGCCAAGACTAACGTTAGGGGTGGATGGGGGCTGAGAACAACAGTGGGGGTGTGTTCTTCCCTACCTCAGCCTCCAGATCTCACCTTGGACCAGCTGGAGGGGGCAAACAGACAGGGGAGGTAGGGATCTGGGCCAAGGAATGGGTGGGAAGAAGGGAAATCTTAAGTCAAGCAATTGGGTGAGAATTCCTATAGAGGACTCCGGGCAGGAGGTGCACGTGGCGGGGCGGGGTGGGGGGGCGGTGAAATTAAGTGACCTAAGTAACCAAGAAAAGTCCGCCTTGTAAGGCCAACTGCAAAGCTTGCTTCTGCCAGCAATGTGTATACCATCTGTCTCCCCATGCCAGTGGAAGCACTAATAAATGTTACATGTTGAAACTTTTACACTAGCTTGTACATAAAAATTCCATATGCCAATTGACTGGACTACATGAACACATCTGTCAAAAACAGGTCTCTTAGGCACAATTTAGGACATTCCAAAGCAGCTTTATAACTGTTTTAGCCTCCAAATGGTATGAATTAACCCTCATAAGCCAGGTCTATTCTTGCTGAGCCAAGGATTGGGCCAAATCTCCAGATAACTCAAGTCAGAAACACTCTTTTGCCTTCATTATAGAGAGTATCAGTAGCAAGGTCTTTTTTCCTCCAAAATTATGCTGTTGATTGACTCGGTGTTTGATGTCACATTGTTAACATATGTTAATATGGCCAAAATGATAAAACATTTCATGTATTATGGGCTTGAAAAGGACCATATTTTGTATTTTTATAAGATTCTGTTACTCCAATAATGTTTACAATTTACAACGTACATTGACTGATATTAGGTCATTAGATCTCAGGTGCTAAGTATATTTTACTTTGGAAAAGTCAGTATGTGAGAACTCCAGAAATGGCCCTTTTGGATCCCCTTCCCTCCTTGAAGCGGGAGATGCGTGAAGGAGGAATGCAAACCTCCCCTTCAGGAAGAAGCCTAGATACAAACTTCATGTGCTCAGTCTCAGCACATACAGTAGCTCTAGGGACTGGAAAATGTGCTGCTTTTTTCTTCCTCATACTGACTTTCTCTTCTTATTAACCTTTATGAAAAACCTATTTAGAAAAGCAAGTATAACAAATTAAGGACAATGAGTTGGATAACCAAATCAGAATCTTCAAATGTCTCAACATGATTGAGTATCGGGAAGAGTCTAACACAATTAAATGCAGCAGGTGTGAACGCAAAGCACACATAGGTCTCAGAAAACTAGAACTAAATGGAGGAGGAATTCAGCATATCAGCAGCACCTGTGAAGAAAGGCTTCAGGATTTCAATTCATGACTTGGTAGGCATCAGCCAGGTTGCCCTCGTATAATCTTAGTCTATAGAGGAGTACCACCCAAAACAGGGGAAGAGATAGCCTTCCTTAACTCTATCAGATACTGTGTTCAGATATAGATACCTCATTTTAAGAACAGATTGGAGTGGGTCCCAACAGAGCAACCAGCTTGGGAAACAAGGCATAGTGTCTGCCCCTAAAGGATACCTAATGCAACAGGGGAACTGAGTCAAATGAGTGCCAGTTCAAGGAACCTGTGGTTCAGTTTAGCCTCAGAAAGGAAATGCTTAGAGGAGCCTTTCAGTATGTTGGGAATATAATTTGTTTCCAAATATTTGAGGATCTCTCATATGAAAGAGAGATTAAATCTGTTTGGTATGGGAAAATTAGAACCAATACGTAAACTTTACTGGAAGACAGAGTTCGGCTCCTTGTGAGGAGGAAAAGTTGCTCTTTAAGCTACTTGTTAGTACTCACGCTCAGAGGGAGTGATAGGGCCATCAAGGGGGCGAAAATTGATTCAAGACTGGCTGGGGGTGGGTGAAAAATAATATTACTGTACAATGATTTCTGACCCTCCAAAGTTCAACCCTACCCAGCAAAATCGTATTCCTTAGTATTTTATTTCTCTTGTTGACCTTTCTCAGGTATCACATGAGCAGCATTGCTATTGGCATGGAAGGTACGTAAATGTATGCTATATCCGTACTGCAAAACTATGCCAAATAGATGGCTGTGACTGGAGGACTTTCTCTTGATTGATAGCTCAATCTCGAAGTCACATAGTAAGAGGTGGCCTGCACGTGCTATTGACTGCTATTGACTGCCATTGGCTGCCTTGAGCATATTGCCTGTATGGGCTTTGTGTATGACTTGAACTTTGAGAAGTAAATAAAAATGACTTATATTTACTATTTAATTCTACAAAAGTTAGTCAACCCATCAACTATATCAAGTGCTGAAAAGAAAAACTGTCTACAATAGTTGAATAAATATCTAACATCCAATTAGGTTAAAAGTCATTTTCTCATATCAAGCAAAAGTTAAAAGTTAATGTTTAGGAAACTTAATTTTTTTCAATTGTTTTTCTTTCGCTGAAAAAAATAACCATTTTGAATGATTTGTTTTTAAATTGATTACACTGTTATTACCATGTACTTCTAAAAATTGCCAGTATCTATGTATAGTTTGATACATTACAGTACATAAGCAAATAAATTATATTAAAAGTTACACAGCAAATACAGTTATAAAGGTTAATGGCTTTGATTTTCAATTTAACTAAAATTTTAACTTAAAATTTTGTTGTTCATAACTGCACTGGATAAAAAGAGGAGGCTTTATACTTACTCTTCCTATGTATAAAGCACAGATATACATATACTACATAAACAGATATATAGTATACCTGTGGTATTAAAATTTCATAGGGGGCTTCCCTGGTGGCGCAGTGGTTGAGAATCTGCCTGCCAATGCAGGGGACACGGGTTCGAGCCCTGGTCTGGGAAGATCCCACATGCCGCGGAGCGACTGGGCCCGTGAGCCACAATTACTGAGCCTGCGCATCTGGAGCCTGTGCTCCGCAACAAGAGAGGCCGCGATAGTGAGAGGCCCGCGCACCGCGATGAAGAGTGGCCCCCAATTGCCGCAACTAGAGGAAGCCCTCGCACAGAAACGAAGACCCAACACAGCCAAAAATAAATAAATAAATAAATTTAAAAAATTAAAAAAAAAAAAAATTTCATAGGGAGTGATTAGGCAAAACAATGCCTTTAAAGTTCTTTAGTGAACGATAGTTTTTTAAAAGTTGTGAAACTCTGAATTAAAGCCACCTAAACATTTTGGCACGAAAACATTTTGCTGTTGGTTTGCCAAGATGAATTGTAGCCAAAATTTGAAAATAAGAATGGGTTTATTCACATTCTTATCTTGTCCTCCTGTCCCCTCTTGTTTTTTTCCCACCCCAAGTTACGGTACATTTTTTTTTAACAGAATCACTCTCTACCTTTTGGAGCCATAATCCCATTCCCTGATTCTAGTGGTGGTAGGTGACCCAGGCCTGGCCAGCAGTAAACATGTCACTTCAACCAAGCCAGAGTTAATTCTGGGACTTTTGCTGGAACTGAGGAGATATTTTTCTGTAGGGGTTACATATGTCAGGTTGTAAGCTCGAAGCTGCTGGGGTCTCTTTTTGCCATACCTGGGGAAAGCCTAGCTGAGGATAAAACCAACCCAGCAGAAAGCAGAGCCAGAGAACCAAAGGAGACAGACAGCATTCAGTGATATCATTGAGAACCTAATCCAGTCATGCCTGAAGCTATCTGAGCCCCTGGACCTTCAGGTATCTTTTGTGGCTTAGGCCAACTGGAGTCAAGTCTCTGTCACTAGCAACCAGAAGGATTTTTTTTCATTTACTAACCCAACTCTGCCCTGTTCCCTCATTCAATGACTGTCCAGAGACCAGGAATCCTTCTTCAGTTCCTCATCCAAATCTGCTTTCCCTGCCTGGGGCCTTGACCCATCACCTGTTTCTTCTCAAACTCCACTCTCAGTGAAACTGTTACAGTTCTTGCTGGGTACTGTTTTGAATCTCAGACACTAATCCTGAAGCAGTATTTCTGGTGCCACTTTCAATTTCTTGGTTAAATTGTGAATTATTATTTATCTGAAAGAATGTATTTTATTTCCTTTATGCTGGCACCTTCACAATGTTTGCCATGTATGTAAATATTCATAAACTAATTAGGTGACATTCTGTTATTATCAGCTCACTTATGATTAAGTATGTATCATAAAGGTACTACACACTGAAAAGCAATAAACATTAATCTATACTTATGAAATACTACTCTGACCTCCATGACAAATGTCTATTGCTAATTTATGACAGATAAACAGAATGTGAAACTGATTTTGACAATTTTATTACAAAGTATGCAAACACAAATATATATTTTAATTGGACTATAGTATATTGGCTAATATATTTTGGAATTTGCTTGTAAGGTTCTAATCAGTGCATTCACTAGTACTAAAGCCGTTCCGTATTCCTCATGAGTATTCCATTTAATGGTCCTGTACTCAGTAATCTGAACTTTAGTGAATTCTTGATTTTCAACAACCTTATTCCCAAATGCTTTCCTCTCAAAAAATTGTTAAAAATTAAAAAATAAAATAAATACATTGAAATTCATAAGGCAGAGATACAACAAAAGATGGTTTAAAATTCTCTGGGTGTACAATCAGTTAACATTGTCCATTTCTCTGTGGACAGAAATCATGGAACAGCAGACCAGCTAATAAGAGGTGAAGCCACAGCCTGTAGTATATCATTTTATCAGCCTCAGTAACTGGTAGTGAAAAAACAGGATGGTTAAGGAGATTTAATTCACTAGGATGATTTACGTTGAGATACACTGCCCTTGAGGACATCCAAATGGATTCAGGAGACATCTGAAGATATGGACTTGGGAACAAGGGGCCAGGGTTTGTGATACAAATTCAAAAGTCAGCAGAGACTCGATTGTGGAGGCTCAGAAAATGACTGGACTCTCTGGAGAAGAGACAGAAAAAGCAGAAGGTCCTGTAGAAAGTCTAAGGACCAGGAGAGAAGGAGAGCCTAAAAAGGTATTTGAAAAAATAAGCCAGTACAGCATCAGCAGAAGAAGAAAAAAAAAGACAAAAGAACAAAAGGCCATATGACCATATGACCATATTGCAAGTGCCTGTATCTTCAAGAGCTGTTGAGAAGGTGGGAAGGAAGTCTCATAATTGAGATTTTGCTAAACAGGCAACAGGGCAATTTTTGTTTAGGTTACATCTTATATGTCAAGTCATCTAGTGGGTAGGGCTTCATTTTGATCCTAGTTGATAGAAGACAGGTGTCTGGCATCTGGCTCTATGACCAAGTTTGGTCACTGTTTTAGAGGAGCTGGAAGTCACGTCTGGCCCAATCTGTCTGGGGGAATAATGACTCGACAGCAGTTGTGCATCCAGATTTGGGGGGAGTGGAGAGTTGTATGAAGTGTTTCACCCAAATTACATGGAAGAAGGGTTTGCTTGTTTGTTCGGTTTGGTTTTGGTTTTAATGGTACATATTTTTACTACCTGTTATCATAGAGAAGCTATAATTTTGTTATATTCCAAATTTCTTATTAATTTTTTAGCATGGACTATTACCCCATAACTAATAATCTGCAGAGCCATCATGCTTTATATTACTAAACTAGCTATTTTGTTCATATCTAAGCTACAGCTATCAGCTAAATGGGGCTGAAGGCTCTTAAAGCGATTTACTTCACCCACTTCAGAAGTCTCCATTGATGTGATGAAGAGACCAAGCCCATAAAGAACAACTTTGGATCGTCTATAGCCAAACCTCTTTGAGAATCCCCTCCACCCACCCCCACCTCACACCAGCTTCTCCACTTCATTTTGGCATTATTTTTTGTCACTCTTTCCAAGATTAACACTCTCCTGTTTCACACTCTTCAGGATTCCTCCACTCACCTTATAGCAAAACTTAAAAGTCCTTAGCATTGCTTCCAGGGTCCCTCATAACTGTTTTTTTGTCTTTGAAGCCTTATCTCCCGCCACTTATCTCCATGCAAGGCTTCAAAATTCAGTCATTCATATACCATCTTCACAGTTTCTGGCACACCCAAATACCAAATGAACTAGTTACTTAATACTTTAAAAATAGATCAATTTAATTACTTGAATAAATTATTTTAAAGAGAAAACTTTGTATCTCTACAAAAATAGCTATTTATTTTCAATTGCTAGAAACTGAAGATGTGTTGTTTAATCTACCTAGATGATGCTGCCTGCTGAAGCTCTGAGTTCAAGCCTACTCTTTAAAAGCAGATTAGCAAATGTTACAAAGGTGTTTCATACTAGAAACAAAAAGATGTTCTCTTTACAAAAGAAAATGTGGGCAAGAATTGGAGAGTATAATTCTACCACTAAGTAATGACCTACCTGACCGTGAACCACCTAAAAATCTGAACATTAAGCGTGATGTGTCCCACTCTTTGGAAAATAGTAGCTTCTCAAACTGCTTGTAATATCTATGCCTCCTTATTCTTCTGTGCTTAAACTGCTCTCCTCTAATTCTCACCCAGTTGGTTTCTCTAGCCCTCTAAGATGCAGAGAACTCTTACCTGGTGTGCAATTCTAGGCAAACTGTGATGTGCTTCCTCAGCATCTTGTCTGCCTGTTTCAGAGCACATAACACTCTACTGTGATTAGCAGTTTATTAGTCTGTTTCCTCCACTAAACTGAGAACTTCCTTAGGGCAGGGCTAGGTCTTTCATCTCTGAGACTTTGGTTCTGTGTAACTGAGTGACACAGTACATGTTTATTTCTATGCACATGCATAAACGAATAAATAAATGCACGACTCAATCAATGAATCCACAGAAGTATACTAAGACAACAGTTCTCAAATTTTGGTGTGTAATCAGAATTACCTGGGGAAACTTGGTAAAAACACAGAGACCTAGACTCCGGCCCCCTCCTGCTCCAGTGGGCTTGGGACTCTATATGCTTTATTAGCTCTCCTGGAGAATGTGATACATGCCAAAGATTGAGAACCTTTTCAGGTGAGAAAACAGGTTCAGAGAGATCAATCTATTTATCCAAGGACTGAAGTAGAAGTGAAAAATGGGATAACTCACCATTCTTCATGAAGGTTTTCAATTCAGTTTTTATAATGTACATGAAAAGACTACTTATAATAGAAATATGAAGCTATGGTTCTATTTTCATTAGTAGAGTAAATACTTATACCCACCTACTCCTCATTTGTTTGAAACAACAGTGAAGTACCAAGTCTGAAAATCAGCCATGATACTTAAAAGCACAGATCATGGTTATAATTTAACTAGATTTTAATGCAAATGTCATTCTCTTCATGTGTTCAGCAGATCTCAGCTCAAAACAGACTGTATGCTGAAAGGAAATAATGAGGGAGTATAACATTTAAATTTTGAATTCTGTAAAACTACAGGAGACTGAAAACTATTACTCTCTACCAGCTGAGTTACATTTTACAGCATAAAATATATATATTATTCTATAGGTGCTTTTTCTTTTTCCTAAAGCAGTGCTACAGGCTAGACCTTGGCATTATTTTAGATTTTGATTTAATGATCTTATTTTTGCAAACGAATCAGAATAAAATCCTACGAGAGAGAGGATCTAGAAAAGCCAAAAGAATTATGAATGCTCCGCCTACCATTTTAATACCACTGTGTCAGGTTTAGGAGAACCTTCTAAGGTGTAATGATCCACTTTATTTTACTAATTTACGTTATATAATCTTTATGCAGAGAGACCTCAACTACTTGTTTCTGCTGAGCTAGGCCCAGAGTCCAATTCAAAACTTTTCTTTCTGGTCTTTTACCAAGGGTCTTTCTAGAATCCATGTGAGGAAAAAAACAAACAGACAAAAAAAACCCAACCCCAACCTTGATCTCTACCTTACATCATACCAAAAATTAGAGATGGGTCATAGAGCTGTGAAAGCAAAAACTACAAGAAACAAAGAAGAGTATGGGGTGAGTAAAATTCTTAGGAAGAAAAAAGTACTAACCATAAATTTAAAAATAACTTAAACAATAAATTTAAAATACAATTTTTAAAATATCACAAATCAAGCCTCAGTAATTTAAGAAAACTGAAATCATATCAAGCATCTTTTCCGACCACAATGCTATGAGATTAGAAATGAATTACAGGGAAAAAAACGTAAAAAACACAAACACATGGAGGCTAAACAATACGTTACTAAATAACCAAGAGATCACTGAAGAAATCAAAGAGGAAATCAAAAAATACCTAGAGACAAATGATAATGAAAACATGACGATCCAAAACCTATGGGAGGCAGCAAAAGCAGTAAGAGGGAAGTTTATAGCTATACAAGCCTACCTCAAGAAACAAGAAAAGTCTCAAATAAACAATCTAACCTTACACCTAAAGGAAGTAGAGAAAGAAGAACAAACAAAACCCAAAGTTAGCAGAAGGAAAGAAATCGTAAAGATCAGAGCAGAAATAAATGAAATAGAAACAAAGAAAACAATAGCAAAGATCAATAAAACTAAAAGATGGTTCTTTGAGAAGATAAACAAAATTGATAAACCATCAGCCAGACTCATCAAGAAAAAGAGGGAGAGGACTCAATACAATAAAATTAGAAATGAAAAAGAAGTTACAACAGACACCACAGAAATACAAAGCATCCTAAGAAACTACTACAAGCAACTCTATGCCAATAAAATGGACAACCTGGAAGAAATGGACAAATTCTTAGAAAGGTATAACCTTCCAAGACTGAACCAGGAAGAAACAGAAAATATGAACAGACCAACCACAAGTAATGAAATTGAAACTGTCATTAAAAATCTTCCAACAAACAAAAGTCCAGGACCAGATAGCTTCATAGGTGAAGTCTATCAAACATTTAGAGAAGAGCTAACACCCATCCTTCTCAAAGTCTTCCAAAAAATTGCAGAGGAAGGAACACTCCCAAACACATGCTATGTGGCCACCATCACCCTGATACCCAAACCAGACAAAGATACTACAAAAAAAGAAAATTACAGACCAACATCACTCATGAATATAGATGCAAAAATCTTCAACAAAATACTAGCAAACAGAATCCAACAACACATTAAAAGGATCATACACCATGATCAAGTGGGATTTATCCCAGGGATGCAAGGATTCTTCGATATACACAAGTCAATCAATGTGATACACCATATTAACAAACTGAAGAATAAAAACCATATGATCATCTCAATAGATGCAGAAAAAGCTTTTGACAAAATTCAACACCGATTTATGATAAAAACTCTCCAGAAAGTGGGCATACAGGGAACCTACCTAAGCATAATAAAGGCCATATATAACAAACCCACAGCAAACATCATTCTCAATGGTGAAAAACTGAAAGCATTTCCTCTAAGATCAGGAACGAGACAAGGATGTCCACTCTCACCACTATTATTCAACATAGTTCTGGAAGTCCTAGCCACGGCAATCAGAGAAGAAAAAGAAATAAAAGGAATACAGATTGGAAAAGAAGAAGTAAAACTGTCATTGTTTGCAGATGACATGATACTATACGTAGAGAATCCTAAAGATGCCACCAGAAAACTACTAGAGCTAATCAATGAATTTGGTAAAGTTGCAGGATACAAAATTAATGCACAGAAATCTCTTGCATTCCTATACACTAATGATGAAAAATCTGAAAGAGAAATTAAGGAAACACTCCCATTTACCACTGTAACAAAAAGAATAAAATACCTAGGAATAAACCTACCTAGGGAGACAAAAGACCTGTATGCAGAAAACTATAAGACACTGTTGAAAGAAATAAAAGATGAAACAAACAGATGGAGAGATATACCATGTTCTTAGATTGGAAGAATCAATATTGTGAAAATGATTATACTACTCAAAGCAATCTACAGATTCAATGCAGTCCCTATCAAATTACCAATGGCATTTTTTACAGAACTAAAACAAAACATCTTAAAATTTGTACGGAGATACAAAAGACGCCGAATAGCCAAAGCAGTCTTGAGGGAAAAAAAATGGAGCTGGAGGAATCAGATTCCCTGACTTCAGACTATACCACAAAGCTATAGTAATCAAGACAATATGGTACTGGCACAAAAACAGAAATATAGATCAATGGAACAGGATAGAAAGCCCAGAGATAAACCCACGCACCTATGATCAACTATTCTGTGACAAAGGAGGCAAGGATATACAATGGAGAAAAGACAGTCTCTTCAATAAGTGGTGCTGGGAAAACCAGACAGCTACATGTAAAAGAATGAAATTAGAACACTCCCTAACACCATACACAAAAATAAACTCAAAATGGATTCGAGACCTAAGTGTAAGACCAGACACTATAAAACTCTTAGAGGAAAACACAGGAAGAACACTCTTTGACATCAGTCACAGCAAGATCTTTTCTGATCCACCTCCTAGAGTAATGGAAATAAAAACAAAAATAAACAAATGGGACCTAATGAAACTTAAAAGCTTTTGCATAGCAAAGGAAACTACAAACAAGACGAAAAGACAACCCTCAGAATGGGAGAAAATATCTGCAAATGAATCAACGGACAAAGGATTAATCTCCAAAATATATAAACAGCTCATGCAGCTCAATATTAAAGAAACAAACAACCCAATCCAAAAATGGGCAGAAGACCTAAATAGACATTTCTCCAAAGAAGACATACAGATGGCCAAGAAGCACATGAAAAGCCGCTCAACATCACTAATTATTAGAGAAATGCAAATCAAAACTACAATGAGGTATCACCTCACACCAGTTAGAATGGGCATCATCAGAAAATCTACAAACAACAAATGCTGGAGAGGGTGTGGAGAAAAGGGAACCCTCTTGCACTGTTGGTGGGAATGTAAATTGATACAGTCACTATGGAGAACAGTACGGAGGTTCCTTAAAAAACTAAAAATAGAATTACCATAAGACCCAGCAATCCCACTACTGGGCATATACCCAGAGAAAACCATAATTCAAAAAGACACATGCACCCCAATGTTCATTGCAGCACTATTTACAATAGCCAGGACATGGAAGCAACCTAAATGCCCACCGACAGACGAATGGATAAAGAAGATGTGGTACATATATACAATGGAATATTACTCAGCCAAAAAAAGGAACGTAATTGGGTCATTTGTTGAGACGTGGATGGATCTAGAGACTGTCATACAGAGTGAAGTAAGTCAGAAAGAGAAAAACAAATATGGCATATTAACGTATATATGTGGAACCTAGAAAAATGGTACAGATGAACTGGTTTGCAGGGCCGAAATTGAGACACAGATATAGAGAACAAACGTATGGACACCAAGGGGGGAAAGCGGGGGTGGTGGTGGTGGTGGTGGGATGAACTGGGAGATTGGGATTGACATGTATACACTGATGTGTATACAATGGATGACTAATAAGAACCCACTGTATAAAAAACTAAATAAAATAAAATTCAAAAAATTTTTTAATTAAAAAAATAAACAATTTATTATTTTAATAGTATTATTTTAATAATATAATTCATTATTTATTACTTTAACACTTTACAGTATTAAAGTGGTAGGTGGGACATTCATGATTCTATTTCTCTTAAACCAAAATTCTCAGTTTCTATAAACATTAAAATATTTACTCATTGGATGGGAGTTTGGGATTAGCAGATGCAAACTGTTATATATAGAATGGATAAACAACAAGGTCCTACTTATAGCACAGGGAACTATATTCAATATCCTGTGATAAACCATATGGAAAAGAATAGGAAAAAGATTATATATATGTATAACTGAATCACTTTGGTGTCCAGCAGAAATTAACACAACATTGTAAATCAACTATACTTCAATAAAATTTAAAAAATAAAAAAATTTACTCATTGGCTTTATCTTATAATATACAGAAAACGTTTTCTAGCTTACAATACCAATATTACAACTAGCAAGACTACTGAGTGACGTTTATTTTTCCATTTCTTTTTTCCTTTAAATTTATTCCATTAAGATTGGACAATCTTCATATCATGTTCAAAAGCCATTTGAAGTAACTCTTTTTCTCTATATGGCAACTTTCACAATTTGATATAGTTAGGGTCCTTTGTTTCCATTTGTCTTCAATTTTAGGGTTTGCTGTTTTCTTTTCACTTTGATTACATTTTTCAATATGTAAAAAGTTCAAAAAAGTCAAAACTAACTGAAAAGGTATCCTCTGAGAAGTCTTGCTTCCATTCCTATCCCCTCCACTTCTGCATTTTATTTCTGCTCACACCATATATATATATATATATTTTTTTTTTTGTAAGTTTCTGGTTTCTTATTCCACTGTTTACTTTTTTGCAAAACTAACATACATACATATTCCTATTTTCCTCTTCTCTTACACAAAAGGAAGCATCTTCTATATGTTATTCTTCATTGTATAGTACTCTAATGTTTTGCAGAATATACACCATTTTATTTTATTTATTTTTTAATTAATTAATTAATTAATTTTTGGCTGCATTGGGTCTTCGTTGTTGGGTCTTCACTGCTGTGCGCGGGCTTTCTCTAGTTGCGGCGAGTGGGGTCTATTCTTTGTTGTGGTCTCCGGGTTTCTCATTGCGGTGGCTTCTCTTGTTGCAGAGCTCGGGCTCTAGGCATGTGGGCTTCAGTAGTTGTGGCACACGGGCTCAGTAGCTGTGGCTCGCAGGCTCAGTAGTTGTGGTGCATAGGCTTAGCTGCTCCGCAGCATGTGTGATCTTCCCAGACCAGGGCTCGAACCCGTGTTCCCTGCACTGGCAGGCGGATTCTCAACCAGTGCGCCACCAGCGAAGTCCCTATACCATTTTAATTTGTTAAACTATTTTGATTATGCTCAAAGCGAACAGTCACAGGTCCACTGAGAGCTAATAGTAAGGGAACAGGATGGACAGCTCCAGTGTGTGTTTTCCATCACCACCAAGCAATTCCTCAATTCTCAGCGGACAATGACCAGGTGTCCTACAATGTAACTCAATTCTGACACTACTGTCAGATCCCACAGGTTAAGAGCTCAGTCCTCCAAGACTGCCCGCCCCTTTTAGATGCCAATCACAAGTCCAAGTTGTTACCTGCTCTTTTGAGCTACTGGCTATTGATTGGAGGCTACCAGGTTTGATTAATTTGCTAGAGTAACTCACAGAACTTAGGAGAATAATTTACTTACGAGATCACCGGTTTACTATAAAAGGACATACAAACAGGAAGAGCCAGCGGGAAGAGATGCATAGGGCCAGGTATGTAGGAAGGGGTGTGGAGCAGCCATGCCCTCTCTGGGCGTGCCACTCTCCCCACACCTCCATGTATTCACCAACCACGAAGCTCTCCAAACTCTGCTCTTGGGTTTTTTATAGAGGCTTTATTACATAGGCATGATTGGTTAAATCATCGGCCACTGGTGACTGAACTCAATCTCCAGCCCCTCCCCTCCTCAGAGGGTGGGGCTAAATTACAACCCTCTAATCAAGGTTGGTTCCCCTGGCAATAACCCCCCACCCCCCCAACCAACTTCTTGCAAAAGTTATCTCATTAACATAAACTCAGGTATGGTTGAAAGGGGTTTGTTATGAAAATCAAAAGACACACTAATTGCTCTTATAACTTAGGAAAATCCAAGGGTTTTAGGAGCTCTGTGCCAGAATTGAGGACTGAGACCAAATTTACATTTATTATAAACCACAATATCACAACAGCATATAGCACTAATTGTTGCCATTGTATTTGTCCACTAGTGCCACAATAATACTATATAACAAACTACCTCAAACTTACGACTAAGGAAGTTGATGACAACTGAGGTTGGGGAGTGGTCAGTTCAAATGTTACTTTACATGACTACTTCCCCGAGACTGAGATAAACTCATCATTCCTAATATTTTGACCCTATTATTTTATTTTCCAAAATAAAAATGGAGGTCAAGGAAACTTTTTGTTGTTGTTATGTACTCTGAGTAGCCTAAATATGGAAGATGCTTTAAGAACTAGGAGAAGAGTAACAGGAGATAAAATATGAGAAGTAGTTAAGGGCAGGTTATGTGTGGTTTTGAAGGTCATAGTAGAGTCTAGATTTTCTTCTGAATGCAATGGGCAGCCATCAGAATGCTATAAGCAGGGGAATAATATCTGCTTTGTAAAAAAACTGTCTGCTGTGTGGAGCATGGGCTGCAGGTGGCAAAGTGGGGACAGGGAGGCAAGTTGGGAGGCTGTTATAGTAGTAGCCCAGGAGCGTGATGGTGGCTTGGATTAGGCTGGAAACAGTAAATATGGTCTGTGGTCAAAGTTGGGATATATTTTGGAGGTAGGACCTATAACATTTGCTGATGGATTTGATATGGGAGGTTATAGGAAAAAAGGAAAGAGTTGACTCTTAGTGTTGATTTAATGGTGGATGGGAAATATTGTTCTGGCTTAGATGTGGTATATTTGGGAAGTCTGTTAGTCATCTAGGTAGAGATAATGAGTGAGCAGTTGAATATACTTTTGTCGGGTATCAGGTACAGAGTTGAGATAATCATATTCCCTAGTAGTCAGTAGCACAGTATAATAGATATGGGCACAGATTGTGGAGCTGCCTGCCTGTGTTCATATTTCACCCTTGCCACTTACTGCACTGTGGCCTTAGGTAAATTACTTAACATTTTCTGTGTCTCAGTTTTCTGTTTCTGTAAAATGGGAGTAATAGTACCTACTTCATAGGATCCAATGGATTAATATACGTAAAGCACTAAGAATAATGTCTAACGTAAAAGCTATATAGACATTAGCCACTGTTAGCATAGTCATCTTCAATCCATGCCAGGCATCTCATGTATTCTTCTTCCCTTATCTTCACTCCTATTCTCCTCCCCCAAAAAGGTACCTGTTCGAGTGGCTGGTTTTGTTTTTTTTTTACACCAATATCCAATTCTCCAATTCTCTGGATACCAACTGGGTGTCCAATAATTCAATTTGATGAAGACACTATCTACCTGGAGTTAGCATTTAAATGCCACTGGTTAAAGGGGATCAGTCCCACAAAACTGCCCCCACTTCAGATGCCAGTCCCAAGTCCTTGGCCACCCTTACTTCTGACCAACTGGCTGTAAATCGGGGGTTCCCATGACCCCCTCCTCAAGTTCAGAAATTTGCTAGAGTGGTTCACACAACTCAGGAAAATACTTTACCTATGACTGCTGGTTTATTATAAAGGATACTACCCAGGAACAGCCGAATGTAAGAGATGCATAGGGCATGGTATGCGGGAGGGGGATTTCTGGAGTCTCTATGCTCTCTCTTAGCTGTTACCTTCCCAGCACCTGGATGTGTTCACCAGCCTGGAAGCTCTCCAAACCCTCTTGTTTAGGAGTTTTTATAGAGGTTTCATTACATACGCATGATTGAGTAAAATATCGCCAGGCCATTGGTGATTAAACTCAACCTCTATGCCCTCTCCCCTCCCTGGAGGTTTGGGGGCGGGGGGAGGGGTGAGGAGAGGGGAGGGATGGGACTGAAAGTTACAACCCTCAACCCTTTAATCCTGTCTTGATCTTTTGTGGCAACCTGACCCAACCTGAAGCTATCTTCAGGGGCCCCAGCATGACACTAGTCATCTCATTAGCATACAGAAGACACTTTTAACACTCCAAGGGTGTTAGGAGCTGTGGCCCAGAAACCTGGGACAAAGTCCAAATATACATTTCTCTTTACATCACACCACTTTAGTGTTGAAATATGACCTTAAATATGCACATAACTTTGTATTATATATGTTGTGTTATGTCCTTTTAAAAAACTTTTATTGTTAAGTATAGCAAATACAGAAAACTGCATACCACTAACAAGTCAGAATAGAAAGACCCTTGCTCACCACCCTAGCAATGTTCCATGTGTCTCCTCCCAATTACAACCCTTCTTCTCCTCCCAAGAATAGCTACTATCCTGATGTTTCTGACAATCTCCTCATCACCTAAGCGTGCATCCCTAAGCACTCTAGTTCTGCCTGGTTTTTCTTTCTTTCTTTTTTTTTGGCTATGTCTCTTAGGTCTATTTTTATCTAAAGAAGCCCCTTTCTCCTTTTTTTTTTTTTTTTCCCTTAAAATTTATTTGTTGAAATACCAGATTAATTGTCCTGTCATTTCCTATAACCTGAATTTTGTTGACTGCCTTCTGTGGAATAATTTAACATGTTTTTTCTGTAGCTCATATTTTCTGTAACTTGATGGCTGATCACCTTGGGGTCAAAAATTAATGATTTTGTTCAACCAGGGTACTACAGACAAATTTAACAGACTAGGAGAAGATATTTGCAATATCTAAGATAGGAGAGATTAAAAAAATAAAGACTATAATATATCTGGGAATCCAGCTAACAAAGAATGTACAAGATCTTCAGAAGGTTTTCTCTATTGCAATATAAAAAATATTTGAAAAATATTTTGCACTACATTCATGAATGTGAAGATTCAGCATTCATTCAAACTTCTTTCAAGCTTGCTTCCTTATCCTATAAATCTTAAAAAGTTAAATACTATCAATACATTTCCAGACATGCAGTTAGGGTTCTAGAGGTAAATGATTTCTGCCAATTAGATAGGTACATTTAAGTAAAATTTGGAAGGTAGAAGTAAGGCAAAAGCCTTCTTCCTGCTACTTTGTTTTTTGGTTGGTAGGCATCACGGAGATGAAGATAATGTTAACTATTTTCTGCAACAACTTTCTTTTCTTTTTTTTTTTTTTTGCAACAGCTTTCTAAAGCAGTCATTTGCTTTGAGTACTTGTTTATTCTTGAATTGTAGCTACCGTAGTGTGTTCTTAACATCAATAACTCCAATTGTGGGGTCTTGATTCTCCATCATCCTGATGGGTGGAGACAGTGGTAGTAGCTCCCTTAACTGCCCAGTTTGGCAGTATTATCCTGGGACTCATTTCTGACAGCCCACTCCTCCAGCCCTTTAAACAATTTTCTGAACACCAATTCCCCATATTAAATCCTTATATATTTAAAATAGCTGGATCTATTTCCTGCAACTGAACGCAGACTCATACAATAATGAGTAAAGATAAATAAGCTTCCCAAATTAATCTACACAATCAATCCCAATTAAAAAATTTTAAATAATTGAACAAAATCTAAAGCATATACGGAACAAAGGTCTGCAAATATGTCAACATCAAAAATGAAAAATAATCACCCTACCATATTAAGAATAATGAGTCTACATATTAATAATTGTTGATGCTTGGGTGATGAACCTATGGAGGTTCATTATATTATTTTTATTTTTATGTACATGAAGTTTTCTATAATAATGTAAAAAGAATATTCAGTCTGATGTTCAAAAAGTTGGAATTATAATTTTGGGACTTATCAAAATGAAGATAATATTTACAGTCATGGGATTGGATGAAACCATTTAGGGAGAGTACAGATAGAAAAGAACATAGGACTAAGATGTGAGCATCTCTAATATTTAGAAGTTGGAGGAAGAAGATAAAGCAAAGTAGACTGAAGAGATGTCAGTAAAGTAAAAGGAAACCAGGAGGTGAGATATTCTGGAAGCTTAGAGAAGAAAATGTTTCAAAAATGTGGAAGGGCCAAGTATGTCAAATACTGCCTAAAATGAGAACTAAGAATTTGTCTTTGGATTTGCCAAGATGGAGGTTTAGACAATTTGGGGAGAAATTTTGCTATAAAGAGGAGTGCAAAAATTAAGTAGTGGCTGGACGGGAACAGAAGTCAAAATTTTTTTGTTTTGCTCTCTTTTAAGATACCTGATACTAAGGCATATTCAGTGCACTGGCAGAATGATCTAGTTGAAAAGGGGAAAACAGATATAGAAGGGAAACAATAACAGAAGAACCAAGGTCCTGAATGAAATAAACAAGTAGAGAGACTATTTCTTTCATGTGTAACAGGAGGGAAGGCAATATCTATAGGTTCAGATGCATATAGATGGATAGACTTGGTGGAGGGAAGATGAGATTGCGTGTGTCTATTTTCACACCTTTAACTCTCTAAGCCTCAGTTCCCTCACCACTAATACGGAAAGTACCTATCTCATAAGATTTCTGTGAGGATTCAACAATCAAGGAGCCAACACTGAATATTAACCCAGTGGAAAATTGTTATTAAGACTCCTAGTTCAACAATTCTCAATTCTCCATCAACTCAACAAAATTATCAACCTCTCCTTTTGCATTTAATAAAATACCACAACCAAAATAAGTATGATGGGGACTTCCCAAGTGGCGCAGTGGTTAAGAATCTGCCTACCAATGAAGGGGACATGGGTTTGAGCCCTGGTCCAGGGAGATCCCACATGCTGCAGAACAACTAAGCCCGTGCGCCACAGCTACTGAGCCTGCTTTATAGAGCCCGGGAACCACAACTACTGAGCCCGCGTGCCACAACTACTGAAGCCTGCGCGCCTACAGACTGTGCTCCGCAACAAGAGAAGCCACCGCAATGAGAAGCCCCTGCACCACAACGAAGAGTAGCCCCCGCTCACTGCAACTACAAAAAGCACGCGTGCAGCAATGAAGATCTAATACAGCCAAAAATAAATAAATAAATAAATAAATTTATAGTAAAATAAAATTTATTTAAAAAATAGCTCATTCCTTAAAAAAAAAATGAGTATGATGGATGTAACTTAATGGTGTTGGCGATGTCAGAGAAAGCTTTCCTGAGACACTTAAACTAAGAGCTAGATGAGGTATAGATGTTAACTTTATAAAGGTGGGGATGCTAGGAGAAGAGTTTAAGAAGGTTTAGAAACATAAAAGAAAAAAAAAAAAATCCATTGTGGCTATCAGTCAAGGGGCCAGAAAATGAAGCAACTAAAAACACAGGCACATTTATACTCAGTGATCTCCAGTACCTCTTGTGGGTCAGAATGGGGCTCTTAAGAAATAAACATAATATAAAATAAATATTTTAGCTCTTACTGAAGCAGACTCAAGTCCAACTGAGAGGTGAAAACAATTCATAGACGTTAATTAGACCATAAACCATAAACCAAGGAGGACTGCACATTTCCCCTGTCTTGCCTACTCGCTCTACTGCCAAAGGCCAGGTTGAGTGCTGAGTAAATGATTCTTAGGTTTGTTCAAGCTCAGTAGTAAAGTGTGGGAGCCAGCTAACCGTATTTGTCATAGACATTGGGAGCACATAGGAAGTGGTAATGTGAGTTACTCTTTTGCCATCACTGAGCTAAGATGGCAACTTAGTAGCTATTTTCTCAGGGGGTGGGGGAGGAATCCCTTCAGTTATTTCTTTTAAAAGACTGGTATGTAAATATTAGCAGAATCAGAATTTCCTGACCACTCACAAAATAACCAGGAGTCAGAATCAAAATTTTCTTTTCTTACTATTAGGGAATCTTTCATGATTTCAACACATGAAAGTTTTAAAAATTACAAAAGAACAAGAGTAAAGTGGAAACCAAAGGAAAGTTAAAATCTGGAACATTTCCTGAAAACAGGTGAAGAAAATCAGGTGGCCGGTTACTTAAGTAGAAAACTGTGTTTATGCAAATACTCAGAAAATCTCACATGACTAGGAAGTTTCAAATGCCATCAGTATAACATGGAGGAAGGGGGGAAAACTGTTCCTGAACAAAGATATACTTTCAAAAAGAGGGGGATTTCTATATATTTTGTAATATTCCTACAGCACAGTCATTTTGACCCTTATTGTTAAGACAGTGACCCCCAGAGCCTGATAGTACAAACTCCTTTTTCTGTAATAAACTTGACTCATATTTAATAATAGAAGCAACATTGTTTTTTGAGAAAATATCAACTGTTACAAGTATCCTAAAAAGCAACACAGCGGTCCTCATCAGTTATTTTCCTAAAGAGGTCACAATCCTAACAAATTCACATTAGATAAGTATTCAAAAACAAAAACATTAATCTTAACTGGGGAGAAATCTGCACCTAGACAAGTTTTCTTGCTTTATGTAAACTGTATTTTCTCTAACTTAGATTTCCGACTCACTTTTTAATATGCAAACGCTTTTCAGAGCTAAGACCACAAAAAGGCTGATCAGGAAGCATTCTGATTTAAATTGCCAATTTTAATATCGGTTGTTTTAAGATTGTCTTAAAGCTTGTCCTAGTGTTTAGAAAATTTTAACTCACACCAGTTTAGCCTCCCCAAACACACCGGACACAAATTCTCCTTTGATTGAATTACTCAGCTAAGAGAGGTAAAGTTTGTTCAACTGTGAATCGCTAACCGTCAAATCCATACCAACTGGTATCAAGGAGTCAACTTGTTGTCTAAGACACAAAAGAAATAAGGTAATCACGGTCACGGGTCTAAGGTGGTTAGCCACCTGCTAAAATGCAGACTACCTGGTCCCATCCCCAGTCAGACTGAATCGCTGAGAGGTGGGGCTCAGGTCTGCATTCTGAACACGCTCCACAGAAATTCTGAACCACGGTCCCGCAACCAACCAAACCACCTAATCTGTGAAAGCTAAATTAGCTTCGTTTTTTACAAAACGTCTTGGTAAAGGCTCATTCGGGCCAAAGGGGAAATTCGAAAACATTCGGATGATCGCTACAATCTACACCTCCCAGCGAATGGAGGGGTGAGCACACTCTAAGCTCCCCGATCGTTTCCGCAAACGTGAACAGGCCCTTTCTTCTGAGGATGAAGAACTTGGGGATTGGGGCCCTGAGACAGGACCGACTTACTCAACCCTAACTGTGCAAAGAACCGTGCTCTCTGACCCTTCCACAGCCTTTCCCAGGGTCACTCCCGGTGCTTCCAGCCCAGTCTTTCGTTCAGTCTCCACCCGGCCGGCGCTGGACCACGAGAGGACGGTCACAGTGTACCTTCACAAACAGGGCGACCTGAGGCCGCGCATGCGCAGCCAGCAGCTGAGCTCGCGGCGAAGTCCGTTTCCTGACTTTCCGAGGAAGTGGCGTTGCGTCACTTCCGGCCTCCCTCTAGCTGCCATCTTGCGTCCCCGCGTGTGTGCGCCTTATCTCAGCTGGTCTGCCCGAGACCCCCCTGAGCGCCAACCCTAGTCCCCCGCGCGGCCCCATTTCCGCTCCAACAAGGTACAAAAAGGCTCTGGACGCCGGCGTGGGAGGAGGACGGGAACGGGGGCGGGAAGTGCCCGGAAGGAGCGAGACAGGGAGGGACAGGGCTGAGGAGAGGAAGGCGATGCGACGGACAGGCGCACCCACTCAGGCTGACTCTCGGGGTCGAGGTCGGGCCAGGGGCGGCTGCCCTGGGGGCGAGGCGACGCCGTCTCTTCCTCCACCTCGCGGCGGAACCCGAGGACAGGAGCCTCAGGTACCGCGAGGCTTGCGGAAAGTGGCCGGGCCGGGCAGGCCCTGGCTAGGCCGAGGCGAGGCCAGGCCGGGGCCGGGGGGGTGGGAGGCGCTGACCAGCTGTGGGTTAGAGCCCTTCTTCTGGGCCGTTAAAGAGCGGGGGAGGGGTAGGAAAGCGGGTGCTCTTTGGGCTCCCTCGGAACTGAAGTTCGGGAGCTTGGCGGGGTGGTTCGGGATCCAGGCCTCGGCCTGTGTAGGACGTTTATTCCGCTGGTGTCCTGGGAAATAACGAGCGTGGAATGCTAGAGTGAACTAGATCTTTCCTCGCTGAGGGTTTCCTGTTTTTCTAGATGAAAGAAATTATCATGAACCAGGAGAAACTCGCCAAACTGCAGGCACAAGTGCGCATTGGTGGGAAAGTAAGTTTTACTAGCGTTGGGGGTTTTGGGTTTTGGGGTGTTTGGTTTTTTTTTTGAAGTTTTATGGTTTAGGTTTTTTTCTCCTTTGCATTTTTAATAGGATTGGCTTGTCACTTTGTCTCTAGAGGGCATTTCACAGAGCTTGCAAATCGTTATTAAGGGAGTGGCAAGGGATTAAATTAGGTATACAGTGTAGTGTATCAGTGAGACGTGTAGGTTGTAAATTAGAAGAAAAACATGCAAGCGAAGAGATAAAGAGAGCACTTAAACTGCAAACTTTGCTTTTTATGTAGATGTTTTCAGTGTTACAGTATTTTAAGTAGAACAGAAGTGTTTCCTAATTTAGAAAGAAAATGTGTCATTTCGGTTAGATCATCACGTGACCCTTAGTACCCTTGACTTGTTTTGTCATTGTCTTTATAACCTAAGTTGTATACAGTCAGTGCTTGATTTTTATTTTATTTATTTTTTTAATAACTAAGCTAACTGAATCTAAGTTTCACCCATCTTTTCAACTTTAGTTTATGGTTGTGGATAATTGTGGTACTTAATAGTTGGAAGTTCATGCCTCTTGTAAATTAAGACCTTTTGTAATCCTTTCTTAGCTAAATACAACCCAGGGTAGTTGTGTATTTTCTAGGATATTTGAAGATGTAGTTCTTATAGGTACATTTTTTAATTTAAGAGCAATGACTGTGGATTTGGAAATATTACCTAAGCAGATACCATTGCATTTTTGCTTTGTAATTACACTGAAACTGAGGGAATGAGAGTGATTGACGGGTTGGTTTTTAAATGATCGGGTTTTGGTTAATTGATCTTTCCTGGTGGCTGTTGGTCCCCTTCAAGGGGATTCTTTTTTGAACTTGGTAAGTTTTAGGTTCTCTAATTTACTTAAGTCAGAAGTAGAGGTCTAGCAGAGGTCTACCTAGTTGTATTTTACCTTGTGTTAGCACATTCCTAGTATTTAACAAGGTGTGGTAGCTTGTTGAAACAGAGCGTGTCTTTACTTGGTAAAACTTGTAAAGCTTCCATGCTGCAAGTTTATTATCTATTAGTTTTTCTCACTTCAAGCATTTACCTTCAAGTAGAGTCTACTGCGAAATAGCCAAAAGTTGCACTTAGATTTAGGAAATAAGATGTATATCTGTTAATTACTGGATTTTGCCAGAAGTGAAAGTATCCTGATTCCCCCCATGCCCCCAAGCTGGTCTTCAAGATCTACATCTACCCATTAACAGCAGTAGGTGTTTCTTGTCCTTTTTAGCAATTGTTATAAGCTAGGTGTGGCCTTCAGGTGCCAGGAAAACTCATATTCCTTGTGGGTCAGTGTTTGGGTGCTCTTATATTGGTATTTTTAACCATCATTCCTCTTAGTGCAGGTTTCACAAGGAGTCATTTGAATAATGTGCTTGTGTGCCTTCTTTTTGTTGTTACTCTGATCATTAGTCTTTAACTTGTGAGTGACATCATTTTAGGGTAAAGGAAAGTCAGGGTTTTCTAGGATTCTTAAGGCTGATGTAGGATTAAACTTTGTTTAGTTAATGTAGGAACTATTTCTGTCATTGTAACATGGAAACATTTTCTTCACGTTTTAGGAAACCTACTTACTGTGGAATGTGAAATTAGATGAGTTAGTGTTGCCTTAGAGAAATCTGAAAGCGTTAGGTATTTTTTAGGTAAATGCTATGAAAGCCCTTTATTTCAGTAAAAATTGAGTGTAAAGTGTATGAAACCTATAGAATGTGGGCTGGTTTTGTTTTTAGAATCTTATAGTAGTTCTTTGGAATGTCTTTTAGGGAGGATTCTTTGGAAACCAGGTATCTACATTGCTTCAAGATGATCTTTATTCTTAAAGGTTTTTGGGGGTGTTTGGCAACCAGTATTTTTTGTAGCTATTGATATTTTCTTCAGTTAAACTATGATTTGTTTAAGCCTTTATTATTGCTGGATCCTGAGAGTATAAAATTTAAGAAGTTTAAAGTCCTTAGAGGGGGACTTTAATGCTAGTAGGGGAGATAGGCATCTTAAAAAAAGCAAAACAAAACAAAAACCTCTTTTCACAGTGTAATATACATAGTGGAACAGAAGCATTTTCAAAATACAGAGATGGGAATGATTTGGTTTGGGGGTGTTAATGGCAGTTTAGGGAAGGCACAGAAGAGATGATGGCTTTAGCAGGATTTTAAAAGGATGGATAGGAATTGGTGTGGAGGTTGGGGGAAGGTGAAGTCAGTAGGTGATAGCCTTTCCATGAAGAGCCTTATGTGCTGCATGAACGGATTAGTCTGTATGAGAGAGTCCATGAGAGTGTCATTAAAGAGTTTTGAGAAGAGGGAGATTGGAGATTTGGCATATATGTACAAGAGACAAGTTTTCCTGAAGCCTGTATTCTGTTTATTCATCAAGATGTGTGCTTTCAATGAATCAGATACCGTACTCAATAGTAGGTTTATCGCAATAAACAGAATCGAAGCCCTCGAGGAGCTTATGTTCTAGTGAGGGAAGACAATAAAATGTATTTCTCTCTTATAAGTGTTATGAAGAAAAATAAACCTGGATAGATAGGAAATGAATGTGGGAATTACTGTTTTTCATTGGGTAGTTGGGAAAGGCCACTCCAATATGGTGACATAAGAACGGAGATCTGTAGTGAGGTAGGGAGCCATGCAGATGTTACGAGAAGAAGGGAACAGTATATGCAAAGGCTCCTGTTTGGCCTTTTTAAGGAACAGCAAAGAGGTTTATTTGGCTGAAGATGAGTTTACATGTGTGATAGAAGATGGAGTGTCAAGAGTGGCATAGAGGGGCAGGGCAGATGGTGTGGGACCTGCTAGGTTAAGATAGATTTTACTTCAGATTTTACTCTTGGATGCTGTAGAAGTCTATATATACACATATTTGTGTCTTATAGTATCTTGTCTGTGAATATTAATGGATGTTGATTTTTCTTTAATATAAAAACTGAAAAGGTTAATGGTTCTGGATATGGAGTTTCTAAATGAGGCTTAATTTAGGTTGGCACATGCTCACTTACAGAGCAGATAATGTAAAAAGTAGAACTTTGAAAAGATCATTCCTTTATATCTGACAAAACTAGAAGCTTAGAAGTTATGAAGGATTTTTAGACAATTCCTTTCATTCTCCTCTTTTGGCTTCCATCGGTGCCTTAATATACCTACTCACTGCATAAAAATTTGCGGTTATGGTAATTTTCTTACACAGATTGAGAGGTCAGAAAGGAATTAGAAACTGTCCATTTGAAAATGACTCTTGTGGTATAAACATATGCTGTGTTCTTTCCTTTTCTCCCCACTTTAGGGAACTGCTCGCAGAAAGAAGAAGGTGGTTCATAGAACAGCCACAGCAGACGACAAAAAACTTCAGTTCTCTTTAAAGAAGTTAGGGGTAAACAATATCTCTGGTATTGAAGAGGTAAGTGTCAGATTTTATTTCTTTACAAAAATAAGATTTGATTGAAAACTTAAATGTTCGTGCATTAAATGATTTTTTTGACTCTACTGCCAACAGAATTTCATCTCTCTCTAAAATATGTTTCTACTCTATTAATATCAGGGAGATTGCTAAGTGTAAAAGGGATTAGATTGCACTTTCCATTTCAGGCAGAATTTTGCTTGTGCATCATGGTGAAATACTAGGTTACTTAGGTAGACTTCAGCTTTTGCTTAATACAGCGTTTGGTTTTAAAGGGATTTTGGTGAGTGTTGCTAATTTAACAATTTTTTTTTTTTCTTTTTAGGTGAATATGTTCACAAACCAAGGAACAGTGATCCACTTTAACAACCCTAAAGTTCAGGCATCTCTGGCAGCAAACACTTTCACCATTACAGGCCATGCTGAGACAAAGCAGCTGACAGAAATGCTACCCAGCATCTTAAACCAGCTTGGCGCAGACAGTCTGACCAGTTTAAGGAGACTGGCTGAAGCTCTGCCCAAACAATGTGAGTTTCCTAGTAGCAGTTTTGCCCAGGGTTACTGATTTGTCAGTAAATTTCTAAGATTTAGGGTGCACAGTGGATATGAATATTTTTAAATTTGGAAATGCAGACTTTCCTCTAAGAAATACCAATTTTTATACTGATTTTAAGCAGGTGTTCTTGGTGTGTTAAATAATTTATCTATTATGCTTTGATCGTTACACTTGATTAAGTGGAATGTTTGCTTTCTACTAGCTTTCTGTTTTGGATCAGAGACTAAAAATTTTACCTTTATTAGCTGGAAATGACGAAAATGTTAATTTGGGCTTCTGGTTTTTTTAATAACTGACAGTTAATTGAAATATATTTAAATATATTATAAATTATTAAACTTCTTCAGTTGTACAAATTCAGTTGGTATTACCAATAGTCTTTAAGAATTGGCCTCCTGCTATTCTGGTGTTTTTAATTAAACTGTAATAAGGATTTTGTTCGGGGCAGAAAATTGTGTGGTTGAATAGGTGTATATCAGGGGGTATAGCTACTTTATGCCGAAGCTCTCTGATTAAAATTTTGAGGAATGGAAATGTAGAAGTGAGACAGGTTTATTATATGGTCTGCTGTTTAGTCATCCATGTTTTTCTTGGGGTTTGCTCACTCTGCTTTAATCAGTTTGTGTGTGTTGGTGTTTTTTGTTTGTTTGTTTTGTCATGCCGAAAGACCTAAGAGGTTCTAGAAAGTCTTAGGCTTTCAGAGCTGAGGTAGGCTTTTGAAGGATTCCACTGAAAATTGTACAGGGCTAGTACTGTGAGGTCTCAGCTCTCAAGTGTAGTTCTTTTTCTTGTGTAATAAAAGGAAAGTGGAGGCTTACCAGTCAAAGGCACTTTTAATTTTTTGATTATTTTATTTTCACTTCAGTAAAGGTTTTTTGGTATGTAGGTTTACCTGTACCCTGTTGTAGGTGAGAGGGATTGAAAGGAGAATGGGTTTGGAATTTGGTGTGTTGGCTGGTAATAGTATTCTAGCTCATTTGTAGACGTCAGACTATCATGCTATTGCTAGTACTGTAAAAGAAATCCCAAATGTCACCATAAACATAAGTTGTAACAACACTTGACCATTCGTCTGTTGTTGTTTTGGTTAGTGTTCATTGAACATTTACATTTCCTTTCACAGCTGTGGATGGAAAAGCACCACTTGCTACTGGAGAGGATGATGATGATGAAGTTCCAGGTAGGAACTTTCACTTGTGGTTAAACTAGAGAATCTTAGCAAGGGAGAACGAAGAATCTTTGTACTATAGGAAAGATTACCCTAGGCCAGGGGTTGGGGAGGTATGTGAAATAGGGTAAAGTGGGGCAAAGGGAGAATGAGAAAAATAATGCAGTGTTACTCACCTGGGAGTTAGGTTTGTAGGCTTGGTTTTTCTCTGTTTGGGATCCCAAAAAGGTATCTAACCTTAAATATTGTGTAAATAGATATGTATGTAATAACCTAAATATAGTAGGTACTTGCAGATCACAAATGACCCTTATTTCCTACTTTGAGATCCATAAATGTATGAGAAGGCATGGAGAAGTTGTAGAAAAATCTTCTATATAATCATTCTGAAATCAGCAGAAAAACTCCTTTGGCAATCATGAGGCATTTTTCTATCCTAGCTGTTATTGGATAATTTATTTTGTTGTAAAACAGATATTGGGCAGTAGACTCCCTAGACTCAGAAGTATTTCCACATTGCATAGACAGGTATTCTCAGGAATCCAGGAAAACTTCAAATTGTGTGTCATGGTATTCTTTGATTCTGTCCCCCACATAACTAATATTACTTAACTAATTCTTGGAGTGGGGCAGGAATGGGTAGGGCATATACATATTCTTTAAGCATAATATTTATGTCATCGGCAAGTTAATAATTTCCCTCTTTCCCTTGTATTAATTATATGCCAAAATATACACTTCAAAATATGCCAAATTGAGTAGTGGTCTCATTGGAAATAAAAACAGGTGTCTAAATTTATATCCTAATTTAACTGTAGGATATATTTTGAGAGCATTTCCCTATCTTCTTTTTAAGACCTGCTGATTATTTTTGTAGACTTGGCTTTTTTTTCTGAGTTTTTACTTTTTTTTTCCTTTTCCTAGATCTTGTGGAGAATTTTGATGAGGCTTCCAAGAATGAAGCAAACTGAATTGAGTCAGCTTCTGAAGAAGATAAATCTTGAAGTTACTGGGAGCTGCTATTTTATATTATGACTGCTTTTTAAAATTTTGTTTATGGATCTGATAAAATCTAGATCTCTAATATTTTTAAGCCCAAGCCCCTGGACACTGCAGCTCTTTTCAGTTTTTGCTTATATACAATTCATTCTTTGCAGCTAATTAAGCTGAGGAAGCCTGGGAATAAAGTTTGAAACAAAGATTAATAAAGTTCTTTGCTTAGTATACGGTTTTATATTTTATTTCATTGATACTGATTTGTACACAGAAAGCAAAATTGTTTATAGAAAGCTAATCATGGCATGTAATATGTCTGATAACCATGGATGGAATCTGATTAAAGATTTAAAATGACAGTGTAAGTATCAAAGGTGGTTTAAAGTTCTTATGTCTGAAAACTTTTTTCTCCAGCAGGCCTCAGGGCTTCCATGGTTTGTGATGGGTGTAATTATGAGACTAGCATATTCCTTCGTGGGTAAGCAAGGAGTATTTTTCTCTTAATATTGTCTATATTGTAAACATATACTGAGTGCCTTATATGTATTATAACACTTAATTTTCTCTCATTTAATTCTCAATCTATGAAGTAGGGACTAGTAGCTCCATTTTGTAGCTATAACCGAGGTTACATCAAAAAAGTTAAAGTAGTTAATCTCTTAACTCCATTCTATGTAGTGTATTTTCTAAGATACCTGAAAAAAAGTAGTGTTTGTGTTAGGAATGTCATCGTATCTTCCTTAAGTGATAACACTTTAAATGAATAGGACTACTTTTTTCTTTAAAGTTGTTTTTGTTACTTTTTAAGTTAACAGTAATATTGACATGCATGTATACAGTTGTAAGAATTTTAACACATAATATGACTGCCACCATAGAATACTGAACAGTTCCATTACCCCAGAAAATTCCCTCAATATAGGGCTACTTTTAAAAAATTGTATTAGCAGTCATAATGCCTTAGTTTCTGCTTGCAATAATAAGAATTCATTTTAAATTTTCATTCTAATTGGAAAGTACCTTTTGTGAAGGTACTATACAGCTATATCTAAAAGTCAACTATTAACTCAAAAATGAGATGCTGTGCAAAAAATATTTGCACATCTTAACATTGTATTTTCTTCAAAGGATGTGTATCAGTTCTGTTAAGGTATACTGCTACAGTAAGCAGGACTAAGTCTCAGTGGTTTACAAAATTAGGAAACAAGTACATGTCTCCAGACTACTGTGGGTTAGGTTGGGCTGTGCTACATACTCACTCCAGGTCCCAGACTGATGGAGCAACCTCTATTTGGGACACTCAGTTTCCTGGCAGAGTGAGAAGATGGTGGGTCACGTGCTGGCTCTTAAAGTGATACAAGTATCACTTCTTGTATATAATTGGCCAAGGCAAGTGGAGTGGCTTACCTGGAGGGCAGAGGGTTTGGAAGTCTTGGAGTAGAGCCTGAGGATTTACATATCTGATAAGCTCCCAGGTGATGCTAGTGCATTTCCACTGGTGATGCTTCCTTTGAGCAGCACAATTAGAGATTTTCTCAACTCATCCCAAGAGATGGCAGTGACAGAGGCTGATTTGAGCATGTGAAGATGGCCGCTGTCTGAATATCCTTATAGTTATTTGCCTTAGATCTGTATAGGAAAGGGACTAAATAGAGAAGTGCAATAGATTTCTAGGCCACTTGCTGCTTGTAGCAGATGCTGGCTAAGGTTAGTACTGTTTTGCCTGCGCTTAGAGACTTTTTTTTCTCCCAACAACCTCTAAAAATGTTATTTCTTTGGTCCATTATTTAAAGGATCTGGTGGTGTGTGTTGGTGGCTATAGACAGGTAAGAAAGGTTTTTCTTGTAACATTTTCAGTATCAAGATAGGCAGGGTTATGCTACAGTTAGAAATGACTAGAAACTTTAGTTGCTACAAAGATTTGTTCGTCAGGCTTGATGTTTGTGGTTTGCCTGTGGCTGGGCTCCACTTTACTTCAAGAACAGCCTCTAATCAGAACATTTCCAGTCTCAGGACAAGGAAAAGAGATGGCAAACAATCAGCTGGCTTTTCAGACTTAGACGTTGGGAAGTGATACACATCATTAAATTTCGGCAGCCAGAGCAAGTCACATACGTAGTCAAGTCTGATGGCCATGAGGATTGGGGAAGTATAATCCTCCCCCAGAGCAAGATAGCAGATTTTTTTTAAAACAATAATACAATCTACCATATCCTTATAATTTTTCTTAAATTGCCCACAATTCCTGTGGCTATTATGTTAAGCACTGTATAACTCATTTTATATCATCTTACTGATTGTCATAACAATCTCCCCCAAAGAGCCACATTATTCGGATAAGGAAACCCTTAAAACATACCCCTTAAGTGGTAGAGTGAGATTCAAACCCAGGTCTGCTCTTTTGACCTCAGTACCTATTGGAAAGAATTTCAGGTCCTGGCAGGCTGGAGGGGCAGATGATTCTAGTCTGGTTGATCTTTTGGCTGTTGTCCCAATTTGCTGGCTGTTGTCCACTGCTTTTAAGACTAGCCCTGAGCCAAACTTACTTTCAGCTGGATCTGAACCAGGGTTACACTAATGAAGAGATAGGCATTGATTATGAACTGAGGATTCTTAGGATTAATACTCTTTATTTGTTGAACTAACCGACCTAGAGTACACTTGTGTCATCCCCATTATAACCCTGTGTTGTAAGGGCAGAAAGCTACATTCTAAAATTTGGAAACAAGTTTTTAAAAATATGGGTCAAAGGTCACTGACGGTTGGGTCTGATTTCTACCTATCATTTTTTTCTCTATTCCATAACACTGGATTTGTGCTTCGGTTGATTTCTACCAATCATTTTTTTCTCTATTCCATAACACTGGATTTGTGCTTTGGTAGCTCTCCCCACCCCACCCCTTTAAGATACATATGCTGTGGGGAGAGAAATCTTAAGGGGACTAATAACAGTTTTTAGCCTTTCCAAAACAATAGTTAGAAAAGTCTTCTATTCACATAAATTTTCATGACTCCAATCAGCACAGTCTTGACTGCCATCTTTGCAGCGAGTTCTGGGAATGCAGGCACAGTCGGCAAAGAAAACAGTATCACATCTGTAGCCTGAACACTTTGGGCACTGTGAAACTAGACAATTTTATTTGTTTTTAAAACCGTAACTGTTAAAATGTCAAGGTGAACTGGAAAAGATACTATTGGAAAAAAATAGCCATTTGGATTTTTAAAATATTAGGGAAGACTGTCCAAGAGGAATATTGCAGATGTTTATTAAAGATTCTACATATTTGGGTGAAAGAATTTGTACTCTGAAAAACCAAGAAGAGTACTATTTCTCTCTATCAGCCTGAGAATAAACATACTGACACACTACGTAAACAAGGAAAGGTCCATATGAGTTTATACGTTCAATAAGCAAGGAAGAGAATCAGTATTTGGTAATTGGCAGCTAGCAAGAAAGATCTGTTTATACTTCTAGTCTTTTGTTGTCAACACATTGTTAGATAACGTGCAACTCCTAGGAAGCATTTCTATTTCTTCCTTCCATGAGGACTAGACAAAAGGCAGGATATGATCTATTTAGTGTACTTTATTTCCGATGAGTCTTTTACATTGCTAATTGGGGCCATGTGGTATTGGAAGCGTATCTACCACCGTGGTTTTAGAATAATCCAGTTTACCAGACTGTAAAGTGATCAGGGGTGCTGCACAGTGTTAAACCACCATGGAGAACACTGTGGAAGGCAGAGAGGAGAGTGGAGGAGGAAGGGCAAAAGGTTAAATAAACAACAACAACAAAAAATCTTTGAAAGTCAAAGCATTCAACAGACTTTTCTTTGATCTTTACTAAAATTTCCAAAGAAATCAAACAGAATTTTGGTAACAGACAAGAATTGTCCGTCAAGGTTAATCTTAATCTTTGTTAATCTTTGCAAATCTGGCTTTATTTGCTTCTTAGCTAGAGAACTCACCTACCTTAAATATGCAAACTATTGGAAGTGATAGAATTGCTTAACTGTGAATGTAAATATCCTTAGGAAGGTTTCTGAGCATGAGTTAATTTATGTGGCTGAAATGTAAGGGTAGCAACTCCAAGAACCCATTAAAACCTTAATTACATATTTTCATCTTTACCTGATTCATCTGAACAATCCCCACAGTCGTTTCTTGTGTCACACACCTTGTCCACGTATGTCCAAGTCTTCTGGTTGGGACACTTGAATATCAAGTTTTGTGAGAGACTGCTGGGCATTTGGCCTGTATAGACAACAGCATTATTTCTCATAGAAACATTCGTTCATTGATAATGTTTTAATTATAATTCTGAATTTTAGATATTAGTTGCTGGTGACTGCTTTTTAATTTGAATTGTTTGTCCACCTCACCACAATATGTGGCAGACTCATCTTCACTGTGACTGCAGTCCAGCCTGCCGTTACAGAGCAGGGAGGGGGGGCAAGCAAGTAGAGAGGTCCTCACACAAGAAGCCCAGTCGCTGTGAAGCTGTTTTACATGGTCAATACGACAAATCTGGAAGATTTATAAGACAAGTACTGGATGTTGACATATGCACCTGTGACCATGAACATCAAGCTCTAATAATAGAATAACCTGCCTTTAATAATCCGCTTTCTTCTTCCCCCTTTTGCTTCTTTCTATTGTTCTTTTTCCCATGATTTCCTCTCCTCCCTTTCTTTCTTTTTCTCCCCCATGCTCCCAAACTCTCTAGGCCGACTTAGCTTGCATTTCTTGCAATGCCAGTGGCCTTTGGGTAAACAAGTATGTACTGATTCCTGCCTGAGAAGGAAGGTGACCAGGAGGGGGCATCGAGCCTGGTATCTGCTTTGAGCTTCTCCACACATTGGTTCTGTGTATCTGTGCTTTTCCCTCTGCTTTTCTTAGCTAGAAATGAGAGCAAAGATAAATTGCTACACCAACCTCAAGGGGACACTGTGGGCTAAATTGAGATCATTGTTTAAATGCAATGAATCTACTAAAAAATGTGTGGGAGTTTATCAGAATAATGTGATCATATTTTTTAAAGAAATTTAAGTACTGTAAAATTTTGATGGAAGTTAAGAGGTAAATAGCAGATAGGTAACACATATCTCAAACATTTACACCTGAAATAACGTATTGCCAGAAAATTCTCGTTTGGTGTGTGTAGTGGTAAACAGGAAATATTTTAAATACCTGGGTTGGAGTTGGTGAGGGCTTGGGGAAGGTGCATTTTGCATCTTGAAAGTTTTATAGTTGGACTAGGTTAATAATTAAGAAGGAGGTAACACTACTGTGTGTATCCCTTAATCCATGAGGTGCTTGGACTGTGCTTGTGGCTGGTTTCACTCAAATTGCTAACAATATTTATTACCCCACCCAACCTCATTTAACACTGAACGATACGCTCTCCTGTATTGTTCACCACTGTATCCCTGGTCTCCCTAAATATGGCAGAAACTCCTTGCAGATAGAAACCATGTCCTGTGTAAGCTTCAGAGTTGGGCAGACCTGGAATGGAACCCCTGGCTTGTCGATTTACCAGCTGTGTGATCCTGGGCAAGTCACCTAACTTCCCTGAGTCTCTGTTCTTAATGGTTATAACAACAACCACCTCTCAAGGTTGTTGAAAAGAATGGAGTAAAGATGAGATGTGTTAGGTGTCCAGAGCAATGGTTGGCACATAGCACGTGCCAACCATCAATTATCAGTGGACTCACTCCATATCACCCATATCAGGAGACTCACTCATTTTGGAAATACATGGGGGATAAATATACTCTTGCTGGTGGAGTGAATTATTGACAGATCCATCACCTAGGGAAGAGACATACTTGCAGGTTTTACAGGTATCCCAAAGGTGATCCCAAGACTGATCACAGCAGCCATCACTCCAAGCACAAGAAATGCCATGCAGGAAATCCAGAGACACTGCTTCGTGGGAGGCCAGCATTGCTCTTATCACAACAGAACACACAGACACAGAGGAGAACAAGTTATCTTGGGGCAGAGGCTCGGGTTGGGGGTATGGTGTAAATTAGCCAGCTGTTGTCCGTGTTTATCTCAGTGTGAAAGGCAGGAGACAACATTCAGGACCTTAAATGTGTGCTTCGAGTTGTAGTGGTGCTTTTCCTGTCTAGTATCTAATTCAGTCTCCGAGCAACAGGCCTTTTGATGAATGGGTGTTGGTCCCTCGGTTGTAAATGAAGCTTTGAAATGAAGGAACAGGGCCAGTGAGATGGAGTGACTTCTGAGGTTTATACTGAGGTAAGGGGAACTGTCTCACCTCACTCTCAGGTCTCCTGGTTCCCTATCCAGGGCTGTGGCTACTGTGCCAGTGTTTCCCCAAACCTGGCTTTCAGGCTACCTACCTGAGAATCACGGAAGGAAATACAGATTCCTGGGCTCCCCCCAGACATACAGAATCTCTAGGGGGTGGGGCAGGGGGGTCTGAATATTTTTTGAGCACCTCAGGTCACTCTTACACACACCACAGTTTGGGAACTACAGCCCTGTGCCAAAGATGAAATGCAGACCTTGGTCTTGGGTTCCGAGCATTCCAAAGGACATTGCTTGCTGGTTCTGGAGTGAGCAGTCCTGGAAGAACAGGAGAGGCAGCTGCCTGACTGGTTTTACTGGCACGCCACGAAGAGAAAAACTGCTCAGACTACTCTCGATCTTTCCTCAGAGTTCGGCAGCACTGCTTTTTGCAAACAGTGAGACTCATCCTTGATATTTCTGTGGTGACCCATTGGCCAGAGTTCCTGATATCTCTGAACCTTCTTCTGGGGCCTGAGTCTGCAGTCAAACCCCCTTGTGTGTAAACAGTACATTGTAATAGAAGAGAGACAGGATGGCATCTTTTCATGGGAACCAGTCCTAGACTCCAAGGCTTTTTTTGTTCCTCTGACGAGGATAAACATTATTTTATCTCCAACACCTAATAGTGCTTCAGAGTCAACAGCCCTATCATGTAGCTGTGAACATTCACATTACTGGTGAAGAAATTTAGGCTTAAAAAATCTGAGGGGGCTTCCCTGGTGGCGCAGTGGTTGAGAATCTGCCTGCCAATGCAGGGGACACGGGTTCGAGCCCTGGTCTGGGAAGATCCCACGTGCCGCGGAGCAGCTGGGCCCGTGAGCCACAATTACTGAGCCTGCGCATCTGGAGCCTGTGCTCCGCAACAAGAGAGGCCGCGATAGTGAGAGGCCCGCGCACCGCGATGAAGAGTGGCCCCCACTTGCCAGAAGTAGAGAAAGCCCTCGCACAGAAACGAAGACCCAACACAGCCATAAAATAAATAAAATAATAAATACTTAAAAAAAAAAAAAAAAAAGAAAAGGTCACAGCCAGTAAGTGGTAGAACCAGGTGCTGGGATGCAATCAGACACGCCAAGGCTTTTTGCCACCTCACAGAGCTCCACTGAAGATCCTCCCTCAGCTGGATCACAAACACCAGGAAGCTCTTGCCCCTGAAACCAAAGTCTTCTGCTCCTGGGGTCGGTGTTATTTTGTCCTTCCCACAGCAGCTACAGCCTTTTAAAATGCTCTCACTCGGGCTTCCCTGGTGGCGCAGTGGTTGAGAGTCTGCCTGCCAATGCAGGGGACACGGGTTCGAGCCCTGGTCTGGGAAGATCCCACATGCCGCGGAGCAACTGGGCCCGTGAGCCACAATTACCGAGCCTGCGCGTCTGGAGCCTGTGCTCCGCAACAAGAGAGGCCGTGATAGTGAGAGGCCCACGCACTGCGATGAAGAGTGGACCCCGCTTGCCACAACTAGAGAAAGCCCTAGCACAGAAATGAAGATCCAACACAGCCATAAATAAATAAATTAATAATTGGAAAAAAAAATGTTTAAAATGCTCTCACTCTTTGAAAATCCCCCTCTGGGACTCTATCCTCTGCCTATAATTGGGTATATAGGAGAAAGCTTTATGTAAAAAACATTTTTTACATAGTCAAATTTGTAATAGGAGATGCTAAATGCTAAACAATGCTAAAACACTTAAGTCACTTTCAATATTTAAACATCCGTTTACTGGACTTCCTTGATGGTCCAGTGGTTAAGACTCCGTACGTCTACTGCAGGGGGCACAGGTTCGATCCCTGGTCTGGGAATCAAAATCCCACATATGGCGCGGCCAACAAAAACAACAACAAATCTGTTTACTAAAAGTGATCAAATAAGCTACTCACTTTTATATGTGATTGGTACTCGACTGTGCAAAACAGTCATATAGAAACACTAAGCATTAAAACAAAGGCCAGGGGAGCTACCAGTGGCTGTCTCTGGATTGTGGTTCATTTGTTCATCATTCATTCCTTCAGCAAATATTTATGGAACATCTGTGTAAGGCAGTGTGCTAGGCTCCATAGATACAATGGTGAACAAGACAGATGGATGTCGTCTGCCCTCAGTGAGCTGACAGTCTAGAGTACTATGTGATTTTTAGCAGAGAGGGTTTGCGTCAGAATCACCAGGGGGTGCTTTTTAAAAATTCATATATCAGTTGTTTGGCCTGAGGTAACCCAACACTGGAGCCGACCTGGGCTCTTTAATGGGGCTAATGACAGACTCTGGGAGGGCTCACGCCAAGGAGTACTTCCCAGAACTTCTGCTGCCAGTGTCCTTGTCCCCACGGTGAGCCACAGCCACCCCCCGCCTCTGCAGGAAACCCTCCAACACTAACAGTTCTCTGAAATATATGCCGAATACCATTTTTCAAATGAAGAACTGATACAGAAGAAGCTGTCTGCCCTAGGACTTAGAATTTTAGAGCTGAAAGCACTTCAGAGATCTCCTGCCCAAGTGGTTTTCAAACATCTTGTCGCGCAATCCCTTTCCTCAAAAGATACAAAACCAAAAAGACTGTAAAAGAGAAGCAAGAAGAACTACAATCCTACAGCCTGTGGAACAAAAACCACATTCACAGAAAGACAGACAAGATGAAAAGGCAGAGGGCTATGTACCAGATGAAGGAACAAGATAAAACCCCAGATAAACAACTAAATGAAGTGGAGATAGGCAACCTTCCAGAAAAAGAAGTCAGAATAATGATAGTGAAGATGATCCAGGACCTCGGAAAAAGAATGGAGGAAAGATCGAGAAGATGCAAGAAATGTTTAACAAAGACCTAGAAGAATTAAAGAACAAACAAACAGAGATGAACAATACAATAACTGAAATGAAAACTACACTAGAAGGAATCAATAGCAGAATAACTGAGGCAGAAGAATGGATAAGTGACCTGGAAGACAGAATGGTGGAATTCAGTGCTGTGAAACAGAATAAAGAAAAAAGAATGAAAAGAAATGAAGGCAGCCTAAGAGACTTCTGGGACAACATTAAAGGCAACAACATTCGCATTATAGGGGTCCCAGAAGGAGAAGAGAGAGAGAAAGGAACAGAGAAAATATTTGAAGAGATTAGAGTCGAAAACTTCCCTAATATGGGAAAGGAAATAGCCACCCAAGTCCAGGAAGCACAGCAAGTCCCATACAGGATAAACCCAAGGAGAAACATGCCAATACACATAGTAATCAAATTGGCAAAAATCAGAGACAAAGAAAAATTATTGAAAGCAGCAAGGGAAAAATGACAAATAACATACAAGGGAACTCCCATAAGGTTAACAGCTGATTTCTCAGCGGAAATTCTACAAGCCAGAAGGGAGTGGCATGATATACTTAAAGTGATGAAAGGGAAGAACATACAACCAAGATTACTCTACCCAGCAAGGATCTCATTCAGATTCAATGGAGAAATCAAAAGCTTTACAGACAAGCAAAAGCTAAGAGAATTCAGCACTGCCAAACCAGCTCTACAACAAATGCTAAAGGAACTTCTCTAAATGGGAAACACAAGAGAAGAAAAGGACCTACAAAAACAAACCCAAAACAATTAAGAAAATGGTCATAGGAACATACATATCGATAATTACCTTAAACGTGAATGGATTAAATGCCCCAACCAAAAGACACAGGCTCACTAAATGGATACAAAAACAAGACCCATATATATGCTGTCTACAGGAGACCCCCTTCAAACCTAGGGACACATACAGACTGAAAGTGAAGAAATGGAAAAAGATATTCCATGCAAATGGAAATCAAAAGAAAGCTGGAGTAGCTATACTCATATCAGATAAAATAGACTTTAAAATAAAGAATGTTACAAGAGACAAGGAAGGACAATACATAATGATCAAGGGATCAATCCAAGAAGAAGACATAACAATTATAAATATATATGCATCCAACATAGGAGCACCTCAATACATAAGGCAACTGCTAACAGCTATAAAAGAGGAAATCGACAGTAACACAATAATAGTGGGGGACTTTAACACCTCACTTACACCAATGGACAGATCATCCAAAATGAAAATAAATAAGGAAACAGAAGCTTTAAATGACACAAGAGACCAGATAGATTTAATTGATATTTATAGGACATTCCATCCAAACACAGCAGATTACACTTTCTTCTCAAGTGCACATGGAACATTCTCCAGGATAGATCACATCTTGGGTCCCAAATCAAGCCTCAGTAAATTTAAGAAAATTGAAATCATATCAAGCATCATTTCTGACCACAACGCTATGAGATTAGAAATGAATTACAGGGAAAAAAACGTAAAAAACACAAACACATGGAGGCTAAACAATACGTTACTAAATAGCCAAGAGATCACTGAAGAAATCAGAGGAAATCAAAAAATACCTAGAGACAAATGACAATGAAAACACGACGATCCAAAACGTATGGGATGCAGCAAAAGCAATTCTAAGAGGGAAGTTTATAGCTATACAAGCCTACCTCAAGAAACAAGAAAAGTCTCAAACAATCTAACCTACACCTAAAGGAACTAGAGAAAGAAGAACAAACAAAACCCAAAGTTAGCAGAAGGAAAGAAATCATAAAGATCAGAGCAGAAATAAATGAAATAGAAACAAAGAAAACAATAGCAAAGATCAATAAAACTAAAAGCTGGTTCCTTGAGAAGATAAACAAAATTGATAAACCATCAGCCAGACTCATCAAGAAAAAGAGGGAGAGGACTCAAATCAATAAAATTAGAAATGAAAAAGGAGAAGTTACAACGGACACTGCAGAAATACAAAGCATCCTAAGAAACTACTACAAGCAACTCTATGCCAATAAAATGGACAACCTGGAAGAAATGGACAAATTCTTAGAAAGGTATAACCTTCCAAGACTGAACCAGGAAGAAACAGAAAATATGAACAGACCAACCACAAGTAATGAAATTGAAACAGTGATTAAAAATCTTCCAGCAAACAAAAGTCCAGGACCAGATGGCTTCACAGGTGAACTCTATCAAACATTTAGAGAAGAGCTAATACCTATCCTCCTCAAATTCTTCCAAAATTTGCAGAGGAAGGAACAATTCCAAACTCATTCTATGAGGCCACCATCACCCTAATACCAAAACCAGACGAAGATATCACAAAAAAAGAAAGTTACAGACCAATATCACTGATGAATATAGATGCAAAAATCCTCAACAAAATACTAGCAAACAGAATCCAACAACACATTAAAAGGATCATACACCATGATCAAGTGGGATTTATCCCAGGGATGCAAGGATTCTTCAATATACGCAAATCAATCAATGTGATACACCATATTAACAAATTGAAGAAGAAAAACCATACGATCACCTCAATAGATGCAGAAAAAGCTTTTGACAAAATTCAACACCCATTTATGTTAAAAACTCTCCAGAAAGTGGGCATAGAGGGAACCTACTTCAACATAATAAAGGCCATATACAACAAACCCACAGCAAACATCATTCTCAATGGTGAAAAACTGAAAGCATTTCCTCTAAGATCAGGAACAAGAAAAGGATGTCCACTCTCACCACTATTATTCAACATAGTGTTGGAAGTCCTAGCCACGGCAATCAGAGAAGAAAAAGAAATAAAAGGAATACAAATTGGAAAAGAAGAAGTAAAACTGTCACTGTTTGCAGATGACATGATACTATACATAGAGAATCCTAAAAATGCCACCAGAAAACTACTAGAGTGAATCAATGAATTTGGTAAAGTTGCAGGATACAAAATTAATGCACAGAAATCTCTTGCATTCCTATACACTAATGATGAAAAATCTGAAAGAGAAATTAAGGAAACACTCCCATTTACCACTGCAACAAAAAGAATAAAATACCTAGGAATAAACCTACCTAGGGAGACAGAAGACCTGTATGCAGAAAACTATAAGACACTGATGAAAGAAATTAAAGATGATACCAACAGATGGAGAGATATACCATGTTCTTAGATTGGAAGAATCAATATTGTGAAAATGACTATACTACCCAAAACAATTTACAGATTCAATGCAGTCCCTATCAAATTAGCAATGGCATTTTTTACAGAACTAGAGCCAAAAATCTTAAAATTTGTATGGAGACACAAAAGACCCCGAATAGCCAAAGCAGTCTTGAGGGAAAAATACGGAGCTAGAGGAATCAGACTCCCTGACTTCAGACTATACTACAAAGCTATAGTAATCAAGACAATATGGTACTGGCACAAAAACAGAAATATAGATCAATGGAACAGGATAGAAAGCCCAGAGGTAAACCCACGCACCTATGGTCAACTAATGTATGACAAAGGAGGCAAGGGTATACAATGGAGAGACAGTCTTTTCAATAAGTGGTGCTGGGAAAACTGGACAGCTACATGTAAAAGAATGAAATTAGAACACTCCCAAACACCATACACAAAAATAAACTCTCAAAATGGATTCGAGACCTAAATGTAAGACCAGACACTATAAAACTCTTAGAGGAAAACGTAGGAAGAACACTCTTTGACATAAATCACAGCAAGATCTTTTCTGATCCACCTCCTAGAGTAATGGAAATAAAAACAAAAATAAACAAATGGGACCTAATGAAACTTAAAAGCTTTTGCATAGCAAAGGAAACTACAAACAAGACGAAAAGACAACCCTCAGAATGGGAGAAAATATTTGCAAACGAATCAATGGACAAAGGATTAATCTCCAAAATATATAAACAGCTCATGCAGCTCAATATTAAAGAAACAAACAACCCAACCCAAAAAATGGGCAGAAGACCTAAATAGACATATCTCCAAAGAAGACATACAGATGGCCAAGAAGCACATGAAAAGCTGCTCAACATCACTAATTATTAGAGAAATGCAAATCAAAACTACAATGAGGTATCACCTCACACCAGTTAGAATGGGCATCATCAGAAAATCTACAAACAACAAATGCTGGAGAGGGTGCAGAGAAAAGGGAACACTCTTGCACTGTTGGTGGGAATGTAAATTGATACTGCCACTATGGAGAACAGTATGGAGGTTCCTTAAAAAACTAAAAAATAGAATTACTATATGATCCAGCAATCCCACTACTGGGCATATACCAGAGAAAACCATAATTCAAATAGATGCATGCACCCCAATGTTCATTGCAGCACTATTTACAATAGCCAGGTCATGGAAGCAACCTAAATGTCCATCAACAGAGGAATGGATAAAGAAGATGTGGTACATATATACAATGGAATATTACTCAGCCATAAAAAGGAACGAAGTTGGGTCATTTGTTGAGATGTGGATGGATCTAGAGACTGTCATACAGAGTGAAGTAAGTCAGAAAGAGGAAAACAAATATCGTATATTAACGCATGTATGTGGAACCTAGAAAAATGGTACAGATGAACTGGTTTGCAGGGCAGAAGTTGAGACACAGATGTAGAGAACAAACGTATGGACACCAAGGGGGAAAAGCTGCGGCGGGGGGAGGGGGGGGCGGTGGGGATGTTGGTATGCTGAATTGGGCGATTGGGATTGACATGTATACACTGATGTGTATAAAACTGATGACTAATAAGAACCTGCTGTAGAAAAAAATAAATAAAATTTTAAAATTAAAAAAAAATTCTTATATCACAAGCTTCACTCCTGAAGATGGTGGTTTTGAATCTGGGATGGGGTTAGAGCATAATATACTTTTTTAAAAAGCTCCCTTAGTGATTCTGAAACCCAGCCAGGATGATAAATACTCTTCTAGAATAGAGGTCTCCAACCTTTTATCATCGTATATCCCTTCAGGAACAAAACAAATAAATCAAATAAAATTAGCACTTCCCTACAATATATAAATATTTATGTATATAAACAACAAGGTCCTACTGTATAGCACAGAGAACTATATTCAATATCCTATGATAAACTGTAATGGAAAAGAATATATAAAAAAATGTATATATATATATATGTATAACTGAATCACTTTGCTGTATAGCAGAAACTAACATTGTAAATCAACTATACTTCAATAAAAAAATTAAGAAAACAAAGTAATATTCTCAAAAAAAATTATGTATAAGTTCTATGCCTGCACTAGTCCACTAGTATATCATGTATATTGTAAAATATTGTCCAAGACTGAAACTTTAGAAGAATGAAATTAAATATACTATATAAAAATAAAAGTTCTAATATTTTCTTCCCTGAACCCATTGGAGCCGCTTGTGAGTCCCGTGTGGTTCATTTGGAAATTACTTCCTTGGTCTAAAGAATAATGGGGCTGTGAGTGGCAAACAAAAAAGCTGCTTTTAAGAACTCATTGCTTATTTAGAGCCATGCCTCAAGAGTGTTCAAAAGGCTAATGCAAATACTTATCATTAAAATAGAATTAGACATTCAAATAGACCTCAAACATTAAAATGGAATTAGAACAACAGAGCATATCTTTTTACCTCAGGGCCTAATGTGTAATTGGAAATCATTTCATTGCAGGTCAACAGACATGAGGAAACTTTATAGGGTCTCTGGGCCCTAAAATCATCTTAACTAAGCCCTAACAACAAAGAAGGTGGGCGAAGGAATTGTGCAGACTTTAAAATGAACAGAGGAGCTTGCACAAGTCCTAGGGCCTGAAGCCTGCAGTGAACCAGGGCCAGCCTGGAGCTGTGGGATCCTGAGTAGGGGTTGGAGCTGGACTGTTGAGCTGAGGTGCCCAGAGGGCAATAAGGCTTGGGCTTGCACGGTACTTCCTGACTTGCTGTGGAGACCCCATCCGATGCAAGGCCAATTTTCATACTGAAGAGGGCAGCAGAGAGCAAGGAATGGGCCCTCACTCCTCTTAGATGCTTTCAGAAAGCTAACCAATAACCACCACCCTTACTTGCTCAGGAGAGGCCTGGACCAGAAGGGCCAGGAGATATTCACATCTGTCCCCTGCTACTCAGGGATAACTGGCCAGGGCATTTCAAAGCGTTTAGAAGTCAACCTCTAGCCACTTGGCCCTGCCACTGTGATTGTGTTTTCCATTTGTAAGCAGGATGAGGGTTGTTTAAGCACCTGCACGTAAGCTGTCTCATTCACCTTCAGAGTGGACCTGTGATGCAAGGGGGATTATAGGACTGTTTCATTGATGAGGAAACAGATGCCTAAAGATGTAAACACTTGCCCAACCTTCCAGAGTCAGTTATTGACAGAGTTGGACTTGGACTTTAGTCTCCCAAAGGCAAGCTGTTTGACTTTTCCCGCTAAACTCTCTTTTCCCAGAGTTCGTCAGTTTCTCAAGGATCTGTAAATTCTCTATGAGAAATTTAAATTTTTGTTTTCATAGTGATGATCATCTGTAACAGTTATTATAAGCAGATTCTGAATCATATGGATGACCACACTTGAGTAGTGGCAGGTATCATCAGAATCCTTGTTTTTCTCTTTTGATTTGTGTTTATCTTTGAGTTTATACCAAGTGCAATCCAATTGCCTTCTTGGTATACTCTATCACTGAGATTTTTTGCAGCAGGCTGAACACAGAAATGTGGGAGAATTGAATCATCTCAGGACACACAAAATACGGGCATGTCAGACTAAAAAGGAACTTACCTCATAACGTCCGTGTTTACGTTTTCAGTAGATGTGCACTGTGGTCTCAGTCTTTGAAAATATCAATTTTCAACCATTCAATTAACAATAATTTTAGTAGTCAGTATGTTTTGAAGAATGGTCTGTTCTGGAGGGCAACAATAATTGGATTAGTTGCCCATTGAATGCAGACGAATATCTTCAAATCAAAGAGAAAACTTTACGGAGTTATCAAGTGACATCTGCATTGCTCACTTACAGCATGTTGGTTAAGTGGAAGGTTTCCTCCTCCTGAATTACAAACAAAGGCTGGGATGCATTAATACTTCTGTTTTGTGTGCAAACAGATGTTCTTGGGAGTTGTATTTTCAAACTCACAATATAGAAAAAGACCAAATATATGACCAGATCTGAGCTAACATTTTTCTACTATTAACCGCAAATTGGCAATTTAGTTTCTGCAAGACAATATCATCCACTTACCTATCACATTAAATTAATATCACAAATTTGAATTTCATTAGCTTTATGGTATTTGATTTCACTTTTGTTCTGCAATGATATAGTAACCTATAAACATGGAGTTTATACATTTTTATGGCTGTACATATGGAAATAACATTATAATAAAAATTAAAACGATAGTTGGGGGTCTGCAATAATTTCCCAAGAATGTGAAGGGGTCCATTCTTTACCTGGTTTGAGGAACTTACACCAGAAGAAGCTCTCTTATCCCCTTCCCACTCCAGGACAGCTCACCTCTGAGCACTGCCCACAGATTCCATTTCTTCCTCTTTCTTCTTCCCTAACATCAGCCCCAACTCTTACTGTAACTCCACACTGAGCTCCTGGGCCCATCAGGGGACCCTCCTTTTTGGGAAAAGTTTTGAGAACCTAATCTCGTTCAGTTACCTTATTTTATATATGAAGAAACTGGGGCCTTGTCTCTAATTCAAGGTCACTAGAGACTGTAGTCGGCTCTCCTGACCCTTAGCACAGGCAACAGATCCACAGAAAGAGGGCAGGGAGCAGCAGTCATTATTCGCACAGGCCTACTCATTTCCTGTTTTAAATGGGAGGCAGACTCGACCGCAGGCATGACACAGGGCATTAGGAGAGGGGTTATTGTGGACTCCTCACCCACTGGCCAACATGGTGCCCAGACTCCCAACCTGAGCCTCCTGCTTCCCTGAGCCAAGGCTACAGACTGAAGGGCACAGTCATTGCACTGGGAGTCAGCAACCTGACCCTGGACTTGAATCTGCCAAGGAGGAGCAGGCAGCCTTGGGTGAGCCTTTACCCCTATACAGGCCTCAGCTTCCCCTTCTGTAAAATAATCAGGGTTATGGTAGAATTTCAGTGTCTCCCAGTCTTCCCTGAAGATAACTCCTTGGAGTGTTTCTTAAAAACCCACATTCCTGGGCCCCAACCCAGATTTGGAATATCCAGGGGCAGATGCCTGGTAACTTGTATTTAACAAGGGCCTCAGCTCAATGCTATCATCAGGAAAACACAGGACTTGCTGAGCACTGAGGCCTCTGCCAGCTCTTAAATTTTGAGTCATCAAAGGCCCTGGATACACTGCAAGTGTGACTCTGAGAGGAAGAACCTGAAATCAGTATCAGCGGTTCACTCCTAATACTATTGTCAGTGAGTCACTCAGTAAGGCTCTGAGGGACTGGGGAAACAGGATGCGTGAATTTTAATGAGAAATTAACTGAGAGAGGGAAAGGGCAGGCCTTCAAGGGGAGGCAAAGGCAATTGTGGAGAGCAACGGTGTGGTTCTCCGGGGGTCTGGGGTTCGACACACTGGGGAGGCCTAAGCCTGGAGTAGAGCCATCTCACTTCCTCCAGGGCTCTGAGTGGAACCAGCTCTGTGGTTCTGTTTCAGCGGATGAGTGTCCACGATGGCATGTGGATGAGTGGTGGCCCCATGTCAGAGGAATCAGCTGGGCCCCCTGGTGACACGTCCTGACTCTAGAGGAGGCCAAGTGCCATTTTCTGTCTTAATGGGCAGTGACACCATCTAGTCAGAAATGACATGCAGCGATGAGGGGTGTGAAAGAAAAATTATTCTAACACTTGTTAGAATGGTAGGAAGACTTCTTTTGAGACCATTGCAAGAGGGGAAGACTAAACTCAACTCCAGATACAGCAAAGGCAAACTGGAGATTTATGGCCAACAAGCAGAGTGAGGGGGCCAGTGGACAGAAGTCACCGGGAGGAACTTGACCAGACATCAAGCGTAGGGGGATTCTTGATGAACGGGATTCTTGCTAAAGCAGGCCACGGTGATTACCTATCAAGGGTGGGGGATTCTCAATAAATTGGCTTAGGAAGAATTGTGCCAAGTCTGGGTCCAGCAGGCCAAGGTCAAGGGCAGCAGGCCAAGGTCAAAGGAAGCAGGCCAAGGTCAAGTTAAGAAGAGGGCTGAGAGTGAAACAGCATGTAAAATATTGACCAGCTGAAACTGGCTTTGCCTCCTGAAATAGGTTGATTGACTAATCAGACGAGTTATTTTAGACACAGCATGGCACCTGTGCAAGACAGGAAGCCAGGTCTCCAGGATGACTCCAGGACAAAAGAATAGAAATGTGTCCACCAGAGCCCTTTATGTGACGTGAGAAGTCCTTCAGTAGAGAAAATCTGGCTTCCAGCAGCACCAGTAGCTTATGAGGACTGATTTGAGACTAGCCAATCAGCTTCCAAGATTGAAATTCCCCTAACCCCTTAAATTTCTCCCGAACCCTGGATCAGAGAGGTGGATTTGAGTTAGACTTTCAGCCTCCTTGTCAGTTGACCTCACAATAAAGCTTTTTCTTTTCTCAAAAGCCGGTGCCATGGTATTGGCTTCTATGTGCGTCAGGCAATGAGCCCTTGCTCAGTAACAGGAGGAGCCTGATTAAGGTTTGGTCAGGGAAGAAGTCTTTGTTAGAGGCTGAGAACTGCCACGGTTGAGCTGAGTTAACAAAAAGCTGGTGGGAATCTGAATTTCTCTGTGTCAGGCTGAGGAAGTTGACTGAGAGGAAGAATCATCCTCAGGTAAATATGGGGGATTGAACTGGGGGTTTGTATTTCTTAGCAGAAGCAATGTTAATAATAATAAAATAGTAATAACTATAGCTCTGATTTATTATTTACTATGTGCCAGTAATGTTATATACATTATTTGAAATCCTTAGAAAAACCCTCAAAGATGGTATGATTATTTTAACTTTACAGGTTAGGAAACAGGCTCAGAAAAAATGTTAAGTCAGGAGTTGAATCCAGGTCCCTTTGATTCTAAAACTCTAATTATTTCCACCATGGCATGAATCTTATATATAGCCGTTTGGAGAGAGAATGGATTTGTAAAGTGAATGAATAAATGAACACATCAATTCTATTCAAGCCTAAAATAGGTTTCCTGATAAAAGAACTCATCTCTCGCAAGTCCCAAGAATTGTACGAGCCTCTTACTTATACTAACTTCTCCTCTCCCTCTGTCATGGTTTCACTGCCTCAACTTCGATAATGTAGTTAAAAAAACAAGTGACTAAGATGCCTAACAGGGAGGGTTAGTTGGCTGCAAGCCTGGATACTTAGTGGGCAGCTGAGCTCTTGGAAACCCTGGGGATGGAGGAGGACCAATGGGCACCGCGCGGGCTGCCTGGGTGCATTGATGTCCTGGGGTCACTGACTTCTCCTTGCCCATTTTCGACTAAAGGCCACTGGTCAAAGTGGTGAAAGGAGAGAGGAGGCTTGTGACCTAGGTGTGGAGAAGCTTCATTCCACAGCCCGCTCTCTGTGGTGATATAGCCTGTTCCCAGAAATGCACCGTTGATGTGAATACTCAAATGGCTAGAAATATTAAGAGCTAATCCAAACCATCAGAATGGTTGGCTCCAACTCCAGCAAAAAAGGATAAACAAAATCTTTCTAAATTGGGAAATGGCTCGGGGTTATTTTTCTTTGTTTTTCCAACTCATCAGAGATAAGCTTTCATCACCAGAATGTTTTATTAATATTTTTCTAACAGGCTTTATTATTTTGTTAATCAAGCTAATCACAAGCGTAGCATCTTTATGTCTGTATTACTGATTGGTTTCTTTCAAACCATGTTGACATTTTAGTTGTTTCTGAACCAACTTTTTTTTCTTTCTTTTCCTGAAATGGGTCATGTCTTATTGGCTTCTTTGAAGATTGGCTGCCTTTTTAGGGACATTTTAATCATACTGACTGGTGTGCTTATGAAATGTATAGTGAGGACAGATTGACAGAAGGCTGGAGTGGAGAAGAAGGAAATAATTATCTGCCTAGTGCAAAATATGTACTTGAAATTTTCTATGGAAGCCACCAACTATAAAAGGTCATGAAATAGTGGTGTGAGCTGTTTAAGAGAACACAGTTGTTTTGTGTCTGGTCTCAGCTTGTGGAGAGTGATGCCATCAGGGAGGAATGCCTGGGGGCACTCACCCCAGCAGGTACTACTTGTGGTGAGGCCCCCCACAGATATTCCCCAACCAATGTCGTGGCTGGACCTGCCCTTGCGGTTCCTGTTATAGTTGCAAATCGTACCTCAACAACAACTGGTTGTATCAGAGAACTTTGAAAAGACAAGGTTTATTACTCAAAAGTCCTAGAGGGTGCATAGCACACCTGAGGTCACACAGAGAGGTTGTGGTGTGGGTCGACAGAACCCAGGGTTCTGCCTTTATTGGGGTGGAAGTTGGAGTGCTTAGGGTTTCATGGGTTCACTCTGTTGGTGAATTCTAAAACTAGGATTAGAATATAACCTAGGTCCTAGTATTATTTAAAATAAACACTTGTTGTAGTTGTATCTTGCTCCAAAGAAGCCATTACGTATTTCATCAAATCTAAGGTGCTTTTGAGATTGAGGATTTCTCCATCCTATTGGAATGCGTCAATGGAAAATTTCCTATTACTACATCATGACTGCCACCTGGTGGACAGTTATTGTATGACACATTGACTGCATCCTACTTTCACAGATGGCGTGCTGATTTTAGAGGTTAAAATGAGAAAAAAATAGAGTGCACTTTAGAATCGTTGAATAGGGTATGTTTGCATAAAAATATTAAGGACTAATTCTTCATTTTACATAAAATGTTCATATTAGCTCCTTAAATAATGACTCTGGTTTTTAAAAAAAATAGTTTGATTTACTAAATCCCAGCATTAATACACAATGTTGATGAAGTGTCACTATTGCACAGAGGAGGTGACAGCCGGCAGTGCAGCCTCACAGAACCTGTGCTTGTTGCCTGCCTTTCACCTGCTGAGAGAAAAGGCTCCTACATCAGTACATCATTAGTCCTGATCATCTTCCTTTATTTTCTCTCTCTCTCTCTTTGCTTTTGGAAAATATAGATAGAAAATTATTCACAGTCAACTTCTTCTCTTTTAAATAAAAAAGTTAATAACAGACCTCATAAGATAGGTAGTGGGTTTCTTGGGGTTTTTTTTGTGCCTCAGTGTTTCAGCCTGGAAAATGCCAAGGGACAGTCCTCTGTGTATTTCTATTGTGAGCATGTACAGAGCACAATCTTGGGAGGTCTGGCTTCTTTACTATTTGCTAGCTGTGCAAGTCTCATGCCTCTTTGGGTGTCGGTTTCCTTGATTGTCAAATGGATACACTCACCAATCCTTCCAGCTCCTAGGGACTCCTGAGTGAATCCAATGAGGCAATGGGCAGATGCATTTTGGTAACTATTAAAAGCTTTCTGCAAATGTATAATGAGAATCGCTGAAAAAAATACTTGGAGAGTGTTTTGGCAAGTGCCCGAGGTAGTCGAAACAAAACTTTTCAATTTAAAATTTTTTTGACTTTTAAAATAATTTGGAACAAAATCAAAGTATTGGATCTAAGTCTGTGTGCTGTAAAGAATTTGGCCAATTTTAAGGTTTAAAAACGATGACAAATTATTATCTTATGGGATGGCCATTAAGCCATTGGCAATGGCATTCAAGTCCTACTCAGTGGGGAGACATGAGTTTGGTGCACAGGTTGCTGGGAAGCCCACCCAAGAGCAGCCTCAACTTTCTCCCAGGTGTACGTTTATGTGGCAGGTATGTGGGGACTTCCTGAGCTGGAGCATGAACCCCTCTCTTTAGGCAGCCAAAGATAGTTTCCAAAATGAGCCCTTGAGGCGGTAGGGAAGCTTGTGACTTAGGGACAGTGTGGGGAGCAGAGCCAGCCCTCCTCAAAGCAGGTGAAGACAGAGGCTTTCCTGAACTCTTCTGTGGCTTTGTCACTTGGGGATTCCCCTCTCCTTCTCCTCTTGATGGCCCTGATTTGGAATAATCCTTCCCAGGTCCTGACTAAGTCTCTGACAGAGGATTATAAGTGTGTGTGCCCCTGGCACCTGGAGATGCAGAAAATCTGACCTCCGAGTCCTGTGGCCTGTGAAAAATCTGCTTAGGTCATGATCATGGAAAGTCGTCTTCAGCAGGATGAAAATTATGGCTGGTTTTTTATTATCTTATAAATAATTTAGTCTGCTTATAACTTTTAGGGCAAAAAACTTAACCTATATATTTATTTTAATTGAGACTATGTGTGTTTATGTATATAGTTAACTTTATTAAAATATGCCTTTATAATGAAACTATTATATGTGTGTCATATTCATATGTCAATATAAGCATATTGACTTTTTAAAAAAATTTATATTTTATTTATTTTATTTTTGGCTGTGTTTGGTCTTCATGCTGTGTACAGGCTTCCTCTAGTTGTTGCAAGCGGGGGCTACTCTTCTTTGCGGTGCACGGGCTTCTCACTGCGGTGGCTTCTCTTGTTGCGGAGCACGGGCTCTAGGCGCAGTGGGCTTCAGTAGTTGTGGAGCGCAGGCTCAGTAGTTGTGGCTCGTGGGCTGCAGAGCGCAGGCTCAGTAGTTGTGGCGCACGGGCTTAGTTGCTCCGCAGCATGTGGGATCTTCCTGGACCAGGGCTTGAACCCGTGTCCCCTGCACTGGCAGGCGGATTCTTAACCCCTGAGCCATCAGGGAAGCCCGCGTATTGACGTTTATGGAAAGTTGGTTACTGCAAGTGACTGGCAGTGGATGTATCTGAGCCATTCTTGTGCATAATCTTTAGTCCCTGGGAACCCCGAGGGACTAAGTGGGATTTAACCCCAACCAGCTTGGTTACTCAGAATATACCTGCAACCACCCTCCAGGTAAAGTTTCCTAGGAGCCAGAGTCTGGGAAACACCTACTGCTACTTTAGGTGCCTTGAAGCCATTGGCTGAAACACAGAGAAGGTATCACTGAATGGCTCCTGGGACATGACCTAATGATTCTTGTTTTGCAGAGCCATTTTATTTATTTATTTATTTATTTATTTATTTATTTATTTTTGGCTGCGTTGGGTCTTCGTTGCTGCGTGCGGGCTTCCTCTAGTTGCGGTGAGCGGGGACTACTCTTTGTTGCGGTGCACCGGCTTCTCATTGCAGTGGCCTCTCTTGTTGTGGAGCACGGGCTCTAGGCATGCGGGCTCAGTAGTTGTGGCTCGCGGGCTTAGTTGCTCTGTGGCATGTGGGATCTTCCCAGACCAGGGCTCGAACCCGTGTTCCCTGCATTGGCAGGCAGATTCTCAACCACTGTGCCACCAGGGAAGCCCTGGTTGATGTTTGATGGTGTCTTTTCCTATCTTTTTACTTTCAATCTATCTGCATCTTTATACTTAAAGTATGTTTCTTTAAAATAGTAATAGGTGATTCTTGCTTGGTTTCCTTAGTCCAGTCTCTTGGAATGTCTAGTCCTCGTACATTTAATGTTGAATTTAAGTCTACCATCTATTCTTTGTTCCCATTTTTCTCATTTCCTGCCCTCTTTTGAATCAATCAAATATTTTTTTTTTATCATTCCATTTTATCTTCTATGTTAGCTTTTCAGTTCTGTATTATTCTTTTGCTTATCTACTTAAGGTGACTGGTCAAGGCTCTCCAAAGTGAATTTCATATGTATTGTATTTGTTCCTCTTTCTCCTTCCAGTGCTTCTCCCCACTCAGCCCAGGTGCTCCACAAGATGCTGACTCTCAGTTGAATGGGCATGACTGGTGGGTACTAGGGTAATCTCAATCTCCATGACTGGTTCAGAAATGAGCATGTGACCCAATTGCAGGAAATAAAACTAGAAGAGAGATTTTCTGGAAGCTTCTGGGGAAGTTCTTCCTCACTGTATTGGAAGGGGGTATGGGACACCTCTTTCTCTCAGTGGACTGGACAGAAACGAGGAAGCATATGGCCCCTGCTATTGGAAGTCACACTATGACCCCCAGGGCAACCAGACTTAGGATGAAGCTGAATTGTGGCCAGCAGAGTGCAGAGCCTGAAGGAATCCGGGTCTTACTTGACATTGTTAAGCTGCTATCTATGAACCAACCTTGAAGTGTACCTAACTCTTCATGTGAACAAATACATTCACTTATTTATTTAAGCCATCTTAGGTGGGTCTTATTTGATAGCTAAAAGCATCCTAACAACAGATACAAGAAGTATACATTATTTTTATATTCAGAAAAGTAATAAAGATCAATGTTTTGAAGTGCCTAAGTATTAGGGATTTGACATTTACTTCCTAAAGCCACAGAAATAATTTTCTTCCTCCAGTTCATTCCTGCTTGACAATGGCTTTTGTTATCTATTATCTCACAGTGCTTTGTGGTTAGTTAATCTGTATTGCATTGAGGCACAGTGACCGTGACCCCAGCAGCCAGCACAAAGCTTGACATTTGTGCTAGGCTCTTTCTCGTAAGACAATAGTGGTTGATATGTTTGATTTCTCCCCAAGTAGGAGGCTACGTGAAAGCTGACCAAGTACACAATGCTCTCTTGGGGAGGGCCCTATAACATCTCATCAACATAGGCAAGGAGACATTATCTTTATTTTATTTTATTTTTTTTTTATTTTTATTTTTTAAATGCTATTCTTGTCTGCTTACATTCTTTTTATGTATGTATGTATGTATGTATGGCTGTGTTGGGTCTTCGTTTCTGTGCAAAGGCTTTCTCTAGTTGCAGCGAGTGGGGGCCACTCTTCATCGCGGTGCGCGGGCCTCTCACTATCGTGGCCTCTCTTGTTGCGGAGCACAGGCTCCAGTCACGCAGGCTCAGTAATTGTGGCTCACGGGCCTAGTTGCTCCGCGGCATGTGGGATCCTCCCAGACCAGGACTCGAACCCGTGTCCCCTGCATTGGCAGGCAGACCCTCAACCACTGCGCCACCAGGGAAGCCCTGGAGACATTATCTTTAAAAGAAGAATCTGGAATGGCGCAGAGAGAGTGGTTTATCTTCTGAACAGGCCAAACTCTGGCTTGGTTAGGTGGATGGGCTCTTCCTTAAATACTGACACGCTGTTCCTGACTCAGCTGAGAGGGCCTTTGAGGAAGGGGCTCACTGAGACAGGGGTACATGCAGTTGACTTAATTCTTGTTGACAGTCTCCTTGGAAGAGGGGCAAACACCAGGACAGCCAACTAAGAGGAAAAGGTTTTCTTAACAGGCATGCATGATGGAGGAGGCGTTACCTGGCCTTGTGACCCCTGTGAGCTGGCATGGGTTCTGGAGGCCAGTGCTTCAGTCAACGCCCGTGTCTCCAAGGAAATCCTAGAACAAAGGAATAACAAGATAAGCTCTTTGGTATTTGTGGGTGAAAATTGCTGTCCTGGATGTTCAGGACTCCTTTTTATCCAAAAGGTAAGCAAGATAAGTAAATAGTCACATGGCATCAAACGTGGGCTCTGTCTTTAAGAAATGCAGGTTAATAAAGGATGTTGAGTCACAGCTAACAACTTGCTGAACAACAAGGTGAATTACAAAAGGTAAGATTAGGGTTTCAAAATTCTTTATTTTGTCATATAGGCTTAAAAGGGTACATGTTTATCTTTACCAAAAAAATCAGAGCAGGTACCAACAGGCCAGAGAGAAAGGATAAACTAGGTTCTTTCATAAGGTTCTTTGTAGACAAGATGGCAATGTGAGAGGCAAATGTTAGGATGTGGTTTGGAATATGCTGGTTCCACCAGCCAGGAGCTAATAGCCCCTAGAGCAGGGGTTCTCAGCCTTGACTGTACATTAGAATCACCTGGAAAACTATTATATGTCCTCATACGGCATCCTAGATTGATAAATCAGACTCTCTGGTGTGGGGGGCAGAGGGCAGGCCTCAGTGTTTTCTTTTTTTTTTTTTTTTAATTAATTAGTTAATTAATTTTATTTTTGGCTGCATTGGGTCTTCATTGCTGCAGCTAGGCTTTTCTCTAGTTGTGGCGAGCGGGGCTACTCTTCATTGCGGTGCACGAGCTTCTCATTGCAGTGGCTTCTCTTGCTGAGGAGCACGGGCTCTAGGCACACAGGCTCAGTAGCTGTGGCTCGCTGGCTCTAGAGCACAGGCTCAGTAGTTGCGGCGCATGGGCTTAGCTGCTCTGAGGCATGTCGGATCTTCCCGGGCCAGGGATCAAACTTGTGTCCCCTGCATTGGCAGGCGGATTCTTAACCACTGTGCCACCAGGGAAGCCCAAGCCTCAGTGTTTTCTAAACCTCTCCAGATAATTCCACCGTGGCAATTGAGAACCAGCTGCCCTTGGAATGGACCTTTCTTCCATCACTCTAAATTGCTGGGCCCTCTGGTTTCCCTCAGGACATAGGAGTTTCTGTTGTGTCAACAGGAGCACTGATGTTTCGACACAGCAGAACAAGTGGCATATGGGAAACCCAGTAATAGACATATTTGAGCCTTGAACATACTTCAGTTAGTACATGACATTTTTTTAAATTGAAGCATAGTTGATTCAGAATGTTGTGTTAATTTCTGCTGTACGGCAAAGTGATTCAGTTATACATATGTATACATTCTTTATATTCTTTTCCATTATGGTTTATCATACGATATTGAATATAGTTCCCTGTGCTGTATATTAGGACCTTGTTGTTTATCCATTCTATATATAATAGTTTGCATCTGTTAATTCCAAACTCCCACTCTACCCCTCCCCCAACCCTCTCCCCCTTGGCAAACACAAGTCTGTTCTCTATGGCCATGATTCTGTTTCTGTTTCATAGATAGGTTCATTTGTGTCATATTTTAGATTCCACATATAAGTGATATCATATGGTGTTTGTCTTTCTCTTTTTGACTTACTTCACTAAGTATGATAATCTCTAGTTGCATCCATGTTGCTGCAAATGACATTATTTCATTATTTTCTGTGGCTGAGTAGTATCCCATTGTCTATATGTACCACATCTTCTTTATCCATTCATCTGAGTACATGACATTTTTAACTTGTCCTCAGGATGTATGGGATGAGGGGAGATGATTTTTAGCAGAGCCACACTCGCTCGGTATGCAGATTCACTATGTAAGATCTGCAGGGCAGGGCAGGGCAGGGCACTGGGTCTGTGTGGGTCTCCACTGCATCCCCGGGGCCCAGTCCAAATCAGCACAGAGTAAGGGCTCAATAAATGTGTGTCGAAGGATTGAATAACTGTTAGAGGAAATTTCTTGTTTCCAACATTTAACCTTTTGGAGGAGAGATGGTGAACATAAAATCAATTAAGCACCAAGAAGGTACTGAACATACTTTCCACAAAGTGATTCTGGGATATGTAATATATCCAACTATTCTCAGGGAATATGAAGAAGGAAAATAACAGAAACATCTACAAGTTTAAGATACTACCCAGGTTCATAAACTAACATGAGTGAATCTGAATGAACAATTTCACTGAATTTATGAATAAAAAATAAAACGTGGGGCAAATGTATCATAGTGGTCTGTACTCCATTTCACAGAGAGGAAAATTCAGCTGGCAGTGAGTTTGGGAGGGTCTGTTCTCAGTGTAATAATTATGTATCCAATTGTAGTTTCAATCCCACAGAGCATAAAATCACCAATAATAATTTCATGCTTCCCGTCACTGACATGATAATAATGCAGGTGGATCGCGTTTTTGTGCACCAGCTCCTATTACACAGCTCAGAAAAGGCTTTACTGTCTGAAGAGGAAAATGTACACAGCAGACCATAAACCTTTGAAGTTTACTTTAATCAAAAAACATTTACACAAATATCTGTGGGCTGTACCCCTTTTCTTAAATGGTTGCATCTCCTGTCTAAAGACATACCTAAAAAAGTTTCAATCATGTTACAGTCCTTTTTCATATCTTTATTATTTTAAAACCAATCTATATGTATTGTAAAAATTTCTAAGCAACAAAAAAATGTGAAAACTTACTCTTGCCATCCCGAGTTTTATCAAGAGTATCCACTACAAAGGAGTAAGGTGGTGAACTTTTGAAGCTCTTGTAAGGTATGTAAATCTGAAAAGGACTGTCACAGAAAAAAATCTGAATATTAAAGAGAAAGGACACTTACTTTAAGGATTTTATAATAGCCAGAGTTTGTCCTGCCTTTCATTCTATTTTTATTCTCTTTACAACTATCAGATTTGTAAACATTTTATCTATCACATAGGAAATCACCTAACAGATAGAAGTGCATTCAATGCCACCTACTGGAAATATAAATATTCAATGATACAACTTGCATGAAACGTAAATATATAGTGTATTAATATACAACCAGTTTGTTCTAACAAAAGAATTTAAAGTTTTAACTTTAGGTATGGATAAAGAGACAGGAAATGGTAATGAAATCATAGTGTTTTCTAAAACTCAGTAGGCTAACTGGATTTTAGAGAAAATTCAAAGTTATAAACCTTAAAAATCTTTATAGTTTAGTGATTAACATCCTCCATTACATCCTCCATAAAAACATTTTTTTCAAGCTATTGGCAATATTTTTTGAAAGTTCAAGAATATTAAAATGATTAACCTTTTTCATTGAGCTCTCTGGTTCACAGCTTCTTTCACCATGGAAAAAGTGAAAGTGAAAGTGAAAAGTGAATTATATGGTCTAGTCAGGAGGAGGATGTGAGAGAGGCGTTGTCACCAACACTAGGAGGCTTATAGTAGTTTACCTCTCAGCTGATGACAGAAGAGCCATTACAAAGGTGATTACCTTACTCCCAGGCTGGCTTTCACTGAAGTACTAAAAAGGGTCATGGCCACACATCCTTTTTCAATGTCATGTGAGATGAAGTCCACCCAAGGATTACCTAGAAAATGGAATTTGATTCACCATTTACTATTTATTCAAGGTCCCAGACTTAGTGAAGTTACATGTTAATTTGGATATTTCTGTCTGGTAGAGAAGCAAATAATTTCTGTCTTGTGGAAAAAATCCCCCAAATGACAATTTCTGTCCCTGTTGGACAACAGTCAGATTTGTATATAACCCAGCAATCTTATCTTAACATTGCTAAAAATGCTCAGCTTCTCAAATGCTCTTAGAGCCAGTTTTCATATCTTACTGGTTTCCTCATTGAAACGGAACAGAACCCTATGGTCCTTATGGTCCTTCCCCCCCCCCACCCCCCCACCCCCGCCTCCCTGGCCCCGCCCCCGCCGCCCCGTGTCCTCAGCCTGCCTTTTGTCTGTGAAAAAACTTTAGCCAAAGAATAAGTTTAATCAGAGAAGTGAGAAAATGCAGAAACAAAGGAAAACAGTCAAAGGAGACCAATAATATGTATAGCTGATTCACTTTGTTATAAAGCAGAAACTAACACACCATTGTGAAGCAATTATACTCCAATAAAGATGTTAAAAAAAAGAGACCAATAATAATAGTTTAGTCATTAAGCATAGTCAAGGACTTTACTTCCTCCTCAAGGGCTATAGATAATATTCTGAGCCATATCCTGTGAGCTGTCTTATAGAGACTGAAACCCCCATCAGGTGGAAGAAGTCAACTACATGATGACCAAACTGTAGCCATGACATAAGCTGCCACGATTCCAAGAATTGGCCTCAAGGAAATCGGAACAAACCGACCCCGGAACTGAAGATTAATTGTACTTAAGATGACACTGGTCAGACCACCGATGACCAATTTCAAGATGCCTGTCAGAGCTGTCAGGGCTGTTTCTGCATGTAGCTCCCTCCCTCCCTCCGTCTATAAAAGCTCTTGCCCCCTGGTTGTAGGTGGTGGGATTCGGCCTTTGGACAGGAGTCTGCACCCCCCACCCCCCACCCCGGAGGCCGACATCCAAAATAAAGCACACTTTCCTTTCCACCAACCTTGCCTCTTTATTGGTTTTTGAGCGGTGAGCAGCTGGACCCCACTTTTGGTTACATCATCGGTTAATAAATTGAACTAAATCTTTGTCATGTGTTCATTTTATTCGCATGAGTCATGTAACCTTTTGAAAATTATATTTGATCAGTTTTGAAGGTCATCCACTGAGATGTTTGAGAGGATTAACCCAACGGAGACAAATTAAATCTATTTGCCTGCACATCTTTTCTTGGCTTCTGAAGTGAATCCTGGGTGGCAACAGAACTTAAAATTTTCTGACTCTCTAGTTCTTTTTTTCTTTTTCTACTGATATTACATATTTGTGTTTTTTTGTTTTTGTTTTTTTTTAATTTTTACGCTTTATTTATTTATTTTTGGCTGTGTTGGGTCTTCGTTTCTGTGCGTGGGCTTTCCCTGGTTGCGGCGAGTGGGGGCCACTCCTCATCGCCGTGCGCGGGCCTCTCACTGTCGCGGCCTCTCCCGCTGCGGAGCACAGGCTCCAAACGCGCAGGCTCAGTACTTGTGGCTCACGGGTCCAGTTGCTCCGCGGCATGTGGGATCCTCCCGGACCAGGGCTCGAACCCGTGTCCCCTGCATTGGCAGGCAGATTCTCAACCACTGCGCCACCAGGGAAGCCCAACGTATTTGTTTTTATGTCTGGCTTGTACACCTTCAATAAGTTAGTCTGAATTGGTGTCAGCAATGATTGGGGATTTGCTTTTATGGTCTATTTGGTGATCTCTGATGGGTGTATAATGAAGACCTGTTCTATGTTGGGTGGAAGATGACAGAGAATCCACTTAGTAGTCTTCTTTCTTTTTTGTTTTTGCTCTTTTAAAAAAAATCCATTCGTCTATTTGCAACCTTAAATCAATTAAGAACTACACGCTCACTGGAAGAAAAATAACTCTAAGTTTTTGTTTCTGGTTCACTTCTGATTTGTAGCTAACAGACAAAGCTAGAAGCTCTCCCTCTGTTTGTGTGTCTGCATGTCTATAATTAAGAAAGACCTTTACCTCTCGTTGTGTAAGAGAAATATCTTCCTAGCACTGGAGGGTTTTAAAAAAACTAGATTGGTTTATAAAGATAGTCACTTACATGAATCAAATATTCCCTCAAATCCCAGAAGATAAAGAAACTGAACCTCCTCCGGTATTTTCTGTGCTAGAGTATTAAGAAAAATATTTTTCTTACAGAAATCATTAGCTAGGAAACATTTTAAGAATTCAAGTTCACATAAGGATAGTCCATTTCCAGCATCACCTGGAAACTTGTTAGAAATTAAAATTCTTGAGTCCCAATCCAGACTGACTGAATCAGAAACTCTGTGGGTGGGACTCAGCAATCTGTATTTTCAACAAGCCCTCAGATCGTTCTGATACACACTAAAATTTGAGAACCACTAATCTGGGGAAAACTACTTAGTTCAACTCACTGCTTACTATTGACTAAAAGTACCGGACTTAGTGAAGTCACATGTTAGTTTGTAGATTTCTATACTATAGAGATGCCAGTAATTTCTGTCCAGTGGAAAATATAGCCTCAAAGGTTACGGTTTATGGCCTTGTTGGATGTTCATCAGATTTGTGTCTAACTCAGCAAGCTTATACTAACATTGCCTAAAATATATACTCTTGGAATTAGTTTTAACATCTAACTGGTTTCCTTACCAATTAATTAGTTGAATAAAATCTTTGACAGGTGTTCAATTTATATTTACATAGAATAATGTTTTTAAACTTTTTGAAAATTATCGTTAGTGTATTTCACTCTGTGGTGGTAATGAGCCCTAGTACTGTACTAGGCAGTGAGTGCCTTGACAGCAGGACTGTGTCTGGTTTTGCTCAGTATTTTATCCTCACATCAAGCACAGTGTCTGGTACATAAGCTCTAAATAAGTTTTTGTGCAGTCAATAAACACTACCTAAAAGGTATTTGATTTTTTAAAAAATTATTTTTGGCTGCGTTGGGTCTTCGTTGCTGCGCATGGGCTTTCTCTAGTTGTGGCGAGCAGGGGCTACTCTTCTGTTGTGGTGCGAGGGCTTCTCATTGCAGTGGCTTCTCTTGTTGCGGAGCACGGGCTCTAGGTGCGCGGGCTTCAGTAGTCGTGGCTCGCGGGCTCTAGAGCGCAGGCTTAGTAGTAGTGGCGCACGGGCTTAGTTGCTCCGTGGCATGTGGGATCTTCCCAGACCAGGGCTGAAACCCGTGTCCCCTGCATTGGCAGGTGGATTCTTTAACTACTGCACCACTAGGGAAGTCCAAGGTACTTGATTTTTAAAACAGGAATTTCAGAACTGGCCCATTAGTATAATTCCTGTTGTTTTAATTAACTTTGTCTGTTTCTTAAGGGATTTTTCTGGGGTTTGTTATCAGGGACCCCGAGGCTAAAAGGTGATTGATAGAATAGGAAAGGGGAATTTTGTTCAAGATATTCTCTGAGATCTGTTGGTTGTCGACCTGAGTCCGATTAGGAGTGGTTATTTTAGAGTCAATCCCAGCATAGGTTGTTTGGTTGCCGTTCAGTTGCGGAGAGCACTTGCAAACAATACTGAGTGATGTGCCCAAAGGGATCATTGGATTTTGTTACTTTATAATATGAACAGGAAGTAACAAACACTTCATGGATAATGTGCCATCAATAAGAAAAGGAACCAAATGGAAGGGTGAATGGTTTTAGGTAAAATCGGTTTAAAGCATATGCCTGACAAGGGGGGAAGCATTAGTACTATTTTCACATATGATTTAGCTTGCCTTTGAACATCTATCGTTTTCTTCTTCCCGTGGTTTTCCTTTAGGCCTCCTGCTTTCCAGGTGGCCTGGGGGCAACGGTGGGTTGTTAACCAGTCATCCCCTTCTCCACTCAACTCCATACAGTGGTGCATTTCTATCCCATGCTAAACAGATTTCTGCCTCCTGGAAAATTTAATCCCAAGCAGAATGATAAACAAGGGGATCTAAGCATTATCAAAGCGGCATCCAAAATGACTGGCCATGACTTCCTGATTGAGATCCCTGGCCTAGTTTCATCCCTTTGGTATTGCCTGCTTCTTCAGCTCTTCCTTCCATTCTGTGTCTTTCCATTAATTCCTTTTTGCTTAAATTAGGTAGATCAAGTTTATGTGGCTTACAACCCAACTGTCATAACTGATATCACACCTGTTTTCCAGATGAAGTGATTTAATAACCCAAGTCCCACGCTCAGTGGTCATGTCAACTTCTAGCTCGTGGCTCTCTCTTCCAGATGTTGGTGTAGCACGAGTTTATAGTGCTCCTTTAGTGGAATTAAAGAGCATCTGACTTTTATTGAAGAAATGAGTTCTCTGTCACAGAGGGCTTTTCCTACTGAAAACTTACTCACAAGGGAAAAATATTCTCAATATACTTCTAGAAATGACAATCAATAAGTCTTTGTTGACTAATTAACATTCAATTTATTTTAATTATATGGTTTGATCTAATGGAGTATCCTGGCAGGACAGAAGGGTTAAACTAAAAATCCCAAAGAGATACCTTAATAATCTTATGCAATGTAAAAAGAACAACCTGCATGCAAACTAACAGAAGAAAAGTACTTTATTCACTTATAATATCATTTTGTAAACAACCACACTGTGCATTTTTAAATTTAATAATAACAAACTTTTTTCCTATGGATTTATAGCAAACTCTATATAAAGTCAATGAGTTAATACAAGAGTGAAGATGAATAGGGCAGAATAATTTCCGAAAATGTTAAATTACAGCACTTGATACAAACACAGATAACTATCTGTACCATAAAAATTTACATGCCACAAAACACTCATTTATAATTTTAAATATGCAGTAAAACACATTTATAAAAAAGCATCAACGTTAATTTTATTATAAACCAGTGAATTACTCAGAGGAATATTTATTAAAACTTACTAAAAATCAGTAAATATTGCAACTGAGGTAAAAATTTATAAGTAAACAAAACTATCATTTACAAGGGCCAAAAGTAAATGGAAGGGCAGACAACACTTTCTGATGACTATGTCTACTCCTTGATGTTCTGAAGCAGTTTCAGTAAATGTGACTCAATAACCTGTTGAACTAGAACACACAGGTGATCAAGACAACAGCACGTTGATTACAAAATTTTAAAAACTATCAAATTCAACTTAACATCACCAACTTTTTCGTAAAATAATTTCTAATTAGGATATAATCATAGTCTGAGGGCAATAAGATTACAATGCAATACTTCAAACTTAGTCTGTCACTGACTTTAGTAATTGTCCAAGTTACTGGGTTTTCTGTTCTTGGTTTCTAAATTTTGAAACTGAAGGAGAGTCCAGAATACAAGGTTGTTCTAAGGAACAGAGAAAGGGCAACTATAAAGCGTTTCATAAGTAGTTTGCTATGAAATGTTAAACACATTTTGTAAATAGGTGTACACGTATCCTCCAGCAACTAATTATTTGGGTTGGTGAAAAGTAATAGTAACAAACTCATTTCTAGACTTTGTAGGAATCTATTGATTTTGCCCACAGCTGAAAGTATATGTCAGGAGTTAGGATAACATGCATGTTCTATAACTGCAAGTGATGAGAACAGTTTGGACCACTGGTTTGTATTATTATAGGACTTTACTAAAATGAAACCTGAGAGTTCTAAACCACTTACCACTTCTATAGCCCAAGGCTACAGCTAGATCCATAGAATTGTATCCAGAGTCGGTTTCAATTGTTGGGTCAGCTCCATTTTCTGTACCAAAACAGAAAAATCCACATAAATAAAATGAAAATATGGATATGTTTGTCTATCACTGGCTCATGTGCAAATAGCGGGACAGATTTTCAGCAAATTTGGAAGATTTTCAGGATGGTCTGACAAAGTACAGAGTACACAGAGCGCATAGAATTCACTCTGGTGGGTCAGAGGGAAGACGCTTCAAACACAGAGGCATCCTCTAGAGCAACTGAAACTAATACACCACTACAGACAGCACTCAGGCTTAAAGATGCTGTGGACAGAGAAGAGAGCCGAGGATTCACAAGTGATCCCTAAAAGGAAAGCAACAAGGGCAGATACTGCGATTGCAGGCGTGCTGTGTGATGGAGCTACGGTTTACACGGGAACCTTAGGGCAGCAGGTGCTCCAGGGGTGAATAACGTATTTAATAACAGTTCAGGATTCTCCTGAGGCTAGCTTGTAAAAAATAATGTCTTCGTGTGGCGTTTTCTAAATATTTCCACTTTTATCTGCTTACCTAAGAGCATTTTTACACATTTCACATGATTTCCATGTACAGCGTAAAGCAAAGGCGTCCCTCCATTCTGCAAAAGGAAAGGTGAGTTAGTTTTTCAAGGTGAGCAAGATTCAAATAATTTAATGCTCCTGTGAATTGGGCATGTAAAAGTAGTTTAAGGTAATTTTTTTTTTTTTTTTAAAGCTATTCTAAATTATTTATTTATTTATTTATTTATTTTATTTATGGCTGTGTTGGGTCTTCACCTCTCTGCGAGGGCCCTCTCCAGCTGCGGCAAGCGGGGGCCACTCCTCATCGCGGTGCGCGGGCCTCTCACCATCGTGGCCTCTCCTGCTGCGGAGCACAGGCTCCAGACGCGCAGGCCCAGCAATTGTGGCTCACGGGCCCAGTCGCTCCGCGGCACGCGGGATCCTCCCAGCCCAGGACTCGAACCCGCGCCCCCCGCATTGGCAGGCAGACTCTCAACCACTGCGCCACCAGGGAAGCCCGGTAATTTTAATATTTTGTGAAGAATACTTAAATCAGAATAATTGAGTTTAGGACATCAACTTTTTCTCCCAGCTGTTTAATTAACTAATGTAATTAATTATTCTTCCAAGGGTTTAATAAAGCTTATTATGTCTCCCCAAACCAAATAAATCCTAGAGTTTGTTCCAGTAATTTAAAAATCAGTATTACAGACTCACCCAGTCATATTCATTTACATCAACTCCACAATCCAGCATCATTTTGACAATATCCGTGTAGCCCTTACTACAGGCTAATGACAGTGCACTTTCTCGACCTTTTCCTAAAAGCTGGGGATCAGCACCCTGCAGTGGGAAACAGAGATAAAAGACTTTTCAGTTTATGAAAACAAGAATATTGTTACTTCTGTCAATATAATCACAGTTCAACACTTCGGTCAGGTAATGTTCTGGGGTTAATAAAGAAAGAGCACAAACTTCTACTCCTGGACGTTCTGTTATCAAGGTTGTCTGAAGGCCTGCCTTCCTCCCTCTACCTCAATCCTAACTATCTTGTCACTTTGGAGTCAAATTATATCTTCTCCAAGAAGCTTCTCCTACAGGGTTGACAGGACTTTTGTTCCCATTGTGCTTAGCGGGGGCTGGGCATTCACTTCTCTCTCCATGCTTCATGGACGACTAGACTTGCCTGCTCAACCAGATGCAAGTTCCACAAGAATATGAAGAGCATGTAAACAGTTTTTGGATCCTCTACCATTACATCTAGCTGGCTGGAGATGTAAAAACTTTACTAAATACTTAACTGAACTTAAGTAACTGTACATATACATTTTCTGAGGCATTTTCCTTACATTCTGAAGTAGAAACTCTACCACAGCTATTTGCCCGTGTGCTGCAGCCCACATCAGAGGAGTAAATCCTTCTTCGTCCGTGTGATTGATAACATTTTCTATTTAAAAGAAAAGCAATTTTTGTGATCTAATTTAACAACCACATATTAATATCGCTATGAAAATACTGGCATTCTAAAAAGGTGACTATATTACCCAATGAGGTTCACGTTGTGCTGACTTGTGTTCACTGAAGTGCTGTGTGTTTTTGCAATTTGCAGTCTCAATGTATTAAACTGTGCCTCAATGTACATAGCTGAGCTCAAATAGCATATTATTTAAAGTATAAACTACCAGACACAACATAATGTTAGGTACAGGGCAGTCCACAGAACGCTGGACTCAGAATCAGGAGACCAGAGTTTGAATCCTGTCACTTTCTAGCAGGGTGATTCTGGGCATGTCATTTAATTCCTCTAATATCCAGAATACTACCTTGCTTATCTCAGTAGTTAGCTGGGAGGATCACAATAAAAATGAGGTTATACAATAGCCCTTAGCATTACATAAATACATATTATAAAAAGCCCCAAATTAGTAAAGCTATTTTTACTCTCTAGCCAATACTGCTGCCTTTGAGTTTCTTAAAATTTTCGGTGGTTTGCTAACATAATATAATATGAATGAAGACTGAATAATCTGAAATACATTTCTATGCAATTCTACCTCAAAACCCATTTTGTTCCCTAGATTCAGTCTACCAGGTATAAAGTCCACAGTTTTTTCCCTAATTTATTTAGTAGATTGAGAATAAAACCTTCAAATGTTTATAAACAAATAGGAATATAATATGAAGTCTTTCTTATAAAAGAATGACATGATTAAAAAAAAACACTCTTTAATCATATGCCCTGCATTCAACTGATAATGTTGGGACAATTGGCTAACTTTTTGAAAAATGAAAATAAAAGTAAAGCTCCACCTTTACCTCATTACACCAAAACATATTCCACATGGGTCAAAGATTGAAATGTAAAAAAGAAACCACAGAAGTTCTAGAATAATGTATGAGTGAATTTATTTATAATCTTGGAATAGGAAATCTTTTCTAAGCAAGATATAAAACTCAGAAGTCACAAGGAAAAAAATAAATTTACCTCTTAAAAATGTTAAGCCTGTGTTTGAAAACATCATAAAGTCAAAGGAAAAATGGCAAACTGGGAAAAAACTAGATTCAACATAAACAAAAAGTGAACTTCTTTAATTTAGGTAAGAGTTCATATAAATCAATAAAAAACAGGCAGTTCACACAAAAAGAAATTCAAATACATCATAATTTTAAAAAGGCAAATAAAACCAGTATGAAATACCATTTTTTCACCCATAAGATTAGCAAAGATTAAAGTCTGATAATATTCTGTGTCAGTGAGGGTATGGGGAAGTAGAAACTCTAACTCTGGTGTGAGGACAGGGCAAACATCTGGCAATGTATACAAAAGTAAAAATTCGTATACCTTTTGACCCAGTAAATATACTTGTAGGAATTTACCCTATGGATATACTTTAAAAGAATGCCAACAATATTGTTATTTAATAGAAACAAACTGGAATCAACTACCACCAGAGGAACTAGTTAAAAAATAAAAAACATAGTATATGCATATACAATACAATGCAAAATCACAGACCTATTAAAAAGAATGAAATAGATCTTTATGTGCTTATATGGAAAGATCTCAAAATTTAAGTGAAAAAAGTAAAGCGCAATGCAGTGTGTATATTTTCCCTCTTGTGTAAATAAAAAAAAGCACATACATACTATACTCTCACATATAGCCCCAAGTATAAATATTTTCCAGAAAAGTCTTCTGAAAATATAAGAAACTTATAATGTTTGCTTCTGCAGAAAAGGCGAGGGTGGCAAGGGAAGCTTTAACTTCTATACCTTATATTACTATTTTTTTTAAAGTATCTATTGGGTTATCTGCCTGGTGAGATTATGAAACTATTTTTTTTTGTCTTTATACTTTCTTGTATAAAAAGAAAACAATAACAAATCTGATAAATCCTATTAAATTTGTTTCAAATACATCTAAAAAAATAGGCTGGTACCTTGTTCAATACGAGTAGCCAGGTAGAGCATCTCTCCCTGAGCAGCCAACTGGTGAACAGACAAAGCTGAAACAATACCATAAAAAGTTTCATGCGTATCTGTAGGTATACTTTCATCATCTCATTGTTCATATCTGTGTAGCAATTTTCCTTTCCAAAACACAAACTATCATTTTATTGTTTAAAAAAATCTAACTTAAAATATAGCCTAACATTTGCAGATGTCAGAATTACCTTAAATATCTAGGAGTCTGAGAATTGACTCATATATGTTTAAGGCAATTCTGACATCTGCAAAGTGTTATTATCAGTGAATATGCAAATTGTTTGATTATTAACAATGCAAATTGTTACTGATCTTATCAATTAAAGAAATGGTTTAGGTACTTAATTTTTAACAATGGTATCTCTTTATCCAAACTTATAAGGAAATATAAGGAAGTTGGGTCTAAAAGACTCTTGTTTTTTAATTGACTGTATTCATTTAAGTCCCAAATATCATTATTTCAAGAGGCCATGGGTATTCCTTAACTTTAGGAGGACTAAGATAGTAAATTAAAAACTAGCTGAGAGGAAATTCTTGAGTACAGACCTATTTGTGGCTAATTAGCTGTGTGACCATGGAGACCTGATTAAAGATTTTTGTCTAACATGAGGTATGTGAACCACATGATCCCTAGTTGTTTTTTTCAAAAATTCTATGGTTGGGGAATTCACTGGTGGTCCAGTGGTTAGGACTCGGCGCTTTGACTGCGGGGCCCCGGGTTCAGTCCCTGGTCAGGGAACTAGGATCCCATTAAGACTCTTGGCGTGGCCAAAAAAAAAAAAAATTCTATGGTTGGAATATTTTAAGACAATCTCTTTATTTTAAAACAAAGCCAAACAGGTACTGTTCTATGACAGTTCATCTTAAAAATCAGTATCACTTGATCCTTGATTTAGGATGATATGACTGGGTGGCCTCAATACAGAAAGGAAAGCAATTGGGAGGCATATGCAAATTTACATAAATAAAACAGAAGTGGCTCTTAGGTGGAGTTAGAGTCATGAACTCTTTCTGGCTTACCTGCTACAGCATACAATTCAAAATCAGGAGGGACACAGTGTTTCCAAAGTAAAAACATATATTTCACCATGCTTTAGAATACAGACGCATTTATGTTATATTCTCAAATATAATTCCTAACATCAAACTGCTAACTGGTTTCCTCTCATTAAGAAACCCGTACTATATAGAATATTTTCTAGTTTACAGAGAAAACCCTTCATTTTATTTCTTCTAGAATAATTCTACATTAAAAAAATTGTAAATTCAAAGTTTTTATAGAGGTGATTTCATATTCATATTATTATATTCAAATTCGAAATTATAGTAGACATTGCTCAGCTTTTAGTACAAATCATTTGTTGATCAGTGATCTAGTTTATAAAATGCACTCCAAGAACACAAAAACACTCACGTGTCTTGCTTTGCACAAAGTTCAGAATAACTCAGTTTTTATAGTAAAATTATGAAGGTTTTAAGAATTAATATTTCAATCTGTATTTGTTCTCAACAGAGAAACATAAAACATGAAATATTTGAATATGCAATAATACGTGAGTTTTAAATTACTAAAACTATCAGGACATCACTTAAGCTTTCCAAAATAGAATATGCATTTAATGAAAATAATGTTTCAAAGCCAAACTCTTGAAACCATTACATTAGTAATAACAATATTTTAATACATCAGTGGTAAATACTTACCATTTGCTAACAGAGGTGTGGTTGAGACCTCATTTCCTCTGTGTTTGTTGGTTAAAGTAGTTGACTGTTTTATGGGTGAGAAGTGCTTTGTTGTAGAGGGAGTGTAGACACGCCTTACTTGAATTCCCGGAGAAGGAGATGTATGGATACTGCATTCAGCTAAGTAAAATTAATTTAAACACATTAAAACAATATTTTAACAACAAAGCATTTCAAAGTTCTATGTCAATGTTTACACTAAAAAAAGAAATACAAGATGTATAATATCTTCAACTGGTTCTCAAGTGATACTATTTGTTGCCATAAAAAATCTGTGCAAGTTCCAGAAAAAAAAATCAATATTAATCTTGAGCAATTTTATCCAGAGATTAGTTTTTTTTATTCGATAGATTGTTATAAAAGTAAATCTACAATATGATGACAGATTTCACTGTATTAAAGCATTGGAAGCTAATGCCAATCACATATTCATGGAGTTAATTCATTTACAAAAGGCACAAAATTTTTTTCTCCTATAATTTTAAAAGGTACGATAATAAACTTTATTAGAGAATTTGTAAATAAACAAAGGTCAAGGAAGAAGTAAAAATCAACATGTACTTATGGACATTATATAACATGAAATTATTTCATTTTGGTTTCTATGAGATTCTAGAAAATCATAATTAAAGATGACTTCCAAACTCTTCGCAAACTCAAAATCTCATGATCAGAAAGGGAAAAAAATAAAAAATAAAAAAATAAACAAAAACAAAACAAATGCAGATATTTATACCATAACTTTCAACCTTTAAATAGGACAGATGCCACCTCCAGGTCAGAGTTAACTTGATCTTGAATATTTTTACTATCTTCTTCATTTAAGGACTTCACAAACCGAGAACAGACATTCATATCAAATCTGTTAGGCAGTATGAATTTCATCCCCATGGCAACACCCTGAGCTGATCCTTCTTCTGCATTTGAGTCCAGCTGATGTTCTATTTTAATGTCTGGCATGCCGGTTAGACTGTAACTGCTGGGGCACTCTTCTACTATCAGCTGGGCTCCAATATCCAGATTTGCTGATGTAGCCATGATTTCAACTGTAGTTTCAATAATTAAAACATTTCTTCATGATTTCCCCTTGGTTTTATAAGAATGGCATACAGTGTATTCTTCAAATTTGGGTATTAAAACATCTGAAAGAAAAAAATTAAAAGTATTATATCAACTTAATGTATACAAAATAATCATTTTCAATCACGTATGCAAACAGTGCTCTTATTAGCACCTATACATAATAGAAAGCATACAATCTCCAGAGGTAGAAAAACCTGGATCTGAATCCAAGCTTCACCATTTATTAGCTGTGTGAATCTGTACAAGTTCCTCAATCTCTCTAAGCCTCAGTCTCACTTGTAAAATGGGTATACACCAGTAACCTCACAGGACCCTGGCAAAGACCAAATGAAATACGGTAACATTCTCACCGCCATCACTAGGTCCCAACAAATTTTACTTATCCTTTTCTCCCCTTTCCTATTCCTGAATATTGCCAAATGGATTTTTAAAAAATCAGGCTAACAACAAAAATAAGCTTTCATGTAAGAACTTTAACCTCTAATCTGAGGTTCATTTTTTAACATGCTGTTAAAATTTGAATTTAAGAAAAGATAGAACTCATGTTGTACCCAAGTCTATCAGCATCTACACTATCTATGATTCCTGGATAGTGAAAGGCTTTACAAAGTTTTGGTTATGATGAACTGAAGACATACTTATTAATCAGTTTTTGTTCAGATCAAGTGTTAGCAACTTAATACAGGTTTTTATGAAAAATAAAGTGTACAGATTATGGATTGGCTTCCTTTGCTTTAGTATCTCTAGGACATTATAATCTAAGTATAATTTTTGGTCCCAATATTTGTAATAAGTATTAAGAAATTAGAATTATTGATTTTTTTCCAAATATAGATTGTCAAGACATGAACTCAATAAATGCGAACTCTCAAAACAGAGGTTAGAAGCACACCTGTTACTGAATCATTTACTATTGTTTAAAAATGAGTTTTCAGTAAGGTAATCACTGGCACTTTCCTATGGACCTTAATATAATTTCAAGAGAAATTTCATTATTGTACCTAAAATTGCTTCTAAAAAAAGGAAGAACTCCAAGGCATATAATTGTCTTACACATATAGTCACTGAGATAAGAGGAAAATTAATAGCATCCAGTAAATTTTTTCATGTTAGGGCTTACTGCCTCAGAAACTTTGAGGGTGCAGGGTGTTTTAAAATTGTAATTAATTGGGACTAAAAGAGAAAAGTGCATTAAGGACCACAGTGGAGCAAAGGTTGGCAAATCATACATTTATAGATAATCACTTCTACAGTTTTAAAACATCTTCCAAGATTGATCTTTATAACAATCCTTTGTAGTCAGGGCAGGTAATCATTATGTTCACTACAGAGAAGAGAAAAGAGGAGCTCACGACTCCATCACCCTGTTCGTTAAAAGAAAAAGCAGCACTAAACTAATCCAAAACTTCCAAGGGAGAAAGAGTTGAAGAAATAATAAACGATAATAATAAAAAAGAAAGTTAACAAGTAACAAAGTCAACACACTTCAGCAAACGGTAAGGAGACTAAAACAGAAAATGAGTTGTGATTCAAATGGAGGTGGAGGGGCAACGCAGAGGTCTTTAAAAGTATATTACAAGATATGATCCGTGTTTCCTGAGGGAAGAGCCATCTCCCACAGACTCCTACCCAGAGTTGGGTGAAGTGCAACTCCCCTGAGCTCGCTCAGCACCCGCATATATCTTTATTTTACTATTTATCATTCTCTTGAAAATTTCCATTTAAACTCCTAATAAATTGAAAACTCCTCTAGGATGGGGGGGAGCCACTCTTACTAATTTTTGCACACAAAACAGTGCTTGGTGCTATCACGTACTCCGTAAATATTTTCTGATGTGAACCTTAACAAAGGTTCGTATTCTTTTCTATCCTGAAATGACCCTGCAAGATGCTCAACAAACATCTGCTGATTAGATCTGGCTTTCCGTTCCCAACATCACTACCAACTAGCTGTGCAACCCTGGACCGATAAATCATATACGTTTCCTAAGACTCATTTTATTCAGATAAGATGAAGATGGTTGAAATAGGTATCTCTAATATTCTTTCCAATTCTAAACATCTTCCATGTTACAAATCAGGGTTTAGAAATGGAATTACCAGTCTTTGAGGGAAGAAGAGCAAATGTACTCGGGGGAGGAGGGAGTGGAAACAGAACGCTTATCTTGGCACCACTCCAGAGAGGAGAAGCAACACTGACTGGTTAAGCCATAATTTGGAAGTATAAGAGAAGAAGGGGAAAAAAAAAAAGATCGAGAAGAGGAGGCGGTGAGAAAAAGAGGTAAGGCCAAGGAGAGCTAGGATCACCTCAATCTGTCAGAGCCCAGGGATAAGGGGAGAGAGACCCTAACGAAATAAAACGGGCAACTGGGTTAATCCACAGTGGGTGCTAGTAACAGGAGCCCCCCGGTTCTTCCTCATCCTGGAGTTGTCCTACAAGGACAGGAAGGTGCTATGAAAATGAATGATGCCTCACAGGCCACAGGTGTCCCGGCGTCCCAGGACAGGAACCCGCTGGAGGGGAGACTGTTGCAGGGAGGGAAGTCCGCTCTGTCGCCTCCCGCCAACTCTGCCCGAAAAATCCCAGCGCGGCTCCGGTAGGGAGGGCGGAAACTCTGGCTCAACCGCGGCGGGCTGGTCCCGGGGATAAGGGCCGGAGGCCGACCGTGTGGGAGCGCAAGGCCTGGCGACCGCCTTCGACAGCCCACAGCGAGTCGGGCCTTTCCATCTGCGGCCAGATACAGTGCAGGGCCCCACGCCCCGGCTTGTTTTGACCGCGACGTCACTTCCGATTTCTTCTTTCGGTTTCCGGCCAAAAAACGTGCCGCACCGGTGAAGCTGTTGCAGGGAGGGACTTCAGGTATTTTCCCGCCGCTGCGCGATCCTTACTGCCCCAGTACTATAGAGACAGCGTCCCTTCGGCTACAGCTCTGGTTCCCTAGCGCCAGGCCTCGGTCTCTCCCTCCGGCCACGCCTCCTCCTCTCCATCATCCCGCCCACCGGGCTCGCCCCTGCGCACCAGGGCTGCGTGCGTCTCGGGAGTCTGCGCCGTCACGTCACCTTCGTGCGACGCGTCTCGCCGTTCTGTTCGTGGCGTGTTTCGGCGGCTCCTTCAAGGATCCGCGTGACCTTCCGCATGTTCTACCGCACAGTCCGGGGAGGGGGCTGGCGGAGTCCAAGAACTTCTCCTTGAGGCCGGGGTGTCTCGGCGGACCCTCCGGACCCATCGGAGGTAGGTGAAGGGGGCTCCCAATGGGGGTGGCCCGGACTCAACATCGGGCCTTCCTTGGTATCTAGCATGCTCCTCTGGGGTTTCCCAGTCTCCGCGGAATAGCTAAACTCAGGATCCCCGCAATTTAGCTTCGACCTAGATTTTCCCTCTCTACAGTCACGTCACGTCCACTCCTACTGTCCACCGTTATTAGTCCCCGGAGTAAGCCACACCCCTTTAGGCTGATCTCCATCTCTGTCTTTGCTTATGAGGTTCCCTCAGTTTGCAGTGCCCAGCCATGTTAAATGGTTAATTCGTTTTAATGTTATACTTAAAGGCCCAGCTGAAATGCACACTTTGAATCTTTCTGGCAGCCGCCAAGTTAGAGTTAAAAATCGCTTCTGAGCGCTCCGTGTTCTGTACGTTACTTATAGCATACATTTGGTATTCTGCATTGTGATGGAGTAGTACCTGTTTTTCATTTAGTCCCAGTTTCTCAGCCTCTAACCTCTCCCTGATCATTTTCTTCCTATTCATTTTCACATCACTTGCATCCGTGCCTTTGCTTTGTCTGTCTTGCTTCCCCTCCCCTGCCTCTAATGCTGTTCCTCACTTTAATCTGGCAAACCACTGTTCCTGTGCCTCACTTTTTCCTTCTAAAGCTTTAAACGATTTCTTTCAAGGCAGAGCTATGTACTCCTTTGCCTATACAGCTGACCCTTGAACATTGCGGGGGAGGGGGTGGTTTAGGGGCTCCAACCTTCCCCTGAAGGATAACTTACAGTGGGCCCTCCATATGCGTGGTTCCTCCTTATCCAGGTTCCTCCACATCCTAGGTTCTGCTTGTGCATTCAAAAAAAACGGAAATTCAGTAGTACTGTAGTATTTATTGAAAAAAATGTGCCTCTAAGTGGACCCACGCAGTTCAAACCCGTGTTGTTCAAGGGTCAGCTCTGCGGTAGTAAGGGGCGAAGGCCCACAGGCTAGATCTGGCCCAGTGTCTGTTTTGGGGTATTCAGTGAGCCAAGAATGATTTTTATAGATGAATATTTGCAATCTATTTGATGATAGGAAACACTAACTTTGAACCAGAGTAAGTGAAATGTTTTCCCCCTCCTCCAAAAAGTCCCATTCCTTTCATTCATAAACAAAATACTGAACTTATCATTATTTGGGGCGGTTTCCTTAGTAAAAAAATTGGGACTTTTTCTTTCATGCTATATAAATAACTACATAATATCCTCCATTTTGCCTGTTGGCCTGCGAAGCCTAAAATATTTATTATTTGTCCTTTTACAGAAAAACTTCGTGGACTTGTGCTCTATAGCAGTGTTCATACAATAGATACCACCTGTGATTTTAATTTTGTTTCCCATATAACCCAGCACAATGCTTCCTTTCCTTCCACAAATATTCTTTGAGCACTTGTTTTTAATCTTTCGGATATGAAATGTTCAATTTAATGGGAAAAAGAGGTCATTAAAAATGCAGTGTGATTATGTGCATTGACAGAAATACAGAGTCTTGCAGGATTATGGAAGACAAGCCCCTGACTCAGCTTAGGAGGTGAGAGGTTTCTTGGAGGATGTGATCCTTGAGTTGAACTTTAAATGATAAATAGGAAGTAGGTAGAAAGAGGTCATTCCTGCCATAGAGGACAAATGAAGAACGACATTGAGACAAGAAAGAGCATGGTGTGTTAAGGGAATAACGAGGTGAAGCTGGAAAGGTAAGCAAGGGCAAGATCACAGAGGGCCATGTAAAGGAGCTTGCACCTTCTTTTCTGGGCAGTGTTGGGCTTTGTAGCAAAAGCCAGATTTGCATGGTAGTTAGGTAACTCTGGTGGCTATTTGGAAGGTAGGTAAGGGAGTCAGGGAGACCTTTAGATGAGAAGATGTGAATTAGAGCAGTGGAACTAGGTGGAGTGGACATGATGGAGTTCAGAAAGATTTGGGAGGTAAAATCAGCTCTTGTTAACTATTTGTATGTTAGAAGTGAGAAGGAAGGACAAGTCAAGGCTGATTCTAGATGCCAGTTACCAGCTGAAATGAAGAATATTGGAGTACATGAAGGCACTGACCATGTCTGTTTCACTCACCATTGCACCCCAGTGCCTAAAACAGTGTGTCCTACACATTATAGGTACTTCAGTGAACAGAAAACTTTTTAAATCATCGATTGCCATGTTTCATCAAAGCCTTTAAAATATGTCACACCTATTTATTTTGGTGTTACTGATACGGTGTTTTCAGGCTTTTGGGAAAGATGAGTTGCACCACTGAATCATTCCTCTGATATAATTGACTCTCTGTTGCAACTGAATGGTTCTGGAAAGACATTTCGGCCTAGTTACATGTCAGTTAAAGTTTTAATTTTTATTGTGTCACTTTAATTTAGAATTTAATTTCAGAATTGCTTTATTCTTGTTTCCTTTCTTACTGTTTAAACCTTTTAAAATTAACTTAATTTTAAGCTTCTACATCAGAATATTAGATTTTTATTTTAAGCTTTTAAATTTTAATCTTCTGCATTAGAATATTAGCTTTGTTTTCTTTTCTTCTTGGCAATTTTAGGCTTTCAGGAAGTCAGGTCCCTAGATTATGTTCTTATAGATTAAATGTCGTTTTAAGTTTAATTTCAGGGAACATTTGTATTTGCAGTTTCACCTTAACGTTTTCTGTTGTCAATAAGTGAACATTCTAAGCCAGTGTGTTTCTCTCTGCTTTGGCTACTGGATGGCTGAACCAGATTTATTCCCAGGTGTTGTAAGTTGGTCAGTTAGGTGTGGGAACATTTGTGTATAGCCTCTGCCTATAGCTGAGTAGATAGTACACTATGGTAGCCCTATCTGTATTCTTCCTGCTTCCTATAGATTGTCCCTTCTGTATTAAAATTAAGTGGTTTCTGATCACTAATCTATAAGCTACCACACAGCTTTTTGAAAAGATGCAGAGTGAAAATCATAACTATATACAGGTTTATGAATAATAATGTGTTTATAAAATGTTTTCTTTTTCAGACGTGAGGCAGAGTCGCTTTATTTCTAACACCAATTTCAAACTATTTACCCTTGGATAACAGTGCAATTATATGAAAGTATGGCTGGGTATAAGCCTGTAGCGATCCAGGCATATCCTGTACTTGGTGAAAAAATCACCCAAGATACACTGTACTGGAACAACTATAAGGTAAGTATAGACAAAATTAAGGGAGGGAGGTGTTTTACATTTATGCCAATTTCTTCAGCATATGTTATACTTTGGATATGCTAATAGAGAACTAATAACTAAAAATAATCTATCAGCAGCTTATAGTTTGGGTGGAAAATTTGATATCTGATATTTTTTTCTTGGAGTTATATAAAAATCCATATTCCTTAATCAGTTTAATCATACAAGTATCTAGCACAGAATGGATGATTAATCAATGCCAAATGAATTAAATTTTAGAATTTGAATCTCATGAAAGAAGGTTTTTTTTTCATTTTTCTTAATCTAAGGAAGAAGAGATGCAAAATTAATTCTTCTAGAATATATGTAAAGGCTAACAAATGATTTTTTTAAAAAAGCTGAACAACTAAACAGAAAAATGGAAAAAGATTGGGATTGGGAAGGTTATAGAAAAAGAAGTTTAAGTGACCAATAAATATATTAAAAGAGCTTCAGCTTCACTTATAATTGAAGAAGTGCAAATTAAAACAATAATTGGATTTTGGATAATAATTTATTGGATAATAAAATTATTGGATAATAATTTGGATACTTTTTCATCTTATATTGGCACAAATGAAAAATTTTGATCATCGTTGCTACTTGAGGGAGGGAAATTGGTGCAGACTTTATGGAGGGCAATTCTGGCATTATCTATTATAAAAATACCTTTTGGTCTTGTAAGTTCCACAGCTTGGAACTTGCTCAATGAATATACTCTCCAGAATTTGTGTATAAAGATGTTCATTGAAGTGTTATTTGTAATATTAGAAATCTCAGGGACTTCCCTGGTGGCGCAGTGGTTAAGAATCCGCCTGCCTGCCAATGCAGGGGACACAGGTTCGAGCCCTGGTCCGGGAAGATGCCACATGCCGTGGAGCAACTAAGCCCGTGCGCTACAACTACTGAGGCTATGCTCTAGAGCCCGTGAGCCACAACTACTGAAGCCCACACGCCTAGAGCCCATGCTCTGCAACAAGAGAGGCCACCGCAATGAGAAGCCCATGCACCGCAACGAAGAGTAGCCCCGCTCGCCGCAACTAGAGAAAGCCCGCGCGCAGCAACGGAGACCCAACGCAGCCAAAAATAAATAAATAAATAAATTTATATAAAAAAAGAAATCTCAGAAAAACCTGTTTGTTAGTAGTGAACTGGTAAATTAAATTATGATGAATCTTATAATGGATGATAAAGCTGTTGCTCTTATGCAAAGTTACTAGCTAAGGTGTTAATAAGTGAAAAAAAGGCAAGGTGCAGAACAACCTGTGTGGTATGATCTTTGTGCCAGTTAAAAAATACATGGTTAAATATATGCTGGTTTAGGCATAACTTTTTCCCGGTAATAATCACAGAAAACTCCACAGCTAAAGAGAAAAAGTGGGGTGTGGCTTTTCAACCATATATTTATTTACTTTAATGGCCACAGAGATTGTCTAGGTGATGGGATTTGGATCTTTTTTGCTTTCTTCATACTTCTCTATTAAATACAACCTAGTTACTAAGAACAAAAAGAAATTGTCAATAAGAAATTATATGCTTAAATATGTCTTACCAGTTGTAACTTTGTTAATACGCTATTATTTTTCATTAAGACCCCTGTTCAGATCAAGGAGTTTGGTGCAGTGTCAAAAGTAGACTTTTCTCCACAGCCTCCGTATAATTATGCTGTCACAGCTTCTTCAAGGGTAAATATAATTTTTGTTTTCCTTTTATGTAGTTTATATTTACTACTGGTCTTGAGCCATCTAGTAAAATACTGTTTTGTTTTGTTTTTTTTAATACTGTGTTTTTTATCTTCTTGTAGATTCACATTTATGGCCGATACTCCCAAGAACCTATAAAAACCTTTTCACGATTTAAAGACACAGCATACTGTGCTACTTTTCGGCAGGATGGTAGACTGCTTGTGGCTGGCAGTGAAGATGGTGGCATTCAGCTTTTTGATATAAGTGGGAGGGCTCCCCTCAGGCAGTTTGAAGGCCATACTAAGTAAGAGACAGTTGTTTTGTTTTAATTTATTTTTTATTGAGCTATAATTAACATACGTTATATTAGTTTCAGGTGTACAACATAATGATTCACTCTTTGTATATATTGTGAAATGATCACCACAATAAATTGAGTTAACATCTGTCACCATACAGTTACAGATAGTTGATTTTTATGTGTTTGTGTTTTGTATTATTGTAAGCTCTACTGGTTTTACAGGCTTTGAAAAAAACAGAGTTCTGTGAAGATTATATACCGTCATGGACTTTATTTTCTGGTTGTTCTAAGACAGTGCTTAACTTGGTTCAGTCCTATGGTCCAGTTTGATGGGGCTTATGAATTTCCTAGAATTGTATGTGACATTTTAGGAAATGTGTGGTTATCTATGGAGATGTCCTGTAGCTTTCGTTAACTTCTCAGTGAGTTCTGTGACCCCATTGAGGTTGTAAACTGCTGATCTAAAGGCAACCTCACAACTATTAATGAGAACTCTAAAGGCTTGGACTATATTAGAGGTTGTTATTTTGAAATCAAGTTGGAAGGTGGATTTTTTCTACTTGGATTTGGTGTTTTGCCCCTTTATAAATTAAATGGCCAAGGACAGTTTTATATCTTTCAAGATTACCAATGTCGTCACTGAAATTTGCTCTTGATTTTAAATCTCAAAAGTGTTTTTTATATTATCAGGATAGTTTTAGTCCATCAGTGAAACATTTTAAATATAACAAGTTCACTTAATATGATCCTACTTAGTGGCAAGTGTCCTTAGAATTTTTTAAGAACTACCCATTTTGAAATTTTTCAAATTAAAGTACCTTTGTGCCAACATTTAGAACATTTACTTTCTGTTGAGGTGCTAAGTAGAAATGTTAACTTATTAGAAAATATAATTTTAAGGCTACTGTTTAATATTCTTATTAACTTCATAGTACTAGGGGTATATAAATTTTAAATTGGCTTGGGGACAAATACCTGTTTTAAAGATTTTCTTATTCTCTCATGATTTCTCCCTACAATTACTCACTGAAACTGAGCTGCTTTTTTTGTTATTTTGGGAAGAGGGGTGTTTGATGTCAGAAGGTGCCAGAAATAATTTTTCCTTGCTTTTTAATATACTAATCCTTGATCTTTCAGAGCAGTTCATACAGTAGATTTTACAGCTGACAAATATCATGTGGTCTCTGGGGCTGATGATTATACAGTTAAATTATGGGATATTCCAAACTCCAAAGAAATTCTGACATTCAAAGAACATTCTGATTATGTGAGATGTGGATGTGCTAGCAAACTGAACCCAGATCTCTTTGTAACAGGTTGGTGAAATCTTTTTCTTCCCTCCTGAAGTTGGTAATTTTATTGATATACTTTAATATTGCTTTGGGACTCTTTTGAGATAGAGGAGTTTTGTTTTTTGTTTTTTAAACATCTTTATTGGAGTATAATTGCTTTATAATGGTGTGTTAGCTTCTGCTGTATAACAAAGTGAATCAGCTATACATATTCATATATTCCCATTTCTCCTCCCTCTTGCGTCTCCCTGTCACCTTCCCTATCCCACCCCTCTAGGTGGTCACAAAGCACCGAGCTGATCTCCCTATGCTATGCAGCTGCTTCCCACTAGCTATTTTACATTTGGTAGTGTATATATGTCCATGCCACTCTCTCACTTCGTCCCAGCTTACCCTGGGATAGAGGAGTTTTAAAAAGTTGTATAAAAAAATATGTCTCTGTTTATCCAATTGTTTTATTTTCTTTTTCTTTTGGGGATTTTTTTTTTTTTTATGAAATAAGCTTTTTTATTTTAAGTTTATGACTCAGACTTAAGGCAAGGTTTTTTTTTTGCTTTGTTTTTTGTTTTTTGGCTGCATTGGGTCGTCGTTACTGCGGGCCAGCTTTCTCTAGTTGCGGCGAGCGGGGGCTACTCTTCGTTGCGATGCGCGGGCTTCTCACTGCGGTGGCCTCTCGTTGCAGAGCACAGGCACTAGGCATGCAGGCTTCAGTAGTTGTGGCACACAGGCTCATTAGTGGCTTGCGGGCTCTAGAGTGCAGGCTCAGTAGTTGTGGTGCATGGGCTTAGTTGCTCCACGGCATGTGGGATCTTCCTGGACCAGACATTGAACCCGTGTCCCCTGCATTGGCAGGCGGATTCTTAACCACTGCACCACCAGGGAAGTCCCTGGGGATTGTTCTTATCATCCTCCAGATGTGTTTGGAAACATCTGTACTCTGATTTTCACAGGTTCTCCAGCAGCCAAGAAACAGAGATAATGCAGTTCAGTCTTAATGGGTGCCTGTGCAAAGATTCCCAGGCGACTCAGTAGTGACAGTAGTCTGAAGATAGGAATCATTTAAGTTTCTGTGTAGGTTAGTGCTTCAGAAACAGTCAGTGGTACCAGAGGGTTTGGAAGTACTGTGTCTTCATGAGTATACATATGTCTTTTTAAAATTTCATCTATGCTTCTTCTCCCTTTAAAGTTTATGTTTGATTATGCACACACACACGTATAATTTTTGTTATTTTGAGTAGTGAAACTCACATAGTACAAAAATTGACATTTTAGGGTCATATGATCACACTGTGAAGATGTTTGATGCACGAACAAACCAGAGTGTTATCTCTGTTGAGCATGGGCAGCCAGTGGAGAGTGTCCTGCTTTTTCCCTCTGGAGGTCTTCTGGTATCAGCAGGTATTTCTTTTAAAAATTGCTTTCACCAATATTGTTTGTCTTGAGTCAGATATTTCTTTATTAGTTACTCTTTATAATTTATCAGTGTGCACTTGAAATGCGTGTCTCAGTTTTTGCTCAGACAGTTGATAAGTGGGACAGGCAAGCAGTTTTCATTTACTGAGTAGCTAATATGAGCCAGGCACTGTGCTATTATAAATGTATTATCTCCAGTCCCCTAGGTGAGCCTACAAGATAGTTTTCCCTCTATTTTGCAAAAGAAAATAAATAAAAGTTTTAAGTAATTTGTCCAAGACAAAGTGGTAAGTGGCACATCTGAAATCTCAGAACTTGAGAGCCTTCATTGTGTACTTAATCTAAAAATCCAGGTCGTACTCCTGCTGTTGTTCCTACGTGCGGCAGCTTTTGAAAACACAGGTCCTTTGAGATCTAGAATCAGGCTTATCTCTTTTTATGTGACTCTTGATTGAAATGGCCTTACCCAGCAAATAGCTAATGGTGCTGGAGGAGAAGATAATGTGTAGTCAAAGGGGCCTTGATACATTTTTTATCAAGTTGGAACTGAGGTGCATTTAAAAAATTATAATGGAAGAAGTAAATTGTCTTTTTTCATTTGTTAAGTCAAAATTAATGTGTTGACATTAGAAGAATACGTAGGTAGTGTGTAGCTTTGTTTTGTTTTGTTTTTTGCTTAATTCTAAAATCCAAATAGAGGTTATCCTGTTTTATACTCTTTTCCCCAGTACCTATTTGATTTCAAAGTAAGTTGATAATATTGTCAGAGTTACCTATTTTTCTTGCTGTTATTTTGAGAAATGGAAGTACATACAAGTTGAACAGGGAGAGTGGATGCCTGTATGCTAATCTCCGTCGTGTCAGTAGCTAATTGTGTGGCCTCGGGCAATCCTTTAACCAATATAGACCTTGAAAATGAGAGGCTGGGCTAGATCAGTGGTTTCAAACTGTGATCTCTGTCATGTGGGGAGACAGGGACTGTAAATTGGGTTCCAGCCCCTTTTACATAGTCAGGATAAGTAAGAACTTCGTCCCCTCCCACCCCCAGCCCCCCAGCCTCTTTTTCCATTTTACCTACTAGACTTTTGCTTAATATTTCATTGAAAGAAAAGATGCCGTAATAAAAAAATTCTTTTTAAACCCCTGGATTAAATTGCCTTTAAAGATGATTCCAATTCTTAGAGTAAAAGTTATAGAGTTTTTCAGTTTTGTTGGGATTCACAGAATTTTTAGGAAATGAAATCTATGTTATTCTTTTCCATGGTTATACAGAATTCCTTTTGAAGAATGATTTTAATTTTGTTAAAATAAAATCTTTCTTGATTATACTTCTTATTTTGCCAGGTAGTTCTGTGTACTTTACAAATATGAAATTATTTAATCATCATAACAGGTTTTTGTGAGGTAGGAACCGTTACCAGCCACGTACCCGGTAAATAGTAGACCCAGCACTGAACCCAGGCAGTCTGGCTCTGGAATCCCTCCACTCCGTGCTGTGGAGTGTCCAGTGAAGAGTGCTTTTCAGATCTTTTCATAATCAAACTAATGATTATTTCTTTTTATAGGAGGTCGTTATGTTAAAGTCTGGGACATGCTAAAAGGAGGACAGTTGCTAGTGTCTTTGAAAAATCATCATAAAACTGTGACGTGCTTATGTCTGAGCAGCTCTGGACAGAGGTTACTTTCTGGCTCACTGGATAGGTTAGCATTTTAATTTTCTTTCTGGATCATTCTTAATGTACACATGTTTACTGCTTGAGGAAATGAGTTATTTCTGCAGTATTTGTGATAGAATAAATATTCTACCAAATGATTTCCATGAAAAAAAATCTATTGAGTTGAAAATAGTTTTGACATTTCATTTACACATAGCAAACTTATTTTCTCCCTTGAGGTAATTTACTGAACCGTGTGAATGTTAATCTTTTAAAATAATTTCTATTCTGTAGTTTTCTTTTAAAATCATTGTATGTTTGTATATTTTGAAATATTTATAATGAGTATGTGTATATATATTCTAGCTTGTATTCTTTAAAATTTAAAACTTCATGTAAAAATTTCTATACATTAATGTATGGAAATACATATTTCTAAATATTACTATTTTCAGTAGGTATTAGTGTTTCATTAATTAATGTTCTAGAACAGTGCTGTACAATAGAAATATAATGTGAGCTACATATGTAATTTTAAGTGTTTTACCAGTCATGTTTAAAAGCTAAAAGGTACTAGGTAAAATTAATAGTATATTTTATTTACTCTAAAATATTATTTCAATATGTATTCAATGTAAAAATTATTAATGATAGACTAGAAGCAAGTTCAGCATCGAATACATGCCCTTAATACAGTAGTAATACTTTACAGTTAAAGTGAAATATACTTGTGTTTAACAGAAAAATATTTTATACTGCCTCAGTTTTAAAATTTAAATTTAAGTTGATTAAAATTAAGTAAAATAAAAAATTCCCTTCCTTTTCACTGACCACCTTTTAAGTGCTCATTAGCCATATGTGGCTAGAATGATGGCCCAGTTCTAGAATTTACTTATATTTATCTGTTGTTGGTCATTTTATTTCCATATTTCCCTTTTTCACTGATATGGAAAACCTTGGTTTTTCAGCATGTTTATTAAAAAGTATACATATTTTAAAAGCTAGAAAATATTTCTAATAGAGAGGAACTTACTATGTAAATATATAGCAGATTCTCTGCAATGGTGTTACTAGGCAATTTGGGACTTGATTTTTAGATGTGTCCCTCATAAAGCTAGGTGTAAGTTGGCTCTATTCATAGTAGTTCTCAACCCAGAGTGTTTTTTGTCCTCCAGGGGGCTATTTGGCACTATCTGCGGACATTTTCGGTTGTTGTCACAACTTGGGGGTGGAGTGCTGTTGGTATGCAGTGAGTAGAGGCCAAGGATTCTGCTAAACATCTTGCGGTGCACAGAACAGCCACCATTACAAAGAATTACCCTGCCCGAAATGTCGATAATGCTGAATGAAGTTGAGAAACCCTGCTCTTTCCGATGAACATTCATGATGCTTTTTCTTTACTTTCAAGTTTCATTTTCAGGAGACAGTGGTCTATCCTTCTGGTGGCTGGTTGAAGTCTTTATGCAAACATAACAATAAACAGTTCATTTTTAAAAGAGATCCAGTGATGAATTAGTTTGTAACTAATATTATTAATCATTGTTTTTCTTCATTGTTGTATAAGTTTTAATATTCATATATTGAGTTTCAAAAAACAGAAATTTTACCTTTTATGCTCATTTCCAAGATGATTTGTGACAAAGCTTTCTTTTTCATTAGGAAGGTGAAAGTATATAGCACAACTTCCTACAAAGTAGTCCACAGTTTTGATTATGCAGCTTCAATTTTGAGTCTTGCACTTGCAGTAAGTACTTTGAGCTCTTTTTAAAGCTTTCACTAACCTTGCCTGTTAAATGAAACTAAAATGGAATATTAGGGTTTATCTTTGTATTTGAATAAGTATTATTTTCTTCTCACCACATTAGATAATTGCTAGAACATGTAACTTGTCTCAGTAACTAGGCATGAATTCAGATTTAGGTCCCACTCACTGCATAGCTTGAAACCAACTACAGTATTGTAGGCATTGTTAACACTAGGACAGGACCTGGAAAGCAGATAAATCTCTCTTCAGTACATTTACCCCAAGGGTTAAATACTCCAGAAAGTCAAGTTGGCTCTCTGAGCAAAAAAAAAAAAAGGAGAATAGGGGTAACACAATGAAATGTCTCCTTTTCTTTGTTAACTGCTCCTTCTGGAATGTTCATTGTCAAGTTTCATGAGCCATTGAGGAGGAATAGATTTGAATACATTATATAGAAATTGGGAGGGGAAAAGTTATTACAAAATATTTTTTTGACAAGATTGTGGAAAGTCATGCTACCACATTATTCTTTTTCTAGGAAGAGGATGTGGGGAAAAAATTATTTTGAAAGTTTCTTAAGATGCCATTAACTGTGTATTATTATACAAACTGCCAGTGATAATTTCCAAGTATAATTAAAAGTTCTGTCAATATAATAGTATCTTGGAGGAAAAAAAAGATTTTATTCTAACTTTTTGTTAGAGTATCTATATCTGAATGGAACTCTTGTTGAACGTATGGATAGGTGGCAAACACATTATAAATGGTATTTTGAAGAAAAAGTAAGATGAATTATGAGTTAGGAATATACTAACTTATTTTTCTAATTGCTGTTAGCATGAAGATGAGACAATAGTTGTAGGAATGACCAATGGAATACTGAGTGTTAAACATCGGAAATCCGAAGCAAAGAAGGATTCTCTTCCCAGGAGAAGAAGGCCTGCATATCGAACTTTTATTAAAGGAAAAAATTATATGAAACAACAGGTATTTATATATTTTGTGTAATTTTTTTTAAAGGTGAAATTTGTTAGAGTATCCAACTTCATCCCTGCACATTACTGAAAAGTGTAGTTCACATGGCATTTAGCTTCATTTTGCTTTTCTCTACCTCAGATTTATCTCCACATTGCTAGATTGGGGACATTAAATTAATAAGTAATGGGAAATAAGAACTGTACTTCTTAATGCCCTGAATCATAACAATGCTATGGTGCTCAGAACAGTGTCTTTCACACACTGTCTGATTTGATCTTGTAAACAACCCTGAAAAAGAGTAGAGCCAATAATATCTCCATTTGGCATCTGAAGATGGAGAAGATGGAGATATAAGGAAGTTGTGTTGATCCAGAATTTCTTTACTGGAACTAGATGGCAGTTTCTCTGATTCTTGTTTTCTCTTTCTGCTGAATCACTGCTTGCTATTTAAAGAGAATTGCAGTGAGTAATGTTTGCCCAGAACGGAGGTATTGTGTATGTATCGTAAGTTAAGATCATAGGACACTAAGAACACAGTGATGTGGCAGATTATTCCATTTTCATTTAATCGACAATATGAGCTTATGACCTTTTTTTTTTTTAAATTTATTTTTAGCTGTGTTGGGTCTTCGTTTCTGTGCGAGGGCTTTCTCTAGTTGCGGCAAGCAGGGGCCACTCTTCATCGCGGTGCGCGGGCCTCTCACTATCAGGGCCTCTCTTGCTGCGGAGCACAGGCTCCCAGATGCGCAGGCTCAGTAGTTGTGGCTTATGGGCCCAGTTGCTCCGCAGCATGTGGGATCTTCCCAGACCAGGGCTCAAACCCGTGTCCCCTGCATTGGCAGGCAGATTCTCAACCACTGTGCCACCAGGGAAGCCCTGACCATTTTTTTTGATACAGTTCAAGGACACCACAGAACTATGAAAAAATACCACTATGAAGAAGTTTATTTTGAATGAAGCTCTAAATGGATATTTGATTTTTCTCTGTAAATTTACTTTTCAATGCAGGATGACATTTTGATCAACAGGCCATCAAAGAAACACCTAGAATTGTATGACAGGGATCTGAAAAACTTCCGGATCTCTAAGGCACTTGACAGAGTCCTTGAGGTGAGTGAGGAATGTGTGTGTGTGTGTGTGTATTTTTTTTTTTTAATTTTAATTTTAATTTATTTATACTCTTTCTGCTTCAAAAAAGTGGATGTAATTTGTGACACAGACATATAAATAGGTTGCTAAAATCATATTGAATATGAATACCCATACTATAGAAAGATGCAGAAACTTAGGCTATGAATATATGCTAGAGTTGAACATAAATGTATATTCCAATTTCCTAGAAGCAAGGTAAAAAGGATAATGGATTGAATTTCATAATTGTTATTATCAGATAAAGGAAACATATATATCTATATTTTAGAAAAAATACACAAAGTTTTTTTTCACACTATAGTACAGAGAAATTTATCATGAGTTGTTTTTAGTTGGAACACTAAGAAAAATATAGGAATCATGCGATAGTCTTTATGTCATTAGAAGATGCAGAAATATTCTCAAGCATAGGATTATGTATTAACCCTCTGTAAAAGCCAAAGACATAATAATAAATGCCCACAACTTCTATAGTGTCATTTCAGCAAATAGGTAACCAAATACAATTCAAGTAAGAATTCACTTAAAATAGGATAGAGCTAAAAACCAATTTAGAGCAATGATGGTTAACTTGGTCCATAGATTTCTTCTCTCAAATACCAGTTTTGTCAACTGAGTTTTAATAAGGGCTGGATGGTAATCAATTTTATTTTATTTTATTTATTTATTTTTTTAACATCTTTATTGGAGTATAATTGCTTTACAATGGTGTGTTAGTTTCTGCTTTATAACAAAGTGAATCAGCTATACATATACATATATCCCCATATCTCCTCCCTCTTGCGTCTCCCTCCCACCCTCCCTGTCCCACCCCTCTAGGTGGTCACAGCACTGAGCTGATCTCCCTGTGCTATGCGGTTGCTTCCCACTAGCTATCTATTTTACATTTGGTAATGTATATATGTCCATGCCACTCTCTCACTTTGTCCCAGCTTACCCTTCCCCCTACCTGTGTCCTCAAGTCCATTCTCTATGTCTGCATCTTTATTCCTGTCCTGCCCCTAGGTTCTTCAGAACCATTTTTTTTTAGATTCCGTATATAGGTGTTAGCATATGGTATTTGTTTTTCTCTTTCTGACTTTCTTCACTCTGTATGACAGACTCTGGGTCCATCCACCTCACTACAGATTGTGTGTGTAATTTTTATTAAGACTTTTTTTTAGAGCAGTTCTAGGTTCACAGCACAGTTGAGGGGAAGGTACAGAGAGTTCCCATATACTACCTGCCCCACACATGCATAGCCTCCCCCCTTATCAACATCCCCACCAGAGTGGTGCATTTGTTAAAATTGATGTATCTACAAGGAGCTTATTTTTAAAAGAATCATTTTGTTTCTTGCCTTGTCCATTACCATGACTCAAAACTGGGAAGAGAAAAACCTGTTTAAATTTGGTAATTGTTAGTGAGTTCCAAGACAATGATTTTCTTCTTGTACTGTCTTGTCTGCTCATGTTGACTCTGAAAAATTTTCTAGCCCAGTTGTGCAATAAAGACGCCTGAGATTACAGTTTCCATCATAAAGGAGCTAAATCGAAGAGGAGTCCTTGCAAATGCCCTTGCAGGTCGAGATGAAAAGGAAATCAGTCGTGTTCTTAATTTTTTGATAAGGTATGTTTTATGTCTATGAAGTGCATGTATTTTGCATCTGAAATTTTATCTCCAAATTTACTTTTAGTTTGAGCTTTGTAAAGAACTGAGAGAACAGTTTAGTAAATCTATTTTAAGGATTTTTTTTTTTTAAAGTTTGCAGGTTTCAGTAAACAGAATTTTTGCTTTGTAGGAATCTGTCCCAGCCAAGATTTGCCCCTGTTTTGATTAATGCTGCCGAAATAATTATTGGTAAGTAGTTGTTAAAACCTGAAAAATTGTAGCATACTTGCAGAAGTAGAGATGTCAAATAATGAAATCAAATAGATTGATATACCTTGTCTTTATCATGGAGAAAACAAACAATAGTAGTAAATCAGTGCATTTTAAAGTGGGAGTAAAATGTTTACAATGGATTGGCTTTCAGTTGCTGGCACCAGGGTTATTATAATTTAAAAAGTTTTTTCCTTAAATACCTCCAATGACCATGACTAATTTTTAATGGGAAAATGAAAGTAAGTCAGAACCTCAACACTGTACTTTCTTTAATTATTTCTTTTTGCAATACGTTTTTCAGATGGATTGTTTACTTTATGTAAAATAAGTACAGATTTTTCAATGTCTTTTATATTTAATATTTTTGTACTTTTTCTAAATATTGCTGTTCATGTATTGTTTAGAAAGATGTTTCTAGTAAATGTGTTTCCTCTCTCTCTTTCTAGATATATATCTACCTGTGATTGGTCAGTCACCTGTAGTTGATAAAAAGTTTTTGTTACTTCAAGGACTTGTAGAAAAAGAGATTGATTACCAAAGAGAACTACTAGAAACCTTGGGGATGATGGATATGCTTTTTGCTACCATGACAAGGAAAGAAAGCACTTCTTTGTTGCAGCATAATACATCTGATGGATTTCTAGAGAACAAGAAGATTGAATCATAGTGTGCGCTTAACAGGACACATAAGAACTGCTAACTTGGAATAGATTTGATGCTGTTAACTACTGGGAAGAGAATCTCTTTGATACATTTAAAAAAACTATTTACAGAAGCAATTTTATGGAAGAGACTGGAATAACTATGCTTGGAAAATAAGAACCTGTTTTTAAACATGGTTTTCCATGTGCTATTTTAAATTATCTCATGGCATCTTCAGCTGGAAGATCTTCTCAGTTGTTTTGGTCATAGTGTATATCCATCTTGGACAAGTTGACATTAATTTTAATACAGCAGAGTTCTGTTTCAGCAACTATTTCAACCGTCTCCAAGCATTCAGAACTCTGGAGACAGTTTCAACTAGGAATCCTGCCAAAGGAACAGGGCTTTATTTTTCCCTTCTATCCTGGAAAAACAACAACAACAAAACAAATGGCAACAACAAATTCTTTCTTCACTCTAATCGGTGCACTTGGGATTCCCAAGCCCCAGCTGAGTTTGCCTCCCTCTCCTTGATGTCATCACCTATCCCAGGTCACATGTTCCACCTAGCTGGTGATTGGACTGTATCTGTTCCAAGTGTGGCAAATTAGTGGCCAACTCTGAATAATTGACTCTAGTTTGACCTGTATTCAAAGAGTGTGATGAGGCAGATTTGAATACTAAAAACTGTGCTCACCAGCCCATGTTTCTTTTTCTTTCTGTAATCTTGACTGTGCTTCTCAGAACAAGGTCTGCAGGTAGGCCTTACAGACCATGTTTTTCCTCTTCCCCGAATATGCAGCCTTTCTACCAGCTTTTCAACTTGCTTCAGGTCAGCGGAATGATAACATTTGCCATGTCTCTTGTGATTAATAGCCTTTCAGCGATTTTTATACATATTGATAAATTTGGAGCTTATCTTGTAGCTACCTACCTCTGAAAACCATTTGATCTGTGTTTAGGTTTTTTTTTTTTCCCTCTATTCTTAACATCATTTTGTGTTTCAGAACCCCAAGCCAGAGTAGCTTGTTTTGGAAAATACTTGTGTTTTTTAAAAAAAGTTCAATGTAAATCACATTTTTTTATAAAGAAATTCATATTTTCTTCTTGGCTTTCTGAGATGTATCAATTCCTGGTGGATAGTCACTGGCTACTGATTCCTAGCACACTGATTTTACACTTGCTACCTTTTCCACCTTCCCCCAGTTCCTTAAGTAGTTAATTATCTGTAAGGAAATGTCTTAGGCCAGAAGAATTCTTAGTTAAAGGAAGATTTTGTAATTGCAGTCTCCTCTTAAAATTTCAGTTCTGTGAATTCAGATATATTTTTTTAAAGCAGAAAAAAATATTCCTATGTTCTGATAAGGACATATGCTCAGATAGAGGGTCTGGTTTCCCCTTCATGAATTGATTTAAGCAATCATGAAGCCCAGTGGCTTATAAGAAACCAGGAGTTTGCTTCCCTGAGTAATTATGAGATTAGTCAAGGTTAGAAACTGTCTCCATGTTAAGAAGGGTTAATTTATTTAAATAAATTTAAAGCTTTTAAAAAAATTTAACTTCATAAATATGCTGATATTGGTTACTATCAATAGTAAGAATGAAAGGTTGAAATTCTACCAAAAAACTAGCTGCCATCAACTGTCACATGTGACAAGGGTTTTCCCATACATTATTTTATTTGATTCTCACCACAACCATCCAAGGTTGGTATTCTCATTTATCGTTGAATTTACTACAGTAGTTAATTCACCCTTGAATTCCCCCAAGCTTGAGTTCCTCATGCCAGCACCCTGAACTGGCCTGCCTGCTGGGGCCCAAACCACTCATTCCCTTTAACAAAACTTCACAGAGTGCTGCCGTTTTTAGATGAGATAGGTAACGATTACAAATTTTCAAAAAGGTTAGGGAACAATTCCCATAGCCATCAATACTTCAGTGTTAAGTTCAGGAATAGTTTTTTATAGTCATTGGGACAAACTGTAGTATTTGCTATTTGAAGTAGTATTGGAACATAATTGGCATATTACAGTATGTAACACTGGCCTTCATTTCCAACTTAAAATGCCTAACATTTTTAGACTTGTACATTTTAGTTGAAATGTATTTTAAGATCTTACAAAGCCTGCAGAAATACTGAAATATGTCAGAGAACTTAGTCACTGTACATTTAATTTATTATATTTATAAGAGTTAAGTACTTGGGAAGGTTTTGCTTGTTGGGTCAAGCATTTGAAGTGCTATTGACAAAATATCTTAAAAGTATAAATGCTATTAAACTGTTCAAAGGACTTTGGGTTGTAAATGGGATTGTTTAAAGAAATTTAGTCTGTTCAACTTAAATCAACTATCAAACATTAATTAAAAGCCCCATTTAAAATGATTATTAAAATATAGTAGTTTATTGAATGGAATGACAGACTGTATGCTGGTGGGGATAATCCCTCTATAGAGAGGGGGAAACTGATGATTAGAGTAGAGAGAGGGGGCCAATTGCTGGAGCAGTGTCCTTGGAAGGGGGCGTGGGGCTGAGTGCCCAAATGGAATGGTTGGCTTACACAGCAAATGAATAGTTTGGGCATAGTTCAAGAGGGAAGGCAGAAGATACGGCACAGATGTAATTAGGTGTGTAGCTGTGGTGCTGGGGGTTTGTGGAAGTTCTTTACTAAGTTCCTTTATGGGAAAAAACAACCAACTGAAACAGGTTGGAGAAGGAGGAGTTCAGAGGTTAGAAAGTTTGAGGAGAGAACAGAAAATAAGTACTTCTAGGGAGGTCAAGGGCTCATACTCTGGAGCCCTCTGCCTGGGTTTGAATCTTGGCTCAGCCACTCGCTAGCTGTGTGCCTTTGGTCAAGTTATTTTACCATTTTGTATTTCATTTTCTTCATCTGTTAATCAGACAAACAAAATCGCAAAAGGTGCTTGTCAGAATTGAGTTAATACCTGTAAAAGTAACCTAGAATATTTCTGTTCACTATTATTGTTGGAATGGATGGACTAGGAAAGGAAGTAGCATTACCAGCAGCACTAAGGCCCACATGAGGTTAGTGCCATGGGCTTAAAGCGGACTGTAGCTCACCATTAGTCCACGAGGTGGCAGTACTACTTCAAAAACCATGAGAAACCCGCTTTTTCCACAGCCCTTTCTCTGAATCAGTTTGGTGTTGCTAAGTCATAAGGTGAGTTCTCTCACAAAACAACCAAGATATTTGGTTATTTTAATGTTGACACAGTGGGTTCAAAAGTCATTGATAATTATTATTAGATGCTAGCCAGAAATACGGAAATAAAATCTAACCAACGACCATTTTGAATTAAAGATTAAACTTTTCAACATTGTAGAATAATGGAAAGAACATGAGCTATGTGTTCCTGGGTAAGTCCCAGCTGCCCTGGGCCTCAGCTTCCATATCTGTTAAATGGGGCTAATATCACTTCCCTTGCAGGATTGTTGTGAGGATAAATGCAATGATATATGAAAGTGTCTTACCTGCTTTACTGTGTTTTTCACATGTTTGTGATGATGGAAAATCTACTTGCCCTGCACTATTTGGGAACTCTTTCTTAGCTTCTCTGATTATTAACTTCATTTGGATCATTTAAGGGTTGAGTTGAAGTTTTCTATTATACTAGTATAAAGGATGTTTTTAAAATAAATTAATTGTATACACTATTAAATAAGGGGTGTAACTGATTTGAGAGAGACTGCTTACAAGCATTTTGAAAGTAAATGGTATGATTTGCATTAGGTACAAATAAGACAGTAACCCCTTATTCATGAAAACAAGATGTGAGTTCCCATTGGATCATTAGTGTTATAGTAGAAATTTTAAGCAGAATTATGTGTTTAAACACATATATTAATGCAGACTTTCCTTTATTCAAATTAACTATATTAGCTGTGACTGTGTGATGGCTGTATCAACAAAAAGGTTGAAAATGTGAACTGTGTGAATTTAATGAGGGTTGGTAATTTTTCTATAAACATTACTATAAAACACTGAACTCATAAGATTTTTAAAATTTTTTTATTTTTATTTATTTATTTATTTTTGGTTGCATTGGGTCTTCATTGCTGCATGCAGACTTTCTCTAGTTGTGTCGAGCAGGGGTTACTCTTCATTGCGGATTGTGGGCTTCTCATTGTGGTGGCTTCTCTTGTTGTGGAGCACGGGCTCTAGAGTGCACGGGCTTCAGTAGTTGTGGCACACAGGCTCAGTAGTTGTGGTTCATGGGCTCTAGAGTACAGGCTCAGTAGTTGTGGCACACGGGCTTAGTTGCTCCAAGGCACGTGGGATCTTCCCAGACCAGGGCTCAAACCCATGTCCCCTGCATTGGCAGGCAGATTCTTAACTACTGTGCCACCAGGGAAGTCCCTCTCATATAAGATTTTTTTCAAGGTTTTTTCTTAACTGAGATATAATTGACATTATATTAGTTTCAGGTGCACTAACAGATAGAGGCTTGACAACGTGTTACCAATTTAAAAAATAAACCAAAAACCGAAACAACTCAAGTCAAAAGCAGTTTCCTCATAGGAAACAAGTGGGAAGCAGTAGTCAGATTTTTTCTTTTACTGTTGTCCCCTTAGAATAAAAGACTTTGAGGTCTACGTGCCTAACTCATTCTTATCTTTCAGTGGGAAGAAGTCTAAGTGATAACAAAGAATTGAGAAAACGAAACAGTCAGTTGCAGTGAAATTTGTTGATAGTAGCATATATGAACTTCCTTATTCTATAATTTCTAGGAGAATATTATGAGCTCATATACATGATTTTCTACCATGACATTATTACCCATAAACTTACACGTAACCTAGTGGTTTTATTTACTTACCTTGTGAGTGCATTACAAGTTATTTAAGATAGTGCAAGTCAGTGCATTATTAATGGTAGGAAACTCTCTGGTCAACTTTTAAAGAGGACCTTGTATAATTCTGCTTTAACAATAAGTATAAGGGTGATCAAAACTGGAAAATTATGGACAAGAATAATAATAATGGTTAATACTAATAATATACTTACTAAGTCACTGTTCTCACCAATATACATATACTAATTTATTTAATCTTCACAACAACTCTGGAGTTGGTACTATCTCTATCAAAATTAACTGTTTTTGCAAATATGTATTTCTAAAATGTGTGAAGTTAATACAAATTAAACAATAAGAAACAATATCGTAACTGTGAGATCATGGGTATGTTAATTAGCTTGGTTTTAGTAATCACTGTATATCAAATCATCACGTTGTAGACCTTAAACATATACACTCATATTTGTCAATTTTACCTCAATAAAGCTGGAAAAAAAAAAAAAGAATAAGCCACTTTAAAAAGTAAAAAGAAACAAAGAACAAGAAGTAACCACAGATGCTGAGGAAATTTAAACAACTTAGAAGAGTATTTGACAAAACTTTATTCAAATATATTTTAAAAGCTGGATTACGTGGATGCTTTTCTTGAAAATATAAATGAACAAAATAGGTCACAAAGAGATTGGAGATTAAAGCAACACTGAATAGGGAAGTAATTGAGAAGGTAATCTGAGGAGCTCTGGACTCAAATGTTGTATTAGTAAATTCTTTCAAAATTTCAAGGAGCAGAAAATTCTAATGTATTTAAACTGATCTAAAACTTAGAGAAAAAAACTTCCAGCACCATTTTCTGAAGCCAGCACAACACAAACGTAGACCTGACAGGCCTCTTTGGTAGGTTGTACTATCGTTCAAAGTATTGCTGCCCCTCCTGGGGGACAGGTTGCAGTTCTTCGGACCACAGGCATCTGCCTTTGCCTCTAGGACTTGAGGGCCTCCTGTGGTAGGATGACATATCCCCACCTTGTGGAAGTCAGGTGTGGTCATGCAACTTGCCTTGGCCTATAAAATAAGGGCAGAAGTGACATCGAGCCACTTATAAGCAGAAGCTTTCAAATCCAGTTCATGGTTCACCAGATCTCTTGCCATGAAGACCAGCAACGTGCCAGATCATCTGGTTTATCTACCTCATCCCAGAGGGAAGACGACATGGAGAAGAGACACAGTAGATATGTGAGTAAGAATTAAACCTGTGATACTCTAAGCTACTGAGATTTGGGGATTGCTTGTTATCACAGCATAACCCAGCCTATCCTGATTGATACACTCCTCTCTCCCACAAAAGAACACGATAAATTCACTTACGAATATCTGTGTTAAAATCTTCAATTAATAAGAAAAATATCTCAGGCATACATTGTAGGAATAATATACTTCCAACTAAGACCTCTGAACAGGTAAGTATGTTCCCCACTGAAGACTCGGAGACCTCTCACTTTAGGTGTGTGTGCTCCCAACTAAAAAGGTAATATGGTTTAGTTTGTAAAATATGTAAGTAGCTTTGTCCCCTCTCTCCTCCCATCTATTGTGTCAGTATCAAAAAGGAGTTAAGGATTTGAAGGCTTCATGGTAGCAAAAACACCCTTGAGTGGGAAAATATATCTCAGCTGAGATATGGATGAAGGGTATACTAAATGAAAGTTCCTAGGGCTCATGCCTTATACAATTTCAGGGTGCAATGCTCCCTATGAAGGCATAAGAAGTGGATATTACTCCCATTTTTCAAGAGGAGAAACTGAAGTAGTTAACAGGGAAGCTCCGATTTGGCCTCAAATCACCAAGTAAGTTCCTGATGCAGTTTACTTGCTGATGTTTTCTTATTTTGTTAAGAATAAATCTACCATTGCCCAAGTCAGTGAGTTTCTAGCAAAGATACTCTAATGTTTACTTCAGGGTTTTTCTTTTAAGTGTTAATGGATGTGATGATTTCTAAGTCATTAAAAGATGAGTACATCAAGCTCTTGCAAAGAACCCCAGGTAACTGGTTGACCTTGTAAATAAAACATTATCTCTGCTGCTGCTATAAGCAGGCCATGTGATCGATGATAAATTTTCTTAGAAAACAGGACATGGAGGTCATTTGATAGTCAGAAGAACACTCTTGTTTAATGTTCAGCTCAACCAATATAAACTGTTATGTTAATAGTCCAAATAGTAGCCTGGATTAGTTCATCTCTGGATTTCTTTCTTAGCAGTATAGGAGATAAGAATATGAATCTCCTGGATCCATCCTGGAAGGACAGTGGTGAGTGCAATATTTAAAATTTGAGTGGTGACTCACTTAAATAGTAATTGACAAAAGGTTGAATGAATAAGAGAAGTAAGCTGTGAGAAAACAGGGCCCATACCTGCCTTATGTATAGGGTTTGGCATATAGGAGGTGCTAAATAAATGTTTCCTGCTTGAAGGGTGAATTCTGAGAGGCAAATGTCAGACTTGAGATGGAGGTGAGCAGGGCTACCAGAGTGGGAGGTGGCTTGCTCCCTCAGGGCTAAACAAGGAAATGAGTTTTCTAGTTCTCTCTTGAGAACTAGATAAAAATGAAAGCTTCGAGGACAGAAGGCTTCAAAACCCTATGGTTTTTATTTTATTATTTTTTTGTTTTGAAATCATTTTAGACTTACAGAAAAGTTCTAGGAATAGTGCTGCTTCCCCCAACTTCTCCCAAAGTTAACAGCAGTACAAGTATCAAAACCAGGAAATTAACATCGGTGCAATGCTACTAATGAAAATATGCCAATTCCTCCAGTTTTCTCCCTGATGTCCTTTTTCTGTCCTAGGATCCAGTTCAAGATCCTACCTTGCATTTAGCTGCTGTGTCTCCTTAATCTCCTCCAATCTGTGATGGTTCCTTAGTCTTTCCTTGTCTTTCATGACCTTGAAACTTTTGATGAATCCTGGTCAGTTATTTTGTAGAATGCACCTCAGTTTGGGGTTGTCTGATGTTTTCTCATGATTAGAAACACGTTACAAGTTTTGGGCAAGAATATCACAGAAGTGATATTGTGTCTTTCTCAGAGTGTCATGTCAGGTCTTCCTCATGTCCATATGTCTTATTACTGGTGACTTTAGCTTTGATCCCTTAGTTAATTAAGGCATTTCAGGCCAGGTTTCTCCACCATTAAGTTATTATTTTTCCCTTTGTAATTGAGAAATATTTAGGAGAGATACTTTGAGATTATGAAAATATCCTGTTCTGGCTTAAGCTTTCACTAACTTCTCCCACTAATAGTGGTTTCGATTTGCATTTCCCTGATGATTAGCGATGTTGAGCACATTTTCATGTACCTGCTGGCCATTCGGATGACTTCTTTGGAAAAATGTCTATTCAGATTTTATTTGGATCCATTTTCAGTCAGATTATTCTTTTTTTGCTGTTGAGTTGTATGAGTTCTTTATATGTTTTAGATAGTACCCCCTTATCAGATGGATGCTTTGTCAATATTTCTGGACAAGCCCTTTGTAAGGGGTCAGTAGGGGAAGGATCTGTAAAATTCCTTTCTAAAACTGGTTTATTACTAAATCCTACTTCAAAATGTTATCATATTTAGTCTTAGGTAATACGATTGCTGCCAAGAAATGCAAATGATTTAATTTCTGTACCCTATGAAGTTTTCATTCAAACGTGTAAGTACTTAACCTGTGGACCACGAATGGGGCTTTGGTGGAGTCAAGAACCCCCTGAAAGGTAAATTCACGATTTGGTGAATGTGTATTATTTTAGGGTGAAAAATCTGAGCTCTTTTTCAAATTCTCAAATGTGTCTGTGACCTCATTCCCTCTACCCCCTAAAGCCGTATGCTTTAACCAACCTAGTGGACAAACATAGATCATTCTTTTGTACTTACTCAAACTTGATATGCTGGGTTTGACGACATGTATAGAGGAGGACAGAATAAACTTTAATTCAAACTGATCATTTTGGTTGGAGGAAAACACATTCACACAATGGATGAAAGAGGATAAGCTTCCCTTTTATGTTGCCCGCCACACAGATTTGGATCAGCGTTGTACCATGAGGTATGTTTGACTTACAGAGAAACAATTACATTTTGATGCCAACAAAAAAAGCAAAAACATGTTTGGTGTGGTTAATGATACTTTCCCACTGAGGCTTTAATCTTGCGGTGTGATATTTGCTTATTACGGTTTATACAATTTGTCATGCAGTCAGTATCAAAGGCGAAAGTCAACCTGCAGCGTGTTAAAAGTTTTACGGAGCACCATTTCCATTCTTCCCTCAAACACTCCTCCCCTGTTTCTTAAGACAGCTCATAACGTGTGACGGAAGAATGCAATGTTTTCTACTAAGGAATGTTTTAATGACGGTATTTTGTATTTGTCATCAAAGCTATCGTAAGGGTGCATTTTAACAGTGCTGAAATGACTGGCAAAACAAATATATCCTGAGCTATGCAAGTGTGATTGGGGCAGGGGAGCAGTGAGAGAGTGATGACAAATGAGATTTGTTGATAATATGTTTAGTAATCTGGGGTATATCATGAGTGTCCTAGGGGGTCAATAGAAATTATTTATAAAATTGTTAATGGAAATCATAAAAGAATATTTTTTATTTATAAAGCCAAATACAAAGTTTTACAGAGAAGTTGTGAAAAGCACCTGCCATTCTTTGTTTCTTCTTACTTGGTTTATTGATCTCCTTGACCACCGGGTGGTTCCATTGACGGTTCCTGCTCATCTCCTAGTACTTCACAAGCTGCAACTAATTCCAAAGACCTCAAATTTTAAAAGATAAAGACAAGAGGGTTTGTAGCTACAACCTTGAGGTTGCAGATGACTGTCAGATGTTTCAATTTGTCATGCGTCTACATTTTGGAGCCTCAATCCAGAAGCCCTAAGGCCCCATTTCATCTGTTGCAGTAGGTCCCCCACCAACAAGTCTAGGCAGGGTGGGAAAGAGAGATTTGAGGATGATAAAGGGGACATTATCTTTTAGAAAAGTTGGAGTTTGAATGGGAGCTTATCTTTTGCATATTAAGCATGACTTTTGTGTCCGTGGCACCTCAGCTATAGAAAAAGAAGATACGTATATTGGGGCAGGGGTTTGAGGAATATAGGAAAAGATGCAAAGAATATATCTGTAGTGTCTAGAGATAACGTCTTAATAAGGGGCTGATGGAAGATGTTCCTTCTTGCCCCAGATTCCAGGGGAGAATTAATAAGCCCTTCTTGTAACATGAGGGGTGGAGGTATCACTGAAGCTGATGTTGTTTACTCAACAAATAGTTATATGTTGCTTCCACCAGATTTTGTACTAGGCGTCAGAGAATCAGAGATGATTGAAACATACACCTGACCCTAGTGAACTCTCAACTGAGGGAGATGGAAGCCAACACAAACTATCATGATGCCACATAGTAAGTTTGGTGATCAAGAAATGCACAGAGCAAGAGGGAAGTGTGGATGAGGTACCTAACCCAGCTTGGTGTGGGGGGATGCTGGAGAACATTTTCTGGAAGGAGAGCCTGAGCTAAGGCTTAGGAAATCAGTAGAAAAACACTGAGATCCGCAATATTGTTTTTAGAAGTTATGTGGCTGAGCAGACCAAAGAGATGGGAAGGCTGGGGCTGGTGGTGGAGCCAGATGGACCGGGGTAGAAGTGGTCAGCAAGGCGACTGGGGTTAGTTTGACCATAAAGAAATATGTGACTCCTGAGGCTTCTGAAACTTGCTGCAAGAGGCCATGTAGAGTATCAGTTACTAGTATGGGCTGAGTTTAAATCTGGTCTCTACCACTTAATAGTTTCTTCCTTGGTAATAGGAGACACCACCAGTATCTCAGAGTGTTGTTGTGAGGGTTAAATAAATTTGGATAAGTAAAGGACTCCGGTATGTGCTAAGCATAAGCGGTAGCTGCCACTCTCAGGGTTCTGAGGCTGTGTTCCATAGTGCAATTCCTTACGGCACTGGCGAGTGAGACCAGTGGCCAATGAGAAAATGGCTTTTTAGGAAGCAATGCCAAGAGTAGTTCCTCAGAAGGGAAGCACAGGGAACATTGGTGTTTCCCAAGGGTAGAGTTGGAGAAGAACCTAATAGAATTACCTGGGGAGCATTTTCAAAGTACACATGCCCAGGATGCTCCCAGGATATGCTGACTCAGTACTTCCAGGGGCGGGGCCCAGGCATGAGTGATGGGGAAGAGTCTTCCAGGTGATATGTCTGCTCAGGCCCCTGGCCTAAAAAAGCACAGCTGGCTCTGCCTAACTGTGGGATAACGACCCGACAAGGGAATGCATTTAGCGTAGATGCATGCCAGGCTCGCTCTGCCGCTGGGTAGTTTTCCTGAATACACAGAAGAAATCAGATCGTTTCCCTTTCCACCCTGCAACTTGATGCTCCCATGTGCAAATGTCAAGAGACAGGGAGAGGCAAAAGATAAAAGAATAGGAGCAACAGAAGAGCTTTGCAACCCAAGGGATTAGGGTAGAGTGCCCTGTGCTTTAGAAATTTGACTTAGGTAAAACAAGGGAGAGTCTGGGGAGCTTTTGCAGAACCTTTGTGCTTCTTACATCACAACCATCCAGGGAAGATATTGATGTGGGTGGATTCCCAAAAGGAGGGGACACAGATGGGACTTTTCAGGCTTGAATGCATCTCCACATTCCGAAAGGGACTGTCCATGTGGGAGTTTGTCAGGAAACACGCTAAAACAAGCACATTGGACACAGTGCACCTAAAGGAAACTTCATTAATATAAAACATATTTATTAAACTATGAAGCATAAAAAAAGGAAAAGAAGCAACAATTGTTAGGCGTCTAGAATCTCAGAATTTCAAATGTCCCACAAGGAGAATTCTACAGTGTCACTTACTGTCCCCGGGGAAGTTTAGTTCCTATGGCTTCCCTCCTGGCTCTGGGGTACTGCGATGGGCCAGTGACATTCACTCCACGGGAGCAGGCTGTACACTGCTGGCTTTAGAGCTTTCATGAACGTCTGTCAGTTGACCTTCTGTTTGCTCAAATGACTCTTATCAGGGCATCCGGTACTGTGTTAGACACTAGGGGCTCACAAAAAAGATAAGTAAGACATGCCCTGTCCTTAAAGACCTTTGAATCCAGAAGGGAAGGCATAAACAATAATGAAGGCTACCATTTTACTGAGTTCTTGCTGAGTACTAGGCTCTAGTCCTCACTACAATCTGAAAAATATGTGTAAGATTCATGTTATAGTCTTCACGTTAATGGTAACTGAAGCATATCTTTGATAGTTAAAGTAACTTGCTGGAGGAAAATCGTTAGCAAGGGGAAAGTCAGGTCTTTCTGATGCCAAAGCCCATGCTGCTCTTTCTACACTCAGTCACATCCCCTCTTAACTGGCACCATAAACAATCAATTAAAGCACAAGGTGATAACTGTTGTTATAGTAGTGTCTTCAACATACCATGGGGATATGAGTGACAAGGGAGAAAGGCTGACTTCTGTCATCACATGCAGACCAGAAGTCTACCCTATATTGGTAGTATAAGGGGTACATGGATAAGTGTTACTAAATCTTTTTAGAGAATAGGAGAAGGTTCAAAGTTTCTGAATGGAGCAGGGCCGCACGTTTCTGTAAGTTCAGGTATGTAACTACAAAAGTATAAATTAGCTACTTAAAAATTTTTAAAAATGTAATTGTGGAAAAATATACCTAACATAATATTTACTATCTTAACCATTTTAGGTGTACAGTTCAGTAATATTAAGTATATTCACCTCATTGTGTAACTAATACATTAGCTACTTTTAAAAGTAGCTATTAGTGTGTTTCTCATTTATTTTTCAATTTTATTTCTTCTATGCTTTTAAAACTCCATTTAAGTTTATTTATTTTTCTACCTGTTTCTTTACGGATGATAGGTAATTTGCTGATTTCTTGCTCCCCTTTTCCAATGTAAATTCTTTTGTCTGCCTTGTTTTCGAAAACCTTTATTGTCTAACCTAATCACTTGGTAGAGATGGTTAACAGTCCTTCTTTACTCCTAGAAATCTTGTATTAATAGGAACATCAATGTGCCCAGCTTAAAAAGCCTACATGTTTCCAGCCTCCTGTAATTGACAGGGGTAGCCAATGAGATGTAAGTAGAAATTGTTGGGTGCAGGTTCCCCGAAACTCTTCCAAAGAGGTTGGCTGGACTGGGAGGTATGTCTCTTTTCCTTGCTCCTTCCTTCTGTGTAGAGCATAGATATGATGGCTCATGCTACAGCGACCATCTTGCAATTATGAGGCTACCTTGAAGATTGGAAGCAGTGCTAAAGACGGTGAGGCAGGAAGGGAGGAGTCTGAGGCCCTGATGATGATGAAGCTATTGAAATAGCCCAGGATGTTGTATCTCCGGCCTCCTTTGACATGAAAGAAAATTAAACCTCTATCTTATTTAAGCCACCATTAAATAAGTGGCTTAAATAAGCAGCCAAACCCAATCCTAACTAACATGATCCCTCTAATCTCAATGGGCTGCTCTCCTCACCTTTGCCTGAATTCTGCATGCTCATTGGGATCCACGTCTTTACTCTTACTGGCTGTTTGGCTTGTAGTGTTCTCCTTTCTGCATTTATGATCCTTCAAGTCTTACTTCCTTCATGAAGCATCTTTGGCTACTCCAGTCTTCATAGGTCTCTGCCCTCCAAGCTTCCAGGCTTTGACATTCTACACAATTCGACAGGAGGCTGTACCACTGAGCCCTGGTCACCGTTGGCCATCTGTATGAGTCTACATTCCTAACTCTAACATAAGCTCCCGAAGGGCCTGGCAATACCTTTTACTGCTTGTGTTCCTCATCTGGGTCTTTCTCTAATTAGGAATTTCATTTTCTGTTCCTCCTGACCCCTGATAATCTTCCTAGAGACATTGCAAAGGGAAAAACTTTTTTTTCCTTTCCATAATATTGTAAATAATTTACTTATTGCTTTTGATTTTTAGAAATTACAGAAGAAACATATAAACATCGTAAAAAAAAAAAGGGCCACGATGTAGATGTATGTAAATGCAAAGTTGAAGGACTATTCATCTAACCCCCCAATCCTGCTCGTCTCCCAAGAGGTAACTCCTATTAACAGCTTCTTGAGTAACTCTTTAGACTAGCTGCAATTTGCAAACATATATTGATCTTTAAACATTTTATTTATTTTAGTTTTCAAATATAAAGGGGCTCCCCGTAATAATACTGTTCTACAACTGGCTTTTCTCACTTAGTGCCAGAAGCTGGACATATTTCCATGTTAGTACATCTAGAACTGTATTATTATTTTTTAAACAACTACATAAGTATAGGTGTTCTGTAATTTATGTAACCAAATAACCATGAACAATTAGGTTGTTTCCAATTTTTGCTCTTACAAAAATGTTGCACTAAGCACAATTGTGTATGTATCTTCATGCCCTTGCATATATCTTTAGGATAAATTCTTAGAATAGTCTTATGTTTCCCTGAATTCAGAGCTTAAAAAAATGTGTCTTTGATACTTTCTTTCACTCTCCTTTCTTCTCCTGGACCTCTTTTTAGTGGTATGTTGAATATGTGAGCTTAATCCTTAAAAGTTTTACTTTTGATTTCATATTTTCTGTGCATTTGCCTTCTCTTTCTTTTTTTAAAAATTGAAGTATAGTTGATTTACAATGTTGTATTAGTTTCATGTGTACAGCAAAGTGATTCAGTTATATATATAATATATAATTTATATATTATATATTATATATATACTTTTTCAGATTCTTTTCCATTATAGGTTATTAGAAAATACTGAATATAGTTCCCTGTGCTATACAGTTGGTCCTTGTTGGTTACCTGTTTTATATATAGTAGTGTGTATCTGTTAATCCCAAACTCCTAATTTATCCCCCCCCTAATTCCCCTTTGGTAACCATAAGTTTGTTTTCTATGTCTGTGAGTCTGTTTCTGTTTTGTAAATAGATTCATTTGTATTATTTTTTAGATTCCATATATAACTGATATCATATAATATTTGTCTTTGTCTGACTTCACTTAGTATGATATTGTCTAGGTCCATCCATGTTGCTACAAATGGCATTATTTCATTCTTTTTTATTGCTAAGTACTATTCCATTGTATATATATACCACATCTTCTTTATCTATTCATCTGTTGGTAGACACTTAGGTTGCTTCCATGTCTTGGCTATTCTAAATAGTGCTGCTATGAACATTGGGGTGTATGTATCTTTTCAAATTAGAGTTTTTGTCTTTTCCAGATATATGCCCAGGCGTGGGATTGCCGAATCACATGGTAGTTCTATTTTTAGTTTTTTAAGGAACCTCCATACTGTTTTCCCTAGTGGCTGTACCAATTTACATTCCCACCAACAGTGTAGGAGGGTTCCCTTTTCTCCAGCATTTGCCTTTTCTTAAACTTTCTGGGATATTTTCTCAACTTTATCTTCAACCTTCTGTTGAATTTTTAAACTTTACTACCTTATATTTTTAATGTCTGAGTATACTTTCTTGTCCTCTTATTGTCTCCTTTTCATAGCATCTTATTCTTGTTTGATAGATATATTATTTTCTTTTATACCTCTGGAGTATATTAATGAGAATTTATGGAAGTTCTCTTTTCTTCCCTTCACTATCTCTGTTTTATTTTTTTCCCTGGAGCTTAACTTTTAATTTCTATAGTTTAATTCTATAGCTGAATTTTGAACTCTTTGCCATATTGTGGATTTCCATATGGTAATATATTTGTCCATATTTGAGGTAATATCCAGGCTTTAGTGATTTTTAGAGCTCCCCATGATATTCCAGTGGTCTACAACAGCGGGAAGGCAAACTACAGCCTGTGGGGCAAATCTGGCCCACTGCCTATTTTTGTAAATACAAATTTCTGGAACACAGACAAGCTCATTTGTTTACATATTGTGTATCACCATTTTTGTACTACCATGTCAGAGTTGAGTGGTTGTGACCGAGACTATACAGCCCACAAAGCCTAAAATATTTACTATTTGGCCCCTTACAGAAAAAAGTTTGCCATCCCCTGGTCTAGAGGCAGGCAGAGGCCATCTTGTAAGCTCTGAGTTTGTTCACCACTTCTCTTGTGGCTGCTTCCCATGCTCATCTATGGCTGAAATTATTTTTCAAGATGAAAAACAATGAATTATTTGCACTATGAAATAATATGAGAGAGTGCTAATTTAAAGACATTTTCTCTGATAGAAGAGAATTAACTTCCTTTTATGGCAGGGCTCTGGATAGGACACTTTATTATTGAAAAACGAGAGGAGTTAAAGACATGTTACTTTTGGACTCTCCATTTTTCCCCAGGTCTTTCCATTTTCCTTTGTACATTATGGATGATTCTTAAGTTTCTTCATCTGAGTTGGAGTCTCAGGGCCTCGGTAAGCTTACCCGCCCTACCTACCTCCTTAGAGTCCTGAAGAAAAAGTTCTGCCAAAATATCCATCTTCAGGGGTGAGTGGGAACGGGGTCTTTTCAGAATCGAAAACAGCAACAACAAAACAACGACAACATCAACCACAAAACAGTTCTTGTGCACTGCACTTGGTATTGACTATCTTGGTCTTTTGAGTTGGATTCAGAAATTCCAGGATATTTAACTGAGGCTATTAAAATAGTCTTAGATCCTTTAGTGGCAAGATTCCAAACTTAGCTCTTAGGTTATATATTAGGAGCAATCAAATGGGTCTGAATGAAAAAGTTGAGTTAAAATATATTTATATAGGTTTTTTTGTGGGGGGGGAACTGATTCATACTAATTTTATTTATAGATTTTCCTGTCTTTTCCCTTCCTCTGCCTGCCCTTTGTAAATGGAAAAACAGGATCTCGATCCTCCTTAGTGAGTAATAGCTGCCCAAAGCTATACGTGCTTTTTGAGGCTTCCAAATGACATCATGTGCAGAACACTGAAGCTGCATTCTCACCCTCTGTCATGTCACCAGAAGTCTTAAACATAATTCCAGCCCATGTGACAGCTGCACACACATTATTTCCCACCTGTGTTATCTCCTCCCTAATTAAGATGGTGTTAGTATCTCAGTTATCAACTCTGTTTTTTCAGGGCTTTTATTATATAACTGTGAAGACTTGCTCCAGGCTGGGATTTAATATGTTCATGTGAATGTTTAGCAGGTGTTAGGGGATTGGAGAAATGCTAGAGAGTAGTTGTTCTGCCCCACACCCCATACCTGAGCACTCCAGCAGGGCTCTTGGAAACAAAATTGCTGATGATGGGAGATTATTTATAGACACATGCATTTGGGGCATTATCCAGCTGGCCTGCCTTGTACAGTTATGCCTGGGAGATCAAAGAGGGCCCTTGGAGTTGGTTTAAAATTTAAGAAGTCATCTACAACTTGAGGACAGCTAGAGTCATTCCGCAAGGATAAAACCCAAACATACCAGTGATGCAAATAAACAATCACTTTTTGGGATAAAGGCTGCTCTAGATCCTGGGATAAACCTTTGAAGTTCCTTGGGTGGATCATGAATAGTATATAATGCCCTTCACAAGTCAAAAAGGTCTAGCTTTCTTGAAAGGCAAGGGAATTTCAACAAAAAGTTGGTTTTCTAGAAAGTTTGGTTCGGAAGGTTTAGAAAAGAGCAGAGTGACTGATGATCTGGGTAGTTGTAGACCAGTTGACAAATGGGAACCAAAAAATGTGCCTGAGCTACAGTCTGCATACTTCCCCAACTGGCCTTGCATTTCAGAGGGTCCAAGAAGGGTGGTCCCCTCTCTACTCAAACCCTTGAAACAGCACTGTCTGATGGAAATTTCTGTGATGATGGAAATGTTCTATCTCTGTTGTCCAATAGGTACATGTGGCTACTGAGCACTCAAAACGTGGCTAGTGCAATGAGGAACTGATTTTTAGATTTTATTTCATTTTAATTAGTTTAAGTAGTCTACTAGCTAATGGCTATAGTAGCGGACAGTAAAACAATCAGTAATTTTTGTTGAGGTTACTGTATTGAATAATAGTGATGAAGGTGATGTTGTTTAGCCATGTATGGCCACATTTAAATTTTTAGGAGCTGATTAGAATTGGTGTTTCTTATAAAATGGAATCTCATTATTATGTTTTCTTCTTTTCATAGAAAATCCCCTGATAAGTTCCTGAGATGGGGTCCTGGATCTGGAAGGTAAAAAAAATTGGTGCTGAAAGAAGGCCGATGTTACAGAGAAAGGGTCTCTAGATAGTGTGTCTCTATAGACTGGCTCTGGAGGTGGAAAAAGTCTCTAATGGTAGAATTTTAGAGCCTTAGGAACCAGCTGACGAGGGACAATGTTTTGTCAATGGAGCATCCCCAGTGTTCCTCAAATCACTCATGTAGGAAGTGATGAACTCTGTGTGGTTATAGGGGCAGCTCCACTCAAGGGACAATTTTTATCTTCCCCAATATCTTCCTGTTCCTGTAAATATCAGTATGTAAATATCAGCCACAATAGGCTTCATGTGCTTTCCTAAAACTACTCGGGACTAAATTAGACTGAGCACACAGTCACATTATGACTTTTGTGGGCCCTAGGCACTTTTGCCTTCATGGGTTGCTTCCTCCATAAAAAATAAAGTAAAATAAAATAATTACATCTTACGACTCCACTGTTATAAAGACAAATATATTAATATTATATGTTAAAACATTTTCTTTGACCTAAAAGTTCATCTTTTTTCTTCCATTATAAAAGAAATTAAAACATTTTGTTGGTTTCTAAAAGTATGGTGGGCTTTGGGCACTGAGCCTGCTGTGCCTGGTGGAGAAGTTGGCCCTATTTGAGAGGCTGTACCTTCCCTTTAGGGAAGTCCTCACACTTCAAACTGGCTGGAGGGACTTCCCTGGTGGTCCAGTGGCTAAGACTCTGCGCTCCCAATGCAGGGGGCCAGAGTTCGATCCCTGGTCAGGGAACTAGATCCCACATGCATGCCGCAACTAAGAGTTCACATGCCGCAACTAAAGATCCTGCATGCCGCAACAACAACAAAAAGATCCCTCATTATCCCTCATGCTGCAAGGACGATCCAGCATGCCGCAATCAAGACCCACTGCAGCCTAAATAAATAAATAAATGTTAAAAAAAAAAAATTAAAAAAAACTGGCTGGAAATGGCCTATTCTTTTCTTAGAAGATTGCAAAATATATTTTTAATTGGTGTACAATAAATATTAATTGATTAAAAATATTCAGAGATGTCAAGACTTCTAACAATACAAATATTTGTCTACTTTTTGTTCCTAATGTCCATTTTGGACTTATTATTTGGCTACTCAGAGTATGGTCCACAGACCAGCAGCAGCGGCATCACCTGGAGCTTGTCAGAAATGCAGAGTATCAGCCTCCATCTGATACTGAGTCAGAATTTGCATTTTGACAAGATCTCCAAGTGATTCACATGGACATAACACTGAAGCACCACTGGCCTGCAATTTAAACAGGATTGTTTATCATTAGTAGAAATGAAAGAGCTGATTCCCTTAGCCTCCTTTAATCGAGGGCTGGCTCTCATTCTTCTCCAGTGGCAATGAATTCAGTTCCTTTAGTACAGCTCTTCCCAACTTTGGCAGACCATTGGAATCATCTGGGGAGCTTAAAAAAAAAAAACCCAACGTGTGGGACCCATCCCCTAGAGATTCTGAAATAATTGGTCTGGGGTGGGATTGTGGGAATCAAGGTCTCATTTTTAAAGCTTCTAAGGTGATGTTAATGTGGAGCCAGAATGAGAACTGTGAGCCTTTCCCCACAAGATTTGCCCCCTGGTTTTGATCATTTTGGCCTCTTCTGTATTCCCTAACCTTCTCACTCTGAGCAACCAAGTGTATAGTCCAGAGCTAGTTTCTTACCTTGGAGTCTGACATGCTCTATTAATTCTCAAAGTTCTGAAGTGTTCTCCTAGTATATACATACCCCGAAAAATTAATTGCCACCATTTCCTACATCCTTATTATGTGTCCCATAATCACCTTCAGTCATTTAATCTTCACCATGGTAATAAATACTATTCTTATGCTCATTTTACAGCTGAGGAAATGGAGGCTTAGAAAGGCTGGCTCTTCCCAAGCTCATCCAATTTCTAGTTCCAAAATTTGTCCCCCCCCCACCCCAAAACTATTGTCCTCTACTGTCATGCTTTTATTTAGGAAACACTGATAATTTCCTAACTCATATGTCCGAACATTAGATTTACCATTATTCAGTCTTTGAGAATTACTGGCAAAGGAAATAGAATGAAGACCAGGAAAGAATTAAGTAGCTAACAGAATTTTGAGTGGTTTTAATCCATTAAAGAAAAGTTTGAAAATTGTGATATACATTTTCCAACCTGCATAACTGATATGATACTTCACTTGAAAAAAACAAATATTAAATACTCCAAAGGTACCCTGTGTTAGGACTGTGGAGATTACTGGGATAAAAAAACAGTCTTTGCCCTTGAAATGACAAGTGAAGAGGCTAAGGACCTGAATTAGTCTGACATATGACAGTGAAAAGAATCAGGTGCTAAATTGTGTGGTAAGGTCATTAAGCTTTGCCAAAGTTCAGAGGCTGGCAGAAACTGGACAGGATTTATGGAGTTCTGTCTGAAGTCTGTAAGGATGAATGGAGACTGAATAACTAGAAAAGACAAAGCTGAGCTGGGACACTGGCCTAATATTCACTGGGAAGTAAGAATTTTCCCAACTGAATTACCAGCCTGGTTTCTTGTTGGCTGAATGTCCCTTTTCTGGGGCTGGAGAATACGTAGTCTTTGAATTCTAAACAAATGCCATCTCAGCCAAGCTTAGCACTATCTCAGTGTCCTGAGTGACCTATATCTGGAGCAGCAAAATCAATCAGATGCAGAGGATTGATAGCTTCCTGCTGCATATATCCACGGGCTTCTTTTAAGGTTGCTAGAGTACACTTTGCTTAATATTTGAACCAAGAGAAGTTGAAAGCCAAGTACTTATTTAAATATTTAAATATTTAAATATTGATCAAGCTCAGTGCTTGAGAGAGGGCAAGAAAACTGCAGATAGCATGATTATATGTCCTCAGTTGCTGAGGGTTCCACAAGTACTAGTTTTGCTTGTTTGTTTCTTAATTTTAGTGGGGAAGGAGGTTTTGGGGTAACTTCTTATAATAGTTGGTCCTCCTCCCACATTTTCGTATTTTTTTTCTATCTACATATCTGACAGAAGTAACGAAAAAAGGGAGGGGGGAGAAAGAAAGAAAAGAAAACGCACAGTACCAGTGATGTAAAAAGAAGCATAACAACAAAGGCCACAAATTCATCAATATTTTTGCTCACCACGGATTGGAAACCATTTTTGTCAAGTGTGTTGTTCAGTTAATCTCCAGTACACATTTTAGGGTTGGAAATATTTTTTAGTTTTGAAAAATATAAAACTTTTAATTTTTTTTGTCTTGAGTACTTTGAAGTCCTGGAAATGGGCAGGAACTTCTTTTTCTTTAAAAGGCAGTCCCTGAGGCCAGGCCTCGGGGTCCCAGCTCCGCGAAGCAGGAGCTGGGATTGCAGCATGGGGTCAGGCGAGCTTTGCCAGGGTGGGGTCACTTTATCAAGGCAGAAGCCCGGACCTTTGCCTTGGAACAGGGTGAAGGACACAAGGCAGGGTTTCCTTGCTCTCTTCTTCAGCCTTGCCTTCTTCCTCAGGCTGCTCTGTCGGCAAGGTGGGCTGGGCAAGGTGAGGACCAGGAGGGAGGCCAAAATGGCTAAGGCCCAGGAGAGGTGTTGGTGACAGCTGGGGAGGGGTGTCTCGGTGGCCAGCTCTCTCGGGCTACTTCACTTGAAAAAAACAAATATGATATACTCCAAAAGTGCCCTGTGTTAGGACTGTGGAGATTACTGGTTCTGCGGGCGGCAGGTCTTCACAGGAAAACCAAAACAAAGACTCAAGGTAATTATTAGAAAAATCAAATCGGTACTTTTGCCTTTAAAGCTGCTATCATTATCTGAAGTCTCTTTTAGGAAGGCCTGGCTGATGGAGAGGCTTCTCTGCTTGGGGTTGCGATCAGTTCTAACCAGAAAAGTGCGTTGATGGTAAGGGGGTCCCTCTCATATTGCTGTTCATGGTAAGAAAGAGGGTTTTCATATTATGGTGACTTCTAATGGAGCCCCTTGCTGTTGTGAAGGCGCAGAGAATCGCAGCTCGCGAAGCTCTCGGCTTGAGGAACCTGAGCCTCGAGAAACAAGAGGGCGTCTACAGATGTTTAGGTAAGAAATGGGCCACGTTAAGTCACAACTGTGGTGGCTTTTGGCCGAGGACAGCCTGGGGCTGCCTCGGGCCAGGCACATCTCCTTTCAGGAGCCGGCAGCCGACCCCTCCCTCTGGCGGCGCCCAGGCGAGGCCAGTGGGGTCCGGGGCGCGCGGGCGCCGCCACCAGGGCGCAACCTCGCGCTCCCCGGGCTCGGAGCCCCCGCCGGTCCCAGCGCTCGGGGCCGGGGGAGCGAGGCCGAGGCAAGCGGCCGCGGGCGTTGGGAGGGGGCCGGCGGAGCCCGCGCGGTCGGGCAGCTTCAGGTTTCCTCCTGGAGCCGGTGTCGGGCGCGGCGGCGGGCGGGCCCGGCCATGTGATGCCGGGGCCGGGAGGCGGGCAGGCGGAGATCCAGCGGCAGCCGGCAGGCGCGGAGCGAGCGGGGTGGCCCCCGCCGCGGGCGCAGCCAGCGCGGCCCCGGAGCGCGGCCTCGGCTCCGCCCCCTCGCGCTGCCCGGGCCGCGCCGCCGCGGGGCGTGGGCCGCTTCGGGAGATCCTGCCCGGCTCCGGCGGCGCGTTCCGGGCGCCCTCGGGGAGGGCGCGGGGGCAGCGCCTCGCTCGGGCGTCGGAGGCTGCGGGACAGCACCTCCGGGTAAGTGCTCTCTGGGGGCTCCATCCCCGCGTCTCCTGGCCGCCCGGGGTGGAAAAGTTTGGCCGCCTCACCTGAGTTCGCCCTCGAGGAGCTACTTTCTCCAGGGTTCCGGAGGGCGCGAGGATCAGCGGAGGTGGAAAGGGGGTGCTGCCGCGGGCTCGGCGGCGCGGGGGATGGCCGCCGCCTCCCTGTCCTCGGGGATGGCAACAAGTGCAGAGGCGGCGCGGCCGGCGCGGCGGCTGCAGCTGCGGAGCGCTGGGTCGCCCGGACCGCGCGGCCCCTCTCGCCCCCGCCGGCCCCGCTCAGGGGACCGGGCATGGGCGGGTGGAAGCCCGGCCGCTGTCCTTCGGGCGGCGGGGAAATAAATGGTCTTCTTGCGGTGGAGAAGGCAGAGCCTCGAAAGCTGGGGTTTCCCTTCCCCATCAGTGCCTGGCTCCGGGGTGAGGGTGCTCGGCGGGGCCGGGTCGCCAGAGAGCAGCAGACCAAGCGGAAGCTCAGGACACAAGCGCTAACATTTCTTTCATGTGGAAACACATGTTGTGCTTTAAAAGGCATCTATAGTTATCTTGGTTAGGAGAGGCGGCCAGAATTCCGTTGGACTTCCTTAGGATTATTTCGTGGATCTGTTTTCCTCTTGGAAACCTGGGGTGTGCCTGGTGGTCCCCTAACCTTTCCGTGCTGGGAGTTTCCACAGGGGCATAATGACGGCCTGTTGGCCAGGGAGGCATCCTCGCCTATGCAGGGCTTTGTGGAAGCTGGGTGCTCAGGCAGCCTTGGAAACCCAACTCTCGTTTCCCAGACACCAATTAGATTTCCAGGAGAGAATCCATCTTCCTCCCTAGGAGCCCACAGCGCCCCCCCGCCCCCCATTGGTTGTAGCTGGCTGCAACATCTGTGTTTGCGCAGCTTCTCCCTTCTTGACCTCTGCCTGAGTCGAGACACGTCCCCTCAGACCCAGAGTTAAAGAGGTTTACCACCAGACCCGCGCCAATTGGGTAAGAAATACGAAAACGTAAGATGTTTAGAAGGAACTGATCATTTGGGGTCCCATGGGGTCCCTGGTTTTCTAAAGCTTTGCCATCTTGTGTTCTAGGCCCTGAAGATGTCAGGGGAATTGAAGTCCTTTTTTCACAACAAAAAATCGAAGACCTGTTCTCTTGGGTTCTGTGGGTTGCTCTTTGCACATCATAATCCAAGCAGATTACCTGGGAAGCTTTTTAGTATAACTGTCTTGGGTTTTTATATACACATGCTTAAAGCACATTGGTATTTGCCTTATCTTGATTAATAGCCAATCTGATTCCTTTGTAGTATTTAGAGCAAAAGAAATTTCTACTGCAAAAACCTTTGGAGTTTTCTTATACAACATAGTATTTCAGTGTAATGTTCTGATGTGGACTTTCTGTGTGATTATTGTGCTCATTAACTTTGATCAAACAGGAATTTGGATAGCATCAGACCTCATATTTAGTGGTTAGAGAAACTGAGGCACAGAGCTAGCTATTGGGCGTTTGACTCAGGTGAATGTCCTGGCTAATGGGAGAATGGAGAACAGAGAATCAGTGTTTGTCCTCCTTTTGATTGTGTTTTCTTCCTTATCAAAACCACATAGCCTGGCCAACCAAGAACAGGTTATGTAACAGGCGTGTCGTTAGACTTTCCTTTGAAGCACTTCTCCTGTCCTCTAAGCAGTTCAGAAACACTTAAAGGTAAAGAGGAAATAGTAGTTGGTAACTAAGGCTCTATGAAATTTCATCAGGGGCCTCACTTGTGTTTCACACCTTTTTTTGTTTAATCATGTGAGTACTGCAGAAGAGTTTGGAATATTTTCTCATTGTGCTCTTATAAGAAACTACTGTTGTGGCTAAGACTTAAGTTGCACGGGAATTTCAGGTGAGCTGTGACACATGACCTCCTTTGGTAAATGAGAAAAGGATATGTGTTTTAAATAGGTATTAAAACAAATAAAGGAATATAATGTTACTTCTATATTAAGCATTCTGTACAAAATTGGTAACCACTGTATTGGTACTTAAGCTCTAACTTCAAGTTCTGCCAGAGCTTATGACCAAGTGTGACTCCCCAGAAAAAAGGTTTATGATATATTGGTTTGGCCAAAAAGTTCATTCGGGTTTTTCCGTAACATCTTACGGAAAAACCTGAACAGACTTTTTGGCCAACCCAGTAAATGTCGGAAAACCCTTTACAATTGGCACATGGTTAGAATGGTACTGCAGAGAGTCCAAATTACTCTCAAACTCCCAGGCTGACTGTAATTTTATTATGCTTTAATTTACTGATCAGATATGACAGATCTGGTTTATGTAGGTTTTTTCTAATTGCATTTGTATTTATGTTGCTTTAGTGAAACAGAGAAGCTATAGGATAATTTTCCTGTGACCTTAAATTTGTTACGAAGAGATGGGTCAAGCTGGGCAACTCCCACTGAGAGTTCTAAATTAAAAACAGTGTTATACTTGAAGTGCACCAAATTCAGGGAATTTTGCCATGTTAGAGTTGTACTGTAAATATTATGCCACGCTGTAGGGCTTGAGTCCAGATCCCTCCCGTAGGCAAAGCTGGGCTTAGAGATATTTTTCTTACGAAGTGCAGGTCAGGTACTAGACCACAGAGCATTTTGCCCTGATTGGATGGTACTCTGCCATTTTTGTCCAGTCTCTATAATCCTTAGTGCTTTTGTAATTTTCCAGGTATTTAAAAGTTCTCAAAACCTCAAAGCAGTGTCGCTCTGCTATGTTGCCATTTGGATGGTCTCTATCATGCCCCTCTCTTTTTGTGAACATTTTCTTATATTTATTCAACAAATATTTGAGGGCCTACTATATGCCTGGCACTGCTCTCTACTTTAATTCTCTGGACTGTGGATTTCATGTCTAAGACAGTACTTTTCTGATTTTAGAATTTTTAGGATCTGTTGCATTTTGAGTGGGCCTCTCCACACTCAACACTAAGACATTTGGCTGATAAAATGGCAGGTAATTTTTTCTGTGATAGTACATCTTCTTAACTTGACTGCAATTTTTCCCTTGAAATTTGCTCTTTGGCACATTGAAATTTGCTTATTTCTACCATTCTTGCTCCTGGACTTCTTCTCCTGGATAACCAAGGTAATGAGATTTGACATCATTTTTAGTATGAAGGAAAGTGAAAACATAATTGAATATTGGGCAATTGTTCCAGTGATCTTGGTTTTGAACACTTTTATAAAAAATGTATTTTAATTTTCAGAGGTGTGTTCTCTTATTTTAATCCTCAGTTTATTAATTTGAGGTTTGATTTCTGTAGAAAGTTGATGTAAAAAGAATGCCTCATAGCCATGAGTGAAGGCCCGCATAGATGGAGATGGGCAACGACACCTTCGCTTTACATAATAGCATGTGTACTCAGCACTCAGATAACATTCTGCCTATTTCAAGTGGCAGGCTTTGTTTGACTGGTGTGCACATGATCATTTTGCCTTTAGAAAATGCTTAAGATGTTAACATGCTTTCTGTATTTCCCTCAAATATACAGACATTCCCTTAATAAATAATCATGAAATATATTGCATATATTAATGAAATGTATGGTTTAGCTCTTAAATTCATTATCATACACTAGTGATCATGCCCTTTTTAAGGCTTGCACCTCTTCTTCCATCATTTTATAAGTTAAAGCAATTATCTTTCGTAAACTATAACCAAGTGGTTAAGAGTGGGGACTCCGGAGCCAGCCTGTCTCATTAGACGGTCCTGGCTCTGTCCTGGCTGTACCACCTCTCTCTACCTCAGGTTTCCCATCTGTAAAATGGGGATAATCACTGTAACCTGCCCTCTAGGGTTGTTGGGAGAATTCACTGAGTTAATTTGCAGAGAGCCCTTCTGGTAGTGCCTGGTAGAGATTAAGTGCGAGAAAATGATGGTTATATTTATAACAAATAGAAAATAGACATTTAAAAAAAAAAGGAGCTTGAGCAGGTTTTCCAGGTTTCAGAAGGCAGTGAGATGTCCGTGTGATCTCAAGGGGAAGCGCCCTAGGCTGGGAGTCCAAGGCAGGGATGGAGACTGTTGCCTGTGGCCTCTCATCTGTGTAACCTTGGGCAAGTATGACCCCTCTGTGGGTCTCAGCTTCCTCATCTGGTCAAACGGAAAGGGGTAGACTTGATGGTCTCTAAGGACCTCTGGTTCTAACATTCTATACTGTCCTGAAATTTGAAGGTGAGGAGGGCGTTTGTCAGTTCAGCCGTGGCTGTCTTGGGCAACACAGGACAGGAATGTACTGTCCACAGGGTCAGAACTGCGCCTGCAGCGGGCGGTCAGTAAACGTTTGAAGGGATTATGAAATAATACTATTAACTTACCTCACCTTGATCACCAGACAGTCATCAGGTTGAAATGACTGAGTTATCTTTCTGGACTTAGTCCAGAGAGATTTTAGACATGAATGTCTGGATCCCATGCATGTGGGTCATAGGCCGTCCTGCTCCCTTTCTTCTGTAGAACCCCTTCTTGTGGAAGAGGGGTGGGGTAGATCTGGGAAGATGAAAGACAAGTGGACTGATTATTTCTGAATTTCATGATTAAAGTATTTCCACACCTGATACACAGGAGAACATCACCAATGGCCTTTGCAGGGGTGCTGTAAACTAGAAGGGCTTGGAGCAAAGGCAGTCTCATTAAGGACTTCTGACCATTTGTGAAGATTAAGAAGTTTTCGTTGGGCTGGATGGTTCAGGCGAAGTCTGTGGAGCAAATTTGTCTCTTCTCCCTAATGACCATTGTTTATTGTCTGTGCATGGTCCTTTTTCGACAGTTTTCCTCATTTTCTTGCTCCACCAGCCTCCTGGTTTGCTGTGTGGCCAGGTGTTAGTTTCAAAAAGTAGGGGGTGCCCAGTGATTAATGAGATTATGGGTTATCTGAGCCCTGAACCCAGGATTCTGAGCCTGGCTGTTCGTTGGGATCACCTGGGTTCATAATCACTCAGCTTGGGCCTGACATCTTTTTTTTTTTTTTTTGATGTGGACCATTTTTAAAGTCTTTATTGAAATTTGTTACAATATTGCTTCTGTTTTATGTTTTGGTTTTTTGGCCGGGAGGCATGTGGGATTTTATCTCCCCCACCAGGGATTGAACCTGCGCCCCCTGCTTTGGAAGGCCAAGTCTTAACCACTGGACCACCAGGGGAGTCCCCTGGCATCATTTTTTAAAAAGGTGATACTAGCTATTTATAAAAGGGTTTGCTAGCCATTTACCTAACCTTTAGTGTTTCTGGCTTTCTGCATCTGAAAGAATCCAGGGAAGGGTAATTCTCCTGGTATCCCTTTTAAGCTATGGGCAAGTCACCTGTCTCCTACTGCCTCCTCTTGTGTCCCCCCACCCCTGCTCCCATTAGCCAGGACTGGTACCTGCCTGTGGAATGTGCCGTGTACTCCCTACCTTCTTTGACTTTGTTCCTTTGTTCCCTTTCCTTTCTAGCGAAAATCTGTTGCAATCCTCAAAGCAAGTTCAAACCACCATCTCTCTGAAACCCTTGACCAACTTCTCAACTTTCCAACTTGACTGTAGGCCCATTGATGGCAGGGACCCTGATTTAGGCTACTCTGTAGGGGGCTCCACAGAATATACCTATATTGGTTGGTTGGTTAGTAATTTTGCTAACTGTCATGTCAACAAGTCCTAGTTTACAGCATCCCCATAGAGGCTAATGGTGATTGTTTTCCTGTGTATAAGGTGTGGATCGCATTGGAAAATATTGGGCTGCAGGGGAGGAAAGGAGAATGTTGCTCAAGAAGTTAGATAGCTAGTCCTTCTGAGATATAAATGAGAGGCTACGCAGGCCTCTCTTAGGAAATTGTATGTTCTGTCTGGGGAAATGAATGAAATTCTTGTTCAGAGTTAGAATCTTAGGACTGAAACAATCCTGAAAGGTTTTTCTCTAGTTTCTAGCAGGTGAACAATCCCCCTGTATAGCATACTTCCACATGGTTGACCATTTGAATACTGTCCTTGAATACTTTCAGTAATGGGGGACCAGTAACCACAGATACCCCAGTCTATCTTTGTTTTCCCCCCCTCAACTTTAGATACACACAATTATTTGTCAAAGTGTGCAGTATGATTTGATATACGTGTACATTGTGGAATGATTACCAAGGATAATTAACACATCCATCACCTCACATAGTTAACTTTTTTGTGATGAGAACACTTAAGATCTAATCTCAGCAACTTTCTAGTATACAATACAGTATTTTTACCTATAGTCACCCATGCTGTATGTTAGATACTCAGAACTTTTCAAGAGGTACAGACTTTCAGTTATATCTCCCTGTTTCCTCATTCCCGCAGCCTCTTGAGTCACCATTCTATTCTGTTTTTATGAAATTGGCCTCTTTTTTTTCATAAGATTCCACGTATTGCTGATGTTGTATAGCATATAGAATTTGTCTCTTTTTTTTCTTATAAATTTATTTATATTTTATTTATTTATTTTTGGTTGCATTGGGTCTTCATTGTTGCGTGTGGGCTTTCTCTAGTTGCTGCGAGCGGGGGCTACTCTTTGTTGTGGTGCGTGACTTCTCACTGCAGTGGCTTCTCGTTGCGGAGCGCGGGCTCTAGGTGCGTGGGCTTCAGATGATCTTCCTGGACCAGGGATCGAACCCATGTCCCCTGCACTGGCAGGCGGATTCTTAACCACTGCACCACCAGGGAAGTCCCTAGAATTTGTCTTTCTATGGTGGCTTATTTCACTTAGTTCTATGCCCTCCATTTCATCCATGTTGTCGCAAAAGGCAAGATTTCCTTTTCTAATGGCTGAATGATATTCCACTGTGTTACACATATTACATTTTCTTTATACATTCATCTTTACAGACACTTAGGTTATTTCCATGTCTTGGTTATTGTGTATAATGCTGCAATGAACACAGGAATGCAATCTTTTTGAGATAATGATTTCATCTCCTTAGGCTATGTACCCAGAATTGGGATTGCTGGATCATATGGTAGTTTATTTTTAATTTTGTGAGGAATTGCAATCCAGTTTTCCATAGTGGCTGCACCAATTTACATTCCAATCAACAGTGCACCAGTGTTCCCTTTTTTCTACACTTTCACCAGCATTTATCTCTTGATTTTTGATAATAGCCATTGTAACAGGTGTGAGGTGATCTCATTGTGGTTTTGATTTGCATTTCCCTGATTGGTGATGTTGAGCATCATGTGCTTGTTGGCTGTCTGTATGTTGTCTTTGTTAAAATGTCTGTGTAAGTCCTCTACCCATTTTAAAAATGAGATTTTTTTTTTTGCTATTGAGTTGTTTGAGTTCCTTATATATTTTGGATATTAACCCCTTATTAGATATATGGTTTATAGATATTTTCTCCCATTCTGTAGGTTGCCTTTTCATTTTGTTGATGGTTTCTTTTGCTGTGCAGAAGCTTTAGTTTGATGTAGTCCCACTTGTTGATTTTTTTGCATTTGTTGCTTGTTCTTTTGGTGTCATATCCAAAAATCATGGCTGAGATGTTGTTAAGGAGCTCCCCTGCCTTATCTTCTTCTAGGAGTCTTATGGTTTCAAGTCTTACAAGTCCTTAATCCATTCCAAGTTAATTTTTGTGAGTGGTGTAAGATACTGGTCCAATTTTATTCTTTCACATATGGATATCCAGTTTTCCCAACACCATTTATTGAAGAGGCTATCCTTTTGTCATTGAGTGTTTTTGGCACCCTTGTTAAATATTGACCATATATGCATGGGTTTATTCTGGGCTTTCAGTTCTGTTCCATTGGTCTCTATGTCTGTTTTTCAGCCAGTACCATATTGTTTTGACTGTTATATTGTAGCTTTGTAATATAGTCTGACATCAGGAAGTATGATGCCTCCAATCTTGTTCTTAATATTGCTTTGGTTATTCAGGGACTTTTGTGGTTCCATACAGATTTTAGGACAATTTTTTTCTATTTTTCTGAAAAGTCATTGGAATTTTGATAGGGATTACTTTGAATCTGTAAATGGCTTTGGGTAGTATGGACATTTAAACAATATTAACTCCTCTGATTCATGAACACGGATATTTTTCCATTTGTTTGTCTTCGGTTTCTTCAGTGTCTTACAGTTTTTGGTGTATAGATCTTTCACTTCCTTGGTTAGACTTATTCCTAAGTATCTTACTGGTTTTGATGCTATTGTAAATGGCATTATTTTCTTTATTCTCCAGATAGTTAATTAGTGTACAGAAATGCAACAGATTTTTGTATGTTGATTCTGTATCCTGCAGCTTTACTGAATTCATTTATTAGGTCTAACAGTTTTTTTGTGGAGTACTGAGAATTTTCTATACAAGATCATGTCATCTGAAAACAGACATTTTTACTTCTTTTCCTATTTGAATGCCTTTTAATTCTTCTTGCCTAATTGCTGTGGCTAGAACTTCCAGTACTATGTTGAATAGGAGTGGTAAGAGGGGACATCCTTGTCTTGTTCCTGATCTTAGAGGGAAAGCTTTCAACCTTTCACTGTTGAGTATAGTATTATCTGTGGGTTTGTCATATATGGTCTTTATTTTGTTGAGGTGTGTTCCTTCTGTACCCAATTTGTTGAGTTCTTATTAAAGGATGTTGAATTTTTGTTAAATGCTTTTTCTGCATTTATTAACACATTTATTGATTTGTGTATGTTTCTTTTTTCATTCCTTTAAATGTTAATCACTAAAAACTTCTCTCTTAGAACTGCCTTTGCTACATCCCATAAGTTTTGGTATGTTGTGTTTCTATTCTTGTCTCAAGATTTTTGAATTACTCTTTTGATTTCTTTGACTAGTTGGTTTTTCAGAGTGTGTTTTAATTTCCACACATCTGTTTATTTTCCTGGTGTTCCTTCTGTTATTGATTTCTAGTTTCATACCATTGTGGTTGAAAAAAGATATTTTATATGACTTTCATCTTCTTAAATTTGTTAAGATTAATTTTGTGACCCAACATATGATCTATCCTGGAGGATGTTCTGTGTGTGCTTGAGAAGAATGTGTTTTCTGCTGCTGTTGGATGGAATGTTTTGTATGTTTGTTAGGTACATTTGGCTTAAAGTATAGTTCAAGTCCATTATTTCCTTATTGATTTTCTGTCTGGATGATCTATCCATTGTTGAAGGTAGGTTATTGAAGTCCCCTACTCTTGCATTGCTGTCTATTTCTGCCTTCAGATTTGTTAATAATTGTTTAATATATTTAGGTGCTCCAATATTGGCATGTGTATAATTACAATTGTTATATCCTCTTGATGAATTGACCTCATTATTATATAATGACCTTGTCTCTTCTTATAACTTTTCACTTAAAGTTTATTTTGTCTCATAAGTATAGCTACCCCTGTTCTTTTAGTTTCCATTTGTATGGAGTATCTTTTCCTATCCTTTCACTTTTAGCCTATGAGTGTCCTTGAAGTTTAAGTGAGTGTCTTGTAGGAAGCATATACTTGGGTCTTGTATTTTTGTCCGTTCAGCCACTCTTTGTCTTTTAATTTAAACCATTTACATTTAGAGTAATTTAGTTATTGATAGGTAAGGACATACTATTGACATTTTGTTAATTGCTTTCTGATTGTTTTGTAGTTCCTTTGTTCTTCCCCTCTTGCTGTTGTCCTTTGTGAATTGTTGAGGTGGCCTACCAGGGTTCTACTACTGTCCTTTTCCTTGTGGGGTGAAATCCCTCCATGGGGATCCTTCTTGGCACCAAGCTGCTCTGGACTGAGGGATAGAGGGATGCAGGTAAAATGCTTCCTATGCTTCTCTCTGCTGTCATCCTCAGTTTTTGAGCTCCACAGGGTTTCTGCTGCTGCTTTGTTGTAGTGTAGAGCTTTCCCAGGGCTATTTTCATTGGTTTGTAGGTGGTCTATCTTTGGAAACCTTTAGGCTGTTAAAAAACCATTTCCCCTGTGTTAAATTTTATAGTTCTGCTGCTTGGGGGCCATTATGAACAATTTATTACTTTTTTATTTTTTATTTTTTAAAAATTCTTTATTTTTTATTTATTTATTTTTGGCTGTGTTGGGTCTTCGTTTCTGTGCGAGGGCTTTCTCCAGTTGCAGCAAGCGGGGGCCACTCTTCATCGCGGTGCGCGGGCCTCTCACTATCGCGGCCTTTTTTGTTGCGGAGCACAGGCTCCAGACGCACAGACTCAGTAGTTGTGGCTCACGGGCCTAGTTGCTCCGCGGCATGTGGGATCTTCCCAGACCAGGGCTCGAACCCGTGTCCCCTGCATTGGCAGGCAGATTCTCAACCACTGCGCCACCAGGGAAGCCCCTGAACAATTTATTTTACATAACAGCCCCCTACATTTTTGAAAATTAATTACATACCCTACCTTTAAGCCTTATTTAAGTTGGTAAATCTCTTTCAGCTCTTATTAAGTGACATGATTTTGAATCCTCTCACTACCCTGAATACTGAACATATACCAATTTGCTATATTTTTCTTAAAGTGTAGTACTTCTGGATGCTGACTGATGGTGCAGAGTATAGTAGAACCATTCCCACCCTTGCTGAGACCCGCCTCACCCCCCAGGGAAGCACTGAAACCTCATAGTTAAGATTACCAGTTACAGAGTAGAAAGTTGGGTAGACTCTCAGCTCTGCTACTTTCTACCTTGTGTTGGGCAAGTCATCTAAACTTTTAGTCTCAGTTTTTACCTATTTCTCTTATAGGGTTAAAAGGACACAATAAGATAGTCTACGTAAAATGCTTAGCACAGAACCTAGGACAGAATAATTTCTCAAACAATGGCTTTCCGACTATGGTCCTTCTAAACAAGGCCATTGACTCTTGATGTTCAGTCATCTCAAAATAACCAATTTGTTTTTACACTTGTTGCTGCTGAGCCCCATCTCCTCATTCATGGATGTGTGCAATTGGCTTCTTAGTCCTATAAATAAAACTTAATATTTATCTAAATTTTCCTGTATATGACCATCTGTTCTAGCCTTTCAAAGTCTTTTAGATTGTTTATCTATACATTTATCATTCACTACCCTCTTTTGTTCCAAGTTGTCCACAGATTTGATATGCATTTCTTTAATGTCTTAAGGAAATAATAAAATTATTGCCTAGGCTGAGGTCTAGGGCAGAACAATTTGATGTGTCTATACAAACTTCACTTCAGATTGATGTTTATCAATTTCAGGTAGAGTTGTTCAGCGAATTACTCCTATTTGCACTAGCATCGGATTCTTAATCCTCCATTCTGTCATAAGGATATATACTTTGTCAACCAAATCTACTGTACCTCTACTATATAGAGTTACCAGTTTGGTAACCACATAATGGAATGGGATTATTGTCCCGTGACTTATTCTTGGGGAACCCACACTGGCTCCAAGTAGTCACTGCTTCCTCTGAGGTACTCAGACATCAGCCCTTTAATCTGTTCTAGAATCTTGCTTACGATCAATATGAAGCTCCTTCTGTCTGTAGTTTAGAATTGGCTTTTTTGAAAATTGGCATGATATGTTCCTCTCTCCTATATTTGAATCCTGTCATTGTCCACAGTTCCTGACTGATTATGGTTGGAAAATCTCATTGGATTCTTTCCTATCTTGGCCTGTCCAGCAGCCTGCAACTTATTCAGAGCCTCTAGGTGCCCTCTTATGATCGACTTTCCCACTTACAGATGTTCTTTCTGTCCTTTTCAATTGGAAGGTTATCTCTCTCCAAGAGGAGACAAAATCTCAATAGCTGTAGAGGAGTTCTCCTTATCATTCATCTACACTACATCACCAGTCCTAAGCAGACCTATCTATCCCTTCCTTGATGTTCTGGCTTGAAAAATAAGTTGAAATAAAAATCTGATTATCCTTAGTTTTTTGGCAGCCTCATGTTATTTGGGGCTTTAGTATGTCTGACACAGTTCTTTAGAGCATGATATCCTCATTATTTGTTCTGGAAAAGAGGCAGGGGGGAGGATAAAAACAAAGCAATTCTTCTTATCATTTGAGTAGAAAAGAGCACAAACCTAGGAATCGGGAGCTCCTTGAACATAATGATCTCTCCACATCTCCACAGAATCCATATCCTCTCCAGATGGGAGGTCTTCGATTAGTTCTATGAATCATGATGATTTCTTTAAGTAGTGATTTCATTGATTGATGATAACGTTTGGAGGTGGATCTGGGTGGGATGGAGTGACAGAACACCCAGTATGTATCACTACATATATTTATGTATAAGAAACAGCTCATCTAACTCTTCAGCGTTGCCTTTTGTGAAATTGCTAGCTTTGCAACTTCCTTCAGAAGTTCTCAGGGATGAATTTCTGGAAGTTGCTTTTATACCGGTTATCACAGCCCTTAGAGACTTAGCCAGTCTCCTGCTGGCCACTCACCATTCTTGGTGGTCAGGGGCAATACACAAAACCTATTATTAATGCTTTATTAAGTTTTAAATTGATGGATTCTTAGGGGGAATAAAATAGAAGCATTTCTCTTCAATTGTTATGTTTCATGTTACACGAAGTTGTTATATAAAATGCTTATGTATTTTTTCTTCTCCTATTTAATAACCAGAAATGTTGATAGCTTGCTTATTGAATATAAAACATAGTGTCAAGAATCTTTAAAATCTTTAAAGTCAGCCATGGGAATTCGAATGGTTCCTTGTTCTTTACTTAGAAAGGCTGCATGGAACCCTACTACACTGTTGGTGGGAATGTAAGTTGGTGCAACCACTATGGAAAACAGTATGGAGGTTCCTCAGAAAACTAAAAATAGAATTACCATATGCTCCAGGAATCCCACTCCTGGGAATATACCCAGACAAAACTATAATTCAAAAAGATACATGCACCCCCTATGTTCACAGCAGCACTGTTCACAATAGCCAAAACATGGAAACAACCTCACTGTCGATTGACAGATGAATGGATAAAGAAGATGTGGTACATATATACAATGGAATACTACTCAGCCATAAAAAAGAATGAATAATGCCATTTATAGCAACATGGATGCAACTGGAGTTTATCATACAAAGTGAAGTAAGTCAGAAAGAGAAAGACAAATACCATATGATATCACTTATATGTGAAATCTAAAATATGGCACAAATGAACCTATCTTCAAAACAGAAACAGACTCACGGACATAGAGAACAGACTTGTGGTTGCCAAGGGGAAGGGGGGAGGGAGAGGAATTGACTGGGAGTTTGGGGTTGGTAGATGCAAACTATTACATACAGACTGGATAAACAACAAGGTCCTAATGTACAGCACAGGGAACTATATTCAGTATCCTGTGATAAGCCATAATGGAAAAGAATATAAAAAAGAGACTGTCTGTGTATAACTGAGTCACTTTGCAGTACAGCAGAGATTGGCACAGCATTAAAAATCAACTATACTTCAATAAAAAAAATAAAATAATAAAAAAAAGAAAAAATAGTTTCCATGGGACAGGAATTATGAGGCAAAAGTCTCATATCCTTTAATTTTTAGGTTGCTTCTTTTTTTTTTTGGCCATGCCGTGTGGCATGCGGGATGTTAGTTCCCCGACCAGGCATTGAACCCGTGCCCCCTGCAGTGGAAGCGTGGAGTCTTATTAACTACCGGACTGCCAGGGAAGTCCCCCTAGTGAACTCATTTGAAACCTGAGGAGTTGGGCCAACCCCTTCTCCATGGTACATCCTAACTCTCAAGTTCTGTGTTTCTCTGGAGGTAAGGATGGTGTCTTGAGCCTCCCTTGGATTACTAGCCAATGTTTGGTTTTCAGAGCACTTTTAGACACTTGACTGGCAATGTCTGAACTGTTCAGGAAGGTGGGTTTGAAGAAGCTACTTCAGGGTTGCATCTTTACAGGGAGAAATGGTTGCTTATACCCTGAGATTTCCCTGTGATGGCAGCTCATGTTATTGTTGTCTGAATACTTCACGAGCAGTGAGGTGGACTCAGCCAGTAATAATCTAGTAATTATTTTTAATTGAATTCAAAGATGACTGAAAATAGGTATTAATTTCATTTTAGCAGATGGACTTTATGTCCCTAACTCCATTGAGGCTGGGTGGAGAATATGCACTGAAATTCATGGCATTTTTTTTTTTTTTTAAAGTTTATTTATTTTTATTTATTTATTTTTGGCTGCGTTGGGTCTTCGTTGCTCCGCGCGGGCTTTCTCTAGTTGCAGCGAGCGGGGGCTACTCTTCATTGCGGTGCGCGGGCTTCTCATTGCGGTGGCTTCTCTTGTTGCAGAGCATGGGCTGTAGGCACGCAGGCTTCAGTAGTTGTGGTATGCGGGCTCAGTAGTTGTGGTGCATGGGCTTAGTTGCTCCGCGGCATGTGGGATCTTCCCGGACCAGGGCTTGAACCCGTGTCCCCTGTATTGGCAGGCGGATTCTTAACCACTGCGCCACCAGGGAAGTCCCAATGGCATTTTTGATAAATGCCAATTTTTAGCTAAAATAACACTTATAATGGTTCTTTCTTTTTCTCCCCTCTCCTTCCCCACCTCGCTCCACTTTGTTTTCAACTTGTAAAATTGAACAAGTGAAATCCTCCTTTTTTTTCAAAAGGTATAGCAAATTTCTAAAACCTCTAGTATTTAATGTAGCTCCTGACTAGTAATATTAAAGAACGTAAACTTGTGCTCATAAAAAGGTGGCATTTTAAGGCATGACACCTCAAGATAAAGATATCTTATTGTACTGGTGTTTGGGATTCTACTTGCTGGGTGTAGGGGCTCTAAACCTTTATCCAGGAGTTCTTTCCAAAGCTTTTCTACCTCAGGGGGTTTGAGAGTTCTGTTAGAGTTTTGAGCCGTCATTGAGTTGAGTTTGGCTAGTAATTACTAAGAGGCAGGCCTGTATGGGTGCTGAAGGCTTAGAGAGAAGAGGCTTAGGAGTAGCTTTTCAGGAAATCTCAGCGCTGCCAAATCAGAAGCCATGAAAGCACATGCGTATGTTGTGATGTGGAGGTGGTGCGGGCAGGGTGCTCTGAGCGGCCTGGCAGCCGTACCTGGTATAATGGGAATCAAAGTATTGCCTGGTCTTTATGTTACTGTTGTTGTTGTTGTTTGGTATAGTTTCCTAAGCATAATCTATATTGTAAATATGTATCAGCTTCAGTGATGTTATAAAAACAGAAGGGAATTTAAGAAATAGATATTTTAATGAAAATCTGTGTACTTAGTTCATAAATATAATTGGAGTATCAGGTGTCATAACTCAGCTAGAAACTCCTGCACTTGCCTTGAAACGCTTATTGAACTTAAATAATTGTTGCTAATTAAAAAAAAAACCCTTTCAAATTTGGGCTTATGATAACTATTTGGTGGGGAGCAGGGGAGAAACTTGGATATTATCAAACAGTAATGTCTATTTTGTATTTCAATTTATTTTGGCAATAGTCTTGTAATGAGTTTACATTTTAAATTTGTATGGAAAAACCCAGCCATATATATATATATTTTTTTTTTTTTTTTTTTTTTTTCTAACTACAGACACTTGAGAATGGAAGCAATTTTACAGAATTCGGAATGTTTGATCAAGGCTTTGGTGTCTGCTTAAGTTAAGCGCGAACTGATTCTAATGTTTCTGTTGTTGGCGGACAGCTCTCCAGTCCAGGACTAAAGACTCCATAACTTGAATTACGTCCACGGCCACCAGTCTGGCTAAAACCAAACTAGGGAAGGCAAACAGTAGTTCCTTATCTTGCCTTAGTGGCATTAAAGAATACTGTTGTGAATACATTGAGTACATGCTTGTTTTTATTCTTGGGCACAGGATCATTTGAACAGCTTAGTACTTAAAAAATAAAATCCTTTGTTGCCACAATTGAATATCATTAAGTTTATGGAGCATTTAAAGTCGCATAGCGCTTAAAAGATACTAATCAAATGAATCACCACCTCATGTGTTGTTTTGACAGGAAATGTATCACGTCTCAATAATTTCCTTAAAATATTTTCCTGCCAGGTGCCTGTTTTCTTCTGTTAACTTATTCCCATAGAATTCCAAATATGTGGTTGATTTCCCTACTGATACTTTCATAGTTTCTTTTCCTTTTTTTCCTTCTTTAGAGTAGCTGCTGCACTTTTGTTTGTATTGAATTTAAGGCTTATTACAAGGAAGAGGGAACGAGTAGCTTTTTTGAAGACTGATGTCCAGCCAGGATGACTCTGTCTGGTGAGCAGATCTGCTTGTCTCCAGCGTGTAAAATTTAGCTAAGTAGGTGTTAAGACGTGTCTGTTGACAGACCTGACCTAAGGCCAGACGTGCATGAAATATTGTTCAGTCATCTATGGAGAGATTAGAGGGAGTTTTTATTTTCTGTGTACATATGCAGTTGAACACAATTTTTTACAATGACCTTGAGTTACCTTGAAATAAAACAGGGAAATAAAATATTGGGCTCTGTTATAAGCAAGGTGCTATACAAAGCAATATGAGAGATGTGGAAAGTTTGCTGCAGCCCCTGATGAGAGGTATGTCATGCAGGCTCTCCTTACAGGGCAGCGTGTGCAGCAGCTCTAGGGGAGGTATGGGCTTAGTGCTCTGAGATGCTCAGTGCTGGGGCCTCTGGCAGGGAGGAAGAGCCAAGGAAACACCCTTCCTTGACCTGTAGCATCTTCCGGTGGAAGTAGGTGCAGAAATCTCCTTTTTCTGCATTAAGAAATTACATGGATGTTTGCAAAGAAGAATTTTTAAGTCAGTAACTTGTGCAGCTGTTGAACATTCATGTGTTTACCTTTGGATATTTGAGTCAGTATATTCCTGATTAGTAAAAATGTGTATGTATCAATAAAATCATAACTAAACTTACATGCATTCTGTCACATAATAAAAACACTTTTATAAATTGTATTTTTATCAGTGAGATACCAGACACAGCATTTTATTTTATAGTCTGCCTTATTTTTTGTGTGGTTTTGTGATTTACTGCTTGCTTTCTTTGGTAGGATAAGTTTATGGTTTAAATCCTTTATTTTTCTTTCTTGGATACAGAATTATTGCATTTTTTTTTAACATCTTTATTGGAGTATAATTGCTTTACAATGGTGTGTTAGTTTCTGATTTATAACAAAGTGAATCAGCTATACATATACATATATCCCCATATCTCCTCCCTCTTGCGTCTCCCTCCCACCCTCCCTATCCCACCCCTCTAGGTGGTCACAAAGCACTGAGCTGATCTCCCTGTGCTATGTGGCTGCTTCCCACTAGCTATCTATTTTACATTTGGTAGTGTATATAAGTCCATAAGAATTATTGCATTTTAAGTATAAGTATACAGTAGGTAACTTCTTATAAGTAAAAAGACAGTGGTTTCTTCCACCAGAAGTCTTCCCTTTCTTGTGATGTGGGATTACATGGGATAGTGAGTCTTAATGTCACTAGACATTAAAAGCATGTAAGTTTATAGTGTATCCCATGTAACTTAGAAGACTGTGAGTAGATTTGGAGAAGGCACGCCTGTCGTGATTATCACTTATGCAATCACAGACAGACCTTATGACACATTAGTATAAGTTTTTTTTTTTTTAATTAATTAATTAATTTATATTTATTTTTGGCTGTGTTGGGTCTTCGTTTCTGTGTGTGGGCTTTCTCCAGCTGCGGCGAGCGGGGGCCACTTTTCATCACGGTGTTCGGGCCTCTCACCGTTGCGACCTCTCCCGTTGCAGAGCACAGGCTCCAGACGCGCAGGCTCAGTAGTTGTGGCTCACGGGCTTAGTCGCCCCGCGGCATGTGGGATCTTCCCAGACCAGGGCTCGAACCCATGTCCCCTGCATTGGCAGGCAGATTCTTAACCACTGTACCACCAGGGAAGCCCTAGTATAAGCTTTTAACTATGATAAGGAAGTTAGTTTTTCACATTTGTACTCTTTTACTTAGGAATGACAAATTTGTATAGAAAAAGAATAACATTTATTGGTAAACCAATCTGTTTCAGAAATGTTAACAATAAATGTCCCATTTTTGTCATGCATTGATACAAGTGTCAAAACCACTATATGATTAAGGTGAGATGCACATATGGTGAATAGCAGTCTTGAAAATGGCAAGTCTTGGACACTAGTACTACGGTATGCAAGGTGACAGGAGCGGGTGAGGTGGGCCTGGGCTCCTGCCCCTCATCTCAGCTCTTCCTTGCATTCTTTTCTGCATTCGTCTTTAAGGGATCAGGCAGGCACCTAGCCACAAGCCCATAAGCAAGACTCATATCCCTGTCCTCAGTTTCCTCATCTTTTGCTTTCTGTGACTCTCTGAGCAATATATAAACAGTTACATGTACAATATGAAAATCCCCTAAGAAAGTTAAGCAGCCTTATTAAGTATATTTTACATGCCTTGTGTCAGAATGCCACTCACCCATCAGTTTGAAAGAGTTTTGATATTTATAGTGCCAAAGAGGTCAAAGCAGAACTTTCTTCTGCACTACTAACATTAGAAAAAAGTTTTAAGAAACTGTTCTGTCAGCCAGTTAAGAATTTATTAACAGGCCACTTTTGCATAAAATGCAGGTGTTCTCACTTAGTCTGAAAATTAAACTTGAGATTGGGAGTGCAAACCTAGTTGAACTTTAGTAGAGTGTTTTGCACTTCTAGGTTCCCCCTCTGTGAATGGGGATGATACCAGCCCTCTAGATAAAGCTGAGGAGTTTGCCAATCAGATGAAATTATAGATGGAAATACTTGGCAAGTTTAAATAACATATAAATACAAAACCTAAAGAATGACAGTTCTGTTTGTGAAAAATTATTTATGGCATAACTCTGTGAATATACACGTGGAAAAGCAGTGAATGTGATCAACTGGTACGATACCAGTCCTGGGTCTTTTTGTCTGCATTCAGTGACATGGGAGGAAGATGTGGAGACAACTCAAAGTAGGGGAGGAAAGTTTCAAAGAGGCCTGTTGTGTAAGAAAAGGGGCTGATGAGTGGCATGTTCTAGCAGGAATCCCTGCTTCTGTACTAGAGGTTGCAAAAAGTAAAACACAATCAAAACCCCCTCAAAACCCAGTGTTTTTCTTCTCTTCTGTTGTTTAGCCAGAGTATAAAGCCACTTGAGCAGAAGTGTTAGTGAGGCATTTCATGAGACCACAATCCCCCTTTCAGAAAAGATATATTGCCACCAAGAGAGGTTTTGTGAGTACTTCTCTCATATGTTGGTGGGAGTATGTACACTTAAATGATTTGTAAATGTTTGCCTTACTCTTTCATTAGCCCCAAGCATTAGTCTCTTCTAGTCCTTCAAAGCCAATGATGAAAAGACCCTTCACTCTTGGGTTGGTGGTCATAATAAAAAGGCAACCACAGGGTCAAGAATGTTTTTTTGCTCATCTCATCTGGCTTTGGAGTCATTCAATTGTAAAATTGTGTTACTGTTGTCAATTGAGTCTCCATACTAGAAATGATTTGGGCTAAGTATACATTGGTTATCCCAGAGTCTTGAGTTGGGTCACCTCCCTGGGAATGAACTGGCTGTTTAACACAGTTGGGAAAAAAACCAAAAAACCTCATTTCTGGATCTTGGGGTGGGGGTGGGAGATAGGGTACATAGTGTTCCTGCTGCAAAACATGAACTAATTAATAATAATTAGCTAAGCATGTGATTGTCCTAGGCCATAGATAGAACCACTGTGTTTTTTGTCTTCGTACAGTTGGAGGAATGAAGCTTATGAGGTTTATCCAACCATCCATGCGGCCCCTGTAGCATTTGAGGGCCCTGTTACAGGGAGAATGGGGTGAGATTTTCATCAGCTATAGAAAGACCTCTTTGTGTCATTTGGTTTGGAGTTCCATAATGAAGGTGATGATAACCATTTGTTAATTGCTTTCCCTTTGCTCGGCACTCTGCTTGGAGCCTTGTGCCTCTTATCTTTATCTCCTACAACAACCTCTTCTGTTTTACAGATAAGGAAACTAAGGAGATATGGGAGGTTAAACAACCTGCTCTAGGTCCAGCAGTTTGTTTATTGATCCTTCCTAGTCTGTGGGACTCCTTTCTCTCTTTACTTTCCCGTGGTGTCTCTCAGGAGGCTTAGAGGGGAAAGCCAGCTCGTCCACATGTAAAAGAGACCAGGAGAGCTTATACTCTATTCAACTGATCCAAAACAATGTTCACTCCCTCTGCATTTTCAGATTTGTCTTCATAGTGAAACTAAGTATCTCATCTTTGCCATTTGTCACAATTCAGGTAAGACACTTGTCAGTGGTAGAGGATCTGATTTATATACCTTGTCATCTTAAATCTTTGCAGGATGAAAAACAGAAGTTAAAAATTGTTTTTCCATGGAATCTAATATGCTATCTGGTGGGTCAGTTATGACCTCTAAGTTCATGGCTGTTTCTTAGGGAGAAGGCTGCAGACTAGGCACAATATCCTAGACCCAGAGTTCTGACCTCTCAGTACCTGTGGTTTGTTCCCAGAATTTTTATGCATTCCAGCAGCCTGTTGGCATTTTAAATGTGTTTCATTTTGAACTTGAAGTTGACTTCTGATTTCATCACTCCCAAGGATTTATCTGTTTGCTTTTGTTCCACTCGCTACCACTCTGCACTTGTTCCTTGTTGGCCTTGATTCTGTCCCCTTGGCCCTTTTCGGTTTCAGTGGCATCTCGAGGATGGGCAGTGGTCATCCCCGCCCCCCTCTGCTGCTGCCCGGCCAGGATGCTGACAATAAAGGAGTAGTTTTTCTGCAGAAATTGACTTTAGTCAGTCTGGTTTTGCTATCACCATGCACTAGCAGTTATGAACAATATCTGTTAATGTTACTTCTTGCCCACAGAATCCTTCTGTTGGTCTAAGCTCTAAATAATTCCTGCGGTCACTGTGGCATTTTAATAATATCTGTGAAGGCTTCAAATTAACACATTTAATGACTTAAATGTGTTACAACCTAATAAACGTTGTATAAGTTATTATACAACTTAATAAACGTTGTATTCAACATGGAGTTGAACTTGGACAACTCCCAGTTATATACTTGGTCCCCAGCACATAGTATACAAGTTGGTTCTGAGAGTAAAATCAAAGATTTGGCATTGTTCAAGCTTGCTTTGGGTTCAGTTTGTGTATCCGATCTCTGTAGTACTATTTAACAGTACATTTAAACAGTCGATTTGAAATCAACAATGATAGGAGAGGGATGGTAAAAAAACAAACAAAACTGGGGTTACTTTAATTCTGTCACTCTGTGTGACCCCTTGGAGTTCTTTATTTATTTATTTATTTATTTTTATTTTTGGCTGTGTTGGGTCTTCGTTTCTGTGCGAGGGCTTTCTCTAGTTGCGGCAAGCGGGGGCCGCTCTTCATTGCGGTGCACGGGCCTCTCACTATCGCGGCCTCTCTTGTTGCGGAGCACAGGCTCCAGACGCGCAGGCTCAGTAGTTGTGGCTCACGGGCCTAGTTGCTCCGCGGCATGTGGGATCTTCCCAGACCAGGGCTCGAACCCGTGTCCCCTGCATTGGCAGGCAGATTCTCAACCACTGCGCCACCAGGGAAGCCCCCCTCTGGAGTTCTTGTGTTTAAAATGTAAAGCAGTGAAGCAGAGTGAGTGTTGAGTCTTAATGTTGTTTCATAAGTGAATATTTTATCTTTGACATATTTTATTTTATTGAATTTGAATATCTTCCAAGTTGAAATTTGTTTCAGAACTAAAAGACAAATGAAGAAAAGTTGTATGACTGGCACAGTTTAGTAGCTGTTTTCATTGTATCTTTGGAAGACATTTAAGCGTTTTATTGACATTTGCATTATTTTTTTTTTACTGGCATGATTATATATTTGTAGTTCAATAAGATAATTATTTTCAGTGCATTTCCTGCCATTATTATGCCTTAAAAAAACTATTACTGAAAATTTTGTCATGTAGAGGAGGGAGATATATATATATATTTTTTCTGCACTGCGCAGCATGTGGGATCTTAGTTCCCCGACCAGGGATCAAACCCAGGCCCCCTGAAGTGGAAGCACGGAGTCCAAACCACTGGACTGCCAGGGAAGTCTCAAGGAGGGGGATATGAAATGACCTGCTTTAGGTATCAAATTCACTAGGAATGCCACTGCTAGGATCACCCTAAATGTTGTTCTTGTATCTTCCCATTATGCATTATCTGCTAAGTTAGTGGGAATCGAGGTTATAGAGAAGCATTTAACTAGCAGACCCTGAGTTAACTTTTGTGGGATTCTTCCTGTGATCTCCACTGTGTGCCCTATGGTTCAGGCCTCTTTTCTCTAGATTACTATAACGGTTTCCTAATTATAATCCCTGTTTCCAGGCTCCCTTTACCTGTCTGCATCCTCCTACCTCCCACTTCACACACCCGTCCTCCACTGCTCTCAGGGTGAAGTTGCTAAAGTACAAACCTGGGCATGTCAGTTTTCTGCTCGGAATCCTTCACTAGTGCCTCATAATTTTCACGACCCTTCGTGGTCTGGCTCCCGTATTCCTCTCTGGCCTTCCCTCCTGCCACACAGGTCTCAGGCAGCTCCCTGAACACACCTTGGTTTTCTGCCTTTGCATTTCTCCCTCTGCTCACCACTCCCTTTTCTCTGCACTCCTCTGCTCCCTGCAAAAACCTGGCCGCCTGCTGTTCTTCTTGGAGTCTGGGTCAGTTTCCCCTGTCCTGCGTGCTCTGTAAGGACCTGCATGTACTCTGTCAGAGCACTTACTGCTTGCTGCCTGTCGTCATCGCTGGTGTACGTGTTGTCTTTAACTTCCCCTACTAGATCGTAGGCTCCCTCCCGGCACCTAGCTCCGTGTCTGGTGCAAACTGGGTGCTCGCAATAAATACTGCAGGAGTGGATAGACCGACCGCCACAGAATCCAGCCAGCTGAGTTACAGTGTATGCGACAGGGTCTGTGATCTGGCCAGCATTTTCTAGCTTTGAGACCCCAATCTAGCTGGTCATTAGAACTACCTGGGGTCGAGGGTGGGGGAGCTTGAAATACAATTTCCTGGGCACTGAGACTGCTGGAATTAGAATCTCTGGCAGGTGGCACCTGGGAATCTGTATTAAACTCCACTGGTATAGATTATTTTTTGCCTGGGAAACTTTTTATGAAAATCAAGATTAATTATTACTGTTGCTCTCTTTCCATCCATTAGCTTGCCACTGCATCCAAGAAAGAACTTTTAGTAGTCTTGCAGAGTTTCTTCTGTATAAGAAGATAAAATTTGCATATCCTTCTACAGTTTATAGAGGGCTCCTATTAACGTCTCACATAATCCTCAACAATTCTGGGAGGTAAGAAGGTGGGTCAGATTTTCATTGTAAAGATGAGGAAACTAGAGCTCAGAGATGTTAAGCAACTTGCTCAGGGTCATGTTTTTTTTTTTTAAAGATATTTATGTAACTAGGTTGTTAGGGTTCCCAATCACGCTAGCATTTTCAAAATTCAGAAGTGATGGGATTTCTTCTCAGGTTGTTTCCTAAAAAATAGGCAAAGTGAATACACAAGTTCTGCAAAAATAGCAGATCCTGTGGTCTAGAGTCTTGAAAAGTAACTACTCACTATGAAATTTTAATCTCATTTTGATTAATTTTAGTTTTATAAAACTTAAAATGGAATTGCAGTATCTTTATGTGTGATCCTTCCTTAGGAAACATGGTAATGAATTTGAGAAGATGAAGTATTCTAAGTCATTTGGGATATGCTTTTATTACTGATAAAATTTAATGTAGAGGTTAAGAGAGCCAATTTGGGCAAAAGTTTTGCTTTAAGTTTTTATAATAGTTTCTACTCCTTTTTGTTTGCCATTTCCTCCTAAAAAGTCTTGTGCACGTTTGTTTCTCTACTTTTTTTTCTGAGAAGAGCCTGGAGAGTCTCAGCAGTGTTTTACATTCCTGTGATTTTGATTAACTTTTACCTCCCTTTTCCCTTCCTCTCCTTCCTCCTGGTGTTTACCACCCCCTGTTGGGCCACTGATGTCTGTGGACACTGGGTGTCTACATAAGTACCCCCCTGGCATCTGCATCTTGTGTCTGGTACAATATTTAAGCTCTAGGCAAGGGACAGCTGTTAATGACGTGCTTTGGCACAAATGGCGACATCTCCGTGTGTCTGAAACTGAGCCTGTCACCTCCTACTCCACCCCAAATGGCTCCTCCTCCTACCTTAGTTGTTGGTCCCCTCCTTTAGCCCAGAAGTCTGAGAGTCTGTTTTACTTCTCCCTCTTCTTTGCCCCCTAGGGTGACTGGACCTTTTGAACAGGCTTAATTCTGTCCCATCTTTTCCACACTGCTACTGCTGCAGGTCAGACCCTGATCACACCTTATCTGGGATAGTCCTTCACTTCCTGCCTTTGATTTGGCCTCCTGAACATCCACTTTATGCACTGGCACCGGAAAGATTGTTCCCTCCTGAGGTAGAATCTTCAGTAGTTCTGCATTCCTATGTGCAAAAGTTCCAGGTTGTCAACCTACCATTCACGGCTTTCAGGCATTTGACCAGCCTTTGCAGCCTCATCCTTTTTTTGTGCATGGTGTCAGGGAGTGTTCTAATTTCATACTTTTACATGTATCTGTCCAATTTTCCCAGCACCACTTATTGAAGAGGCTGTCTTTTCTCCACTGTATATGCTTGCCTCCTTTATCAAAGATAAGGTGATGCAGCCTCATCCTTGAGTGCTACCTCTCCCTCTTCCAGAGCTCCGTGTCTCCAAGCTTGTGCTCCTGTTTGAAAGCTCACTGGACACATGCCACTGACCCTTGCCTCTCTGCCTTGGCTCTGTCATCTCCTGTGCCCCAAACACCCTTCTTTTTGCACCTGGCCCTCATGACCAATATACCTCTCTCCTTTGCCTGGCTAACTGACACTCTTGAAGATGTCTTTAAAGGTATGATCTCCTTTAGGAAGCCTTTTACACCCTCCTCTGTTAGCTAGAATATAGTTGAGGTGACTTTAGAGAGACTTAAACAAGGCAGGAATTTCTCTTACGTATATAAAAGTCTAACTGGAGAGTCGGGTGGCTCCCTCTGTGAGGTTATCCAAGGACCGTGTTCCTTCTTTCATGTTGCTCCCCCATCCATAGGGCGTTATCTTTATTGGCATGAGTGCAGTTGGCTCATCTCCACATACCTGCATCCAACCGGTAAGAAGCGGGAAAGAGGGTGTGGAGGCCCCACTCCTTCCTCTGAAGGGCCTGACTCAGACCCTGTATACAGGACTCCTGTTTACATCTTGCTAACCAAAACTTCATCGTATGCCCACGTTGAACTTCAGGGGAGGCTGGGTAATAGAGTCCTTAGCTCAGCACTGTCAAAGATAATGGGAGCTGCATATGTAACTTAAAATTTTCTAATAACCCTATTGAAAAATAGAAAACAAGTGAAATTAACCCAGTATATTTAACCCAATATATTTAAAATATCATTTCAACATGTAGGATTAGCCACATTTCAAGTGTTTAATAGCCATGTGTGGTAGTGGCTACCATTTTGGGCCATGTAGCTTTAGCTGGTTGGCCATGTGCACAGCTGAAATCGAAGGATCCTACTACTAAAATGAAGGGGAGAATGGATATCTGGGGTCATCTGGCAATCTGTCATATCTTTTCCAACCAGTTTCTGCTCTTCTAATTTGATCCTACTACTTGGTATTACCTGTGCCACAATGGGCATATAATCTGTTTTAGTCTGTCATTCTCATTGGATTGAGCATTTTAAGGGCAAAGATTGAGTCATCTTTTCTCTAGATCTTAGTACAATATTTGGCACATTTTAATTACCCAATAAGTGTTAGTTAAGTGAACTAATAAAGTGATTGGGAATTTCATTAAATTTTTCAGTTGTCTTTATTATTATCCTCATTCTTATGGATATTCTTCTTTCTTGTGCATCAAAAGTTATATTGTCCTCAGGGGGGTGAATTTATCTTGATTTTGTTTGACAAATTTGCTGTGAACTCACATCCAGAGGTGCTTTAGTTTGACATCCACATGCTGATATAATGGCAGGTTCTCTGGTTCCATGAATAATGTTTTAGAAAATTATGTCCAGAAAATGCCTATTTTCCCTGCAATAGTGAATCTTGCTTTGGTTGAGGGTGCCTCTGCACTGTTAACTGGATGGAGCTGTTTGCATGGAACTCCTTACATTGAGAGTTCCTTTTCAGTGCTTGGGGAAATAGACCATTTCCAGGAAATACTATTAAAAATCTACTGCTGCTAGAATACAGAGGCAGAGGATGATATTTTACATGTGAAGCACAGTATTACCAGAAGTAAGTCAGTAAAACTTACCAGCGATTCCTAGAATTTTAAATGAAACATGAATGCAGCTTCTCATTAAATGACGTAGGGGACTGATTGTTCCCTAAACAAGTTCAATTCTAGATCTGACAGGCTGTTCTTCTCTTGTACAGGCCTGCCTTGCATCCCTCAGAGTCAGGTGGCTGTAGGAATGCCTTTCCTGGGCTAGCCCTCGATGTGAGGGCCCTTCTCCCTGGAGAACGGAGGGTAGGAGCAAGGGTAAATGCATAGGACTGCATCTTCCCCTCCCACTTCTCATCAACACCACCCCTCACCCCTCACCCCATCTTTCAATGCCCCCTGCAAACAGAAGCTTCTCCCCGTCTCAGGAGTGGCTCTTGGGTTGAATTTTACAGGTTAGTCATCCTCTGGGGGAGAATCTCATTTCAATCAGGCTGTAGCATCCTTCAGGGAAGTAATATTTGTAGCAGTAATAATCACTGCCACCACGACCACGATAATGGCATCATAGTGCGTGCATGTGCCAGGCTGCTAAGGGCTTTATGTGTGTTACTCACTTCTTACAACAATCGTATGAAATAGGCATTGTTAGGGTCCCCATTTTATAGATGAGGAAACAGAGGCTTAGACTAAGTGACTTGCCTGGGGTCACAGGCTAATAAGTTGCTAAACTGGATTGACACCCATATCTGAATCTAAATCTTGGGCTTTTAACCATTATATGGTCCTGCCTCCGAAATATCACTTATGTAGCTTTTTTCCTATTTGGTATGTTCTTGGTGGTGGTGGGGCTGGAGAGGGAGAGGGGCCCAGGGGCGCCTGACCCAGAATTGAAGGGGTTGAGGAGGGTTTGGATGAGGCTTTTTAGAACCAAGGATGATTTTGTTGGTAGAGCAAGGAAGAGCCAGAAATATCAGACTCCCACTCTGAGTGTTGGGAGAGGTTTCATTGCCACCCAGTTTATGATTAAGGAGCTGTCGCTGTAAAGCAGTTCAGCCCCCTTGTTTTCTTGATCAGGAAACTGGAGCTCAGAGACTTGAAATTATCAATGCTTGCCCCTGGGGACGTGCTCCTAGTGAGTAAAATAAAGCCAGGGCAGCATACTTGAACCCGCTCTTCTCAGTGAATTTAATGTATATTTTGTAACCAACTCTTATTTGTTATTTCTGTTGGATGTTTCTATTTGTTACCCGTAGAAAAAGTACCTGGAAAATATCAGAAGAGAATGTGTGCTTGCTTGAGGAATAATAGCAGGGTAATGGAGAAACTGGGACAGAAATTCGTTTCTCAGGGGCGCCATGTCTAACACAGTGGGTGGTGGCAGGGAAGGGGGCTGTGGGTCAGCCCCTTGCATCCCCCCTGCAGTAAAGGGAAGGGGACCCAGACTGCGGATGCTGGGCCCTGCTGCAGCCCTCAGACTGCAGCCCTGTTTCTCACGTAAGTTGGGAGAGTCCTGGCTTCCACGGCTCCATGAATGTGGAGGAGGGAGAAGGGTCTAATCCCACAACCAGGGTTATAGCAGGAGGAAGTATGTTTTTGGAATTCTAAATGCGAACTCTGATTGTCCTGTGGAAACATGGGTAAACATGATGCTTAGGACAATACTCACGGGTTAGGGACTTCCCTGATGGCGCAGTGGTTAAGAATCTACCTGCCAATGCAGGAGACACAGGTTCGAGCCCTGGTCCGGGAAGATCCCACATGCCGCGGAGCAACTAAGCCCGTGTGCCACAACTACTGACCCTGCCCTCTAGAGCCCACAAGCCACAACTACTGAGCCCATGAGCCACAACTACTGAAGCCTGCACGCCTAGAGCCCGTGCTCCGCAACAAGAGAGGCCACCGCAATGAGAAGCCTGCGCACCACAACGAAGAGTAGCCCCCGCTCACCCGCACAGGGCAACAAAGACCCAACGCAGCCAAAAATAAATAAATTTATGAAAAAAAAATACTCACGGGTTAGTATTTGAGGTAAAAAGGCTCTTGTGGGCTGGTCTGGATATTTAACCCCCATGGCATGTAGCAGCTGCAAATAACCCATTTACAGGTGTTGGAATCTGGCCCATTCATAACCTGAGAGATGTGTCCTAATTGAAATTACCTGTATATGTAGGTTTCTCATCTATCCAAATGAAAAGCTTGTCTGTATACAGGTTACTTGATAATTAATGCATAGAGGAGTTATTAGACACTCTGAAACTCTACATCTCACGGAGACCAAAATACTTTTGAAAGACAAATGCTACAATTAGGTCTAATACATTTAGGAGAGTTATAGTGAGAGCATGAATGAGGTAAGATTTCCCAGGAACTCAGCCCTGGCCTGATCATACACATGGGGCTTTGACAGTTTGCTGAGTTTGGTTGGGCCTGAGAGGGGGATGGAAAATGCTCTTGGTGTTATGGTCCAGGTAATGAGATCAGGACGAGATATACATGGCTCTAATTCCCAGCTCTACCTTTTTTTTTTTTTTTTTAAGCTGGTGACTTTGGGCCCTCCGTCCGTTTTCTCATCCATGAAATGACAGTAACAACACTTTACGGACAATGGTGCAGAATAAATGATTAACATATGTTAAGAGGCAACTCCAGCTTTTCACTATAGTAAGAATGGAGGGAAAGCAGTTGTACTAGGAAGAGGGGGCTTGTCTTGAAGCCAAACACAGTTTTAGTTAGGTTGTGTTATTTGGGGGAAGCTGGTGGAGATCATGGGGGATGTGGAAGGCCTCACCCAGGCTGCCCTTGTCGTGGTCATTGTGTGAAGTGCTTGAGGTGGGGCCTGGTGGACAGTGAACCTCTGGTCGACCACAGCTTGTTTCACCGTAACGTAATTGGGATCGCATAGTACGTACACGGGGCATTCTTTATTTTTTACTTTTGATATTATTAATGTGTTTGTTAAATACCCTTCAAAAATTATCATTTTCAGTGACTGCATAAAATTAGTATACTATTCTCAATGTGAGACTTTTCGATTATTCCCAACATTTTGCTCATAATGCATTAAGTACATCTTTGTCAGAATCCATGGCTCGATTCCTACAAGGGAAGAGGCAGTTTTGTTTTAACCGTGGTTGTAGATTGAAAGTCAGCATTAGAATCTGCAACTTCCCTTGCTCCACTGCACTGGAGTCTGTCATTGACCTGTTGGTGTCTTGAGCCTCTAAGACCTGGGAACTTGCCCTGCTCACCTTGGTTTCATTAACATCAAGCACAGAGTAGGTGCTTGTTAAGAGTTTGTGGAAATGAACCAAGGATGAAAGTTTTGGTGCACAGAGAGGTGTGAGAACCTCCCGTCCATGTTCTCCTTCTATGTTGTTGTGCTATGTTGAACATTTTAGGGAATGGGGAATGGGCATAAAAATGACATGCTCTCTTCCCTCAAGAAGCTTGTTACCTAGTTGAAGAGAACACTAGCAGAGAGGAGAAATTAGGGAATTTAGTAAAATATCAACTGAGAGTCTGGTAGGGAGTTCAGAACTAGGAGAGAATCCTTATTGCTGGAGTAACCAGCGGTGTAATGGAGCAGGTAGAATAAGTTGGGTGTTAGGATTTATCCACTTAGGTCAACAGAGAGGGAGAAGGAAGGGTGCTTTAGGTAGGAGAGCCAGCGCAGGTGCGGGAGTGAGTGTGGACCATGAGAGGGACAGCGTGCAAATCTGCAAGAGCAGGAGGAAAGAGTATTTGAGAGCCAGGTAAGGTGGGACCACGTTAAGGAGAGTTGGAAATCAAACAGAATTTGAAAGAGGCCTAACAAGCATAAAGAGTCTTTGTAGGTTCACGAGTGACATGAGGAAAGCGGTTGAACTGGAATTTCAAAGTTGGTGTCAGAAATATGTCTCAGAGAAGGTCATTTATAAGTACACAAATACTTGGTGATGATAGTTTATGTATCTGGAGTTCGTAAAAGCTTCTGTGACTCTCCCTTAATCCTTGCATGTCCAGGAGTGGGCAGTGATTATTGTCTCCATTTTACAGATATGGAAATGGAGCTCCCAAGTGGTTGGTTGACCTCTCCCAGTCACACGGTTGGAAACGGCAGTTATAGGAACCCACATCTCCTCACTCCTGGCCCACTGGTTTTCCAGGGATGCCTCAGGGAGTGAGGGACATGCCTTCCAGAAACTGAGGTCTTTGTTGGGGGAACTGTTCCTTGGGAAGAAAGGGACGGCGTCAGTGTGTGGCTGAGTGTGCCAGGTGCTTTAGGTACCTTCAGTTTCATCACCCTAACAGTCTCGTAGCTGTTGTCATCGTTAGCTACGTTTTACAGTTAAGGAAGTCAAGGCTTGAATTAAGTAACGTGCCCAAAGTCACACATCTAGTTAGAGACAGATTGAGAACCCTAATCCAGGTTATGTGTCTCTTTTCTGCCTTGGTTCTTTCCACAGCCTGACACTTGGACACACTGCAGTTCCTTCTGTTTCCTGCTTTGCTCAGGAATGTGATGGGGTTGATTTTTTTGGGGGTGCTATATATACAAAACTAAATTATTTTGGAATGAGTTTAACTGAAGCAGGTGTCTTGGTTTAATATTATGTTGTATTTTGTGGAGGTGAGTGCATATATTAAGAGTAAATGTTAGGAATTTCAAAAAGCTAATTGGGAGAAACAGAGTTTTGCTCTCTTTCTGGCTTTTAGGGATTTATTCTTGTATTTCTTCTAAGCCACCCCTTAAGCTTCAGGATGGAGACTCAAATGGTAAAGTGCTGAGCGGAGCTCTGCTTGCATCTCTAGTCTCAGCTTTTGTCCCCTTGTCATCTTGCACGCAGCTCTAAAGAAGAGACTTCAGACCCTACATAGATCGACATGTTCTCTGTGCTCAGTGTACAGGCTGGAATGTGTCTCCTCTCCAGCCCCACATCCTTCCCTTTAGTCTACTTCACTTGCCTTCATCCTTCAAGACTCAGCATGCCCAGCTCCTGGACTGGGTTTGTTGTTCCTGCCCTGTGCTTACCCCGGTCAGGCACCTCTGCCCTGTTTTCCAAGAAGATAGCACAGGGGTGGAAGTGTACATACAGTGTTTGGGTGGGGGAGATGGGGATACGTAGTAGGCCACCCTCATAGAATGGCCAGCCTGTAATGGGAAGTTGTAGGAAATAGGCTGGAGAGTGCCTTAGCCGTAGTTCTTGGGTGATAACGGAAATAGACTTTGATGCCTAACTATGACCCTAACTGCCCCTATGGCATTCCCTTGCAGAAGCTCTCTACCCCACGTACCCATCCCTGGCTGCAACGAATTCCCGTTGGCTTCTGTAAGGACAATGGGATCCTACTTCCTGTCAAAGCTGTGCACAGTGGAGGGCTCCCCAGAGGGGGGATGCAGGTGCTAACTGGAAAAAGGGAAAGATGCCCGACAGCCAGAACACCACAAAGCCCCCTCTAGAGGAGAAAGGAAGTGTTGTCGGAGTCCCTGGGAGGGACGCTCACACACAGCGGCCTTGAATGGCAGGTGTGGAAGGGTGGCCTTTCCTCTCTCGGCAGTGGGGAGCCACCGAGAGGCTTAGAGTAGGTGACGGGGGCTGGACACCCAGAGCAATATTTGAAGAAGTGGAATCTTTTGGTTGCGGGCCTCACGGACTGGAGCGAGCTGGGGCCAAAAGTAGGGAAACCAGTTGGGAGATTAGGGTCCGTGTGCAGTAAACACGGAACTGGTAGTTTGGAATTTACCGTGAGTCATGAGCAGCTCAGGGATTAGAACGCGCTGACCTTGGGCGAGTCAGCCTTTCCCGCCTCAGGTGTCCACAGTGGGGGAATCGTGCCGGCCTGCTCGCGGAAACGTTGTTGGGATGAACTCATCAAGATCTTTGGTCTAGATCCAGGTGAATCATGGAGTCATTTGTAGCTTGTTGTTTCTGCCCTCTGCGTGTCGGATATTTTTCTAGCCACCACTTGCTCTTTTCTTTCTGAAATGAAAAGTTGAGGTGTGAGAAAACCTGATGGTCACAGTAATCTGAGCACATCATTGCTTGGTGGGGGAAAGGTTCCACCTCCAGGTCGTGCGTTCGTCTGGTTTTTGGCACAGTCTGAGCCAGGAATGAGACAACGTGAAAGGTTGTTTGAATACTGAAGTAAAAATCACAGCGGGCAGGGAAAACCGTCTACCTGGATTATCAGCAGAATCTGTACAGTGGCCTCTTCACTTCAGTGGTAACCGTGACCACTTGAGTGGACTTGGACAGCGTCTAGAAAATAAGGGAAAACGCCTTCAACAAAGCTCTTTTCATGGACGGCTCTTACGCTGTGCTCGATCCTACGGCTCTTAGACAAAAGCCCATATTTTCTTCCTGGGTCTTGTCATGTTTCCAGCAACAACTCAGAATATGGCCTCACAGGTCAACACATTTAACCACCACAGGGAGCTTTACTAGAACTACAGCTTTTTGTTGGTTTGTAATGATTCTTAACCTGTTTAATATTGCATTTTTATCTTGTTGCTAGAAATCCTAACACTGGAGTTGAACTTCACAAAGAGCTTTCAGACATTATCTCATTTTGTCTCTTCAGGCTGGTGCAGGATAACTTCTGATATCTTAGTCTGATTTTCAGTGGGGTTTGTAAGAAAAGAGTTAAGATTGCTCTGTCTGAACCTCAAAAATTTACAAATAGAGTTTCATTGTCCTTTTATTTGAGTAGCTCATAGTGTTTTATACACATTAATTCATTAATGCTCACAAAAGCCCTGTGTGTAGGCAGTGGAAAATATTTTCCCTGCTGCAGTATTTACACACTGAGAAACCAAGTCAGGAGGCAGAGGCAGGGCGGGGCCCATGGAGGGGAGCCAGGGCTGACTCGAGAGGCCCGGTTCTTAGTCTCGTCCTCTTCCTTGTCCATTAGAAAACCCGAACACATTTTCCTTTGGAAAATGATCGTGGTTTCCAAGGAAAATAACCCTGTAGACCACACTCTATCTGGAGAACAGAACTGTAAGAGGGGAGTTTGGGGGAGATTTTATCATAAAATGGTGGATGTGGTTTCATTTGCTTGTATCGTTGGCATGTATTTTGGCTACAGCTGGAACCCAGACAGTCAACATGGTGGTGTGTTTTTGTGTCTAAAACCACTCTTTGGATGTACTCATCTCATTCCTTTGATGCCTTTCCAAGTGTTAGAAAAGGAAGATGCCATTTCCAGCTTAGGCTGTGCCATAGGTGGCAGAAAAGGCTTTCATGTTCCCTTTTTAGATTTCCACATCCTCAAGGACAGGGAACCGTCCCTACTCTTCCTCCTTTTAATCTCTTATCTTCCCACTAGTGCTTTGATGAGAATAAATCAGTAAAAGGACTTGGTGGGCAGAATAAACTGCAGACTGTGTATCTCAGTGCCTGTGTGACAGCTCTCCACGTGTGGGCATCTCAAACTTATGCCCAAAACTGAATCCCTGGTTTCCTTTCCCAAACCTGCACCACCTATGCCACTCCCCATCTCCGTTAATGGCAATTCCATCCTTAGCTCAGTCTTCAAATTTTGGAGACACCCTCTTTCTCTCACATCCCACTTCCGATTTGCCAGGAAATCCAATTGGCTTTATCTTCAGAATGTGTCCAGAATCCAGTTACTGCTCTTGCTGCCCTTGCTACCGCCCCGTTCTTGCCCACCATCGTCTCTTGCCTGGATTATTGCAGTGGCCTCCAAACAAGTCCCCCACTCTGCCCTTGGTCCCTTTGTCAACCTGCAACATAGTAGTTAGAATAATACTGTTAGTATATATGTCAGATCATGTCACTCCTTAGCTTGCAGCCCTTGAATGAATCCTTTCATACTTAGAGAAACCCAAGCCCACATGATGACATATAAGGTCTTATGTGATCAGGCCCTACATTTTTCTCTGTCCCCCTTTTTTTTTTTTGAGTGCATGTGTGTGATTTTACTACAGAGTATTGTAAAATAAAAACACAAACGCGACTTGGTCACAGCCTCTTAAATATAGTTATAACGTTGTCCTTCCTAGAAAGCTCCAAACCTGTCTGTGGAGCTCTAGCCTGCTCAAGGTAGAGCTTTGGAAGGAGGCAGAAGACATAAGCAGTTTTTCTAACCGCCCCCCAGTGTGTACGGAAGGTTCAGAGGACACTGAGGACACAGGAGTCTGTAAATATTTAGTCGTGGGTAATGAAGTTAATCTAGGAAGGGGTGGAGCTCTGGCAGTAGCTGGTACAGGTCCGGCTCTCCCGTCTCTTTGGGGAGATGGTGGGGCTTTTGCTATTGGTTCAGCCAATCTGATGGTTGAGGCAGGTTTGGAAATTTTCTCAACACTTACGGTAGTTGGTACAACCCTTCTGGTGGGTTTCTTGGAAATTCTTAAAGGTGGAGCTGCTTTTGTCTTTTCCTGCTGCTACTGAGGGGTCCTATAGGCATTCTGGAAGTGACTATGTCAGTCTCTGCTGATTTTACAACTTTTCCAGAGCCGGGAGAAGTCATGCTTTTAAACTCTGAAACTCTTTCAGTAGATGGTATGTGTTTTTTTGAGGATGCTGTCAATATTTCCTCTGGTTACTGAGTATCTTCCGAAAGATGCTGAAGATAGGCTGCTGTAAGTGGAACAGGTTTTCACGAATCATTCTTTAGTTGCAACAGAGCACCAGTTTATTAAAAAAGGATGTAACTCAGGAAGAACCACGTGGAAGAGATGCAGAGGGCAAGGTATGTGGCGCTTCCGCGCTCCCTCTGAGCGTGCCGCTCTCCCAGCACCTCCACGTGTTCAGCAGCCCAGAAGCTCCTGTCCTCCTTTTTCTGTTACTCTCCATGTTACTCACGCGGGCTCCTTGCTGTTCCTTGATCACGCTCGCACTAGTCAGTGTCCCCACCTTGCTTCACGACTTTCCACTCTCTCCTTCCTCTGCCTGAGACTCTTAGCCCAGACATCTGCATGGGTCTCTCCTACATCTCTTTTAAGTCTTTGTTCAAATGTTGTCATCTCAATGAGGTCTTTCCTGACCACTGTACTTAAAATTGCACCCCACTGCCCACCCCTGCCACTCTTTCCTCCTCCTTTGCTTCATTTTAAAAATAGCACATATCACTCTCAAATGTACTCTTAGAAAATTTTCTAGTTATTGTCTGTAAATTGTACTGTCAGCTTGAGAAGGGCTGGGATTTTTGTTTCTCTTGTTGAATTATATCTCCTCAGCACATGGTATCCTGTTGCCCAGTAGTTGCTCGAATGCTGTTGAATGAATATGTTGTGTTTTCAAACACAATAGTCACTCTTAACCTCCACTCCTCGTCAAAGAATATATAATGATTGGACTTAGTCTCCTAATTTTTTGGTATGTATGGAACACAGCAAAGGATGCAAGAGAATAATTTAGCTGGGGATATAAGATAAACACATGAAACAATTAGCAACAAGTGCTGGGATATAAGTGTTAGATTGTAGAAAAAATAAAAGATACAGGAGCAGTCATTGGGAACATGAGGAGAGGCAGGACCCTGGAGTTTACTGAGTACCTACTGAGTGTCAGTTCTACTCTAGGGGTTTTGTGTACTGGATTCCATTTGATCTTTACAACAGATATTGTGAGGCCAGTGAGGTAGTCCAAGGTCACAGAGTTAGTAGGTGTTTGATCCAAGATTCAAACCTTAGTGTCCCATGCTACAGAGTTAGAATATTCAGAAAGGGATTCGTGGAAGTGTAAGGTGGTATAGAGTCTGGGCATGGGACCCATGGGGAGCAAATCTGGGTCAAGTGAGATTTATGTGGAGAAGTGGTGAGCGATGGGTTATGTGTGGGATGAACAACATTGCAGGATGCTCTGGAAGCCCAGTGGGGGAGTTTGTATTTGATTTGATAGGTACTAGAGGCTAAGATTTGTTCTTGACCAGAGGAGTAAAATAAGGGAAACAATGACTTTGAGTATTAAATTGAGTATTTAACCTGGTGTTAATATCCAAGATGGATTAGAAATGGTCAGGGGGGAACATGCTTCTGGTGATCACTTAACAGACTCTTGGAATATTGCTGGGAGGTTGGGGGAGGTGATGGGAATGGGGTGCCAGTTTAGTAGAGAGAATGAAGAGGGGATGATGGGGGGAGACTCCAAGTAATTACTACATGGTACATGAGTGAGTGTGGAAGTGAAGGAGGAAGAGAAATAAACGTTCTAGGGTTATAAACCTGAGTGGCTTTTATTACTTTTAGCAAAATGGGCAGTGTAGTTAATGTGGACCAGTTTGGGCCTGATAATATTGAATAGTTCTTGAAGCAATGATATTAGGGAAATAATCAAAGAAACAGTTCTCCTCTTAGAGAAGAGAAAACATAGAGGATGGAGAAGGGTTGATGAGATAAGTAGTCATCAAAGATTGTGGGAAAAGGCATTAGTCTAGTTCTGTGAAATTTCAGAGGTCAGTTTAGAACTAATGGGTGAAAATTAGGGGGAGGCAGATTTTGCCTTAAAATAAGGAACTGTAGTACCAACACTGGGAAAGTTACCTATAGTAGCTGCTTTGATCTTCACAGCTCTGCAGAGTAGATGCTATCACCCAATTCTTACAGGTAAGGAAACAGGCCTTGGAGCACACTGCTTAAAAAGTGCAGAGCCAAGGTGTTTTGGTGTTTTATTTATTTTCCTTTTGTGATTGAATTTTTTTTTAATTTAAAAGATTAAAATTAAATATTTAAAATGTAAAACAAGTTATTAAATACAAATAAATTATTTTAAATATAAAAAAATTTACATTGTAAATTTAAATATTTTTATTTAAAAAAGACATGGTATCACCAGCAAAATAATAGAGATTTTTAAAAGACCTTTCCATCACTCCCAGCAATTTCTCATTGTAAGAGAACCAATATATAGTTTACATATTTTTCTACACTTTTCTCTGATTGTACAAAATGCAGTGTATATTATTCTCCATTATAAATCATTTTAATATCACACCTAGACATGATTCTGCAAAGTTCTTTTTAAAGATCTCTCTGTGTTCTGTACTTTCACTATGATGTATCTAGATAGAGATTTGTTGGAGCTCAATATATTTTCAGCATCTGAGAATTGTATCAATTAATAAGAATTCTCCAAAATTATCTCTTCACATATTCTGTTGTCCCTTTAATCTCAGTCTGGAACTCCTGTAAAAAGTATGTGGACCTTTTCATACTATATTTCATGTTTCTTAACACCTTTCATATCCTTCTCCTTCTCTAGCTTTTTACTATATTCTGGGTAATCTCTTAAATTTCAAATTCTAGTTTACTGATTACCTTTTCATTTTTCTTTCTTTGTTATTTAACCTGTCCAATGAAGTTTCAGACATTATACCTTTTTATTTTCAGAAGTTTTATTTGGTTCTTTGTCAAGTCAGCCTGGTGTTTTAGGATAGTGTCCTGTTCCTTTCTCATGCTTTCAGTTATTTTTTTCAACATCTTATTTAAATATGCTTCAATTTTAGAATATTTGGTTAGTGTATTTGAAGTTCGGAGGGTCTGATTTTGCTGTTTGTACTGCCTTTCTTGTGATGCATAGCTGCATAGAGTGTTTAATGATTTGGAATTGTGGGCCTATGACAAATGAGACTCTAACTTTGGGAGTTTCGTAAATCTGAGTTAACTCCAAATGCAGCATTACCAGCCTGGGACTATTTTGTGTATGTTAATCTTTCAGTTGAAGATTTCCAGGGAACGCTTTCCCCCGCCACTTCAAAAGCTTAGGCCGAGACAAAGTTCCTTGCCTTTTCCTTTTACTAGTGGTCATACTTTTCTATTTGACTAAAGGTAGAGCCCTCTGGGTACTGCTTTATTCAGGAGATGGATCCATGACTTTGTCTCTTGCCCTCAAAGGCCATTTAAACTCGATCTTCTGGGCTGAGACCAGCCAAACTCTTCAGGGCAAAGATTCTCAGTAGGTCATCACTGTATTTCTCAGTGAGTCTTAATTTTGTGACTTTTGGAGAGCTCCCTTGTTTTCTTGGGAGAGTTCAAACTATGCATTTGAAGTAATTCTTAAATAGTCTAACTAATGCTTTGAGCAATAGAGGTGTCAGGTTATTTAACCCATCATATTGGCAGAAAGAAGGTCTGTTTTCTTAAACACTTAAAGGAACAAGTCCTTGTCAACTCATCTTACAAATTTACCCAGCCCATTCCTGGTAGGATTGGTGCCTTTTCTCTGTTCTCTGCTAGCAACCAGTGCTTTTCTTTATTCTAATGTTAATTACATGGCATTGGCTGTTTTATTGTATGCTTCCTGCAATAGGCTAGGAGTTCCTGAGGGCAGACCCTGGACTTCTGTGGGTGCAAAGTCCCTCAGCTAATGGGAACAAATGGGACCCAGAACACATAAGGGGAGATGGATGAGGGAATTGGAGGCAGAGCCAGAAAGAAAGAGCTCTAATGGCCTAATATGTGACCAATTGATGAAAAGTATTGGTTTCAAAATAGGGAATGAAGTCTTTGTTCAGAGTGAGGTGGCATCTTAAGGATGGAGGAAAAAAGGAAAGAACCATAGTCATTCTTTCTAAAAATGTAATGTAGTTAGAAAGGGGAAATGAATTGGTAGAGCATAACTTGGCATGAGCTCATTTCAGAGGTGGGTAATGGATGTGGTCTGGAATTGATGTTATAGACTGTCTATCAATAAATCACTCACTCACTGTAATTAAGTTTACTAGGTACATTCCACACCTGGCACATTTTGTATGGTATCTGTGAATGCTCATCTAAAATGAGGTTTCCCCACAAATATGTAATCTAAATTTATAGGCCACACACCTAGACAGATCTGTGTTGTGTGTGGGCGCATACACATGCGCTGAGTCAGGGAATGGCATATTTTCTGTAATTTGGCTCATAGACCTGCTTGCTCCAAACTGTGTGCCTTGCTTTCCTTCTGTGTTCCTGTCTTTGAGTCAGTGTTTTTGAATGAAGGCATGATTTGTTGGTAGGAAGATCAAGACTTTATACCCATGAGTATCCATTACCCTATTAACCTGGATTATATCACTTGGTTAGTTAGCTCTCACCTACTAGAAGATAGGAATGCAAAGAACTAGGAGATAAAAGGTAAAAGTTTGTGTGTACCTGTATGTGTGTATGTTGCGAGTGGGGTTAACGATGAACTAAATTTAGTCACGTTGTTGAGAAGACCTAAGGTGATGAGAGGTATCTATTAAGTGTGACCATGTATTTGGCATTGCTATTATGAAATACCTTTATTTCTCACAGTTCTGGAGGCTAGAAGTCCAAGACCAGGTGCCAGCGTGGTTGGGTGAGGCCCCTCTTCTGGGTCACAGACTTCTTCTTGTGTCCTCACATGGCAGGAGGGGCTGCGGAGCTCTGTGGAGTCATCTTTATAAGGGTACTAATTCCATTCATGGGGACTCCAACCTGATGACCTAAGAACCTCCCAAAGGCCCTGTCTCCTAATGCCATTATCCTGGGGGTGAGCTTTTCAACATTTGAATTTGTGGGAGGAGACACAAACACTCACGCATGCACATACCACACCTGTGTATTCTGTTGGTGCAAATGTTAGTTTTTCAGATTGCATTTTTTTCCTAGAACAGGTAGAGAGTAGTCCAGTTCATGGCATGTGAAGATCTGCCTTGATGTGGCATTTACTGCTTCAGGTTCTGCAAAGTGTAGCATTTAGTTCCTAGTTCCTTTGTAATAGTACAGTTTTTAAGAATAATGAGCTCAGTGTTGCTTTAGGAAACACACTGTTATGCGAGAGCCATGGAAAACATGATCTGAAAAGGGACTTGAGTAAATAGTAAGAGGGAAAGGGCCCAAGTTCTACCTGCCTCACAGCAGGCATTGCAGTTTTTGGAGCACATCCAATCTTAAGAGCCACCCACTTGTCCAAGATCAGACTGATACAAAGACAGAGCCTTATTCTTTGGTCTCTCTTGGTGAGGACTGTCAACAAGGAACTTACATGCCATGAAACAGAACCATTCACTCCAATGGAAAATATGCAGATTTAGAAACTAAATTCTTTTTGAAAAATTGAAGTAAGATTAGTATTCTGTTTTCATTTTTAACTGAAAATCAATATTAATATACAATTTATGAGTTGGGTAGTTAAATTATAATTTAAATGAAAATATTTAGGAATTTTAATGGTAGATCTGAAAAGAAATTATATGCTAATTTCCTGGGGGATTACATCAAGTGTAGTATTATGTAGTGAACTGGTATGACTTTCTCGAATACAGGAACTCTCCCATGAGGGATCCCCTTTCTGGAGGAGACTTGAGGTTGGCTAACCTCTCTTTTGAGGAAAAGGCACACCTAACCCATCAGAAGCAAAATTAAAATCTGTTCAAATTTCAAAGAAGGACATGGCACAGTTCTTCAGGATGCAGGACTGTCCCCGTTATGTGACATTTAACATCCTTGGCCACTAGGCACCAAGTGCCAAGATCTGTTCTCCCCAGCACTTTCGACATTCTCATTTCTTTCCCTTGTCCTGGTAAGCATGCACAGGTCCCCGCTAACAAAAAGACCAAAATAAAACAAAAGTCCCCTTCATTTTCCTCTCCATTGCCCTGGAAGTGATACCCAGTAACTTTCTAATTTCCAAAGACCATGGCGCCTTCTGAGTCCTCATTCTCCTTGACCTCGCTGCAGTCCCTCGTGAGCTCTAAGCAATTATGTATTATTATCAAATTATTATTTAAGCTCTTGAATTGTTGCTGAACTGTTCATGTGGTTGGACTTGTCTCTCTATAAATGTTTTGAGGGCAGGATCTTATACTTCTCTGTGCCCTTAGTAATATTCAGGACAATGTATTTGGTGTTTATTTTGTTAGCTGAATATTTATTTCTAACTCGTTGCACTGTTTTAATATTTATCCTGTAGGAAAGTTCTTTTCTGTTTTAATCTTGAATCCCAAGTGCTGAATTTCACGTCTTTATTGTATATGTGATAGAAATTTGTAGTTATTATTCTTAGTATATGTAGGTCACATTTGTTCGGATCACTGGAGCCCAGGGGTATATCTGGATCTCAGTCACAGTAATAATATAGTTTTTGACTTGGCTTTCACCAGTGAAAACATTTGAATACCAGTTCTCACTCTGTTCCTCCTTTCTGAGACACAGGTCAAGATCCCTCTTCCCAGAAGAGTCTTTTCTGACAACTTCAGCCACAAAGTTCTCTCATTTTCCTAAACTCTTGAAGCATTTACTGTTTAACAAGATTTTCTCCACTCCTTACCTCCTGGTTACTGCTCCACTGCCCTCATTAGGCTGCTCCTTCCAACATGGCTGTGGCCAAGCAGGCCAGCAGCCTCTCAAATCATGGCTTCAGTGGGTCCTTCTCAGTTCTTATCTTGCTTTGCGTCATTTACCCACAGGGTTTGCTGCCTTGTTCATTTCTCTTGGATTTTGTCACATTCTAAATTTCTAACATAGCAATAGTTAGATAGTTGGGAGTGTGGGATCTGGAACCAGACTGCTTGGGTTTGAATCCTGGTTCTACCACTTAGTAGTTGTGTGCCTTTGGGCAACCTGCTTAACCTCTCTATGCCTCACTTTTCCCATTTGTAAAATGGGGACAGTAGCAGGAGGTACTCTATAGGGTTGTGAGGATTAGATGAACATTGTCTAGCACAATAAATAGTGCTCAGTAAATGTCAGCCCTGATTATTTCTCTATTTCTCAATGCCTTTTGTGAGCCCCTCTTCCTCTACCTTTCTCTTGGAGTTCTCCAAGGTTCTGTTCTAAGCCCTTTTTGAATTTGTGTGTATCCACTTCCTTGATCCATCCCATTTACTCCCAATGACTTTAACTACTGTTCTATATTATCAAACTCTTTCTCTCCAGCCCAGACCTCTTTCTTGAACTCCAGATCCCTGCTTTTGACCTGTCTTGGACACCAGTCCTCACATCTCAGACTCATTATGGCCAGTACTCGTTTTTTTCCTCCGAGTCATTCATCTGCTTTTCCTTTCAATTTCCCCATCTTGGTCAATGGCATTGTCTATCTCATTTCCCAAACCAGGAACCAAGGAATCACCCTAGATTCCTCCTGATCCTTATGCCCTACATCTAGTTAAGCATCAAGGCCTTTCCATTTTGTTCTTTAATCTCTTAAATTTGCCCACCTTACTACATTGCTTTGAATCAGGCTCTCAATGTCTTTCACCTGAACAATAGCAGTGGTCTCTTACCTGGTTTCCCTGACTTTGGTCTCTCTCTCTCTTTCCAATCCATCTACCACCTGTGTCACAGCGATCTCTTTAAAACACAATTTGGATCACACCCCTCTCTTGCTTAAAGCCACTCACTGGCTTGAAGTTCATGTTACTTAGGATGACATAACATTTGGGGCTCAGAAAAAGTTGTCATCCTTCTCTCCCACCGCTACCCTACACACACTTTCAGTAGCCCTGGAGGTGCTACTGAACAACCTCTTCTTTTATGCTTCCATGTAGTTGTACCTATTTCTTCTGCTTGAAATGTCCTCCCATTTCATGGTCTACCTGGTGAACATCTATTATCTGTCTCAGTGATTTTCAACAAGGCTTGCTATTGGCATTTGGGGTGGGACAGTTCTTTGTGCAGGACTGATGCAGTATTATAGGACACTCAGTACCCATGGTTCCTGTTGCTGAATGCCAGTAGCAGCTCCCTTCCCTCTTCTGCTCTTCTCCTACCGCACCAACCCAGTCAGGTAAGAAACCAGACATGCTGTGCCCTCATTTCCAAATGCCTTTCTGGGTAGGAATGCCCCTAGTTAAAAGCCGTAGTATGTATTCTTTAAGACTTAGCTTAAACCTCATTTCCTTGGGGAACCATGCCCGATACCTCATCTGCTGACTGATTTGAGTATTTCTGCTTCCCTGTGTTCACAGAATCCCACACATATTTTACCATTTACAATTACCATTGTTTTCCTTTTTCTCACTGGGCTGGCATTTCCTCTAGGACAGAATTCATCCTTGCATCCTCAGTGCCTAGGATATGATAGATACTCAATAAATATTTGTAGCGTAAGTGAATGTTTATGTTATCCTTGGTATTTAGTTGTCTGTCCTCTAGCTTATTTGCCTATTTCATATCGGTATGCCCTTTTCAAATAGACTGATAGACACTTGAAGGGAGACATTTATACCTTTTTTTTTAACTGAGTGCTAAGCATATAGGAAGTTCTGAGTAAATATGCTAAACTAAATGAAACATTTAGAGACTACCTATATTTCTAAGGTTAAACCTCATTTCTTTTCATTGTTAAGGTCATATTTCTAAACATTAAAGCATCATTCTAGAATTTCTCCAGGTTTTACACATTTGTCCACTAGTTTTATAGTCTAGAATTGGGTGCCCTAGTCTAGCTCTTCTGGTTTAAGAATGTCTTAATTTTTATGGGTGGTGGGCAGAGAGTACCTTTTTGTTCCTGCAAAGACTGTATAAAGCCTAGTTGGGAACGGGGGTGTGGAGGAGGGTGGCTCATAGCCGCAGTTTGCTGCCTGAAATACAGATGGAAGCCATGGGGGAGGTGGTGGCTGCCACCGCCGGTTAGATGTGTTAACTTCTCTGTAGAAATGCTTCTTCGTGTCAGGAGAATTTTCCGTGTACCTATTACCCCAGCTACTCTCTCTGCCTCTACTTTCTTCTCTCTCCAGTCTGTTCAGCAGTCTTTGGGTCAGCCTCATGGCAAGGCAACCTTAGGTAGGTTATTGCCTCACTTCAAACACCTCTTTGGCCTCACATTGCCTCTAGAAGGGATTTTCAACCAGAAGTATGTGATTTTTTAATCTTGGATCTCACAACCTTAAATTCTCCACAACCTTAAATTGTGGAGCCCACGACTCCACAAAAGAGAACCAGTTTCTTGACTTAGCAGTTACCTTGTTTTTGCCCATAAATAGTATTTCCTACTTTGTTCCCTCATGTTTCTTCTCTAACACAGTTCTGAATTTCTTTTGACATTTTAAAGTTTCAAATTTATTCCTAAGGATAAAGCCTTGCTGCCACACAAAATAATCAAAACATGTCATAAGCTGAGAAAGAAATTCTAAAACTATTTTAAGCAATGGCAATATTATTGGAAAATGTGGGCCGGGGGTGGGGGGATGGCCACCACCAGAGAGAAAATTGATTAGCATACATAAATTTTAGCATGACTTTTCAAATTGACAATTTTATTGAGATAATTGTACAGTCACATTCAGTTGTAAGAAACAGTATAGAGAAACTTTATATTCTCTACCCAATGGTAACATTTTGTAAAACTGTTATAATAAGCTCAATTAATATGGACAGTGATACAATGTACCCATCTTATTCAGGTTTTCCAGTTTTACTTATATTCACTAGTACGTGTGATCTTAAATTTCTGTACCATTTTTGTCACGTGTGTAGGTTCATGCGTTCACCACTACAGTCAAGATACTGAACAGTTCTGAAACCACTAGGATCCCTCATGTCGCCCTTTTATAGTCACGACTGCCTTCCCTCCTCACCTCTCCCAATACTGTTTCTCACCCCTGACAACCACTAATCTGTTGTCCATTAATTTTTCTCATTTAAAAAATATTATTATGTAAGTGGGATTATAGTCTGTAACCTTTTGGGACTGGCTCTCATCACTCAGCATAATTTCCTAAAGATTGATCCATGTTGAATAAATAGTTTGCTCCTTTTAATTGCTGAGTAGTATATCTTGCTGAGTTATGTATGTACATATGTAAGCGTGCACAAAGACAACAGAGTTTAACCATACACCTACTGAAGACATCTGGGCTGATTCTAGTTTTTGGCTGTTATAAGTAAGACTATGAACAATCGTGTCCAGGTTTTTGTGTGAACATAAACTTTTATTTCTCGGGGGGGAAAATACCCATTAGTGGAATTGCTGGTGGCACTGTGTGTTTAGTTTTTAAGAGACTGCCCAGCTGTTCTCCAGAGTGACTATATTATTTTGCATTTTCACCAGCAATGTATAAGTGATTCAGTTTCTCCACATCCTTTCCAAGATTTGGTGATGCCACTATTTTTATCATCAATGATAGGGGCACTATTTTATATATTTTATATTTTATATATTTTAATATCCCTCCCATGACAACCTGCATAGTGTTGTGCACACAGTGACAGTGAGTTGACTTTGACATGATGGAGGAACTTTATAGATCTGTTGCTGATGAGGACACTGATGCCCTGATAGGATGTAACTTGCCCAAGATACTTGAGTGATTGAGCTTTGCACTGACTATGAAGGATACACTAAACGGATTAATAGCATAAGTGAGATGGTACGCGTATGTTCAATTGACTTATAGAAAGCTTTTAAGGGCTTAATCACTTTGTGTGCAAATACATCCTGTGAAATACCAGCAAGTGTGACTGGTTTGGCGGAACATTGTGTTAGCAGCTAGCTCCCGCTCCTCTTTGTACTTTGCAAATGTCCTCTAATTTAGGCTGTACTATTTCAGACTGACTGGCTCCCCTTCTTCCTCCCCATCCCCAGTAGTTTGAATTAATGAGATCCCATTGAATGGTTATTGTGTTGCTTGCTTTCTAATCTTCAGACATCTCCCCACACTGAGTTCACCAAATAATTCTACTCTTTCACTTAAAGCTGCTTAGACCTGCATAACTCAGGTAGATAACTACAGTCTGAAGCAGGTCTGTAGACACCGTTGTGTATTAAACAGTAGGTTTATTTCTAAAATGCTTTCTTCTTGCCCATCCATTGTGCTGCCATTGAAGGTTTTTACTTAGACTTGGCCTTACCTCCCATTTAACTGTTCTTTCCTCCTCCTGTTAGTATAACAGTTGTGAAATACAATTAAAATTCTACACTCCTAGGTTCACAAAGGAGCTGTGAATCAACATTTCCCTCTAAGTGCAGAAGGTTTCAAACTGAGGTAGCAATTGAATTACCCCAATAGTAATTGCTCTCTGCCCTTTGAATTTTCAAACTGTAGGGGGAATATTTGGTTCTATAAAGTCAAATAAAATTCTTTGGAGCTTGACAGTATTATATTGATGTGGTACAGTGCTCTTCAGAATTCCTGGTGCCTGGGGATTCCTTGGGGCTGCCAGGATGAGGCTGAGCTGGATAGGCCTCTTTTAGACCATCTTCACCCCAATGACTCCTGAATCATTTTGATCAGTCTAATATGTAGAGGTTCTGAATGATTAAATAAAGATTCAAATGTTTTAAAAAATCCTTTGCGTATGCTTAATGTACAATGATAATAAAAATAGTTACAGCTAGCATTTATTGAGTGCTTATGATAGGCCGTTAAGTGTTTTCTCTTTTTTTCTCTATCAAATCTCTTAATCTTCCCAACAATCTTAGGGGGTAGGTACTGTTACTAGTTCTACTTGACACATTGGAAACTGGCCCAGGGAGGTAAATAACAGACCCAAAGTCACACAGCTAGAACAGGGTATAACTGGTGTTCAAACGCAGCCTGTTCTTGAGTCTGTACTCCTAGCTGTGAGGCTTTTGCAGCCTTTTAGCCCAGCAAATTGCTGTCTTTCAGACCATAGTAATGTTACAGAAGGACTCTGCTGAGGCAAAGGAGGGCATGGGCTCTGGGCTCAGACAGGTTGGATCCACATGCCTCGGCCATGTCTAGCCTCTCGGCCTCATCCTCAACCAAGTGGCACAACTTTGCTGAGCTTTTCTTTGCTCTTGTGAAGTGGAGACAGGGGTGCTGGAGGTCCTCCTCTCTGAAGAGAGCAAGTATCAGGAAAGCCCTTTAAAGTGAAGCTTCTTAAAGTGGGGACCACAATTCAGAGGTAACAGGGGTGGAGAAAAAATTTGCCTGGGGTTCTAGTTTTTGAAAATGAAATTAAAATTATGAAAATATTTTTAAAATGTAAAGTTTATTCCTTTGGCTGAAAGGCAGCAGAGCATCATGGCTAGAATTACAGGCTCTGGAGTGGCTGCTCGAATACCAGCCCAGCCTTGTTCAGTGTGACCTAATGCATGCTGAGTTTTTAACTCTGCTAACTCTTAGAATGAACATAAGGTGAATCATGTGTGTGTGAGAGATTAGAGGAGGTTGTGACTTTTCTTCTGACACGACTGATAGCACAGTAGGACATCCATGTCATCACGTTTGATTTTCAGAGCATTATTATGGGGCTCATGTTTATTAGAAATACCCAAGCATGTCTCCCATTTTCTCCTAGGGTGGGGAGAAGGTGCTGTTATTCATTTAATGTTGAAGTTACTATCTTTAAGCATTTATCTCATTATGATTATTTCTTCTTACTTGTTAATGGATCTCTGTCACATTCTCATTGATAGTTTTGTATATGACTTGAAGTTCTGCAGTACTCAAATTCTTTTCTCAATTTTATTTAACCTTATTTCATGCTTAAAAAAGATTTCCAGTTTTATTTTGAGTTGATTTGTATTTAGCTATAATATCTGGTAACCATACCAAGCCCTGAACAAACAACTACAAAAAAATTTTTTTTGATGTTCAAGATAAAATGGCTAGAGAGTAGATGCCAGCATTGGGTGGGGTGAAGAATGAACAACGGAGGTTTTTGCTTGTAATTCTGTAAGTGGTCAGTTCATTTAAGTATTTTTGTTTAGGTAACTTGCTCCTCAGTTAACCTTGTAACTGGAGGCACTTGTAAATGAAGATTTAGGTAGCTAGGACTTCCACATTTTTCTCAATGCTACCATGAGGATTCTTTGAGATGATGTTTGTGAAATACTCAGCGCAGTGCCTGACACACCATTAGCCTTCAAAATGGAGTTATTTATAATACGGACAAATATTTGAACATTATCTGTTAATAAGTTGTACGAGAGGCATACACGCCAATGACTTTTAGCACGTTGAATGACAAAATTAGTCATGGGTTTTATATTGAATCAGTCTTAGAATATTTCATTTAGATGCAAAAACATGAGAAACCCAGAACTTCAAAGAACTGATTTTTTTCTGTATTAGTTAAATGTTATGTTTTAAATTTAAAATATTCTTTTCACCTGTTGAAAATAATATTTTTCTTTAGTGTTAACTAGCAACCAGAGATATTGGAATAGTATGTATGCTTCATAAAATATCTAAAATATTGAATCTTTTATGTCTTGATGATCTTTTCATAAGATTTTTTTTCCCCTTTTGGGAGCAAACTTAGAAACTCTGTACTAAGACCCCAAATTATTCCATGGAGTCTGCCAGCAAGACTAGAAATGTATTGGCTCTTTACTTTCCCAATAAACATTTTCAAAAATACAGTACAGGGGGCTTCCCTGGTGGCGCAGTGGTTGAGAGTCTGCCTGCTAATGCAGGGGACACGGGTTCGAGCCCTGGTCTGGGAGGATCCCACGTGCCGCGGAGCGGCTGGGCCCATGAGCCACAATTGCTGAGCCTGTGCGTCTGGAGCCTGTGCTCCGAAACAAGAGAGGCCGCGATAGTGAGAGGCCCGCGCACCGTGATGAAGAGTGGCCCCCGCTTGCCGCGACTGGAGAGAGCCCTCGCGCAGAAACGAAGACCCAACACAGCCATAAATAAATAAATAAATAAATTAAAAAAAAAAATACAGTACAATAAAAAAGGACTTGAGTCTCAATTTTTGAAATTGCAGGTGGAGAACTCGAGCTTTAGGAAGTGGAGTGTAGCGCACGCTACTTCATTTATATAGTGAAAAGCTACAGCATGTGAAGAACTTAGGCAATTGTGACTTGCTTATTTAGCAAACACAAATTTTTTATCATTAAACTTGATGTAAAAGGAGGCATGGCCATATTTAGCCATGCAGCTCAGCAAGTGAGCACAGAACTTACTGCTCTTTGCTATAAAAGAGGAATTAATTACAGGAAAGTGAGAATATAGTTTTTAATATCTATTCTGGTTTGAAGTTTTATTTGAGGATATAATATATTGGCAGCAAACTATGTTCTCTACAACTTAAGTAGGAAATCCTGATGGGGTTTTAGAAGTGTTGGAACAGAGGTTGAGAACTGGGGGGACTTTAGTTTTTAGTTTATTTTTTCAAGGAGTGAAAAGTAGTTTCTCTGAAAAACAAAATAACTGCTGCTCAGAATGGCTCTTAAATTTCTTTACTGAAAAGTGGTAAAAGGTAGAGTAGGCAGGAATAATAAAATATGAGTTGTTAAATATCAGGTGAAATACAAACAGTATGTTGTTTAGCCCTTGATGTTTTGCCTTTTGCCTGAGATGATTATAATTCAAATTTGAGGCAGGCATTTGATGGCGTCGGTGGAGAACCTGGATTCTTCACAAAGCTGTGTGAGGTTGGATTCTGCGCTCCAGTTCAGGTCATGAGGGCCTTTTCACTGTATAAATACAGAACTCCAGAGGCGCTGGTGATCACCCCACACTCCACTGGTCGTGCCTTTGTCTGCTGAGCCTGGAGGAAAACTATTGGGAAAAGTAGCCTAACATGTAGGGGAAAAGGCTTACTTTATAGAGCGGAGCTTCAAAATGTTGACGTGTATATACCCTTAAGTATAATATGTTAACATGTATCCCTTACTTAATGTATTTATTAATAAAACATATTACTGTAACAGTGTATATTCTAAAACATATCTGAAATCTACAAAGCTATAAGGATTAAACATTATAGTAAGATTTTTTTTTTTTTTATTAATAGCCCTTTTTTCACTCACTAAAAACATTGACATGTAACACATGCCAGTGAGAGTAATATGATGAAAATATGTCATTCTTTTGAAAACCTTTGCTTAATAATTTTAATGCTGTGTTCAGTTCAGCTTGAATGTCTGGTTCCAAGTACTGTTTACTTTGAAATTGATTTTGAAGTGTCATAGCTGAAAAAGATACCATATTATGATAAATAGATTCTAATTGAAGAAGTGAGTGCTGGCTGTACTTGTACATAAAGGGATTTATATTTTAACCCCATCCAACAATTGTACAAGAGTTTAAATGTGGCTAATAAATTCCCATCTTCCATGATGTCAATCATTCCTCCTGCAAATTAATCAGAAGTTGTTGCATTTAAAGAATATAAAACCCATGAAACATTTGGAAAGGTTAAAAAAAATAGATTAGAAAGCTTTTTCCAAAAATTTAAAGCATGCATGTATGAGGGCTTTTGTAGGTGGCAAACTTTAAATAATTTTTGCAACAAAATCACAAAATGGAAAGGTGCAAATACTTTTTCAAAATGTTTTTACAGTGGTATACACTGTCTATAACCTGAGTTTCTTTTCAGATGCATTTTCTTTTTCACTTATTAAAATATCACCCCTTTCTTGAAGGCATAGGATATTTATTTGAAAACTATTTTTATTTATTTATTTATTTATTTATTTATTTATTTATTTATTTATTTATTTATTTATGGCTGTGTTGGGTCTTCGTTTCTGTGCGAGGGCTTTCTCTAGTTGTGGCAAGTGGGGGCCACTCTTCATCGCGGTGCGCGGGCCTCTCACTGTCGCGGCCTCTCTTGTTGCGGAGCACAGGCTCCAGACGCGCAGGCTCAGCAATTGTGGCTCACGGGCCCAGTCGCTCCGCGGCATGTGGGATCCTCCCAGACCAGGGGTCGAGCCCGCGTCCCCTGCATTGGCAGGCAGACTCTCAACCACTGCGCCACCAGGGAAGCCCTGAAAACTATTTTTAAAAGATCTGCTATAAACAGCCAGTTTTCATCTCAGAAATCCCAGCAAATATGGAACACTTCTATTTTTGTTAGAAAATTAGGTAGTACATGTTTGGCAACTTTTTAAAGTACTTTGCTGCGATATAACCAACACACCTTAACGTGGTAAAGATTTTTATGGTCATTTCCCGTCTTGTTACAGCAATTGTAAAGATTTGACCATGTTTGAAGGTCTTATTTCTATAAAGTTAACCACACTGACATTCTGTGGAACTGTGTGCTTTTGGCTTCAAGTTCTTCTTTGCAGTATCTCACCCATGAATGACACAGTGAATGAATTTTGTGTATGTGCTTTTTAAACTTCTTATCTGAGAAGCTACCCTATCAGTGGTTGTACTGGAACAATTTTCCTGTAGATCATTACTTATTAAAGAAGTAATTCACTCTTCAGAATGTCTTCATATTCTCACCAAAAGTGGTTTTTTTTTTAGTGTATTTTATCAGACAAAAATCTAATACCATCTGTACTTTCTTCTAAGTGTATGGCAAGCCTCCCACACAGCTTAATATGTCCTAACATGCTTCTTAAAATACTAAGTTTTGAAAGTTTTGCTCATAAAGGAAAGTATTTTCGTTTTTGTTTTTTTTTTTACTTTGTGGATTTCAGCCTTTTTTCTTAGCACTGCATTTGCTATAGAATACATTCATTTCTTTTGCTATTAGGTAGAAATCTTAAAAGGATCTTCTAATTTTATTATCAAGTTTGCCGAAATTTTGTAAAGGATTGGAATTATGTATGGCATGACTGTGAACATAGTTGAAAAAAATGGCTACTGTCTTGAGACACAGTGTACATTTAGTGTGAGGGTCATGGTACATGTGCTGGTGTATATACGTTCATATTTTAAATACCTTCTTGATAATTTTGAATCTTGAGGGGCTCTACTCAGTGCTCTTGGATTGGTCATAATTTTTATTTCATAGTGTAGCTGATGAACAATTGATACTGGGATTGGGAGTCTCAGGTTTGTCATTCTTGTGGTTAGTATTATCTTGAATTTGAACTTTCTTTCTTGGACTCCTTAAGCCATTCATCCAGTTTGTGAGGTTAGTTTCATTACAAATTGATGATGATACCCATAAGCCCATTTACGTGGGTCTACATGAACTGCCACAGGGCACAAAGTATTGAAAATGTGGGCCGAGGAGGGCTCTGCTGTCAACCCCTTGGCCTCGTGTGACCTTTGGTCTTCTCTCAGGATGACTCATGGAATGTGACTTGTGACCTAGGAGGGTGCCAGTGTCCTCATGTATATGAACTATTAGTAAAACTTGAGCTAAATGATTTTTCAAAAAGTAAATTAAAATAGAATTCTTTATGTTTTTCCTCCAGGTCAAGTGTGACCTCTGGGGGTTACTCAGAGTCACGATTCAGGTTGCTATGTGTCTGCCTTCTTAAGAGACATCCCCAAAGTCCTGCAGCTGGCTGTGGCCTGGGGACCAGAGCCAGGCTTGGCCTGGTGAGCAGAACCCTGTCCCAGAGGACGCAGGTGGGTGGGCGGAGAGGGGAAAGGTGATGGGGGCCGTGAGTCTCCTTGTCTGCCCTACTCAGAGATCTCATGCAGCCCACTCTTCACTTTCTTCCAATCTTTAGGTCTCTGTCATTCAGCTGTGAGCTCTTTGAGGGCTGGACCATTTACTGGTCATCTTTGTGTAATGCTGAGCCCATTGAAGGTGTTCAATAAACCTTTCTTAAAGGAAGGTGTTCAATAAACCTTTTGTCTAAGTTGCTAACTGGTTTCTGGGTACAGATGGGATGTGTGCACCTAGTGGAGAGGTTGGTTAGCGTGACAGCGGGCTGCATCCCTCTAGACTGAACTCTCTGGCCCTCACCAAGAGGTCTTAGAACTGTCTTGTCTCTGTAGGCTCCTGCCTCGTCCAGCTAAGAGTGAATTTTGACCTCAGAGTAGCCTATATCTAAGTGATTAACTAAGGCAAAACTTGCAACATGCTTATGTTGGCCTTTCTTGGCTTCCTGAAATATAATTTCTATTTGGGAGCAGTCTGTGGGATAATGTTTGGGGTGATAGGTTTTCCTTATGTGTGGATCTTCATGTGAAAGAAGAAAGGGAGGAGGATATTTTATATGGAGAGCATCTTATTCCTTTGTTCTTAATTTTGTCTCTGAGGTTGTCCTATCTAGTGGGTTACTCCTCCCTCTACGATGTTAACTAAAGGGCAGGGCGCAGCTCTGCTGGTTGGTCACACGGGGCTCCTACAATAACTCTCACTTCTATTATTTTCATTGCAGATGCGGAAGCCATGGAGCTGAACTGCAGTGAAGTACCTCTTTATGTAAGTGCCTGAGCATTGGGCTGCAGGTCTAAGTGGCCCTTTCTTGAACTTGAAACCCCTTGTGACTGAAGTGGGAAGAAATGTTCTGTTGGCTATTGAGTTGGGGCTTTTAAAAAAACAACACACAACATTACTGTCTAGTTCAAGCCTTTGCATGGAGCCTTTTAAAACTGGTTGGCTCCTGGTTCCAAAGTCTGGGTTTTAATTATATTTTCCTGAGTAACTTTTAACTGTATAACTTCTGGAAGGCAACTCTGCTCACCACTATAACCACCAATGCTTAACTGTATAACTTTTGGACTCAGAAATACTGATTTCATCTATGTGAATGATTTTTGAACACATTATTTTATGATATCCTGATAATAGCCAAGAATGTTTTCTGTGTGTATCTTTTTTGGGGAGAAGGTTCAGTGACAATTGAGTCAGGTAAAATCCTGAAGTAGGAATTCAAAGGGAAAAGTGCTGGGACATACATAGAGTAGGTGGGGGATTGGGTGACAGAGCTGCCCGGTGAGATTCCTAGTCAGATGTACCTTCTGGGCTGAGAGAGGATTCCAATCTTGAGAACAGTTACTGAGTGTAACAGAAGTGAGCCAGTTGTCTCCCCACATAGAAAATGGCAGATGATTTTCTCTTCCTTCCTTATTTTAGGCAAAACCTCTTTCCTTGGAACCTATGTTTGGTGGCAGGTGGGCATGGATGTGTGTATGGGAATTAGGGTTTCAAGTGGCCTTTGAATCATCATCAACTCAAGAAATACACCAAGAGTACTAGATCTAGAATAAGGACATGACCTCAATTCAGATGTATCCCGAATAGAACAGAATATCAAGGACTTGGAACAAATTTAGTCAGAATCTTAAATCAATTAAAATATATTCATTCGTTTCCCCTTAACATACTTCACTACCCAGGTGGCCCTCCCTCTCTCCCTTCCACCTCTTCCCTTGCTGTCACCTCCCTCCCCCTTACACATACCCCACTCTGTTCTCTGGAGAAAGACAAAATGATAAAATAAATGGATTTCAGAATAATGAAAAAGTTGCCTTCTGTGTTACTCAGGGGTCTGGAGTATTCTCTCTCGATTGTGATTTGCAGGTTATAAAATGTATTATAGATAGTTAGACTTGGCCCAGCCATAATTAACGATTTAAAAAAAAAAGACTGGTCCAAGGCTAAATTTAGAGTACTCCCAAGTCTTTTTTTTTTTTGTACCTTTCTCCTCCTTAGCTTTGTTCATTCCACTCTGCTCTCCTACGTCAAACCAAACAGATCTACAAGTCTAATGAGGATACAAAACCTCGTAGTTTTTCTTTTTTTTTTTAATTGAAGTATAGTTGATTTATAATGTTGGGTTGGTTTCTGGTGTACAGCAAAGTGATTCAGTTATACATATGTATATATTTTTTTCTTTTTCATAGTCTTTTCCACTATGGTTTATTACAGGATATTGAATATAGTTCCCTGAGCTATACAGTAGGACCTCGTTGTTTATCTATTTTATATATAGTAGTTTGTATTTTCTAATCCCAAACTCCTAATTTATCCCTTCCCCACCCCCTTTCCCCTTTCATAACCATAAGTTTGTTTTCTGTCTGTGAGTCGGTTTCTGTTTCGTAAATAAGTTCATTTGTGTCATATTTTAGATTCCATATATAGGTGATATCATGTGGTATTTGTCTTTCTGTTTCTGACTTACTTCACTTGGTATGATAATCTCTAGGTCCATTCATGTTGCTTCAAATGGTATTATTTCATTCTTTTTTATGGCTGAGTAGTGTTCCATTGTATATACATATGACATTTTCTTTATCCATTCATCTGTCAGTGAACATTTAGGTTGCTTCCATGTCCTGGCTATCGTAAATAGTGCTGCTGTGAACGTTGGGGTGCATGTATCTTTTCAAATTATAGTTTTCTTCAGATATATGCCCAGGAGTGGGATTCCTGGATCATATGGCAACTCTATTTTTATTTTTTTAAGGAACCTCCGTACTGTTTTCCCTAGTGGCTGCACCAGTTTACATCCTCACCGACAGTGTAGGAGGGTTCCCTTTTCTCCACACCCTCTTCAGCGTTTGTTGTTTATAGACTTTTTAATGATGGCCATTCTGACCAGTGTGAGGTGATACCTCATTGCAGTTTTGATTTGCATGTCTCTAATCATTAGTGATGTTGAGCATCTTTTCATGTGCCTACTGGCCATCTGTATGTCATCTTTGGAGAAATGTCTATTTACGTCTTCTGCCCATTTTTTGATTGGGTTGTGTGTTTTTTTGTTATTGAGTTGTATGAGCTGTTGGGATATTTTGGAAATTAAGGCCTTGTCAGTCACATCATTTGCAAATATTTTCTCCCAGTCCATAGGTTGTCTTTTCATTTTATTTATGGTTTTCTTTGCTGTGCAAAAGCTTATAAATTTGATTAGATCTCATTTGTTTATTTTTGGTTTTATTTCTGTTGCCTTGAGACTGACCTAAGAAAACACTGGTACGATTTATGTCAGAGAATGTTTTGCTTATATTGTCTTCTAGGAGTTTTACAGTGTCATGTCTTATATTTAAGTCTTTAAGCCATTTTGAATTTATTTTTGTGTAGGGTGTGAGGGAGTGTTCTAACTTCATTGATTTACATGCAGGTGTCCAGCTTTCCCAACACCACTAGCTGAAGAGACTCTCTTTTTCCTACTGTATATTCTTGCCTCCTTTGTTGAAGATTAATTGACCATAGGTGTGTGGGTTTATTTCTGGGCTCTCTATTCTGTTCCACTGCTCCATATGTCTTTTATTGTGCCAGTACCACACTGTTTTGATTACTGTAGCTTCGTAGTATTGTCTGAAGTCTGGGAGGGTTATGCCTGCAGCTTTCAAAACCTTGTAGTTGATCAACATCCTGGTACAGCTATTTTAACTCAGACCTACCAGATTATGACCAGGCTAAGGAAGAGTCAATACACATTGCTTAACGAGAGAAGAGACTTAAATAGACCAAAGGAGAGCAAAAATTTTTTCTCTAATTATCAAATAATATATACTAATTAGAATAAAATGAAAAATACAGAAAGTGTTAAGAAAATAAGTCGCTCATAATCTCATCCTCTATAGATAATTTAAAACATTATTTCACCAGTTTTAAGGTACAGTTTTCTCATTTTACATCTCTGAAATTGAGATGCTGTTACTTCACTGTGTATCCTGGCAGATGTCGTGATGGAGCTGTCATTACCTATGCGTGTGTGACCTTGGTCACAATGGTTCATGTTGTTGTCATTTCAGATTACTTATGTGCCTTGCTGGAACTATATGAATTAATTGCTTTCAAAATGATTTCACCGTGATTTGGCATTAAAAAGGCAAAGTTACTGTGTATATAGAAAGACATGGAAAGGGCAACATGATAATGTAGTAAAGTCTCTATAAATAAATTTAGATGAGCTCTTTTAATAAGCATAAAATCTCACATTATATCATACTTTGCAGTTTTTTCTCTTAGTGGAATATAAAATGCATATCATAACTGGTATCTCAGATGAAATACATTATATATTTAACATAATTGACTCATTATATATACATATATGTGTTGTAATCTGCTTTTTTCACTTGATGTTTTATGTCAATATTTTTATGAATTGACCTAAGCCAATGTGACCATTTGACCTCATGTAGGAAGAGGTCAGTGGGGAAGTATAATGAAAACAAGTCTTAAATTTCATCAAATAAGTAACACATAAACAAAGCAGACACAAACTAGACTCTGACTTGTTTTTATATCTTGCGGCAGACCCCCTCTGTGACCGTCTGTCTTCAGAGGTTTCATAAATATTCACTTCTAGTTTCTCCTAGTTTACTGCAATCTGGTTTATAAACCCTTAACATTTTATTCATATTTATTGTATTTCATATATACTTATCTAAAAATATATGCAAAAATCAAAACCATCTTTAATCCTGTTATTCAAATGATCACTGTTGACATTTTTGGTGTATTTTCTTCCAGAGTTTTATCTATATTTGCGTAGAATTTTATTGAAGGTTCTCTTGGCATTTATTTACATGATGTGTTTTCTCATTTGACTGATACATTGGATCTCTTAATTTTGATGCTTTCATGTACTTTTAGCAATTCTATCTAGCTGTCATGACTAGTTCTTTTGGAAAAACAAGATAACTCTGGTAAGTGTGATTAAGAGAGAACCCAAACAGAACTAGAAATTATGAAGATTCCATAACATATTGAGATGATATCTTAATTATAAAATAATACTAAGCATAATTGTATGCTTATGCACTGGCAAAATCTTTTAAGGAAGGTTTTTTAAAAAAAATTAATTAATTAATTTATTTATTTATTTTTGGCTGCATTGAGTCTTCGGTGCTGCACACTGGCTTTCTCTAGTTGCGGTGAGCGGGGGCTACTCTTTGTTGTGGTGTGAGGGCTTCTCATTGCGGTGGCTTCTCCTGTTGTGGAGCACAGGCTCTAGGCATGTGGGCTTCAGTAGTTGTGGCGCGCAGGCTCAGTAGTTGTGGCGCACGGGCTTAGTTGCTCCACGGCATGTGGGATCTTCCTGGACCAGGGCTTGAACCCGTGTCCCCTGCACTGGCAGGTGGATTCTGAACCACTGTGCCACCAGGAAAGTCCCAAGACAGGCTTTAAAAATATAAATTACAAGGTTTATCTCAAGAAGAATTAAATCACATAGTGGGGCAATAATCATGGAGAAAAAAATTGATAGTAATTATTCCCCAACTTCTACCTATCCTTCACAAAAGGATACTTCATTCAAGTGGGTCCTGTGATATTTTTGTTCCTTTGATTGATTGATTGATTTTTGGCTGTGCTGGGTCTTCGGTTCGTGCGAGGGCTTTCTCCAGTTGCGGCAAGTGGGGGCCACTCTTCATCACGGTGCGGGGACCGCTCTTCATCGCGGTGCGCGGGACTTTCACTATCGTGGCCCCTCCCGTTGCGGGGCACAGGCTCCAGACGCGCAGGCTCAGTAGCCGTGGCTCACGGGCCCAGCCGCTCCGTGGCATGTGGTATCTTCCCAGACCAGGGCTCGAACCCGTGTCCCCTGCATTAGCAGGCAGATTCTCAACCACTGCGCCACCAGGGAAGCCCCTGTTCCTTTGATTATAACCTGTTTTGATTAATCTCTTATAACATTTTTTAGTTAAAATGTTTTTCTGTCTTTACTTTTGGGTCACTATAGAGAATCCTTCCTACAGATGATAGATTCTTTATACCTTTAGAAAAATCTATGGATGTGTCCATCGACAGATGAATGGATAAAGAAGATGTGGCACATATATACAATGGAATATTACTCAGCCATAAAAAGAAACGAAATTGAGTTATTTGTAGTGAGGTGGATGGACCTAGAGTCTGTCATACAAGGTGAAGTAAGTCAGAAAGAGAAAAACAAATACCGTATGTTAACACATATATATGGAACCTAAAAAAAAAAAAAAGGTTCTGAAGAACCTAGGGGCAGGACAGGAATAAAGACGCATACATAGAGAATGGACTTGAGGACACGGGGAGTGGGAAGGGTAAGCTGGGATGAAGTGAGAGAGTGGCATGGACATATATACACTACCAAATGTAAAATAGATAGCTAGTGGGAAGCAGCCGCAAAGCACAGAGAGATCAGCTCAGTGCTTTGTGACCACCTAGAGGGGTGGGATAGCGAGGGTGGGAGGGAGACGCAAGAGGGAGGCGATATGGGGATATATGTATATGTATAGCTGATTCACTTTGTTATAAAACAGAAACTAACACACCATTGTAAAGCAATTATACTCCAAAAAAGATGTAAAAAAAAAAAAAATCTATCGATGTAAGTCTTTGTTTCTCCCCCTCATACCTTTTGTTTGGATCCATGAAAACTTCCAACTTCTTTTTTAAAGTTTTATCCTTTTGTCTTTCACTATTGTTTTCCCCTTCTAGAATAGCTGATATTCTAGGGTTAGACTGTTCTAGCCATTTTTTTTTTCTTTTTAGTCTGAATTCTGGTAGTATGTTTTCTTTTCTACGTAAGTTTTCTGTACTGTTATTTCCTGCTTGCCAGAACAGTTTTAGACCATTACTTTGTTTTTAGTTTCTGTGTAGTATTTTCAAATCTTGGCCTGTTTCTTCTTATGCCCACATAGTTTTACTGTGAGCACAAAGCAAGAACTTAATTTTTTTTCCCCTCTATCTCCCAGGAATCTGTTTCAGAGGGAGGGAGGCAGTCTCTGATTCTGTGTGCTTTAAATTTTTTTGACTTTTTTGGGGCAAACTTTTTTCTCCTTTTTTTGGGGGGGGGGGTGGGCAAACATTTCTGTTTGCTTATCTTTAGGAAGGAGACAATCTTAGTATTGGGAATGCAGAAATATTCCCGAGCTCAGCCGCAGACTTATGCTAATTTTTAAAATGAGCCATGGAGGTCCACTGAGTTGCTATTGCAGGAAAAGAGAAACACTGTACTATAATAAGATTAGAGAAGAAGCAGGAGTTGGCAAGACTGGTAGCGAAGAGTTTATAATATTGATTTGCAAACCTTAGGGATATAAGCATTACAAATCCAATTTCCAGCCTCTGAGCAGCTTCCTGCATCTGTACTTTAAGGGGCACTAAAGGAAGCAGCTCTGGAAGGCCAGGCTGTTTGTTCCCAGTAGAAAAGGTAGCAGAGGCATGCCATCTGGTTTGAAGTCTAGGCTTAATTTTCAGATAGAATGGTAACATGGTTTTAGGAGGAGATGTTTTAAGCTAGCAAAGAGTTGTAGTGAAGAAGCTAATGAGAAATGTGAAAGCCTGGAAAAATGTAAATTAGAATTATTATAACTGATCTAAGATACTTGTATTCTAGCTTAACACTCTTTAATGGACATCACTTGGGAACTTAAATCCTATATTTGAAATCATAAAGTTATTTTTTTATTTTAGGTTGTTTTTAGTCTTATTTTATTTTCTAGTCTGTATATAAAGAGAGGAAATGATGCAAGTATAGCTTGAAAAGAGATTTTGCTTACTGAGTATCTGATTGAATTTTGAAAGAGAAAGCGATTGTAAGCCAAATTGTATGTTTTTGCTGAATTTTTTTTTAAATTGAAGTATAGTTGATTTACAATATTGTGTTAGTTTCAGGTGTGCAGCATAGTGATTCAGTGTTTTTTTTGTTTTTGTTTCTTTTACAGATTATATTCCATTGGAGGTTATTTTTGATTACTTTTTAAATTGAGTTTTCTCTAAGTTTTTGTGGATTAAGGAAGGTTATAAAACACATGTTGTACTTATGTACTTCATCCAAGAACTTCCTTTTCCACATTAATTATATTTTTATTTTTATATAAAGTGTACTTAGCATTCATCTTTCCAAAAATATCAGTTCAGTGCTGTGAACAAAACAGAAGAGCTTTTCCTTGAGAAATTGTTGTTTCCAAAGATTCTTTTTTCCTCAATAAAATAGCTTTATTTTAAATGATTATTTAAATCATACTTGCTCATTATAAAAAAAAAAAATAAGAAATTACCAAGAAGAAATTACCAAGGAGAAAGATCACTTTAAATTCCACCTTTGGGAGAATTTTCATTAGTGTTTTGATGACAATCCTTTCAGGAATTTGTTTTTGCATATCTATACACACACCCACACCCACACCGCCCCCCCCTCCATCCATAAAAGGAATCATAGAGAAAAGCTGTTTATGTTATCTTGCATAGATCCCCATTATTCTCTCCCCCCATCTTATATCTCTACTTCTGTCCCACAGGTAACTCTTGCTGAAACCTATTGCAGTCACTCTCGGCAGCATTAGCATCCTTGGGAAACTTGTTGCAAATAGAAATTCTCACACCTCACCCTAGACCTACTGAATCAGACACTCTGGGCATGGGGCCCAGATATCTGTGTTTTAACAAAACCTTCAGGTGATTCTGATGTGTGCTAATGTTTGAGAATCATTGACTTAGTGTATATATTTCTACATTTTTCTGTGCTCATACAACCCTACACGTACATATATATAGATACAAGCTTTAATAAAACCATTTAAAAAATCTGGATCAGGGAATTCCCTGGTGGTCCAGTGGTTAGGACTCTGCACTTCTAATGCAGGGACCATGGGTTCAATCCCTGGTCGGGGAACTAAGATCCTGCAAGCTGCATGGTGCAGCCAAAAAAAAAAAAAAAAATCTGGATCATATTATATAAACTTCTGTATCTTTGCCAACTCAGCATTACTTTGTGGAAATTCCTGCAAGTCGTCAGGTGTAGCTCTAATTCATTCTATTTAATAAATGGGTGTGGATCAAGACACTTCTCTGTGGATGGGTGTTCACTAGACATCCTTGTCCATATGTCCTTATTTATCAATACTTTCATCTTTATGGGATAGATTCCCAGGAGTGGAATTGCTGGATGCAGGATATACATACTTCAAATTTTAATGATTTCTTTGCAAATGAGGTATTAAGAGTTCACATTTTATTCAGCAACTTTCAGATATATTTAATATCTAGTTCTTTAGCCCTAACAACTGTGATAATTATGAATTGGGAGTTATAAACTCACTTTTACTGTGCAAAGGTAGCATGTTAAATTTTGTGTTAAATTTTATAAAAGTTCAAAAAATTCCCTTGTTTTAATCTTTTTTTTTTTTTTTGCCATGGTGCTTCATTTCTGCTGTTTCTCGGATTCTGGCTAATATGAGCATCTAATCCATGGAGACTTCTACAACATCTGCAAAGGGTGTGTCTGTGGAACTTTGCGTGTGGGCTCTTGCTCTCTTCTACCCTTTAGATGTGTTAATCGTAGCAGTTGATTGAGAAGAGTAATCATTTCTTTCTCCTGAGGCTGCAGATTGTATAACGGTTTGGACGATGGAGTTTTAGCTTCAGTAGCTTATTGCCAGCTGGATCTAAATGGCTTCCCTTTTCCCTTAGCATTTTGTGTTTGTTATTCTTTTATTCTGAGTCACAGTATCCTGCTGAGTTTGGTCCCAAGTATATTGGTTGCTGTTGGGCTTATTGTAAGTAATTGAAGGGGTAATCTGATGTTTGCTGATCATTTCACGTAGTTGAGCTAAACCTCCTTCTTTCAACCACTTCTATTTCTGGGGCTTGGTACACTCTCCTAGGCCCCAACCTTCTGGAGGGGGGACCCTAGGACAGGACCGAGCGAGGCAGTTTCCTATTGAGGCTGCAAGTGACTTGGTTGCTTTGTTCTGCACTCACCTGGCGGACGCCTCCTTCCCGCAGATTCCTTCTGGCTTCTGGTTCCTGTTGAAGGAAATCCTGTCCTCCAGATGCTGCCCCCTTCTCTGCTTGTGGCTCTGTGTCCCCTCATGGGCCGCCTGTGATCAGCCTGTCTTGACCATCAACTTGGAATCTTAGTATGTGAAGGCACCTTAGAGGCCTTCGCCTGGCCACCCGCACTTTGTAGATGAGGAAATTCAGGTTCCGAGAGGGAGAGTCACTTATTTGACTAGTTAACTCAGCTGGTTTGACACTCAGGATTTGTAAGTGGTGTATTGAAAGCCATAACATTTTTTTGCTCAGAAAGTTTGTTAGTGGCAGATCCACGATAAGCCTGGGATTTTCCCACCTTCACCGGCTAATCAAAATGACCTTCTCCATTGTATTGCTTCTGCCACTTCATTTCTCCATTGGCCAGGTACCCATTTTGTCCTTTGCCACCCTGCAGTCTTCCTTTGAGATTTACAACGTGAAGAATGGTGCTACTTCTTGGACCTTCAATTAAAATATCTCCCTTTTCGTACACTTTTTTGTCCTGCTGGAGGATGCTGCTTGTAACTAAGTCTAGGCAACCCTGACCCTCTAAAGCTCATTTGCTCACAAAAGCTGGGCCTGGTAACTGATGGTCATTTGTGCCATCAAGCTCTCAAGCTCAACTTAATATAAATTTCACTAGTTCGGGCGTCAGGGCACAGGCGAGGGTCTCTTTTAGCACATGTCAATACAGCTAATTCTGGCTTTGAGAATGGAATCAGGAGGGGCTTTTGCCTGAGATGAACTTCTGGATCACACGTTTACTTTGTGCAAATTTGTTTTTAGGAAATTATACTAACGTTACCTGTGTTTTGACTTAAACATGGCAGCATGAGCATCTCAACTAATTTCTACCTGTTGGGTGGCGTCCTCCATCATTGTCTGAGCTGGGCTGGCTGAAGTCAGCTCTCCTTGGTGGTTCTTACTTTCTACCAGCTTAGCTTGACCTTTTCCTGGCTGGTCTTTCTCTGCCTGGTCCTGCTTTTACCTTTTGGTCTTTTCTCTTGTTTTCCTTAAGGAGGGGGCAAACCAATTCCAAAGCAGCATGTTGTTCTAGCCACAGAGCAGGAGAACCGTGGTAGCTACCCTGCCTGGCCAGCAGCCACAAGATGTCAGTTCTTGTGAAATCTTGAGCTCCTTAGCTGCTACAAGAGATTGCTTGATGGTTCTGGCAGGTAGGGAGGGGAAAAACCACTCCTTAGACTCTAGCAAAACCTTTGACTTAGAGACTTTACATAAATCCTCCCTTAGCTTCGTCCCTGTCCAGATTCTTAAAGAAACACTACTCTTTCCTCTCAGCACAGTGGCACTTTATGATGCCCTCTTCTGTTGTCACCGTGAGATGACAGACTTCTGTGAAAAGGCCTGAAGGTAAAATGTACAACTGCAGGAAACTGCTGGAAGAATTAGCCCCAGCACTCAGCATATTTGAAGGAATGTCTTTGCTGGTGTGGGCTGGGGGCTGTGGGTACCTAAGTACCAAGTGTTCTTAAAGTCTGATTGTCTCACTTCCCATATTTCAGTGGCAGCCCTCACAATTTTGGGTAATGTGCAGTCTTGTATTTCTTTAACATAGAACTCGCAGGAATTAACATTTTTGTTCTATTTGATTTTTTTAAAAGATGTATTACCATCTTAAGCAAGAATTTTAGGCATGACGGGTGTGGGTCAGATTTTTCTTTGGGAGAACTCTCAGTAGAAGAAATAAGATGTGAAGCAGTAAAAATGTTTTATTTTCACATTCTGGAAAGGCAGCTCTTGTAGAAGGTGTGATATATAGTGATTCTACGTTATCAACAATTCCTCCCCCTCACCCCTGAGGGCGTGTGCTCTTTGGTTTGAATACTGTTGTCCCAAACTCCTGCCTCTTTTTCCTCTCCATAACTTGATGTAGTTTGGCTTTAACCTTGTTTGTTTGTTTGTTTTAATGAAACTAGACTCACGAAGGGCACTAATTTGGCTCTTGCTTAATCTAAGGTTTTTTCTTAAGTCCCCATGTAGTGCAGTGCACTCCTCGAGTCACTAAGGATGAAGTGAAGAGGGAAACAGAAAAGGTCCTAGGACCTCACTCTGCCAGAGTCCACTTCAGAGTTGGAGAGACAGACAATGAGTAGGTAAACAAAGACATAAGAATTTCAGCTAGTAGTGTGTGTTAGGACAGTACAGCAGTATGATATGGTAGAGAATGGTGTGTGTGTGAGAGATTTGATAGTTTAGGAACCAGAATCCCCTGAGAGCCTTCTAGGAGAAGGATCGGAAAGCACAAAGGCCCCGAAGTAGGAATGAACCTCATGTATCCGAGGGACAGCAAAAGGCCAATGTGGCCGGCGCATCCTGAGTGAAGGAGAGGAGACAGGTCAGAGAGGTGGGTGAGGTCATTCACGGAGAGCTTTGTGGCCAAGGTGATGAAATGAGAAGTTGGTGTGGGAGTCTCGGTGGGGAAGTTGCCTGATCTGATTTATACTTTAAAAATGTATTCTCAGTGTCCTCAAACTCTGCTGGTCCTCTTTCAAGTTGTGCTCTTTCTTTGTCTATTGCACTTTCTTCTCATCTGCTTACGTGGGCATTCCCCGGGCCCACTCCTTTCTCCTCTCTTTCTAGGCAACTTCTCTCTCCTTGTTTCTTCAACCACAGCTCCTCCGCGAAGACTCCCACACGCGGGCCCTCCTCCTGACCTCTGCGCCTCCTGCGTCTTCTGTTTCCAGCTGGCCCGTTTGCTCTTTCCACTCAGTTATCCAGCCTTGGCTTCAAATCCAGACTGTTATGTTTAAAAAAACTTTTTCAAGTTCTCCTCTAAACCAACCCCCTTTCTAACTTCCTGATTTCTGTTACCATACCCCCATTCTCCCAGGCACCGTGGCTTGAAATCGGAGTTTTCCTTATTCCTCTGTTACTGTCTTCTGCACTTGATCAGTCATCAAGACGTGTTGATGGTCACGACTGTCTCTTTTCTCTCCTCTGCTGTGATTCTAATTCATCTTCGGATTGCTGCCTTTAGCCTCTTCAGAGATGCCTGTTTCTCAACTTTGAACACTTTCCTCTCCCCCTCAGATATGGCTTATCACCTTGCATTTGTCTCTTGCTTTGTAGCCATATCCTCTCTCTGTTCTAATGAGACAAGTCCCCTCTCTATCTTGGTGGGATTTCTTCATTCTCTTATTTGCAGAACGTTGCCCAGGCTGCTCCAGTTCCCTAACCAGGAATAGCCTCAGGTAGGGATGGGATACAGTGTTGGAATAGCCTCAGGCAGGGATGGGATACAGTGTTGGAATAGCCTCAGGTAGGGATGGGATACAGTGTTGTATGTAGGTTACAACACTAGAAAGCTGTACATTAGGTATCTTTTTGGCAATATTCTAAGGCTTGGTTTTACTTTATGGGTTAAGCTACCTTTTTGGAAGCTGTTCCTTTTCTTTGTTTTCTTTTCTCATCTTTTATTTTTTTGAATTTCTGAATTTTATTTAATTTATTTTTTATACAGCAGTTTCTTATTAGTTATCTGTTTTATACATATTAGTGTATACATGTCAATCCCAATCTCCCAATTCATCCCACCATCTCCACCCACCACCCCGCCGCTTTCCCCCCTTGGTGTCCATACGTTTGTTCTCTACATCTTTGTCTCATTTCTGCCCTGCAAACAGGTTCATCTGTACCATTTTTCTAGGTTCCACATATATGTGTTAATATATGATATTTGTTTTTCTCTTTCTGACTTATTTCACTCTGTATGACAGTCTCTAGATCCATCCATGACTCTACAAATGACCCAGTTTTGTTCCTTTTTATGGCTGAGTAATATTCCATTGTATGTATGTACCACATCTTCTTTATCCATTTGTCTGTCGATGGGCATTTAGGTTGCTTCCATGTCCTGGCTATTGTAAATAGTGCTGCAATGAACATTGGGGTGCATGGGCCTTTTTGAATTATGGTTTTCTCTGGATATATGCCCAGTAGTGGGATTGCTGGATCATATGGTAATTCTATTTTTAGTTTTATTAAGGAACCTCCATACTGTTCCCCATAGTGGCTGTATCAATTTACATTCCCACCAACAGTGCAAGAGGGTTCCCTTTTCTCCACACCCTCTCCAGCATTTGTTGTTTGTAGATTTTCTGATGATGCCCATTCTAACTGGTGTGAGGTGATACCTCATTGTAGTTTTGATTTGCATTTCTCTAATAATTAGTGATGTTGAGCAGCTTTTCATGTGCTTCTTGGCCATCTGTATGTCTTCTTTGGAGAAATGTCTATTTAGGTCTTCTGCCCATTTTTGGATTGGGTTGTTTGTTTTTGTAATATTGAACTGCATGAGCTGTTTATATATTTTGGAGATTAATCCTTTGTCCGTTGATTTGTTTGCAAATATTTTCTCCCATTCTGAGGGTTGTCTTTTCGTCTTGTTTGTAGTTTCCTTTGCTTTGCAAAAGCTTTTAAGTTTCATTAGGTCCCATTTGTTTATTTTTGTTTTTATTTCCATTACTCTAGGGGGTGGATCAAAAAAGATCTTGCTGTGATTTATGTCAAAGAGTGTTCTTCCTATGTTTTCCTCTAAGAGTTTTATAGTATCCGGTCTTACATTTAGGTCTGTAATCCATTTTGAGTTTATTTTTGTGTATGGTGTTAGGGAGTGTTCTAATTTCATTCTTTTACATGTAGCTGTCCAGTTTTCCCAGCACCACTTATTGAAGAGACTATCTTTTCTCCATTGTATATCCTTGCTTCCTTTGTCATAGATTAGTTGACCATAGGTGCATGGGTTTATCTTTGGGCTTTCTATCTTGTTCCATTGATCTGTATTTCTGTTTTTGTGCCAGCACCATAGTGTCTTGATTACTGTAGCTTTGTAATATAGTCTGATGTCAGGGAGTCTGATTCCTCCAGCTCTGTTTTTTTCCCTCAAGACTGCATTGGCTATTCGGGGTCTTTTGTGTCTCCATACAAATTTTAAGATTTTTTGTTCTAGTTCTGTAAAAAATGCCACTTTGATAGGGATTGCATTGAATCTGTAGATTGCTTTGGGTAATACAGTCATTTTCACAATATTGATTCTTCCAATCCAAGAACATGGTATATCTCTTCATCTGTTTGTGTCATCTTTGATTTCTTTCATCAGTGTCTTATAGTTTTCTGAGTACAGGTCTTTTACGTCCTTAGGTAGCTTTATTCCGAGGTATTTTATTCTTTTTGTTGCAATGGTGAATGGGATTGTTTCCTTAATTTCTCTTTCTGATCTTCCGTTATTAGTGTATAGGAATGCAAGAGATTTCTGTGCATTAATTTTGTATCCTGAAACTTTACCAAATTCATTGATTCACTCTAGTAGTTTTCTGGTGGCATTTTTAGGATTCTCTATGTATAGTATCATGTCATCTGCAAACAGTGACAGTTTTACTTCTTCTTTTCCAATTTGTATTCCTTTTATTTCTTTTTCTTCTCTGATTGCCGTGGCTAGGGCTTCCAACACTATGTTGAATAATAGTGGTGAGAGTGGACAACCTTGTCTTGTTCCTGATCTTAGAGGAAATGCTTTCAGCTTTTCACCATTGAGAATGATGTTTGCTGTGGTTTTGTCATAGATGGCCTTTATTATGTTGAGGTAGGTTCCCTCTATGCCCACTTTCTGGAGAGTTTTTATCAGAAATGGGTGTTGAATTTTGTTAAAAGCTTTTTCTGTATCTATTGAGATGATCATACGGTTTTTATTTTTCAGTTTGTTAATATGGCATATCACATTGATTGATTTGCGTATATTAAGGAATCTTTGCATCCCTGAGATAAATCCCACTTGATCATGGTGTATGATCCTTTTAATGTGTTGTTGGATTCTGTTTGCTAGTATTTTGTTGAGGATTTTTGCATCTATATTCATGAGTGATATTGGTCTATAATTTTCTTTTTTTGTAGTATCTTTGTCTGGTTTTGGTATCAGGGTGATGGTGGCTTCATAGAATGAGTTTGGGAGTGCTCCTTCCTCTGCAATTTTTTGGAAGAGTTTGAGAAGGATGGGTGTCAGCTCTTCTCTAAATGTTTGATAGAGTTCACCTGTGAAGCCATCTGGTCCTGGACTTTTGTTTGTTGGAAGATTTTTAAACACAGTTTCAATTTCATTACTTGTGATTGGTCTGTTCATATTTTCTATTTCTTCCTGGTTCAGTCTTGGAAGGTTATACCATTCTAAGAATTTGTCCATTTCTTCCAGGTTGTCCGTTTTATTGGCATAGAGTTGCTTGTAGTAGTCTCTTAGGATACTTTGTATTTCTGCAGTGTCTGTTGTAACTTCTCCTTTTTCATTTCTAATTTTATTGATTTGAGTCCTCTCCCTCTTTTTCTTGATGAGTCTGGCTAAAGGTTTATCAATTTTATTTATCTTCTCAAAGAACCAGCTTTTAGTTTTATTGGTCTTTGCTATTGTTTTCTTTGTTTCTATTTCATTTATTTCTGCTCTGATCTTTATGATTTCTTTCCTTCTACTAACTTTGGGTTTTGTTTGTTCTTCTTTCCCTAGTTCCTTTAGGTGTAAGGTTAGATTGTTTATTTGAGGTGTTTCTTGTTTCTTGAGGTAAGCTTGTATAGCTATAAACTTCCCTCTTAGAACTGCTTTTGCTGCATCCCATAGGTTTTGGATCGTGTTTTCCGTGTAATTTGTCTCTAGGTATTTTTTTATTTCCTCTTGGATTTCTTCAGTGATCTCTTGGTTATTTAGTAACGTATTGTTTAGCCTCCATGTGTTTGTGTTTTTTACGTTTTTTTCCCTGTAGTTCATTTCTAATCTCATAGTGTTGTGGTCAGAAAAATGCTTGATATGATTTCAATTTTCTTAAATTTACTGAGGCTTGATTTGTGACCCAAGATGTGATCTATCCTGGAGAATGTTCCGTGTGCACTTGAGAAGAAAGTGTAATCTGCTGTTTGGATAGAATGTCCTATAAATATCAATTAAATCTGTCCGGTCTGTTGTGTCATTTAAAGCTTGTGTTTCCTTATTAATTTTTTGTCTGGATGATCTATCAGTGTAAGTGAGGTGTTAAAATCCTCCACTATTATTGTGTTACTGTTGATTTCCTCTTTTATAGCTGTTAGCAGTTGCCTTATGTATTGAGGTGCTCCTATGTTGGGTGCATATATATTTATAATTGTTATATCTTCTTGGATTGATCCCTTGATCATTATGTAGTGTCCTTCCTTGTCTCTTGTAACATTCTTTATTTTAAGGTCTATTTTATCTGATATGAGTATTGCTACTCCAGCTTTCTTTTGATTTCCATTTGCATGGAATATCTTTTTCTATCCCCTTACTTTCAGTCTGTATGTGTCCCTAGGTCTGAAGTGGGTCTCTTGTAGACAGCATATATATGGGTCTTGTTTTTGTATCCATTCAGCCAGCCTGTGTCTTTTGGTTGGAACATTTAATCCATTCACGTTTAAGGTAATTATCAATATGTATGGTCTTATTACCATTTTCTTAATTGTTATGGGTTTGTTTTTGTAGGTCCTTTTCTTCTCTTGTGTTTCCCACTTAGAGAAGTTCCTTTCACATTTGTTGTAGAGCTGGTTTGGTGGTGCTGAATTCTCTTAGCTTTTGCTTGTCCGTAAAGCTTTTGATTTCTCTGTCGAATCTGAATGAGATCCTTGCCGGGTAGAGTAATCTTGGTTGTAGTTTCTTCCCTTTCATCACTTTAAATATATCCTGCCACTCCCTTCTGGCCTAGAGTTTCTGCTGAGAAATCAGCTGTTAACCTTATGGGAGTTCCCTTGTATGTTATTTGTTGTTTTTCCTTTTTTGCTTTCAATAATTTGTCTTTAATTTTTGTCAATTTGATTACTGTGAGTCCTGGTGTGTTTCTCCTTGGGTTTATCCTGCCTGGGACTCTCTGCGCTTTCTGGACTTGGGTGTCTATTTCCTTTCCCATGTTAGGGAAGTGTTTGACTATAGTCTCTTCAGATATTTTCTCGGGTCCTTTCTCTCTCTCTTCTCCTTCTGGGACCCCTATAATGCGAATGTTGTTGCATTTAATGTTGTCCCAGAGGTCTCTTAGGCTATCTTCAGTTCTTTTCATTCCTTTTTTCTTTATGCTGTTCCGTGGCAGTGAATTCCTCCTCTCTGTCTTTCAGGTCACTTATCCATTCTTCTGCCTCAGTTGTTCTGCTATTGATTCCTTCTAGTGTGTTTTTCATTTCAGTTATTGTATTGTTCATCTCTGTTTGTTTGTTCTTTAATTCTTCTAGGTCTTTGTTAAACATTTCTTGCATCTTCTCTATCTTTGCCTCCATTTTTTTTACGAGGTCCTGGATCATCTTCACTATCATTATTCTGAATTCTTTTTCTGGAAGGTTGCCTGTCTCCACTTCATTTAGTTGTTTTTCTGGGGTTTTATCTTGTTCCTTCATCTGGTACAAAGTCCTCTGCCTTTTCATTTTGTCTATCTTTCTGTGAATGTGGTTTTCCTTCCACAGGCTGCAGAATTGTAGTTCTTCTTGCTTCTGCTGTCTGCCCTCTGGAACCTGTTTCTTATCTCCTGGGTATGTTGGCAACAGTCAGGGTGTATTGCTACCCCATGATGCCTTGGGTATAGCCTGTGGCATGAATCGCTGGGCTTTCCAAAGGTGAGGTTAATTCAGAGAGAATTACAGCTCCCTGCTTAAAAAGATGAATTAGAAAAATTAAATTGCCATTAAATAATACTAGATTCACACTTAAGTAGGACAAATCATTTGGGGCAAAGTAGACCCTTGGCTCCAATGAAATAGCTTAAAAACCAAACATTTCTAATAAACCTGTTACGTGCTAAACACTATACAGTATACTCTTTAATGAGTTCTTATTTAATTTTCCACAACCCTGTGGGATAGGAATTATCTCCATTTACAGATAAGAAAATTGAGGTTCAGGGAAACAGGGTGTTGTTCCTTCATTATCATGTATTTATCTGGGCCAGTGTCTGGGTTTCTTACTGAACTGAGTGAGGTATGGCCACCCAGCTGAATTCTTTTGGAACTTGGATTTGAACCCCAGATTTTCTGACTCTCAGTCCAGGGCATTCTCAGTTATACCAAACTATCCCATGAACACAGACTGTTACCCTTTGTTTATATCGAAATACTGAGTGCAGTCTCTAGTGTACTGTGGACTTTCAGTAAATGTTTACTGATTGAATTTCTAGAGAATCACTGAGGTGGGGGAGACAAGCTTGCTCTCTGATCCTTTATAGGAGCATTCTAGACAATGGCTGTGGTCACTGGGTGGGTGGGTCCAGTTGACAAAATGGTTGATAATTAAAGATGGTGCTTGGTCATATCTGTGAGATTGTACAGACTCCTTGTACCATGAGCTCCAGCCATACTCTCCTCTCAGTTCCTCATGAATGTCATACGTCTTCCTACCCCAGGACATTTGTACATACTATTCCCTCTTCCCGGCACACTCTTGCTCCCTCCTCCTTTGTATAATTCTTACTGTGCAGGTTTCAGCTCAGATGTCACACCCTCAAAGTCCTCTAGACACTCCACATTTTACATTTTGAGGGGGTTTTGTTTATTGTTTTGTTTAACGTATCTTCTCTTTAGCGTATAAACACACTAGGACAGCAGAGATTTTAAATTTTCTGTCCAATGACTTTCCAATACCAGTTCAGTGCCATGTTCAGTAAATATTTGTTGAATGAATACCTGGCTCTAATTTAGTTTCCTTCAATAAACAATGTTCTGTGTTCATCCTGGAGCATGCTTTACTTTTGTTTGCTTATAGAAATAAGCAAATGTATTGTTATATACATTTTCCCAGTAGGTATGTGACCGTCCCTATTTTGGGATGGGGAAAGTCTTGTTAGTTTTCTGTTCTCCCGGTGCACAAACAGTCAGAAAGAAGGTCAAGCAAGAGGGGTATCTATCATCACGACGGTCAGGAAATTGGGAGGTTTGGGGGAAACATGTTCCAGAGTTTGAATCGTAGCTAAATTTGGAAGGTACTATACGGACTGTATCAAAATTATGTTGTAAATTAAGGAAGTCTTTGTGAGGTAGGCAATTCCCAGTTGAGAACTAGAATTTAACAGTGAGGAAGTTCTGATAAAGTAGGGAGTGGAAAGCTTGCCTTCGCTAACAGAAGATACCTGAAGAGTTCCCTAACTCGGGAAAGACGATCTATGAACCGTGTCACGCGAACTCCACCCCCACCCCAACCTTCTTTGGCATCTTTATTAGTATCACCCAATACTCAGAGTTATTATGCTCCATGTCTTTGGGGGAAAAAAAAAATCATGGCACTACTCCCTTACTTGTTGAGAGTGCCTTGTAGTGCCCTACAAAATGTTTTTACATGTGTGCTATTTCATTAGCACCACACGTGACTATTTAGCAGAGGAGGTGAACTCAGAGATGTTAAGTGACTTGCCCTGAGCGCATTCCTGCATGCACTGATTCCCATGACAAATTTTATGGGCCAAGTACTATATGAGGTACAAGCAGGGACAGATCAAGGTTTTGTGGGGTCTGAAACTTCTGCAATTTTCCTCTTTAAGAGAAGGAATATAAAACTAAAAATATAAAATTAGATTGAAAGTGAGTATGATGAGAAATTACAAAATTTGTAAAAGCTGACAAATCCCATAAATTTAAAAAATATTCCCAGTATTCCTCTTAGCCAGATCCTGAAAATGCCCTCAAGCCACTCCAGTGTCACCCAGCAGGAAGGGACGTGTGTCTGGGGGAGCACGAATGAAAAGAGAGGGCACACTTCACTGATGGTGGTTAAAGTATCCCCCCTACCCTGACCTCCAGCATAAAATGTGGAATACTTTTACTAAATTATTTTTTCCTATAAAATTTCACCCAACACACTTTGGGTAAACACCTGATCGCAAGCAAATTTCCCAGTAGTCCATGTTGTTTTCCTCTGTCATGGTGACCACCCCAGGCTTGTACAGATCAAACTCTATCCCATTCTAAAAATTACCTTACTGTTATAGACTAGACAAAACCAACTGTGTGAACATGATGCTTCGGGCCCTCCCAGGGCCTTGGAAGAGGCCTCATGAACCAAGAGCCCTAAGCTTAAGCTTCATCAGCTTTATGGTAAGTCTACCTCTGGGCACACAGTGTACAAACATGGAGAAAACAGGCTGCCCTGCCCTCAATTCACTAGTGGAGAGGTCAGAGTAAACTCACAGAAAGCGCTTAGTGATCCTGTGATGAATGGTTGGATAAAGACAAGCTGAGGATGCTCCTGAAACCCCCGGAGGGCCTCAAGGAACGCTTCTCAGAGGAGAAGCATCCTGGGTTGAGAAGGATAAGTGTCAGGGGAAAGGCAGGAAAAGAGTGGCCCAAAGAGGGTGCTGACTGAGAGGGTGCATGCACTGGTAAGAGCCATCTGATTGGAGGGGAGGGTTGAGGTGAGCCTGGGAAGGAAGGTTCTGGGGATCACACCTCAAATGGGGGCAAAGCAGGCATTGAAACCCCGGTCTTCTGACTGTACCCTGCTTTACTGCATTATATGATGATCCATGTGTTTTCCATGTTCTCATACTTAATTTTGCACTCTTTTCTTCTAAATATAGACGAGAACATCATTCAGTCTTTTCTGACAGATAGTGGAACTGTTGAGGGCAGAATCAGCAGCCCGAGTCAGGGAGGGGACAGGAGGACATTTTCGGACTAACAGTGATAGTTACACTCCTGGAACAAGTAGCACCTGTGTGGGAACCCTTTGAGGGTGCATGGCTATCAAGGTTCCATGTTTCCCCAGGGACTTGTCTGGTTTAAACCTTCCTCCTTTTGTGAAGATCAGTAATAGGGAAAGGGGATCCACTAGAGAGGGAAATTTAGGGGGAAATCTTATGAAGCACTTCAGAAACAGTTGCTGGTATAGATCACGTTAAAGACTTTATCTTCTATGAATTTCCAAAGACTTTTGTGCCAACTTGGAATTTGAAATGACCAGGCTGTGGAGTAGCATGTAGACGAGGACTGGTCTCCCTGGTAGATCTGGGATGTGGGAAGTGGTGAGCATGGGAGGGAATTTGAAAATCTAGGTCACTAAAACCAAATGCATTTAAGCATCTGACATAATCATTTATTGTTTAGAGCATGGCTGTAATGAAAAGTGACTTTCTAGAAAGAAGAAACATAGCTTCTTGTATTCCCTTGAGAACAGATACCAAAAAATCCACAGAAAAAAATGAAATGGTTACTGAAGTATTCATTTTCAGCAGAGATTTTCAGCACATTATCTAATAAAGTTGCATCATTAAAGCATTGATCGATTTAAATGTACTTGGCCACCCATAAATTTGTAGGTCAAATAGAAATCCCACATCTTGCCATTTAAGCTCATAATAAAATGTTGTGTAAATGGGGTAGTGCATGTTTTGGTAAGAAACTGAAAACACTTTGCATGGATTGGAATGTAAAGGATTAGTGGTACGAACATGACTTGAATGACTATGTGTGTGAAGTCCAAGACCGGCTTTCATAATCAGTTGTCTGCTTTTGTTTAGAATTGTGACTTTATGGTTCTTTATACCTTCACTGTATTCTTCTTTAATAAAGGTGTTTTGGAAAAGTTACACATAAATAAAATAATGTTTTAGCAGGTGAGTGCCCTATTGAATAAAACTCAATGGTAAATGCTCTTGATAATCACACTAGATTGTATGTTTGAATTCAGATTTTTATAAACTAGATTTGCTTGAACTGTGAGCACCCTATACATCTTTGTGTGTTCTGGAATTTTAAAAAGGTATTTATACGTGAGTGGTAGAGGATTAAACATGAAAATAGATGGTATTTGTCAAAACCACTGACTGAATTCAATAGTAAGCTTCCCCCTGTAGGCAAAACAGGGAAGAATATCAGCTAAATTGTGGTGGGTATCAGTTAATATGTGACAGCTTGTTCTTGGAATTTCTGTGGGTAGCTGCCATTGTGCGTTCAGTGGAAACTGAGGTCACTGGGAGGGACAATGAGCCATTAAATTGCATGGGGCCCTTGATAAAGAATACAGAATTTGTGAAGCATTTTTTTTGATGGTGGAAAATAAAAGTATCTTCAGCTTCCACAGATGAGTAGATAAACTTATGGTACATTAATCTACCCACCACCCTCCTCCCTCCACCATTGCTAACCCCTGGCAACCACTAATCTGTTTTCCACCTCTATAGTTTTGTCATCTTGAGAATGTTATGCAAATGAAGTCATACAGCATGTGATCTTTTGAGGTTGGCTCACTCAGCATAATGTCCTTAAGGTGCATCCAACTTGTTGTATGAGTCATTTATTCTTTTTCGTTAATGAGTAGCATTCCATGGTGTGGGCGTACCACAGTTTAACCATTCACCTATTGTAGGACATTTTGATTGCTTCATATTGGTTATTATAAATAAAGCTGCTATGAACAATTGTGTGGATGTAATTTTCATTTCTCTGGGATGAATGTCCAGGAATGCAATTTCTGGATTGTTTGGTTAGTGTATGTTTAGTTTTTGAAGGAACTGCTAAGCTATTTTCTGGAGTGGCTGTATCTTACTACATTCACACCTACAGTGTATGAGAGATCCAACTTCTTTGCATCCTTGTCCACATTTAGCATTGCCACTATTTTTTATTTTAGCTGTTCCAACAGGTGTCTAGTGATAGCTTTTTATAGTCCCTGGTACAGACTTTTTCCCTTTATTCTGGTAAAATATGCATAACTCATTTTAACACTGTATCCACTTGTAAGTGTACAGTTCAGTGGCATTAAGTACATTTATATTGTACAACCATTACCACCATCCATCTCCAGAACTTTTTTATCTTCCCAAACTGAAACTCTCTACCCATGAAACAGTAACTCCCTATTCCTCCATTCCCCAGCCCCTGGCAACCACCATTCTGCTTTCTGTCTCTGTGAATTTGACTACTCTAGGTACCTCACACGTGGAATCATGCCATGTTTGTCCTTTTGTTTCTGACTTACTTAGCATAATGTTTTCAAAGCCTGTCCATATTGCATGTGTCAGAATTGTGTTCTTTTTTAAGGCTGAGGAATATTCCATTGTATATGTACACTACACTTTGTTTATCCATTCATTTGCTGGACATTTGGGTGGTTTCCACCTTTTGCTATTGTGAATAATGCTGCTATAAACTTTGAAGTACTAGTTTCTAAGTCTCTGATTTCAGTTCTTTTGTGTATATATCTAGAAGTTGAATTGCTGGATCACATGGTAATTCTATGTTTAATTTTTTGAGGAACCACCAAACTGTACCTCCACATTGGCTGTACCTCATACATTCCTATCAGTAGTGAACTGCACGAGGAGTCTAATTTCTCCACGTCCTTTGCCAACACTTTTCTGTTTTTGATACTAACCATCCTCATGGATGTAAAGTGGTCTGGTATAGATTTTGATAAAGAGATTTGAAATGTTTATGCAGCTATCCCTGTAGTAGGGATTACTGATTAGGGTCCTTCAGACCTTTCAAATTGCAACCAGTTTTCCTTCTACCTCAGGGTGAGATTAAAGTTAATTTACACATCACTCTGAAATTATAGGTATTTTTCACGATCTTAATATATTTGGATCCTGAGTTGAGATAATAAGAGTTTATGTGGTGAGTTCAGATAGCAAAGAATAATCTATCTAAATACTTTTGGGTAGGAAAAGTTGAGAGTTCAAATATAATAACTTTTTAGATAAATCTATGTGAATCCAATTAAAAAGCCAGAATTGAGAGTGGAAGTTTAGAGAGGAGATGGTCTCTATTTTTAAGTCATTTGTCATATGACATAGCAGGGAAAGCTCAACCACTTTATGCGACTACATGTTTTATGGTTAAATTGGCACCTTTAGGTCAAATTGCCTGAATGGTGTCTAAGAGAATAATTAATTTCTATAACGCCTGCAAATCCAAATCCAGAGTTTTTTTGGGGGGTTTGGGGTTTTCTGATCCTTACTTCACTGATTCTTTGACTCCTAGAAGGCAAGCCCTTAGGAGGTATGAAAGAATAGAGACTCTGGTTCCTCTTGGGGGTTTCCTGTGGGAACAGGACTCCCTGACGAATGGCACTTAGGATGGTTCTCAAGCCCCAGGGAGGATGGGGAGGGCAGGTGACTCAGAATGGTGATTAATTAAATAAATGTCTGTTGTGCTCACCTGCTTACCTTCAAGGCACTGGTGGAGGTCAGGTTATGGACCTTGCCTCTTTTCCTTTCATACTTCAATAATCGGAAAGTCTTAAAATTGTACTCATTCTTTGCCAAAAGTCTGCGTGTGTGTGTGTGTGTGTGTGTGTGTGTGTGTGTGTGTGTGTGTGTGTATTGTGAATATTACCTGTATATGTAAACTGCACATTGACTTTCCATTGGCTTAAACGAGAATTTTAAAAAAATAAGTGACTTAACATGGGTGTCTGTGTGGGCAGGAGTAGGGGGAGGTGCTATGGTCTGAATGTTCATGTCCCTTAAAATTCATATGTTGAAATCCTAATACCCAGTGTGGTGGCGTTAGCGGGTGGGGCCTTTGGGATGTCGAGCCCTCATAGATGGGATTAGTGTCCTTATAAAAAAGACTTCACTGAGCTCTCTTGCCACTTCTGCCATGTGAGATTACAGTGAGAGGATGGACATCATTGGGGAAGCAGGCCCTCACCAGACACCGATTCTGCTGGTGACTTGATCTTGGACTCTGTAGCCTCCAGAACTATGAGAAATAAATGTCTGTTGTTTATAAGTCACCCAGTTTATGTTATTTTGTTATAGCAGCCTGACTAAGACAGGAAGGAATGGGAGATGGCAATTAGGACATTTCCTGCCTTGACTAAGGTAGATTTCTGGGAGATCTTTGCTTCTCCCCAGTAGACTGATGAGTGTTACTGTGTTGGCCACAGGGTGTTAAAGGCCCTGACTGGGGAGGGGTCCACTCACTGACCCAGGATAGGTCAGTGAACCTTCTGGAAATACCTAAAAACAAAACAAAACAAGAAAACAGAAAAGAAACAAAAAACCCCCACCATTTACCTGTTAGAAGGGAACTGCTTCAGTTTCTTTCTCTTTGGAGGTTGCCTTATGGGAAAACCCAGATAGCCTTTCCAAATGCAAATCCAGCCAGCCTGGAGTTAGTAAGCCAGGCTGTGAACCAACTGAGGATTATTACTATTTTTTTTAAAGGCTTTTAAAATGAAAAAATGCAGATGAAAATAAGTTAGAAACTACAGGAGGAAACTTGAAACATAATCATGGTATAACAAACTTCACATGCTAAGAGCCAGCGACCACACAGGGTTACTAGAGCTGTAGCACTTTTAAGAGCTTCTGGCAGTCGGGAAAACAAATTCTAGGTCATTTTCAAGCAATGCTTTATGGCAGGGTGAAGATGGCTCTGAGTTCTGAGAGGAGGGAGGATTCTGTTGAAGGACTTTCTACACATTGACCTTAACTTCTTCCAGAGTTGGCTCTGGCTAATCAGCTTTCCTTCATTCTAACGGTGCAAGTGCTTTTTACTTTTTCATTTTTGCCTCAACCCTCTGTTTTCCTTTAAGTAGGGTGTAGCCTTTTATCTTGGCCACGTGATCACCTTCATTTGCCAGATTTTTTTAGGCCTGATTTAGGCAGGAGGCATTTTGATTTCCTTTTTCCTTTGTTTTTCTTTGTTCTTTTCTGACTTGCTCAATAAGTGTGCCATTAGAGTTTGATACTCCAAAGTGAAGACTGCTCTGTGTCCCCAGGAAGGCCCCATTTCACCTCATCACAAAGCTGTTAAATCGCTCAGGTTGGGATTTGTGACTGGCCAGAAGGTTCAGGGACTACTGCAGAAGAACTCCCAGATGAGTCCGCAACCTCCAGCAGAGTGTCAGGACATCTGGTTCACTGGGATATCATCTCGTGCATCATGGCGTCCTGGGGTTCCTGCACTGCCATTGGCTAATATTTGATAGAGGCGGGGGAGAAGACAGGAGGTTCATGTACACAGAACACGATTTGGGTAGGGTAGGTGGAGCACTTTTATGAGTATGTTGAAGGATTTAATGTTTTGGGGACTGAGGTACTTAAACATTTCAGAACTGAGATGCTTCTACTTGTGGCCTGTGACCTCTTTTCTTAGGTGGCATTTAAACCTATGAGTTACTTTGTCTTCATACAACAGTTAAAACAAGCAGAAGATGTCTTATCTATTGAAAGCCATTGACATGTGAGGACAGAAGCAACCAAGGCAGCCTCCTTATTAAAAAAAAAAAAAAAGCAGCTTATTAAAAAAACTTTAAAGGTACACCCTTCCCTGCCCTCTCCTACATTGAGTTCACCCCTCCCCACTCTGTTCTAGCTCAGTTAACAACCTGCTTTACTAAGCCAATGCTCCCACCTTCTCTGTTGACCAGTACCAACTTCACACTTCCTACCCAATACCTCTGTCCTTCCAGATCTGGGTTAACTATGTGACCTTTGAGGTGAGCGTTAAGCAGCATATGGCACTTGCAGAGTAAGCACTCGGTCAATGTTTATTGCCTGGACTCATCATAAACACTGCGATCAACATAATCCTTCCCAGTTTTTCTATAGATGAATACCACCTAGTGGCCACTGTCCCAGCTAGGTTAGCCCCTCTCTCCAAATCTTGAGTGTGCACGCCTCTGGAAGAAGAGTTGGCTGTTTGACTTTACGTGTTGATTTTAGGGGATGGGAAAGGAAGGGGGGGGCAGAGAAGCCCACCGGAGGAGACCTAGTCTTAAAGTGCCTGCTGTGCGCCAGGGAAAATATAGTCTCTGGCTAAGGTTTCCAGGGATTGTGATTTCTGGGACTGTTTCAGAAGTTTTTTTATTTTTTATTTTTTTATTTTTTACATCTTTATTGGAGTATAATTGCCTTACAATGGTGTGTTAGTTTCTGCTTTATAACAAAGTGAATCAGCTATACATATACATATATCCCCATATCTCCTCCCTCTTGCGTCTCCCTCCCACCCTCCCTATCCCACCCCTCTAGGTGATCACAAAGCACAGAGCTGATCTCCCTGTGCTATGTGGCTGCTTCCCACTAGCTATCTATTTTATATTTGGTAGTGTGTATATGTCCATGTCACTCTCTCACTTCGTCCCAGCTTACCCTTCTCCCTCCCCGTGTCCTCAAGTCCATTCTCTACGCCTGCGTCTTTACTCCTGTCCTGCCCTTAGGTTCTTCAGAACCATTTTTTTTTTTTTTTTAGATTCCATATATATGTGTTAGCATACGGTATTTGTTTTTCTCTTTCTGACTTACTTCACTCTGTATGACAGTCTCTAGGTCCATCCACCTCACTACAAATAACTCAATTTTGTTTCTTTTTATGGCTGAGTAATATTCCATTGTATATATGTACCACATCTTCTTTATCCATTCATCTGTCAATGGACATTTAGGTTGCTTCCATGTCCTGGCTATTGTAAATACTGCTGCAATGAACATTGTGGTACATGCCTCTTTTTGAATTATGGTTTTCTCAGGGTATATGACCAGTAGTGAGATTGCTGGGTCGTATGGTAGTTCTAGTTTTAGTTTTTTAAGGACTTTCATACTGTTCTCCATAGTGGCTGTATCAATTTACATTCCCACCAACAGTGCAAGAGGGTTCCCTTTTCTCCACACCCTCTCCAGCATTTATTGTTTGTAGATTTTTTTTTTTTTTTTTTTGTAGATGTTTTGATGATGGCCATTCTGACTGGTGTGAGGTGATACCTCATCATATTTTATTTTTTGTTTTATTTTAATTTAATTTATTTATTTATTTATTTAGGCTGTGTTGGGTCTTCATTGCTACTCATGGGCTTTCTTTAGTTGTGGCGAGTGGGGGCTACTCTTCGTTGCAGTGGGCGGGCTTCTCCCTGCGGTGGCTTCTCTTGTTGTGGAGCATGGGCTCTAGGTGCGCGAGCTTCAGTACTTGTGGCTCATGGGCTCTAGAGCGCAGGCTCAGTAGTTGTGGCTCGCAGGCTCTAGAGCGCAGGCTCAGTAGTTGTGGCGCATGGGCTTAGTTGCTCTGTGTCATGTGGGATCTTCCTGGACTAGGGCTTGAACCTGTGTCCCCTGCATTGGCAGGTGGATTCTTAACCACTATGCCACCAGGGAAGCCCCCTCATTGTAGTATTGATTTGCATTTCTGTAATGATTAGTGATGTTGAGCATCCTTTGATGTGTTTGTTGGCAATCTGTGAATCTTCTCTGGAGAAATGTCTATTTAGGTCTTCTGCCCATTTTTGGATTGGGTTGTTTGTTTTTTTGCTATTGAGCTGCATGTAAATTTTGGAGATTAATCTTTTGTCAGTTGCTTTGTTTGCAAGTATTTTCTCCCATTCTGAGGGTTGTCTTTTCGTCTTTTTTATGGTTTCCTTTACTGTGCAAAAGCTTTTAAGTTTCATTAGGTCCCATTTGTTTATTTTTGTTTTTATTTCCATTTCTCTAGGAGGTGGGTCAAAGAGGATCTTGCTGTAATTTATGTCATAGAGTGTTCTGCCTATGTTTTCCTCTAAGAGTTTTATAGTGTCTGGCCTTACATTTAGGTCTTCAATCCATTTTGAGTTTATTTTTGTGTATGGTGTTAGGAGTGTTCTAATTTCATTCTTTTACATGTAGCTGTCCAGTTTTCCCAGCACCACTTATTGAAGAGGCTGTCTTTTCTCCACTGTATATTCTTGCCTCCTTTATCAAAAATAAGGTGACCATATGTGCGTGGGTTTATCTCTGGGCTTTCTCTCCTGTTCCATTGATCTATATTTCTGTTTTTGTGCCAGTACCATACTGTCTTGATTACTGTAGCTTTGTAGTATAGTCTGAAGTCAGAGAGCCTGATTCCTCCAGCTCCATTTTTCTTTCTCAAGATTGCTTTGGCTATTTGGGGTCTTTTGTGTTTCCATACAAATTGTGATTTTTTTTTGTTCTAGTTCTGTGAAAAATGCCATTGGTAGTTTGATAGGGATTGCACTGCATCTGTAGATTGCTTTGGGTAGTATAGTCATTTTCACAATGTTGATTCTTCCAATCCAAGAATATGGTAAATCTCTCCATCTATTTCTATCATCTTTAATTTCTTTCATCAGTGTCTTATAGTTTTCTGCATACAGGTCTTTTGTCTCCTTCGATAGTTTTATTCCTAGGTATTTTATTCTTTTGTTGCAGTGGTAAATGGTAGTGTTTCCTTAATTTCTCATTCAGATTTTTCATCATTAGTGTATAGGAATACAAGAGATTTCTGTGCATTACTTTTGTATCCTGCTACTTGACCAGATTCATTGATTATCTCTAGTAGTTTTCTGGTAGTGTCTTTAGGATTCTCTATGTATAGTATCATGTCATCTGCAAACAGTGACAGCTTTACTTCTTCTTTTCTGGTTTGGATTCCTTTTATTTCTTTTTCTTCTCTGATTGCTGTGGCTAAAACTTCCAAAACTATGTTGAATAGTAGTGGTGACAGTGGACAACCTTGTCTGTTCTTGATCTTAGAGGAAGTGGTTTTAGTTTTTCACCATTGAGAACAATGTTGGCTGTGGGTTTGTCGTATATGGCCTTTATTATGTTGAGGTAAGTTCCCTCTATGCCTACTTTCTGGAGGGTTTTTATCCTAAATGGGTGTTGAATTTTGTGAAAAGCTTTTTCTGCCTGTATTGAGATGATCATATGGTTGTTCTCCTTCAATTTGTTAATATGGTTTATCACATTGATTGATTTGCATATATTGAAGAATCCTTGCATTCCCGGGGTAAACCCCACTTGATCATGGTGTATGGTCCTTTTAATGTGCTGTTGGATTCTGTTTGCTAGTATTTTGTTGAGAATTTTTGCATCTGTGTTCATCAGTGATATTGGCCTGTAGTTTTCTTTCTTTGTGACAGCTTTCTCTGGTTTTGGTATCAGGGTGATGGTGGCCTCGTAGAATGAGTTTGGGAGTGTTTCTTCTGCTGCTATATATTGGAAGAGTTTGAGAAGGATAGGTGTTAGCTCTTATCTCAATGTTTGACAGAATTCACCTGTGAAGCCATCTGGTTTGAGCTTTTGTTTGTTGGAAGATTTTTAATCACAGTCTCAATTTCAGTGCTTGTGATTGGTCTGTTTATATTTTCTATTTCTTCCTGGTTCAGTCTCAGACATTGTGCTTTTCTAAGAATTTGTCCATTTCTTCCAGGTTGTCCATTTTATTGGCGTATAGTTGCTTGTAGTAATCTCTCATGATCCTTTGTATTTCTGCAGTGTCAGTTGTTACTTCTTCTTTTTCATTTCTAATTCTATTGATTTGAGTCTTCTCCCTTTTTATCTTGGTGACTCTGGCTAATGGTTTATCAATTTTGTTTATCTTCTCAAAGAACCAACTTTTAGTTTTATTGATCTTTGCTAGCGTTTCCTTCATTTCTTTTTCATTTATTTCTGATCTGATCTTTATGATTTCTTTCCTTCTGCTAACTTTGGGGTTTTTTTGTTCTTCTTTCTCTAACTGCTTTAGGTGTAAGGTTAGGTTGTTTATTTGAGATGTTTCTTGTTTCTTGAGGTAGGATTGTATTGCTATAAACTTCCTCTTAGAACTGCTTTTGCTGCATCCCATAGGTTTTGGGTCGTCGTGTGTTCATTATCATTTGTTTCTAGGTATTTTTTGATTTCCTCTTTGATTTCTTCAGTGACCTCTTGGTTATTTAGTAGTGTACTGTTTAGCCTCCATGTGTTTGTATTTTTTACGTACTTTTTCCTGTAATTGATATCTAGTCTCCTAGCGTTGTGGTCGGAAAAGATACTTAATACGGTTTCAATTTTCTTAAATTTACCAAGGCTTGATTTGTGACCCAAGATATGATCTATCCTGGAGAATGTTCCATGAGCACTTGAGAAGAAAGTGTATTCTGTTGTTTTTGGGTGGAATGTCCTATAAATATCTATTAAGTCCATTTTGTTTAATATATCATTTAAAGCTTGTGTTTCCTTATTTATTTTCATTTTGGATGATCTGTCCATTGGTGAAAGTGGGGTGTTAAAGTCCCCTACTATTACTGTGTTACTGTCGATTTCCCCTTTTATGGCTGTTAGCATTTGCCTTATGTATTGAGGTGCTCCTATGTTGGTGCATAAATATTTACAATTGTTATATCTTCTTCTTGGATCGATCCCTTGATCATTATGTAGTGTCCTTCTTTGTCTCTTGTAATAGTCTTTATTTTAAAGTCTATTTTGTCTGATATGAGAATTGCTACTCCAGCTTTCTTTTGATTGCCATTTGCATGGAATATCTTTTTCCATCTCCTCACTTTCAGTCTGTATGTGTCCCTAGGTCTGAAGTGGGTCTCCTGTAGACAGTGTATATATGGGTCTTATTTTTTATCCATTCAGCCAGTCTCTTTCTTTTGATTGGAGCATTTAATCCATTTACATTTAAGGTAGTTATGGATATGTATGTTCCTATTACCATTTTCTTAATTGTTTTGGGTTTGTTATTGTAGGTCTTTTCCTTCCCTTGTGTTTCCTACCTAGAGAAGTTCCTTTAGCATTTGTTGTAAAGCTGGTTTGGTGGTGCTGAATTCTCTTAGCTTTTGCTTGTCTGTAAAGGTATTAATTTCTCTGTCGAATCTGAATGAGATCCACTGGGTAGAGTAATCTTGGTTGTAGGTTTCCCCCTTTCATCACTTTAAGTACATCCTGCCACTCCCTTTTGGCTTGCAGAGTTTCTGCTGAAAGATCAGCTGTTAACCTTACGGGGATTCCCTTGTCTGTTATTTGTTGCTTCTCCCTTGCTGCTTTTAATATTTTTTCTTTGTATTTAATTTTTGATAGTTGATTAATATCTGTGTCGGTGTGTTTCTCTTTGGATTTTTCCTGTATAGGAGTCTCTGTGCTTCCTGGACTTGACTATTTCCTTTCCCATATCAGCGAAGTTTTCAACTATTATCTCTTAAAATATTTTCTCAGGCTCTTTCTTTTTCTCTTCTTCTTCTGGGACCCCTATAATTCGAGTGTTGGTGCATTTGATGTTGTCCCAGAGGTCTCTGAGACTGTCCTCAATTCTTTTCATTCTTTTTTCTTTATTCTGTTCTGCAGTAGTTATTTCCACTATTTTATCTTCTAGGTCACTTATCCGTTCTTCTGCCTCAGTTATTCTGCTATTGATTCCTTCTAGAGAATTTTTCATTTCAGTTATTGTGTTGTTCATCATTGTTTGTTTGCTCTTTAGTTCTTCTAGGTCCTTGTTAAACGTTTCTTGTATTTTCTCCATTCCGTTTCCAAGATTTTGGATCATCTTTACTATCAGTACTCTGAATTCTTTTTCAGGTAGACTACCTATTTCCTCTTCATTTGTTTGGTCTGGTGTGTGTTTATCTTGCTCCTTCATCTGCTGTGTGTTTTTCTATCTTATCATTTTGCTTAACTTACTGTGTTTGGGGTCTCCTTTTCGCAGGCTGCAGGTTCGTAGTTCCTGTTGTTTTTGGTGTCTTCCGCCAGTGGGTAAGCTTGGTTCAGTGGGTTGTGTAGGCTTCCTGGTGGAGGGACCTGGTGCCTGTGTTCTGGTGGATGAGGCTGGGTCTTGTCTTTCTGGTGGGTATGACCGCGTCCAGTGGTGTGTTTTGGGGGTGTCTGTGACCTTATGATGATTTTAGTCAGCCTCTCTGCTAATGGGTGGGGTTGTGTTTCTGTCTTGCTAGTTGTTTGGCATGGGGTATCCAGCACTGTAGCTTGCTGGTTGTTGAGTGGAGCTGGGTCTTAGCGTTGAGATCGAGATCTCTGGGAGAGCTTTCGCCATTCGATATTACGTGGAGCTGGGAGGTCTCTGGTGGACCAATGTCCTGAACTCAGCTCTCCCACCTCAGAGGCACAGGCCTGACAGCTGGCCAGAGCACCAAGACCCTCTCAGCCACACGGTTCAGAAGAGAAGGGAGGAAAAAAAGAAAGAAAGAAAAAAAAAAAGTAAGTAAATAAAATAAAGTTTTTAAAATTAAAAGAAATATTAAAAAGAAATTAAAAAGTAATAAAAAAAAAGAAAGAAAGAAAGAAGAGAGCAACCAACCCAAAAAACAAATCCACCAATGATAACAAGTGCTAAAAACTATACAAAAAAACAGAAAACAAAAAAATCTGGACATGCAGAACCCTAGGACAAATGGTAAAAGCAAAGCTGTACAGACAAAATCACACACAGAAGCATACACATACACACTCACAAAAAGAGAAAAAGGAAAAAAAAAAATCTATATTTAAAAAAGAAACAGGAAGAGAGCAACCAAATCAATAAACAAATCTACCAATGATAATAAACTCTAAATACTAAACTAAGATAAACATAAAACCAGAAACAAATTAGTTGCAGAAAGCAAACTCCAAGTCTACAGTTGCTCCCAAAGTTCACCGCCTCAATTGGGATGATTCGTTGTCTATTCAGGTATTCCACAGATGCAGGGTACATCAAGTTGAGTGTGGAGATTTAATCCGCTGCTCCTGAGGCTGCTGGGAGAGATTTCCCTTTCTCTTCTTTGTTTGCACAGCTCCTGGGGTTCAGCTTTGGATTTGGCCCCGCCTCTGTGTGTAGGTCGCCTGAGGGCATCTGTTCCCGCCCAGACAGGACGGGGTTAAAGTAGCAGCTGATTAAGGGGCTCTGGCTCACTCAGGCCTGGGGGAGAGAGGGGTACAGAATGCGGGGCGAGCCTGCGGTGGCAGAGGCCAGGTGACATTGTAACAACCTGAGGCATGCTGTGTATTCCCCTGTGGAAGTTGTCCCTGGATCACGGGACCCTGGCAGTGGTGGCCTGCATAGCCTCCTGGGAGGGGAGGTGGGGATAGTGACCTGTGCTTGCACACGGGCTTCTTGGTGGCTGCAGCAGCAGCCTTAGCATCTCATTCCCGTCTCTGATGTCCACGCTGATAGCCGCGGCTTGTGCCCGTCTCTGGAGCTCGTTTAGGTGGTACTCTGAATTCCCTCTCCTCGCGCACCCTGGAACAATGGTCTCTTGACTCATCGGCAGCTCCAGACTTTTTCCCGGACTCCCTCTCGGCTAGCCGTGGCGCACTAGCCCCTTCAGGCTGTGTTCACGCAGCCAACACCAGTCCTCTCCCTGGGATCTGACCTCCGAAGCCCGAGCCTCAGCTCCCAGCCCCCGCCCGCCCCGGTAGGTGAGCAGACAAGCCTCTCGGGCTGGTGAGTGCTGGTCGGCACCGATCCTCTGTGCGGGAATCTCTCCACTTTGCCCTCTGCACCCCTATTGCTTTGCTCTCCTCCGTGGCTCTGAAGCTTCCCCTCCGCCACCCCCCATCTCCGCCAGTGAAGGGGCTTCCTAGTGTGTGGAGACCTTTCCTCCTTCACACCTCCCTCCCAGAGGTGCAGGTCCCGTCCCTATTCTTTTGTCTCTGTTTTTTCTTTTTTCTTTTGCCCTACCCAGGTACGTGGGGAGTTCCTTGCCTTTTGGGAAGTCTGAGGTCTTCTGCCAGCGTTCAGTAGATGTTCTGTAGGAGTTGTTCCACATGTAGATGTATTTCTGATGTATTTGTCGGGAGGAAGGTGGTCTCCACGTCTTACTCCTCCACCATCTTGAAGGTCTCCTCAGAAGTTTGAAGGATAGGTTTTTAGAGACCATGCTGTCATCTCAGATGTTGGCTTCCAATGACAGGAGTGGTGCTGGCAGTGAATGAAGTGGCTTACTGGTAGGCACATGAGCACATGCCAGTGTGCACCTGTCCGCAGCCTTAGACCCAAGTTTCGGGAGTGCTGGGGGTGTGGTAGTGTTCTCACGACTGCTGTTTTTAGTGGTGGTGAACTCCACTGAGGTAGAATAAACTGTTTGTCCCAGGATGCTTGCGGAGAAGGTCCAGCAGCTGCCAAAACTCTGAGTGGAGCTGAGGCAGCCAAGGGTCTGGGTGTTTGCACACCTTGCGGCCACGCTGCTTCAGAAGGGCTCCTTGGTGAGAGGGTTAGAAATAGCTCAGACAGGAAGCAGATGAAATCCAGTTTGTTATTTTTAGCCTCTGAGGTAGACTGTTCAAGTGAAGGCCATTAAAAATCAACCAACCAACCAACAAAAGAACATTGAACGTGATTTTGATTTCTGTGTGTCACAGTTAAATGGACCATGTGGAACCATATAACATCTTAAAATAGATTCTGTTAAAGTTCATATATTATAATTCATCTGTTTTCTCACTGGAATGTCAGCTGTGAGAACAGAGACTTTGCCTTTCATTGCTGAGTCCTGGGTACTGTGCCTGGCATATGGTATTTGTTTTTGTCTTTCTGACTTACTTCTCTCTGTATGACAGACAGATAGTGAGGTCCATCCACCTCACTACAAATAACTCAATTTTGTTTCTTCTTATGGCTGAGTAATATTCCTTTGTATATATGTGTCACATCTTCTTTATCCATTCATCTGTCGATGGACATTTAGGTTGCTTCCATGTTCTGGCTATTGTAAATAGTGCTGCAATGAACATTATGGTACATGATTCTTTTTGAATTATGGTTTTTTCAGGGTATATGCCCAGTAGTGGGATTGCTGGGTCATATGGTAGTTCTATTTTTAGTTGTTTTTTTTTTTTTTAAGGAACCTCCATACTGTTCCCCATAGTGGCTGTATCAATTTACATTCCCACCAACAGTGCAAGAGGGTTCCCTTTTCTCCACACCCTCTCCAGCATTTATTGTTTGTAGATTTTTTGATGGCCATTCTGACTGGTGTGAGGTGATACCTCACTGTAGTTTTGATTTGCATTTCTCTAATGATTAGTGATGTTCAGCATCCTTTCATGTGTTTGTTTTGCCTGCTAATTTTATCATTCATTCATGTATCTTCCTGCAGCAGTTATTACCGTGGTGTTTTATTGGCGACTTTCTATTTCCCTCATTCTTTCTATATTTATTAATTGGAGTTCTTCTGTAAGGAGGTTCATATCAGTATGGGCTCATGATATTAATTTGGTACTTTGGGTTACAGCCAAATACTATTGTTATTATTTACTTAAGTTATTCCAGCTTTGGACATCAGGGGCTCTTTCAGATTGGTTCCTGTGTCTCTTTGAGATGCTCTCATCTCTTTTTGTTGTTGTTGGGGATTTCCTTACTTTTTGGCACCATAAGATGCTCCAGGCTGATCTTATATTTTTCATAACTCAGCCATTTCTCCAAAGAGCCTTGGTTCCTTTTTATTGGAGAATAGTATTTAGAAACCAAGATCTGGGCACCTAGGTATGCTCATTGCTACTGGAGTGTCACTGCTTCTAGGTCCTCTCAGTGGACAAAGCCTGGAAATGTATGTATGTACACTAACCCATTTATACAAACATATATATTAAAATAAACATGAGTTCATACTGATACCTTTGACTATAGTCCAGCACCACAAGCTTACTCTAGTATTCACCCTTTGCTTATAACTCTTTCGACAGTAAGTAACTTGGCTTTTGTTAACTACATGTATTTACTTGTTTGTTCAAACTTAGTACACTTGTAACTGCTAACCTGTACTCCTGTGAGACTATAGATTTACCAACTAGAGTACCGTGCTTGTGTCCAACATAGTTTGTTCTTTATCACTGAGTAGTCTTCATTATCAAGAGATGTTGAATTTCGTTAAATACTTTTTCTGCATCTATTGAGATGATGTGGTTTTTCTCCTTTAGTCTCTTAACATGGTGAATTACATTGGTATTTGAATGTTGAGCCAGTCTTGCATTCTTGAGATGAACCCCAGTTGGTTGTGATACACTATTCTTTTTATGTATTGCTGGATTTAATTTCCGAATATTTTGTTGAGTTTGTTTCTGTGTTCATGAGGAACAGTGGTCTGTAGTTTTCTTCACTTGTAAGGTCGTTGTCAGGTTTGGGTGCTAGTGTAATTCCACTTTTATTTGAAGCAATAGATTCCACATATACAAACTAAGAATTCTTTCTTTATTCATATAAAATATGAAGGAATAAAATGATAAGCACTACTATGATTATACAGGTAGTCCACTTTTTTGACTGAAGTGAAAGTGTTAGATCTCTTGATTTCTGTTTGCCTTTCTCTACTTCCTGGTGAGATGGATGCTTTCTTCTCTTCCATAAGTGGCTTGGTATCTAAAGTGCACTCCAGGGCCAGTGCAGGTATATATCTTGTTACTAAAACTGTGCCAGTCTTCTCTAAAGGGCAGCGTCCAAAAGTTCCAGCCGGCCTGGGCTCAATTTGCATAGAATTTTGCATGCATGTTAACCAGTGGGGAGAAATGGGAAATAAGTATTTGGAACAAGCACGAAGTTCATTGCACTTCCCCCTTGAAATTATTAGCATGCTTCCATTATACATAGAACAATAGAAAAGTCCTCATTAAACTAGCAGAACAGAGGCATAGTCCCACTACTTGCATTCCAGGCTCTTAACCTAGTTCATGAATTGCCCTTTCTTCAATCCTTTTGGAGGAAAAATGGAAGGAAATAAATGAGTTGTGTGATGATATAAATTTTGTTCTGGCATTGGAGATCATTTCTTTGTTTATTGATCTATTGAGTATGATTATTTAAATATAAATATAATGAGCATTTGTTGAGAGGGTTTTTTTAAAAAAATCACTATTTATTATGATTTCCCCAAATATAATTATATTTCCTTTCACTTTTACTTACAGGTGGGGGAAATGCAACAGCCCTAAGAAAATGAAACTATATGAAAACCAAATTTTTATGAAAATGTATTATTGGATGAAGCAGTTATTATTGTGAAAAAAATTCTTAACCTCTTCTCAATGCCTTTCTTTAAGTTAGTGTGGAAAACCTGTTTCCCAGGTGCCAGGCTGGTGAAACCTATTGCCCAGGCAAATCCTAGGGGACCAGTTCCAACATATATTCTCAAATGCATCCAGCCACTCTTCTAGGACCTCTTGATCTCTCTCTTTTGCTTTCTTCATAATTGCTTTGTAAAATTCTTCTTTGTTTTCATTCACTTTCTCTCTCCCTCCCCCTTCTCTTCTCCTTCCCCTCTTCCTACCCCTGCCCCACCCCACCCTGTTCACCTGGTGTTGAGGATCCAGGGCTGGGTGTCAATCCTAGTTGCCGTAGTTTTCTTGCTGATACAACTTACCTTGCCTCTTGGGATGGGTGAGGGTTGACTCAGGGGCAGTGAGTGGTAGGGTAAGGGCACAGGAAGAAACAATTGTGCTGTTAGTGTCTTTCCAGGCCTGTTGACTTCAGTTCTGAACAAACAGAAGTTTCTGGCTGAGCTATTTGAGATGTGATCTTGACATGTTCGTGAACATTACCACCGTGAGGAGGGGAAACATGATGGTATTTTTGGAGGAAGGGGCGAATCAGCCAAGGATTTGGTCATTCTGAATACGTGTTATGTTTGTAAGATGGACTTTTGTAACTTGGGAAAGACCATAGAAATTTTCTTGGTAAGTTAAATATTGTTGTTCTCATCTTGAAGGGAGGAATACAGAGTAATTATATATACAGCTTCCGGATTGAACTTTCTTTTCCTCTTTTATTGGGCATTTTGTTTTGCCTTGAGTGCATGTGTACATGTGTATGCAGAATTTGAAATGGCAAGTGGATGTCTTTAAAGAGAAATCATTTGTTCCTCACCAGGGAAAATGAGGGAAAGGAAGAGGCCGAGCACGTGCTGAATTTTAGATCTAAGGAAGCTGGGAGATGCAGGTCGAGTGGGTCCTCCTGTGTTAGCACTTTAAGGAAGTTATTAACACCCAAGTGTCTCGGGTCCTCATAGGTAGAGTGAGGAGAATAATAGTACTTGGCCATGTAAAGTGCTGGCGTCCTTGACTGGCCCAGAGTCATGATCACCATCATCTCTGGGAGCAGGTAGTGATCAGGGTCACTTGATTAGAAAAGGAAGCATGAGGGCGGGACTTGCAGAAGAAGAAGTCAGTCTCTAGGTTTGGGAACTGAGATGCAGTGAGGTGTCAATAGAGTTGAGGTACAGTGAAATGGGGGATGCAGGACTTCAACTCTCTTGGCTGGAACCCTGCTGAGAATTTTGATGAAAAGGTTTGAAGGTGTGATGAGGAATGAAACCAGAACTGGACATGCCCATCCTTAGGAGGCACTGAAGAATATCATGAAATGTGTCCAGTGGTAATTCTGTCAGCAGAATAGAATGTCCAGGAAAGTCCAAGGTCAAAGGAGATAGTACGTACAAAGTTTATTTGAAGACATTCTTTGTGTTTGTTTCATCATCCGTATAATGCCATCTACATCAGCACAGTTTCTAGGCCATATGCCTATATGTCTGTGTGTATGTGTATTATTTAGGTAAACTTACATTCAATCATGTGCACAAATATTAAGAGTACGTGTGGTAAATTTTTACAAATATATACTTGTGTCATCATCACCCAGATGGAGACAGAACATTTTTAGCACACCCTGTGCTAAAAAAAGAATACAACTTTAGCAAGGCACAAATATGTTGAGATAGAAAAGAAGTGAGATCTTAGTTATATTATCTTTACCATCAACTGATTATCACTCCTTATACAAAGTGAATGCTAATTCATGAGGTTAACTCATTTCTTACCACTCGTGGGAAAACATTTCTCCCATTGTGTGAGTCAGAGCTTTTAGCTGCAAGCTATAGTACTCTGATTTAGGCAAAATATAAAGTAATTGTAAGATGGCTGGAAATTCAAGCTTGGAAAAGAGACAGGAGCTGCAGTTGAAGTCTTGCCCTGTCCCTGATGGAGTGCGGCTTTGGTGTTGCTTCCACTCTGGACAGCGCGGCTGCCTCCCCTTTGCAGGCATCCCTGCTGCTGCCGTGAATCATCTCTACGAACTCTGGGTCTTTTATGTCACTTGCTCCAAATTCAGAGCCTGGAACGGGACTCACTGAGCTGAGTGTAGGTCATAGGATGGCCAAGGAGCAGCAGAGGAAATAGCCATTTCCGTATTGTGAGGTAAGGTCTTGCCTGCCACCTAGACCCACACAATGGGTGACTCGCTAAAAATAGGAAGAGCTTTGGATGCTGTTCAGACAAAAAAGAAAGTAAACAAAACCCAAAAGGCGAAATGTCAGCAACACCTTAAAGTTGCTGTTACTTCTAATGTTATTTTAAAGCCATTATTTGCTGTAAAAACAGATTTTTAGCTATAGGTCACAGAACACCCAAAGTATAATTATGTGTTGGGGTGCAGACTCCACGTACCTTCAGGCTAGAGCACTACTATCTCAGTATGCTAGTCACTTTCTTAGGGAGCCATTAACGGAGCTCCTAATGGTCACCTCCTAGGAGTTAGTGCCTTGAGTTTTCAAATAAAATTATCTGGGCATCATTTTGTGAATCTGTTTCACAAAAATATGCTGGCATTGCAAAGAAGCCTCACCCTGTCCTGTAACTGAGTGGGGACATGTGCTAATCAGAGTTCCCACTTCCTATGCTTATATGGTATCAGCTGCCATAGCCCAGTAGATGCTTGAATAAAGCTGAGGTGTTACCTGCTTCATTTATTACAAAGAAGGAGGAAGATAATCTCTTCTGTTTTAAACTACAGGCATATTTGAAAATGAATACCAATCTGAATTTGATTCACTTGCCCTTAAGAAGTTAAGAACTGCTATCAAGGAGAGCCTTTTCTTTTTTTTTAATGACACGTTGTGATGCACCCAACTCTTTTATTCCTTAAGTTAATGTCATCACCTAAACTGTCACGGTTAACTGAGAATTATTACATTCTGTGTTTTGATGGTAAGTCTTGAGAATTAGATGAAAAATCTGTCTAGTGACCTCGTCAGTGTACAGTATTGAGTGCTGAGGGCCTGTTTTGAGATCCGGTATTCTTTTACCCATGTTGTTTACCCAAACGGTAGGATTCTACACATGTTATCTAACCTTTTGGGGCCTGGATTTTGCTTGTGTTTGTTTTGGTTGAGTAAAGTTGGGGGAAGATAACGCTTACTTCTGGTGTGTCCAGCTCTGTTACTCAGCAGCAGTGTCCTGTTCACCCAGTGTTTGTGGGGCAGCTCTGTGGCCCCAGGGCCATCCACCCACACTGAGTCTGAGCATGGGCCTCCCTTTGTTTCAGTTCACTTTGTTACGGAAACACTACTTCTCTCATAACTGGCCAATCCCAGATGTTGCAGTTTCTTCCAACATTGTCTGTGGTCACATCCATGCTCCAAAGGCTTGGAGAAAATGTCTGTTTCAGCTAAATGAATTTGGCTTAAAAATACCTAATATTTAATAATTCCTAATTCTAGGGAAAATATGGATTCTAAGGTTTTGTGAATATTATAAAGTTTATATTAAGGATATAAATCTCATTACTGAAAGATGCTCTGTCTTCCTGTGCTCAGAGCTTCCAGATATTTCCCACTGTGAAAGGTGCCTCGCTGCAGTTACCAGTGACCTGTTTACATACTTAGAATAAAGTATATTCTTTATTGGAATAGTTGGTGAACCTAGAATATTTATTGAGACAGAGGATCCAGAATGAAGTTAAAAAAAAAATCCTGACGAATCCACCCCAGCAGATGCTCAGGTGCACACTCAGTGTCCAGAGATCACATCTGGGGGCCGGACAGTTGTGGTCTTTTGCTGCTGTTCACTGATAATTGAAAAATAATTAAGCAGCACACAAATACATCTGACATATGTGGACTCAGAGACAGAAAAGCTTGCTTCTATGCCAAACTATTTAGTAGGCTAAAGAGAAACATTGTGAATATATAACAAAAGCTTTTCAGGAGGAAGGGAGACAGAAAAAGAGAGAATTAGTATTTTTGAATATCCACTACATAGCAGACACTGTGCTCTTTCGTAAACCTTTCATCTAATTCCCATGACTTACTCAGTGTGCTAAGTATGGTTTTCCCCTCTCTAAGGCTCAGAGATTATAAATGATGTATCCACAGTTCCACAGGTATGTAATGGATATCCTGGGACTGTCAGACTGGAAGAACTCAATAAAAGTTTGTGGAATGGATGACTAGAACAGAATGGCCCAGCTCTCTTGATATGTTATATATACACACGTATATATATTGTTTATTTTATATCTTATTTTATGTTTATATTATATGTGTAGGTATATATGTGCTTATATATGTGCATGTGTGTATATCTGTGTGGGTGTATATTAAAAAACAAGGCAATTGAGTTTTTAAATTTTTTTTCCAAACAGGATTTTATTTATTTAAATTAATTATATTTTGGCTGCGTTGGGTCTTCATTGCTGCGCACGGGCTTTCTCTAGTTGTGGTGAGCAGGGGCTACTCTTCGTTGCCGTGCGTGGGCTTCTCATTGCGGTGGCTTCTCTGGTTGCGTGCAGAGCACGGGCTCTAGGCACGCGGGCTTCAGTAGTTGTGGCGCACAGGCTCAGTAGCTGTGGCTCGCAGGCTCAGTGGTTGTGGCGCACGGGCTTAGTTGCTCCGCAACATGTGGGCTCTTCCCGGACCAGGGATCAAACCCGTGTCCCCTGCGTTGGCAGGTGGATTCTTAACCATTTGCCACCAGGGAAGCCCAGTCGAGTTTTAAAGTAACCATTCTTTGGTGATCTGGTTTAATGAACAGATTAGGGTATTCTTTTTTTAATGTAGATAGTCCTTTGAGGCCTTAAGAATAATTTAATCTCTTAATTAGCCAAAGAACATTAGTTTACTGGTCACCCTTTCTTATATGAAAATATGAAGATGTATTTCAGTCTACATTCTAGTTTAAGAAAATTTTACTCATTTTCAAAGTGTCTAGCAAAGAGATGAATGTGACTGTTGTTCAATAATTATTCCTGAACCTGTCCCAGGACACTGTCCTCCCTTGTCTTCTCCATACACAAGAACCATGGCTGTTACTCTCTTCCATTTGGAGAGAAAGAATGTTTCTTTGGAAAAACAATTTCTTATTTTATAAAAACCAGTTTGCATGTCTCTGGTCTCATTATTGCCCTTGAAGCTCATAACGAGATCAGTTAAGGCTTAGTTGTGTGCTCTTCCAAGTGAAGGAAAACAAAACAAAACAAAACAAAAACCCAGTTCCCTCACTAAGCTCAGGAGAAAGTTCCTTGTTCCCAAATCCCTGGGAAGAGAAGGCATTCTAAATCTCCTCTGACACCTCTCAGAAACACTTTTCTAATATCATGGAGGTGTGGCAGGCATTTTAAGCCCTAAATTGAGCAAACCAAACTGGCCTGGGGACTGCTTAGTCATGCATTAATCACTGTAGAAATGGTTCTGACTTGGGCATGAGGGAAATTAGAAGTGCTCAACTCCAGCCAAAGCCCTGGCTCTCTGGAGTGGATTCCAGAGTTTGCATTCGGCTACCTTCTGAAAGTATTAGGCTGGAAAATGGTATCTTCTATCCTCAGTCCCTTTTAAGTACCTTCTCTCCAGCTCTGGAATCCCTTGGTGGTTGTCCAGCAGCCCGCAGAGGTACCCCTGCCAGGCAGAGGCATTGCAGACAGGTCTGAGTGTCCTGAATCTTATTTAAACTACTCACTCCTATTAAAAATTCTCTTTTCTGGGTCCCATTCCTTTAGAATTCTGTGCCTACTATGTGATGATTATGTAATCCTTAAAAAAAATTACTTTTCTTTTTTTTTAAGGAAACATAGATGCATTTTGGAGAAAATTGCAAAGAACATAACATAATCTGGAAGTGAATAGACTTTCAGTTGGGTTTTTTTTGAGGCAAGTTTATTAGGGTATAATATGCATATAGTAAAATTCAGCCTTCTTAGTATACAGTTCTCAGTTTTGACAGATGTATACAGTTCTGTAACCAGCACCACAATCCAGCTATAGAACATTTCCATTACCCCAAAATTTCCTGTGCTGCCCCTTTGATGTTAATTCCTCCCTTAGCCCCAATCTCTGGCAACTGTTGATCTGCTCCCCTCCCAATCGTTTTACCTTTTGCAGAATGTCATACAAGGTGGATTCATACATCAGGTAGCCATTTGAGTTTGGCTTTTGCCATTCAGCATAATGCATTTGAGATTCATCCATTTGTAACATGTCTCAGTAGTTTGTTTCTTTGTATCGCTGAGTGGTATTCCATTTGTGTGTAGGTACTGCCCTTCATCTGTTGGTCCATGGAGGGATATTTGACGTATTTCCAATTTTCAGTGTTTACTATTAGAGCTGCTATTACCATTCATACATGAGTTTTATATGAATGTAAATTCACACAATACCTAGATAAATACTTAGGAATGGATTGCTGAGTGACATGGTAAGTTTATATTTATCAAAGGTGATTGTTAAATTTACTTTAAATTTTATAATTTTTCTTCTAATTATAAAAGCGATACATGTTTATTGTTGAAATTTTGAAGAATATAGAAAAGTATAGGACCAAGAAGGTTAAAAAAAATCCTAATGCATATATCTTTCCTTTTCATCTGGTTATGTGCACAATTTACTTTAATAAAAATGGTTGTTATTTATCTATTGTTTTGTGACCTATTGTTTACTTCACAAGTATTTTTGTATCATTAAATATTATTTATCATAATTTTTAATGACATAGTAATATCCAAGAAGTAAATTTGAAGATAGGAGTATCATAAATCATGGCAGACTGATATAGGAGGTATTTTGGTACAGAGGAACTTAGAATTATTAGTTGTAGATGTTTGCACAGGCCTAATCATATTTGCATAGCCCTATATCATGTAAATTTATTTAAGAACAGTTAGAAACTAATATGTCCGATTGCCTGTGTGTGGCTATACCCTTTAGGTTTGAGGAATGTGGGTATGAATGAAATTTTGGTTCATTCTGCTTTATTTTCCCCCTTGGGTAAACTCAATAGCTATTAACAATGCTTTAAATGGTGACTGTAAGAATATTATCATTTTTCACTTTCATTAGATAATTTGCACTATTTTTCTTAAGTAAATTAAGAAATTGAGATTAGAGACTATCATATAGTAAATAACCAGCTGATAACTAAAGATCTTTATTTTATTTTTTTTAATATGCTACCTGCATTACTGATTCAGGTGGGGTCTCTGTACTGAGATAATCAGTGAGTTTGCTATTTGGGAAGACTAGGTGTATTCTTGTGAGGAGACTTACATTCATTCACATGCCTGGTTTGCAAAGCCCTAGGCATGTCAGATGTATTTTTGTGGTTCTCTGAAGAGTAGAATAACGGTATTTGGCTGGGTAATGAGGAGCAGACAAAGGATCTGAGAAGAATTTAAAGACTTGCTTACCATTTTGGACATCTGGCAACCCTTTCTTAAGCACCCACCCTTTCTTCTGCCAGGCCTCAACTTCAGGATACATATTTCTTAATTAAGAAAGCACTAAATTAGAATCAATTGTTAATCTAGTAATCAAGGTGACTGACTTGGACAATGTGGGTTCTTCCCCCATTGGCATGAGCTTGATTGCAAAGCCCAAACCCTTCACATTTTAACCAGGGAAGAAAGTGTGCATGTGTACCAGTGCACCTCTGCATAGGGGAAAAGACTCATTGCCAGCCCAGAACAGAGGGGCCCATGGTTTAGTCTGAGAATGGAAAGGAAGTCCTCTGGAGCATGTGGGCTCTGAATTCCCAGTCTACTAAGTATGGCCAGCTGACCTCTAAACAAAATCCAAGTTATATAGATAGTAATTTGTTATCTTGCTTGTGGACATATCATCTAAAACCCAGCAATAGTAGTAGGAACAATAATTTCTCTTAAAAGAGTTGCTCTAGAGCTTGGCTTTGGCTTTATCTTTGTTAGAGAAGCAGTTAAAGAGAGTCTAGAATGTATGCCTTCCAGTTAATTGGGAACTAAAGCATCTTAATGGGAAATTGGTTGGTTCACTAGTAGGCAAATTAGTTTGGTGCAGGAGTGTATCAACGCAGTATGTGATGAATTTACTAAGCACAGTGTAAGTAGTTAGGAATAAGGGCAGCCGGAATCCTACGCTAAGCGGTGTTTCAAGGTGGCTTTGTATTTGGGCAACTTATCTAGTTCCTAAAGAGAGGAGAAAATGACATGTTTCATTTAATTGGATTTTAGTACCTTTTAAGCGAACGAGGCATTTATAAGTACTTAATGTCACTAGCCTTTGAAGACTGTCCTGTATTCCTGCTACCCAACTGTAGTTTCCCCTCAGTTTTGAGTGATTTTAATCTAAACACATTAAGTTTCAGTTTTGTTTTTTCTGCTTAGAGATGGAAAGCTGGGTCTGAAGAGAAGAGCAGAGCTCTTATACAAGGAGGTCAGTGTTGGCACTCAGAAATGAAAGTATATCAACTAGTCTTGTAATGGATTTTAGAACTGTTCTGAATGGCATTTGGCATTTAGAGATTAGAAACATTTACAAGTTCATTGCTTATTATTTTTTCTTTGGAAATATTTTTTCTTTACTAATATATATGTTCTTATGTCAAATGTTTTCCTGCCATGATCATCACTGAGCCCATTTTGGTATCCATGTGAACTAGTATAATTGGAGCAGGAGAAAATCAGGTTAGACATCAGGAAGAACTTCCTGAAAAGCTAGGACTATGGGAATGCTAAGAATATAAGGAAATCTTTTCTTGGAGACATATAAAGGAAAAATTTTTAAGTGATCTTTGTGCTGCGTTTGATTTGTCTCTCTCCTCAGAATTAGGGGGAGTGCATGAAATCTTTTGTGACCACTTCTACTCTGTGCTTTTGTGATTCTCTGAGTATCAGCAAAGGGAAAAAGTCCAGTGCAAGTTTGAACCATTTTCATTACGGAATCTTAGGTGTAGGAATTCTTTCTGACAAGAGGAACAGATGGCCCTCTACCCTCTTTAAACACTTCTAATGGTGGAAACTTCTTTACCTCATAAGGAAGAGAGTCCATATTTGGACAGTTTAAGTTATTATAAATAATTTTAAATTGTGGTCTAAAATTTGTCTTTGGTAATTCTCTTCATTGGTTTTAGTTTTGTCCCTGAGCCATTGTATGCGAACTCTGTTCTTATACATAATCCTTCAAAAGTTTGAGAACAGCTTTCATGCCTCCCCACTAAGTGTTCTCTTTGCCAGAGTAAACCCCCAATTTCAACAGCCTTTCTTGACTTGATGTGGGTTTTTTTTTTTTTATTAATCATCAATTTTATACACATCAAAAGTGTATACATTTTTTTAAAATTTATTAATTTATTTATGTTTTGGCTGTGTTGGGTCTTCATTTCTGTGCGAGGGCTTTCTCTAGTTGTGGCAAGCGGGGGCCACTCCTCATCGCGGTGCGCGGGCCTCTCACTATCGCGGCCTCTCTTGTTGCGGAGCACAGGCTCCAGACGCGCAGGCTCAGTAGTTGTGGCTCACGGGCCTAGTTGCTCCGTGGCATGTGGGATCCTCCCAGACCAGGGCTCGAACCCGTGTCCCCTGCACTGGCAGGCAGATCCTCAGCCACTGCGCCACCTTTTGGGAAGCCCCAAAAGTGTATACATTTGATGTGGGTTTGAGAGCTGTTATGACCCTGGTTGCTCTCACCATCCAGTTAAAACATGGCGCCTCTAATTAAACAGAAAACTCTGGCAGGCTCTGCTCATGCAGAGGAAAATGGTGCTCTTACCTCCCTTGTTCTGGATACTGTCACTCAGTCTCAGGTGGTCTTAGCTTGCTTGGGCAGCTGTGTCACACTGTTAACCGTCCTGAGCTTGCTGCCATCGAAACCTCTAGATCCTCTCACATCAGTGGTGTTTATCTGGTCCTCTTCTGTCCTCTGTGGGGCTGCTGAGTTTTCTCTAAGTATAATACTTTCATTGATAGTCGGGAAGTTCATCTTGTTAGTGTTGGCCCTGCTCTTTCTGAATCTTGATTTATAATCACTGACCCTCCCAACTTTGCTCCTGCCATTTGTAAATTTGATAAGGACATTTATGCCTTCATTGAAGCCAGTAGTAAACATGTAGAACAGGATAGAGCCCTCCTTGGTTTGGGGAAGGCTTCTCAGTCTTAAAACAATTATTTGTTTTGTCTCAATGCAGTAAAGAAATGGTTGGGCCAGTTGCTATCGAATCATGGGTCACAATTGGTGGCTTCCCTTTGTGGCGTCTCTACAGATCTTGGATCAACTCCTTAGCTTTGCAAGTCTGAAAATTCAATTTTTCTTTCAAGTCAGATGTGATATATAAATCTATTACTAAAAACTTTAAACGGTTTTAAATTATGAAATATTGGAAAGAGTACAGTGCACAATGTACTACAAAGCCTTCTTTGTACTTATCATGTAGAGTTAAGACAAGTGGAAAGGTTAATATTTTCCCCTTTTGTTCAGAATGCTAAGGAATATTCTTAGCCACAGAGACTAGTGCCCACCCTATGCTGAACACAGGGTCCTGAGAGTTGTAGCCAAGGGGAAGGTGCCCACTGGGAAATCCTGATGAGACCAGGCAGGGAGTGAGCTGCCAAGCAACTCTGGGCTAAGTGTGTTCTGCAAGTCTTGTTTTCTATGGCTGTTCTTTCCACCATTTTTCTTGTGTTTTAAAGGAGCAGTTTATTTTTTGTTTTTTTGTTATTTTTTAAAATAACTTTATTTATTTGTTTGTTTTTATTTTTGGCTGCGTTGGGTTGTCTTTGCTGTGCGTGGGCTTTCTCTAGTTGTGGCAAGCGGGGTCTACTCTTCGTTGTGGTGCATGGGCTTCTCATTGCGGTGGCTTCTCTTGTTGCGGAGCACGGACTCTAGGCGTGCAGGCTTCAGTAGTTGTGGCACGTGGGCTCAGTAGTTGTGGCACATGGGCTTAGTTGCTCCGCGGCATGTGGGATCTTCCCAGACCAGGGATCGAACCCGTGTCCCCTGTGTTGGCAGGCGGATTCTTAACCACTGTGCCACCAGGGAAGCCCCTAAAGGAGCAGTTTTGATGCAGGATGGTTGACCAAAGGTGTGTGAACTTGCCCCCAGAAACAAAAGAAGAGTATGGTGCTTGATGTTAAAATGTGAATTTTACAGCAGTTCAAGGTGCAGTCAAAGAACTGGAGAAGAAAGATGAGCAGAAAAATAGGAAATGGCAGAAAGCCCTGGACATTATATAGGGCTTCATAAGTATTGCCACAACCTGGTGAGATTGACCCACAATTATGTGCAGCTAGAGGCATGTCTCGGCCTCAGGGGAGGAGCATGTAGGGATTGCCAGTGGGCCGAACGACATCTGTTTGAGGACTTAGCTGTTAAGAGGCTGCCTGGCTCAGCCTCCTCACAGGCTGTGTGACCTCGAGTAAGTTATCTAAGCACTCCTGCCTCATTCTCCTCATTTGTCAAATGGGGATTATAGTAGAACACTTACCTTGAAGGCTCGCTGTGAGATCACATGAGTTAATATGTTGAAAGCAGTTAGAACCGGGCTTGGCAGATGAGTGGAGGGATGGTGATACGTGTTGCTCTAATAATGAGGATGACCGTGCACAGTGCTGATGGTATTTTCAAGAGTATATCGCCTGGGGTAAAGGAGGACTGTCTGCAGATTCTGCTTCAGGGAGCTGCAGTATTCACTCTAGGTTTCTACTGTCAAACCGATCAAAATATTCAGATTGGTTGGCTGGGCCTTCTTGTCTGTAGGACAACAGTCTGAATAACTGTTGGAAATTTTTCACTCTCCAGGTTTTCTGTTTCTAAAAGTCATTTAGATCATCATCCTTTAATTTGTATTCTTCATTATAGCCTCACCCTTTATTTCAGTACACGGTCAGAATGTGTTCAGTTTCTCGTTTGCTTAGTCACTGATCACATGTTAGGTGAGCTGCTGCTTTCTGTTGTTATGGAGGCAAATACTCTCCTTTCTTCAATACGGTGAGTACATTACAGTAAGCAGCCAGTTTCACCCAAATTGTGTGGGCTAATTTTTTTAGTTTCAGAGAGGAACTTCAGGAGTTAGGGGCTTGTGTTTTTTTGGGCATGTAAATACCTATGAACCAGTTATGCAATAATAATTGTTTTGATCTTGAAATAGTAGCAAGCAGTAGATAGACCTGAATCCAAATCCCAGCCGTGACCTTCTAACTTGTACTGAGTCTCACTTCCTTCATTTAGAAAATAGGAATTACAAAACCTATCTTGCAATGTTATTGTAAGGATTAAATGTATTTCCTAACAGTGGTGTACAGTGTACATCTTGCTCACCTTGCTGATTCCAGTGTTACTTGGCATCAGTAGGTACCTTTTAGGCAAAATAAAGGAAATGAAAGTATTTTTTTCAGAAAACACATTCCAGTGGACTGCTGACTTTATAATGGATGTAACCTACTATCAATACAGGTTAAAAGTATCTGCTATGAAGAGGAATTTCTTTAAAGATTGATGTTTTCAGTGGTTTAAAACTTTAGACTTGAAAAAGAGAAATCAATTCTTGAGGTTACCCTAAAAGTTAAGCACCAGTTTAGAATCTTTTGATGTTTTAGTCCGTGTTGAATCTTCAGTCAAACAGTTAAAGACCAGCATCTTGGATGTCTTTGGAACAGTTTGTATGATTGAACTGGATTGTTTTTATTGTAGTAATCCGTTGAAATTCTTTAATTTTTTCCCCTTCCTTGCCTTGAAGCTTTAAAGCAAAATACCGCAAATCTCTCATCCAGAACTGTAGAAAACTCTTGATGTTCTCTATGACAAGAATAGTCCATTTTTAGCAACTGTGTGCTCCATATACTCAAAATTTAGCAAATTGGGTTTCAGTGGGAATGCTTTAATTTCTGTGATTACTGGGAACATGTTTACGCTGACTTACGGAGAGTTACATGTGCTTTCCTTATACGGTCAAAAGGTTTTGAGGGTGTGTAATTTGTAAGGAGGGTATAACCAGTTAAAAAACAGAGTCTGTCCATGGGTATAGAGAACAAACTAGTGGTTACCAGTGGTGGGTAGGGAGGGGCATTGGAGGGGTAGGGGATTAAGAGGTACAAACTTTAAAAAAAAAAACCCAAACACAGTCTGTCTAACCTGTTAGGAATGAGATAACTTCAGGGCTTACTCTCATTTAAGGATTTCTTCAGTTAGCCAGATGTCTTTAAAAACACAAATCATCATAAGTCTTGGGGGCATGCTTTTGCTTGGCTCTTAAAGAATTTTTCAGAGAAAGGATCTTGTGGAATGTTGAGTGCTCATTTGGGTTTGAGGAAGCACTCAGGACACTGGCACAGTCAGCGGAGTAGCTGACAGGTTTCTGTGCCGTCATGTGCTTCAGGGAAGCCCCCAGTTACCACGTGGCCAGCGGGCTCCTCTCTGAACTGTTGTTTTTAAAGGATAGCGTGGTCCTAGAATGAGAATTAATGTTGTGCCTCTCTGACAGGTAAATTATAAAGTCGTGTACCTCTGGAAAACTTTTAGCATCCATTAGTTGTGCATGCTGTACTTTCAGGGTAATACCTAAGTGGCATGATTTAATGTTCGGTGTCAGAAATCTCCTTTATCATTTGGAACAATGTTTAAAATCATGCAGTTTTCCTTTATTATGTAAGCAATTCTTTACTGATGAAGCTGTTCTCTCCCAGCTCCTTTTTTTTTCCTGAATTAAGGGACACTTGCAGAAGTATAACTTTTGGCACTATGTTTGGGGTAAAATTGTTGAGGGAGGGAGCATATGTGTGTGTGTGTGTGTGTATGTGTGTGTGTGTGTGTGTGTGTGTGTGTGAGGCAGAGAGAGAGAGACAGAGACAAAGACACACAGATAGGGGCAGGCAGAACGTGCTTTTGAAAATAGCCATGTGAGGAACTTCCCTGGTGGTCCAGTGGGTAAGAATCCATACTCCCAATGCAGGGGGCCCGGGTTCGATCCCTGGTCAGAGAACTAGATCCCACATGCATGCCGCAACTACGAGTTCGCATGCTGCAACTAAGAGTCTGCATACCGCAATTAACATCCCGCATGCCGCAACTAAGAGCCCACGTGCTGCAACTAAGACCCGGTGCAGCCTAAATAAATAAATAAATAAGTAAATAAATAAACATTAAAAAGAAAAGAAAATAGCCATGTGAGTATGATGGCATTGCTTAGCCATCATTTCCTTTCAACACAATCTCCAATTCTTGCTTCTCTTAGATTTTTTTTTTTTTTGGAAGTGTGGTATTATTCAATTTTCATTAAACTGAGCTTGGGACTTAGTGACACTATTAGCTCTTAGATGTTCTTTAGGAATCACTCATTGTGCCAGAGCCTGTGGCAGAGATTAAGCCAATAACCAGACCTTCTCTTGGACACACAGCTATACAATATTTTCCGGTTACTCTCAGTAGCTGAGGCCTTACCAGTGGAATGGGGCAGGAGATGGGAGCCAGGCTCAAGCCTGGACAGCTGTGGTGGTCCATATTCTTTTCTCCTTCAGGCTGGAATAGAGCAGGGTCACTTGGAAGCCAAGTGTTGCCGATGGCAGAGCCACAAGGTGGCAGGAACCTGGGTCCCTGGAAAGCTACTTGGAGGAGAGTCACCCAAGCAGCAGTATCTGCATGGGGTTGTTATGTGAGCAAGAAATGAACTTTTATTGTGTTACACCAACGAGCTTCCAGGGTGTCTCTGTTAACAGTGGCCAGGTTTACTTTCCTACTTACCTGTTACCCAGTGTAAGGCGCTGGAGCAGCTCCCCATCACTTCAGACCTGTGTTTGGGCCTAGGGACAAAGCCTTCATTGATTGTTTCCAACAGATTGGCTTTCTTCACTGACCTATCCTTCTTTGTTTCCCTCCCTTTCACTCCATTCTTATTCCTTTCTCTTCTTTCATTAAAATAACTTGCAAATCTTGCAATTCAAATCTCAGCTTCCATGCCCTGCCTCTCAAAGGTCTCCTTGACTGCCCAGTCTAAAATAACTCCCTAGGCACTTGGCATCATTCAGCGTTATCTGATATTTTCTCGTTGATTGTGTCTTCCCTGCAGAAGACTCTAAACCATGCGATCAGGGGTTTGCTCAGTTCACTCATGCCTCTGTTGTTCCTAGAACAGTGTGTGGAATGTATTCTAATAAGGGCTTAATACTTGATGAATGGAGTATGAAACTATCTTACTTTGGATTAAGAAAAAAGTGGTATATGAAAGATCACAGTGGAATCAACAAACAGTATGAAATGATTCTTTTGCTTTACAGAAATGGACTTTCTTTTAATTTAACCTTTTGAGTCCTGTCTGTGTGTAAGATACTGCCTAGACCTAGACAAAAAAGGATAGGTCAGTGACAAAGGCAAATCTAGGTCCCGTGGGACCCAGAGTTTGCCAGATATTTGGCTAAGATCCTCGAAAATGAGTGCTCTGTTTGTTGACCTGTAAACAGATAGTAGTAGCATCCAGGTCCAGAAGAATGAATAACTGATATTACTTTGCCAAACTGTTAGAGTGAATTATCTTCAGGATAAAAATGCCTTTAGTTTTTTTTTTTTCCTTGCAGTTTAGAGGGAAGACTATTTTGAAGTAGAGAGAGTTTTCATTGATAAAATGTGAAGCCTTTTTAATGGATGTATAGTGCTTATTTTACCTTTCTACATTTATTTCTTTGGATCCTCTTGCTGCCTCTAAGAGGAATTGGAGAGGGTCATAGTAAGTTTGGTGAAATAATTTAGCCTTTTGGGTACATTATCCTCATCTGCAAAATGAGGACACTGTACTTCCAAATGGAGGGAAGTGCTTGGCACACGTTAGGTATTCAACAGATGTTTCTTCAATGAACTAAGAATGCCAACTAATAATGTTTTTAGTACTATCATATTAACAGCTAGTTAATTTATTTATTAAGCACTTAAGTGTTAGGTGCTGGGCAAGTATCAATACACTTGACTTCATTTAGTCTTACCTATCCCATAAGATAGGTTGGTTCTGTATTTATCCCCATTTCACAGTTTAGGTAGCTGAGGCAGCTGAGATTGAAACCCAGGGCTGCCTTAACCCTAGAGGACTCACAATCAACCTTTGCCTTCCTCACTCTAAAGCATTACCAGACCAGCGTCTCTTGTCTACCTGGTCAGTTGTGTTGACCCAAACCCATGTTTTTCTACCTTCTAGGGTTATCTTAAGTACTCTTTAGAAATTATGGAGCCATAGGGTACTGTGAAAGAGACTGTACTCCAAGAAAGGCCAGCCTCCACAGTGTCCTTTCTGGTGTGACCACCTCTGTCCCCTAGATCAAATGCAGATCTGATGTGTCCCTCCCCTGCTCAGAATCCCTCCGGTGAATCCCTGTCCCCCAAGCCCTCTGTGACCTGGCCTCTGCCTTCATGTCCAGCTTCCCCTCTGGCCCTGCTCTCCACCTCCGACCGCAGTAAACCCCAAGGAACTGGTCTATACCCAGTCTTTACTTGGAATTCCCTTCCATTGACAAAGTCCCTTTCATCCTCTGGGAAGTCTTTCCCAGTGTTGCAAGGCAGACTTGGTTACTCCTGCTCCCATCTCTGCAGGGACCCCTGGTCCTAACTTCGGTGTTTAAGCTTTTCTCTGCCTACCAGACCATGAGCTCTGTGAAGGTAAGGGTCAGGTCTTGTCTTCTTCCTACCATCTGTGCTTGGCACACATCAGGTGTTTGTTGTATGAAGAGAGAAGGGAGAATAAAATAATTCAAAAGTGGTCACAATATTCATGTTCCTTGAACAAGTCTTTTCTTCTAAGTACTCAAAGTACATCCATATGTAGCTTGTTAAGACCCCATTGAGTTATGTCTGGGGTGACTGTCAGTCAACGCAGTGGGCCAGGCACTGCTTCCAGGTGATGCAGTGCTGAGCACAGTGGCAGGATGTGCCAGGAGTTAGGTGGGAAGCAGAGTCTACCTAGCAGAGATGGGCTTGAACCTCCAGATTCTGCACCTGAATCTGCTCCAGATCACTGTGGTCAGAGTACTTTACCTCTGAAAGCCTCGGTTGCCTCATCTGTGAAATGGGGGTGATGGTTTCTACCTCAAAGGGTGGTTGTAAGGATTTCATGAGATACTTCACTTAGCATGGTGCCTGATACATTCAAATGCACGGTACTATAAATTAAAACACAAAGGGATCCTGTGATGGCCATTTTTATCCTTATGGGTTCCTAAGCAACCTCAGTGAATAAATTGGTAAATACTACTGTTTTCACGTTGAATGTCCATGTTCAGGAGTGAGAAATTTCATACTCACTGTGAGTTAAAACAAAGTCTGACTCTTTTTCCTGAGATGACTTCAATAACATCTTTATGGTGGGGGCTTGAACGATGGTGAAGTATCTGCAACTAGGCATCTGTCACAGTAAGGTTTGTAAAGCATATTAAGTTATATTTGTCCATTGAATGTTTATAGTTGGCCCTATGAAAAACCAGAAGTTTATATACCACAGAAGTTTGGGTTAGAGTTAGCGAATGATCAAAGCTGTTTCATGTTCAGATTGAAAAGCCATTTGACCATAAGTACTATTTGGTCATCTGAATTTGTAAATTGCTGATTGATAAATGCCAGCAGAGGGGTAAATGGGAGTTCTTTCTCTCTTCCTCCCATCCGTCCATCATCTGTCTGTAAGAAATGGAAGGAAGGACTGGGGTTTCAGGCCAGTACTTTCACAAGGGCCCTGGAATAACTGCCTACTTTCACACAATGGAAAGTGTCCATTTCTGCCCTGTGGCCCCATCTTCTCAGTGGCACAGGGCTTTTGGGGCTGCTGCAGTCAGTGGTAAGCAGAGCTGAATAAAGGTGTTGTCTCCTGGGAAACTGGTGCATTTTCCTGCTCTTGGAAGAACCTCCAGGAGAGGGCAGAAAATGTCAGTCGTTTCTTGCCTGGGTTCCTGCATTGGGCCTCTCTGGTTTCAGCCCCCCGTGTCCCATCATGGTCTATTCCCAACAAAGCAGCCAGAGTGATCCTTTTGAAATGAAGTTCTGATCTTGTCACCTTTCTACCCCAAACTGTACAACAGCTTCCCACTGCAGAGTTAACACCCAGGTCCTTACAGTGGCCTTTACTTACCCCTGACCTTGCCTCCCATTTCCCTCCTCTTCTGCTTCAGCCAGCAGGTTTCCTTGGTGTTTTCCAAACACTCCAGGCACATGTCACTTCAGGGCCTTTGCCCCTGCTGGTCCCTCAACCTGAAATGCTCTTTCACATCCGCAAGGCTCACTCTCTTACTCTGTTCAGGTCTCTATTAGAATATCCTACTACTGTCCTATCTAAAACGTCTCTCTCTTTACCCTGCCTTATTTTTATTGGGTCTTCCTAATCGCTCACATATCAGGGACTTAATTATTTGTTCATTGTGTCTGTCTCCCCACTAGAATGATAGGGTAGGTCAGCGATCCCCAACCCTTTTGGCACCAGGGACTGGTCTCATGGAAGACAGTTTTTCCACGGACAGGGGTGGGGGGATGGTTTCGGGATGATTCAAGCGCATTACATTTATTGTGCACTTTATTTCTGTTATTATTACATTGTAATATATAATGCAATAATTATACAACTCACCATAATGCAGAATCAGTGGGCGCCCTGAGCTTGTTTTCACTTGCCACTCACTGATGGGGTTTTGATATGAGTCTGCAAGCAATTGATTTATTACGGTCTCTGTGCAGTCAGACCTCTCTGCTAATGATAATCTGCATTTGCAGCCGCTCCCCAGCGCTAGCATCACCGCCTCAGCTCCACCTCAGATCATCAGGCATTAGATTCTCATAAGGAGCGCGCAGCCTAGATCCCTCACATGTGCAGTTCACGGTAGGGTTCGCGATCCTATGAGAATCTAATGGCGCCATTGATCTGACAGGAGGTGGAGCTCAGGCGGTAATGCGAGCGATGGGGAGCGACTGTAAATACAGATGAAGCTTCGCTTGCTCACCCGCCACTCACCTCCTGCTGTGCGGCCTGGTTCAGGGGGGTTGGGGACCCCTGGGGTAGGTGATTTGTTTTAGCCACAGCACCTAGTTGACACTCAGTACATATCTGGAATGAAGGCCTGAATGTATGGGGAGACACAGGGGCTGGTTCTGGCTACCTGGTGGGTCATGGGCCAGTCTCTCATCTGTCTGTGTCTCTGGGGGTTGTGAGGTTCAAGTGGGGTAGCATGCACAAACACCTTGTGAACAGTGAAGCACTAGGGAAATGGAAGGTATTATTCTGAACAAGATTAATTGCACGCTCAGCCTTTTCGGATTGGTTCTCTGTGTGTGTTGCTCCAAATGTTGTGCTGGTCCTGTTGCACTTGGTGCCGAGTAAGGAAGAGGGAGGAGACTCCAATTGACTTTTGGCTGAATGGTACCTCTGATGAAGCCAACCTGGCAGTTCTGGATGTAGGTACTATTTTTCACTGGCTAAGAACCCTGAACAGTTGACCTGAAGATTCAGAGAGAATCCTAAGTAAGGGGCAAAAAAGGACAAGGCCAGAAAAAGGGGCCCTTGCATTCTAAAGCCATTGTCGATTCTAAGGGAGAATGGGAAAGCAATCTCTAAGTGTGTCCTCCCTTCTCCCTACATTGTTGTACATGACATAGGAAAGATGGAATTACTAGAGTGGGGGTGTGGCAAGTAGTTGGATGTGAGTAGTTTGAAAACACACCCTCCCTCTTTTATGATGTGTCACAAAAATACACATTCTGTAGTGTTTCTTTTGCCCTTAGTTCTTGATTTTGAACAGATGAAATGTTCTTTGCAGATGCCAAAATTTAGGTCCTTCCCTCCACCTCCCTTCTTTTTACAAAGGTGTTTCCAGATTGTAGTTCCTGGTGGGGTGGATATTTGTCTTTCTTCTGCTCATTTTCATTTATCTATTTTCTATCTTTCTTGCCCTTTTCAGTTAAATTCCACGTTGCTTTGTTTTTCCAGCCATTTGTCCTCTTCCGTTGTCATCCCTCCTCAGCCTGCCGCTGCTGCTGTTTCTTCCTTTCCCGCCCCACTGAGCCCTCATCTTTTGAGTCTTCTTCTTTCCTCGCTTCCCATCCACTCTGTGGGAGCTGAGGCTGATCTTGGTCTCTGGATGCTCTTTCTTCATTGTCCTGCTTCTCTGGTTTCTGTGACTTCATGCTTTCCATTCTGTGACTGAGCTGGCTTTTACCTGCATTTGTTCCAATTTGAGAAGGAAAAGAGTCAGGAGAAGAGCAGCAGGCCCTGAGAGTGCTCTTTGGTTGAACAAAGGTGATGGGGGTCTAGGAAGAGAAGAGACAGGAGAATGGAGGGATATGGATGTAGTGGGGGTAGAGGACGTCGGGAGAGTTTGCTTCTGATCCTAACTTGTTTCCATAAAGATTCTTCCCAGTCCTTCGGGGAGGAGTAGGATTCAGTTGGGGGTCAGAGGTTGTAGCTTGGAGCAGTGGGAAGAGGATTGGATGGAGGGTGAAGACAGGGGCTCTGGCCTGAGGTCTGCTGTGTGATGGGACCCAGAACAGGTCACCTATTGTTGTGGACCTTCAATTTCCTCACTGGTGAAGTCAGGGTTTTGATCCAGATGAGTTTCTTTCAGCTGTATATTTTATAAATTTCTGAACCTCTGCTTCTTTTAGCGAGGATTCTCTGATTCTTTTATCTTGCATGGGTCATTACTCTGCAGAATCTTCCGTGCTCTTATTTAAGAATGGCCTGTGTGTGTGTCTCTCTCTGCGTGTGTGCGTGAGTGTGTGCCTGTGTGCATTGGGGATAGAGGTTAGAAGGGGTGTTCTGGCACAGCTGGCCAGATGAGGGGGCAAAGGGCTCCTTTCCTTTGTGCCCTCTTGAGAGGGATTTCCTGTGGAATGCAGGAGCTCTGTGGTCTACCCTGAAATAAGAATACAGGTGGCATGTCACAGTTCTGTGTTTAGGAGAGATCAATTTATGGAGACTTAAGGTTCCTTGTATTCCTGGTAGTCTTGGTTTTGGTATGGTGTGTTCAGTCCTGTCAGCTGACCTACACTGACCTTCAGACACCACTTGGTTTGACATAAATCTGTAGACTTCAAATGTTAGAAATAACCATGTGAGATTACTGTCTGCATGGGTTCAACCTGAATATGAAATTGGGGAATCGTAGTGTTTACCGTGTTGTGAATGTAAAGCTTGAGCTATGAAATATAAAATGAGCTAATAGGACTTTATTTTCCAATATAGACTATATAGCAGAGGGTGTCCTAGAGTCAGAGGGGCCTTAGAGACCCTAAATAGAGGTGCTGAAACTTTTTTTTTTGAAGGAGAAATCTTTTTTTTTTCCCCCACACAAAGTATTATGGAGAATGATGTATAAACTGGGTACAAACTTTATCATAACTATATTTTGCAGATTTATTACATTTATTAATTCAATGAGAGCACTGACTTAGCCTAGCAGTTCAAGTCTTCTGCAGAGTATTAAATTTTGGTAGATAATACAGTTAAGTGAATGTAATCTTTTTAGGTGTAAATATAATTGAAAACATATTTTCCAAAATGAAATTTAAAAGGAAAGTTTATAAAGTCCCAACATTCCTCCATTAGAACCTGTTTCCCCTGATTTCAGTTTGAAGACCACCAATGTAGAGAGTGAAAATAAACTAATCATCAATCCAAGGAGCTAGGAAATAAACCAAAGCAAAAGAATAAGGGAGAAATTAAACAAATCCCAAACACCACTTATCTAGACCTCCCATTTTTTTTATATTGAAGCTGTTAATGTAGAATTATATACATGGTGTCATAAATTCTACACTTTCAAGTCTAGATAGTTAGCCCCATTCTCTTAGAATAAGCAAATAAGCAACACAAAAACAAAAATCAAAGCCATCATCTCCTGGTAGTGCCTATTCCTCCTAAGCTGAAGTAATCCAAGTCATCTTTGGACGTCTCTGATCCTTAGAAGGTTCTCACTGTGGAACTGAACTCTGTGCCCTGTCCTTCCCTCCATTGTTTCATGCTTTCCCCTGGGGGCCTGCAGAACATGTGTAATCCCTTGTCTGCATGGCAGACCCTCAGATATTTGTGACAGTGACCGTTTAATCATGAGCCTTTTCTCCTTTGGCCAAACAGTCCCAGTTCCTTCAATTGTTCCTCATATGACAGCATGGTTTCTGTGTCCCTGCAGCATCCTTGTCACTTTCCTCTGAACACGTTGTCAGCTTTGTCTATATTTCTAATAACGTATTCCATGGCCCAGGTATGTCTGAGAGGTATAGAGAAGAGCTGGACTGTAACCATTCTTAATGAACTTACTAGATTTTCTTCAATGTAGGGTTGAGCAGAATTAGCATTTTTGGGTGGCTGTCTCAGTGATAACTCACACTTAGTTGATTACTGACTAAAATCCCCACTGATATCCAACTATTAAACAGCGTTTTGCTTCATTCTTAATTTTTTCAGTTGATTATTTTGGAACCAAGTGCAGGACATTTATTCCTCCAGAAATATTGGGATAATGGAAGGGTAGAGATTATAGTTTAAGTATTCTTATATCCAACTCAGTATATTTCCTACTATGATCTACTTGAAGTATCAGTTTTTGTTTTCCGTTTCCAGGAGTTCTATGTTTTTATGGAATCTGTGAGTAAGTTAGTGATTTTCAAAGGAAGTAAGCTAAGCAACTTTTTAAAGCCTGCTTCTGGTCTTGTGAGAAATCTAGAGTCATTTACTGACCTTCGTCATGAATTGTTTTTCACTCAATTTAGCTGTGTTACAGAAACAAAGGCTTTTTCAATTCTATAGTGGTGAATCATTTCACCAAATGTGAAGGTCGTCAAGAATTTTTTATGCTTGTGTCTGTGTTTAACTGAGTTTAATGCAGAGGTTTGGATAATGGATGCCTTTTTAATAAATATTACTGTATACATTTAATTTATGGTAATTATTCCTTTTGATTAGTAATCTTGGTAATTGTGTAATTCAGATGTTCTATATCCTTGTAAATTTTGTCTGCTTGTTCTATCAGCTATTGAGAGAGCCATGTTAAAGTTTCCCACTGTGATTATGGATTTGTCAATTTTTCTTTTATATATTTTGAAGCTATGTCTGTATTAGGTGCATACAGATTTAATACTGTATCATTTTGTTTAACTTACACTTTATGATGAAAAGTTCCTCTTTCTCTAGTAATATGTCTTGGTTTAAAAACGACTTTGATATTGTTTTGGCTATACTAGCTTTCTTTTGGTTAGTGTTGCATAGTGTATCTTTTTACTTAAACTTTCTGTGTTATTTTTAGTGTCTCTTGTAAACAACATATAGGTATTGTAACTGTTCTTGAATTAAAATTCCATACCTAACTGTCTCAGTATTGTATTTGGATCAGTTAGTCTGTTTATATTTAATATAATTGCTGATATAGTTGGATTTATATCTATCATATAACTCTCTATTTGACACGTTTTACGTTCTTAATTTCTCCTGTCTTATGTTTTTGATTATTTATTTTCTATTTCATTTTTTACTCTATGACTTGTTAGCTATACATTCTTTTACCATTCTGTTAGTGGTTACTCTCAACATACAACATGTAGATTTGACATATTATAAATATAGTAAGTTATTACTTTTAACGTTTTTCCAGAACTGTTAGATGCTCTAATTCCACTTCCCTTTTATGTTACTGTGGTCAGACATTGTAGTTGTACAAATACTTTAAACTCCATGACATTTTAATTATTATTTTGTACACTAGGTATTAATTATATTTACTCACTTCATTGTGCCTCACTGCCTCTTTTTTTTTAATTTATAGTTCATAGTGTTTTTATTTATTTAATTTTATTTTTTTAAAATTTTATTTATTTTTGGCTGCGTTGGGTTTTCGTTGCTGTGCGCGGGCTTTCTCTAGTTGTGGCGAGCAGGGGCTACTCTTCTTTGCAGTGCATGGGCTTCTCATTGCAGTGGCTTCTCTTGTTGTGGAGCACAGACTCTAGGTGTGTGGGCTTCAGTAGTTGTGGCACACGGGCTCAGTAGTTGTGACTCGCGGGCTCTAGAGTGCAGGCTCAGTAGTTGTGGCCCATGGGCTTAGTTGCTCTGCAGCATGTGGAATCTTCCCGGACCAGGGCTCGAACCCGTGTCCCCTGTATTGGCAGGCGGATTCTTAACCACTGTGCCATCAGGGAAGTCCCCTCACTGCCTCTTGTATTTTCATGTTTCTGTTTGAGATCATTTTACTTTTGCTTGAATAAGTTCTTTTAGTAATTATTTTAGTGCTGGCCTGCTGGCAGTGAGTTCCCTCAGTATGTATCTTTTTTTTTTTTATTTTTATTTTACTTATGGCTGTGTTGGGTCTTCGTTTCTGTGCGAGGGCTTTCTCCAGTTGCGGCAAGCGGGGGCCATTCTTCATCGCGGTGCGCGGGCCTCTCACTATCGCGGCCTCTCTTGTTGCGGAGCACAGGCTCCAGACGCGCAAGCTCAGTAATTGTGGCTCACGGGCCTAGTTGCTCCGTGGCATGTGGGATCCTCCCAGACCAGGGCTCGAACCCGTGCCCCCTGCATTAGCAGGCAGATTCTCAACCGCTGCGCCACCAGGGAAGCCCCAGGGAAGCCCCCCTCAGTGTGTATCTTAAACATTTAATTTCAACTTCATTTTTAAGAATATTTTTGTTAGTTGTGGAATCTTAGGTCATCACTTACTTTCTTTCATTGTTTTGAAGATACCATTCCATTGTCTTCTAGCTTCTGTAACCTCTCAGAGTGGTTCTGCCCTTTCCAGAATTTTTATTATATTTTATTCTCATTTCCATAGTTTTCTGATGCTTTTAAGAATATTACTTTTAATTTTTCAGTCTTTATTTTCTTGTTATCAGCAGGAATGTTGGCCTGTTCTGCTCTATTTCATCCTGTCTGGGAAAAAAAGCCATTCCTACCCCAAAGGCTAGTTCTGAAGAAACATCTTATATAAGTCTTTTAGCTCATTTTGGTTTACCTTCCTTAAAAAAAATGACATTGTGATATTTTCCCCTGAATCTAACCAATTTATATTCAACTGAATTTTGTTGACTTAGATTTGGTTTGGATAATAAATTTTAATGATCTTTATATTTTACACCCTACGAAAGATGCTTTAAACATGCTTTAAATCAGCAGTTCTTAACCTTTTTGAATCATATGCTCCTTGTACCCTCCTAGGAGTCTCTGGTTAAAAGACAGACACTCTCCCCAGATGAATGCTTAAAACTGTGCATATATCTTCATGGGGATTAAGCAACATTTCTCCTACCTCCCATTCCCTCTCCACCCCACATCTACCCATGGGTTTCAGGACGAGAATCCTTGTATTCAGTACATAAAATAAATGTTGAGTTAAGTGTAAAGGTGTAGATAAGTCAGTTAATACCTGAGCACTTGCTGTTTGTACCATGACATGTTGGGGAGAAAAGTGTGCTGGGCCTGAAACAGGAAGATCTAGATTTGATTTGTGGCTTTGCCGCACACTGGACCTAAGAGTAGTATCAGTGTTCTCATTTACAAAATAAAAATCATCATAATACTTCCCAGACATTATTGTGGGAATAAGATGAGAAAATACATGAGAAATCACTTTATATACTGTTCGTATAAAATAATATATGTATGTCTATAGATAAGCACTTATATCTAATATGTGCACACAACATATAGGAAATAATTTTTGCATTTTCAAACTTTGTTTTAAAGAAATACTTGAGTTGAATACAGTAATTAGAAATAGAAAATTTTGTGCCCACAGCCCTTTCTTTGGAATTTTGCTTGAGGAATGTAAAGGTAGTATAACTTAGAGGGTGGGGCAGAAATCAGGAAGCCCAGTACTGTTCATCTGGCTCTGGGATCCTGTTAATGCTGGTACTTAACTAGTACCTGTACTTTTATTCACTTACCTATGACATGGGACAATGCATCTTTTTAAAATTTATTTTTTAAGGATCTTACAACATTCAACACACTGTGCTCTGCAGAGAAGTCTCTAGGTAGAATTACTAATTTTTTTTTTTTTTTGGTTACTATAAAGAGGTCAAGATTCCAATACTAAAAAGAAAAAATCGAATTTGATAGTTCACTTAGAGTACTATATTTATATTATGATAATGGTTTTAATAGCATGTATTAGGAAACATTCATTGTAATATTTAATGTCAATTAGCATTTACCTTCATTGTACTTCTATCAAAAATCATCCCATATAAAGGCTGTGTAGAATATTAGACTATCTTAGAAAACAGAACAGTCTTACTGTCATATGAAAAGGTGACAATTATCAATAAAAAGCGTTTATTAAATTACCATTTTTGTTTGTTACCACGAAAACTAGGGTTCATAACATTTTTTGAATCTTTGGATGCCTTTGAGAATGTGATGAAAATCATAAACCTTTCCTTAGAAAACTGGACACACATGCACATAAACAGTTTTGCTCATAATTTTTAGAGGTTCGCAGACCAACTGTGACCCATATGGACTCTTTCTGTGGCCACAGATTAAGAAACCTCACTATAAAAGGATGCACACTTTGTTCTCATTGTCATCATTTGAAACTATAGTATTTGTTTACTGCCTGTCATGCCAGGTATTTTAGAAACCACATAGTTAAGGTGGTTGTCCAGCAAATGATGCTGTTATTAACAAAGTATACGCAGATACATTGTCTATAGAGGATGAGAGAGAAGAAAGGGAGAGAGGGAAGGAGAATATTAGTACAAGAATACTCAGTGATCAAGATAATACAGCCACCAAGTTATTCAGGGTATTAGAGAACTTGAATTAGAGACCATTGTAGGTAAATGAAAAAATATTTAGAATATGCACATCAAGGTCACTGTCGATTTCCATTTTAAATGCCATTGGAAGAGGAGCTGGGAGAGTTGGATGAAATAGTTTATGGTGGCAAATACATTTAATACCTCTTTGGTTTCTTTGATGAAATCCATACATGATAACAGCATTTCAGCAGAAGGTTTGATCTTTGAGAATTATTGATGAGTTTTACAAGTAGAATTTCTCTAGGGGGATGCTTGATGGTAAAAAATGTTGGTTTAATTTGCCTAATTTTTTTTGTTTGTGCTTATATTGAGAGATATTTAGTGTGACTGTACTTCGTTAAGTTTTTCTACCTTACATTTGTTATTCCTGTTTTCCATGTTACCTGATCTTTAGTGGTTTTACAGGAGTATTTGGGTGCTTTTGATTTGGGCACAAGAAAGTAATAGGGGAAAGGGGATGATTTTGATGTTGCTCTCAATGGGTTCATTTGGGAAAGTGAAAATTTTGACCTGCCTATGGCAAAGGTGAACTTAGATGTAAATAGAAGAGGGAAGACTAGAATTCTTTAAATCAAAATTTAATCAGGCCACTAACATTGCTGGCACCATTTAGTAATAGGCTTTGATAAAAATGGGCAATAAATTTCAGTGGCAGTGGAAAAAATATGAATTAAATCAACGAGGAACTGTTTATTATCTGTCAACTTAGGAAATAATAAAAAAGTTTTGGCAAAGTTGGAATGAAAATGCTACTTTTTTTAAAATTTTAATTTGTCCTTATTTCTTTTTTTAAAAAAAATATTTATTTATTTATTTTTGGCTGTGTTGGGTCTTCGTTTCTGTGCGAGGGCTTTCTCTAGTTGTGGAGAGCGGGGGCCACTCTTCATCGCGGTGCGCGGGCCTCTCACTATCGCGGCCTCTCTTGCTGCGGAGCACAGGCTCCAGACGCGCAGGCTCAGTAGTTGTGGCTCACGGGCCCAGTTGCTCCGCGGCATGTGGGATCCTCCCAGACCAGGGCTCGAACCCGTATCCCCTGTATTGGCAGGCAGATTCTCAACCACTGCGCCACCAGGGAAGCCCGAAAATGATACTCTTGACCAGCACAGGTGGTAATGAAAGTTGATACATTTTTTGAAAGCAGTCGTGACAATTGTGCCCATTCTTGGCCTCATTTCTGGAATTCTACTCTAAAAAAGTAATTTAAAGCATAAAAACAATACACATGAAAGTATTTATTGCAGTATTTTTTATAATATTAGCAAGCTAGAAATACCCTTAATGTACAATAGAGGAATGATTAAGTAAATTATGGAACATCGAACACTTGATGGAATGCTATTAAAAATGGTGCCAAAAATTGTAACAACATGGAAAAATGCTTTTGATAGGTGAAAAGTACAACCATATGTGTATTTATGCCATGAGTATAACTATGTAATAATTAGCTGTGCATTGAACAAAGACTGGAAGGAAATAGGAAAAATAAAAAAAGGTTGATAAACTAGGGTGGTGTCAGTATAGATGAAATTTAGATATCTTTAATCGCTATCATTTTGTTCAAAAATGAAAAATTTAAGACAGTTTTCTAATTTTATGCACTTATGGGTTATGTTCAATATTGAATTAATTGGGAATTTAAGTATTTGGTGTGAAGAATGTTTTTGCTCCTAATGGATAGCTACTGTTCCAGAATGATTTATTGAGTAGTTCATTCTTTCCCCACTGATTGGAAATGCCACCTTTATTATTACATAATTTCCAAGGCAGGAAATTCTGCCGTGGAATTCTGATGTTCTGATCCCTCCCCCTACAGCTCAAACATTATTCTCTCTCTCAAAACTTTTGTTTCTAGTCTTGTGTATTTATTCTTCCAGATGAACTTTACAGTAAGCTTGTTGAGTTTCATTTGACAAATTTAGTTTCAGTTTTAATTAGAGTATATTAAATCTACAGATTAATTTGGGAAGATAATTTTGCGTATTAAGCCTCTTATTGTTTCCAGAAGTTTCAGTGAAGTAACTGAGTGTTGTTTTTGTTTTTGTTTTTTTAATTTGGAATATAGTGAATTGACAGTAAGGTTATAACACATCTCTGTTTTTTCTGCATAGAAGCAGAATGATTCTGATATTGATGCCAACATTCATTTATAAAAATTTATAGTTTTCACTTGCCTAAAGCAAAGTATACAATTAAATCCAGATGGGGAAATGATGGCGACACACTGGAAATCTGTACATTGGAATTTATCTTTGTCATTAATAAAATTAGTGGCCTTTTGAGAAAATAGATTTTGAATGGCCACAGTGATTAGAGAGTCTTCAATCTTAGTCAAAAATTGTCACCTGTGCCTTATCATTTATGCTGTGCTTGTTCCTCAGCACATGATGAGAAGCTCATTCCATCTGCTGGTCTTCTTGGTAGCTTTATCTAAATCTCCTTTGAGCTTTGTCTAGCTTTTTTGAATGAAAATGTTCTTGTTCATGTTTCCTTTCCCTGTCTTCCTCTCCTGCCACTCCACTCCCCATCCCCTTCTATCTCATTGGGTCTCTTTGTTCGTTTCTGTATCATCCCCTCCCTCCTCCTCCCATAATATTCTTCACCATATCTTTCTGATCTCTCTGTGATTAGCAAATGAGAGACCGTTTTTATTGCTGAATATTATTCTTAGTGCTAGGACTTCTGAGAATCTCTCCTTAATGGCCATGTCTTATTTCTGACCTGACTGTTATTTATCTTCTTTGACCAATGTAAAGCTTGGTATGGTCTTGAAAGGGAGGCATAGTTGAATTATAAAACTCTCCTGTTTGGAGTTGTATTGCATTGAAAAGGGCTGCAAACACTTTCATAAGTTGTAGTCCTGGTTCACCTAACCAAATAAAGTAGTAATATGATCGTTGTTTTGAATAGATACAGATTAGATATCCTTGTGATCTGTGAAAAACTTTGATCTGTTTATACAATTTATTTTCTAACATTACAAAAATGTATCACCAACAGGTCGGTTCAGATTTTGTCCGTGGATAATTAACAGTCTCTTTAGAAACCGGGAACATGACTAAAGCAAGCTGTTCTTCTGTTTTTAGGAAATGGAATTTCATCTAAGTTTCCTCTGTCTGTCATGTCAGACGTTTGTTATTGTTTTTTGCTTTTCAGATCCTCTTCCTGAACTTTTTTTTTTTTTGAAGCTATTGTATGGTAGATTTTTCTTGGCATGTTACTTTCTATTGATTATGTGTTTGTTTGTGTGTGATTCAAGATGATGTTTCATGTGTGTGATGGATTGTAAACCACTAGGAAAACAGCCTGTTTATTTTTAAAATTTTAGCTAGAACAACCATATAGTTACTGGAAAGAGGAGGTCCACACTGATTTTGTTTTTGGTCCTGATTGACCTACCTCTTGATATCCTAAGGAATACCATGCTAATTATCACCAAAGGCAAACAGATGTTAAGGAGGCTGTGGAGGCTTTTCTGTGTTCACTTTTCTCTCCTGTCACGGGCTGAGGAACTCTCGAAGAGTGGGTTTGTTTTTGTTGGGCAAGCACACAAAAGCCCAGATGCTTCTCCACACTGGGCTGAGCTCTGGAGGCCCTCCAAAGTGGGTGACCCTTTCCACCTCCTGGTTTCCATTTTCCTGCCACTCCCACAAGCTGGGTGGTATGTACCTGCTCCCTGGAGGCCCCCTTTGTATTGCCTTTTTGTGGTTGAGAGGAGGGAGTATCCCGAATCCTTGAAGCCTTCCAGGCCCTAGACAATCTGGCAGGCTCATCCATCACTGCTGCCTTGGTTGTAGCACTGACTGAGCCACCCCACACCGCCTCTGGATGATGATATCCTGGGGAGCATTAGCCTGCTGCCCATTCATTCTTTCCTTCCTTCCTTCCTCAGAGTGTGCCTCAGTGACCCAGGCTGGCAGCTCCTCTCCTTGGGACCAGGGTATTTAGCAGGGCTTTGTGCCAACCAGAAGCTTTCAAGAGAAAGTGTGAGGCCAGGCTAGATAAGAAAGAAGACAGAGAAATCCCTCAGAGAAGACAAACAGCGGTGGGAAAGGGCACAGCAAGTGTTGGATCACATAGTGCTGTTTATCTGGCAATGTTTGTGGATATTTAATTAAGGTTCTTACAAGCCACTGTGGTCCAGTACAGTGTAAGGACATGGCTAAGAATAGTTATTTTGAAGCTTTATACTATGGTGGTATCTCAGGTACAGGAAAAAATTAATACAAGCAATGATGTTCATCAGGTAGTAGGAATTCAAAGAAAGTAAAATACAACAAAGTATCATAATTGCACATCTAGTAAATAAAAAAATTCTTTCGTATGCTCTAACTTCTTCAATTTGGAAAACAGAACAAACCAGCTCTGACACGCATACTTAAATAGATCAGGAAACATCGCCCTGTCGTCCAAAACATTGTTGTTAGGAAGAAGGATTCATGATATTTGGGCTCGCCCACATGAAATGAACATTACAAAGGACCCTGTTTTGTATTGGGGCCCTTTTTATTGTGCTTTCTTAGAGCCAGGACGAGGAAGTGTGATGATACCTTGACTTGTTCATTTTTCAGGGGCAGATGACGGTCTATGCGAAGTTTGGCAAAAATGTTTACCTTCCTAAAGATGCCGAGTTTTACTTCATTTATAACGGATCTCATCAGAGACACATTGTGATTGCAGAGCGCACGGAGGATAACGTTCTCCAATCCAGCGTTCCAGGTGAGGTGTCCTCTTTATTGTGCAATTGAAAAACCTGTCTGTGAGCATCTTCATGGTGCTCCAAGGTGGGATGGGTATAAGTGAGAGCGTATGTGTGTGCGAGAATGTGTGCTTGTGCATTTGTGTATGTGTGAGTGTGTGTGTATGTGTAGATAAGGAAGAACACCCACACTGGATTATCTCACATCTGAGCCGCTTCCAGCTGTGTCTGCAGCTCCCTGAGCAGCCCAACTTAGACTTACCCTCCAGGTTGGGGGTGCCCTGGATGCAATCCCGTGGAGGAGACGCTCTGTCTTTGTATTGCTGCCTGCAGCCCCGGGGCCGTGGCCAGGGGCAGCTCAGACAGATCTGAGATACTTGACAGTGGTCTTCGTTCTCTCTTCTTCATTCTCCTGTGGTCAGTCCAGCAGCCGCTCTCTGCTTTGCCCCTCTGGGTGGCAGGGGTTCCTTCCTTGGCAGCATGTCCATCCAGACGCTTCCCTGCTGGATCTCAGCTTCCAGAACTGTCTCTTCCCACCACCAAAATGTTCACATTCTGAAACCTGTAATTCTCCCAGCTGTCTTCAAGTACCACGGTGACAGATGACAAATTAATGTACCATGTTAATGTGTTATCATGAAGTAAGAGCCCCTCCTCAGGTACAGTTGTTCTGTATTTTCATTGGCATGTGGGTTGTACATCTGAGACATCAAGCTGTAGACTAAAGGTGCAATTAAGATGCCATTACCTGCAGGAAAGGAGGGTTTGTGTTGTTTTTCTTGTTTGTTGATTGGTCAGTTTTAACTGTGGGTCTCTTAGGCCTTCTTAAATTGTATCATAGAGGGAACCTTCAATGTTTTAATAGGTAAGACTGGCCTCATTTTTAAAAGAAAAATGTTTCTAAGTGCTTCTGTAGTATATCTGTTGCATGTGGGAAGAAGGAAGACAGGAAACATGCAAACACAGACATAGAGAATTGTAGTGATGTACAAAGACCTTTCAGACCTACCTGGGTTTGGTCACTGAATCAATCTATTGTGCAATTTCTGGGACTTTGGGCAATTTTAAGCACTTCTCTCTCAGGCCCAGTAACTCCCATCCTCATAAGAAAAAAAAGTCAAACCACATTAATGGCACAGAGTTTTACTGGCTGCTAGTCTCTTTTGCCTCTCCCTTTTGCTTTGGCATTTGCATTGATGTTTTTGCTGCATTTAGCTTGGCCCTCTTTTCTTGGTTTCTCTCTTTTTTTTATCAAGCCTCTTATAAGAGAAAGAATAAAAATAATAACTAAAGTGCCACTCCTAACATCAAAACTTCTGTCTTTTTCTTTACTTGCATGTAAGGGTGAACCTCCTTCCCATTCCTTGTGTGTTACAGAAAATCTTTTTTGATTATATTGTGGCCTGCTTAGAAGCGAGGGTTCTTACCTTGATTTTAACAAACTCACTGCAGACAGTTCCAAATTTCTGAATCTTACATTTTCCCGGATACAGCTTTGCCAGGGTACCTTTCCGAAGTATGTACAGTAGTTTTCTGTAGTATATAGTGGACGTGTGTGGTCTGGGGGTAGGGGCTGCACTCTGTGCTGTACCATTGGACCACTTTAAAAAGGCAATGATGTGAAAATAGCAGTAGCTCTTGCCTGGCAAACCTGGGACGCTCTTATTCCTTGAAGCCTGGCAGCATAGCTTCTGGGGAAAAGCTTTGGAGGATAAGGCAGAGCAAAGATGATTTGCACCCATTAGCCGTTTGCTTGGGGGCCAGTGGTGGCTGAATGTTAACCCTTCTTCTGTCCAGCTGTTAACATCATGATCACAGAGGTTTGGTGGTAGTAATTCCTGGACGTTCTGCCAAGGACAACATAAAAACATACCTGGGTAGAAGTTCACCAACCTTGGTAAAATGGAAGGAGAGTGTAAGGAGGAGGGACGGGTAGCAGGATTAGGTGACCACCCAACAGAAGTATTAAGAACGTCTACAAGACAGAGAAGCCATTCTCAGAAGTGGTGGTGGGCCAATGAACAGTATATATAATGTTTCTGTTGAGTAGTGTTTACCCACCCTACTCACGTTCAAAAGAATTCTGAGGGACTAGGGTAAACTTGTGTAACTTTGTGGTGCTACCTTATAAAACTATCACCTAAATAAATATATAAAAACGTATGACTCAGAAGGAAATGCCAGAACAGGAAAGGGCAAAGGCCTTTAAGACAACAAACTTGAATTTGGTGGTTGGGTAGAAGTTCAAGGTGAAGCTATGCCAAATAACATTGGTAATGATAGGAAAGCAGCCCTGAAATGGTCAGAGCTCATAAAGGTCAGTTTGAAAATCAGGAGTCACTGGAAGGAGATGGGGTCAGTGTTAATTTGGACCCACAGGCTTGGCAGCATTTAAAGATAATTGGCCGCATTTCCTTTCTGCCTTGCTCTCCTGGAGCGTGTGGTATGCTCAGGCCAAAGCTCTGGACACTGCGAGAGCATTTTCTGCAGACTCTGGGTGAACTGTTCACTATCTTGTCATCCAGGCCACAGGCTTCAGGAGACGGTGACGGTGTCTGTGTGCCTCTGCTCGGAAGGTTACTCCCCGGTGACCATGGGCTCTGACTCCGTGACCTATGTGGACAATGTGGCCTGCAGGCTGGCTCGCTTGCTGGTCACCCAAGCCGATCGCCTCACAGCCAGTAGCCACCAGACCCTGCTGACCCCATTTGCCCTGACGGCGGGAGCATTGCCTGCTCTGGACGAGGAGCTCGTGCTGGCTCTGACCCATCTGGAGTTGCCTCTTGGGTGGACTGTCTTGGGAAATTCTTCACTTGAAGGTGGGTCCTTACCAGGAAATTAAGATGTCTCCTCTCTATGTCAAGTTCAAATGTGCCTTACAATTTGTTGCCTGTTTGCCTGGATGGGTTTTCCTGCCTACTTTTGACCTGAGCCTTGCACTGATCAATCTGGGATCCCTGACTTTCTGAGCCACTCATCTCTGGGCTGATTGATGCCACTCTGTTCCAGGGGGTGAAGAGCTTTTCTCAAGGAGGGAAGGACTGTTTCTTTGTGGCAGGCTCTTGAGCCAGCTGCTTTGGGCTGTGGCTCCGCTTCCTTTGGTATGTTTTCTTGCTGTAAGAAGGGGATATTGGTGTCCTATTTCCAAATAGGTAGAGTCATTGAGCAAGGAAGAACGTGCAGCCAACTCTGTGGAACACTGAGAAGAAATGTGGCCATGCAGGAAATGTAACCAATGCATTGACATCTTTGAAAATGTCAGTGTCACTTGACAGCATTCATATTTACTATATTTATACTAACTTTTGGAGTTACTTCTGTATGCCCCTTCTTTACTAAAAGACTAAATAGACTCTTAATATCATTAAATACACTCTTAAAACCGTTTGGAATCTGTGTGAACAAGATATAGATGTTGTATATAAGCTCATACTATGCATGAGGCTACACTGTTCAACAGATACTACTTATGGTGATTACAAATAACATAATTTTATTGGAGATAGAACTATTGCTCTGTATTTTATTGGACACAATCATGTACTATTGCTGTTTTTCTGTATTCTTCCTATGACTTTAGGTTTGTGGTTAGATGATGCTGTCTTTAAGAGTTTCTGCTTCCTGATAAATTCTGGTTACAGGTTGGTTTACAGTTGATCAGGGATTAAGATTAAATGAACTACTCTAGGTAAAAGGGGTATGATTTTTTTTTTAAGCAGAATCAATCATAAGGTCATAAGCCACAATCAGAGAGGATCTCCATTTCTTTCCTTTATTAGGGTTATACTTAAACTCTCCTGGCACTTAAGGATGTTTCTTATTTCTTAAGACCTTGGATGAAAGAAGTCATCCGTGCCTGAATCCCATGTGCTGCGCTTAGCTGTGTGGCAGCTGACTGATACGAATGAAGGGGTGGGCTTCCTGAGGGAGTGGATGGTGTCTCTTTTGCACACCATTATCCCCAGGGACCTAGCGAAGAGCTTGGCACATAACAGGTGCTCAGGAAGTACTTGAATGAATGAGCTGTGTATCCTGAGACCTTTAAGGAGTTGCACATCCTAGATATTGCTATTGTAATTCTCCTGTATGTATAGAAGGAAAAAAATGTTTTCTGGCTAAGCAACTTTATTCATATGTATATACACACATATATTCATATATTCATTGGTGTGTATACATATATTCATTCATATGAGTGTATATATACATATGTATCTATCTATCTATCTATCATCTATCTATATATTATATACTTTCTGGCTAAGGAACTTCATTTGCTTAAGCCTCCTGGCTTTTAAAACAAATTTTATCAATAATATTAGAGGGTATTTTATATTTTGGAAGGCAGACTGATTTTGACAAAGACATAAAGCTTTCATAATTTCTCACTAGTCACCATGCTCAAAGACATAAGTAAAGAGCCTCAGAGCCTCATGGAGAGGCAGGTGCAGGTCAGCGAGAGGGCTACTTTCCTAGCACAGCAACTCTCTCAGCATAGCAGGTTGGACTCTGCAGTGGTTCAGTCTGTGCCTCTGCAAAATGATAAATTGTTGAAAGTTATGGAACTTCATAATTTCCTATGAACAGCTTAAACTAAGAACCTTCAAAGTGGGATTCATGTTATCCACATGCTGTATTTATTTTTCATCCTAAAATTTAGAAATAAGATTTCATAATCTTCAGTCTGTACATTGACAGTAGTATATGCATACAATTTTCTGGGTTTGGGGCATATGTGCAATTATTTTTGCTGACAGAGATGCATAATCAAATAAGTTTGGAGAAAACTGGGCTAGCCACCAAATTGCCAAGGGTTATCTTATTGCCATTTTCATTGATGTTTGGAGATGTGTTCTTGTTTTCCAAGCCTCCATCTGTCATGACCCTTTGGTTTATCCATATCCTTATAACAGACAGATTTATGTCACCAAGATATATAAAAGTATATATTGTGTAGATATATGTATTTTCATGAGAAAAATTGGAGCAGTTGCTTTACATGGTGAGACATTGTATTCTATTGGAAAGCAATTCTAGTGTAATACTCATTAAGATTATATGCCAAATCCTCGCCCAGTTGCTTCCTGTCTCTGAGATCATCTGGGCAAGTTATTTTTGTTCTGATGCCACGGTTTTAATTTCTAAAATGAGGCATAATAGTACCCACCTCATTGGCTTGTTGCGATGGTTGAATTAGTGTTTGGTGAAGCTTCTACAACAATGTCTGAACATACTGAGTTCTCAGTAAAAGTTGACTTTCATGTGTATATGTGAATGGATTTCTGTGTATAGAGAGTAGATTGTATGTACATATGTGGAAAACAAATTACAATTGGTCTGGGCAACTGAAGCTACAGGCAAAGGACAAAATCTTGATATTGCAAACAATTCCTTGAAATTTCTAGACTTTCTCTAAGAACAGTTTGTAGTACTTGAGGTAACATTGCTTGCAGCCTAGACTTGTAACAGAACTTCTCTACAACATCAGTGTTGAGGGACAAGGTTAACACTCCTTTTTCTTTTCAGTCCTCTGATTAGATCAGTTCCATCCCCCTGTCTGCTAGTTTGCTGATCCTTTCTTCCACTTGATCTAGTTTGCTGTTGAATTCTTCTTTTGAATTTTTCATTTCAGGTATTGTATTCTCCGGCTCTGTGATTTCTGTTTGGTACTTTTTAACATTTTCTGTCTCTTTGTTGAAATTCTCACTTTGTTCATGTGTTGCTGTCCTGACCTCAGTGAGCATCTTTGTTATTTTGAACTGTCTATCAGATAAGTCACTTATTTCCATTTCATTAAGATCAGTTTCTGGAGATTTATCTTGTTCTTTTGTTTGGAACTTATTCTGTTTCTCCATTTTCCTTGACTCTGTTTTGGTTTCTGTGCATCAGATAAAAGAGCCACCTCTCCCAGTCTTGACAGACTGGTCTTGTGTAGATGAACCTTGTCAGTCATCCCAGCCCAAGCTCCTGGTTGCCTCTTAAATCTTTGTGCTAGTCCAAGTTGCTGTCTTTGTTCTTAGTGGCTCCCAGTAGTAGAGGGCGTACCAAGACCCATCAGTGTCCTAAGGGGGAGGATCTCAGTCAGCACCTAGATGCAGGCTGATTAGAAGGAATAAGCTGGCAAAGTATGCAGTCAAATCCCTTCCAGGGAAAGACTGGAAGATGGGTGTTTTTGGCTTGCTCCTCTGTGCAGAACCTTGGGGGGATGGTTGCAGCAAGTACTTATGTGTACACCCATTAACAACTGCTTCTTTATCCACCGCAGTCCTGTGGGACTCCTGAATGCAAGCCCTATTGGCTGTCAATGCCAGGGGATCTGGGACCTGTCTCTTGAGTGACAGCCATAAAAGCAGCTCCTTCCAGAGAGATACTGGTGACCTGGCTTTATTGTTGGAGTGGACTGGAGCAAGGGAGTGGGGGAATTGCCAACTGGTTTCCTTGGGGTCCAGGGAAAATGACAGCCAGCCCCTAGATGCGTTCTACTTAGTTGCTGGACCCTCGGGCAGCAGCTTATAAAGTATGAAGTCAAATCTCTTCCAGGGAAATACTGGGAGATGGGTGTTTCTGCCTGCTTACTCAACACTGAGCCCTGGGGAGACAGCCTGGGTGCCTGCTTATATGCCCATCTAGAGCTGCTGCTTTATTTGCTCTAGTCCTGTGGGATTCATGGGTGTAAGTCCTGTTGGCCTTCAGAGCTAGGCGTTTTGGGGGCCCATCCCTCAGGTGGGAGCCTTAAAAGTTGGGGTGCTACATGTATGGTGAAAACCCTTGATTGCTCAGGGAAAAGTTGGGAGTTGGAGGTTCCCTCCTGATTGTATGGCGCTGAGCTGGGGGTGGGGTTTATGGCAAGAGTGTGTCTCAGCCTTTCCTACCCACGTGAGTATGGGTATTTTCTCATCCAGTCCTATGTGTGGGAGTCATTGAGCTAGTGACTGGATTTCTCTCAGTGGGAATTGCTCTGTGTGTAGCTGTACATTTGGTACTTCCATGGGAGGAGGGAAGTTCAGGAGTCTCCTATGTCACAATCCTGGTCCTTTCCCTTCAATGTAGTAAAGTTATAACCTAAGCCGTTTAGAATCTCTTACGAGCTCAATGCATCTTTTTTTCAGCGTACATATTTTATTAGTGTTGCTTGTCTTTGAGGCAGATAAATTACATTAGCAAAGTGGGAAATAAACTGTGGCATGTGGCCCACTGGAGTTTATCATGTGTTAATGGTAGGGGCATCGTAAATGGAAAACAGTTTTTTTCCCTAGTAGTTATTTCTCCTAAGACCTGTCCAAAAACTATTTAAAACCTTACTATTCACATTTATTTAAAATTCTTTGTATTTATCTATGTTTTTTAGAGGGGTACAGAGGATGTTACAGAATGAGTAAAATTGATTTCTGTAATGATTTTGTCGTGGAAGAGTCTGATGGAAGCCTTACTATGAAGCATTACTGTATTTCCTTGCATTTTATAATAAATCGCTTATTTTCCTTTCTTTTCAAACACTAAGAGTTATCAGGAAGGCCTGAGAACCTGTAGAAGGGCCAGAATCTGAGCAGAGTATTGTGTCTTATGAAGAAAAGCAGAGCCTTTCCTTGGCCCTGCATCTTACCCATCATTACTCACAATGCAACTAAGTTACTCTCCTAGGGAAGGAAATATCCTGTGTTTTATTTAATTTTGTGCCATAAATAAAATTGGATTTCTGTTTCATAAAATTAAACTCATTCTTTCTGTGAAATAGCTTTTATGATAAAAGCTTCTGCAGGGTCTCAGTGCCTCACATTTACAGTAAAACTTGAAGTAGTAATATATTATCCCATAAAATTTCATGATTAACTTTTTTGTTCTGGATTTTTTGCTTGTTTGTGTTTTGGACAGAAATCTTTTCTCAGAGATTGGCATAATTTTGACAATTAGGTTAACTGGCATAAAATAATCTTTTTTTATTCTGTTGGTGCTCAGATAACTTGAGTTAAAGTCTTCCCTTCCTGCTCAATCAAATTATTTCCTATCACTTGTGTGTCCAGAAGCCTGACGTGGCTGGCAAGCACCAAACTTGCCATCACCAGTGGGGAGGCTGCAATTTGAGTAAAGATCCCAAAGGGACTACAAATGCCATCTCGGAGGACTGATGGCCTTGCCCCTGAACATCGTAACTCCTCTCTCAACCTATGGAATTAGGTAGAGCTTGTCTTGAATATGCGTTCTGATTGAAGGAAAAAAAGCCCCTTTACTTAAAAAAAAGGTCATATAAAGTCTCTCTCTCACAGCATATATTTACACTTACAAACCAATATGTAGCAACAATTTGCAGATTCAAGACATTTTCTGCCAAAGTAAATTACTGTTGTGAAAAATGAGTTTAGACTTTTCTGCAGGTCTCTAGGTAAAAGTACTTCATATGTGCAAAGGTCTCCTTAATAGGCAGAAAGAAGTCCTTTGTTGTGGAAGAGATAGAACTCTTCATTAATTACACCAATTATAAAAACATAGCAACCTGTTTTTCAGCTTTATTGAGATATAATTAACATATTTGTGCATGTTTAAGGTATACAGTGTGTTGATTTGGTGCATTTATATATTGCAAATGACTACCACCATAGCATTAATAACTCCTTACCATCACATAATTACCATTTCTTTTTTGTGGTAAGAACATTTAAGAAAGGTGGCACCATGAATTGAATCTGTAGGGCAAATACATTAAAATTTTTTATAAAGCAAAGAAAATATCTGTTAGATTGCTTTATCAAGTTTAAAGAGTTAAACTATATTCCTGTCTTTATAGTTGGTTTTATAAGTGGAAGAAGTTTTTAGGGTAAGCCAACTGAGCTTTTGCAACTTCTCTGCAGGGCTGTCTTGGGTACACAGCCAGTGTATTTTGGGCGCTGGCTTCTCATTCTGTAGTTGTATAGTTGGTTGGAGAACTGTCCTCAAAGAGAAGCAATGGATGGAACGGGTAGGACCCACTGAGAACAACTTAGAGAATGTATTATTTTAATGATGAATTCCAAATATCAGATCAAGAGTATGCTCCTTTCCTTGCAAGTAACACCAGTGGAGTTATAGCAACCAGAACATATTTAAACTTGAATCCAGAAATTTGAGAAATGGTGCATTGGTTGCAGAATACATGTTGTAAGGGCAAGTCCAAGTAGTAACTGTAGTAACAAGTCACAGTGTAATGAGTGGTGACTTAAAGGAGAAGGAGAAACCTCATCAGGGGCTATAGGTTTAATGGATAAGGACCGCTGTTACTAGGAAGAAGGGTGGTTAGCATGATGCTGTGCTTTATTAGTAGGGTCTTTATAAATTCCCTTTGAAGGAGAATGTTTTTCTCTACTTTACAACTAATGGGGGAAAAAGGAAAAGAAATGCAGTCGACCAAAAGGACTTAGAAAGTTTATAAGAATGGGGGTTATTCAGCAACTGTTAAATGTGTCTTAATAGTTTAGTGTTCCCTTAAGGAGTTTGAAGAGCAATCGTAATATTGCTTATCTGCAGGAAACGCCATTAAGTGAGAAGTAACAGTTCATTATGAGAGACTCAGTGGGAACTGCCAGTTTTCTGTGACATCTACATTTTGCTTCAAGCCACATACCCGGAATCATCACCTTCTTTCTAGGCAATGAGAGAAGGCAATGTGTGGGCCCGCAATATTTGACAGAGGGAAATATCTGTTTATCTTTCCTTCAGTAGAGGAAAGAGATCTGTAACCAGGAAGAGGCAGAGTTTGTTTAACACTTGAAATGGAGCTTGGCTGTTGTTTTTATCCTTGAATACAGTCTGCCAGCTCTAGAAATCGAAAGGAAATAGAGCAAGGCCCTGTTGGTTGGTCCCCACCTGTGCCATGTCTTGTTAGCCAGGGAATGGTACATTGGATTAGAAGACTTGCGTGCTGTCCCACAGACTATGTGAAATGTCAGCTTTGTCTTTCTGCCCCAAAGCTTTGTCCTGCACCGAAAGTTTGAGATAACATCAGCTGATGTCCTACCAGTGGGTAGGAAACCCATAAAGGATAGATTTATTACAAAATACAAGTTCTTAGGTTTTTTAAAAAATTTTGGAGGAGTTTTAAAATTAATGCATTATGGGTATTGACTAAGTCTGGGATATATGTTTTTCTTGGAAATCTTGACATTTTTCAAGCAGTTGTGTATACACTCAGTATTACTTTCTAGCCTTCTGGCACTTCTGATAGTACCTGGTGGGACAGACATCTCCACACTTTCTTTTCTGACATTTAAAGCTGGTATTATATTCCTTCAGTTGCTAAGGTAACCCACTGGATGACTGCTAGTGGTGGAGAGAATGTTCTTTAAGACAGGTCCTATGGTAAATGGGTAAAATTGTTTCATAATACTTAGCCATGCATATGCACACAAATTTGCATCATTTGTGAAATTTTAAAATCCTTAACCTAAAACGGGTTTCTCTATCTTCCGTTTCTTTTTTTAGCTTTTCATTTTTAAGGAATAGGTTTTTCTGGCAGTAAAGAATTTAACACAGAATTGACCTCTTAAGGAAAAGGACTTTTTTCCCCGTGTCAAATCATTTGGACTTATCCTGCAGTTAAGTCAGTCAACTCTCATTAAGCACCTTCTCTGTTTAAGGCACTATATTTTAAAGAAGAAAAAGCAGCTTAAACTTTTCCTTAAAAGTTAAGCCTCCTACAGGGCACCAATGGTACTGAGACTGGAGTAGAGAATTACGTATTCACTCTCACACATGAGAAATAGAGGATAGGGTTCTATTCAGGTTATTTTCAGGTTATTTCAGGTTATTTTCTCCCTCTCCCAAAATTTTCAAGGAAAAAAAAAATGTAAATGGAAGCTTTTATTTTCAAACACCCATCCCTAATATGCTTCCCAGCGGATTCAAGAAAGTAGAAGGTTTTGAAATTTACCTCTGGGTGGCAGTGTTCCATCCCTGGCTCTTCTCCTCTGGGAACCCTTCAAATGTACAGGGCAGTTTTGGGTTGCACACAGGAGACTAAAATTGAATTTGAAAATGACTGTAGCTGAGGATTCTCTTAATACTTACCTTGAGTAAAAAAGTTTAACTTTTTGCTGTTTTCATAGATTTCTTTAATAGGATTTGAATGCTGGCAGCTGTCCTTGTACTACTTTATTTAAAAATTAAATAAAATACTGGTTTAAAAACTACCAAATGCTTGGAGGTTAAAAGGCTGATGGTTGAAGATGGGTGGGAGAGGCCTGGCAAAGGGGGCGGGCAGTGAGCCAGAAGTGATGAGATAATCCTAGGGAAATGACCAACCCTGTGTCCTGGTGCAGCACCCCTTTTACTTGGCCCCAGTGAACTTTACAAGGCCTTGTCTTGACTCTTTCAAATATGGGCCTTGATGTGAGCATGAGGCTATATAGGTAGAAGCCTATATCTTCTGTAATTCTACCCTAGGTTTTAGTTCATAATGATTCTCACATGCCTACTTTCTCTTCCCCACATCTATAGCTGGAGCAGCTTTTATTTTGCAGGTTTGTCATGAGGGTGTGTGTGTGTATGTGCATGTGGAGACAGATGAGGCCAACATCTGGAGAGTGGGGTGCAGGCCTGAGCCCTGAGGATTGGTGAGGCTTAGTTTCCTTCTGCGTGCTTTTCCCGACTCTCAGCTTGTTGATTTATTCAAGTTCTATCTTTTCTGCCCTTCTTTTCTTGGGTTTGTCTTTTATCTAATTATCTTTGCCTAATTGGAAGCATAACAGTTAGGAACTTGAGTTTTAAAGGTAGAAAAGCCTGGGTTCAGATCCTTGATGCTCCATTTACTATCTGAGTGAGCTTGGGCAATTGCATAATTGTGTCAAGCCTCAGTTTCTGCCCCTACCTTGTTCAGTGCCTGTCAGGATTAAATGAGATAACACATGTAAGTTGCTTAATAAATGTTAGATGGAAACAGTAAATATAAAGTCCTTGTAGTCATTGGCACCTAGCAAGAATGAAATAAAGGTGCATGTTGTGGTTTATTTTCCTTCATGGGTAACAGCTGCCATCTGGACTTCTAATTAACTTTTCCCAACCTTCCACCCTCACTCTTACCCCAGGTAGGCTTCGTCTTATACATTGACTTCCTGTTTGGTTTATCCCATTTATCTTCTCCTTCTCTCACCAGAATATCCCTTCCTGAGTGTGCCCCTGTGCTGAAGGAGGGGATAAGATCTCCCACTAAAGTTGTAGCTCATACCCACAAAGTTTAGTATTTCTCAATCTCGGCTTGGCTGTTTCCTGGTTGTGCTTGAATTCAGAATCCCAATGCAAACTTCAAAAGGCCATTTCCAAGATATGATGAGTCTGTGCTTTTTCTTCTTGTCAATAATAAAGTTAGACTGCAGTGTATTTTCATTTGTCACCCAAACAGAACAGGGTTCCTGGAGGGTCACTTGGAAGGGTGCCTGGGAATTCCACAGGCTCACCTGTGCTGTGAGGGGAGAGCAGAAGAATGCCCAATGCATAGTATGCTGTCAACAAATATCTACTGAATGAATTAATGGTAGATGTAAATCAGAGCCTTAGAGAAATATTAACAAATGAAAAAAATTCTATTGTACAGGCTGGAAAAGCTGGTATGACATAATTGCTGCTTATGGCACCTAATGACCGCCTGCTGCCCAAGCCATGGGGCTGTAGCACATTTGTCTTATGGCACGTCTGGTGTCTTTCATTTTTTTTTTTAAATAAATTTATGTATTTTATTTATTTATTTTTGGCTGTGTTGGGTCTTCGTTGCTGTGCGCGGGCTTTCTCTAGTTGAGATGAGCAGGGGCTACTCTTCATTGCGGTGCGCGGGCTTCTCATTGCGGTGGCTTCTCTTGTTGCAGAGCATGGGCTCTACGTGCACGGGCTTCAGTAGTTGTGGCTCGCGGGCTCAGTAGTTGTGGCTCGCGGGCTCTAGAGTGCAGGCTCAGTGGTTGTGGTGCACGGGCTTAGTTGCTCTGCGGCATGTGGGATCTTCCCGGATCAGGGCTCGAACCCGTGTTCCCTGTATTGGCAGGCAGATTCTTAACCACTGCACCACCAGGGAAGCCCTGGTGTCTTTCATTGATGCAATTATAGTGCCTCTTAAGCACATAACTAGTTCCCTTAAATTATAACCAGAGGAAAATTGCTTGCAAATAGATCTATGTAGTGACTCTTTATTATATTTTTGTATTAAGAAGATAAGACAAATATGTATGAATGGTAAATCCCCCCATACAGCCTCTCTTAGTTCTTGAGACCCCTGTCCCATATGTTATTTTCGTTATAGTCTGCTGACAATCTTGGATACTAGGCTGAGCAGATACTCCTTTCCTTTTTTTAAATTTATTTATTTATTTATCTATCTAGCTATCTATTTATTTATTTATTTTTGGCTGCGTTGGGTCTCCATTGCTGCATGCGGGCTTTCTCTAGTTGCGGTGAGCAGGGGCTACCCTTCATTGCGGTGCGTGGTCTTCTCATTGTGGTGGATTTTCTTGTTGCGGAGCACGGGCTCTAGGCACGCTGGCTTCAGTAGTTGTGACACATGGGCTCAGGAGTTGTGGCTCACGGGCTCTAGAGAACAGGCTCAGTAGTTGCGGCGCACGGGCTTAGTTGCTCCGCAGCATGCGGGATCTTCCCGGACCAGGGCTCCCCTGCATTGGCAGGTGGATTCTTAACCACTGCACCGTCAGGGAAGTCCCTCCTTCTTTCCTTTTACAGATCAAGCAACTTAAAACTTGAGAATTCAGTGGTCTTTCCAAAGCTACGTCCCTGTAAGTGTTCAACTCCAGATATTTCAGCTATTTAATCTGCTTCCATTGCACTACACAGTGTTGTGTCTGGCTTCTTAATATCTTGTGTTGTTGTCCACGTTGTATAAGTCACTCTGGAAACGTCCCCAGATTGTGAAAGCCAGAAATTGTATTACCATCTTTGAATTCTGGTAAGGACTTTTTAGTGTTTCAGCTGATTTAGTACTAGTTTCACAAGGTAAGTATAACCAACCTATATGAGGTACAAAATCCATGAAGTGCATTCCAGTACTGTATATCAAAATGTGAATTTTCTGGAATGATTGTGTGTGTGGTTGGTGTTTTCCCAGATTTTCAGTCAGGAGTTGCTGTAATCTGAGTGTCTCAAATGTGTCTGATGCAGAGCAGACGCTTCGGGAAGCTAAAACCTGCCATTATGCTTTTTCAGTCCTCTTCTATCTTTTGGCTATATGATCCCACCATGCCTCACATTGCTATTGTGCTCCAAGGGACGTCCTGTTTCCATATCTTTCCTATGAGTGTGTTTATATTTGCAGTTACTATCCTAGACTCACCAACCTCCGATCTTCCGTATGGAAGGCTGATTTGTTTATAACACACCAAAGCCCCGATCAGAGCTACCCAAAGGGAAGATGCCATAATATACAACTTCTCCTCCCGTTCTCATTAAGAGTGCTGAAAAATATCAGAGATTGTGTGTGATGCTCATGCCAAATACTGTCTTCCACTCTCCATGTAAATTTTTGCTAATATTTTTTTCATTCTCTTTCTGCTCATCATTTTTGTATTTTATAAACATCTGTAAACTTTCAAATCATGATACATGATGTAGGTTGATTAACCTGTAGAGCAGTTTCCTTGTAGGTCAGATAGTTTATTTATTTCTGTTCACACTCTTTGTGTAAGCCTAGAGCTATAGTTTATCAGACAGGATTTCACGGGCAAGATATTTATTTTATTGCAAACTAAAGTGGGCTGGCCATGTGCTTCCCCTTTGTGTCCACGGTGCCTGGCATATGGTAGTAGTTTGACTCAATGTTTGTCTGCTCAATGACTTAGATGCACAAATTGAGACCTCTATGAATGTATATGTGGCTTTGGAAACCAGAGCAGAACTTATTTTAATTGATAGGATTTATTTTTTTAATTCATTAAAAAAATGAATTAAGAAATATATTTTGTTCATAAGCTTACAGGGTTGAATACATTTCAGTGGCTCTACTCAGGAGTTATGAAATATTAGTAAACCTTACAAAGTAGAAGGACTTCTGAATTAACTTGTTTAAAAATAACATTTGCTTCTAGATTATTGTCCCCATCACAGTTTTAGTATTTTGCTAAATGTTTAAGGCCGTATCTTGGCTTGGCAGCAAGTGATGTAGATTAAAAATAACTTGTAAAAGTCACAAACTTTTTTTGGTCTTATTCGTTGGTGAAATTTGCTAGCTAATAAAATCTTAAGAGATGATTGGAAAGACAGTGGTATAAAAAGGAGGCATAGATATGGATTTTGTTAACCAGATGTTTAAAGTAGCAAATCTCAACCCTGGCTTTTACTTAGAATCACTTTGGAATCTTTAGAAAAGATTGATGCTTGGGGGGCACTTCCCTGGTGGTCCAGTGGTTAAGAATCTGCCTTCCAATGCAGGGGACGCGGGTTCGATCCCTGGTCAGGAAACTAAGATCCCACATGCTGCGGGGCTACTGAGCCCACGTGCCACAACCAGAGGGCCCACGTGCCGCAACTGCAGAGCCCACGTGCTCTTGGAGCCCGCGCACCACAACGAAAGATCCCGTGTGCCGCAACTAAGACCCGAAGCGGCCAAAAATAAATAAATACATACATACGTATTAAAAAAGACTGATGCTTGGGCCCTACCCTAGAATTTTAATTGTTTTGAGGAGGGCCTTGAACACAACTATGTGGGGGTGAATGGGAAGAGAGAGGGAGAGACATACAGACATCATTGGACCCCAGAAGTACCAACACCCCTCATTCTTTCCCAGCCACATTCAACTTTTTCCCCTTGGAGTTATTATGCTGACTTTTAGAGTAACCGTTACCTGGTTTTTCCTTATAGTTTTACTACCCACGTATTCGTATATAATATGGTTTGTTTTCACTTTTTAAAAACTTCATGTTAATTAAAACATATTCTGTGTATTCTTTTGTGACTTTTCCTCTTCAACATTATATTTCTTGGTTTCTTCTATATTGGTCTGTAATTCGTTTTTATTGTTAGAATACTTGTGTATGATTATACTGCAACTTATTCTATTGTTGATTAAGTGATTAATCAAGTGATTAAGATCACTTCTACTTTTGACCATTTTACATTTTTATGCATGCTTCCAGGTGCATACAAAGCATTGCCCTCACTGGGGCTTGTATCTAGGAGTGGAATTGCTCAGCTATAAGACATTAGTTTCTTCAAATTTATTAGATTATACCACAATGTTTTCCAAAGTGGGTGTATCAATTTACATTTCCTCTAGCAGTGCATGTGAGTTCCTGAGGCCCTGATAATTTATTTTTCAATCTTCCAGCCTGAATTTCCTGCTACCTTAAAGGCACAGTCAGACCTTGTGTAGGTGTGATAATGGTCCCAAGTTTGGACTGAACAGTACATAAAATCAGCTCCTTCAGTAACAACCAAACGGGCCACCCCTGCTCTTGTGCCTCAGGTACTCCGGAAAGACTCTTGGTCTGTGCTGTATTTCACGGATCTTTGATCCCCAAAGAGTCAAGGCAAGGATGAGTATTCCTAGGACCTTGGGTCTTTGACGTGACAGCCTCATTTTCCAGGCAGAGAAACTGAGGTGTGGCAGAGTGAGAGGCGTGGGCTTTGAGCCTCTCTGCCTGGCACAGGGACAGATGAGCCCCACTTTATGCCATGATGGGTATGTTGATTGAACGTCACAGCCTGCTGTTCCTTTTTGTGTCTGGGTGATCTTGCTCCCAGGATGGTACAGGTCACACCTTTGAAGGGTTTCCATTAGAGCAATTATTAGTAATTCTGCTTTAGTTACACTAGTTCAAATAACTCCTGGTACCAAATAAACAGGAAGAGACAAATTTATTTGGTTAAAAAACCCGTTCCTTTTAATTAAACACCCCCATGTCTACCAAATTGTAGAACCCCTTTCCACAGCTTGTTTTCCTGACTCCTGTTAAGAATCTGAAACTCTATAGCAAGCAGAATTATTTATATATGTCATGATGTTTCCTATTTCAAGCTGTTTGCCTGATTCTGGGCTCTGAACTTGTATACTGAGTGATAAAACTCTTTCTTAACACATTTGGGGCAGCCTTTTGTTTCTTCAAACATCAGAAGATCTTCTCTTCCCTGGATTTGGAGGGACGGAGAGGGGCAGCAGTGAGCACTCAGTCCCACATGTTTGCTGTCCTCTCGCATTGAACAGGATATGAGGATGGAGCCAGAAAGGAGAGAACAGGGAGCTGGGCTAGCAAACAGGCCTGGGAAGCTCTGCTGGTGCAGGAGTCGGGTTGGGTACAGTGAACTGCAGCCCAGGTTGGAGGGTATTTAGGGTCTTGCTCCAGGCACTATATATAGGGAGTGCCATATAAATGGTTGACACCGTACTGCCTTTATCAGTGGTATGATTTTAAAAGGGAACCCGAAAGGTTTAGGAACCGGGCCGCACAGCAGGAGGTGAGCGGTGGGCAAGCTAGCAAAGCTTCATCTGTCGCTCCCCATCACTCGCTTTACCCCTGAACCATCCTCCCCCTACCCCGTCTGTGGAAAAATTGTCTTCCACGAAACTGGTCCCTGGTGACAGAAAGGCTGTGGACCGCTGGTTTAGATGTTCCCTTTTGGTCGTATTTTTCTTGGAAAAAAATTGTATCTCGTATAACCATGGGCATTTCTCCCTAGGTTCAGACTGAGATCCATGACTTAGAAATTCCATCCTCATGTGGCTGGTTACAACCTCGTGCTTCATGCTGACTGGTACATTGGGCAGTGTACTCGTGTGTGTGTGTGTGTGTGTGTGTGTGTGTGTGTTGTTACCTGATCCTAACAAGTCTCTTCACGATTATTATTTAAGGAGGAAAAAAAGTGTAAATGTTACCAAACATGCCTTGTTCAGAATCTGTTAAGAGTAAAAACCTTACTTTCTAATTAAGTGAGTTTAAAGATCAAAGACTTAAAGGATAAAATAATTAAAGATAAGTTCTTTAATAGCCTTTAGAAGATAGCAAGTATATTAAACAGATGTCTGGTGGGGTGCACTGCTTTGTCTGTTTTCAGATGTCATTTTACTGAGGGGGGGTCTGTGCTGTGTCACACAGATGGATGATGGAGCAAATATACAGTGAAGTCTGTGGCATTTACATATTTGAAATATAATGCTTTATGCTCATTGGTCTAGATATAGAAATAGTATAAACCAACTAAAAATGTAAGCTAAGCAGTTTTCTTCTGCAACCATGTGCTGCGGAGTACTTCCTTCTGATTGTTTCAGACTAGAGTTTTGTTGGATGCTGGCTCCACACACATCACCATCACAACCTGCTGGTAAGACAAAGCTGAGTTTATTGCCGGCCTTGATAAGGGAGAACTCTGCCTCCATTGAGCCTTAGCAGAATCTTGAAGGGGGAAGGCAAGGTTGGGATTTGTTGAGAACTCGAAGTTTGGTTTAATGAGGGTCTTTGGATGCAGGGGAGGAGTGATGGCAAGGGGGTGTCAGGGAAGGGATTTTGATTAGGTTTAGATAAGGATCACGATATAGTAGTTAAAGACTGGTTTTGCGGCTTAAACTGTCAATGCTTCCTGCTAAAGAGTTGATGGGCCTTGAAGGAAGTTCCTCTGACGAACAGTCAGTCTTTGCCTAGGCAAGAGTCTCCTGGACCGGTGAAGTTATGCTAATGAAGACGACGGAATAGCAAAATCATATTAGTGTAGACGGTAAGCTGGGTGGAGAAGTAGGTAGTTTTTGTCTTCAGTGTCCAAGCTGTGTGGGAGTATGTACTTTGTGTTCACAGATTTTTCTCAGGAGGTATCAGAGGTAGAAAACTAAGAATGATAGATGCTCCAAGTAGCAGCTGTAGCCATGTATTAAAAGCTAACTGTCATGGGTGGTCATCAGGGAAAGAGCCATTGGTCATTTATTCTTTCAACGAGCAAATATTTATAGAGCACATACACATGCCAGGCACTGTGCTAGGATAAAAGACAGATAAGGTCCTACCCTGTTGGGCCTTCCACTCCAGCGTGATGCAGCGTCCTCTGGATCTCCTTCAGGTTACAGAGAGTCAATAACATTACTTAACTGGAGGGTATGTATAACTCAGATTCTTACTGAGTACTTACTCTGACAGATCTTGAGTGTTAGGATTTTCATGTTCAGTTGTTAAGACTAGGTTTGTTTTAAGGTGTGTCTTGATGTCGATGGAGCTCATGGGCCTAGCTTTTTAAAATGTAAGCAAATGTATTCTTTTACATGTTTCCAATGTAATGTTTATCATGGGCCAGCTGTGTTCCAGGCACTGAGTCATAATAGGAGAAATACAGGAGTACGAACTCTATACAAATTAGACAATTTAAACATACACAAATAATTGAGATTTTAGTAGTCAGTTGCCATTCAACTCAATAAATACTGAGTGACTTCAGTTTGCCTATACCATGCTAATGTTAGGAATAAAAAACTTCTAGGATGCCCTCAGCCTGTAAGAAGATACAGTCAGGAAACAACCATAAGACACAGCGGCAAACACCAACAGCAAAAACCCAGACACAAACCAAGCAGGAGCCCGCTAATCAAGGGGGATGTGAAGAGGCACAGGCCGAGTTTTTGAAGCAGAGCACTGGTGTGTGTGGCGTTGGCAACACTGAAATAATCCCAAAGCTCTAATAAATGGGTAGAAGTACGTCCACAAAGTTTGAGAGAGACCATGGACTCAGAGCCCATTTCTGCCCCAGCTGCTGACCTCTGAGGACAAAAAGTGGAAATGGAGGCTCCTGGACACTCTTGGCCTCTAGTAGCCTGTCCTGCTAGGGTAACAGCATCTCCTTAGAGGACACCTTGGAAATTGACGATGTCTGTTTCCAAAGGATGGTGTGCTCCTAGCACTTGTTTTCCATGGATGACCTCACTGAACATGAGTGAAAGGTGACGCAAACGTGCACCATAGTGCATAGAACAACATTGTACCAGTGATGAGCGAAGCTGCCTCCAGCACCTGCCTGACCTTGCACAAATCACTTGACCTCTCCACATTGGTAAAATGAGGTTTCTGGATTAGATGCTTTTGATCGTTCCTTCCAGCTCTGACATGTTTACTATTACTATTCTTACTTTGACAATCCCTTTGATGAAATATATAAGACAAACTTTTTAAATGAAGGAACTCATATTACATGTTTTTCTTTTCAGTTTCTCTACATAGAGAGTCTCTTCTGCATCTGGCTGTGAGATGGGGCCTTGCTAAGCTTTCCCAGTTCCTCCTGTGTCTCCCTGGAGGAGTCCAGGCCTTGGCTTTACCCAACGAGGAGGGTGCCACGCCATTAGACTTAGCTTTACGTGGTGGATGCTCCAAGCTGTTTGAAGACATCACAAAGTGAGTTTGGATACCTGATAGATTCTCTCTCAATCTGCTTCTCTGAAGTCTTCCAAGCATTATGGAAAAATTAAAATAACCAAACCACGAGCTAACATAGGTTTATATTTTACCATTAGTTCCCATCTATAAAGTACAGATATACATATCATACATAAACAGATATACAGATATATTTGGTATTCACATTTCATGGGGGAGAGGGAGTCAGGAAAAATGTCTTAAAAGGCTCCATGGTTGGGGGGCTAGCTATAAGAAGAAAAAAAGTTGGGAAACACTAGCCTAACCCCTACTTATCTTTCAGGTTTTCGCTTAAATGTCACTTCTTCAGAGAGGCCTTCTATGTTATGGTCTTTTACAATTATGATTAATTTACAGTATTAATTGTGATTAAAATTATGATTAATTTATAATATAAATCAATTTATAATTTTATATATATAGTCATCGTTTATTTCATATATGTCTCCATCCTAAATCATTTGAGGACTGAAACTATTTCTGTTTTACCAACTGTGTTCAGCATATACATTCATTGAAAGAATATAAGTTTTTGTTGAATCAATGAATAACAAACAAACCCCAAGATACTATGTAGCCAATGGGCTGGTTATTAGGATCTAGAAATAATGGAAATGAAATAATTTGTCAACTGTAAAGTTCTCTCTGTTGAGGATGATACCAACACTTTTAATGTTTGTTACTTAGAATGGTTCAGATTGGTCATTATATCCTATACAGTGATTTCCTTGACTTAACATGTGGTAAAAAATAAGTGGGAAACTACAATGAAAATGACAAATTACTACATAAATATTAAATATTATCAATGTTATTACATGGTGTGTCTTAATGGACTGGTATGTTTCATTTGTCCCATGGAACTCAATGTAATTAATTTACGGTCGTATGCTACCTAAGTGCATGTTGAAGTCACAGCTTTCTGTTTATTTTTGTTCTTACTTGGTCAAGTGACTGCCAACTAAGGAAAGAGCCCATCCCAATGGAATTGCCTTTATCTTTGCTCTACCGTGACCCCACTTTCTTTAGCTAAAAAGGGCAAGGCAGGACCACTTCCTCTGACTTTGTCATTGTGGATAGTTCAGGGTTACATTGAGGACCTGGAGCCTCACTTCATCTTTGGTAGCTTTGTATCTTTCTATTATGTCCAAGACCAGAAGATGACATGTGTTTTTAAAGTTTACACATCCTCTGTGTCAAAAAAACAAACAAACAACCTAATCAAGAAATGGGCAGAAGATCTAAATAGACATTTCTCCAAAGAAGACACACAGATGTCCAAAAAAGCTCAACATCACTAATTATCAGAGAAATGCAAATCAAAACTACAATGAGGTATCATCTCTTACTGGTCAGAATGGCCAAAAAGTCCACAAACAGTAAATGCTGGAGAGGGTGTGGAGAAAAGGGAACCATCCTACACTGTTGGTGGGAATGTAAATTGGTGCAGCCACTATGGAGAACAGTATGGAGGTTCCTTAAAAAACTAAAAACAGAGTTACTGCATAATCCAGCAATCCCACTCCTGGGCATATACCCAGAGAAAACCATAATCCGAAAAGATACATGCACCTGAATGTTCATAGCAGCACTATTTACAATAGCCAGGTCATGGAAGCAAGCTAAATGTCCATCAGCAGAGGAATGGATAAAGAAGATGTCTTACATATATACAATGGAATATTACTCAGCCATAAAAAAGAATGAAATAATACCATTTGCAGCCACATGGATGGACCTAGAGATGATCATACTAAGTGAAGTAAGTCAAACGGAGAAAGACAAATAACATGTGATATCACTCATATGTAGAATCTAATTTAAGAAATGATACAAATGAACTTATTTACAAAACAGAAACAGACTTACAGATATTGAAAACAAACTTATGGTTACCAAAGGGGAAACACTGGGGGGAGGGATAAATCAGGAGCTTGGGATGAACATAAACACACTGCTATATATAAGATAGATTACCAACAAGGACCTACTGTGTAGCACAGGGAACTCTATATTCAGTATTCTTTGATAACCTTTAAGAGAAAAAAATCTAAAAAAGAATGAGTATATGTATATGTGTAACTGAATCACTTTGCTGTACACCTGCAACTAACACAACATTGTAAATCAATTATACGCCAATAAAATTAAAATAAAAAAAGTTTACACATCTAATAAATCCATTCGTGGATGGGATTAGAAGTAGACTGTAAGCTAAATTTTGATTATGTGATGGAGCCTCCATTTTCTAAATTAATTACAAAAATCTCATTGCTCAGGCTGAATCATTCACTTCAGTGGCTTGTAGTTGGCATGGGAAGTTGTTTTCTAGAAGATTCTGAAGTCCCTGCAAGTAATTGGGTCAAGAGTTTGGGGAGATGCCCCAAATCTTAGAGTACAGGTGCTCTTAATGGATCTCTTTTTGTCACTCCATGTGATAGAGATAGCACTTATGTGGTTGGAGCTATACTATAATTTTGCAAATATACAAATGCTGATTAACAAAATGAGGTAATGCAAGAAGAGGAAAGAGACATAGAACTAGTTCTGTGAACTGAAGAATCTGGGAGCCTCTGCGGGCTGTGACAACATGCTGAGGCAAGCTGTTACCTGGGAGCACTAGCATCTCCCTCCTGAGGCCTCTTTACCATTGCTACTACATGACCTATAGGCCATCCGGAATATTATGCCACTAACCATGAAGCCTACATAGAGCTAATAAACGTGCAGTTGTTCTTAACCACAACAGAATGGAAAATAAGCCAATATTCAGGAATTTAGTTTGGGAATATTGTTCCTTTGTTTGTGAATGAATTCAAGAATACAACACGATCAAATTTATGCAGGTTTTAATTTGCATGAGGAAATGATTTACAACAGTAGACCAGCGTGTTGTGAATATCTCGCTTGTTTGTAGCATCCGAACCTCACCATGCTCTCTGGAGATCATATCTGTTTACCACTGTAATCGCCTAATAAACTGTCTGCTGCCAGCTAATTTGTGGTACTACATGTGGTGCCATTAAGGCCCAGAGGCATCTTTTCAGATTAAAGGGAGAATGAGGTAAAGTACTGTTTAAAAGTCAGTAGTGTTGCATTAATTATGTAAATCTTTATAGTATATAATATATGTGAACAGCTTTTCAATTGACGTCTTCTCTAGGTGGAAAAACAAAGATGACTTTGTTAGGATCTATTTACATGATCTCACGTGCCTATCTTCAGTAGGTAGCTTTTATGGCTTGTTTTGCCAGTTGGGTTTGTAATATCAGGGGCAATGAAGGGTATTGGAATCGTGGGTTTTGATTTGTGATGTTTCAGCTTCCAGGGCAGACGTTCCCCAGGTTTCTCCCGAGTGCAGCTCAGCGAAGATGCCTCCCTGCGGTATATTCACTCATCAGAAACACTGACCTTGACGCTTAATCACACAACCGAGCATTTGTTGGAGGCGGATATTAAACTCTTTAGAAAATACTTTTGGGATAGAGCCTTTCTCCTCAAGGTTTGTGCCCTTTATTGTGGTATAAGACATAATAACTCACGCTCTTTGAGAGTGCAGACAGCAAACTCGTTGTATTGGGAACAGTATTTTGGGGGGGTAGCACTTTCTTTTTTTCTAATGGGACTTTGAGGGACATGGAATTAGAAACTGTTACACCAGTAGAAGGAAGATTATTATATGATATTTTGGCGGTAGGTAGAAAATAGTAATTTGTGTAATATTGTTTCCTTTACTCTTCATGAGCCAGCATCACTGATGTTTAATATTCTAATATTGGGTATTTTCTATTAACTTATTGACTGTATTATAATTCTTATCTAAAGCAGTTGCCTTTAGGGTTATTTTAAATGAATAACATCTTCTTCTGGGATTTCTTAAGGCTTAGATATAGTTAAACCTTTGTTTCAGTGTACAGATTCTTCTTGAATGGGGACTGGTTACTTGAGACCAGTTCTTTTTCAAAGAGATTTTTCCCCCTCCCACCGTGGCCCAAACATCAGCTTTGACTGTTATCAGGGCATGCCCATCTCAGGGTTTAAAATGTTTCATCTTCATTATTTTTATTTTTTTGTTGAATCTGGAAGACTGTAAAGCATATTTATATATTTTAATTATTATTAAGTAGAATGTTCTTTTGAGTAAAAGGGCTTCAGTCAATTTAGTTGATAGTTCTCAGGGGTATAATGGATTCACTCACCAGATCGTGTGACACCCCCCGCCCCCCGGCAAACCCTCTGCCCTCGCAGTCTTCTCAAGCACATCCATTAATAAGCACCAGTTTCATAACTGTATAGGCTTTACAAAGTAAACAGTCAGTTTACTGTTATCAGAAAACTGATATTGGTATTTATCAGTTTTGGCTTTTGTAAAATGTTTGCTTTATATAACTAAATTGAAGGTTTAACCAGAAGCATTATATATCAAAGATTATTGCTTACTCCATATAGGGTTTTATTAAATAATTAAAATAAACATGCCCTTCAGAGTGTGAACTACCTCTGTTGGGTTTAGGGAGTTTAGTGGATAATTTTCTGGCATACAGTATTTCCTCATTTTGCTTAAGGGTACTTTCTGTTTAAAGAAACAGAAGCTCTCAGCCGTCCCTGTGGCTTCTCACCCAGGCCCCCAGGGGTGGCTGTTTCAGTGGGGCAGAGGCTGGGCCTGGCCCAGCAGCCTTACTCAGGGTGAGTGCCTCTCCCTGCAGTTTCAGAGGGGCAGAGCTCAGCAACACATGTGTCCTTAGAGGGGACACTCAGACTACAGCAAGACCACAAAGCTCCTGCAAAGGCTAGCGTGCTCCATGTAAAGCAAAAATTCTGAACATTTGTTGCATTATGAAAACTTCCAGCTTCTTAGGTTGGATTCGTGATTTCTTGTAACTTGAAATAATTATTACTGATGACATTGGGGGAGATTTAGGATGAGTAAATCTAGATGCTTTAATAATTGATTGTAGTGGACTTTACAATAACAAAGACCAAGTGAAGATTACTTTCCAGTTTATCAGAGATTTTAATTTTACGGAAAACACTTGATAAAAGAAGAATCCATTGCAGTGGGATGGCCTTGTGTTCCAGGTGTCAGCACCCCTTTTTCGTTCTTCCTGTCCCAAGCTTTTGGCTGGGTAGTGCGTAGGGAGACTGGGAAGGGAACAGGGCTGAGGTTCTTTAAGACACTGTGATATTGTAACTTACAATAAGAAATATATCTGGCCTCCGTCCATGGTTCTTGGCTCACAGCCCCCCAGACCCTTAGGATTTCCTAAGTGTTGAGCGGATAAAGGTGTTTTTTATTATGTTAATGAGGCAACTTCTGGAAAGCACCTAAGGATGGGGACTGGTTACCTGTGGAGCCAATCGCCTGGTAACTTTCAGTCCCACCTCCGTGACCTCCAGGGAGGGGAAAGGGCCTGGAGATGGAGTTTAATCACCAGTGGACAGAGATTTAATCTATCATGCCTACGTAATAATGTAAGCCTCCATAAAAACCCCAAAGGACTGAATTCGGAGAACTTTCTAAGTTGGTGAACTTGTGGAGGTACTGGGTGACTAGCCTTCTAGGAGGGGCATGGAAGCTCCGTGCCCTTTCCCCATACCTTGCCCCATGCATCTCTTCCATCTGGCTAGTCCCGAGTTATATCCTCTTATAATACACCTGTAAGCTAGTAAGTGGTTGTCTTTGGCCTTGAGCCTGCATGGTTAGCCCTCTTTTAACCCCAGGTACTCACGCTACCGTCTCCTTAGTACCTCTCCAGACATATACCTGCTTCGGTCCATCTGTTAATTCCATGGCGGGCCCTAAAAGAGAGAGTACTGTGTCCTGGGAGTAAGGCTGGGAGCGGTTAATAGCCACAGGGGGTGGGTGACCGGGTACTGCTTGTTCCCTGCCTCTTTGTGATTTGGTCAGTTATGTATATTTTCATGTTCTTTTTGCTCTTGCCTCAGGATGTCCTGAAATAGTCATGAGCAAGGCAATTGGTATGCTGCGCTTAATAACATGCCCGGCGGGGGGGATTCAGGGCTCTGGGTCCGTTGTAGGGTTGCTTGCCTCAGTTTGCCCGTGTATTTGTTTTGGAACATGTGCTGATGCAGTCTTGGGCAGTTTTTTGACACATCAACACATAATTCTGTCTCTTTGCATTTTCACTGGCTGTGGGGAATCTATTTGAAACGAAAATACAGAGGGCTCTAAGGGCATCTTCTCTCTACAGATCACAACTCAGTCTTGGCCAGGGACAGCCTGCACCAGCATGTGCCAACATGTAGCCCGAGGCTTATGTTCATCCTGGGTCCTCCCTGTAATAGTGGTCCTGCCCCCATCTCCAGGCCCCCAATCCCTGTGTCTTACTTAGGGTGTGGATGGAGGTGGGTCTAGGTGGGCAGTTGCATCAAACAGAAGTCCTTACAGGTTTCAAGATCTTCTGTTCCCTGTCCCCTGTTTGGTTCATGCGTCATGTTCCTGAGAACCTTCTGGTGGTGTGATCTGGGGAAGCAGTGAGGACTAGTGGCAGGGACAGTTTTGGCCCTTGTCTCTGGTTCCTCCCGCCGTCTCTCATGTCACGCGGGGTGCTGCTTACATGCTCTCCCAGCAGCTTTACCACCCTATCTGCCCCTGCCTCTCCAGGCCATGCCTCTGGCCTGTCCCGGCTCTGAGATGCTCGATTGTGATTTTCATCTCTTGTTGCTTATCTGAAGCCTCAAATGGCTTTCAGTGATTTTTTTTTTTTCCTTCCTCTCTTAGGCTCTTGAAGAGCAAGAAGCCAGGTCAGAGGAAAAATCAGATATGCCCTCCAGCACTGCAGAAACCGAAGAAGGTACGCGTGCTCCTTCCCGACCCCGGGAACCCAGAAAGTGCTCAGAACTAACTAGTCACCTGGGAGTTGAAGTGTGTGGTGGAGGACAGCAGGAGCCGAGGGACTCAGAGGCGAGAGCAGGGTGCTGGGGTGCCGCTGGGCCCCGGGGTCCTCCAGCAGCGCCGAACGAAGGTACTGTGTGTTTCCACTTTTTACTCAGTTAGCATTTACTGGGTTCCTCCTACATTCCTGATCTTTGGGGACCTCTCCTGACACGCAGAGAGTGTTCCCCTCATTTCCAAGTTCAGTCCGTTCGTTCCGTTCAGCCCTCCGTCACTCACCTGTTCTCCAGCTTGCTCCACCTCTGTGGGGCTCCTGCTCCGTGCCGGCCCAGGGGGTCTTAGAGGATGGAGGCTGTGAGGGTGTCTTTGTTGTCATGGGGTCTGGTGTGTAGAGGTGACGGGGGGTGGGGCACGCTGGGGGTTCTTCAGGGTACAGGCGGCCCTACCCAACCCTGCATAGCCCTGATGGAGCTTCAGAGACTGAATGTACAAATCTGCTCGAGGTGGGCGTCCACAGCAAGAGGTGTATGTTTAAAATACATTGTCACTACTCAGTTCCACATCGTAACGTGGAGTCGTGTTGATGGCGCACCTGGACGTAACACCCAGCTTGTAGGCAGGAATATCGTCCTTCGTCGTTTTCTCTAACTTGGCAGTTTGTCTGGGCGTGTGATCTCTACTTCAATTCAGGTTCTTTCCCCTTTAATGTATGCAAGTAGGTCTGATCTGTTAGCAAGTCCTAGTAATAAACACGGGTTTTGATTCGCTGGAGTATCTTACCTCTGTTCTTGAATACTCCTGTACTATTTATATGGAATGGATTGTTGTTTTGTTTTTTGTTTTCCAAAACCCAGTAGTTTTAGGAATCTGACCATACATCACTATGTCTTCCAGGGTAGTTAGGGCAAAGGTTTTAATACATATTATCTTATTATCAATTACGTTCCTTTTGCTTTATATTTTAGAGTGTTTTTTATTTTTTGAAACTAAATGCGAGGTTAGGTTTATTTATGTCTGGGGGTAGGGTTATATTATCTACTTAATTTCAGATCAGTGGAGTAGACATTACAAAATATCTATTAATGTAAAGCGACAGTAGTCTGATAGGGGTGAGATGCAGCATGCTAGATGCTGGGGTTAGGGAGAAAAAACAGGACAAGACTCCTGTTCCCAAGCCACCAGTGTCGACAGCTGGAAGACCGGTTGTTCTAAGTGTGTGTGCCCCACGCACCTGCACTCAGTCCCAGGTTAAGCCAACCAATTGAGCTTCCCACCCAAGCTGCACCGCTTGGGCCCCTGTGGAGTTGCCCTCGCTGCTCTCCCCTGTGGATGGTGCGCTAGCTGCGTGGAGGGAGCTGCAGCTTGCCATACCTGCCCAAGGAGGTGGTGGTGAGTTTCACACTTTCTCCTGCAGACCCGTGGGAGAAAACTCTGGGCTCATGTCACGAGCGCTGTCATCTCCTGAGCATTGGGCTTGGCTTTTACTACTCTGACTGTAACTGATCAGGTTTCTTGCTTCTAGCTGGCTGGTAAACCTGGGGCTAAGTTTCTGGCCTGCCGGTTGCAAATTATAGGGTACTGCTGACCGCGTTTTGATATTACCCTTATTTCTTAAGCCTTCACTCTTGCTTTTCCTTTTTTTTTTTTAAAATCAACTTCTGATTTTTACTCTATCATCGTATACATTTTTCTTCCCTTGTAACCCACCTCCAAACTAACTTAGAACAAAGTGAGGTCTAAACAAGTGCTGAAATTCTAAGTTCTTGCCCTCAAGGGACTGACAGTTTGGGACTAGCGCAGAGAAACAAGCTGTCCCAGCACATTATAAGTGCTATAGGAGTCATAGGCAAGTAATACTGTGAGAACTCTGTGGCGTGTGATGGTGGGGTGGTCAGGGAAAGCTTCTTGGTGGAGGTGACCCTGGAGCTGTGATCTAAGGGAGGGAAGGGAATTCTAGACAATGGGACTATATGCAATACAGAGCCCTGAACCAGATGATGCGTTGGGGGAGATGCAAATTGTTTTGTGGTCCTGGAGTATAGGGGTGTGTATATGATGCCAGGAACATAGGCCTGAAAGAGAGGCAGATCAGCAGGGCTTGTACACAAGGCAAGGAACTGGAACTCCACCTTGACAGCTCTGGGAACTGTTTTAAGCAAATTAGATCAGGTTGTTATTTAGAAGGGTCACTCTGTGAGAGTGTGAAGAATGGGTTAGAAGGGCCGGGGGCTGCTGAGAGTAATTCAGAAGACGGTCTGCACCGTAGCAGTATAATGAGGTTGGAGACAGAGGGACCGATGGATACTGTCCTGAAGGTGTAGGATGTCAGGTGGGTGTCAGTGGTAAGGGAGAAGGGTGGTTCTTCCATTCCTGGTGTGTCCCTGTGCGGGACAGGCCTTACAGGAAGCAGGATCATGACAAAATACCTACTCAGTTTTAGACAGGTTGAGTTTGATGGGCCCAAGGGGGCAGCCAAGTTAATATACCTGGCTGCCAGCTGGACTGAAGTCACTCAACCAATAAGCAAAAGAATTTGCACAGAAACTCAAGTTCTCTAATGCCAAATAATTAATGTGTATATTTTACAGACCTTGTAGACCTTGCTTTTATCTGTATACATTTGGAGGACATGTTAGAAACTGTGTGCTCATTCCAGCAGAGGGCAGTATTCACCTAAAGTGAAAGCATTCAATTAGCTTTTGTTCATTCATAAGCCTGCAGGTGACTCAACTGGAAGAACAAAACATTTTGAGTGTAAGAGCTTGGTTGTTTGTTTGTTGTTTTTCCCTTTAACCCCCAAAGCAAACTTTCCCTTTGAGATCTCACAGAAGATTCTTAATAGATCATGTTCTCCCTCCCGGGGCAGTGGGTAGAGAGGGAACTTGTAAGTGTGTATCTGTAGCTGCCATTGATTAAAAGATTATAATACCTTTAGCTTGGAAATTTACTTTGTTAGTGTGATAAATGGTTTTATTATTGTCTCTGAACCAATTATGTTTCCATAATTTCATGATTGTAATTGTCCTCCCAGAATGATGGGATGTTATTCCAAATGAATTAAATGGCCAAAAGGTCACCTCATTTTCACTGTGTTCAGATGTAAGATAATTATGAGTATGTATTGATCCACCAACTGGCTCCGTTTTGTCCCTTGCCGCCTTTGTTGTTATTTGATCTGTTACTCTAGGAGTTCCTAAAGAGCATTGTACAGAACACCAACCTTGGAAGATGCTCTGAAAAATAAGTATTCTTTGTCCAAATAAGTAGAAAATGCTATATATGAAACCCTCCTGTTGGAAACTGAGAATACATTTAACGTTTTGTAGGTTCTAGTAAGTCTTGCAGTCAAGAAACCTGTGCTTCTTGTTTAACCTAACAGTTCTCTAACTTGATCGTGGGAGAATCCCTTTTTCTTAGTTCTCAGCATCTCATGAAAGTGGTCTGTGGAAGGTGCTTTGGAAATGTTGCTCTTCCTCATCTCTCCTGATCCTGCCCTTTCTTAAGCTTATGTCCTCCTTTTTCACGATCATGTGGGTTCTCTCCATCTATTAGTACATAATGCTCACACTGGGAGGGAGCTAGGGAGGCATTTTTAAAACTACTCATGGTCATCTTGAGCACTGAGATCACCCATGCCTCGCCACACAGCCCACTGTACTTTTTGATGTTGTTCAGGAGGCTGCTGCCTGCCTAGAGTCTATGGGGCCATAAGACAAGCAACCATTGCAATACTGTTGACCACTCACTGTATGAATCCATTTTCTTTCATTATTTTGGAGTTTTTAAAAAACCCTGTGTAATTTGCTGTCTTGACTTTTATGTGACTAGTCCTTTACTGTGTTCACGTCTCCCCATTAATTATCTTCCACGTTCTCATTTAACGAGGACGTAAGGAGTAGGGATTGGGACATGAGTGCCAGTCACAAAGGGAGTGGGCAAAATCATCTCCTTCAGAGCTGAGGCAGCAGCTCCCAGTGGGCTCAGAGGGGCTTCCTCCTCACCATCCGGTGTGAGAGGCCATGGGTCCAAACGCAAGGCCCGGTCTAGGCAGGCAGACGTGAGTCCTGCAGGCCCATTGACTTACCCATTCAATAAGTCTTTACTGAGCGCCCACTCTCTGCCAGGCACTGTTCTCAGCACTGGTGATGAAGCAGTAACCAAAAAGGCAAAGAGAAAAAGCCCTCATCTCATGGAGCTTACTTTCATTGAATTTCACTCATGCCTTTGTGGAGTGACGAACACTGCTCGAGGCGCTGGGGATGCAGCTGGGAGCCAAGCCAAGTTTGCACACTCAGGGAGCACACGTCCCAGTGGCCATGGAGAGAAGGACATTTCTAGGAGTCAGGAATCAATTCTCCCCATTTTGTGCACAAGGAGGTGGTAGCAGAGAGAGGTCACGTAACTTGTGTGAGGTGACACAGCTTGCTCAGGCAGTCAGAACTCAGGTGGGTAAATTCTTACCCACCACACTGTAGATACCCACCACCCTTCTCTAACAGACTGTTTTCCTATTTAGTCTTCGGACTGCTGCTCTAGAGTTCTCTCCAGCTTTTGTGTGATGGAAAAGTGCAAAATTGGAATCGTTGCCTTGAAATGAGCTCTCTTCCATGTGACCGACCTGTCTCATAAAGTCCTTACGATGGGAGATTGTGACCCACATGCAGAGACAGGTCTTGATGACACATCAGCAACAAGCAGACTCTGCTAAAAACCTCAGCTCTGCCATGAACTGGCTTCTGAACAGGATGCAAGTTACTCAGCTGTGTTTCCTTTTGTGGAAAATGGTGGAGTGGGAGTGTCATTTAATACTTCCTTCAAAATAAGGTTTAAATGAGAAAATACAGGTGGGGCACCTTGATCAGTATCTGACTGTGGATGCTTAGCCAACACTATCTTGTGATGAGTGCAAGTTACAGCACGTGGCTAGAGCGGGCTTAGTGGTGATCATGTGTGTGCTGAGATATCAGGACATAGCTCTTCATCTCATGGTGACCAGGTGAGCAGATTTTCTGCTTGAACATTCCTTAGACGGGGGGTGCAGCTCTTCTCTGTGTGCTCTAAGTGAGTGAGATGGGAAGAGGGAGTTGTGTGGTGGATTCTCCTTTTTTTTTTTTTAATTTTTATTGGTGTCTAGTTGATTTACAATGTTGTGTTAGTTTCAGGTGTACAGCAAAGTGAATCAGTTATATATATATATCTATATATCTCCACTCTTTTTTAGATTCTTTTCCCATATAGGCCATTACAGAGTATTGAGTAGAGTTCCCTGTGCTATTCAGTAGGTTCTTATTAGTTATCTGTTTTATATATAGTAGAGTGTATATGTCCATCCCAATCTCCCAGTTTATCCCTCTCCCCTTTCCCTCTGATAGCCGTAAGTTTGTTTTCTACATCTGTAACTCTATTTCTCTTTTGTAGATAAGTTCATTTGTACCCTTTTTTTAGATTCCACATATGAGCGATATCATGTGATGGATTCTCCTTATTTGAATATCTCCTGTGAGATATTATTGGGAAAACCAAGAAGTCTTTTATCCATGCAAAATTTCCTTTCCAAGATTTTTCGTTTTGAATACTGTGGCCCAATGTCTTTTTAGAACTGTTGAATATGGTTCCAATGTCTTATCAAGATGCAGGTCCTTTAACCAGGGTGGCTGGGACCTGAGGTGTTGGGGATTTAGGACAGCAATTAGGGAGGCTGTTCTGCAGGGGTGATTACTCAGCTGGATACACAGCTCTTATCTTAGCCTCATTGTGGAATATCCATCCAAGGACTTGGTCAGTGTTGCTCGCCTAGAAGCCAGGTACCTGGGCATTTGCAAGACACTTACACTCCATACCCGGAGAATGCACTTCCCAGCCCCAGGAAGTCACCTGTGCTTCTTTCATTTGACAGAGAGGCTCCGTCTTCTCTCTGTTTCTTTTAGAGACTGACTTTGCCAGTCCATGTTCTCCTCCTGCCTACAGAAGAGAATGAGTTTCATCCTTAAAAGGCCAAAATAAGGTCTCAAGCTGATATGATGCTCATTTTGTGTATTGTTATAATAATATTAGTATTTTCTCACATATAAAGAAAAATTCTCCACCTTGCCTCCCCCAGTTCATCACAGAATTAAAGAATCCTAGTCTGAGCTGGAAAGAATCTCAGATTCCTCAGAATTCACCTAGATACAACGGATTCTGCTCCCATCTGCTATGGATACTTTCTTCCAGCTGGGTCCGATTAGTTAGGAGGAAGGACAAGCATTTACTAAGCATATCAACTGAGGAGTCTAATACAGTTGAAATAAGCTTATAAGTTGAAGGTATATTTAAGGAGTTTTTCCCCCTGAATTGAAGTAGACTCTAAGTGTGGAATCTTAGGGACATAAAAGTATTCCCAAGAGAAAATTGAACCTTGTTTATATTGTTGAAAGATGACTTTGCCTCATTTTATTCAAGCAGTTGAGTAAATTAGGAAAATTATGTCCTGACCTCAGTTTAAAATATGATGATTTAGAGCTTCTGCTTAGTTGATAGTTGCCACCAAATTTTGGGGCTGAGGGTGGTATCTTTTATTTTACTCCATGACTTAATTTTTGACTGTTTGAGATTTTATGGAGATGGGGGGTGGGGAGGGTGGGAGAGAGTGCACACTCTAGATGTAAAAAAATCTATATTATAAAAAGCATATTAAACATAGAGTTACCATATGACCTAGTGATGACACTCCTAGATATATACTCAAGAGAAATGAAAACATAGGTCTCCTTAAACTTACACACAAATGTTCAAAGCAGCATTATTCATAACTCCCCCAAATGGAAACAATCCAAAAAGTCCATCAGCTGAGGAATGGATATACAAAATGTGATCTATCCATACAACGGAGTAGTATTTGGCAATAAAAAGGAATGAGACACTGACACATTATAACACGAATGGACCTTGACAACATGCCTTGTGAAAGAAGCCAGTTACAAAAGACCACATATTGTATAATTCCATTTATGTGAAGTATCCAAAATGGGATCCATTAAGACAGAAAGTAGATTAGTGGTTACTTAGGGCTGGGGTGGGAGCAGTGGTGGTCGGGGAGAAATGGATAGCGAGTGCTAATGGGTATGGGGTTTCTTGTTGGGGTGATGAAAATGTTCTATAACTGGTTGTGGTGATGATTGCACAGCTCTGAGTATATTAAAAATCATTGAATTGTACACTTTAAATAGATGAATAGTATGGTATTGAATTATACCTCAAAGCTGTTATATATATGTATACATACATATATATACATGTATATACATGCATATATGTATATATGTATATACATACATATATACATGTATATGCATGCACATATGTATACATGTATATACATACATATATATACAAATACAAATATACAAATACAAATATATATGTGTATATGTGTGAAGGGAATATACTAAACGATTAATGGTGGTTTTATTGATTTTTTTTCTCAGTCCCTTTCAAGTTTTCTTAATTACTTTTGTGACTCAAAAAAGTGTCACGAATAATTTGAATTAAAAAGAAAACACTACGTATTTCAAAAAAGATGTCTTAATTTCTTTCTGAAAGAATGCAGAGTAGAAATGTAAAAATTATATTGTAAAAGAACACGTTTTGAGTTGCTTGAGGTCTCCTCTCGCCTTGACATCCTCTCCCTGATTGCCGATCCTGGGGGCCCGGATCACTGGGGGCCCGGTTGAGCTTGTTAAATTATACGGAACGTTGGGACTCATGGACTAACAGGGCTCATGTTGATATTTCTGTTGATAAGTGCCTCATTGTTTCTCCCAGTCCATATTTATACTGGGAATGCCAACTGATAGCTGTTGGCATTAGTATTCCCACCTTTAGAAAAAAAAAAAAAGGGAGTAATTGAGATACTGAAACAAAAGATCAGTGTGTTATAATAGCCTCTGAATTGAGAGCGGTAGATGGTTTTTCAAATTTTTTCCCTTTGCCATTTTAATTCTCTAGCAGTTGTGAATCAGGCATGCACACTAGGGTAAAATACTAAGGTGATTCGTGAAGTGAAGTTCATAGTGAAACTCCAGTGCGTAACTAGAGAGGAAAGGGTGACTTTTGGGCTTGCAGAGCTGGAGGGGTGGGAGAAAGCCAGGGGAAAAGCATTCATCTGTCTCATCCAGCTGGCAGTTCAGAAGTTGTGATGAAATAGCACCGGTATTGGAGTATTTGAATTAGTAATTTAATAAAGTAAACAACTTTCCCTTTCTTGTCCCTAATGATCTATTACATCTCATCAGTTATTTTGGGCTGTCAGATCTACATCGAGGAGAGAAACATTTATTCGGCATCTGTAATATGCTAGGCACCCTGCTTGGCCCTGGGGATACAGATGTTGGGCTTAAATTAACTTGGACCCAGCCTTCCCAGAGCTAATAGTCTATTGGGAGAAGAGGATTCATTCAAAGACTGTGAACTACCCTATGAGTCCCTTTGGGCATTTGTGGGGCAGAAGAGCAAGCTGAGAGCGTGACCCGCGTTTTCCTTTGTGCTTTTGATGCTGCCCTGCATGTCTAACCCAGTTGGGGACTTGATCGTGGAGAGCTGAACCTGAGGGTCGGGGTGAAGCAGCAGTAGTTGTCTGGCTGGCTCTGATCGAGATCCTTCTTGCCTCCTTCCTGGGGGAGGAGTCAGATGGCACAGCAAATTGTAGCTGAAGGAGAATACTGAGCACCCTGTATTTTCCACGTAAGCTTTCTCTTTGCTTAAGTCTAGCCTCCATGGTCCCATTTCTCAAAAGGAGACCGTATGACTTGTGCACAGAGTTGAGATCTATTAGACTAATCTGTTTCCTAACAAGACACTGGTATTGATCTTATGCTGTTTGCTAGTGCAGCGTCGCTGGTGAACATGAATATTAGAGATTATTTCTTGATCCATTATAGTATGGCAATAAAAAACATGTTTATGATGTTTGGCAAATCTGTTTTAGGAGGTGGAGATCCTTACTTCTGGATGGGCCTTGAAGGCGAGATTAATAGGCCTTTAAAACAGAATAGCTTGGGGTTACTGATATCATTATCTGCTGAAGGTTGCTATAGCAATGAGTGGTTTGATTGCACTGTGCAGTTGGTGGTGCAGTGGGTGAGTGTAAAAGGATCCTCGTCATTTAGCAGAAACTCTCCTGGAGCAATTTAATTAAACTCTGGTGGAAGGAGTGCCAAATTCTTTAAAAGCGCTAAGATACAGTTCTGTATCATCCTAGATTAATTAAAGATACATGATTATCCTGTCACAAATTTTTTTAAATTTATTTATTTTATTCAAAAATTTTTTTGGCTGCATTGGGTCTTCATTGCTGTGCGCGGGCTTTCTCCAGTTGCGGTGAGCGGGGGCTACTCTTCATTGCGGTGCGCGGGCTTCTCATTGCGGTGTCTTCTCTTGTTGCGGAGCACGGGCTCTAGGCGCACGGGCTTCAGTAGTTGTGGCTCGTGGGCTCAGTAGTTGTGGCTCGTGGACTCTAGAGCGCAGGCTCAGTAGTTGTGGCGCACGGGCTTAGTTGCTCCGCAGCATGTGGGATCTTCCCTGACCAGGGATCAAACCCGTGTCCCCTGCATTGGCAGGCGGATTCTTAACCACTGCGCCACCAGGGAAGCCCCACAAATATTTTTAATGATTTTGAGATAGTTTTATAACCTTGAAAGTTGTTTTTAAAATGATTATACGTTTTATGACGATGTCTATTTTAACATAGTTTGTAGTATTTGTTTGAATATTGAACAAAATTGCATTAGACTGTAAGGAAAATGTAGGCTGGCAGTGTATGAAGACTGGCCTTTTGAGAGGGGCAGGGAGCTGGAATCTGAACATACCACCGGGGTGGGCTCTGAACACATTACTGGGTGAACACATCCTTTGTTGTTACAGGTGGATTACCTGCCGATAGAGCCTTCTTCATCAGCAGTCTTGAATAAAATGTGTATTATTCTTCTGCATCAGTGCTGTAGGTACAGAATTCTTTAGAAATGCAGAGTTGTTATCATTTAAAAGCATATGGTCTGAAATGTCTCTAAAGGAATATCCAGTGATGGGCAGTAAAAATGTGTGTGACTCTCTTGCTGTCTATGCAGATGTGTCTGTTGAAACTTTAGTTCTAGTTACCCTCCTTCACCCAATTTTTAGGGTTTGGGTATATGTATTTTAAAACAGAAGACCTGCTGTGCTCCCATATGGTAAACACTATAGTAGATGCTTCACATCAGTTTTCTGCATCTGTGCAGTAGAACGAAAACTTTCTCTTAACATAGTGTTTTGGACTTTGGTGCTTAAACAGCAGGCTTTTTTGAAGGGTGAAGTTGTCTCATTTTGACATTCCCATCGCGGGCCCTGTTGTTCTGCAGATGGTACTCTGCTGCCACCTGGAGGCCTCATGTGGGGTGTGCATGTAAACGTAGGTGTGGATGCTGAGGAACAAAAGCTGCCCAGGCTGAGTGTCAGCTACAGCCTTGTCCTTACTCCCTGTTGAGGTCAGTTGACATGACCACATGAAATTGAGGCTATTACCCATTCATTTTTCATCATAGACGCTAATATGCATTATGAATTCAAGAGCAATATACTGTTGTGGAGGACAGATATCTTACTAACTTGCTTGATGTAAAGCAAATTCAAAGTTATTGTTATGCAGATTTAAAGAAAAATACATCATGACTTTGTGTTTGTTGACTTCTCTGCTCCATCCTTACCTTGTTAAGATTCGCCATGGAAAGCCACCTAAGCGAAAACCGTATACTTTTTCTAAGCAGAAACATGGATGAAAACTGGCATTGTTGCCAGGAAGTAAGAAGAGCTTGAATAAATCCACTTGGAGGTTTGAGGCCTCATGTGACTTAAATTAATAGGAGTGGCAAAGTGGAGGAGGGAATGCCTAGTTAATGGACCTGGTGGGAAAACTAAGGGGCTCCCCAGAGCTGGCATCCAGCGGGGCCTGGGGGGCAGGGAAGCTGAGGGGTCAAGAGGAGGGCCTGGGCCCACAGTGTTGTATATCAATACAAATTCAAGGTGAAGATTTCCATCCAGCTGCCCTTGTTAGGAGTGCCCAACACTTCTGTTTTTCCTTAGGCCCAAACCTACTTTTGGTGGTTATTTCAATAACAGTGGCTCTTGTTTACGGGCAACTGAGTATTTGGGAAGAAAACCAATCAATCAAAACACAGAGAAAAGCACACCTTAAGTGGACCTTCTGTTCATCCTAGAACATCACGACCACTGATGCTTCCAGGAAAGCCTCTATTCAGAGAGAAGGCCCCCGGTGTGCATGGGGCTGGTTAGTGCAGAGCCTGGCACTGTCTGAGGTCCCAGCCCAAGGGCTGTGCTGATGTTCTTGACATTAAACAATGGGCAAGGGAAAACCAAACCTCATCTAGAATGAATTAGGCTCTTTTGAAACATGAAATCGGTGGCACTTGAGGAAGGAGACATGTGGGATTTCCTCAGGTGGGTACGAGTCACGTCCTTAGAATCTGTGCTGTTTTGAAGAGGCTTCGGTCAGTGCACAGCCTTCCTTCTGAATCAGGGGCATTTGTTTATTTAACAATCATTGTCTTCCTCAGGATTTCCTGTGAGAGCTCCTGGGCTTGTTTACATCTTGGTCCACACAAATAATACCAGAGCGTCTTGGGCTGTCAGGTTATCAGATACTCTGCTCTGCGGAGAGTTGATTTTTAAGAAGCCTAATCTAAAACCTAGCTCCACACAGACGGCTCTGAGCAACTCATTTACATTTGTCATCTAGTTTCTTTTTTTTTTTTGCCTTTTCCTTCTTCTTCCTTTTTTGTTTTTAATGGAAATTCCTATCAGCAGATCCTGATGAGAATTATTCCTTTTGCAGAGATTAAGAATTCGGTGTCCAGCAGATCATCGCCTGGAAAGGAGAATGTAAAGGTAATGATTCCCTGCCCATTTTCATCTTTGTGCTTCTCTCCAGGGTTGAAGTAGAAGTGAAGACCTAGCAGTAATAAACATAGGATAAAAAACCCAAAGCAAAAAAAACCCCTCAGGGATATGTCCCAGGGCACATTCAGAATAACTTGAAATTGCTTCCTTTATCGAATTTTAGATCTCTACTCTTGATGAGCAAACCTAGCTGTCTTTCTGGGTCGTAGTTGTATATGCAAGATGACTGTATACCTTTTCCACAAATTTGTACTTGAAGATGATATCTACAGATGTTTGCCAACAATGCCATTGCAAGAATGAACTTGGGAGATATTCTTTGAATATAAAATAACCTATGGATAGCTTTTAGGCATGCTTCTGCTTGGGACAGATTCTTCCCTTATTTCTAGCTCTTAATATTACGTACAAGACTAGTTTTCTGTTTATGTGTGGTGACACATGTAACATGTCTTTACTGATGTTTTCTTAGGTTGTTTTTTCATTTACAAAAATAAACATTACTGTTATCAAGTAAGTAACTTGTAAAAAAAAGCCACCTGACTTTATCTTTTCCAGCGTGTGAAAAGCCCGGTGGTTCAACTGAATGAACATGAAGACCAGGACAGTCTATATTTGGGTATGTTCCAAAATATTGCTTCCCCCAGCACGCATATGGGGGTATCACAGGCCCAGGTATGCAGGGGACAAGAAGAAAATCTATTTAGAAATAAAATCTTCCTTTCTGGGAGCCTTGTCTATTTCTTGAAACCCACACAGGTAAATTTTTTTTGCAGCATCAGTTATAATACTATGACTTCAGGGGTTCAGTCTCCATTTACAATCTAAAAAACAAAACAAAACAAATCAAAACAAAAAAAGCAATCCAAGCTTTCCTAGACAGTTTTACTCTGAGCCAGATGTTGGCTCGGGGCTTGTCATATGTTACCTTGTTATTCCTATGAGGTAGGCACTGCCAGCTTCCGTTTCAGGTCATGCGACTGAGCCCACTGGTAGAGGGTATATGGGGCAGTTGAGATTCATAACTTCATCCTGCCTGGCCTCAGAATCCCCAAGTTTACCGCTATCCTATTTTGATAGCCGGTGGGGGCCCCTTGGAGCTGAGCCTGTGTGATCTTATCCCCTGGCCTCAGGAAAAGACCAGACGCTTATCCTGGGGCATGGATCTGATGTGGGTGTCCCTTCAAAGGAACCTGGAGCTCCCTTGGCAAGGGGAAAGTATTTCTCCCCTTGGCCCTGGGAATTCTTGTCTGCTCACAAGCATTGTCATTCACCACTCCCCAAGGGGCACCTCCCCAAATCTCCTCCTCGGGCATTTCCTAATTCTTCAGGGCTAATCAGGGCTCCAGACTTACCTTTGAGTTAGAGGCTGATGAAGCTCTTGGGGGTCTGAGGACACGCACAGCCTGGGCTGTCAGCAGATGCCCCGTCTGGGCACTTGGATGGTCTGGGGCTCATAAGTGGGAAGCAGATAATCCAGAAATTGCCCAGTTGGTTTCTTCAGGCTCAGTGAAGCTGAAGCAGCTCGCACACCTGGAAGGTGCCTGGGGAGAGCAGTCTGAGGAGTTGCAGGGGTGTGGTGGTGGCTGTGGCAGTGGCCAAGTGCTTGGGCTGATGTGAAATCGGGGAAAAGCAAGACAGCTCCCTGGGTGAGCTTAATAGCGAAGGTGGGTGGCCCGCGGAGTCTGGCGGTGCAGGGGGCTCCCTGGGGAGTGCAGGCATGCAACAAAGCAGTTACAAGAATAAAGCAGGGTGAGGAGGAAGTACCCTCAGCGTCAGGTTGGCTGTGCTGCTTGTAGTTTGGCCACAAGCCAGAGGTGGTTTCTGGCTCTCCTTGTGGGAGGTACTACTGAAACTGGAATAGAAACTAGACCATACCGGGCTTTGTGCACACCTTTAATATTTCTGCTATATAAGGTAAGAGTAATAATTTACTTCTAGAAGAGGGGAAGAGGAAGGGGAAATGAAAGCAAACGTGCCCACGTGGAGGACTGTCGTGGGCTGTTGAAGCCCAGAGCTTGGCTGCTGCTCTCGCATGCAGGATGTCTCATCTCCAGATTGCATCATGCTCCCAGGAATGTTCGCTTTGAAGAATGTTTACCGAGACAAGTTGCTGGTGGGGGAGGAGTGTTGGCTGTTAATAGTATTAAATAGCAGGATTATTTTCATGTTAGGCTTCAAAAATTCACTCCGTTCTCAAACTGGTATCCTTGCTGGGTAAGAAGGCACATGTTATGGAAATTGTAGTAGCCTGACCTAATCGGAGTGTTTTGTCAGTAATATCATCGTGTCTGAGGAGGGATGTGATAAAGAATTTGAGAGAGACGAGCGTGTATGACATTAATCCGGTGATTTATGAGAAGGTCTATGAATGGTTATCCCTGGTGCGAACATTGGCTTTGTTGTTCATTTAAACTTGGTGGATTAGAAAAGGTCACCTGATTTTATGCAAAGAACATAATAGAATTAGCTGGTAAGCTGGTGTCTGGAACCGGAAATGGCTTTTCCCCATGGCCGCTTCTAAACCGTTCTACTTTATATGTGCTTGTATTCTGCTTGGTCTCTGAGGAAGTGCTGATAAATGTGGCACTGAGGTATACGTCTTTGCTGATTTGTATTATTCAAAATGGTGTGCCGTGAGTTCAGTGCGATCTCATAAACGACATCAGCGCCGTTCCAGTGGGTAGCTACATATGTCTATGTAGCATGTGACGTGTGGCCAGTGTGACTGAGGAGCTGCCTTTGAACTTTATTTATTGCACTGGACAGGGAAGCACCAGAGTAAGCTCCCTTTGTATTGCTGTCGTTGGCCCATCAGCATCAAGAACCAACTCACCATTAGTTTATACACTGAAAATGACTACTAATTGGAAGAATAAAGTCTCCAGTGGGTAACAGCTGGTAACCTCATCCAGTTCGGGGGCTGGTGCCCCCGAACCACCACAGTAGTGAGTAGTGATAGTAAGATCACATTTATGGCAAGTCCAGAAGTGAGGGCCCCGCTGTCTGTGGATAACTGTGAGGGCTTGGCCTTTTGCTCAAAGGGGAGAGTATGAGTTGAGCGCTGGGGTCCGATTCTGTTGCTGCCACAGTGAAGGGTGAGACCCCTCAGCGTGCGGTGCCTTCACGTGCTGGGCAGGTCGGGTGCGGGGAGAGGGCACAGCATTTGGAGGAACGGGTAGAAGAGAAGGTAAATGAAATGGGTCAGTATGGAAATGAAAAGGAAGGAAGGGTCCATTTGGCTCAAGGATATGGGGCTAAATATGATTAAGCAATAGAAGCTCAACAGTGGGCAGCTGTGAATGTTGTACCAGGGAGAAGGGATGCGAACATCTAGCGGGACACGTGGACAACCTCTGGGAAATGCAGTGGAGAGGGTGAGCTTTGGCTGCCCCATTGGAATACCAGCTGCAAACAAAGATGCATAAGCCATCGCTGGACTGGCAAAGCTGGAAACGGCTTGGTTAGTTGTTGTCTTGCACACTCTTCTTTTGAAAGGTTGAATCTGAAAAAATAAAGCCACGTGCCTGATTAGAAATTCAGATTTCCAGTTAAAAGTTAAGTTCGTGCCTGAGGACTGTGAAACAAGAGTGCCAGTGTCTCAGGTGGGTTACAGAAGCCCCTGGAAGGCGACACTCCTGCTCTCTCAGCAGGTGATGTTCAAGTGTGAGTGAGGTTGTATGGGACAGCCCAGATTTAGTGACACTCATATTGAAGCTGACCTTCCTGCAGTAATTTATCAGCCGCTGCCTGCACTGGACTGAAGATAACTTGAGCTTTACCTGGCTAAAGCTGTATATTGTATGACTATTTGGATGGAAAAATGAAGGATTGGTAAAACTGACATGTTACGACAAGAACTCTGTGAGCATGTTTAACTTTCCCCATGGGAGAAGGTGGTAGGGAGGTAGAGACCCTAGGGGCGGTGGTGGTGGAATTGGCTGGCATCCTCCTCCTGCCTGTGAAGTCCCGGTACCGTGAAGTGCTGGGCAGTAAGTGGTGCCGTATCTGCTGTTTGGCTGGCGGAGAGTGAGCTTGATGCAAGTGCCGGAGGTTCTAAGCATAATATTTACTAAATAAGCCTTTTGGAAAAAACAAATTAATTTTGTCTTTTGTAATTACAGAAGTCATAAATGTTCACAGTAGAAAAATTAGAAATTTTTTTTTTTTCACACACACACTGTATTTTATTTTTACAAGAGATAAATAGACTGACACCAAGCATTGTAAATGGATGACCACAACAAAAGCAACAATGATTGCAATTACCAAACACGAAACACACTCATATTATGTCATAATATTGACATTCAGTCCAGTAATCCTCCACTGTAACAGCTCCTTTACTTTGCAGTGAAAATTGATTTCTATATTCTTTGCCTCTGAGTCCTTGTGGGATTTTTTTTTTTAATTCAAACAGAAAGTCACAAAAATTATAATCATCCTCATCAGTTCACTCAGTCCCATGTAATTAATTTTTTTTTCATCTTGATCTTTTGTTAGCACTTTTATGAGTTCATCAGTTTTTCATTAGAGTTCTGAAAATGCTTATTCATTCAGTTCAGCAGTACAGTTACCAGAAACGTGTACTTGTCAGAGTCTTTTCTATGAATTCCTTGAAGATGAAACCCTTTTATAGGAACATATTTGCAAAATCATCAGAGTACACCCAGAACTGTCTGTAAATGACAAAAGACTTAAAAAAGACCACGGTTAAGAAAAATTAGAAATTTTAGAATAGAAAAACAGCCCTATCGTTCTGCCACCCCCAAAGCAGCTACTATTAAATTTTGGTATGTTTACATGATCATAGTTGTGATCATGTAAACAATAGAATTCTATGTCCTGCTTTATTCATGTAACATTATATGCCATAAGTAAGCTTCATTTTAGACGGTAGCTTAAAATGATGCTGTACATTTTTCTATGAAAAATGTGGATTACTTTTGTATGAAGAAGGGAAAATGTCATAGATTCTCTCCACAAGTGTTTATCGACCAGGAAAACAAAACAAAACAAAACAAAACCCTCCTTTTTATAATATGTATTGTTGATTTTACAGAGTGGCCCAATTGTCAGTACATGCTGAGGCTCGAATCCCAGTTATTGGTTAATGCCCTGGGTCACTTCCTTGCTGTTACTGTTCATTACTTATATGTAATATGAGAAAACCTCTTAGTGGGTGCTGGGACTGGGAAGGTGGGCACTAGGGAGACAGATGAGCCAAAGCTGGATGTGAAAGGAAACCTGACTTGATACCAGAAAAACTCATCCAGACGAGTTGGGAAGAGAAGGAAGCAGAAACAGAAACAAACAGTAGGAAGTGAGGTGTTTCAGGGTGCTCAACCCAGCTGACACAGACAAGACAGAGAGAAACAGAGACCCCGCATAGGAAGCTTAGGAAAACATCACCAAAGGGAAACTGGAAGGAAGTGATTGGGAGATCCAAAGAATAGTCCCTCAGAACAGAATGTTAGGGGCAGCAGGAACTCTTTATCCAAGGTCTGCTTTTGTGGGTGTATCTGGGAGAGTCCAGGCCCATGGATTTAGGTGGTGAGCTGGGTGGAGATGGTGCAGTCAACAGTGCTAGTCTGGCAAACCACCAATAAGTAGGACTAATTAGGTTAGTCTTTTCTGCTTATACTAACTTAAAGTTTGGAAATGGAATTGATGCTGCTAAGCTATAAAACCTTATAAAACAGCAATTTTAAGTTGCTTGGAAACATCTTGAAACTTTATTTGCAGAAGCAAGATCCAAAATGTGGAATCTTAAGATCTAGGACCCGTGTCACTGGAAGCTGGCCCTCTTTTGGCTGTTATTATTTAGTAACACATGTGTATCTATGTTGAGATCTCAGAACTGTTGCATGAAACATGAAAGAAAAGAAAAAAGGAAAAAAAGGGAGAGGAGGTAACCTTAGCAGAGCCCTTAGCCTTCTGAAAAGTAAGTTTTCAAGCCTAATTTCTGGCAGGTCTCTGTTTATACCCCGGGCTACAAAAGTTTTGGGTAGATTTTCTTCTTTTTTCTTTTCTCTTCTGTTTTTGGGGTCATCTTTCCACCACAAACCAAAGCTTACCAGTGTTTTGGTTTTGAAATAAAGGGTCTGGGGCTGGAGAAATATACCAAGAAGATCACTCGGAGTGCACAGTTTTTTGTAAAAATTCTGATTCAGATTTTATTCCTTTCATTCACTTCAATGAAAATTTCTTATTGCAGTTGTTGAGGTTTTAAAAATTGGTTTTGGTAGAAGAAATTGGCAACTTACTGGAATTCTGCTGAGTGATATAAGCTGAATTTGGTTCTCTTATCACGAGTGTTCTGCCTTTTCTATTTGTGGTTTCATTCTCTGGATAAAATTCTCCTTGTGGAATGCGAATAAAGCATTTTTCTTTAAATTAGACAATTGGAATATTTATTGACAGACTTTTATCCCGTAAGTTAAAAAAGAACTTTGGGGTTTTCAGGTTAATATAATACTACAGACAAGGAAATGTGAAGGAACTAAAGTCTTATTGGAGGTGTAATGTCTTCATGTTATCGTCTTTTCTTATAATTTAACATAGTTTTTTTGTTTTTTTTTTTTAAACAAGTCCCAAGGCTAGGAAGCTGTCTGGTCTAATGATAGGTCTAATGTTCTGCCTAGTTTTTGCTCACAAATATGTGTTTAAAAACAAAAAGCAAAATGAAAGTGAGTTAAGATTAGGAGTCGCTAATTAATCTAAGTACTCTGTTATCTGAACTCTGCCTGCCCGTTGGAATTACCTTGGAGCTTTAACAAACAATCCTGAAGCCCTGGTCCCACCCCCAGAGAAGTCTGAGCTAATTGGCCTGAAGTGCAGCCTGTGTTGCAGGAGTTCTAAAAGCTTCCCAGGTGATTCTCAGGTACAGCCAAGGTTGAGAACCATGACATAGCTCCTTAAGGGAGCCCTGCTCTGCTGAAATCACTCTGACTTACTGGGTTTTCAGTGTTTTTGGAATTGGAGAATTGTGGTTCCACTTTTATCTCAGTTGGTTACAAAAGCAATTAATGGAAGCCCATTTGTATTAGGTTTGCAGACTTTTAATGATTATCACCATCAATATCATGGTAGATCCGTGGGAAAGGTAAAAAACAAAATAATTTATTGAAAGTTTCCTAAATACTTGAACCTAAATGAGATGATTAAACCTTTAAAGATTCTTTTTAAACGTTAAGAAGGAATCAAGTGATTGTAGTTTGATGTCACATTCATTTATTGGACTTAAGAGGTGCACAGTTTGGGATGAAGGGAGTGGATGATTGTTTACACTAATGTCATAGGGCGTTACAAGGAGGCCTGATGTTTGACAGTAGTACCAACCTAGCTGTAGTGTATTCTAAATCACCTTTTTCTTTCATGTCACAAACCAACTTAATTTCTGAAATGTAATCTAGGAGGGGGAAAAATATGGCAGTTCTTTCTCTGAACTCTAAATTTTTCATACTCCAAAATAGGATCCTCAACTCCAAATAAACCAGCTTAGTGAATAATTCCATAGCTTCTGTCCCTAAAGATTCTGTTTTGATTAAATCAAATAATTATAAATTTCAAACAAGTATAAAATCTTAAGGAAACTACAACTACCTTATAAAACATGAAACAAATGAAGAATATGAAATATATCCTGGAAATAGTATTTGTAAATGCTTTTTGTGGAAAGTTAAATTTCCACTTAGGGATGTTGCCCCCTTTCCTTTTGTTGAAACACTTCAGAATACCTGTGTGTGCAGATGGTTAATGAAAGAATTGCCTGCACAGAGGAAAACTTAGGTTTCAGGCTTGATTGCAGTGTCAGTGTGTTTATGTTGAGTTTAGGCTTGCTGAGTACCCAGTGGTTAATCCCTTGGAAGGGACTTTAGGACAATTAAGATTCTGGTTAGCTTTCATTGCCAGGCAGTACGAGCTCTATCAATTTATTGGGACAATTTGCTGTAACTTTTAGAGTGCCTAATTTGGAAGACGTTTTTATGAAACTTGGCCTCTTACTTCAGTCATGGGCAAGAAATCCAACAGAACTTATTCTTCACAATATGAGATTCTTCTGAAGAATGCGTGTAAAGCAGAGGAAAGAAGTGATGCAATCATATGCCGAATAGGAGAGCCAGGGGTAAATAGTCTTTTGTTTCTTCATAACATTTAAAATAACAAACAAAAAACAGAATAAAGAGTGAAATTAAAGGTGTCTAGAATTTTGAAGCAAACTTTGAGTAAGCGAGCTGGGCTTCATCCAGGTTCTTGAGATTTATCTACCATTAGGTTTCTGCTGATCTAACTGAAGTAGACTTACCTACCTCACAAGTGTCCAATGGGGGCTCCTCATTAGGGTTAACTCTTAGGAACATATTAACCCCAAAGTGACACTATTTGTTTCTGAGAAATTACAATTATTTTTAGCATATAATCTTTTAATGTCTAATTAGTTCCCTCAGAGTTACATGGGAACTTCACTTCAGAACTTAAGCAAAGGGAAATGGAGTTTTATGCATGACTTGAGTTCTATGTATCTGAATAAGCAATGCACACTTTCTTTTAGCATGAATTCCACAAATATTTAATGAACATAGAGTCTGTACATTTTGTCCCCATCCTTTAAAACATTTTTACACTTTATTTTGTAGAACAGTTTTAGATTTACAGAAAAGTTGCAAAGATGGTACAGAGAGTTCCCATACACCCAGCCCCCTAGACTCCCCTAGTTTCCCTTATTATTAACATCATATATTATTATGGTATATTTGTTAAAATTAATGAACCAGTTTTGATACATTATTATTGACTAAAGTCCATCCTTTATTTAGATTTCCTTAGTTTTTATCTAGTTTCCTTCTTCTGTCCCAGGATACCATATTACATTCAGCTGTGTTTCCTTAGGCTCCCCTTGGCTGTGAGAGTTTCTCAGGCTTGTTTTTGATGATCTTGACAGTTTTGAGGAATACTGGTCATGTATTCCATAGAATGTCCCTTAATTGGTAATTTTGGGGTGTTTTCTCTATCATTAAACTGAGGTTATGGGTTTTGGGAGGAAGACCACAGAGGTTAAGTGCCATTTCCATCACATTATATCAATAGCATATAATATCAACATGACTTGTCAGTGTTGATGATGACCTTGATTACCTGGTAGAGCTAGTGTTTGTCAGGTTTCTCCACTGTAAAGTTACTCTTCCCCACTCCTCTTTCCATATTGTGTTCTTTGGAAGGAAGTCATGATGTGCAGCCCACGCTTTAGGAATGAGGAGTTATCCGTATGCTTCCCTGTGGGCAAAGTATCTACAGAAACCATTTGGAATTCTTCTCCATGGGAGATTTTTATCCCTCTCGCTTATTTATTCAATCATTTATGTCAGTATAAATTCATGGATATTTATTTTACACTTTGGGTAGTAATCTAGTACTACTTTATTCAGAGTGTTCTAGCTTTGGTGATGAGGGACTCTTTCAGTTGGCTTCTGTGTCCTTTCTACATATTCCTGTCATTGTGGGGTTTTATCTTAGGGTGGTGAATATATTCTTTATGATACTGTAATGGTAGATACATGACACTGCATTTGTCAAAACCCATAGAACTTTATGGCACACGGAGGAGACTTCAATGTGTGCAAATAAAAAATTAAGAGGTTGGAGGATCCTGTGATGGAATACAAAATGTAGCAGAACAACCTAATTGTACTAAAAACTTTGGAAACAACCTCACTGTAGAGGATGGGAGCGGGGTGCAGACCTCAGTAACTTTGGAAATGAGTAGAGTCTGTAAGAATAAAGGCAAAGGAAACTGTACATAAGCATGTCTTCTAGGTGAGAAAGTTGTTTCCCATAGGGGTACAGGTTAACATTTCTGATACCACTATTAATATATACTGGAAATAAGTAAGTCAATGGATGATGGAGAGTAGGTGTCAGGTTTTTCACTATTGGAGTGGGAGTTTACAGAAAAGCAAGGGGAGGAGGCCAGAATCATCCATGTGCTAATGAATGAGAGACGTGGACATCACTATGTACTCATGATTAGTTCAAATAGATACACATGGTTGTGTATGGAAATATTTGTAGGTATGTGTATATACCTAGGTTAGGACACACATATTTCAGTGCTCCGTCAGTTGAGAGGGCCTAGAAGCAACAATACTCCAGTAGCATACACAAGATGAGCCCACCCTTTAAAAAAAACCCAAACAAACAGGATTATCCATCACATTTTGTGTGAATTTCAGCTTCAGAACTGTAGGCTTGATAACACTTATATTAAAACGATTTAAATTCTTTGCTCTTTTAACTTATTTACATGTGAATGACCATAAAAGTCTATAGAACAATAGAACTTTGATGTTAAAATTGATTTTAAAAAAAGTTTGTGAATAAGTCCATAACATGTAAGAAACTTTTTCAGAAGGTTTGGGAAAATTAAAATTGGAACGTTATCAGAAAAAACTTCAAATGTAATCATAGATGTTGCTTCCCGAGGTGCCTCGGCTCTTCCTACTATGAAGAATTTTTTTTCTCCTCAGGCTGTAACAAGATACTTTCCTCCCCCTCCATCCTTTCTCTGTCCAGACTTATGGCCCATAACCTTGCTTCTTCCACCTCCAGGGACCCTTACATTTACTATCCACAGCTGCCTCTTCAGGATAAATTCAAAATTCTTCATAATGTATCATTCAGAAAAACTTAGTGAATTTGTCCTAATTCTTTCCTTTCAGGTTATACCCAGGAACTTCAGTGTTTAAGACAAAAAGAGATCCACCAAGGATCTTTATTTCCTTAAGAGAATCATCTAAGTAGAACCTGTATCTGTAGCAATACTAAATGCTGGTGGAAGCTTTGGCAACATAATTCTTTAATATGTTACTTTGGTCAGAAAATCTATTATTTTCCTATCCTGAAGTGTTTTTGAGAATTTTTTTCTCTTTTTGTATTACATGTGGGTATATCATAATACAGGTAATTTCATTTGTTGGACTTCTAGGTTGTGTCTGGGTTTTTTCTCCCCCTTAGATAGTAGGATGACATAAGGGGGCATATCAGAACTTTCGGAGGGGCATGCAGAGTTTTTGTTCAAATAAATCAAGGTAATTAAGGTAGATAAAAGTAAAAATATTCTTATTTTTAAAGTAAGGTGGTATTATGAATGGTGGCACCCTGGGTTTCTAATTTATGACCACCATTGTACCATGCTCCTACTTCATGTCTATTTTATGTGAATTCAACTTTATAGGCTCTATTAAAAAAATACAACAAGGAGGGGAGATAGGGAGAAAAATAACAATTTGAACCTCAGGTGGTTCTACACTCAGTGAGTGTAACGGCCCTGAGTGAGCATGAAGCTGGACGTGAATGTGCGCTTCCCTCCCTGGGGCTCACAGTGAGTGCATCTTACATGTGGATGTGAGCCGTGCTTTTAAGACCTTTGTTTTCTGTAAAACATGGCCTCTCAGTGAAAGCCAACCATTTCATCTGGTGTCCGACCGAGGTAACGATGTTCTCCAGCAAAGAACTGTTTCTGTTGAACTTAGAGTGATGACATGGTGCCTTCTAAGGCATTTTTGAGGAAGACTTTGATTATCTCTGACTTTCACCTAATGCTAGAATTTGAACTACATGAAATTGTCACTGTTTAGGCTGAAATTATCCAGGATAGGCTTGTCCTTGCATCATGGGTCCTGCTGCCTTTTGTCTGTATTTTTTTATTATTTTTATTTTTTTCCCCAAGAGTGGTGTTTAACAGTGTTAAAAACTGTAGTCTCTGGTGGTCAAACAATGGAGCAGAAAAGCAAAACAAATCCTCCTCTTTCTGTGTCGGTATGATTTCCTTGGAACTTCTTTTCATGTTGCCATGTCTCTGTTTTGAAAATCAAGCTATTATTCTTGAGATAAAGATAAGAATCTTTCAGTGTCTATAATATAGGAGAGAAATATAATGAAAGGGAAACTTTATTTACAGTTAACATTTAAACTAAAACTCAGTGAAGACGTATGTTCTTTACTGTTATAATCTCATTTGATCCTTACAACTGTTTGAAGTATAGATATCCCATTTTATAGGAAACAACTGAGGATCAGAAGGTATGAGTGACTTGGTTAGGGCCACTAAGTAAATAAGTGACAGAGTCCAGATATATAGATCTTCCTTGACTTACGATGGGGTCATGCCCCAATAAAACCATCATAAGTTGAAAATATCGTAAGTGAAAAAATGCGTTTAATAAATCTAACCTGCTGAGCGTCCTAGCTTAGCCTAGAGTATTTTAAATGCTCAGAACACATACATTAGCCTACAACTGGGCATCGTCATCTAACACAAAGCATATTTTATAATAAAGTGTTGAGTATCTCGTAATTTATTGAATACAGTAGTAAAACTGAAAAACAGAATGATTGTATGGGTACAGGATGGCTGTAAGCATATGGGGTGTTTACCCTCATGATCGCGTGGCTGACTGGGATCTGTACTCGCTGCCCCTGCTCAGCATCACGACAGAGTGTCATAGGGCATATCGCCAGTCTGGGAAAAGATCAAAATTCAGAATTCCAAGTCCAGTTTCTACTGAATGCGTGTTGCTTCCGCACCATCGGTAAAGTCGAAAAATCCTAAGTTGAACCATCATAAGCCGGCGACTATCTATATATGTCTCATGTCTCCAAAATCCCATACTTTTTCTTTTCAGCTTGAGGCTCCTTAAAAATATGAATGTAAAACACAGTTTTTGTCCTCAAGGAATTTTGGATCCCATTGGAGGATAAGAAAACTGTACAAATACTGTAATTTAAATTGAAATATAAATCCTCTTCTAGGGAGGTTCAGTTTTATCATTGTTGAAAGGTAGGTGACAGCATGTGTCCTGGATAATTGTGACTTTATGGAGGTTATTTTCTAAGTAAAGGATTTTCTAATTAGAGCGGGCACAGTAAGGCTGATGAAATCATTTACATTCTTCTGTTGTCATGGTTGTATGATATCTGGTGAGAAAGTGGCCTTGGGGATATATCATTGAATTCTGCCAACTGCAATTGCAATCAGCCAGTCAGAGAAAGCAAAGAAATTAAGCTGTTGAATATGAATGAGATGTAAATAACATCTTGAATTAATTTAAATGCAATCACATTGACCCAATGCCGGGACAAACTCAATTACTGTAGAAAACAAGGAGGATAAATGACCCATATTCAGGAGAAATACTTTGGTAAGAAAACGAGTTGGCCTAAAAAAAGACTGTCAACACAATATTTGATACTCCACTTTTTATGTTAACTATGCACACTGCTGGTCAGTAAACTCAATTTATTCTTTAAACAATGTTGATAAATAATAAAGCAAATGAGGAGATTGGAAAGTCTCTTGTTGGGTTTCTCATATGTACTGGTTGGGTAATTCTAGTAGTTTTATTACCGGAATAATTTCTATTATCAGCAATCAGTTGATATGGAATTGGTCAACAAGGACTGCGCTTTGGGGATAATGAGATTGAGATGCACCTACCTGGCATCTCAACTCAAGAACTGCATTTTACAAAGTTCTTTCATATCTTTGCATTGTCCTGAAGGTCTTCTGACCTGTCTCTGATGCTTAAGAGAGGAGCAGCCCACTCCAGTAGTTTGTTGACCTGGGATTTATCCTGGTTAAGTGGCTCTAAAACTTTACTTTGCATGATAATGAGAAAGATAACAGTATTTCCTGACCCAGTACCTTCATTTCCAAATGGTGCTTGTCTACACTTGTGGAGGTTCCCTTTCTAGGGCCTCTGGACATCTCTCAGGCAGCCAAGAGTTCTGTGCACACCCCAAGTATTGTATGGAGCCTTAGAGAACAACGGGTTTTCTCCACCCAACAGTATTGCTCTTTGCAAATGTAGACACTGTTATGATGAATAAAATGCAAATATATATTTAAACACTTTACCAGGGTTCACATAGCATTTTTTTTTTGGTCAAGATACACGCTTCAATTAGCAGATATTTACCAAAAATATTACAGCTGTCATACAAAGATTCTTCGTCTACGGGTTGGGACTTAACTGTGTAAATCATTCATTCGTTTAGCAGCTGCCTACAGTGTTCTGAGTCCTAAAACTGAGAATGAATGAAAACCCATTCACAAGATTTTATCTATTTTCTTATAGAAAGTTGTGTACGGACTAAAACTCTCTTATCTGATAGTAGAGTTGAGAGTAATTTTTCCTTACGATTGCTCCAGCTGAGTAAGAAAAATATGTACTTATTCTTCAAATAAAAGGTCACAAAGTAGAGAATATATTTTTTGTTTTAACTTAGTTGTGATGCTTGTCATTACGTAGCTTATAGTTGATCTACTTGTATGCTATATTTACATAGCAACCCATATGAAAACAGAGGTGACGTATGTAATTCTGATTTCCTTCGCATCTATCTGTACCCCTCACCCAACCCCAGCCCAATCAGACAGGATTAGCTATCAGGGAGCAGGTTATGCATCTGTTTTCTCACACAGCATGGCACGAGAGTGCCAACAATTTTTGAAATAATTGAAGTAAGGAGATGAATGTTAATTAAGACACATATTGTCATGTTCCAGATCTGCAGAGTTGAAAGGATCCTCATATTGTTTCCACTCTCCTTTAGTTTATTTGGCCGTCAGATGCCCTCAAACAAAATACAATACTTCTGTGAAAAGAAATGCTTAAAAGAGACTCCCGTATGAGACTTGGGATATACTTTTTTTCCGCTGCAGACCTTGGCTGCTGTGCTTGAGCTTATTTGAGGCCCATGTATCTGTACGCCTGCCGGTAGGGGTTTAGAGAAGTAAGTTTGAGCAGTGTCAACAATTTATGGGGAGGCAGTAATGGGCTTCTACTGAATGCTAATTACTGGCGAGTTGTTCAGGGAGACTGTGTAAGAACTGTTGGTTTGTGGTAAATTAGTTGCTAGCTCCATTGAGATGGACTGCAAGTTTAGATCAGAGCCCCGAAGGCGCCCAGCTCCTTGCGACTGATGGCCAAACTTGGTGACAATTTGAGAAAAAAACGCCCCAATTGTGCTAAACAGTAAAGTAGATGACTTTACATGAATTTAATAAGTACAATTCTGGATAAAAGTTAAAGCTTCCAACCCCTTTTGGATTAAAAGGATGGGGTGACTGGATTGTTAAATGAATTATCAGAGTTGTTTTGGCTCTTAGATCTGAAAAGCTGCCAAACCTGCCAGTGGTATGAAAGAATAGATTGCTCTGGAAAAATCCCTGCCCTGAGTATGACGGCCTTTATTTGTCTGTGTACTGGAGCTTTCTGGCTGTCCACACACATAAACCTCAACCTTTATCTCATGCTGTACAGGGTGGCTTTTCTGAGAAATGATCCTCTAGCTCCCGACCAAAACAGGCGGCTGCATTGGGAGGGTTTTCTTGAGTCTCAGGCGGCTCTCTTTCAATTCGCAGTTACCTTTCTTCTTCATTTCCATTTCCATTTCCAGCAACGAGAAGAGAGTTAATGATTCATTTGCTCCCAGTGACCTTTTGAATAACTGGACTGCGGTGTACCAGTGCCACTCCGAGCTGCTGTGCTCGCCTTTTACTTTCCCAGTTTGGCTTGCATATTTATAGCCTCCTTCTTGGTCTACATGCCTGAACGCCTGAAGGAAGCAAAACATTTATTGCCTCTCCCTCCCCGGTGTTCGCAGCTTTCACCCAGCCCCATTCCTTCCTTTTACATCACACGGGAGACTCGCCTCCTGGCTGGGGATGTCCGAGTTCTTCCTGAGTCTCTGCTGTTGAATCTGTTGATTTCATCAAGACAAAAAGATGGATTCTGACTCGGACTCACCTTTTAACTACTCGTGGCCTTCCTTCCCCAAAATGAAGATTCGACGGAGGGCGTCCAAACAAGGTAGATCATGCGATCTTTTACTACCCCCAGAGCCAAGCCGGGCGTCTTCCTATTCTTACCTTTCTTTTCCTCGTTGCTTTGCGAGACTCTTTCTGATAAGTGCGTGTTTATACATGTCTTTATAAAACTCTTATAATATAAATACTTTACAGATAGACTTCTGAGGTAAACCTACTCATCCTTCCTGTGTTCCTTTCACTTTAAATCTTCCTTTGTGCTGTATTGTGCATACGCTATTTTTTTCCTTTAAAAAAAAAAAAAGGGAGTTTAGTACAAGGTAAATGTTTTGGATTCATTTGCTCAGTTACCTTGGTGTTACCTTGACAATAAAGTGTCTTGTTGATTTAAATGTGTCTGGTCTTTGTGGGATGTGCAGAGAACCATGCTTGCGCTTAGTACCCGGTGTCCGCTGCATTTGTGTTTTAGTTTTCAAGTGTGTGCTAATTAAAAAAAATTTTTTATATCTAAGAAAATTCTTTCTTTTCTACTCTACTTTCTTGATTTTGTAGATGCTCTAAGGAAGGGATTTTAAGAAAGTAATTTCAATAAGAAAGCCTATATTTCTCCAGGGGATGCAGTCACATATTAAAAAGTTTATTAACGGTAATTACCAAGTATGCAAAATGCTTTACTGCCAAAGGCAGAAGAGCTATTTATCTGCAGCGTGATAATAATGGAGTGGCTTCATGCTGCTTATTCCCCCTCACCTGCAACCCACTCTTGTGGTGCAGGGCTTGGAAACCAAGGGACAAGTTGGTGTTAGGCAACAGCGGAGGTGGCCTGAGTATCCGGTGCACCATCCCCAGCAGGTGGTGATTGTTGCCTTCTGAGGTTTATCAAAACTAGAAAGGCAGTGAGTAGCCCTTTCTTGTGTTGTAGAGGGACTTTATGTGGTTATGTTTTTAGTTCAAACAGAAACATTTTTGTGAGCTTATAAGCAGAAGAGGTGTTTCTGAAAGTGGGCCGCCTCTGTAGCTTTGTCCTGGGGGAGCAGAATTCTCTCGTGAGAACAGAATGACCAACCGTATCACCCTGTGCTTTACCTGGAGAAAAATGGAGGCTGGCGGTTGTCACCGTACCTGTTTCATTTCAAGGCTTTTTTTTCCTTCTAAAATAAAATGGAGGTGTGTGTGTGTGTGTGCGCGCGCGCGTGCATGTGTGTTTGCTCTTGGCCTGGGATCAAGGCTGATCCCAGGAATACAATGGGTTGACTCTCTAGGAATAGTAGAAAGCCTCAACCTGAACAAATCTCCCACGCTGTTCATTGCCATTCTTGAAATTCTATCACTGGGGACTTAAAACATTTGTACAACATTCTATTTTCCTTATATTCTATTTTAAAATGTAATTGCTTCTTCTTTGGGGGTAAAGGGCCATGATATAAATGCAGCTTACCATTAATTGTTTCGGGGGGAGGGGAGTATCTATAGGGCACACAAACGTGTGCATGTGAAAGCAAGCTCAGGCTCAAATGGAAAATGGAGTAAAATGTTAACAATAGGTAAATCTGGGTAAAGAGGATGTATTGGTGTTCGTTGTGCTATTCTTATTCTTTCAACTTTTCTGGAAGTTTGAAATTGTTTCCAAATAATTTTTTTAAAACTTTTAAATGACTTCTGAGAGGGGAGATACACGAAGTCCTTCATTCCTTAGAGTGAATATTATTAGTTCTCGTACATGGAGAAATTCTTGAGGGCAGGTAGCAGTTCTGTAAGACTACTAAATCTTTGTGCTAATTCTCATCCAGTTAAATTTGGGGAATAATCTGCTTTATATAGTTTTGTATTTATATTGCCTGGCTGGCAGACTGGACGCCTATGTTGTAGGGAGGCTTCGGTAGCCTAACAGCCTGGAGAGATGTGGGATTAATGATTAGGAGGCCAGTGGAGAACCTTGAGAGTCCACTGGAGTTGTAGGGAATGCGTTAATCACATTCTCCTTTGAAATCCAAAGCTGGAGCACAGCCAGTTTGAACTACAGCAGAAAGTCATAACATAGCCATGTATAAATTAAACTCAATTCAAGTGAAAGCAGGTACCTGGGATTTGAAAATGATTAACTATTTGCCTCTAATAAACAAAGGACAAGTGAAACTAAGATTGGTAGCAGAGAGCTGGGGATGGTCAGACTGTGTCCCATGCTTCCTTTGTCTGTTAAATAATGATGACCTAGGTGTGAAGGGTGGGTTTGGTCACACTGTAATGTCAGCTGGATGGAATCCCAGGACCATAGACATTACAGCCAAAAGGGCCTTAGAAATGGCCGGGCCCAACCACCTCATTTTATAGGTGAGTATGATGGGGCCTGAAGAAGTGAAGTGATGGGGAATCATTTCAGTGTTCAGCAAGTGTGTCCAGAGTGCCAGGTGCTTCCTAGAGGGTGGGACGAAGTAGTGAACCAGACGGATACTGTCCCTGCTTACAGGGATCTTAAGCTTTGGAATGGATCCTACCTCTCCCGGGATACAGATGTTCCACCTTCATATAGTAGAAGAAACACCAAGGAACCTGATTTTTTTCAGTTCCGTGGTTAGGTTGTGAAAAACTGTGGTCTCTTGTCCCTTATTCTGTCAGTCTTTAAAACTAAGGTGGCTTGAGTTTCTTCCTTAGTCTTTCCTTCCTTCTAATCATCACCGACATCATTCTCAGGATGTGGGTTCTGGTCTCCTGGGAAGTCGTGAAGGGGTGTTGAGGGCTTGGGATTTCTGGCTTATTAGCAAACCTTTCATATTTTGTCAGAATTATTTTTTATTCTCTCTTCTTTTTTGTGTCCTGATCCTCCTTATTAGTATTCTCTTTCTTTTAATATCCCCTCCTGCCTTATTATCACTGTTCTTTGATAGACACACGTACACATTACTGGTTTGTTTCGAGAGGTGAAAATTTAGAGGGTTTGGTAATAAGAGGAAAATTGGATTAGCAGAAACCTATCAATACTTATATATTAACTAAAAACCACATCTACTACTTTCTTATCCTCATGCCCTCAGAAGGAAAGAGAAAAGGATCTAACTTAGAAGCCGCGCTTTTGGAAATGACTGGTGTCTAGAGGGGAATGTGATGTAAGCAGAGGGTGAAAGCAGTTAAAACCAAACTGCCCAAAATGTATTCCTGGGATCTCAGAGTTGCCCTTTGTCATATTATGGGCAGCCCAGAACAGGCTGTACTGGAAACTGAGTGGTTAATGATTGGTGTGGGCCAGAATCCACGACTGTCCACTTCAAGGACTCCAGGAATGCCTGGATTTTTGTTTTGTTGATTTCAGTAGGAGAGTCAACGAAGAAATTTAATATTTATTAATGAAAAAATTTTAAATATAGGGATTGGGCTTCACCTAAGTTCCCCATAATTATTGTCTTTTAAATGCATTTTTAGTATGAATCATCAGGTCTCAGAAAGTGTTGAACTCTTCTTCTCTTTGTGCCTTTCATCCACTTATACCGTGTGTCTCATTCTCTCCTACTCCAGCTCATATCCATCATATGCCTCTCTAATGACACAAAGTGTGAAAGACTGCTTTTTTTTTTTGCTGGTGCAAGAGGCGATGCCTATTTGAAAACAACCTTGGAGAGCTTAGATAGGACCAAACTTTCTGTAGTTATAGTCAAAATAACTAGTATGTATGTACTACCTTATTAATCATAATAACCATTGTTTACTAAGCTGTGGTAGGTACTTTATACTTATAACATCTGATTCTCAAAATAACTCAAGATACTATCTCTGTTTTACAGTTGAGGAAACTGAGGCTTAAAGAGTTTTAAAGTTATATCCAAGTCCATACCAAGAAATACAGGGAACAGTAAGCATGGTAAAATAAGGTGAATGGCATTCATTCATTGTACGTACAAGGTGGTTTTCACATGTGTTATCTTATAAAAGACCTGTATGTCAGGTGTCATCTTCATTTATTAGTTTGGGGCTCTGAGGCTCAGAGAAATGAGTTGCCCAAGATCAGGGCCAATAAATGCAGAGCCAGACCCACAACAGGACATAGTCCTTGAATTTAAAGGTTTTGTTCTTCCCAGTGTGTTTCACCACCTCTTAGTAGAGGTAAGGGATGGTGAATTCAAAAGGTAGCTGTCTTATATTCAAAAGGTGCCACTGTATCTCACCATGGTAGCTTCTACCTGTCCTGTGCATCTTGGACTAGGAATAGAGGTGGCAGTGGAAACTGGGGAAGTAAAATGTTAGTGCTGTTCTTATGTCTTGTTCTTATGTCTTATGTCTTGTTACATCCACACACATATGTATCTAGTACTGACACACATCGTTGGCTTGTGAGGGAAGAGATGAATGGATGACTGGAGCATGGGATAGTCGGGTGAGGAGCAGAAGAGGCAGGGTGAACTGAGAAAAGGATGGTATGGGAGAGCTTCCAGTGTATCCTGGAAGCTTCCCAGGTTTGTCCCAGACAGAGAAAGATAAAGTCAGAGAGAGTGAGTGTGCTGGAAGTGGAGATAAGAATCATGAGACCACTGTCTTGGTCTATCTCATGAGCTCATTTAGTGTTTGGAGAGCAGGTACCCAATCTGAAAAATAATCCCTGACCCGGTACGTATTAAAGGTATGATGACATCTCAGAAGGTTTAATGATAATTTTTAAAGTGACTTACTTTTGTCTCATGGACTTACTTGTTTTCTTCCTGTTTCCTGCCCTCCCTCCCTCCCTTCCTTCCTTTCTTTCAAGAAGTTTTATTGAATACATACACAGTTTCATGTGCATGTATGTATTCCATCTAGAAAGTCCCCAAAGGATGCCTGAATACCATAGGAGGAATAAGTCACTACAGAAATCCTTCTTAAGGAAGAGAAACATTTTCCTAAAGGTGACATAACCTACTAAGATTTCGTTGGCTCACAATGAAGATAGTGTTTAACCTCACGTGGAGCAGTTTCAATTTCAGACTCTGCCAGGAGGCCTACCTTTGTCAGCCTGGGAGAGGAGGCCCATTACAAGCCTGTTGCCAAACCGCATAGCTACATATTTGAAACTGATTTTTTCCCTTTATTTTGAGTTAGTTCAAATTCTTAGGCAAGATGCATTTCTGCATTAATTCCTGTCAGTGGAAAGGAGGCACTATTCTAATTTATCACCCCATGTTCAAGAGATTCCTGCCTACCACTCCAGTTTTGGAGAAGGACCAATGGTTGTTTATTCAGATATATTAATTAAGGCAGAATGTGATAAGTCCAATAGGGGAGCTCAGGACAAATTACTGTCAAAGTTCAAGGTGAAGAGACCAGTTCATGTTGAGGGCATCATGAAAGGGATGTCATTTCAGTAGCCTGTGGTGAACTGGTGGGGTTTTAATAGACTGTCCTTCCAAGCAAATGGGCAGAGTCAGGCATACATAGAGTGTATCAAGGTGATGGACGATAGGCCGGGCTTGTGCGCTGTTGATTCATGGGGCATGGAAACGTAGAGAGGGGCCAAATGTTAACTTGGCCTGGAGAGATGGTTCTGTCTGCCTCATATTCTCTTGCCCTTCACTGAGCAGCACACACATTCTTTAGTGGACGGCCCCTCCACTGCTCTGGCCATGGGTCCAAATGATGCTGCCACCTTCTCATATGACCTTGCCCTCCTGGATGCAGTGGGGTGGGCATCCCACCCAGGTGGTCCGATCACAACACTCCTCCTGCCTGGCCACAGCTGTAGTCCCAGGGTGGGCACATGATCTCAACTTGGTAAATCAGTGTGTTTCCTTGGTATTCTTCAAACTGGAATTTGGAGGGAGATGTCTTCCTTCTTGGGTAGCAGTGCTGGAAGGGTGGGAATGGAAGCCGTTAGCTGGGACAAAGCAGTCTGTAGTAGGAGGAAATACTGCGCACATGTAAAGAGAAGCAGTCTTGTGGTAGGGTCCTGCTGGATTCCAGGCCCTCGTTCTAGTCCTTGGGGGCCTGTTGCTGCCAAGATGCCCCCCTCTCAAGGCTTGGATATCAAATTCCTTCAGTTTTGGAGTTGCCCTCACATGGCTTCAGTAAATCTTTCCCCTCCCCCTTTTACTTTTTGTTTAGCGAATTCAGGTGACTATTTCTCCCACTTCTAACTAGAAATCTCGAACTTGCCCTTTAAGATGCAGCTTGAGGATCCTTTTTCTGGAAGCCTCCCCTGAATTCCCTTGAGTTCATCGTTCTCTCCTTTGTGCCACTCTGGCTCATGTATATTTTTATAACAACCCTCACATTACTGTATCACAACTATTATTTAATGTCCCTCACCCCTAAGACACTGAATTCCTTGAAGGTGGAGCCTAGCTGACCTGTTTTCACATCTCCAATAGCTGGATCACAGAAAGCAGGCAGTAAATAGTGAAAGTGTATTATGCACAGTTTTACTACACTACACTCAGATGCTTTTTATTTTGCTTTTATTTCTTTATTTTGCCTTTATTTCTTTATTTTATCTATAATAGATGTGATCTTTCTATGAAGTCCTACCCTCTAGACAGTGGGGACAGGAAAGGGTATATTTTAGTCTACTTGGTCCAATGCAATAATGAAAATAGTCATTTTTGGTAACTGCTCAGTCTCTTTAAGTAAAATATCTACTGTCTCAGATTTCTTCCTCCTCCTCTGCCTCCTTTCTTGCCAGGCTGGTATTGAATGTGATTTCCTGGTGAGGGTGGGGGGTAAGTTGGTGGTGGGGAGGAGGAGGAGGCCCCAGGGTCCTCCTGGTCTCTGCTGCAGATCTGCTGACCTGAGCTCTTCCCTGAGGCACCATTGTTTTGAGTGTTCTGGCATCTGTGACCACAGTCCTGCAGCTGGATCCTCTCCCTGGTGTTGGTTGGGACCCAGGACCCTCCTTCACTGAGTTGGCCTGACCTTGGCTTTTACACTACAGAGACCTTGGAATCTCTGCCTCTGGCTGCTGGCTCACACGCTTCCCTAAAAACATCTGGTACGGGGGTCTTTCCTCTGCAGCATGGTGGGCCCGTGGTCGGCCATGAGTACTCATCTCAGTCACTTCCTGTTCTTCTCGGAGGCCTGTGGGATCTTGAGGATCCATTCTCACCTCTCAGGCAACTGGGAGCAGCCCAGGAATGCTGGCCCTGGCCCTGCTGCTTGCCCTTGCTCTCTCACCGAGGGTGCTTGGTGCTGGTTGTCCTCGTGATGGGGTGGGGCAGCCTGCAAGATGACCTCCGTCAGAGCCCCGGATGGAAGGGAGAAGAGCCAGGCCATCCCCAGAGTAGCCCCCGACCTATCTCACACTGTTCCCTGCGGGCAGAGAAACCACGGGTCTTGTGCCTTTGGTCTCTGTTGTCCCTGCCAATGGAAAGCCCTGGTTATGAATTGTAACAAATCTCCTATCCAGCTCTCATTCATGCTAACCTGCCCAAAGTGGCTCAGGCTAATGAAACAGGATTCAGGAACCAAGCGGAATTTCCCAACCAGGAGAAAAGCCAGAACAGCTTGCAGGTGTGCTTGGCTTCCACTGTTTATGTGTTCACTAATTCAAAATGTCCTTTCACCCCAAATACGTGAAAGGTATTTGAAAGTTGCTAAGAGAGTAGATTTTAAAAGTTCTCATCACAAGAACAAAAAATTTTATAACTATATGTGGTGATGGCTGTTAACCAGACTTACTGTGATCACTTTGCAGCATATACAAGTATTGAATCATTACGTCGTACACCTGAAACTAATGTTATGTGTCAATTATACCTCAAAAAAAAAGGAAAAAGAAAGCATTTACATTTCAGTGGAGAAGTCTCTATTTTGCTAGTGTAGTTCCTTGTCTACAGTAGAACTCAGTTACTTTGGGGAATATTAAGGGGGGCAAAAACACACGGCTCTAGGGCTAGGTGCGGGAGAATTGGAGCTCCTGGTGACTTTTGAAGTGGGCACAATCATATTTATGTGCCTGTGTCTTTCCATAAGGCTATGCAGGATTCGAATTACTCATAGGGTTTCTTGTGATGATAGCATACAGGAGCATCTGCCTCATCAGTTTGCCCGTACTTTTTGTCTACAGTCACCTGAAGTGGTCTTGTCCACGTTCTGCCACTTTCTTTGAAGTCTTTCACTTCTGTCCTGGTGTTTGTATAACGTGTTAGTTTCTTTCCCCTCAGCTTACCCGTTTTTGCTTTCTGTAGACGAATTGGCTGCAGGCTTTGGAGAACTGCATCAAGAAGGAAAGGAATTGCTGATTAAATCGAATCACGCCATAGTCTACATACACACACACATGACTGAACATCTCCTTGATAGCTTGGGGGAAGCAAGGGCAGAAGAAAGTTTACATATTTGAGTCCTCCTTTTTCAAACATAAACATATGTCCTCTTGAAGGCTACTTTGTGCTACTATAATTAGGAATGAGGACCTGGAAAGGGTTGGGACAAAATTGTAGCTCTTCTCTGAGCCTGTATTTTCTTTCCCTCTCTTCCTTCTCTTTGCCCACCTCCCTCGGTGCCTCCAGTATATTATGAGGGAAAAGGCTTGTTTTCTTCTTCAACATTTTTGATAATTAGGTCTCTCAAAACAGCAGAAAGGACTTCTTTTAGGATCTGATTTTGGAGTGCCAAGTTGTAACTTCTTGTTTCGAAGGAGTTTTAAACTGCGGATCTGAGGAAGAGAACTGGAGAAACAGTGCTCACACCCAGCACTTCTGGAATCCGTTCACTTGGGCCTCAGCTGTTACTGTTGTGAACAGGACTGGTTGAGAGGCCTGATCTCATCCCAGGGCTTACTTTCCTTTTTTTACAGGATCCTAGGAGGGTGAGTTGAGTTCTGAGGGTGAATTGGACATTTGGATCCATGTTCGAGCCACTGTAGTTTGGTAGACAAAGGTTCCCTGGGTTCTCCCAGACGCATCTTGGTGTGAACTAAAGTCTTCTGAGTAACGTTAGCTTACACATGACCCACAGGAAATTCCTGAGCTGAGGCTAATCTTGGAATTTGGATGGATCCCCTTTGTAACTTAAAGTCCAACTTAGAAGAGTAAGGCCAAGAGATGTTCCAGGCCAAGACTAATATCAGGAAAATCCTAAGAGGATCGTACAGGAAGAATAGGCAAGAAGAGAAATGACAGTGTACCCTGACAATGTTCATTTTCATTTGTGAGGGCAGGTTTGTTCTTTCCTCTAGAGCACACTCGGACCATGGGGAGAAAGGACCATCTGTACATTTCAGAATTTGGCAAAGTGCTCTTTGAATTTGGGAAATTGGGAGGTAGTGAGCTGCAGCGAGAAAGGATGTCTCTGTCAGCACCGTGTTTGCATTCTGCTTCTATCAGTTAATAACGTCTGAGGGTGATCACCCTTCTTGGACCAGAACTTTCTTATCATAATAATACCTCCTGTGGTTATGGAGAGTGAGGTTAGCAGATGGGCAAAAACAATACTAGGTACTCTTGGGTAAAACATTTCCAGATAATATGTTTACATGTGTATTATCTGATACGGTTATTTACTGATAACCTATTTTGCATGAGACCCTACAGCCGTTCTTTGACAATAGGAGGCAAGTTTTTAAACCATGACTTGTTTTTTTCCCCTTATTTTAGTTGTTAAAATGGTTATTAGAAATGTAGAAATTACAGACAGTAAAGTGTTGAAAGTAAAAACCACCTGTGCTCTGTCACCTAGAGATAGCAGTTAACATCTTAGTGTATCTTCCCAGTTTTTTCCTGGTTATCTTGCATATTGTTGTGTGGGTAAACCAGATGATGTCATGTATTTTCTGTTGCATGCATGTTTTCTCAGCAAGGCTCACATCGTCATATTCTGGCAGTAGATCTCCAGGGGCAGATAGCAGAGGCCCAGGAAGTGAACGAATACACTGAGGCACAAGTCACACTGTAACCGATTAATGACACTTCCTAATGGGAAAATACCAGGCATTGCTCAAATACCATTTTCTTTGGCTCAAAATAGGATACTCAGTAACTCCTATTATTAAATAAAATACTTTGAACTACCTAGCGGAGTACCTGCCTATCTAGAGCTGCCATTTACTAGTAGTGTGACCTTGGGAAGTTAATTAAATAGCACCAGAGTTTCCTAATCTGCAAAATGGAAATAACAAATAGTACAGCTTTTACTGGGTTGTTTTGGGAATCAAATGAGCTAATATATAAAAATCATACAGTGCCTGGCTCATAGGAAGTGCTATGTTTGTGATAGCTATAATAGTAATATTAACCAGTATAAGTACCCAGTATGGTACAGGTGTCCAATAGATGCTTACTCTTCAAGTACCTAATAGTTTGCTTCTACTCTTTCCCTTTTAATGTTTTTTTTCCTGATCATCTTCTTCCAGTACCTTTGCTTTGCAAATCGGCCTGATCATCCCATTATTCCTTTAAAAGTAACCTACCTGCTATTTTATAAAGAGATTAAGAAGTAATATTCCTGGGCTACTGCTACAGAGGGTGTGTCGGATGGTGTCACACAGGAAGTGCTTAGCATCTGTGTGGTGGTTTGCCCCATGGGAGAATCTGTTTTCAGCTCAGACACCAACCAGGAAAGTTACTTGTTCTACCAGCAGGGGCAAAATGAAACTCTCATCACTGAAATGTGGTAGACAACACAGGACAAAACACAGAGGTAACAGGCAAGAAGAGCCCAGAGAAGGACAGCCTCGTGATTATTTAGAGTCTTGGCAGGGGACCTCCTGGGGGATCGTCCATTATGACTGTAATTTGAGGATGTCAGAGGTGGAGGCTGAGGGCCAGGTAGCATAGTGACTGGTAGTCAGTAGACACTCAGTAAATGTTGAAAAAGAGAATGAATGAGTAAATGGATGAATGAATGAGAGAAATAAGAAAGTAACACTCCCATCACAGCCTGAAGTAGCACAAGCTGGGCAACAAGAAACCCTTCAGAATTGGAGGAAAGTTTACTAGGCCAGAAGAGGATGGTTTCTTAGTTGTACCTGGTACAAAGTTTGTGTTCTTTTCTTAATGAGAAAGTATTCACTCCTTCGGAGAATATTTATTGAGTATCTACTATGTACCTGACCTGGTTCTAGGCACTGGGGGAGTGAACAAAACATTCAAAGTTGCTCTTCTCCTGGAGGTTACATTCTAGTAGAAGGAATCAGACAATACACAATAAATGCATAATATGCTAGGTGATGTTATATGGTGTAGGAGAAAATAAGACAGGGCTTAGGGGATTGCTATTTGATAGATATATATAATGGTCAGGGAGAGCCTCTTTGATAACATTTGAGTAGAGAGCTGAAGAAAGTAAGGGAGGGAGCAAGGCTTCTGAGCATCCAGGAGAAAAGCAGTCCCAGTAGAACAGCAGGTGTAAATGGCCTGAGGCACAGAACAGCAAGGCCGACTTGGAAAGAGGAGAATAGGCAGCAGACTTCAGAGAGGTTGGTTGAGGGTGGAGGAGGGACAGGTTATGTAATTGAGATATTTTGGTTATAATAAGAAATAATATTTTTAATAAGAACCTGCTGGGTAAAAAAAATAATAATAATAATATTTGGTCTTCATCCTTAGAATGTCCCAAGTGCTAAAAGTGATACAGGTGCTTTTGTTATGTTAATGAGGTGACTTTCGACCAAAGGAAGGGGGCTGAAGATTGAGTTCAATCACCAATGGCCAAGATTTAATCAATCATGCCTATTTAATGAAGCCTCCACAAAACCCCAAATGGACTGGGTTTGGGGAGCTTCCAGTTGGTGAACACGTGGAAGTGCTGTGTGACTGGCCTGCTAGGAGAGGGCATAGAAGCTCATCGATCTTTCCCAATACCTTGCCCTATATACTTCTTCCATCTGGCTGTTTCTGAGTTAGATCCTTTTATAATAAACTGGTGATCTGGTAAATAAAATGTTTATTTGAGGTCTCTGAGTCAGTCTAGCAGATTAATCAAAGCCGGGAAGAAGTCGTGGGAACCTCGGATTTTCAGCCAGTTGATCAGAGGTACTGGTGACAACCTGGACTTGTGACTGGCGTCTGAAGTCCAAGGAGGGGCTTGTGGTAACCTCCAATCTGCAGCCAGTCAGAAGCACAGGTAACAACCTGAACTTGGAATTGACGTCTGAAGTTTGTGGGGGGCGGTGGGCAGCTTGTAGGATCGAACCCTTAACCTGTGGAATCTGATGCTGTCTCCGGGTAGGTAGTGTCAGAGTTGAGTTGAGCTGTAGGACGCTCAGCTGGTGTCCAAGGATTGCTTGAGTGTGTGGGAAACTCCCCCCAACATTGGAATGGGGGTCCAGGCAAGTTCAGTTAGGCTCTGTAGGTTGTGCTGAAGTTTGGCTTTGACTCAGGGTGAGGTGGGAAGCCACTGGAGTATTGTGGAGAGGATGGCATGATTTGATTTCCTCTGTGAAAGGAGTGTATTGCCTACGCTGTGGAGACTAGGACAGAGGAGCAAGGTGACCGGTGAGGAGACAGTACCTTGTAATAGTCTTGGCAAGAAGATGGTGGTGGTGTGCCCTGGGTGGTAGTGGAGGTGATGAGGAAAAGTCAGGTTCTGCATCTATTCGGTTGTGAGAGAGAACAGTCAAGGCAACTCCAAGAGTTGCTATTTATTGAGAGGAGCCAGTGTAGGAGGGGAAATGGAGAGTTGTGTTTTACACCTGTTGTGTTTGACCTGGCTGCTGCACAGCTCAGTGGAGATACCAAGGAGACAGTTGTATTCAGGGGAGAGGGCTAGGCTGGAGGTGAAAATTTGGGAGTCATCATTATATTATGGTACGTGATGCCGTGTTGTCAGGTGACCCGGGGAATGAGTGCAGAGAGAAAGAAAAGACGTTTGAGGATTAACCCTGGAGCACTGCAACTTGCCAAATCTAGAAGTCTGGGAAGACTGAGAAGGAAAGGCAGGAAGAGAGACAGAGACAAAGGGGCAAAAGGGCGATCATCTGTATCAAAGGCTGCTGTAGGTCACACAAGGTGTGAGGCCTGAGAACTGACCACCAGATTCTGTAATAGGAAGGGCAGTGGTGACCGTGATGGGCGTGGGTTCAGTGCAGTGCTGGGAATTGAACTCTAAAGTCAGCCTTACCTGTTTTTGTGGTGGTTAGTCATTCTCGGTTTAAAACAAAACTGAATGAATGAAAGAGAGAAAGAGACAAATGTACACACAAGAGAGATCTGAACTGAGAGGCCCTTTCCTGCCTTTTCACAGCGAGAGCTTGGCACCCAGAGTGGGCCAAACCAGGTCAGCAGCAGGTTTGCCGAAGGCTGCCTTAGCCGGCTTTGTTTATGTCTGGGTGTGGGTCTCTTACATAACCAGGCAAGTAGGCCACGTTTTCCCTTAGCTACTAGGCCCTTAGCTTCTTGAGGGAGAGTTGGATTTCATTAGAAATCGGGTTGCAGAGGCCGTAGGCTGGTCGCTGCTATTAACTGTTTCCTGCCAGAGTTGGGATAGGTGTAAATGTCAGAGAACCGGGAGGCATCTGCCTTTCCTTCTCCTCCTTACTAGTACTAATTCTCCTTCCTTCTCTGGGTGAAATGTGTTTACTTTCAGTTGTCTCTCTTGTGTCACCTAACTAGAGCATCTAGTATAGCAAGGAAATGCTGATGAAAATTTCTCCTTCAAGGGAGTCCTTGTAGAGTTCCATATATCGCATTACAGAGCAGTGAGAATAATGGGAGGGGACAGAGCTGGGGAATCCCCTCGGAGGTACTGTTTATCCTCTAAGCATTCTGCAGGGAGAACCTGGCCAGAGTCCACTTCATCATGTTAGAACATCGTAGTTTCTGAAATATTCCCTTTGTTCTTGAGAAATGCTGTCTCTGATTGTCTGACTTTATGCTATGTTCGTCCCACTCTTATAATCTCTCCCATTTCGTAAGATCTCATCCTTACATCCTTGAAGGTAAATTTTATGGGCAGGTTGGCTTTGTTTTTTGGTTACCTTGTTCAGGATGGACTTTTCAAAGTTTCTTAACATTAGCTGAGTCTGAAATAAGAGTTAAAACACTTTAAAAGCTTTTCGTGTAGTAAATGGAATGTTTTGTGCATTCCAGTTGCCTTGGGTTAGTTTTAAATGTGTAAAGTTATAACCAAAGTTGAAATCTTTTTTTTTTTTAAGAAGCAAAACTACATGAAAGTATCAAAACTATACAACCTCATTTACTTGTATAATAATAGCAACTATTTACATAGTGCTTACTTTGTGTCAGATTAAAATCCTTCTTTGTGTCAGATTGTGTTCTAATCACTTAAAATGTTAAACCGTTTAATCCATACAACAATTCTGTGAGAGAGATGTATTATCATTCCTATTTTATAGATCAGGTAATGGAGGTACAGAGAGGTTAAGTAACTTACCCAAAGTCACCCAAACTAATAGATGGTGGAATAGGGCTTTGACTCCAAGCATTCCAGGACCCTTGCTCTCAATTACTGCAATACAGTGCTCTTCACTAATTTAAAATTGGCAGCTACTGGATGGGAGTTGAGTTTTAGTTACTTTTTTACCATCTCTGAAATATGGGTTTACCAAATATTAAAAATTCATACTATCAACAAAACTGTAAGATTAGCTTTTTGCTAAGACAAACTATTTACAAAACAGCATTCGTTTAAGACAAAGAGCTGATTTTTTAATTGCAAATTATTTCTATATGATCATTGATGAAATACCTGAAGGACATTTTTTCTGGGGGGGGCAATACTTTTTCACTTCATTTGCTACTAAAATGGTTACATATGGAAGTAATGAAATCATATATCTTGAAAATCTTGAAAAGATCAGTTTTATTTTTTTTAATGAAACCATTGTGCTTTTTCTTTGGGCTGAAGCACAGTGGAGCGTTAACCACTTTAATTTACGTAGCTGATGTTTATTTGAAGGTACTTTTTAAAACTTATTTTCTTTCCACAATAAATCTTATTCTGCTGGTTTGAAGCCCATTATTTGCAGTGACTAGTGTTGAAGTTAATAAAGGAGTGGAAGTCTAGTAAGTCTGTGTCATCTTTTGGTTGCTAGTCTGTGTTCACTTTTAGATCCTATTATTTTTCGGTACCTTTTGGCAAGTGGAAGCTATGGATGCTCCAGAGAGTTATACTGCACAAGATTTTGGGGCCAGTTTTATAAATCGTTGCAATGAGCGACTCAGAAAATCTACACGGCAGGTTTTGGATGACAGATCTAGAGAGGAGGAAGATTTTCCCTTCTCACTACTATCTTAAGATTTTGTACAGTTGTGTCCTCCCTCCAACGAGACTTACTGTCATTACCTAAGTAACAGGATGAGGACAGGGTCTAGGCAAGTTGTCCAAAGTGTAGGGTAAATTCTTCTGGGCATTGTTGATTTTGGAGATGGTGTCCCAGCCTAACACTAGATGACATTGAGTCACATAGTAAGGCAGGTATTTCCTTTTCCATTTTCTTTTGACCTTCTGATTCAAGGAGGAAGTCAGTTGGCACCATTGCCTCTTTAACACCTCTCAAATCCTTCAGACTCTCCCTTTATGACAGAGAACAGGCCCTGTAGACTCTCAGCTTTGAGAGGCAACTGTGTTTCGTCAGAATGTAGTTTCATTGTTTTGTGTTCCCTTGTTTTAGTATGTATAATTCCCTTCCGCTTTTGACAGGAAATACTGGCTTTCTGTTTACAGTGAGAATAAGGTATTTCTATGAAAATTAATTTTTTTCAAAGGAAAATGGTGAGTCAATCTAAAAACAACTACTAGAGAATATAATATAGAGGTGATCTATAGATATGGCAAAACTGAATTTGGTAGAGGAATAACAAAATCTTGGGAAATACTGGTCTAATATCTGCTATGGTTAATTCTATAGAGATCTACAGTTTCTTCTTTGAAACTCTTGGGACCATATTTGTTTTGGAATTCAGAATTTTCAGATCTTATTGGCATAGTGCTTATATATGATATGACTTGCATAGTATACACTAGGGCAGTGCCATCATCTAGCATGGTAGTATTTCTGCAACAAAATGTATGAATGTTCATACCAAGTGGGGTAAATAGAGATTCTACAGGGCCCCATGTGAGTTCAGGTCAGACCACCAAATATATTTTTGAACGAAACTTAAGAAAAAATTTTGATTTTCAGAGATTTCTAGATTTCAAAATCACAGATAAGAGATTATAGATCTGTCTTTGTAAAAAAATTCCATCATTTTCTAAAACACTGATCAAATTAATCATGCAGAAAACAAATTAGACCCCAACTTGGTTCAAGTAACTCTACCATCTTTAAGTTTATTTAACTGCTTGTGTATGATCTCCTTATAGATTCTGATCTGCTATATTGGGCTAGGTAGATTTGTTTGTGGAAGAAAAAGTTGAATCTGAGTGACTTTTACCTGTGTATGTGAAAAAGGAAGTAGTTCCTGGTCCTGCTCATCCTTGAGATATGAGGGTCAGTTTTGAATACAGAACTTGCTCTCTTGGTAATTAAGAACTTGGATATTGGGTAACTGGCCAATGCATTCACTGATGCCAGAAAATTTGGGGTAATATTTCATTTGGTTCTATGTTCTTAAAACAAAATCCATCAAATGTTTGCAATTGTTTCGTTGAGTATATTGTTAGTTCTTAAGATAGTCTAGTTATCAATGCAGTCTTAATTTAGCCATGATCAAAATGGTTAAAAAGGGGCACAACCAGCCTCCTAAGCCAGCTGTTTTATAGTCTGTGAACTTAAGATGTTGTAGAGCAGTTAAGCTGGATTAACTACAGTTCAGAGGGCCATGTTGAGTTATTTATGATTGTTTTTCAAACATTCTGGAAAATGATAAATGAGCAAGTATTTTCTTCAGAACGCATTGGGTTTGTCAGATTCTTGATTTATACCTTTTAGAACATGCTCTTATTTTTTGTAATTAGAATGAATAGTAATTGATCATAAAAATTATACTTATGAAGTATTTATGGGCTTTGTATGTTATATTGCTAGCTATTTAAATAAATTGATAAAACGAGACACTATAAACAGTGTTTTCCTTTTACATTGTATATTTCCTCAAGAAGCTTAATTAAATCTCACTTGACTGTTCTGTGGGGAAGAGGCATACTTAGATGTAGAATCTGAGGCCTGGGCCATTTGGCTCATACATATTTGTATATAAATTTTATAATGTCACCTAGGACTTTCCAGGAAAGAATAGAGTTTTTTACTCCTGTTACATTAGCGCAACAGTTATTAATGTTTTTCCATTTCTTGACTCATTCCCACAGGCTTACCTGGATTTTAAGCCATGACATAAATAAGACAGGTGGTAGGATTAGTGCCATTTCTGATGGAATAGACGTAACACCATCCCTTTTGTACCTACTCAAGAAAACGTACTGGAATGTCAGTGAGGGTGACATTTGCTATGGACATAACTTTCAATCTACCCTAGTAAAGTCATTTACAGATATTAAGAATCTCTTATTAGTATAATATACTATGATTAGTATTAATAACCTTGTACGTCACACTGCAAATGGTAAAATCACCATTAATAATAACAAAACATAAAATATAATAGTGACAATATTTATTGGGCAGTTGCTAAGTGCTAGGCATGTGTTAAGTGCTTTGCATATCTGAACTCATTTAATCCTTATAACTGCACTATGAAGAAAGCATAATAATTATCTGCTTTTACGGATGAGGAAACTCTGTAAAGGTATTTGGAGATCAAGTAAGTTAGCCATAGTCACAAGAAATGAAGCATTCTGGCTCGACTGTGTTTTATTACCTTTAACTTTATGTTCCCCACAAATACAGTAACAACTCTCTGGGACTCAACTTTGAGCAACTTCATCTGTTTGGAACAAACCTGAGAACATGGGAAGCAAGCAAAAACATTTCTGTAGTTAAAATAGAAGCAAAACTCTTTCTGAATGAGATTATGCATATTCAGCAGGCAATGAACTGCTAGACTGTGTCCTATCTATCTTGGGTCCTTGAGTAAAGGGTCTGGAGTCTGAACACTTCAATGGAATCCGAGGCTCACAGTATGATCACTAATGCTTCCACATTATTAAGTGAAACGAGTTTTAGTTTAGTGTTAGGAATTGAAGGCTAAAAACCTAATTGATTTTTATGCGAATCTCTCACGATTGGAAAAATACTGCTTGAAATGGGCACATATTTGTTTATCTAGAACTATTCATTTGCAGTGTTGATCTTAATGTGTGAAGACAGCAAAATGCCATCTTGATTTTTTTCTTGTGGTTTGATTAAGAAGGTAAAGCTTAACTGTAAAGTAAATTCCTTCTACTTTATTTGTCCTGTTTTCATTTTCCCTCTAGATCGTTCCTTTGATGTCCTCAAAAAATCCAGGCATCCCCCAACGTTCCTTGCTGCCAGCCGGCTTTCTGACATGCTGAATGGCGGTGATGAAGTCTACGCTAACTGCATGGTGATAGATCAGGTAAGGTGTGAGTGATGTTACTAGGGGGATCTGCCCTCTTTTCAAAACCTGAGCATGTGAGAAATACATTCCGCATTGCTGTGTTCCTCTGAAAATTTCCGCCTAAGCGCAGCCCAGGTGATGTTGCTGTGAAATCTCGCCATATGAGCATTTAACGTAGGTCCTTCCTTGAGAACACAGCACACCGTAGCTCCCACCAAGAAGCACTGTGGGAGGAGTCTTAGGACACCGTTCAAGGAGAAGAGTGTGAGGGCTCATCCGTGAGGCCAAAACTGGAAATGACATTTGGGAGGCCAATTTCTTCTCTGACCTGATTAAGCAGTATTCATATTCAAATCCAGCAAACACTAAGAGCCAGAGCTTGATGCCAGCCCCATGTGAAGCTGTCACATAAATTACTTGCTTAATCCTCACAACATACCTGTTAACGTGTACTTAGGTTATAGAGATTTAATATTAAAACAGAATGGTGTCATGTTGTAGGGAAGCTGGAACCCTTTAGAATTCTCCACCCATTCCCTGATAGAGATTTGTGAGTTAAAACTCATACAGGCAGATGGTTTGAATGTGCATCTACATATGGATTTATTCTTTGATCTTTTCTCTAGCTCGGTGATCCTCAAATTTTAATATTTATAAAAATTAAAGTATAGTTATAGATCTGAAAATTTCTGCATGCTCTAATTTATGAGAGACTTAAGGGATTTTCAAGAGTAATTCTGACAGCACACAATTTCTGCTTTACCCCCTGGCTTTAAAACCTAATCCCTACATAAGAAACACTATATAGATGTTCATTGAGCAATAATCTATTTTACCCTTTGTTACTGTTATTGTTAGTATGCATATATTGAACCCTATTACTTACCAATGTTTTCTCTGATATAAACTTTTTTCCTGTCTAGTAGGTCTCAATTTCAGCCCATTGGTTGAATGTCTTTGCTTTTTCCTTTGGGTTATGAAACATTGTTACATTAAATGCATAGTATAAATGGCATAGATTGGAATGATATTCAAAACGACAGAAGAACCAATAAAGCAGAATGGACATCAGCTGTGAATAACTGGTATAGTTTTTTTTGGTATAAAGCAGCTGAATGTCAGCCCTAGTTATAGAAATCTAGGTGAGACACAGAGTTTAGGACAAAGTGGGAGTTCTGGGGACAGTCTTTGAAGATACAGGTCATTGGACTTACTGTGCTCTAGCCACATTCTGATTTTAATGGTTTTATTCTGTTGCCATATTTTCTCAGCGTTTAAATGAAATACATTTGAGTCCATATATATATATATATATATATATATTTTTTTTTTTTTTTTCGTCCTGAGCCTCAGTGAATACTGCAGTACTTCCATTTACTTCAAGTAGCTAAAATTATACTTGACTGGACATTATGTGGAGGCAAACTGTGTCTTTATATGTTTTAAGATACATTAAAAATGCAAAACTTCCCAAACCAAAGATGAAGTTAGGATACAATTTCTGTTTGGAACTACTTTGAGTGAGAGAAATATTGCTTTAATAATGTGAATCATACATTTAAAGAGGATATGAACAGCCTGATTGATAAACTGAAATGAGGAAGAGGATTGCTGAATTTGTGCCGTGAAAACAAAACTCAAAATCTGGATACAAATCACAAAGTTCACTATATCGGTGTAGTATAGTTACATCATTTCTTTTACTGTTCCTGTGTCCGTTTGAATAGCAAGGACAAAATAAGGAGTCCAAAATCTGCATATCAAAAATAATTTCTAGCAATATCTGGAAAGAATTTTATCTAATTTTCTTCATCTCCTTCAACCTGGCACAGAAGCCTAAAAAGATTGCTAGCTTGTTTACGATGCTGTTTCCCGTAAATTTTCAAGGTTATCAGCCTATCTGATGAGGAAACTCACATGACAAAAACTACTTTGAAAATTACTCTGTCATGTAAACTACTTTGCAAAAAAATTAATTTGGACATCATTTCAAGCCTGCATAATTCAGTACAAAGAATCCTTGTATACTCTTTATCAAAAAAATCTCCAAATTTTACCATATTTTACTTTATTATTCTGAGTATGTGTTGTGTGTATGTACATGCAAATGCTTATGATATGTATATAAATAGTAAACATTTAGGAGTAAATTGAAAATATGGTGCCCCGTTACCCCTCAATCTTTTATGGTGTATTTTCCTAAAAGCATGGATATTCTCTTACTTAAGCACATATGGTTACCAAAATCAGGAAATCATCATTGACACAGTACTATCAGCTGTCTACAGACCTTATTCAATTTTAGTCAATTGTCCCAATAATGTTCCTTGTAGCAAAAGAAAATTCAATAACATGTCTTGCATTTAGTTGTTGTGTCTCTTTAGTCTCCTTTCATCTGGGACAGTTCCTTAGTCTTTGTCTTTTAAGACATTGATAATTTTGAAGAATACAGACCAGGTTGTTGTTTGTTTGCTTGTTTTGGTTTTTGCTATACTGTCCTTTAATTTTGGTTTGACTTATATTTCCTCATGATTAGATTCAGGTTATGTGTGATTGGCAGGAATATTACAGAGGTGATGTCATGTTCTTCTCAGTGCATTGTATCAGGAGACGCATGATAATAATTTGTCCCATTACTGGTGATATCTTTGATCTACCAAGTTTCTTTTCAGTAAAATTACTATTTTTTTAAAAAATTATTGCATATCTTGTGGAGAGATAGTTTGAGTCTTTGTACATATCCAGTTACTGATTTGACTCTCACTCACTAGCATTCCGTGATTGTTTTTGCCTTAGTAAATTATTATTATGATGGTGGTTGATTTAGGGCCCTGCATTTCCCCCTTTGCTTCTTTTCCCCTTCACTGTCTTATTTCTAAATGGTGTTACTCTCTTCGTTTTTACTGTCTTCTCCCCCAGAAGTGATGCCTTTTGATGACCACCACCTCAGATCACCAGTACTTTTAAGCCCCTTCCTTAGAGCAAGCGCTTTGATCAACCGGGACTTTTTTTTTCACACTGTCCAGAGGAAGCTGTACTTTTTCTTCCTGGTGATGATTTTAGATCAGTCTTAGGCCCTCCACTAGCTCCCTGTTCTCTCTACCATGCAGATTTTTCCAGACTGCCCTTACTCTATGCAAAGGCTTATGGCAAGTATATGACAGGTTTCTTGCTGAGATTTGATGTTTATTATTTACAGGTAATTTAAAGTTTGGGGCATTATCTGTCTTCTAGTTATGCTAAATCCATATGTCTTATGTAGCTTTATTTGGTTTTCTTTTTGTTTGGGAGACTCAGATTTACGTGACCACCACTAACTTGGTTACCCAGATTCCTATAAACTATTTTATAAGCTAAAATGCCTACTCTTTAGTTTTTCTCTCAGGTATTTAAAACATTTCCCCTCTTTTGAGTCAGTGGTTCATAAAATGTTAAAAGCATAGTCAGTTTCTGGTTTTGTAATAAAGTTTATAAAATGCTCAGTCTTCTTCCTTTTGTGAATTATGGGATAGCAACCATGTGAACAAAAATATATCATGTAAGAATTCTCTGCTTACGTAAAACAAAACAAAAACAAGAACAAACAAAAAAGGATAAATAAGTTGGAAAGTTTTTAAATTGTGAAAACTTTATTCTTTGCTCAGCAAATATTTTTCTTTCAACTACCAGGTTGGTGATTTGGATGTTAACTATATTAATATAGAGGGAATCACTGAAAACACTTGCCTTGAATCCATGGGTTCTACTCTGGGGCCTCAGAGCAGCAAGTCCATCCTTCCTACTGAAACCAGCGCTGGCATGTACCCACCAAATGAGAACACAGAAGTCACATCACACACCGAAGCCCAACCGTCTTTCATGTCACCATCTAGTTCATATGCTTCCAGTTTGAATCTTTCTTTTGGTCTTCGTGGATTTGAAAAGGAACAAAGTCATCTAAAGAAAAGAAGGTAAGGTACTACATTCTAGAGGGAAAATGTAGAAAATCAAAGAACCTTGTAGCAGGACTTAGAAAATTCTATTTTCTTATTGTTATTGTCCCCACCATTTTTATTTCTACATCAAAATTTGCCCCCTTTTAGGTTCTTATATTCCTTGACTTGAAAGTAAGATACATAAGAAAAGTGACAAAAATATAATAGAGGAAAACCATGAGATACCATTTAATACTTACCAGATAAGCAAAAATTTTAAAGTGTAACACCATATTTTAGTGAAAATGCATACGATAGAAACTCCTGTGTACAGTTCATAGGAGTGAAAATTGTATAACTTTGGAAAATACTTTGGCATTTCCTTATAAAGTTAGATACGCATATATGTTATGACCCAGCAGTTTTACTTCTGTGTCTTAAGAGACATATGTAAGACTATTTATTGCAGTAGGAAATAACCCAAATGGTGGGGAATGAATAGATAAATTACACTATAGTTACACAATGGAATACCGTACAATAGTGAATATGAATTAACTACGACTACATCTACATGCATAATCATATGCAACTTAGAAACATGAAGTGGAACAAAAAAGGAGCCACAAAATACTTCAGTTAGATTTCACCTTTATAAACTGCAAAAGCAAACAATCTGTTAATATAGGGCATGTATAATGTGCTTAAGCAATAAGGAAATCACAAATGAGAATGAAGAGGATAAAAATCCCCAAATTTAAGATAGTTGTTACATTGAGTGGGCAATGTAGAGAATGAGAAGGAATAAAACAATGGTGTGGCCGGTGTTCGTTTCAAGTTGAGTGGGCTCATGGGTGTTTGTTTTATTTTTATGCTCTGTAACATAGTTACCTTACACTGTTTCTTGTATGTGTAAAAATGTCACTAAAACAATAGTTTTATTGTATAGGATATGATTGTGCAATTTATATATATGTGTGTGTGTATGTGTGTGTGTGACCCTGTACCTTTGTATTCACGTCTTATCCATTCATACTGTTGTCTGTTTTCTTTAGGGAATAGGCCCATTTTTACTGATTTCGTTTTATCATACTCTCTACTTTCCTTAGGAAATAGCTTATTTTCTCCTCATGCCTTAGACCTCTGATTATATGTCAAGTTTTACACATAAAATTATGAATCAAAATGAAAATAGAATGTACACACATATGTGTGTATATAAATATTTATCTGAATGAATATTCTACAGAGGCTTAATTGATCAGAAAGGAGTGAAAGGGAGGGGAAGCAGCAGTCACTGGGTGCCAATCACTGGGCTCCACTTTGCACTGATATACAATAACTTGAGGTTATAAAACTTTAACAGATATCGGTACCAAGAGTGATGTCCGGTGCATAAATAATAAAAGATTTTCTCTAGATTTTTATTGTGTGAATTATGGTTTTAAAGATACTTGCATGGTCATGGCTGCAAGTTGAACTGATGGGACATTTTGGGCTCTCCACAAATCTGCTTGGGACAAGAGGCTGATGGTCAAGGCAAGATTCTACAGAGCTCTGCAAAGACAGATTGAACCATGTGATTAATGCATTCTGGCAGGATCTTTAAGATCTGTTGAGTTTGTGACCCAGATCTCAAGAGGTGAATAAGTTCTTTATAGGAGCTTCTCTAGCGAAAAGGAGGAAAAGCCACAGATGGGCTCTCTGTACTGCATATGCAAATATTCACAGGATATCTAAATTGTATTCTCTGATCATGGTCTTCTCTGGGACATTTAAACATCTCACTGCTGCAGATGGATTTGAGTATAAGAAAAACTGTCCAGTTTGAGTAAAGGTAATTTGAAGCCTCTGTAAAAATGTCATAACTCAGGTGTGGGGGGAGGGAATAAGGAGAGGATGATGATGTCCTATGAGAAAATGGTCCCTTCTGACTTTATCTCCTGTACATTCCATCTCCTCTGAAAAATAAAGGAGCGAGGAGAAAGGACTTGAGTTCCCCAGAAAGCTCCATCTTGGCCCTGGGATGGCCATGGAACCCTCCCTTCAGTGGGTGTCATGGTGGAAGACAAGGAACAATTGATAATGAACCCAAAGTGAAATGCACCCAATTCATTAATAAATGAATTTATTCCCAGAGGCTGGGAACTTCTCATGAAGGAGAAATTTTGGGGCTCACAATAAAAACTGAGGGGAGAATAAGCAATGCAACATTTATTTTAAAAAATTATGTAACAAAAATTTGGTGATAAAAGACAAGTAATTGTTTTAAAACTTACGTTTTTTAAACCTTTTTTGTCTTACAAAGAAATTCTTGAAAGAAAAAAAGAATTTCTTTTTCGTTTTAAAAAGAAATCCTTGTAACACCATGAGCCTTCCCCTCACAAACACACATAAAATTTAAACAAACGTTACATTCCACATGTTATTTTATGTATTCTGCTTTTTTCTATTCTGTACTATTTGAAAAGAAACTTCTGGTCACAACCTATTGAATCTATTTTATATCCCACTAATGGGGTTTTGAAAAATGGTTATAAAATGAGAAACCTAGAGGTAATCCTGAAGAATATTATCACTGATACCAAATACCTTAGTTTAATAGCTTAACAAAGGAAAATAGTAGCCCAATTTGAATGAATAGAAAAAGGAATGTTTTAAAGTATAGTATAAAGAATAAAATAAAATACTTCTAGGGGGTATTCATAGTGATGGAGAAATGCTGTAAATAACTGGAAAGGCTTGTGTTAAAACACGATATTCTCGTAGGCAGCCAACCATTTGAACTAATTTTCATTAGTATGGCGATCACAAGTTGAAAGACAAATGCAGAGGCACAAGACATCAGCAAATCTCCCCTCCACTCCCACCCCGGTCTCTTTCTGCCCTCAGATTATCACTGAATTAAGGAACCTACATAGCACCTTAAAATATCTGTAGTTACATTACTGTAATACTCAACGCATCAGTATTTACCAGAAAGGTTTTCTTAACTAAGCTTTAGGTTTTTTTTAAATGAGAAATAACTTTATGCTCTCCACCATCTTTAGGAGTTGAATTAAAGTGTGAAGTCCACCTCCAATTTGTCCTCTCCTCCTCAAGGTCAAGGTGGAGGCCCTCAATGAGTTCTCCAAGGAGAAAACCCCACGTTGGAAATCCTCAGTGGTGACGATCATGGCCTTTACTGCTGGGTTTGCTGGTGCCCAGGAGGGACCCCGAAATAGCTCAAGGATTAGAGATGAGTCTGAGTATTTGGATTAGAGACATATATGGTAGGATCTCTGTTCCAAATGCCATATAATTTATTAAGTTGAGATTCAGTGGCCATTAAATAGCCTATGGTTTTTTAAGGAAAATAACCAAATTTGAAGTCTGTTTCTGGTTCTTTGTATTTCAAAATCAAGATGGTTTATTGTGTTGTTATTAAAATTTTAACTCCAGAATTGTTAACAACCAAAGAAAAAATACATTTTAAAATGCACTGTGCATTAACATGCCTGTGGAAGCTCTCGGCCTCAAAGTTTGAGTGGTTTAAAATGTAGATGGATGGAAGGAGCCAGGAATGTGCAAGGTCAAATTCTTGCCTTTTAATTTTATGATTATCAAAGTTAAATGAGGAAAGAAAAGCAGTAGATAAGCAGAATCACCACCTGTTTCTGACATGTAAGTTTCATGGGAATAATTTTTTTTAATCTCTAAAAATGATAATTGAATGTGACATATTTGGAACCTCACTTGACTTGTGCCTGACCCATTTCTTGACACCAGCTCTGGGATGAGATCTTTGCATGTCTCTCCTTGTTTTCTTACGTGTGCCTCCACCCTCCTGTGCTGTCCAGGGGTGAAAGAGGGAATGCCATGTGGTATTTTTCACGTGCAAATTGCCCCAAAGGCCCTCCCCTGCCCCCCCACCCCGACAGCTCAGTGGCTCTGTTTTGTCTGTGTTTTTAATATTTGAAGGGTAGCTATTTGGGGCTTGTAATAATTATATTTACAAAGCAAAAATCGTGAGGATAGTACTAACTTGAACCAGCTTTTGTTTCTTAGAGAGCTTGAAATGGCTTTTGCTAGGTTGAAATGTTCATTTGGGGAAACATAAAGTCTTGTTTAAAAAGAGGCTATTTGGGGGGAGAAAAAAACAATAAAAATCACTTAAGCATGAATTTTGTTAGATATTAAATGGGTGCCCATTGCAGCTGACGCCAATGAGAAAATCTGAATTCAGAGAATAGAAACCCATGGCTCGGGACTTCCCTGGTGGCACAGTGGTTAAGAATCCGCCTGCCAGTGCAGGGGACACAGGTTTGAGTCCTGGTCCGGGAAGATCCCACATGCCGTGGAGCAACTAAGGCTGTGTGCCACAACTACTGAACCTGCGCTCTAGAGCCCATGAGCTACAACTACTGAGCCTGCATGTCACAACTACTGAAGCCCGCATGCCTAGAGCTTGTGCTCCACAACAAGAGAAGCCACTGCAGTGAGAAGCCCGCACACCACAAGGAAGGGTAGCCCCCGCTCGCCGCAACTAGAGAAAGCCCATGCGCAGCAACAAAGACCCAACGCAGCCAAAAAAAAAAAAAAAGAAACCCATGGCTCTGTCTTACTTGGTGATTTAGTTGTTTGTTTACTTTGTTCTCCATCCAGTTCCAGCCTTGATGCTCTGGATGCTGACAGTGAAGGAGAGGGGCATTCCGAGCGGTCGCGCATTTGCTACACTCCAGTGTCTCAGAGTTCCTCGAGAACTGGCATTCCTAGTGGGGATGAATTGGACTCTTTTGAGACCAACACTGAACCAGATTTTAATATCTCCAGGACTGAATCACTTTCTTTATCAAGTAGCCTGCAGCTAAAGGTATTCTTATTGGTATTAATTTGGTTTATCGTAAGCCTGAAAAATATGTTGTCTAAATCCACCCATCTCTGAAAGACAAATTATGTTACGGTCACATGTGTAAACTTTTTCTTTTTGAAGACCCCATGAGCTGCCTGAGCTTGTCTTTTTACTCTCTCCCACTCTAATGTGTATAGTCCTTACTTACAATGGCTGATTTGTTTTCATGAATCACCACCAATACAGATAATCTTTCACATACTTGGAAAATTTTACCATTTTATACTGTGATTTCTGCCATCACCCCTTAAGCAATGGGAGAAAAGCTGGTAGTATGAAGTGAGTTTAAATGATCAAACTTGTTTTGCACGCATAAAATTTTACTTGGCACTGGTGTTAAGGTAAATAATATTGCTAAGGCAGAGGTGACATTTGTTGAGCGTTCCTGGCTGCATGAACTCATCTGGAACACCATACATAGACTGTCAGTTTTTCCACAGGAGACAGCTTTTCTGTCATTGGCATTTTCGCATTGGAATTTCATTTTGTTGTGGTTTTTTAAAAGACTAAACTCTTCCAGTCTTTCAGAGAAAGCCCTTTTCTGTTTGGACCTATGTTTTCATTTTGATTTCTGTTGTCCACTTGTTTTCTTTTTTTTTTTTTTTTCACTTGTTTCCTTTTTCAATCGAGTTTACTACTATAAAACAATGTGTGCTGTGCCCAAACGTCTCATACCACAAACATATGGTGGTTATGGTAATGCTTTATTTTTGTAGTGTTCTCTACAATATACAAAACATGCTTTTATATAAAATGTATAATTTTCTCATAACTCACCTAGGATATAAGGAGTACTTTTATTTTAATATTTGATCAGTTGAAGTTCTGGAGAGATTAGATGTCCACGTTGCCCAAGCTTGGTGATAGAGTCAGAACTCAAATCTAGGCCTTCTGACCCCAGATCCTGAATCGTCTTCCCCCAGCTCTGAGTTCTGTAGAGCTGTCATAATCTTCTGAACCTAAAGGTCATGTGATATTTCTGGATAATAAGAAATAGGTATGGTTGTTAATGTAGCTACTTCTCAGATTTGCATTTTGAATGGAACTGTGAAAAATTCATCATTACTTGGAATGAAAAGTAATTCTTTGTGAAACAGTTCCATGCTGTTCACTTTTAAGAAGAAATCTGTCCTATAAAATATGTCTTGCCTTGCCTCTGTAATTACCCTGTGTAACTTTTTGCCAAAGAATTCTGGATAATTTTCAAAGTCCTGTTATGAAAAATGATTACCATGCATGACTTAAATGCAGAGGGTGGTACTTGGCTAGGGCCCTTTGTGGCCAACTCACTGTTAGGGTTATAGGACAACTTGGGTTGGCCTTTCTGACATCCAGGCCCACTGGGTCTTTCCCAATAAGTAAGTCAGGGGGCCATGGCTTAAGACCTTTTGAAGCAGGGTCAGGCTTCTGTTTTCAGCTTTTCTCCAGGCTCTTTAACTAAGCCGTAAGCCTAGGGCAACCATGTGCTTTCACTTAGGTAGAAGAAGAGAACAGTGCTTGTGAGAAGGACAGTTGCTGATGGCTTAAGTTTAGTAACACATTTTGCACCACTTTCTTTCACCTGTAACCTTAAGTGGTATCTTAAGAATGGATGGGGGTGGGCATCAATCCTAAGGCCACTAGGCCTCTGTTGGATGGGATTTGGGTGCCATAAATGGCTTTAGTGGCATTCTATTGTGTATTCATTTAAATTTTCTAGAACATGTAAGAAAAGCAGTTTTTAAATTCTCTATCCATCTTGCATTTTTCATATATGTTGCCAATATAATAATAGAAATAATAGGTAATTGGGAAAACAGGAGAAAAATAGCAGGTCATTTAAAAGAAACAAAGTTGAACATATATAAATAAGTGATAATTCAAGCAAAATCCCAGGAAGTGCTGGATGGAAGGTCTGTTGAAAGATGAGCACAGACTAGAAGCATTTGTGTAATAACCTGATGCATTCTTTCCTGGAGGCTGCAGCTAACATTACAAACTTAAATAGCCATTAGGAACTTTTAAAAACTTGTCATTTTAGGTGACTGTTCCTCTACCTTCTAATAATTATGTATAGAGATCTCAGTTAATATGGAATTTTGCTTAAATGCTACAGTTTAAAGTAACAAAAATAAGTGACAACTCAGGTTAAAAAAAAAAAGTCCAACTCGTTGAATACGCAGAGAAAGTCATGTGACTTGATTTTTCGCTTTTAACCAACATGGTTGGAATGTCATGATTGTATCCTAAAGTATATAGGAAATATAGAAACTATATATATAGTATATATAACTAGTATATAGAAACTATTCCCAAAAGCTCAAGTTTACTAAAGCATTAAAAAGACAATAACATTTTTAAAGTTGTGAGACGTGAACAGAAACAAATCATTAATAAGATTACCTCAGAAATGTTCAAGTTGAATCCTTTTTTTAAAGGTTCTGATTTAGTAACATTGATGATGAACACATACTTTCAAGTCTTCCATAGAATTTTTTTTAAACTTCGTTATGATTTCTTTTAGGAATCATTGTTTTCTGGAGTCCGCTCACGTTCTTATTCCTGCTCATCACCCAAAATTTCTTTAGGAAAAACTCGATTGATCCGTGACTTTACAGTGTGCAATTCAACTGAAGGTAAGCATTAGTTACCATTTGGCTGTGAAAGCATTCTTTTCTAGAGTGGATTTTCAGTTAGTAAAAGTGCATAAAGTATATAAGAGCAGCAGGCAAGTATTTTCAATTTCATTTTCACTACTGATTTTTGTAAGCTTAGCAAAATCCTTTTCTCATTGGATATCAGACAAGGTATAAATTTGATTTTGATGAAATCACAGATATGTACACACCTCTCTGTTGCCTTATTTTTTTTGAATAAAATGTTTTCCTCAAGGACAGTGTAAACTACGATTTATTCTAGGTTCTTTATTGTGAGGGCTTTAGAGAATTTTATTTAAGGAAATTATAAAAGTTACTTTTGTCCTACATATAAATTGCTGAAATAATCCAATTCCTCACAGTTGCAAAAGCATTGCAAAATGGATTGTCTTCATTTCTTTATTTAACAAAGGACTTTAGAAAGTTAAAATAACAGAACATACTTGAAACACAAGTAAATATATCTCAAACATTTTTTTTGTGGCCAATGTAAGCAATCAGAAATACAATTTTTATACAATAAAATTTTAATTGAAATATAGTATACCTACAGAAAGGGGTGCATATTATAAGCATATAGCTTGATGAATTTTCAAAAGTGAATTGAGATCAATAAATAGAACAATTGTGGCAACTCAGAGCTGCCCTTGTAGCCCTTCTTAGCCACTACCCCAATTTTCAACTTAATTCTGGAATGTAATTATTTAACACTTTCTGTGTACCATATGTTACGTAATAATTACATTTAAAGCTGTATTTGGAATTATTAATGTCAATCTGTAATATATAACATTATAACAAATTTTTTGTCAATGTATTAGATAATGCCTTTTTTTGTCTATTATTCTTAAGAGCCTTAGAAGACTCAGAAAGTGAGAGATGTGCTTAAGTATTCTCAATTTCCCAGCATAGAATATTTAAAATAGGATTTATTTTACTCCTTCTTTTCCCTTCCTTTTTTCTTATTCTTGCTTTGTTACATTGCCATTCTTTTGCATCCTTATGCCATGTGGGACAACAGTGAAAGCATAATCTTTGTGCTTGGACCTGCCATCCTAAAACAATGTCTCATGTATGGCGATGTTCAATCAATATTTGTTGAATGAATGTAGCAGACAAAAATACATAAAATACAAAAGAAGTGCTACAAGGCATTTTTTTTCCTTTTTCTTTCTGGGATATCTTTTTGGAGAAAGAGAAAACAGGACTGATAATAAATGTCAGTTTTGATTTTTAGAATGGGAAGATGGAGAGAAAGGACCAAGAGAAAGAAAGGAGACAACTACCTTGAGGGGACAGGAGTAGAAGAGGATTGAATTTGCCCTGGATGTTTTTTCAATATCATAAGTCTTTCTAGGCTCTCCAGGTCTCCCTAACCTTAGTTTAGGTTGGGATTCCTTTTAATGGCAGCTTTGACACCTTTTCACTGATAGTCTTAGAGATGGTGAATTAACTTTGTACTGTAACTATTTGGAAAACACTTTTAAGTCTTCTGTGCAGTGTGCAAAATGGTGCCTTTGCCTTTATATCTGTAGTATCTCTGATTATTAAATTCCGACAGTTCTGATGTTCGAAATCTCAGACGACTGAGAGAAAAATGGATAGTTTATAAGGGGAAAGAGCCCTGATTTATGAATTCTTTAATGAATAAGGGAGGGTATTTTTGCTTTACATACATTCCTTAAATCTTCGCATTTGAATTAGAGAGAATAAAAAGCTGAAATCAATTCCTTTGTTTTTTCTGTGAATAAAAGCTTGTCTTTAGACAGTATGTTTAAAAATAGGGCTATTGAATGAAGTTTGACACTCTCCAGGAGGTAAGAATTACAAACAGGCAATTTAGGTTGAGGCTACACACTAAATGTACAAAAATTCCAATGGATATTCCTCTACGGTAGCAAACATTTGGATTGATATCATTTAGGTCAGTCAAAATCATAGGACTGTGAAGAATAAATTAGCTCTTAAGGAAGAAAAAATAATTTTAATTGTGTGTGTGTGATCAAAGCACAGGTGTGAAAGCTTGACTACTTCAAAGATGTATTCTAATGTGTCATTGTTTAATCTGCTTAATCAGAGGTAAATTGACATTTGTGTTGTTATAAATCCTCTCTCAGTGAGTTTTGAATAGTTCTAAAATTTTTTTCTATTTGAACAGAGTCCAAGTCTTCCTTTCTCAGTGGAAAATTCCCGTAAATGAGCCATTGATATAATACAGATATACAGAGACAGGATAGTCTTTCAGTCCTTTTTATACTTATTTGTGATGTTCTCTCTTTCTTGTCACTTTCAGAGGGTTACTTATGATCATTTATCATGCTTTTGTTGTTGTTGTTTTTGGGGGGCCAAGAGTACAATGGTGGCAACTTTATTATTTAATGCTTTTTATATATAAAACAAAATCCAATCCTATATTTCCCTTGGGTACATCATGGATTTAGATAGAAAGGAATATTCTCCATGTTGAAATGATAATTACAGCATCACCAAGATGGACAAAAGTGCTCTACATTTAAAAATTTGAGGAGTGAAGTGAATGTACTTTTGAAAATTATTGTGCACTGATGGATGGAATCCTATTAGACTTTGTCCAGTTGTCTGAGTCCGATTCTGTTACTTTATTAGCTTGATTATTTTGGATATATGGCTTATTCTCCTGACACCTCAGTCTGTACACAAAAAGGATAATGATTTCTGCCCATGACTTAATTTGAAGAATATTTAATGGCAATAAAATAAAGGTCTTCGAATTCTTCAGAGTAGGTTTTCTGTTACCTACAAGATAGTCTTGGGTTCAACATTGATATTTCCCCATTTCAGGAGATATGTATTCATTAGTTTTCCTCTGTATGTATCTGGCCCATCTCCCTTTGCAACCTAGTTTTGCCTCTTCACTCTTCCGGATTGTAACGGTAAAGGATTTGTCCCTGCTCTGTAGATGGTGCGCTCCACAGTGGCCGTTCCCTCCTTCAGTCTCTCTCACTGTCTAAATCAGTGTCTCTGCTCCATCCCTGTAGTAAGTACTCCGGTTTGGGAAACAAGATGGCGCTACTCTGCTTGCATGAGCCTGTCCCTTCTACCCCGCCACCCCAGTCCAATGGAGGAGGGGCTCTCCCTTTCTCATGGGCCACAAAGCACATCTCCGAACTGCCTGCTCTGTAAAGGCATTGCAGCTACATTAAAATGGACTCTTCCTTAATGCTGGCCTTCAAGACTTTTCTTTTAAGCTTTGCTAAAAAGCCGCTAAGATATTTATTGATTCTGTACGTTGGGGAATTAGTGTTACGAATAAGGGATGAAGCTCTGGTGAGAAATATCCAGAAACATAGAACTGATTTTCTGCATTTCTGAAAATGTTTGCTGCCCCTTGCTGATGCTAACTTAGTTCACAAATTCATTAAATGTTTCCCTGTGTTGGCCTCCTCCCCATTCTCTCCAAATTAGGGAAAGTGATAAAAATATCCAGAGCAATGCCCTAGTTATATAAAACGACTTTTTTCATTATCTTCTAACTGGTGGTATGTGTAATGATAATGTACAGTTGAGTGTGTGCACTTCAGACTAACACATGACTGCTAGTTTGTCTGCCTTCGTTTTCATTTTATTGTTCTGTGTCTTGTAGAGCAAAGAGCTTACAGCTTACCGGAGCCACCAAGAGAAAAAAGGTATTTTAACCCTTCCAGATTTCCTGAGGGACTGCTTGATCCATCTTTGGAAATGTTTGCACATCATTTTTGATACCTGTTCAATAGTTTGTGAGAGGTTTCTGCCTAATGAGCCTGCCTGAATCCTTTGTACCCTTTGTGATCTGTATGGGTGTAGGTTTGCCAGCTGTTCCTTTCAGTCCCCAGATGAACAGGCCTCAGGACTGGGGACAGAGTAGTCTGAGGTTATTTTCAAAGCTAAACACTTCCAGTGTACAGCACCATGGGAAGCAGTGTGAGACCACCTGCTTTAGAAAGGTATCAGGTTCTCACTAGGTCTGTCCACTATGACAGGTCTGTTATTGTGGTAACAGACCCCCTGGGGTCAGTTTTAGAAAGTGCCTAAACATCTCTGCTGTCTGTCCTTGTAGAGTATCACTTAGAAGTGTTAAGTGTGAAACAAAGAATAAGTGATGCAGAAAGTACTTTGAGCATTATTAGTTTTCTGATTAATATGAAGATTTGAAAGCTGTAGGCCTAAGCTGCTCTTTTCCCTAGAAGGTAAAACTGTCCTTAGAGTAAAGCTTGGGCAGCTGACTAGCGAGCAGGCTGGATTGCTGCGCTCTGTTGGTCTTGAGAAACTAACTGCTCGTGAATCACACTGTGAAATAGCCCTGGGGTTATGTCAGAAATGGCATAAATGCTTGGCTTTGAGAGACCATGGGAAAAGGAGGAAAATGGTTTTGATTTGGGTGCTATTAATGCTCAAACTCTGAAACCTTTTACTATATAGATCAAGAGGGCTTATTTTGCTTTAAATCTTGGACTGAAAGTATGAAGAAGAAGGAAAAAAAAATCTCCTTTTGCTCATTTCTATTTTTTGGAGCCCAGAATAGAAACTCTGAAACGATAAAACAGAGGAAGACTAAGAATGCCCTTTAAGAATAAGCTGCTGATGAAAGGACATCAGGACAATGATGATGGTGACAGCGGGAGCAGCAGTAACTGACCGTTGTTGGGTGTTTTTATGTGCCTGGCACTGTTTTAAGCTGCTTACGTTTATTACTTCATTTAAGCGATTTGTTGACTAATTCTGGAATTTGTTCATCATCCTGGTCATCGTTCTGGTTAGAAGTCTTATCCTTGCCATCTTTTTAACAATTGGAGAAGTAATAGACTGATTGTAAGGATTTTTTTTTTTGTAATAAATTTATTTATTTATTTATTTTTGGCTGTGTTGGGTCTTCGTTTCTGTGCGCAGGCTTTCTCTAGTTGCGGCGAGCGGGGGCTACTCTTCATCGCGGTGCGCGGGCTTCTCATTGTCGTGGCCTCTCTTGTTGTGGAGCACAGGCTCTACATGCGCAGGCTCAGTAGTTGTGGCTCACGGGCTTAGTTGCTCCGCGGCATGTGGGATCTTCCCAGACCAGGGCTCGAACCCGTGTCCTCTGCATTGGCAGGCAGATTCTTAACCACTGCGCCACCAGGGAAGCCCAGGATTTTTTTAAAATCAAAAATATTTTCTATTAGCAGAGGGATTTAAGACTGGAAGAGCCAATGTCAGAACTGGTTAAATATTAGCCTATAAAATGTGTTAACTTGGATGAGATGTATAGGGATGTATTGGATGGGATGAATATTTCTCTCATATCCCTCATTCTTGTTTTTTTTTTCCTGTTCTTGGGTCTGTCTTTGGTCTGCATCCCGAAAGCATCTGACTTTCTTAGTGATATCCCCTGGTGTATCTAGTAGAGTAGATATTCCATCTCCCCTACTATGTTCCTGACACCTTGTTGGATACACCAGTAAGGTCCCTGGCTAGACCTACTGCTTTGCTTTGGTCATGCTATAGACATTTACTTGGGGGTTTGCCTTCTTTGGAATTCCCTTATTTATGTTGATCACTTCGTTTCTGGAAAAGAGTGCAGCCAGCTGAAAGGGGGGCTCACTTCAGACCTTGTAGGCTCATTCCTATAGGAGCAGGCACTTCATCTATCCCATCTTCTTAGGATTATATGGTACAACTCAGTTATTTTATTGCCACCATCTATCTTAAATCTGATACATCTGTTACCTTTTATTTTTTTTAAAAAATGAACATCTGGCTGTTCAAAGTTGAAGTTTCACCTGTGTCAATTTTCAGTTTGGATAGTTGGAGCTTTTTAAATACTTAGATGCCCAGTTCTTGTAAACAATAGGTTATAGATATAATAGGTTAAGGATTAAGATATTGAGGCTATATCCATATTACTAAGATACTTAAAATATCTGTTTACCTATTGGAAAGGTAATGCCAAGAATCTCTGAAGACTGGGGCTTGTAAAACTTTATTGTGGGTAATTCCATTGGTCATCAAATTGATAATAGAGTTAGGCATTCTTGTTCTGGGATGTTGAAAGAGTTTAAATTTTTCCAGATTCTTATAAATTGAAAAGCTGTTTACATTCTGTTGTGAAATCAGTTGAGGCTTTTTCCCTTCTGAGTTCTTCTCTAAAGTACCTAATTTTTACGTAAGTGAATGCCACATAGTTAAATTAGATTTGAAACATGGAATCAACCAACCTTCTACATCTGCCCAGAAGTTACACTGTGTTTCCCATCATCATAATCTGAAAGTGGGTCATGTCTATGATAGTCACGTGTCTACCAGGTTAGATGATTCACAGTTTTTAATATTTAGTATTTCAGTTTTTTTGTTTGTTTGTTTTGTTTTGTTTACTTTGTCATCTCGGTTCTTATCAACCTTTGGAATTAAAGATTAAGTGGTATGATTTTATGTCTTTTTTTTTTTTTTAATAAATTGCAGTGCATCTGTAGGTTTTAAATCAAAGCTGTAACATTGTTCTTGATACAGTCTTCTGTAGCATAGGGAGTTGGGAGTAGAGTCTGGTAAACAGGAACTCATTTTCTTTCATTTGAGAGAGTGTAGTTGTGTTCCTGCTGGGAAGTAGGGGAGAGGACTTCTTCACCTCAGAAATCACATTGACCTTATCATTCTTCAATTCTGAGATTTAGGTTTCCTTCCCATATTTTTCTTCTCTTAGACATTGGGTGGCCTTGGTGGGGTCCCAAAAAGTGTTCCAGAGAGGATTCTTTCTCAGCTGTCAAGTGTGCTTTTGTCCCCATTCCAAAAGTGAGCCTGTTGAATATTATTCCACGAGTTTTGCAAATTAGGATGCTTAAGACACAAGAGGTATGGAAATTTACAGATATATTAACCAGTGAGTTATCTAAGGAGGTGGCTGTGGAAGTAGAAAGGAAATAAGAGGGTCTAAGTTCCTTGTGTTATTCTGAGTAGTGTAGGGCACTCTCACTTGTGTTTTCCATCTTTCCTTTCTCACTTTTTCAACTGTTTGCTCTCAGTAGCAAACCCAATTTCATGAACTGTGCAGGGTTTGAGTGGCAGGACACCCACTGTCCTGACTATACCTGCGTGACCAAGAAGTAGCTCTGAAGTAATTTACTATTTATGCTAAATGCATTCATTGAGGTTTGAACTCTCAATTATCTAATATAGAGGTCAAATAACTTAGTTTTGATTAATATGTACCAGTTGGGTACTTATTATATTTAAGCGTGAGAAAGGGCCTTAGAAATAACTTAGTCTTTGATCAGATGAGAAAACCTGAAGTCCTAGAAGTTGTCTTTTAAGTCATTTTTGTAAAATGCAATCATATGTATTTTGGTGCATATCAATAGTATGATTGCTTTTGAAGGTATTTCCCAGAGATGAATGTATTAGCCACTAATGCTGACAAGTGAGAAGTTTGAGGGATAGGAGAGACATGGGTTATGAAATGTTCATTTTGGAAATTGTCTACAGAAGTGTTATCTGGTTTGACATGATACTTTTGTTGGTCTTTAATATATTCACTCTTTCTTTCTCTCTTTGTAATAATATTAGAATACAAGACCATCAGAGAAAGTTCTAGGGGAAATATAAAAGTTCCAGGGAAATTTCCTCTTCATAGCTGGGACTTTTTTTTCCCTAAAGAATGATTCTGTGGATTAGAGGAAAATCAGTGATGTTCAGTGTGTTCACAGGTGGGGTACAATTACCTCTAACTTGCCTCTTATTTTGGGGGAATTTCCACAATGTTCTCTCCTTTACAACTTATAGAGTCTCAGATTGCAAATAGCCTGATTGAGTGGGAGAGATGGAACCATGAGGCAGACAGTCTGTTTCTCAGGCTGTATTGACAAAGGAAATGTGTGTCTGCTGAGTACTATCTCTGTTCCAAAAATAAATAAAATCCAGTTTGATGTCGTTGGTTATTTGGCTTCTATGTGCTAAGAAAATTCTATTAGCGTAGTAAACAGGGAGATGAATGTTTTCAGAGTAAAATTATAAGTGTAAGATTTCCTTTATTTCTCTAATATTTTAATATGAAAATTTTAAAGTGTGCAGAAAAGCTGAAAGAATTATATATTAGCATACCTATTTCCACCACTTAGATTCTGTAAGTGTTAACATTGTGAGATAGTTGCTTTATCATACACTTATCCACCTATTCATCTATAAGATATATTTTTTAATAGTTTCTATCCTTATCTTTAGAATAACCATTAAAGCCTGAAAAATATATATGTGTAAAAATAATATCTACAAAATACATCTGTGTGTTTGTATGCATACACACATACATACACACACATATGTATGACTGCTCTCTTTTGCTCCCTCTGGTAAGTTTTATAAGCTGTGATAACAGATTCTTTTTTGTAGAATTCAGGAAGAAGAATGGGATAAATACATCATACCTGCCAAATCAGAGTCTGAAAAATACAAAGTGAGCCGAACTTTCAGCTTCCTCATGAACAGGATGACCAGCCCTCGGAATAAATCTAAGGTAATTAAGGTTTTATGCCTATCGTCTATAACGCGTAGATGCTCAGTTTCTGAATGATTAGTATAGTTTCCACTTTCCCTTTAAAATCATTTACCTTAGGTTTTGTACACACATATTTAAAAACCTCCATATTTCTTATGGGGTATTGTCCAAGTCATTGAAAATACTGAGACCACTTCATCCTGGGTGCTGTTACATTTTGACATTATCATACTTCTTGATGTGTGGCCCTTCTGTCCTGATAGAACAGGTAGAGACTTTGTATGACTTCTGTAAGCCGATTGGCTCTGACCATTTCTCTTTTCTCCCCACTTTGCTGCTGCTGCCACATCTAAAGACAAAAGGCAAGGATGCCAAAGACAAAGAGAAACTGAGTCGACATCAGTTTGTCCCTGGAACATTCTCTGGGGCTCTGCAGTGTTCGGTTTGTGATAAAACGCTCCTGGGGAAAGAGTCGTTCCAGTGTTCCAGTAAGTTCTCGGGCCCCATGTGTGCTGTCTTCGTGCGTGCTTTGCCTCCCCAAACAGTAAGCTCCCTGAGAATAGTGCCAGTGCTAAGTGTGTTCATGTAGACTTTTGTTTTCATGTCTATGTTTGGTTTCATCAGCAAGCAATGACCCATGATGGTTGAGTGTCCACAAGCGATAGTCTCTCCTAGAACCCAGACGGTTATACCTCACTGCCTTCTGATGTCTCCACTTGGATGTCTAAACAGCATCTCAAACGTTACAAGTCCCAAATGGAGCTCCGTTCTCCCCCTTCTGTGCCCACCTACAAGCTGACCCTCTCAGTTTAATGGCAGTTCCATCATTCCAGCCAAATGCTCGTGCCAAAAATCTTGGAGTATTTCTATATACCTCTCTTTCTCTCAGTCCCACACACTTCAGCATTCCTCTTGGCTCTGTCTTCAAAATATAAATGCAAGTCAGCCTCTTCTCACCCCTGCCACTGTTATCACCCTGGTCTAAAGCCATCATTTCAGTAGCTTTGCAACTGGTCTCCCTGTGTTTTTTTACCGCAAAAAGCATAGTTCTCAAAATCTCATTCCGAGCCAGTTTGTCAAGGCATTTGTCCTTGTGTTCCAGATCCTCCGATGGCTTCCTGTCATCCTGAGGATGGCCGGAGCCCTGACAGTGGCTGCAAGGTCCCCATGATCTCTCCTGTCATCTGCTCCTCCCACTCCTCTGCCTCAGTCCCTCTGGCATCTTTGCTGTTCTTCCAGCACTCCGGGCGTCAGGCATGCTCCTGCCATGGGGCCTTTCCTGCGGTCCGCTCTGCCTGCAGTGCTCTCCCCTCAGTTAGCTGTGTGGTTTGCCCCCTCACCTCCTTCAGGTCTGCTTCAGATAACACCCCCCAGCCAGGCCTTTCTTGACCACCCTTTGCTTGGCTCATTTCCCCCCTTTTCCTCCTTTTTATCCCACTATAGCATTCAACGTCATCTAACTTACTCTCTGTTCTGTTTATCAATTTTATTATCTATCTCCTTCACCAGAATATAAACTCTACGAGGGATGGATTTTTGTCTGTTGATTTTGTTCTCCGCTATATCCACAGTGCCTAGAACAGTGCTTTTGCATAGCAGGGGCTTAGTCAATATTTGTGGAGTGAAAGAATAATTCAGTGCAAAAGAATTCAGGCCCAGGCAGGTGAAATCCATTTCATGGTGTTTGTTGGTGGCCAGAATTAGGGGAACATTTAGGGGGTGGGATGGGAGTACAAAGGGAGGTGAAGAGCAGAGGAAGGTTATATGTAAAGTTCTTCATTAAATTCCTAGAAAATGATTAAATTAAAAATTTAAATGTATCCATTCACACTGTCTTTAATGATGCCAGTTTCACTGCATGCTTGAACTTTGCTTTCCTTGGAGACTTGATTTCTTTCTTTTATGTGACCTGAGATAGCATCGAGCAAAAAAATAATAATAATAATAATAAAACTACTCTAAAAAATAAAGTCTACTAATTAAAAAACAAATAGCATCAAGCAGTTCAGCTGTGATTTAATTTGCTAAATTTTTAGAAGTTTGCCGAAAGTATTGTTTGTGGATTTTTTTTTAAACATTCATTTTATTTATTTATTTGGCTGTGCTGGGTCTCAGCCGCGGCACGCAGGATGTTTTAGTTGCGGCATGCGGGATCTTTTTAGTTGGGGAATGTGGGGTCTTTAGTTGTGGCATATGGGATCTCCAGTTGTGGCATGCGAACTCTCAGTTGTGGCATGTGGGATCCAGCTCCCCGACCAGGGATGGAACCTAGGACCCCTGCCCTGGGAGCGTGGAGTCCCAGCCACTGGACCACCAGGGAAGTCCCTGTTCATGGGTTGTTAATGGCTTGCCCCCATGTCAGCAGTCAGTTTATGGGTTTGATGGCATATGTTTCATAGGTGGTGGCTCTTTTCTTGTTCATAGGGCTGGATCTCTTCAGCTGTACCCCCCAGCCACATCCGTGACCTTTCTCTCCCCTCATTTTAAGACAAACTCCTCAAGTTGGGCAACCTCCACTCACTGCTCTGATGTCTGTTCCTGCCACTTCTTCCTTAACCATCTGATTTTGGCCTCTGTCCCCACTGCTTAACGGAAGTCCTGCTCCTGACCTGAGCATCTTTCCTCGTTGCTGTTCTCAGACTCACTGATCTCTCTCCTGTTTCCATGTTTATTGTCCCTTTGTGTAGGTAGATGTCCTCTTTTCCATGGCACACTACTCTTCTGTTTACCACCTGTATTGTCTCCTTTCTCCTAACTTTGAGTACCCTCCAAACTCAGTTCTTGGGCATTTGTTCTTTTCTCGGTATTGTTTCTAAGTATAGTCGTCCAGTCTTTTTTTCTAAAATACTGTACTTAAACCTGTTCTTCCCAGATTAACGTCTCTATTGCTCACTTTCTAATTCCATATTTCTAGTTGCCTGGAGAGTCTGAGCCCCCATGTAACTTGTGGCCGTATTTGAGCATTATGGCAGAGCTACAGTATAAACCAAGACTGTCCCGGTCACACCCTGTCTGGGGGCATCATCACCCAAAGATCTTCTTGTCTCCCAGACCAACATGTCTAAAACCGACCTTACAGTCCACACGCAGAAGGCTGTTCTTGCTGTGTGGATGGTACCAGCTCGAACATTGGGCATGTTGACTCTTAGTTCCTCTTCCTCCTGGCACCCCAGTCCATGTGGTCCCTCTTTCATTTCCTTTCTCACTGTTCCTGCTCTGGTGGATTCTCATCACCACCTCTGGACTGCTGACAGCAAACTGTTCTAGTTTCCCCTCTCTCTAGGTATTTTCACTTACAATTTATTCTGGATACTTTCACCACCTTAATCTTAATGAAGCGCTGCTTCCATCCGCACACATATGCTTGAGGACTTCTCTCTTTTTTGTTTACTGGACTAAGCCCAGGCTTTTCAGATGTGCATTCGGTTCTACCTGCATCCTGCTGGCTAGTCCTACGGTTACTTCCCTGTTCAGCCTTGGTTTACAACCAGAGGCCTTGCCAGGCCTGTTGTCTTTTCTCCCACTGTGTATGTTTTCCTGCCTCTGTTCCTTCACTTAACGATAATCTCCTATCTCTCAGTTTTCCGTGCTCCTCTACTTCATCCAGATTTCTTGCCTCTTCTTGGGAGGTCTTCCTTGACCACTGTGGCCTGAGTTCTTGCACATCACACTTAGGATCTATTTATCCTATCCAGTTTAATACTGGGGTATGTACAGCCTCTTCTGATTTTAACTACTAGCATAGACTTTATGTTCTTGGAGGTCTATAGTCACATAATGAATGGTTCTTTTGTATCTCCTACAGCAGCTGTCGCAAAGCTGGGCCCTTAGACACTCATATGTAGTTAATGACTGCTGAAAGCTTAGGGATCACTGAAAGGCAAATTCTTGCAGTACAGAATGTGTTGGTTCATACTGACTTGGTCAAGTGGGTTGTCATGAAAGTTTTAGTGGAAGATGGAAATTGCTGGAAGTACATAGATTTTATTTAGCTTTTAAAATGGTCATTAATTTTTTTAAAAAAGGCAGCAGAATTCATAGAAGATACAAGGTTTAAGGAGAAACAAAATTATCCAGACTTTTACCACCTAGAGAAAATTGCTATTCATATTTTTATGGAATCCCTCCTAATCACTAAAAAAATCAGCTTTGTATGCTAATGTCTCATTTGATGATGATATCAAATGTGCTTAATTGTTCCTTACTTATTGTGCATTTAAGTTTTTTCCAATTTTTTCACATCGTAAATAATGTTGCAAGGAGCATTCTTTTCCACATATCACTGCCCACATCTTTGATCATTGCCTTAGATTAAATTCTAGAATCAGTTTGAGTATATGTTTAATTTCCTCTTTAACCATAGTCTTTTAGAAGTTTTAAGATTTACAGTTTTGGGGGGAGGGGAGTATTGGGGATTTAAACTTTGGTTATTAAGTTTTTTACATTGGGTAGGAAAATACAACGTTCAGACTGCCATTATTGGTAAATAGTTCTACTTCATGGTGTATTTTTAAATTGTGAATATCAATATTTCTAATCTTAAAAACACAATATGATATAAAACAAATAATATAAATATTCAAAATCTTGATGTCTGTATTCTTCTTTATTAAAGCCTGAGTTGCTAGTTTTCCACAAATATTGTATTTCTATAAAATTCTCCTTGTTTATAAATAGATTTCACTACCTATATTTTGATGTTACATTATTTGATGCACAGAAGTTTACTAATCACAGCTTCACTGCATATTTAACTTTCATAAACTTAAAACTACCCTAATGCGGTTAAATGCCGTTTATAAGAATTTTACTTTGTTTAAAATTAATATTCTTCTTGCTTTCCTTTTGTTTGTATTTCTCTTACCTATTTCTGTGTTTTTAATTTGAGGTATGTGTCTTTAATTTAGCTATAGGTAATCTGTAATGTAACTGAGAGACCTTATTTTATAATAAGAGTTTTTTCCTTATTTACATTTAATTTTACAACTGTCAACTATCTTTTATAGTTCTTTGCTGTTTTCCTTGATGTCTGGTTCAGCTATTTAGACCATGTGTTGTTGTCTTTTATCTTCTTCAGGGATTTGGCAAGATATGCTCTTTTAATACTTAACTAATAATAACTTTAAGGCTGTGTAAGGCTTATAATTGAATACTCTTATTTCCCTTATAGTTACCCTTTTTTCCCCCTAGCCTCTGTGAGTATACTGAATTCATTATTATTACTTTTATAATGTATGTTTAATCTTTCAGGAATAATTTTCTATTTCAACAATAATTTGATATTTGTATTCAGTTCTGTGTCTCTACTTAACAATAATTTTTTAGATGTGATTCTTTGGTTTCAGTGCTCACTTTTGCTCTTTTTTTTTTTTTCCTTCAATAAAGCTGATCCATTCTGAACTCTTAATTTTGATTCTGCTTTTAATAGGCAATAGGATTTCAGGTAATTTTTTTCCAAGAAGGTTATTGGAGTAATCTGTTTTCTGAAATCTTGTGTATCTAAGGGTATATCTTTGCTTCTTTCACACAATAAAACCAATTTTATCTGGCTAAATAAATTCTTCAGTCAAACCTTTTCCCCTCAAGACTCTGCCAACACTGGTCCCTTATATCTGGGCATTTAATATTATAGTACAGTAGAAAATTCTGGGGCCTGCCTGTCCTCATTCCCTTGCTGGTAACCTGCTTTTTCTGCCTAGATGCTTGAGGACTTTTAATTTTTTGATCATAGGGATATTGTCAGACTGTGTCTATAGAATAGGTATAATTTAATGATTTTTTCCTAGAAAACAGTAAGACCTTTTGATTTGCCTTTTTTTTTTTTTAATTTATTTATTTATTTATTTTTGGCTGTGTTGGGTCTTCATTTCTGTGCAAGGGCTTTCTCTAGTTGCGGCAAGTGGGGGCCACTCTTCATCGCGGTGCGCGGGCCTCTCACTGTCGCGGCCTCTCTTGTTGCGGAGCACAGGCTCCAGACGCGCAGGCTCAGCAGTTGTGGCTCACGGGCCCACTTGCTCCGCGGCATGTGGGATCTTCCCAGACCAGGGCTCGAACCAGTGTCCCCTGCATTGGCAGGCAGATTCTCAACCACTGCGCCACCAGGGAAGCCCTTTGGTTCTTTTTAAGCTTTCTAAAAGTTTTTGTCAGTTGTAGCTGTCAGTTGTTACTTCTGACCTCATTTTTCTGATTTCTTCCTTGGAGAAGTGTGATCTGTTATCTGTCATATTTGTGTGACATCTTGTTTGATAATTATACACTTCTTTTTGTCCACATTCTGGAGGGACTCTTTCAAGTTTAATTTCATAGCACTGCTTTGATACTTTGTCACCTCGAATCTTCTCAATTTGGTTTAAATTCCACTCTTGCTCTTTTTTCTTCCTTGTAGGACTTTCTCGTCTCACAAAGCTCCGTTTCCCTGTCATCCTGTTGGCCTATGGTCACATCCTATACTCCCTTCATGGCCTTTTGGTCCTATTTTATGTCTATTTTGTGTCTCTTAGGGAGGACACATTTCAAATATCCAAAATTTTCTTCTCCACTTCTGGATTTCGTAATATTCAGTGGCTCCCTCTTCCTGTGAGTTTTCAGTATAACTTAGTTCTGTGGTACCTCCTAGCTTCTACTTTTTTCCTTATCCTTTCATTCTCTTGTTCTGGGGTGAGGAGAGAGCCATGCCATTTTGATGTTTGCCTGCAGGACCAGTACGTGGACCAGCCTGGCTTTTACTCATTGGCCACTGAGGTGTTGGCTAGGTGCCGCCGGAGACCTACAGCGGGAGGAAGGTTGTGGGCTCAGCATCTTGCTCGATTCTCAGGGGGCTGCAGTCACTGTGTGACGGGCCTCAGTGAGCCCTGCCACCCTTGTGGAAGGATTCTTCTCCTGAAGTTTCTGATAAGCCTCCGGCTTCTGCATCTGCACACAGCGTCTCGGGGTGGGGGTGGGCAGGATGAGGGTGTGGTGGTAGGTGATGTGAAGGTGGGAGGGCAGAGGGGGCAAGAAGATAGCAGCCTGGCAGGAAGTAGTCCCCATGCAGGGAGCTCTCTGAGCCTGCGGACCCGAGGGGGCAGGCAAAGTATTCCCTTACTTCTTTCAGTAAGATGCGGCCACATTGTTTCGTGAAGTAAAATGTAGGCAAGCTGCTAACTCTTCTCTTTTAATTTGGTTAGTAGGGATTCTCTCGGAGCCTGACAGTACATTTTTTTCTAGCATTGTTATGCGTTTTTCTTTCTTTCCGTCTTCACAGGCATTTTCCCTGGGGTGCGAGCAGGCAGTTGCCATATGTCAGAAGTCCCTTACTAATATAGGGCATATAGTAGTGAGTTCTCAGGCAGACACAGAAGTGTATGTCATGCATGATTTCAGGCTTCATAATCGATAAGACCCTGTGCAGAAGGGGAAAAATCTCTCCAAGGAAATTAAAATATTAACAGTGTGTTCTGCTCCAGTGGTGGGGCTACATGTGATTTAAATATTTTTTCTTTCCTTTTTAAGTTTTCTAAATATTTTTAATGTTTATGTGTTATTTTTATAATGACCCTTGAAAGCGTGATGTAGTCATATACATTTCACTTTGCAGATTAACTTAAATAAGATGGACACTTTTCTATCTTTTCCTTTTGTTCCAGACTGTAATGCAAATGTACATAAGGGCTGTAAAGATGCCGCCTCTCCGTGTACCAAGGTAATCTCTCAGTCGTGTGTGAATATTACATGCTTGTATGCAGCTTGTTGCTTCACGTTATCTGTTTAGGTTTTTAGATTTGCTAGTTATTACTGTCTAGATTTATTTTTAAAGTGGCCGTTGTAGTGGTAAAATAACACATGTTCAAAGTGTATACCTATTCAGTTAACTATGCACTTGTAGAAGTAGAGGGAACGCTCCCTTTGCGCTACATGATGTGGGTGGGTTAGGCTTTCCGTCAGGACCTGCTTGGTTTACCAGTGCAAACCCTGAGCGTATGTAAATGAAGTCTAGAGCAGTAATTCTCAAACATCAGCACACATCAGAATCGCCTGGAGGGCCTGTTAAAACACAGATATCTGGGCCCCACTCCCAGAATTCCTGATCCAGTAGGTCTGGGTGGATTCTGAGAATTTGCATTTCAGACATGTTCCCAGGTGACGCTGCTGATACTGGGACCACAGTGGAAGGCCCACTGGGCTAGAGGAATGTTCTCTGTGTTTGCGGGTGGGCTTGAGTAGATGGAGGTATTTATCATTGCGTTCCTGTGTCTCCCACTCTAAAGCCATGCCAGAAATGCACATGAGTGAGGATGATGATCCTTCAGAGGGAAGCGTGGAGTCCCCAGCTCTGTGTTACTTGAAACACACATTGTGTCAGGTCACAGAGTTGAGGATGACATTTCAGTGCTCAAGGTCATTGTGTCCTGTAGGCGGGAGGAATAGCCAGGAACAGAAAGAATAGGAGAAAGGCAGCGCTGATAAGAACTCCTTTTTGAGCCTGGGTTTGCACACAGGAGCTGGAGATTTTCGGTTCCATCGGGCTTTTACTAAAGCTGGGATCCTGCTGAGACGTGCTCATGAGGCACACCTTCCTTATAACTTGCTCATCTCATTGTCATAACATTTTTCTCTTTGTTGTGTTTTATGTCTTTTGCTTTGAATTCCTCTGTTTGAAATAAGACAACAAAGAAAATGGTATAGATAAGAAACCTGTTCTTGTAGTCCAGTGGTGCTTTGATCTTACTTTTTGTGTTTCTAATGTTCTTTACAGAAATTCCAAGTGAAATATAATAAGAACAAACCGCAGACCATCCTTGGAAGTAAGTGATGTGGAAAACGGCAAGAACTTTTTTCAGTTTCATACATACACACATTTTTTCCAATGTAAAATACCCCATCCTTTTGTTCTCTCATTTGCCCAGTTATTCCTTCTTTCATAGCATATGCTGGGTGTAATTGGCATAATTTTTAGTTATACAAAGAAGTCAAGAATGTCATAAACTCTGGCAGACTACTAGCCTTTGCACTACATGTACTATATGATCTTTATATTAGGGAAGGCTGAATGGAGGAGGTATTATGATGTTGCCTCAATTTTAAGATGTGAACTAGTGTAATACGCACTATTGATAACAGCCTTTTGGGGGAAAAGAGAAACACTACATTAAATGTACATAATTTTATGTTTTCCTAACAGTGGCACATATTTATCTTGACCAATACATACCATATGGTTCTTAAGAGTCACAAAGTTAGGAAAAAGTCTTCAAGTTGAGAATCTATAGATTCTTATCAGTCTATGTTGCTCATTATCAGATCAACCTGATTCTTTTTAGTAGCCGTGCCTGAGGCTGTGATCTCATCAGCTGCGTTAGGATGGCAGTTGAAATTTCAGGGCATACCTGAGTTTTGTTTGCATATGCTTAAGCTCAGTGGTTATCTTTTTCTTGAATTAATACGTTGTTGAAATTTAAACAATTTCTCTTAGATAATTGGCAGTCCATGACAGCCTTTACATTGCTCGCAAAGGTTAGTCACACCATTGTCCTCCTGAGAGAAAATCCTTTGATTTGATGTGAGCAATTTTGCAATTTCTTTTGCCTCAAATATGACATAGCTTGCCTTGTGGCAGGCATTTTAAGTTTGTGGTCACTTTTCACTTCAATGCTGCCATAATGTGACCAGTGTTTTAAAAGCCACTTGAATCGGGGGGTCAATGAAATATGCAAATTAATGGCGATGTGTGACTGTGTGTGATGTTGCACAAGGGTAAACTAGTGCAGGCAGTAACAAGTGTGACATTGTTTACTCCCCTGCTTCTTCAGCAGAAGTCCTTTTGACCTCAGTTGGAATGTACTCCTCAATTTCGTAAGGTTAAGCATGAAAATAATTTAAAAACATCTTAGAATTGAGAGAATACCATCTGTTCCTTCTCTTAACTTAGGAATAACATTAACTCATACATGTGTAGAATCCTTTGTAATATCTTAGGGTTCCACATAAGTATTTTTTCCCTTAAGAAAGGTGTGTGCCAAGCCCATAATATTATAGGATTGAAATATTTTCAGAGAGTCACTTTTTAATACACATCAAATGTAAATGCGTGGATGCCCATAACATTTCAAACTGACCAGAAAGGTACTGAAGCATCATTTCATTTCCCACATGTGAGAGAGAACAGCCCGGCTTGGCTTGAAGGTTTCATCTGCCTGACATTCTTATACCATAAAGAGCAGACCTGGGGGATTCCCTGGTGGCGCAGTGGTTGAGAATCTGCCTGCCAATGCAGGGGACACGGGTTCGAGCCCTGGTCTGGGAAGATCCCACATGCCGCGGAGCAACTGGGCCCGTGAGCCGCAACTACTGAGCCTGCGCGTCTGGAGCCTGTGCTCCGCAACAAGAGAGGCCGCGACAGTGAGAGGCCCGTGCACCGCGATGAAGAGTGGCCCCCGCTCGCCACAACTGGAGAAAGCCCTCTCACAGAAAACGAAGACCCAACACAGCCAAAAATAAATAAAAAAAAACAGACTCCCCAGCATTGTTCCAATCTGTCTACATGCTCTGTGTGTGTGTGTGCTTGTTTATACACACAGTGTACATTCTAGTAATAGTGCTAATAACACCTTGTATCTATTTAAAGCTGGCTCTAGGGAGTACACGCAGTGGTTTATGGGCAAGCAGTCCCAGTGTTTCCCCATTCCATTTTCTGGTCTGTTTGTGTAATTCCAGCCACCCACAGTCTCCAAGTGGATATGCTGAAGCAGGCCTGCAGCCTGGGTACCAGGAGGGTGTGAACTGGAAGGGACATTTGAAGCAGGTGTTGGGATGTGGCAGGGAGACTAGTTTCAAGTCTGGGCTTGTGACACATTAGAAGTGGCCATTGGAGTGTTCAGCTTTCTGGCTTTTAAGAGACCATCTTTACTCGTTGGGATTACTGCCCGCTATGGAAACCTCATGAAGCATCCATTCTGATTTCCAGATTCTTCATTTAGAGACGTCCCACCGCCTGGGCTCTCCTTGCACCCTTCCTCCTCCATGCCTATTGGGCTGCCGACCGGGAGGAAGGAAACAGCAGGGCAAGTCCATCCATTGTCCAGAAGCGTTCCAGGCACCACCTTGGAAAGGTAAGGCTCAGTGTGGTCTTACACCTTGATGTCTCAGAGCTGCTGCCGGGGCTGACTTTCCTCCCTGTCCTTCCAGCTTCAGGAGGTCAGGGGCATCCTTGGAGTCCGAAAGTGACGGGAGCACCTGGAGAAGCAGGTCGCAGTCTGATGAACTGTTCCAGCCCATGGGCTCATCTCCCTCCACGGACTCCTTCTTAATGGAAGGTGAGGAGAAGACGCCTTTGCATTTACTTGGGTTTCTGTGAGCATTTGCTGAAAGGAATGTTTTCTGAAGGATGTAAGATGGAAACAATTTTAAAATTCTTTTTAAAAGAATTCTGTTTCATGGTGTCACTTAGCTACAGGTTCTTCTGATTAAAAGAATGAAAATTGAGCCACAGAGGAGACTCCCAGATAGTGACCAAGGAAACATGATGCATTTTTTTAAAGGGACGTATTCCCCAAAGAATATGTCATAAACGTCATGAAGAGAAAGAAATATGTGCTTGTTCTTCTTTAAAAAAGTTTTACAGCTATTGATGAATTGGTATAGGATCATACATTAAAAATATATATTTCAGTTACTTAAGACTGGACTTGCCTGGATCTCTCAGGTATTTATCCCCATATGTTGCCTCCTACTTCTAGGGGAATAAAAGCATTTTTAAAAAACATGTTTTTGGATAGGACAATCTGGGGAATTACTTGTTGTATCCTAGCGGTATTAATTGGCAAAGGAAGACCAAATGACGGGAGAGCAGTGATGCAAGAAAGGGGTGGACTCTTCCCCAGGAATCTGCTTATTTTAAATCCATTGTCATCACATCTTGACTTCTCTGAGCTAGAATCTCTCTAAGGAGTGCCATTTGGACAAACAGAATTTAGTTTTCCTGAAAGGGGTGTATGTGTGTTGTCAAATTCTATCAGAAAAATCTGTACTCACATGTGACTGGAGGCCTTATACCCTGCTTCATGTTTATATTAAGGACAGCAAGCCAAGTAAAGAGCAAATAAAGTGGACAAGTACAAGATTCAGTTTTGAGTAAACAGCGCAAAGCAACCCGGGGCAAAAGAAATCAGTGGGTTTAAGATTCTGTAAGCACATTGTGGACTCTGCAGGTTTCCAAAAATAAAACTAAAATAGAACAAGTCAAAAAAAAACCAAACAAAAGAATCTTCAATTTTCTTTTTTTTTTTTTTTTTGGCATAGGCACAATCACTATTTTAATACCTGATTCTGCTTTGCTTTCATGAGCGTGATCTTGATTTGAACCATTTCACTAGTTTGGTTTCAGATGTTTCAATTGCATATCACAGTATTTTGGCTTAGTTGTTTCTATGTTCATAGCAGGTTTCTTTAGGGTGATGAATCCATAAACATGGGCACTTGTGAAGGTCTGTTTGTGTTACGTGTGTTCACCCACTTCTGGCTTTTCTTTTCTTTTCTTTCTAGATGTCGTGGATTCGTCTCTGTGGAGTGACCTCAGCAGTGATGCCCAGGGGTTTGAAGCAGAATCTTGGAGTCTGGTGGTGGACCCCTCATTCTGTAGTAGGCAGGAGAAGGATGTCATCAAAAGACAGGATGTCATTTTTGGTAAGCATTTCAAACATTCTCTCTGGGCTCCAGCAGTGTGGTGCAGAGGAAAGTGCATGGCGTTTGAAACCATACATACCTGGATTCAAGCCTAGGTTCAAATCCCGGTTCTACCATTTCCTAGTTACTTGGTCTCAGATAAAATGTTTAACTCACCTGGACCTCAGTTTTTCCTTTTGTAAAATGGGGATAATGATACTCTGGATTAAAATGTTGTGAGGCTTCAATGAGGCATTGTCTGTACCTGGTATAAGCAAATTTTATGTCTTCTCCCCTTTTTAAGTTTACTTAGGCACAGTCTCTACTCTTTCACCTCTTCTGTTGTACGAATCACAGTGACTGTTCCCATATTTTAAGGTAGGGTAGTCAGGGCTGCTGCATGCAGGGCCCTGTGGTTTGCCTGCACACAGCCAGAGACTGCGACTCACATAGACGCAGAGGGACTCGGAGCACCTGGCTTAGGGCCGTGTGTGATCGTGTGCCTCAGTCCTGAGTATGGAGTTCAGCTGTGGGAGGTTTTACGATTTCATGCTATTTGGGGTGAAGGCCGTCTGAATTCAGGGAGGTTAGATTATAGACTAGTTAGGAAAAAATGAAGTTTAAAAAATTTTCAAGTATAAAGTAGATGCTAAAAAGTGGTTCCAAGAAGATACCTTACTTTAAATATGAGATTAACTCTTAGTTTTTGCTAATCCTGTGTGTGCAAAGCACGGGCCGCAAAGTCCGGTGGCGACGAGGGCAGCTTTTCTCCTGTGTGAGGTGGTGGTTATGTAGATCAGAGGAGCCGATGTGTAGTGTGCTGGCATCTCGGGCTGTGCAGGTGGGAGCTACCTTGGAAAGAGTGATGATGACCCCTTTAGTATTTCTCACATAATTTATATTATACTGTAATTTTTCTTCATTTATTTCTTGATTTCATATATTATTAAAAATATTCTCACCCATTTGGGATGAATTATCATGTCGTGTAGTTCATAGCATGGCCTCAGGGTCAGAAAGTCTTGTGTTCCAGGGAAAATCCTTCACCTCTCTTCTTCATGTCTCTCTTTTAAAGATAAGGAAAATCATTCCTATTTTGGGGGTCATAATAGATAAATGGATTAACGGATATGGTAGATGCTTAGTATGGAGTAGGTATTAAAAATATGGTAGGATACAATAATTAATAATAATAATAATAATTTAAAGTTAGTTCCCAATTAGAGTTTTGTTTATGATAAAATAATAAACAAGGCTACATTTAGATTTGTTTACCCTCCATGGCTGATGTTTTGTGTTCTTTTTCAAAACATGTACATGAGTTTGGAAATACTCATTAATCTAGAACTTGTACTTCTGATGCTCCTACAAATTGTGAATTATTGTTTTCTCTCATGATGCCTTTTTCAAATTGAGATATAGTCACAAAAAATTGAGATATAAAATTCACCCCTTTACAGTGTATAATCTATATTGTAGTGTATTTGTAAAGTTTTAGTATATGTATAAAGTTGTGCAACCATCAACCACTATTTAATTCCAGAGCATTTTCATCACTCCAGAAAGAAACCCTGTGCCCATTAGCAGTCACTCCCCTTTGTCCCCTCCCACCAGTACCTGGCAACCACTAATCTACTTTCTGTCCCTATGAATATGTCCCTATGAACATTACAATATTTAGTTTTTTGGACCTGGCTTCTTTCACTTAACATATTGTTTTCAAGGTTCATCCATGCTGTAATAGAAATCAGCACTCTATTCCTTTTTAAATTTTATTTATTTATTTATTTATTTATTTATTTTTGGCTGTGTTGGGTCTTCGTTTCTGTGCGAGGGCTTTCTCCAGTTGCGGCAAGTGGGGGCCACTCTTCATCGCGGTGCGCGGGCCTCGCACTGTTGCGGCCTCTCTTGTTGCGGAGCACAGGCTCCAGATGCGCAGGCTCAGTAGTTGTGGCTCACGGGCCCAGTTGCTCCGCGGCATGTGGGATCTTCCCAGACCAGGGCTCAAACTCGTGTCCCCTGCGTTGGCAGGCAGATTCTCAGCCACTGCGCCACCAGGGAAGCCCCGAGCACTCTATTCCTTTTTGTGGCTGAGTAATATTTCATTGTATAAATATACCACACTTTGTTCATCTAATCATGACTTGATGGTCATTTTGGGTTGTTCCCACTTTGGGGGTCACAGGGTACCTTTATGTGTAACCTTTTGAAGAACTGTCTGTTTTCCAAAGCAGCTGTACCATTTTACATTCACACCAGCAATGTATGAGGGTTTCAATTTCTCCACATCTTACCAAGGCTTCTTTATTGTTCATCCTTTAAATTACAATTATTGTAGTGTGTGTAAAGTGGTGTCTCATTGTGGTTTTGGTTTGTATTTCCCTGATGGCTAATGATGTTGTGCATCTTTTCATGTGCACATTGGCTATTGGTATATCCCTTTAGAGAAACATCTATTCAAATCTTTGGCCTATTTTGAAGTGGGTTTTTTTGTTGTTGTTGAGTCATAAGAGTTCTTTATATATTCTGGACTCAAGTCCCTTATCAAATACATGATTTGCAAATATTTTCTCCCATTGTATGGGTTGTCTTTTCACTTTCTTGATGATGTCCCTTGATCATGACACAATGTTTTCTCCTGGAGAAAATGGAATTTCAGAGACAGATCCAGTAATAGAAAGGACCTACTGTTGTATGCATTGAGGAACTTTATTATATTTAATTCAACATAATTCACCAAATTAATTGTGCTCCTACTCAATGCAAAACACACACACACACACACACACACACACACACACACAAATGAAAGAAGGAAAAAGAAAGAAAAGAGGTAAACTAAGTTTTATTTTATAGAGCATTCAGGGGAAAATAAAACCTGGTTCCCAACTGAAGATACCTCAAGATGTTAGCTGGTTATGTTATGAAAGTTTGATACATTGGATTCTTACATCTTGGACTTGACTTATACATATCCTCATATAATGTCTGGAAAAAAGAGAATAGTTTAATATTTTGAGCTTACATTAAATGTTTAATCAATGCTGACTTCAACAGTAGAAGAATATTATTATTCCTAAACATTCCCTCTTTTTTTTTTTTTATTTGTGTAACATACATTGTTTAACTACTAATTTAGGTCAATAGGGATACTTTTTTTAAAAATTGAGGTATAATTGACATACAACATTATATTAGTTTCAGGTGTACAACTTAATGATAGTTGTCTATATTGCAAAATGATCATCACAGTAAGTCTAGTTAACATCAGAGGACACTTGTTTTAAAGCTTTGTTTCTGCTCACCTGTTTCAGAGCTAATGCAGACAGAAATGCATCACATCCAGACCCTGTTCATCATGTCTGAGATCTTCAGGAAAGGGATGAAGGAGGAGCTGCAGCTTGACCACAGCACTGTGGATAAAATCTTCCCTTGTTTAGATGAGTTACTTGAAATCCACAGGCATTTCTTCTATAGTATGAAGGAGCGAAGGCAAGAATCTTGTATTGGCAACGACAGGAATTTCGTCATCAACCGAATTGGAGATATTCTAGTACAACAGGTGAGAAAGGTTTAAAAGTCTTAAAACCTCAAAGCCTAAAGGTATGCAGACTGTCTAGAGTATTCAAAGCCTGCAGAGAACTGGAATTGATTTCATTATGATTATTGACAGATGGGTTTAGCTGGTTGTCTTTTATTTGATGTTGGTGTGTATGACCGATGTCTGAGAGTTTTTAATAGCCAGTGACTCTTCTATGTGTCACAGGACTTGGCTGGAGAAAATTTACTTAGACTTTTTTTTTGCCACGCTGTGCGGCTTGCAGGATCTTAGTTCCCCGAGCAGGGATTGAACCCTTGCCCTCGGCAGTGAAAACGTGTAGCCCTAATCACTAGACCACCAAGGAATTCCCTACTTAGACTTCTTGATGTGATGGGCTCTGTAGTAACATGCCTTCCTGAGTGGCCCGTGATAGTCTCATCAATATCTCCAAGATAAGTGCTGCCTAATTTTAGGAGGAGGGAGGCAGATCTATTATCATGAAAGCCCTGGAGTTCATGCCTGGGGGATAAGACAAGCAAATCTCACTCAAAGGAGGCACTTTTTAGGTGCTTGGGATGTTTGAAGCATCGGTGAGAATGGGCTGTGCCACTCTCCTAGTTAAAAAAAAAAAAACACCTACTTTTGACAATTTGTATTGGTCCCCAATCTCTCTGAAAGAGGCTCTGCATTTAAAACATGCTAATACAGAAGTTAAATAACATGTATCCAGCAGCCTTAACATGGTAGGGACTTTCAAGGTACTTCCATTATACTACCTCACTTAACCATCACAACACAGTAAGGCAAATATTTATTTTCCCTAAAACTGAGGCATGGAGAAGTAATGACTTTTTCAAGGTCACACGTCTCATAAGTGGCATAGCTGGGATCTGAGTTAAGAATATATCTTTGTGATATCCACAGTGACATTCTGGGGAAGCTTTCTACCATCACTAGTCTGTAAGTCCCAGTAAGGCAGGGAGTCTCGTCTGTTTGGTTACCACTGTATTTCAATACCTAGAACAGTGCTTGGTACTATAAATATTTATTGAATGAATGGGTCACTTGGGAAAAACACACCAGGAATTCACTCCAATGCTATGTTTTGCAGTCACTTACAGCATTTGAGGAAAGGCATGGAGATCTATCCCTAATTACTTTAGTTTGGCGTTCTCTAAGTAGATGCCAAAATGTCCCCTCCAAAATATTAATTTTGTATCAGTTTCACCCTGTCACACACACCAGTCGAGTTTAGCTGTTGGTCTATAGGTTAAACATTTAAATATGCTTAAATACAAATATTTGTAATACACAAAAAGAAAAAAGAATACTGACAATTGCCCAAAATCTTCTTCCTCATGTCTAGCAATGTAAAAATCCACACAAGTAATAAGTTTCTAATCAAAGCACTATCTGCTTTGCATATTATCTTTAAAGTCCTAGACCTGTTCCGTCTTCATAATTCACCTGAAACATATACGGTGCCGGGTTAAGAGACTGTAAAGTACTTGGGAAGACAGTTTGAATAAAAATGTCTGTGTCTTGGTGAACTTGAATCCGAGTGAATGCATTCAAAAATGAAGTGCAAGATTATTTTATCATTTGAAAGTATTTGCATAATCTCTCTTTCCTTGATACAGACAATCATGACTTTTAATTCTAATCATTTAAAACATTTTTTCGTTCTTGTGTCACTTTCATAGTTAACAAAAATTTCACATCTTTACCAGATGTATTTTTTATTTAATTTTATGGAATTTGAGGACAAGTTTTGGGAAATTGGCTATTACACAGGGTGAGCCTGGTGGTCTTTTGGATGAAAAGGAAAATCCTCGATATTCAGAGAAAAGGATTAAGTCTGCTTTTGTATTCCTGTTGGTGGACACGCTTAGTGGGTATGGCAAGGGCTTCCTTCCAATACTATGTAAATAAAATTATCTCCTGAAGAATATATTAGCAAAGTCCTCAGACAATGGCTGTGGGAGTGGCACTCTGTAGGAGCAGGGGGAGAGCAAGCTGTTGAAGGATGTATGAGAGAGTCTGGGGAAATCCCACACTCCAACCTCGGGGACTGCATAGATCTCAGGAGGCTGGGCTGGAATATGATGGTAATTTAGTCAGTGGGAACTTGCGGTGTTGGTGAGAAATTGTGAACATGTGGAGCATACTTGATATATAGCAGTGGTTTTCCAATTTCAGGTACATAGGAATCTCCTAAAGCTTGTTAAGAACGAGGTATTCTGTGCTCCCGACCCCTAGTGTGTTGTTTGATAGGATTGGGTCAGGGGGTTGGCATTTTAAAATTATCTTTTCCCCAATGGTAATATCTTACAGAGCTATAATACAGTACCACAACCAGGATACTGAGAGGGATACAGCAAAACGCCAGAACATTTCTATCACAATGAGGATTCCTCATCTGGCCATTTTATAGCCAGACCTACTTTGCTCCTGTCCCCAACTGCTGGCAATCACTAATCTGTTCTTTCTATAATTTTGTCATTTCAATCCAGTTATATAAATTACATACATGTTATGTAGATTATATACACAGTATGTCCCTTTTGGATTGGCTTTTTTTCAACTCAGCACAATTCTCTGCATCATCTAGATGGCTGTGTATGTCAGTAGTTCATTCCTTTTTATTGTTGAGTTGTATACCAGAGTATGAATGTACCACAGTTTGTTTATTTATTTTTTAACATCTTTATTGGAGTATAATTGCTTTACGATGTTGTGTTAGTTTCTGCTGTATAACAAAGTGAATCAGCTATACATCTACATATATCCCCATATCCCCTCCCTCTTGTGTCTCCCTCCCACCCTCCCTATCCCACCCCTCTAGGTGGTCACAAAGCCCAGAGCTGATCTCCCTGTGCTATGCAGCTGCTTCCCACTATCTGTTTTACATTTCGTACATTTCGTATATATGTCAATGCTGCTCTCTCACTTCGTCCCAGCTTACACTTCCCCCTCCCCGTGTCCTCAAGTCCGTTCTTTACATCTGCATCTTTATTCCTGTCCTGCCCCTAGGTTCTTCAGAACCACTTTTTTTTTTTTTAGATTCCATATATATGTGTCAGCATACGGTATTTGTTTTTCTCATTCTGACTTATTTTCACTTTGTATGACAGACTCTAGGTCCATCCACCTCACTCCAAATAACTCAATTCGTTTCTTTTTATGGCTGAGTAATATTCCATTGTATATATGTGTCACATGTCTTCTTTATCCATTCATCTGTCAATGGACACTTAGGTTGATTCCATGTCCTGGCTATTGTAAATAGTGCTGCAATGAACATTGTGGTACATGATTCTTTTTGAATTATGGTTTTCTCAGGATATACGCCCAGTAATGGGATTGCTGGGTTGTAGGGTAGTTCTGTTTTTAGTTTTTCAGGGAACCTCCATACTGTTCTCCATAGTGGCTGTATCAATTTACATTCCCACCGACAGTGCAAGAGGGTTCCCTTTTCTCCACACCCTCTCCAGCATTTATTGTTTGTAGATTTTTTGATGATGTCCATTCTGACTGGTGTGAGGTGATACCTCATTGTAGTTTTGATTTGCATTTCTCTAATGATTAGTGATGTTGAGCATTCTATCATGTGTTTGTTGACAATCTGTATATCTTCTTTGGAGAAATGTCTGTTTAGGTCTTGTGCCCATTTTTGGATTGGGTTGTTTGTTTTTCTGATATTGAGCTGCATGAGCTGCTTGTATATTTTGGAGATTAATCCTTTGTCAGTTGCTTCATTTGCAAATATTTTCTCCCATTCTGAGGGTTGTCTTTTCGTCTTGTTTATGGTTTCCTTTGCTGTGCAAAAGCCTTTAAGTTTCATTAGGCCCCATTTGTTTATTTTTGTTTTTATTTCCATTTCTCTAGGAGGTGGGTCACAAAGGATCTTTCTGTGATGTATGTCCTAGAGTGTTCTGCCTATGTTTTCCTCTAAGAGTTTGATGGTGTCTGGCCTTACATTTAGGTCTCTAATCCATTTTGAGTTTATTTTTGTGTATGGTGTTAGGGAGTGTTCTAATTTCATTCTTTTACATGTAACTGTCCAGTATTCCTAGCACCACTTATTGAAGAGGCTGTCTTTTCTCCATTGTATATTCTTGCATCCTTTATCAAAGGTAAGGTGACCATATGTGCATGGGTTTATCTCTGGGCTTTCTCTCCTGTTCCATTGATCTGTATTTCTGTTTTTGTGCCAGTACAATACTGTCTTGATTACTGTAGCTTTGTAGTACAGTCTGAAGTCAGAGAGCCTGATTCCTCCAGCTCCATTTTTCTTTCTCAAGATTACTTTGGCTATTCGGGGTCTTTTGTGTTTCCATACAAATTGTGATATTTTTTGTTCTAGTTCTGTGAAAAATGCCATTGATAGTTTGATAGGGATTGCATTGAATCTATAGATTGCTTTGGGTAGTATAGTCATTTTCACAGTATTGATTCTTCCGATCCAAGAACATGGTATATCTCTCCATCTGTTTGTATCATCTTTAATTTCTTTCATCAGTGTCTTATAGTTTTCTGCATACAGGTCTGTTGTCTCCTTAGGTAGGTTTATTCCTAGGTATTTTATTCTTTTTGTTGCAATGGTAAATGGGAGTGTTTCCTTAATTTCTCTTTCAGATTTTTCATCATTAGTGTATAAGAATGCCAGAGATTTCTGTGCATTAATTTTATATCCTGCTATATTACCAAATTCATTGATTAGCTCTAGTAGTTTTCTGGTAGCATCTTTAGGATTCTCTATGTATAGTATCATGTCATCTGCAAACAGTGACAGTTTTACTTCTTCTTTTCTGATTTGGATTCTTTTATTTCTTTATCTTCTCTTGATTGCTGTGGCTAAAACTTCCAAAACTGTTGAATAATATTGGTGAGAGTGGGGAGCCTTGTCTTGTTCCTTATCTTAGTGGAGGTGGTTTCAGTTTTTCACCATTGAGGATGATGTTGGCTGTGGGTTTGTCATATATGGCCTTTATTATGTTGACATAAGTTCCCTCTATGCCTACTTTCTGGAGGGTTTTTATCTTAAATGGGTGTTGAATTTTGTCAAAAGCTTTTTCTGCATCTATTGAGATGATCATATGGTTTTTATTCTTCAGGTTCTTAATATGGTGTATCACATTGATTTATTTGCATATATTGAAGAATCCTTGCATTCCTGGGATAAACCCCAGTAGATCATGGTGTTTGATCCTTTTAATGTGCTGCTGGATTCTGTTTGCTAATATTTTGTTGAGGATTTTTGCATCTATGTTCATCAGTGATATTGGCCTGTAGTTTTCTTTCTTTGTGACATATTTGTCTGGTTTTGGTATCAGGGTGATGGTGGCCTCGTAGAATGAGTTTGGGAGTGTTCCTCCCTCTGCTGTATTTTGGAGGAGTTTGAGAAGGATGGGTGTTAGCTCTTCTCTAAATGTTAGATAGAATTCGCCTGGGAAGCCATCTGGTCCTGGGCTTTTGTTTGTTGGAAGATTTTTATTCACAATTTCAATTTCAGTGCTTGTGATTGGTCTGTTTATAGCTTCTATTTCTTCCTGGTTCAGTCTCGGAAGGTTGTGCTTTTGTAAGAATTTGTCCATTTCTTCCAAGTTGTCCATTTTATTGGCATTTAGTTGCTTGTAGTAATCTCTCATGATCTTTTGTATTTCTGCAGTGTCTGTTGTTACTTCTCCCTTTTCATTTCTAATTCTGTTGATTTAAGTCTTTTCCCTTTTTTTCTTGATGAGTCTGGCTAATGGTTTATCAATTTTGTTTATCCTCTCAAAGAACCAGCTTTTAGTTTTATTGATCTTTGCTATTGTTTCCTTCATTTCTTTTTCATTTATTTCTGATCTGATTTTTATGATTTCTTTCCTTCTGCCAATTTTGGTTTTTTTTTTGTTCTTTCTCTAATTGCTTTAGGTGTAAGGTTAGGTTGTTTATTTGAGATGTTTCTTGTTTCTTGAGGTAGGATTGTATTGCTATAAACTTCCCTCTTAGAACTGCTTTTGCTGCATCCTATAGGTTTTGGGTTGTCGTGTTTTCATTGTCATTTGTTTCTAGGTATTTTTTGATTTCCTCTTTGATTTCTTCAGTGATCTCTTGGTTATTTAGTAGTGTATTGTTTAGCCTCCATGTATTTGTATTTTTTACAGTTTTTTACCTGTAATTGATATCTAGTCTCATAGCGTTGTGGTTGGAAAAGATACTTGATATGATTTCAATTTTCTTAAATTTACCAAGGCTTGATTTGTGACCCAAGATATGATCTATCTTGGAGAATGTTCCATGAGCACTTGAGAAGAAAGTGTATTCTGTTGTTTTTGGATGGAATGTCCTTAAATATCAATTATGTCCATCTTGTTTAATGTGTCATTTAAAGCTTGTGTTTCCTTATTTATTTTCATTTTGGATGATCTGTCCATTGGTGCAAATGGGGTGTTAAAGTCCCCTACTATTATTGTGTTACTGTCAATTTCCCCTTTTATGGCTGTTAGTATTTGCCTTATGTATTGAGGTGCTCCTATGGTGGGTGCATAAATATTTACAATTGTTTTATCTTCTTCTTGGATTGATCCCTTGATCATTATGTAGTGTACTTTTTTGTCTCTTGTAATAGTCTTTATTTTAAAGTCTATTTTGTCTGATATGAGAATTGCTACTCCAGCCTTTTTTTGATTTCCATTCGCATGGAATATCTTTTTCCATCCCCTCACTTTCAGTCTGTATGTGTCCCTAGGTCTGAAGTGGGTCTCTTGTAGACAGCATATATACGGGCCTTGTTTTTGTATCCATTCAGCCAGTCTGTGTCTTTTGGTTGGAGCATTTAATCCATTTACATTTAAGGTAGTTATCAAAATGTATGTTCCTATTACCATTTTCTTAATTATTTGGAGTCTGCTATTGTAGGTCTTTTCCTTCCCTGTGTTTCCTGCCTAGAGAAATTCCTTTAGCATTTGTTGTAAAGCTGGTTTGGTGGTGCTGAATTCTCTTAGCTTTTGCTTGTCTGTAAAGGTTTTAATTTCTCCGTCAAATCTGAATGAGATCCTTGCTGGGTAATCTTGGTTGTAGGTTTTTCCCTTTAATCACTTTTAATATGTCCTACCACTCCCTTCTGGCTTGCAGAGTTTCTGCTGAAAGATCAGCTGTTAACCTTATGGGGATTCCCTTGTACGTTATTTGTTGCTTTTCCCTTGCTGCTTTTAATATTTTTTCTTTGTATTTAATTTTTGATAGTTTGATTAATATGTCTCTCGGCGTGTTTCTCCTTGGATTTATCCTGTATGGGACTCTCTGCGCTTCCTGGACTTGATTGACTATTTCCTTTCCCATGTTAGGGAAGTTTTCAACTATAATCTCTTCAAATATTTTCTCAGTCCCTTTCTTTTTCTCGTCTTCTTCTGGGACCCCTATAATTCGAATGTTGGTGCCTTTGATGTTGTCCCAGAGGTCTCTGAGACTGTCCTTAATTCTTTTCATTCTTTTTTCTTTATTCTGCTCTGCGGTACTTATTTCCACTATTTTATCTTGCAGGTCACTTATCCGTTCTTCTGCCTCAGTTATTCTGCTATTGATTCCTTCAAGAGAATTTTTAATTTCATTTATTTTGTTGTTCATCATTGTTTGTTTGCTCTTTAGTTCTTCTAGGTCCTTGTTAATCGTTTCTTGTATTTTCTCCATTCTATTTCCAAGATTTTGGATCATCTTTACTATCATTACTCTGAATTCTTTTTCAGGTAGACTGCCTATTTCCTCTTCATTTGTTTGGTCTGGTGAGGTTTTACTTTGCTCCTTCATCTGCTACGTATTTCTCTGTCTTCTTATTTTGCTTAACTTTCTTTTTGGGGGTCTCATTTTTGCAGGCTGCAGTTTCGTAGTTCCCATTGCTTTTGGTTTCTGCCCCCAGTGGCTAAGGTTGGTTCAGTGGGTTGTGTAGGCTTCCTGGTGGAGGGGACTGGTGCCTGTGTTCTGGTGGGTGAGACTGGATCTTGTCTTTCTGGTGGACAGGACCGTATCTGGTGTTGTGTTTTGGGGTGTCTGTGAACTTATTATGATTTTAGGCAACCTCTCTGCTAATGGGTGGGGTTGTGTTCCTGTCTTGCTAGTTGTTTGGCATGGGGTGTCCAGCACTGTAGCTTGCTGGTCATTGAGTGGAGCTGGGTCTTAGCATTGAGACAGAGATCTCTGGGAGAGCTCTCGCCGATTGATATTACGTGGGGCCGGGAGGTCTCTGGTGGTCCAGTGTCCTGAACTCAGCTCTCCCACCTCAGAGGTCAGGCCTGACATCCAGCCGGAGCACCAAGACCCTGTCAGCCACACGGTTCAGAAGAAAAGGGAGGAAAAAACGAAATAAAGAAAAAAAAAGTTATTAAAATAAAAAATTAGAAAAATATTATTAAAATAAAAAAATTTTTAAAATAATTTAAAAAAAAGAGAGCAACCAAACCAATAAACAAATCCACCAGTGATAACAAGCACTAAAAACTATACTAAGATAAACATAAAAATCAGAATCTAGTCAGTCCCATACAGCAAACCCCATGTCTACAGTTGCTCCCAAAGTCCACCGCCTCAATTTTGGGATGATTTGTTGTCTATTCAGGTATTCCACAGATGAGGGTACATCAAGTTGAGTGTGGAGATTTAATCCACTGCTCCTGAGGCTGCTGGGAGAAATTTCCCTTTCTCTTCTTTGTTTGCACATCTCCTGGGGTTCAGCTTTGGATTTGGCCCCGCCTCTGCATGTAGATCGCCTGAGGGCATCTGTTCTTCGCTCAGACAGGCTGGGATTAAAGGAGCAGCTGCTTTGGGGGCTCTAGCTCATTCAGGCCTTGGGGAGGGAGGGGTACGGAATGCCGGGCGAGCCTGCGGCGGCAGAGGTCAACATGTTGTTGCAACAACCTGAGGCGCGCCATGTGTTCTCCCGGGGAAGTTGTCCCTGGATCATGGGACCCTGGCAGTGGCGGGCTGCACAGGCTCCTAGAAGGGGAGGTGTGGATAATGACCTGTGCTTGCACACAGGCTTCTTGGTGGCTGCAGCAGCAGCCTTAGCGTTTCATGCCCGTCTCTGGTGTCCATGCTGATAGCCGCAGCTTGCGCCCATCCCTGAAGCTCATTTAAGCGGTGCTCTGAATCCCCTCTCCTCACACACCTTGAAACAATGGTCTCTTGCCTCTTACGCAGGCCAAACTTTTTCCCGGACTCCCTCATATTTTAAGGATCATGCTTTTGATGTCAAGTCTAAGACCTCGTTGTCTAGCCTGAGATCCCAAAGATTTTCTCCTATTTTTTTTTTCTAAAAGCTTTATAGTTTTATGTTTTATATTTAGGTCTGTGATCCATTTGGAGTTACTTTTTGTATAAAATATGAGACTTTGATCAAGGTTATTATTATTTTTTTTTGACCTGTGGATGTTCAGCTGCTCCAGTATCATTTGTTGAAAGGGCTATCCTTCCTCCAATAAATTGCTTTTGCCTTCTGTCAAAATCTTTTGGGCATTTTGGGTTCCTGTTTTGTTCCATTGATCTATGTGTATCCTTCCATAGTCATAATTGCAGTAGTTATAGAATAAATCTTGAAATTGACTAGACTGAGTTCTTTTACTTTATTCTTCTTTTCCAAAATTGTTTTTATCTATTCTAGTTCCTTTACCTTTTGATATAAATTCTAGAATAATCTTGTCTATATGTACAAACACTTGCTGGGATTTGATAAGAATTGCATTAAACTTGTACATTAATTTGGGGAGAATTGACATCTTTACTATGTTGAGTCTTCCAATCTATGAACATGGTATATTTATTTAAATCTTACTTGATTTCTTTCATTAACATTGTGTAGTTTTCAGCACACAAGGTCTGTGTATGTTTTGTTAAATTTATACCTATATATTATTGTTGGTGGCTTAAGGATCATATCGTAAGAGGTATTGGCCTCAAGCATAGATAAAACTGTGAGCAAAGTTGAAAAGACCAGAGATAGGGATGTACATTTTAAGTACTTTCTAAGGAGGTGTAGATGTGTTCTGGTTTCTCTTACAATGATCTTCAACACCCACATGTATACATAGGGTCATCAGAGTCTGAAACATTGGCATTCAAATTATTCAGCTGATTCTCTCCATACCACCTTATGATTCTAAGTTGTTCCCATGTAGATTTTTCTACAGAGATTTTTCTGCAGGTCAAGGTTATTGAAATATCCAGCCCACATCTCTACTTGTGTCCATCAGTTAATAAATTGGCCTTTTGGTTACTCATCTTTCTCTGTCATCTTGGCTAATGATAACCTGCCTATTGATCCATTTGTGATGACAAAAATTAAATTCCCAATGAGGACTGAGTTCATGGACATGATCAGTTACCCAATGTAAATGTCAACCTTCCTGAGGATCCCCAAATGTGCCCCATACCCTTCAATCTATAAAAGTATTAAAACTATAAATTGAAATTATAAAGTTGTATAAACACACAAAAATAGAAGATATCAAATGTTTTTCATTGGGCTATTGATAAGTGAGTTAGTTCAATATAATATAATCACATTAGGTTGATGTCTTCCTCTTACCTCTTGACTACTTCCTCTTACTTTAATTTAAAAAGTACCTGGAGAAGAGAAGTGATTGCAGTCAGAAATTCCTGGATGTTTATTCTTTATTTGCAAAGAATGTACTGAAATATGTGAAAATTGCATGTTCTGTTTAGTGTTTAGAACTGACTAAATTTATAAACCATCACTGAAATGTTTTTCTTCTCAGTTTTCAGAAGAAAATGCAAATAAAATGAAGAAAATATATGGGGAATTCTGTAGCCATCACAAGGAGGCTGTTAGCCTCTTTAAAGAACTCCAGCAGAATAAAAAGTTTCAGAATTTTATTAAGGCAAGTATTTTAAAACTCTGTTACAAAATGGTAAGCCAGCATGAAGTTCATGCTTGTTTTTTAGATGATCTAACCAAGTTTCACATCTAGGTACTGTTTTTCAGGGAAGAAGGAAGTGATAGGTTTGTGGCAAAGATAGAAAGCCTCTTTTTCTGTGTTAGTAAAATATTTCTCCCGAATCATTTACTTTTGTATTTATATTTGCGAAGCCATGTTCTCCATACTTCTGAGCACCTTTGTAATATCCTGTGAAGCTTTTCATGCCCTGACAAGTTATAAATCAGAAGAACCACAGTAAAAATAAAAAACCCACCCCACCCCCACTGGATTAATTTGAAGCAGGTCTGTGATGCACATCATTTCATATATAACTTGTATCGCTGAACAGTATATCTTTAAAAACTTACAGTGGCATTATTACACTTAAATACACAATAATTCTTTAATATCTTCAAACAGCTGACCAGTAATCAAATTTCCCTCATTAGCTCATAAAATTGGATCAGGATCTGACCAAAGTTTATATATTATCCATGGGGGGTTATGTCTTTTAAATCGCCTTTACATTGAATGCTTCCCATCCCATTTTTTTGGTGTCCTACTTACTTATTGAAGAAATTTGTCCTTTAGAGTTTCATAGATTCTAATTTTTTATCTACCATTTTAAGAATGCTACTGGATTCCCCTCCTTTTTTTTTTAAAACATACATGTGTATTGAGAACTTGAAAATAAGGCTTTGAGATATTTAGAAAAAAGTTGCCCGGATTAGAGGAAACTTAAATGCTATGATGAATAATAACAAATGTAGAGGAAACCCTGTTAGAAAAACGAACAGTTAATTGCAAACTCGTGTTCAAAGTGTAACTTTGATTTCTGAGTATTTTTCAAAACTTCTGCTATTCATGAATCTTAGCACTTATAAGTCTTAAAACCTGCTCATTTTTGGAATTAACTCTAAGTACATCAGTGTAACTTGAAACTTCTTAATCTTGGAGAGTTGGGTTATTGAAATTAATTTCAAAGTATACAATTTAATGACAATATATCAAGTTTTAATTAATGATGCAACCTGTTATGTCTGAATAGAATTATACTGTTGCAGATTCTTTGTATTATTAAATTCCTACCTAAAAAGAAAATACAGGTAGTGCTTGTGTATATTAAAATTAAAAAATATATACATATATATATATATTTTAAGCTCCGAAATAGTAATCTTTTGGCTCGACGCCGAGGAATTCCAGAATGCATTCTGCTGGTCACTCAGCGCATCACAAAATACCCTGTCTTGGTGGAAAGGATATTGCAGTACACAAAGGGTGAGTGATGACTTCTGGGATAAACATTTGCCTCTTTCATTAGTTTTAAACATAGCTGAGGTGTTGTAAACAGCTATAAATGCTTGTGGGTGCCTGATTCATAAAGATTTTTCATTATGGAAAAACTGTGAAGCCTTAGGATTTGGATCCATTTTGAAAATTTATCTTTCTTAATGTGACTTGGCCAATAGTCTGAATTCCTCCAAGCAGCCCAAAGCAAGTAGACTTCCTCATACTTTGACCCTACCCTTCCCATCTATATTTCCCCCATATCCAGACCTTAATACCTCTTCTTCTTCATCTTCCTATTACCTTCCCAGCAGTGATTTATTAGATTGAGAATGATTTATGAAGGAGCTATTTTTGACCCTGTCAATTCATCAAGTTCAAGGACTAACATCTGGATGTCCTTTAAGAACCTGTTAATGCACATGGCTGGCCTGTAAGCTCCTTGAGGGGTCTAGATTCAATACCTAGTGCAGAATAGGTTATCAATAAATAAATATAACAGTGCAATGAATGGACAGATAAAAGTGCCGTTCCTCAAGCTAGGTTATTGATCGTGAGTAAATTATTAGGGTGGTAGTGTCTTCTGTTAACAAGGGCTTTGGTTTGGCCTTGCGTAAACTTGCATGGCCGTTGCAGATACTTGGCTCTGCCTCTCATTAGTTGGGCAAGGTAATGAAATGAGCCTCAGTTCTCTCCACTACCAAATGAGAATACTAATCTTTATCTTATGGAATTGTTGTGAGGATTAAGTGAGATTGTCTCAGAAAGTGCCCAATACACAGCCTGGTATAAACAAGGTGCTTGATAAGTGGGAGCTGTTTTTATTATCTTTATTATGACCAACTGACTTGGAGATCGTGAAAGTGGTAATGAGATCTTAAATTCCCACTCTAAAAAGTCAACTTTTAACATCCTTTTTTTGGAAGGGGTCTCGGTGAATAGAAATGCATGATTTGGTCTTTCCATTTTTTTTTTAGTCACATTAGGACCTAAGTTCAGGCAGGAATGGTAGCATCCATTCCGTGTGTCCCATTTGTATTGCTTCCTATAATTTAACATAAAAGAAAATAGAAGCACAGTAGAAAGAGAAAAGCCTCATAATTTTGTTCTCAGTTAAAGAATGAAAACAAAATTAAGACTTTTAGTTTATATTATGGTTATATTCTCTTTCTTAAGTTTAACACAATACTCAAAGACTAACATCTGTCGGGCTGTGTTAGGCCAGCTAGGGCTCCTCCAAGAATCATCCCATGCCAGATTCCAGGTAGGATGCATGACAGTGATTGCCTACTATGTGTCGGAAATGAGAAGTGTGACTTACGGCTCTGCAGGCGTAGACGTCATAGTGGCTGAACGGACACTGCTTCCTTAGTTAGGTCAGACTTCTCCAACCTCTCCATTTTCTGGGAACATTGGTTCATGTGACTCTTTATGGCAGTGCTTTTGGAATTTCATTAGGAGTACCCCTCACCTGGGGATCTCATTTACATGCAGACTCCGATTCAATAGATCTGGGGTAGAACCCAAGGTAAGCATTCCTAACAAGACCCCCGGGTGGGGCCAATGCTGCTGCACTTTGAGTTGCAAGCGGTTAAAAGACAGTAATTTATTCCTGAAGGTCAGAAGACTCGGAGCCTTTTCTTGGCCTTACTTTAAGTCACTTTGTAATTCAACTTTGATTTCCTCTACTCAACTTTCCTATATTTAAAATATGCTCTTTATAAAGAAGACTCCTTTTTTTTTTTTCTCATGGTGGGGAGTGCTGCTTAGGTGGGTGGCAGGTATAGTAAAGTAGTGAAGTAAATGAAGTATATTCTTTTCATGGACAATGAGAAAATCTTCCTTGTTAATGACTGGTGTCACAATCTATTCCTTGGTTTTCTCACAAAGCCCTCATGTACCTATTTGAGGCATTTAGAGCCTGGAAAGTTTAGACCCTTTGGAGGACTTGTTCTTATTCCATTTCACTGCTATTTCTGTGTGTTTATTTCTGCTGCTCTAGGCTCTTAGAGTATCTTTTATTTTCTCTGTTGTTTTTCTTTCTCCTCTCCTTCTAGCATTTTCTGACCTCCTGAAACTTTCCCTTTCCGTTCCATTCACCTCAATAAACATCAATTAGCTTTTTTTAAATCAGATATAGAAAATAGCTAAATTTGGTTTCATCTGGAGCTCCAGGAGGCTGTTGCAGAAACTTCTCCAGAAGTTTTTCTTAAGATAATCTAGAGATAAGAGATTTGGCCAGTATTTCAGAGTAACAGCTGGATTCGATGATCGTCTACTCTGTTGGCATGAGCATGGCTGAGTTACCTACTCTGCACAGTGCCTTGGTCCCATTTTTTTTAGGTTGAAAAAATGTTTTAATATATATTATTAATATATTTATCTTTATGCTAATGCAGTTGTAAGTTATAATTTTAAATGTTATTTTTTTAGAGAGAGAGGGATCTAGGAAAGCAAATGAGTCCGAGGTCTATTCAAGTCACCCTGCAGCTCCCTTCTGGGAAAGGACTCCAGCTTGGGCTTGTAGCTCAGTTAAGTTCTAAGAAGCTAGGTGTGGGGTTTGCTTAATTACCTGTGTCTGGGAAGGTGGAAGGAAGGCCTAACTTGGGATATGACACATTCACTGCTCTAGGAAGGAAGGTCAGACCAGTCTCTAGAATTCAGACATCATACTGTCACAGTGTTTCTGCTGAAGCATCTGATAAGTAAATCTTCTTAATGACACATTTTAACCATCCTCTTGGGGAGGAGTGGTGCGGAGTGATGGTAGAATATTTGAAGTTAATCCAATATTTTTGCTCTGGGATTTTTGCTTTTTGGATGATGTATTTAACTTTATTTAAAACTAAAGAAAAAGTCTCTTCCTTATTAGCACTCTGGCTTATTTCATGGTGTCTGTTCTTTCTTTTTCCTATGCAGAGAGCACTGAAGAACAGAAAGACTTATGCAAAGCTCTTTGCTTAATTAAAGACATGATTGCAGCTGTGGATTTAAAAGTCAGCGAATATGAGAAAAAACAAAAATGGCTTGAGATCCTAAATAAGATTGAAAACAAAACATATACCAAGCTTAAAAATGGCCACGTGTTTAGGAAACAGGCACTGATGAGTAAAGAAAGGACCCTGTTATACGATGGCCTTGTTTACTGGAAAACCGCTACGGGTCGTTTCAAAGGTACCGTGGCTCTAACAGACCAATTTCTCCCTGTTGTTCACGCACATTATTCATTTAACAGAGGACAGATTTTCCAAAGAAAAATGGTTCAGCGATGCAGGCCCACACACAAACCCTAGGTCAGTGGAAAGATCCCTGTAGGATCAAGATGAAAACTTCCATAGGCAGAGGTGGCCCACGCTACAAACCTTAGGGGGAAGTTTGCTGCCGCAAGCAAAAGGCTTCCTATGTATTGCATGGGTTTTCAAGTTTGCAATGTTTGAATCAAAGGACCTGAGAATTCTGCTAATTGTTGGCATGGAAATATTATTCTGGAAAATGTGCCTACACACTCAGAATCTGTTGTGTGCCAAGCCAGCCAGGGGCTCAGACCATTGAGGGGAAAAATGAACTCTAAACATCATCTTTGGGACTGAATGATAATAATGCATAAATATACATAGTAACGCATAAATATACACGTTGACATTGGTGTGCTGTTTGCTATCAGGCATTAACCTGCCTGTTAATCTGGTTAGAGTCTAAAATAGTTTATTCTGATCCTTAAGAAATGATTCTGTAGCTAGCACCTTGTCCGAGGCTTTGTCAACACTGGCCACTGGATTTAAAACCCTAGAATGGCCTCTGGAGTTTAAAAATTTTACTGATGCTCAAGTCTCCTCCTAGAGGTTCTGATTTTATTGGTCTGGGGGTGAAGCCCAGGCATAGGGATGCTCAAAGCACCCAGGTGAGTCTGCAGTCAGGGTTAAGCACCACTGGACCAACCTTCTTGTTTCTGATATGTCTTAGTATCTTCCTTAGGTAAGCAATGAGAGGAAGAGGTGGTTAAATTCCATGTACTCCAAGGTTGTTACCCACTGAAGGATTATCAAGTTTTGGTAGTGCTTGCAACAAATGACCAAAGAACTTATTGATCTGCAACTTGCAATGTTGCAACTAAACATGAACCATACTTAGAATATTAACCGCAGTCTGTAGATCCTGTTGCTCCAAGTCATTTGCTCTTTATCTGTTTTGTGGAATGAACAGCTGGGTAACTTTGTGTTAGAATGTTAGTGGTATAGTGAAGGTGGGTTCTTGTGAACAGTATGTAAGGGAGGTGTAGGACCTCAGACTTCCCTCAGATCCAGATGGAACAAAATAGCAGATTAGTATATATAGTAATTCAAGGCAGAAGCTGCCCATGAACATTTTTAATTAAGCACTTTTTTGCCGTAAAGGTAAGGGCTTGCTCCATTCTATTAGAACCTTGTTTTTTATTGAATATTTTTCTTCCATTTGGAAGGCTACAATATTAAATTTTGCTGGAGATTTAGCTGTACCAACAGTGACACACACAAGCTTGCACTGAAACACAGCTTACCTACTAAGTTATCTATAAAATATATCTTTAGCTATCATAATACAGGCATTTTAATAAAGGTTTTATAATTAGACTAAAAGTATTTATTTTTAGTATGTTTATTTAAATTATTTAAACATGAAATTAGAATTTTAATAAAGGCATTTGAATTGTGGTTTGCTTTATTAATACTAGTAATATTTTTCCTTTGAAGATATCCTAGCTCTGCTTCTAACTGATGTGCTGCTCTTTTTACAAGAAAAAGACCAGAAGTACATCTTTGCAGCTGTTGTAAGTATATGGCCGTGTGATGAATATTTTAATTGGTTTAATCCCACATCTCCTTGAAAAATGCCTGAAATTCCTAGTGAAATTAAATGGTCATTGGCAAGATCATGCCTGTGGTATATTCCCATTATTAACGATTACAGTGTTCAGTAGCAAGGATCCAGTTGGGTTTACCAAGCATGATATGCATTGATTTATCACAACCAGGACTGGTAGTCAGCTGATGCAGCAATTTAACCAGTTGTGAAAATATTGAAGTACTTTGATACTGGTTGGTGAATAGGCACTGCCCTAAACCCCACAAGGGGACCGTCTGCTGTCTGGCTATCTTGGTCTTTCCTCCAGAAACCCCCTCCCCCGCCCCAGTCCTGACCTCCCAGCACCTCAAATGTTAATGCTGGGAATAACAAGTCACTTCTGGCACCTCACTCTCTCTATCCCCATTGGACAGTGCCTGCTGTACCAGTTGCCAACTCCATTCATAACTGTTACGATGCTCCTTCTGCCAGACACGAGAACACCATCCTGGTATCTAAAGTGTAAAGACGATTCTTTCTTTCTTTTTTTTTTTTTTTAAATTTATTTATTTATTTATTTATTTATTTATTTATTTATTTATTTATTTATGGCTGTGTTGGGTCTTTGTTTCTGTGCGAGGGCTTTCTCTAGTTGTGGCAAGTGGGGGCCACTCTTCATCGAGGTGCGTGGGCCTCTCACTATCGCGGCCTCTCTTGTTGCGGAGCACAGGCTCCAGACGCGCAGGCTCAGTAGTTGTGGCTCACGGGCCCAGTTGCTCCGCGGCATGTGGGATCTTCCCAGACCAGGGCTCGAACCCGTGTCCCCTGCATTGGCAGGCGGATTCTTAACCACTGTGCCACCAGGGAAGCCCACGATTCTTTCTTAATTCTCCCATAATGGCTACTAATACTAAGGTTGTTCATGTAACACTTATCTTTGTAGTGTGTTATTGTAATCTCATTGCCAGCACAGAGACTCAGACTAGCAGTAAAACCAGTACTTTATAGCATTTCTTACACAGCATCTTGTCCACAGTGACTCGCTTAAAGATGGAAGGTGTCATGAGTCAACCCCTTGTCAGCATCATGGAGCATCAGGCCCTGTTATAGGAAAGAATCTAAGATGCAGTACCAATGTGGGCGGTATAATGGTGCTTCTCTACAATGTTAGTGTTTATCATCCATTGACTGATAGGATATTTGGGCACCATTAGCAGATATCCTCTATTCCAACTGGTTTTGGCAAATTCAAAGCTTAGGGAAGTTTATGTTATGCCGTTCAGAGGAAACAAAGAAGCATGCCTGCTCAGTGATGGATTCCGGGGAGGAAAAGGCTGGAGCAGTGTCTCGGCTGCCTCTCCATCTTGTCAGGTTGGCCCAGGGCTTCTTCGCCCTGTTCAGCACATTGCCTCTCATCGACACAGTGATGCCAAGTTGTATAAAGGTCAGAGATTATTTCACAGAGCTACACCAGAGGATAACAAGAGGCCTTAAACTAGTTCCATGGCCCTGATCCATTTGAACTGTATATATTGCAACTTTCATGACAACCTACTGATGTGTCCAACAACCTGTTTCTTCTGTTATCTTGGATGCTCTGAAGGAACACAGAGAAAATAAGCAGGAAGGAGGGAGCATTTTGTTTGCCCGGTTGGATGGTGAGGGCCATGCTGGAAGAGAAAACAAATTCACACCACATTTTTATAGAAACAAAGGTTTCTTCAAAAACTAAGACCGGAAAGAAAAGCAAATCCTGCTTCTTGGGTGGTATAAGGCCGGGTGACCTGCTGATGGATCAAAAATTCGACACAGCAAAAAGACAGCTATCTTGTTTTCTAGGACAATGTGCAGATGGATTCAGATCAAGTTGTGATGTTCAGCTTAAAATATGACCTGAAATATGAATCTGTTCCTCTTACCTGATCTCTTTTTTTTGGGGGGGGGCCTTATATACCGTTTTTTTTTTTGAATTTTTGAATTTTGTTTATTTTTTTATACAGCAGGTTCTTATTAGTCATCCATTTTATACATATTAGTGTATATATGTCAATCCCAATCTCCCAATTCATCACACCGCCCACCCCCCCAGTGCCACGTTCCCCCCCCTTGGTGTCTATACATTTGTTCTCTACATCTGTGTCTCTATTTCTGTCCTGCAAACCGGTTCATCTGTACCATTTTTCTAGGTTCCACATATATGCATTAATATACAATATTTGTTTTTCTCTTTCTGACTTACTTCACTCTGTATGACAGTCTCTAGATCCATCCACATCTCTACAAATGACCCAATTTCGTTCCTTTTTATGGCTGAGTAATATTCCATTGTATGTATGTACCACATCTTCTTTATTCATTCATCTGTTGATGGGCATTTAGGTTGCTTCCATGACCTGGCTATTGTAAGTAGTGCTGCAATGAACATTGGGGTGCATGTGTCTTTTTGAATTATGGTTTTCTCAGGGTATATGCCCAGTAGTGGGATTGCTGGGTCATAGGGTAGTTCTATTTTTAGTCTTTTAAGGAACCTCCATACTGTTCTCCACAGTGGCTGTATCAATTTACATTCCCACCAACAGTGCAAGAGGGTTCCCTTTTCTCCACACCCTCTCCAGCATTTGTTGTTTGTAGATTTTCTGATGATGCCCATTCTAACTGGTGTGAGGTGATACCTCATTGTAGTTTTGATTTGCATTTCTCTAATAATTCGTGATGTTGAGCAGATTTTCATGTGCTTCTTGGCCATCTGTATGTCTTCTTTGGAGAAATGTCTGTTTAGGTCTTCTGCCCATTTTTTGATTGGATTGTTTGTTTTTTTAATATTGAGCTGCATGAGCTGTTTGTATATTTTGGAGATTAATCCTTTGTCCGTTGATTCATTTGCAAATATTTTCTCCCATTCTGAGGGTTGTCTTTTCATCTTGTTTGTAGTTTCCTTTGCTTCGCAAAAGCTTTTACGTTTCATTAGGTCCCATTTGTTTATTTTTGTTTTTATTTCCATTACTCTAGGGGGTGGATCAAAAAAGATCTTCCTGTGATTTATGTCAAAGAGTGTTCCTCCTATGTTTTCCTCTAAGAGTTTTATAGTATCCGGTCTTACATTTAGGTCTGTAATCCATTTTGAGTTTATTTTTGTGTATGGTGTTAGGGAGTGTTTTAATTTCATTCTTTTACATGTAGCTGTCCAGTTTTCCCAGCACCACTTATTGAAGAGACTGTCTTTTCTCCATTGTATATCCTTGCCTCCTTTGTCATAGATTAGTTGACCATAGGTGCATGGGTTTATCTCTGGGCTTTCTAGCCTGTTCCATTAATGTATATTTCTGTTTTTGTGGCAGTACCATGTTGTCTTCATTACTGTAGCTTTGTAGCATAGTCTGAAGTCAAGGAGTCTGATTCCTCCAGCTCCATTTTTTTGCCTCAAGACTGCTTTGGCTATTCGGGGTCTTTTGTGTCTCCATACAAATTTTAAGATGATTTGTTCTAGCTCCGTAAAAAATGCCATTGGTAATTTGATAGGGATTGCATTGAATCTGTAGATTGCTTTGGGTAGTGTACTCATTTTCACAATGTTGATTCTTCCAATCCAAGAACATGGTATATCTCTCCACCTGTTGGTATCATCTTTAATTTCTTTCATCAGTGTCTTATAGTTTTCTGCATACAGGTCTATTGTCTCCCTAGGTAGGTTTATTCCTAGGTATTTTATTCTTTTTGTTGCAATGGTAAATGGGAGTGTTTCCATAATTTCTCTTTCAGATTTTTCATCATTAGTGTATAGGAATGCAAGAGATTTCTGTGCATTAATGTTGTATCCTGCAACTTTACCATATTCATTAATTAGCTCTAGCAGTTTTCTGGTGGCAGTTTTAGGATTCTCTATGTATAGTATCATGTCATCTGCAAACAGTGACAGCTTTACTTCTTCTTTTTCAATTTGTATTCCTTTTATTTCTTTTTCTTCTCTGATTGCCGTGGCTAGGACTTCCAGAACTATGTTGAATAATAGTGGTGAGAGTGGACATCCTTGTCTCGTTCCTGATCTTAGAGGAAATGCTTTCAGTTTTTCACCATTGAGAATGATGTTTGCTGTGGGTTTGTCATATATGGCCTTTATTATGTTGAGGTAGGTTCCCTCTATGCCCACTTTCTGGAGAGTTTTTATCATAAATCGGTGTTGAATTTTGTCGAAAGCTTTTTCTGCATCTATTGAGATGATCATATGGTTTTTATTCTTCAGTTTGTTAATATGGTGTATCACATTGATTGATTTGCGTATATTGAAGAATCCTTGCATCCCTGGGATAAATCCCACTTGATCGTGGTGTATGATCCTTTTAATGTGTTGTTGGATTCTGTTTGCTAGTATTTTGTTGAGGATTTTTGCATCTATATTCATCAGTGATATTGGTCTGTAATTTTCTTTTTTTGTAGTGTCTTTGTCTGGTTTTGGTATCAGGGTGATGGTGGCCTCATAGAATGAGTTTGGGAGTGTTCCTTCCTCTGCAATTTTTTGGAAGAGTTTGAGAAGGATAGGTGTTAGCTCTTCTCTAAATGTTTGATAGAATTCACCTGTGAAGCCATCTGGTCCTGGACTTTTGTTTGTTGGAAGATTTTTAATCACAGTTTCAATTTCATTACTTGTGATTGGTCTGTTCATATTTTCTGTTTCTTCCTGGTTCAGTCTTGGAAGGTTATACCTTTCTAAAAATTTGTCCATTTCTTCCAGGTTGTCCATTTTATTGGCATGAAGTTGCTTGTAGTAGTCTCTTAGGATGCTTTGTATTTCTGCAGTGTCTGTTGTAACTTCTCCTTTTTCATTTCTGATTTTATTGATTTGAGTCCTCTCCCTCTTTTTCTTGATGAGTCTGGCTAATGGCTTATCAATTTTGTTTATCTTCTCAAAGAACCAACTTTTAGTTGTATTGATCTTTGCTATTGTTTTCTTTGTTTCTATTTCATTTATTTCTGCTCTGATCTTTATGATTTCTTTCCTTCTGCTAACTTTGGGTTTTGTTTGTTCTTCTTTCTCTAGTTTCTTTAGGTGTAAGGTTAGATTGTTTATTTGAGATTTTTCTTGTTTCTTTAGGTAGGCTTGTATAGCTATAAACTTCCCTCTTAGAACTGCTTTTGCTGCATCCCATAGGTTTTGGGTCGTCGTGTTTTCATTGTCATTTGTCTCTAGGTATTTTTTGATTTCCTCTTTGATTTCTTCAGTGATCTCTTGGTTATTTAGTAACGTATTGTTTAGCCTCCATGTGTTTGTCTTTTTTACGTTTTTTTCCCTGTCATTCATTTCTAATCTCATAGCGTTGTGGTCAGAAAAGATGCTTGATATGATTTCAATTTTCTTAAATTTACTGAGGCTTGATTTGTGACCCAAGATGTGATCTATCCTGGAGAATGTTCCGTGCGCACTTGAGAAGAACGTGTAATCTGCTGTTTTTGGATGGAATGTCCTATATATATCAATTAAATCTATCTGGTCTATTGTGTCATTTAAAGCTTCTGTTTCCTTATTCATTTTCATTTTGGATGATCTGTCCATTGGTGTAAGTGAGGTGTTAAAGTCCCCCACTATGATTGTGTTACTGTCGATTTCCTCTTTTATAGCTGTTAGCAGTTGCCTTATGTATTGAGGTGCTCCTATGTTGGGTGCATATATATTTATAATTGTTATATCTTCTTCTTGGATTGATCCCTTGATCATTATGTATTGTCCTTCCTTGTCTCTTGTAACATTCTTTATTTTAAAGTCTATTTTATCTGATATGAGTATAGCTACTCCAGCTTTCTTTTGATTTCCATTTGCATGGAATGTCTTTTTCCATCCCCTCACTTTCAGTCTGTATGTGTCCCTAGGTCTAAAGTGGGTCTCTTGTAGACAGCATATATATGGGTCTTGTTTTTGTATCCATTCAGCCAGTCTATGTCTTTTGGTTGGGGCATTTAATCGATTCACGTTTAAGGTAATTATCGATATGTATGTTCCTATGACCATTTTCTTAATTGTTTTGGGTTTGTTTTTGTAGGTCCTTTACTTCTCTTGTGTTTCCCACTTAGAGAAGTTCCTTTAGCATTTGTTGTAGAGCTGGTTTGGTGGTGCTGAATTCTCTTAGCTTTTGCTTGTCTGTAAAGCTTTTGATTTCTCCATCAAATCTGAATGAGATCCTTGCCGGGTAGAGTAATCTTGGTTGTAGGTTCTTCCCTTTCATCACTTTAAGTATATCATGCCACTCCCTTCTGGCTTGCAGAGTTTCTGCTGAGAAATCAGCTGTTAACCTTATGGGAGTTCCCTTGTATGTTATTTGTCATTTTTCCCTTGCTGCTTTCAATAATTTTTCTTTGTGTTTAATTTTTGCCACTTTGATTACTATGTGTCTCGGCGTGTTTCTCCTTGGGTTTATCCTGTATGGGACTCTCTGTGCTTCCTGGACTTGGGTGGCTATTTCCTTTCCCATGTTAGGGAAGTTTTCGACTATAATCTCTTCAAATATTTTCTCTGGTCCTTTCTCTCTCTCTTCACCTTCTGGGACCCCTATAATGCGAATATTGTTGCGTTTAATGTTGTCCCAGAGGTCTCTTAAGCTGTCTTCATTTCTTTTCATTCTTTTTTCTTTAGTCTGTTCCGCAGCAGTGAATTCCACCATTCTGTCTTCCAGGTCACTTATCCGTTCTTCTGCCTCAGTTATTCTGCTATTGATTCCTTCTAGTGTAGTTTTCATTTCAGTTATTGTATTGGTCATCTCTGTTTGTTTGTTCTTTAATTCTTCTAGGTCTTTGTTAATCATTTCTTGCATCTTCTCAATCTTTGCCTCCATTCTTATTCCGAGGTCCTGGATCATCTTCACTATCATTATTCTGAATTCTTTTTCTGGAAGGTTGCCTATCTCCACTTCATTTAGTTGTTTTTCTGGGTTTTTTTCTTGTTCCTTCATCTGGTACATAGCCCTCTGCCTTTTCATCTTGTCTATCTTTCTGTAACTGTGGTTTTTGGTCCACAGGCTGCAGGATTGTAGTTTTTCTTGCTTCTGCTCCTATTACCATTTTCTTAATTGTTATGGGTTTGTTTTTTTAGGTCCTTTTCTTCTCTTGTGTTTCCCACTTAGAGAAGTTCCTTCCGCATTTGTTGTAGAGCTGGTTTGGTGGTGCTGAATTCTCTTAGCTTTTGCTGTAAAGCTTTTGATTTCTCCATCGAATCTGAATGAGATCCTTGCTGGGTAGAGTAATCTTGGTTGTAGTTTCTTCCCTTTCATCACTTTAAATATATCATGCCACTCCCTTCTGGCTTGTAGAGTTTCTGCTGAGAAATCAGCTGTTAACCTTATGGGAGTTCCCTTCTATGTTATTTTTCATTTTTCCCTTGTTGCTTTCAATAATTTTTCTTTGTCTTTGTCAGTTTGATTACTATGTGTCTCAGCGTGTTTCTCCTTGGGTTTATCCTGTATGGGACTCTGTGCACTTCCTGGACTTGGGTGGCTATTTCCTTTCCCATGTTAGGGAAGTTTTTGACTATAACCTCTTCAAATATTTTCTCGAGTCCTTTCTCTCTCTCTTCTCCTTCTGGGACCCCTTTAATGCAAATGTTGTTGCATTTAATGTTGTCCCAGAGGTCTCTTAGGCTGTCTTCGTTTCTTTTTATTCCTTTTTTCTTTATTCTGTTCTGCGGCAGTGAATTCTACCATTCTGTCTTCCAGGTCACTTATCCGTTCTTCTGCCTCAGTTATTCTGCTACTGATTCCTTCTAGTGTATTTTTCATTTCAGTTATTGTATTGTTCATCTCTGTTTGTTTGTTCTTTAATTCTTCAAGGTGTTTGTTCTTTAATTCTTCTAGGTCTTTGTTAAACATTTCTTGCATCTTCTCGATCTTTACCTCCATTCTTTTTCTGAGGTACTGTATCATCTTCGCTATCATTATTATGAGTTCTTTTTCTGGAAGGTTGCCTATCTCCACTTCATTTAGTTGTTTTTCTGGGGTTTTATCTTGTTCCTTCATCTGGTACATAGCCCTCTGCCTTTTCATCTTGTCTATCTTACTGTGAATGTGGCTTTTGTTCCACAGGCTGCAGGATTGTAGTTCTTCTTGCTTCTGCTGTCTGCCCTCCCCTCTTATCTAATCTCTTGAAGAGTTATCGGTGCCACACTTTGAGCACATTTGCCATTAAGTGGGACACTAGGAATGCAATCCACCAAATGTCAGAATGGAGGCAGCCACAACTTAGGTCCTCTTGGTATAATGTGTTTGGCTATGGACAGTAGTTAGATGGTGCTGATACTGTTTCCTGACGATGTTAGTCTGCCACATTGCTGCCTTCATAAAGGCCAGTCAAGCCCTTGTCAATGTCAGGGAGCAAAAGAGAAAGCATTATTCTGAGAGTCAATGCACACTACTGTTCAATCCTATGCTTTTTAGTTGCATCATGTACATTTAGTGGACACAAACCCAAGTATCATACTTTGTAGTTAACAGCATGAGAGAATTCATGCGTTAGCTAGGAGTATACAAATATCTGGATTTCCTAGTACTCGCCATAGTATTTTAGAAAGTTATCTTCATGCTGATGACCATAGGTGAGATGCTCTGCTCCTTGTGCTGTTTGAAGCTTTTCTTTAGTAAATTCTTAACTTGCTACATGTTGCAGAAGACATGACGAATTTGAAAATGGCCAAGAAGATGAGCAGCTGAAAGTAGCCAGAGCTTGGAATAGCTTCCTTACAAGAGAATTTTGTTGTTTTTTAAAGAGGACTCTGGAAATGGGAGTAGGACCAACTCTAAAAATGAGTAGGAAAAAGTACATGTGTTCACTAAATCCTGGAATACTAAGTCTAGGAGGACCTCTTGAATATCAAAGAAGGTAGTTTCAAAATGAATGAACAATAAAAAAAACACAAAGTGAATGTGTAGATGTGCAAGTGCAAGTTCAATATGAAGCGACCTTAAGATCTTGTTATCACAGTGGAATCCTGAATGGAATGATTCACTAATAAAATCATCCACTTTCTGGAATCACCAATGGATATGGTGTAACAATGAGGCTGAATGTAGCAGTTCCTTTTCCTCTTTCCCTTGGGCAGAGGTTGTCAACTCTAGTGTCTACAGGGATTGGGCAGGAAATGTAAATGAGTAAACTGGACCGGACTCTTGCTATCAAGGAGCTGATAGAGAGTGGTAGGGACCACAGTGAACTGGTGAATTCATGCCCTGTTTCAAAGAGGGCAGGGATGGCTCAGCTGTCTCCTGTGTTTTATTTATTTTTTTAATTAATTTATTTATTTTTATATTTATTTTTGGCTGTGTTGGGTCTTCGTTTCTGTGCAAGGGCTTTCTCTAGTTGCGGCAAGCGGGGGCCACTCTTCATCGCGGTGCACGGGCCTCTTCACTATCGTGGCCTCTCTTGTTGCGGAACACAGGCTCCAGATGCACAGGCTCAGTAGTTGTGGCGCACGGGCCTAGTTGCTCCGCGGCATGTGGGATCTTCCCAGACCAGGACTTGAACCCGTGTCCCCTGCATTAGCAGGCAGATTCTCAACCACTGCACCACCAGGGACGCCCCCACCTGTGTTTTAAAATGAAGCTATGGGCCCAGGATTGCCAATCTTCTGCTTTCTCCCAAAACCCAGAAATCTAGAGTTTTAAAAATAGTGAAATGCTCAGTTTTTAAAGGCTGGCAATTATTTTTAAAAATCTTTTGTCAAAGTGCTGTGGCACAAAGAAAAGCTCTCTGCAGGCAGAGTTAGGCCTTTGCATCACTAGTTTTTAACATCTGTCTCCAAAGTAGACAGGTTACCTCGATTCCTAGAGATTTAATTTGAATTCTTGATCATCTCTAGTGTCCATGTGTGATTAGTACGAATAATCATGGTCGTGTCCCTGATGCCTCCTGGTCTGTGGTGGTTTAATTAATGCTATGTTCCGCCCACTGACCTATTTTTCATTTTTAAAATATCTGACACCACCACGTCCTCTCCTGCAACACTAAACAACTAGTTCAAATAGTTACATATACATATGTTTGTGTGTGTGTGTGTATTCAAACCTACTCTGCCTCTTTATGTACAGAGGCTACTGACTTTGTAAGCTGAGGAAGCTAAAAATGTGCTTTGCAAGAAGGAAAGCAGATAAGGTCTTAGATAGTAGATCCATATTCGAGTAAGGGATGTTAACAGTGCTCAGGGGCTCTCCCTAATTAGAATGGGCAGTGTTCCAAAAGCTCTGCCACAAAGTGGCTTTTACTTCCACGAGCAGAGGCAGGGAGCAGGACTGGGTAGACCAGTGGTCTGTCCCATCATGGCTTGCTTTTTTGTATTTGCTACTCTTAAGAATTGGATGAAGATAGAATGACGAGGTCCTCTGGTCATACCCTTGCACACAACTTCAGATGTGGTAAAGCTGGGTGATGCTGGGAAAGCCGACCTGTCAGCACCAAGGAGTCAGCAGAGAGGGATGGAGCAGTGTGTTCTGGATAAAGGCGTCGCTCAGTCCAAGAGTCCAAGAAGCAAAACCACACGCTGCAACCAACTCTGTAAACAGTGGTAGAAGCCACAAACCAAAGAAGATTCTTCATATTTAGCCCCCAAACTGTTCATCCTGCCGACATTCTTTTGGCCATCATTTTCAACCATAGCTACCTACCCAAATTAGTATTATCAGTGTCTTATTCATCTTTGAATCCCCAGTGCTTAGAATGGAGCATTGAAGGATCATAGTAAATGTTGATAGAAAAGGTGATTTAATCATGGCTTCAACGCCAAATTTTAGACTTTGTTACTATTTCTCTCTGATGGAATTATGCCAAATATAGTTCTACTGACATTTATTGAGTTGCCTACTTTATTCAAAACAATGGGTTAGGCATATGAAGATGGATTAGATCCATTCCTGCCCACCAAGGGCTCACCTGGTTGGTGGGAACAAGAGGCATTTGCAGGTTGCAGTGAGGCTATTGTGCTCAGTACTACAATAGCAGTAGACATTGGTTCTGGGGAATCTGAGGTCTTGCCTCCCCGTTTTTTCTTTTTTAATTTATTTATCTAATTTATTTATTTTTGTCTGGGTTGGGTCTTTGTTGCTGCACGCGGGCTTTCCCCAGTTGCGGCGAGTGGGGGCTGCTCTTCGTTGCGGTGCGCAGGCTTCTCATTGCGGTGGCTTCCCTTGTTGCAGAGCATGGGCTGTAGGCGCCCGGGCTTCAGGAGTTGTGGCTCGCGGGCTCTGGAGTGCAGGCTCAGTAGTTGTGGCGGACGGGCTTAGTTGCTCTGCAGCATGTGGGATCTTCCTGCACCAGGACTCAAAACCCGTGTCCGCTGCATTGGCAGGTGGATTCCTAACCACTGTGCCACCAGGGAAGCCCTTGCCTCCCCAGTCTTACCTTTCATATTTACAGTTTACTCTTTGGTACTTGGGGTTCTGTACCCATCAGCTTGTTAAAACAGTGTTGCTGTTACCTGCAAAATCCAGTGGACTCTGTAGGTCTTCCAACCCTCTTAATCTCTTTGTAATATTTGATACACTGTTTCCTATACCATGCCCTTCTAGAAAAATCTCTCCATCCCTGACTACAGCAGTTTTGATATTTTTTTCTTACTGCTCTGATTGTTCTGTCTTTTTAGAAGATATCCTTTTAAACCACCAGTTCTTAAGGGCAAACATTCTCTTGTATCCTCTTTTTCCATCCTCTCTTCAGCATATACCCTTTTCATTGGAAATCTCATGAACTTCCACAGCTCTTCTGTGGAAGAGAAAAGATTGAAGTGAAATAAGATTTGCCTAATACTGTTGCTTTCCTTAGCTACTGTGTTTTGTGAGACGCTTGCTTTAAATAGGACACTGTTTCATCTGCACCTCATCCTATTTTCTGTAGGATCAGAAGCCATCAGTTATTTCCCTTCAGAAGCTCATTGCTAGGGAAGTTGCAAATGAGGAGAGAGGAATGTTTCTGATCAGTGCTTCATCTGCTGGTCCTGAGATGTATGAAATTCATACCAACTCCAAGGAGGAACGGAATACCTGGATGAGGCGGATCCAACAGGCAGTAGAAAGGTAACATTTCCTTCTGTCCATTATTGAGGCAATGGACTTGTTCCATTGGGGAAAATATTCTAACTGTGTCTCCCCTGCATGAAAACTTAGCCTCAGCCAGAAGGGTCTGCTCCCCGCCCCCTCCTCCGGCCTGCAGTAGCCCCTCATCTGCACCTTTTTTCTCCATGCCTTCCTGCCTGTAACGCCCTGTCTCCCTCTGCCTGTGTGAATCCTGCCCATCTTGGTGCAGCTCACGGCTCACCTCCTTCGTGAAGACCTCTTCAGTTCCACTGGTCTCTTCCTTACCTGAAATTCCTTAACGCCTGCTCTCAAAGCATTTATTTGGTGCTTGTCATCTTCGGCCTTGCAGCTATTATCTTTTTTATGTATATATGTTTGGTTATTAGATTGGAAGCTCCTTGAGGGCAGGGACCATGTCTGTGTTTCTCTTTGTCCCTAATTCTGAAGAATCATTCAATAAACGTTTTTACATTGGTGGATCTAAGTGTGCTACATCAACTTACTCCTCATTACTTGTGCAAAGACAGTTTTTATAAACAAGGGTGTGAGGGTGATCATTCTTAATGGTAACTTGATTAGTTAGATCTTGAATGATGTTGTATAAAATTCCTCCTCCTCCACTGCGCCCCACCCAACCTGGCACCCTACCACCATCCCCTCCAGTCTCTCTACCCTCATTAAGAATGGAAGTGTCCAAATGCAGTAGAAAGCAACAATTATGATTTGAGTTGTACCTACTGGTGGCATTGGTATTGCGTGCATGTATGAGTGTATGTTTGTGGATGTGGGTGTTTGTTGGAATATTTGAGTCATCCTAAACTGCTGACTTTGAGAGCTATGTTATATTATGCAAGGTCCATTATATACTCAAGAAAACCAAGTCTCTTGGCCAGGGGGCATGATGAATTCTCTTTATGCTGAATTTTTCTTCTCCGAATAATTCTAATGCCAAGTTCCCATGTCTTTCTAATGGACCTAAAGATACTTGGATTTGGTTTCAGTTGTCTCTCTTGACTATTGTCTTTTAAAGTTGCCCAGAAGAAGAAGGGGGAAGGACAAGTGAGTCTGACGAAGAGAGGCGGAAAGCTGAAGCCAGAGTGGCCAAAATTCAGCAATGTCAAGGTATAGTGCAGGCGCCTCTCGTTCCCGGGTCGTGCGGTTCTCCTTGGAGGTTGGGCAAGCCCAGGTGTCATGAATGGGAACGTATGACTAAATGATTAGTTCTGTGCACTGGAGGCCCACCCCGACCACTCCCAAAAAAATACGTACATACATGCATATCTATCTATCTATCTATCTATCTATCTATCTATCTATCTATCTATCTACACACTGGCACTAAAGGTGCTCAAATAAAATGACTCCCTCCCTCCTTAGTGATTAAAACTATATTTAAAAAATTCTGCATGTAACATAACAGCAGTTGTGGATAGTATGGTGCAGATGGGCAGTGGAGCTGTTGTCTAGTGTTTTGATTTTAGATCTCACACTGTTAGGTCACGGTTGTATGACTTTGGACAAGGAACACAATAGCTCTTGTCCTCAGTTTCCAGATCTGTGAAGTAAGGAAATTAGATGAGCTCAGTGATTTTCGTCTCTGGCTGGGCCTTAGAATCACTTGGGGAGGTCTTTAAAAATTCTGATGCCTGGGCCTCACCCTCAATCAGTTCACCCAGAATCTGAAGGCAATGGGCTGTAGACATCAGTATTTTAAACTCTCCCTCGGTGATTCTGAGGCAGACTGAGAACCCCTGAATTCGCTTCTGGTTAAGGTCCCTTTAAGCTCTAAGAATTCTGTGACATGTTGAAATTAGAGGAAGATGATGCATGCGAAGATGGTTAAAGACATTGGATGTTGAGAAACGAAAATATAAACCGGTATGTTTGGTTTTGACCAGGACTGGCTGAAGGCCGAGCAGTTCCAGGCCTTGCATTGTTTTCCCTTGTGGGAAGCGCTCATCGTGGACAGTGCCATCTCAATTTTCATTCCTGACCTTCATGTTTTGTCTTAATAGAAAACAGCCTGAATAAACAAAGATCGGCTTTGCAAGGTTTTCTGGAATTAGGGGAATGGGAAAGGAAATGAACATTTATTGAGTACAGCAAATTTACAGAAAAGACAAAGGAAGCTCAGAGATGTTAATCATCTGCTGGAAGCTACAGTCACCAAGTAGAATAGTTAGGATTTCAACCTAGGTTTGTCCCACCCAATGAATAACTTGTACTTGAACTGTTCAATGTACTGCTTGCTAACTAGCAACATCTTTATCTTAGAGCTTGGATTTTCATTAGTTGTACTCATGTGATAACTTTCGATGGTAAAAACTATTTCTTAGAAATACTCAGTAACCAAGACCAACAAATTTGCACATATTTGGAAGAGAAGCTGCATATCTATGCTGAACTTGGAGAACTGAGTGGATTTGAGGATGTCCATCTAGAGCCCCACCTCCTCATTAAACCAGACCCCGGAGAGCCTCCCCAGGCAGCCTCATTATTAGCAGCAGCACTGAAAGAAGGTAAGTTGCTTCCAAAAGGATTTGGTTCAACAAATTCATAAAATGTTTATTGGGCAGCTACGATGTGCCATGTGCTACGGGCTTGGTGCTGAGGACACAGCAGAATAAGACAAAATCCTTACTCTCCAGAAACAGAGAGTCCTTACTTATTCCAGAAACAGCAACATATATTTTAAAAAAATGTCAGTTTGGTTCAAATGCTATGAAGAAAAATAAGGGTAAGTGGAATATAGAGAGTGATAGGGCTGGGAAGTTTCTATTTTTGATAGGATGACCAGGGAAGGCCTCTTTGATATAGTGATATGTGAGCAGACAAGAAGTAAGTGAGAAAGCCAAGTAGATATCTGGGGAAAGAATGTTCCAGATGTCGAGAACAGCAGGTGCAAAGGTCCTGAGGCAGGTGAGTGCCAGGCTTGTTTGAGGAACAACAAGGAGGTCAGTGCTGGTAGAGTGACGTAGGGGTGGAGAGTGGCAGGAGATGAGTCAGAGTTACCTAGGGCTCAGATTACATGGACCAGATCAAGGTAAGCACTCAGAACTTCATTCTGAGTGAGATGGGAAGCAGTACAGAGTTTTGAGTAGAGGAGTGACTTGATTTGTGTTTTAAAAGGAACCCTCTGGGTGCTGTGTGGAAAATAACAAAGTCTAGGGCATAACCGTGGGAGTTGGTGGCTAAAGGAGTGTGGAGGACAAGCTCACTGAAGGGGAAAAAGTTAGGGAGATGATAGGCCAGGGTACTGGAAGGACTGTGTTCACAGAATTGAAATTACAGAGAATTCTGACAAGAGTAGCACTGTGGGAGGTGAGAGAACTTGCACCAGGTGCCATGTCGTTTGAGGAGTCTGTAGATGAATGGCAACCAGGAGGACCAATGAGTGGTGTAATCTGGTGGCATGAACTTCAAGGGAAAAACAGGTTTAGGGAGGAAATGGGGCCAATAGTCTGGAAGTGACAATAGGGACAGAGGGTTTGGGAAGTAAAAGAGTCACCACCCGAGAGTGGCAGGGAATGCTGTCATTCAGCACATGGGTTGGTAAATTACAGACCACGGACTAAATGCGTCCCACCTCCCACCGCCTGTTTTTAGGCTGTAGTTTTATTGGAACACAGCCACAGCCCCGCTTGTTTCATATTGTCTATGGCTGCTTTCTTGCTACAGTGGCAAAGATGAATAGTTGCAACAGAGACTGTACGGCCCACAAAGCCTAAAATATTTACTGTCTGCAGAAATGTTTGCAGAAAACATATGCCAAGTTCTGCCTTAGAATCTCAGAACGCTACCTATGGAAGAGAATTTAGAAATGATCAAATCTATTGTATCTATTTCACGGTTGAAGAGACTGAGGTCTTAAGGAGGGCATAGAGGTTGTCTGAAGTGGAGTCCACTGATGGAATGAATCTCTTACTCATTTATTCATCAAATATTCATTAAGCATCTACCTACTGTGTGCACTATTGTTGGTGCCAACTAAGGAAACAGTAATGCTTTCATAAAAACTTCTAGTTGGGGAAGATAGACAATACACAAAGAAACAAGGTTATTTCAGAAAGTCACAAGAAAATAAGATAATGGGATTGGATGAGGGGAAGGCTTTGCTGTAGAGAGGTCAGGAAAGACTGCTCTGAGATTATATTTTGAGGTGAAAATTGACATATGAGAAGCCAGCTGTTTGGAGATCTGGGGGAGGACCATTCCTGGGTAGACAGAATGTGAGTACATAGCCCCTGCATCTGGAATGGGCTTGGCATGTTCAGTGAAAGAAGGAAGGCAGGGTGACAGGAGGCAGAGGAGGCTGCTATGGGTGGGCAGGGACCAGATCTTTGTAGATCGTGGTTTAAAAAAAAAAGAGAGAGAGAGACATTTTATTCCAAAATCAGTGGAAAGTTAGTTGTTGGAAGCTTTTAATCATGGGTGTAGCATGATCTTATTTATATCTTGAAAAGAATGAGGGTTGCTGAATGGAAAACAAGATCGGAAGGAGACTAGTTTGCCTGGAGACTGTTAGGAAGTGGTTACAGAGGCTGAGATGAGAGAGGCTGGGGCCTCGGTCTAGACCAGGACTTTTGGCAATGCAAGTAGAGAGAAGTGGGCAGAGGCAAGGCAGATTTTAGAAATAAAGCCAGAACAACTTCCAAATGGGTTGACACAACCCAGGACCCTCTCATCGTCCCTGACGATGTCTTTATCAAATAAGTCGCGCACTCTCAATTTTAGCCTGTGCTGCTGGGCATTTTGTGATGCTCTGATACCTGGATGGCAGAACTTGGCACTGATCGTGTGCTGCCCTGTAGTAGAGTTAGTTGTGTGTGTCTCTTTCCTTCTGTAGTCTGCAAACTCTCCTTATTAGTTAGCAGACGCCCAGTGGCCCCCAGAACAGAGTAGGTGCTCAATGAGTAGTTGCTAAATTGAATCACTGGACAGAGGGTTTTAGAAATATTTGTAGAGTCCTCAGAATTATACTATCCTACGAGCTAGTTGCAAATTTTTAATCGTAAATAAGAACTTGACTTTCTTGGTGTGGCGTTTCCCAGTCTTACCAGATCCTAAGAGTAGCCACTGGTGCTTGTTTAAAATTCAAATCCCCTGTTTTCTCCTCTGGAGAATCTGATCCAGTAGGTCTAGGGTGAAGATTGGGAATCCGTATGTTATTTAAGGCACATTTGGGGAAATACTCTTTTGAAGAATAACTAATATTTCTGAGTAGCAAGTTTTGAAATCCTAATGCCTGGGGACTTCCCTGGTGGTCCAGTGGTTAAGACTGCCCTCCCAGTGCAGGGGGCCCGGGTTCAATCCCTGGTCAGGGAACTAGATCCCACATACCGCAACTAAGAGTTCGCATGCTGCAACTAAAGATCCTGCACGCGGCAAGGAAGATCCTGCGTGCCGGAACTAAGACCCGGTGCAGCTAAATAAATAAATAAATAATAAAAAATAAAATCTTAATGCCTAATATCATATTTAAATTAATTGATTTCAGGAAGTTTTTTTAGCATACTAATTTACTGGAAGTTGCATTTGAGTTATTTTTATACTGTTTGTTTTTTCATTGAATTAATTATCTATCATAAAGTTATGCTAAAAGTATTGGTCTAGGTTGTGGGTTGGTAAACTTTTTCTGTATAGGGCCAGATAGTAAATATTTTAGGTTCTGCAGGCCATATACAGTTTGGGGAACACAGTCTTCTTTGCGCATGTGTGTGTATTTTAACAATGCTTGAAAAAGGTAAAAGCCATTTTTAGCTCCTGGGCCATATGAAAACAGATGTAGATCAAATAGTTTGCCAACCCCTGAACTATGTATATGTATGTATGTGTGTATATATATATATATATATATATATATATACACACGCACACATACATATTTTATAATTTACTTTTGTTTTCCTCCTTCTCCTTAGCCGAGAGCCTGCAGGTTGCAGTGAAGGCCTCCCAGATGAGCGATGCGTGTCAGTCACCCAAGGAAGGTTGTGGAGAACCTGCTTTGCAGGATGTGTTCAGTTCTCGGGACGCACCCGGATCGCCTACTGCTTGTAAGTGAGCATGTAGCCTTTGCAGTGAGCCTGGGCACAGTCCCTGGAGCATATAGTGGGCACATAAAATGAAGGCAGTGACTCTGTCCTGATTTGAAGGGTAGTTAGGGTATTCTTTTGAAAAGAACCTGAGAATAAATATGCTAGCCTCCTTTACCTATAGAAGTGACACTGGTGTTCCAAGGACAAGGACTTAAAGAATAGTTTGTAGGTTATACTGCCATTGCCCAGGGAAGCTGTGTTCTTTGTCCAAACCCTACCCTGCCTTGTATTTGCTATGACTTACTGAATACAGTCTTGAAAGATCTTTTACACTTTTTGGTTTTTTGGAAAAGGGTCCCTGCAGTTCATTAAAGAGTAAGTCCTTTACCTTAATTTCATATCGTCAACTCAGAAAACATAACTCAGAAAACTAGAATCTAATGCATATATGCACACATGCACATGCACAGACACAGAGACAGACAGACACACACACACATGAGGTTTGGTGTTGGGGTTAAAGGCAGAAATGCCGGAAGATTCTTGATCACTGTTGTCATACACCTTAGTTGAGGTCAGAATTCATTTATTAAACAATGTTTCAGTAGATTTTAAATACAGAAAAATAGAATGTGGTGAATCGATTTAGGTAATTTCTCAGAACCGAATTATATGTATAGTTGTGAGCTAATTATTTAGTTCCCTAGAGGTTTCTGAGATAGGACCATAAAGGATATAGTTTTCATTATGTCCTGGTGATTAAAAACCTTACTTCCACCCGGTCTTCTGTGCACAAGATAAAATGTCTTTAGTAGCTAGAGATTGGAGGATTAAATTGTCTTAGAATTTCTTTAACAGCATCCCTTGGTTAATTAAGATACATGGAAGCAGTATAGCTTTAAAATTCTATACATTCTTTTTTTAAACCAGAGCTAATAATTATTCTTAAGTTCTACTTTATCTAATCCTGGGTTTCTATTTTCAGAATGTGCACATGTGTTTTTCATTTCGACACAGCCCAGATTTGTCAGGGGAGTTGTACTGCCCCAGGTGATTTCCTTTTTAAAGAAGAGCCTCATTATCCCGTTGAGGAAGTTCTAGCTAAAAATACGTGCAGTGATCTGCCACTGTCAGCCTCAGCCCGGGGACAGCTGGACAGGCTCCGCTCAGCTCCTGCAGCTGCTCAGAGCACGGGCCGCACCTACCTCCTGTCCGACCAGGCAGTGGAGGCTCTCCCTGTCTGTATCCACATCTCCCCTGACATCTGCTAGAACCATCGAGAGGCTGTTTACAGTGGCCTGAAGTCAGGGTTCACGTAGAGGAGGGGCAGGTTGGTGGGGTCTTGTACTGGTTTAGTCTTGTGCTGGGGTGTAGTGCTGGGCTGGATTGGAACACGGTGCTACAAGAGTTTGATTCTCTTTATAGAGTTGATGAGGGTGAAAAGCACTGTCCTGAACGAAGGTCTGTAACTGGATGGTTTGGTTCTATGATTGACTTCGAGGACTGGGTCCTTCTAAGTCAGGCCCCTGTCAGTCTGAGCTTACAGACCAAGCAAGGCCCTCTATTTTTAGTCCTTGAAATACCTAATCAGGTGGACAGGTATAATCTACTTCCTGTGAAATGATGAAATTCTGAAATAGGACACAGGAGCAGAGGGACCCGATCCATCCCACTCTGCTGCCTTCGTTTGGCTCACCAGCAGCTTCCTTTCCCATCTGATGGTCCTCCTATCTATTGGGGGGAAGAGAGAATGGCTAATTCTCTGGTAGTGCTTTTGGCATCTCTCTAAGAGTTAAGAATAGTACCCAAGAGTCCAACTGTTTTTTGAGTGACAGAAAAATCTCTATAAAATGTTTGTTCGCTATAGTGAAAAAGTGTTGACTAGCTTGGGCAAAATGAACTTAATTTTTAGTTGATATAATTTGGAGCTATTTCGGCTTAAACAAAAACGTCTTTGTAATAAAAGAGACCTTTGGAATCTCAGAGGACTGTCATTTCCCAAAGACCAACGTGTTTTCTAATTAATTTAAATAAAGAAAAAAAAAGTATTTCCTTCATCAGTAATGAAGTTTCAAGATAGCACTGTCATAAAGCGAATATCTATTTCACCAGGGTCCTGATTGGACATGGTTCCAATGAGGCTCTGTGTGTGAAAGGGCTTTGGAAAGTCTAGTTTTAATATGTGCAAGGTGAGCATGGTATAAATTTTAACTGAGTTCACGTGGGTAAAGAAATAAAATCCCACCAATGGAGATTTAATGGATGGCGTGAAATCTGTATTTGGTACTTAAACATATCTCTGGACTAGAAATATGTCTGTGTTTTCATATGTTAAATATACAGTATTTACAGTATTTGTGAATTTACAGCATAAGTAAGAATTGTGAGGGAAAAAACACACTTGGAAATTATTTTAAAAATTAAGTTATTTGGAGATGAGGACAGCTTCTCAGTTTGTATGACTCTGAGCTCATAAAGTATTAGCCGTCTTCACCTGCTTAGAAAGATGTTTCATTCCTGCCATTGGATGCCTCCCTTCTAACCTTGTTTACGGTCTGCTGCTCTTGTACCGGCCCTAAGGGAGCCTTTCCCAGACCTGTCTCCTTAGACCTGGCCTGCCAGCCCTTGATTTTCTTCTATGGTGCCTGTTTTCAATTTAACCCTCCCCAGGCGGCTTTTCCTATTAAGTGAAAGTGAGATGCAGAATCCTACCCTTTTGGTACCACAAACATCTCTCCGCTAGAAAGAAAGAAAAGTAAAAAGATGGGTGACAATGGATGCTGTGGGTCAGTTTGGCATCTACTAGTGTGTAAGCTCCCTGGGGGCAGGGACTCTGCACTTTGCTCTGTACTTTTTTAGCACCTCTTATATGAATATTCTATACATGTGATGTTGTGATGTTTCTTATCTTGGAATATGTGTCAGCTGAGTACAAAGAACCCAGTCTACTGGCTGATGTTTGATGATGTCCTTTTTGTTTCTGTCTCAATGGCGTGCTTCCAGCACTAGTCACAGAAGGGACAGGAGGAAGAGGCTGTTGGGATGTGGATCCTGGGACCCAGGGTGTGGGAACCGACCTGGCGGTCTCTGATGCGGGGGAGAAGGTATTGTGAACTGATTTGTTAGTAAACAGCACCGGTTACTTTGTGTAATAAAACCTCAGCTCCTGGTGTGTCCACGGCAGTGAATAGTCCGCAAGTGTTTTCCTGCATTGTTCTCAATTTCAGTATTCGTACTTAAACTTTCCAACTTTTTTCTTCTTAAAATGTTCTTGCTTTTCTGATATCGTGTAGGTGTAAACCAAGAAACAAATGAAAAGTTATTAAAAAGATTTAAAACTCAAATGTTTATTTGTGTGTCTGCGCTTTTGCTTCTGGTCTCACTTTCCGCCCTGCAAACCTCGAGCTTTTCACCCACTACATATAGTAACTCTTGGCTGAGAGGTGGTCCTGGGCACCCAGACCCTTAGGCAACCAAGTGGTGCTAAAGTGGCAGAAACAATTTTGACTTTGGAGTATTCTGGCTTCTTCACTTTCTTTTACCTTCCTCTCCTTTACGATTGTTTTCCTGTCAGCACCCCTGTTGTCACCTGCCTTTTTGTGATTGATAGACTTGTAATCAACCTAACCAATTTCTGCTCTGGGGCAAAGTGATTCCAAACGCCTCTTCTTTTTTTTACGTACTATACACATAGGTTATAACACACTCTTTTAAACATTAAATGCATGAAATTTTCTATTAACATCAAATGAAACTGAGATGTCAGAGAGAGAGAGGGAATAAGAATACGATTCCGGGAAGTGGCTAGTGGGCCTTCCCAGGATTATCTGGGGCTCAAGAGTTTAACTTTATCTAAAATCGAATTAGGCACATTACCAGATACCACTGTGTGTTAATGTGGGAGGATGACATCTGTCAGATCTTTATGTAATGTTTTGTATATCATATATATTTTTGTATATATTACATATGACTGAGAAACCAAAGATATTTTAAGAGCCATAGAAAAGATGGCTGTGATTTAGTGTTTTTTTTAAACTTCATAGGCCAAAATGAAAATAGCCGTTAAGAGTTTACTCCACTTACTCTGACTGTGAGCTTTCTAACTTATTTCTTCTTAAAACATTCCTGCTTTTCCATCCTTTTCAGGGCAGACTTCACTTTCAAGTCTGTAGCTTCCAGCTGCTTTTATGTTACTAGAGGGGGGAATTTGGGGGAGGGTTGAGTAGGAACAGCTTTCTCTTGAATGGAAAGCTAAGGTGGCTCCCACCCCTAAAGCCCTCCCCTTCCATGATTCAGTGACAGGTAAGAGGTTAAGTGTTCAGGGTCCTCTTTGGATGAACCTACCTGGAAAATGTTGCCATTCATAAGGCATTTTGAGAAACGAAATGAACTGACATACAGGGCAGGATCATTTGCAATCACACTTTAAAGAAGCAAAGCATATGATGGGTATTTTGTAATTATCTTTCTTAATATGGTAAGGTTAAAAAAAAAAAAAAAAGAAAGCATTTCTGAAAGGATTTTTCAAAATTACTGATTTCGTAACCCAAACGGCAAAATATCCCGTGTGTAAAGCACCTACTGCAGCTATGCACATTCACCACAAGGTGGCAGACGAACTCCATTAAAAAGGTGTTCAAAATTCCTGCCTGGTATCAAACCAAGTGGATCTTGGGAATAAGTAACTACATGTAGCACAGTCCAGCTCATTTCTATGTTTCTTATGTGTGTAGAATATAAAAATTATATCCCATACAATCTTTTTATTACAAAAGCAGTGGAATGTGGAGCAAGGACAGAACCAGAAGAGCAGAGAGAACTCCAGAACTCACTACAGAACAGGGGTTCTCAGCCCCGGTTATCTTCCTGAGGGTTGGGCGCAGATCTAATGACTGAACTTCGTCTCCTTTCCCATCGTTTGTCCTTCCCCTGTTGGAGGTGCTGCTTAGTAATGACGTCTTTCGTGGGCAGTGTCGGGGACGGGTGAGGGGCGGGAAGAAAAGACCTGGCTAGCTTATCATGGCCTCATCAGCCTGAACTAACTGAACTCAACAAGTCTCAGGTTACCTGAGAACCGTTTCCTGAGGTTTCCATTTAAAGCTGCTCAGACAAGACCACAAGTGGCGTGCAGGAGACTGTAGGAGGACAGGGAATCTGATGATCCCCATAGCGTGAGGTGTGGAGGGCCTAGTGGCTCCTCACTTTTTATCTATAGAATGGAGTGTGCGTGTCCATTACACGCCAGGCAGCGTTTTTAGGTTTGCAGGTACAGTACTGAATACACAGATGAAATCTTGCTACTCGTTGGCTTACATCCTGATGAGAGAAAAGGGACAACAAACAAATAGACAGATGTTGAATTCTGAAAACTGGAAACCCTCACTATCCACATGTGCCCCCAATGTGTGCAGTGGAGAGGCAATGAGTGAGGTAGAGATGCATCCCCCGGGAGCACATGGTCTCCTGTGGCCTCGTTCAAGGCCTCTGCTGACAGGGCTTCTGCTAAGGCGCTCATGCATGGGCCCAGTGAGCTCTGAGAGGGAGGACCTGGAGCTGGCCAGCGGAGCGCTCTCCTTTGGGCTGCCTCTGGGTCTGGTTTCTCCTCCCAACCACTGTCTATTGTGGCTTTGTAAATCTCAAAGTGAGTTAGAGACCAGGCATGATGATCGCTAGCTTCCAAATCTGGCCTCCAGGATGGAAGCTGGGCCCAGGAGACAAATTCAGCCTGGGCGCAGAGAGCTCCATTTACAAGACGGTTTGCACGAGGTAAACATTGTCACTTAGAGCCTGCAGCGCTCCTTGACCATCTTCCCTGGGTGTTTCAAGGGATGGCTGGGTGGAAAGTTGCCATGCATCTCAGGTACCAAGTCTGCACAGAGGGGGTTCTATTTCATCAAGTGGTGGTTTAATTCTACAGGCTTTGATTTCTGGGAGGAAACAGTCACTATGGAAGAGTTTAGAGAGAGAGAGAGAAGTGATTTCCCTGAGGTCATATACTGTGGAACACTACAGTGCAGCTTTTCAAGAGTAGAGTGTGTTCATTTTCTTATGTTTTTATGTATTTTAGGTGGAATATAGAAGTTTCCCAAGTTCTTCACAGTCAGAGGTGAGCTCTGCATACCTTAAATATGTCACCATCCTTTGTTTGTGGATAATGAATGCTTTTTCAAAAATTTGACACTCACAATCTTATTTTTCAGATTATACAAGCGATACAGAATTTAACCCGTCTCTTATATAGCCTTCAGGTAACTATGCTTTGACCCTGTGAATGTTTCTCTTCATGCAATTCACTTTATTCGATGAGTCCTGGACTTTAAAAATTAGAACATTTGAGAGGTAGTGAATGATCTTAAAAGAACACCAAGCCTCACCCCAAGTGTAACTCAGCTAGATGCTTTGAACTTCACCTGGTTTTGTAATCACGAGGCATCATCACTACTACAGTTTATACCATTCTTCTCTGAAACCATAAAACAGTTCATATCTTTAAAAAATATTGATGAGTATGATCTGGCTTGAAGTTTACAATGAATCTCTTTCTTAGGTGAGTATAGCATGACTTCACATTTTCTGGTGAAAACTTAAATTCACACCTAAACCTTTTTCACTTCCACATGTGGCCTTAGGCCTTTGGGGCAGTTAAATAATTCATATGCTCTTTCATTGTTTTCTTGGTTCATCCACCTAACATTTATTGAGTTCCCTCTCTGGGCCTGGCACCGTGATGAGGGCCAAGCACACAAGGGCAAGTGGTCCACAAAGTCTACCATCAGACGGCTCACTGTCCAGGAAAGACAGGCATTGTGAAAATGAGAACTCTAAGGCTGGATGATCCCTTAGGTCGTGCACAAGAAAGGCTGAATACATCCAGTTGCTTAATTTGTGAGTTAAAAAACATTTTAAAACAATGTGAAAGCAATGTTTATAGACAAATTTATAGAAAATCTTGATACAGGTAAATAAAGTAAAATGACTTGTGATTTTATGAGAGAATTACTGTTGTCATGGGGGTATGTATCCCTCTAGTTTTTTGAATCATTTTATACATACTCTTGGAACCTGTACCTTCCTATGTCATCACTTGTCTCTATAGCACGAATTTTAATGGTTGAATAATATTCAGGTCTATAGAATTTATCCATTCCTCATAGTTTATACTTTTGTGTTAATAACAGTCTAGCACACATCCTTGTGCACTGATCTCTTTGAACATATGTGAGTGTTTCCTTAGGATAAATTACTGAAATTATTTTTTGAGGTTTTTGATAGACATTGCCAAAATAATCAGCACCCCTCTCTACTTGTCCTCAATTTGAAAATAGGTCAAGTTAGCTCATGATCTTAATTTGCATTTTTTTGGTTACTACTGAAATTAAACGTTTTTCCCCACTGGTTTATTGTCATTCATATTTCATATCTTATACCTGTTTAATATTAAAAGAAAATAAGGAAAATAAAAGTCTGATTTTAAGTGGTTTTTTTTTAGATTATAACACATTTCTCTTTATAATAAAAGCAAACAGAAAATCAGTTAGGATACAGTGGAATAACAGGAAGAGTGAACTTGACCTAATTAACATGCATAAAATAATACACACAAAAACTGAATAATACACATTCTTTTTAAGTACACCTGGAACATTTCAAAAATTTACCATATTATGGACCACAAAGTAAGGTTCTACAAATTTCAAGCAACTAAAATCATACAAAGTATATTCTAGGGTCACAGTGCAATTAATTTAGAAACCAGTATCAAATATTCTACTGGAATATCCCTGTTGATTTAGAAATTAAGAAAATATATGCTTAAGTAAATCAGGACTCAATGAAGAGAATATATTGAAGATTATAAAATAGTTTTATCTGAAGGATAATAAAATTACTAAGTATCAAAGTATGTAGGATACAGTTAGAGTCATGCTTAGAGAAAATTTAGAGCTTTAAAAAGCACATATTCAAAAAGAAGAAAAGCTAAAAGTCAATGAGTTATGCATCTATCTCAAAAAGGTAAAAAACAACAAAATAAAATCCAAAGAAAGTAGAGGGAAGGAAAAAAATAAAGTTAGCATAAATTATATAGAAAATAAATAATAGAGAAGATCAATAAAATTCAGATATTGTTTCTTTTAGGATATTAGTAAAATTTTTAAAACCTCATATTGATGCTAATGAGAAAAAAAGAAAAAGGCATGAAAAAATCATTGTCAGCAAGAAAAAGGGGACATGGACTAGATTACGTAGACCTGGAAAAGTTTACAATAGGGTAATATGGACAACTTTTTGCCAATTTGAAAATGTTGAAGTAATGGAAATTTCTATTTGAAAATAGGTCAAGTTAGCTCATGATCTTAGTTTGCATTTTTTTGGTTACTACTGAAATTAAACTTTTTTCCCCACTGGTTTATTGTCATTCATATTTCATATCTTATACCTATTGAATATTAAAAGAAAATAAGGAAAATAAAAGTCTGATTTTAAGTTTTCACCAGAAAAAAATATCATGCTACATTTGCTGTTTTCTTATTAATACTTTACATCAAGACTTCTTTTATGTTCTATTGATCATCTTCCTATTCTTGATCTAGTACCACTATCTTAATTACTAAAGTTTTGGATTACATTTGCATGCATGACAGTCTCCTCTTATTATTTTCCATGTTTGTCTGTATGTTCTTTCATAAGAGCTTTTGAATCACTCTGATAAATTTCTTAATCTTCTACTGAGACAGTTAAATTAAAATATTACTATATTTATGAATTAAATTGGGGAGAATTGACACTTTTGCAATAATTGGTTCTCTTGTCTGAGAACATGTTATTTTATGTTCTGCTGGAAAGCTTTGTAACTGTCTTCATGTAGGTACTTTTTTTTCTGCTAAGTTTATTCCTGGATATTTTTGTCTCTTTGTTCCTATTGTGAATGGAATTTTTTTTTTTTTCATTCTGTTTCCCCAATGTTGGTTGCTGGTATAAATACAGGTATTGGTTTTTTATATATTTTTTAACTGGCCAACTCATTGAATTTTTGTTTTTTTGTTTTAATAGTTTTTCTGTTGATTCTTTGGAGTATTCCAAGTAGAAAGTAAAAAATTGAAAGTAGTGGTATTTTGGCAACTCTTCAATAATTATATCAATTTCATTTTCTTGGCTTACTGCTTTGGCTAGAAATTCTGAAATGTTTTAAATAATAGTGGCGATAGTAAGCATCCTTGTCTTATTCAAGATTTAGTGGGAATGCCTTTAGTGTCTTATATTAGATATGCTGGTCTGGGGTAGATGTTCTTAGAGATTAATTTCTCATGTAAAACAAATATTCTTTCTTTTAAACTTTAACCGAGAAGGGGTATAGTTTGCATGCAGTTCATTAACTTTTGGGAGATGAAAACATTGAGTGTCCCAGCTTGTGTTGCCTGATGAAAACACTCACAAGGTCATATCTCCTCTTTTCAACCTTGAATGCAGCCCTCTGTGGATTCAAGGTTCAGAAAAGCTGGATGACCTAAATGACCTAGTTTTTGCAACACTGAAGCAAATACCAAATTCTATAGTGGGTTCTCTTAACCAAAGCTTTTGAGCTGGTCTAAGGATATGGGCTCTCAAAGATTTCTGTTCATGGTACAGTCATCTCTTTTGAAGCTGAATGTTTTATGCATGATTAAAGTTTTTACAAAGGATTTTTGAATCGGATGAAAATGAAATTTGATCCTATGTTAGAAGAATAGAGTTAGAGATGAGGTATAGGCAAGGCAGAAAGGAAAGGACACAGTTCAGCTGTGAAAAATTGAGAGGGAATATACATGTATAACTGAATCACTTTGCTGTACAGCAGAAATTAACACAACATTGTAAATCAACTATACTTCAATATAATTAAAAAAAGAAAAGGAGAGAGAGTGAATTGGGAATTTTCCTAAACTTGGAAAGCAAGTGTTATTCTCTGTCCTAAATGTAAATGCAAGCTTTAAATGTGAAGATGAATATCCAATCTTCAAATTTCACCTCTCTGCTACAGAAGGGAGTAGTCTTATCCCAAATGTTAAATATATATGAAGAATACTTCATGGTAGCATTTAATTAAGCTAATTGTAATCCTTACATGAGAGTTACCATTGCCTATAGCAGTTTTGGCATATAAAATGTTGGAGTTTTTGTTTGTTTGCTTTACTCTGATGATGCCCTTAGGATTTGTTAGAATTAAGTGGTGATGTGCAGTCTACAGTTTGCTTTAGCCAGGTCAGCAGAGTCCTGAATGGCTTATTATTTCATATTTAAATATCAAAGTTATTAGTACCTATTCTCAATGGTATCATTGTTTTCTTTATAATAACTGCTAAAAGACATTAATCAAATATTCATGTGAATTTGAAATTTTTGGAATTGATTTTCAAATCTAAAAACATGAAGTTTATTTCAAACGGCCCCATTGAATACATTTTTGAGTCTTACTCCAAGACAAATACCAATTTAAAATATACCTTAGTTCTTTAACCTTCAAAAGCGTGGGAAAGTGCTGAGTTAACAAATAGCTAATGGTCACATCCCCATCTTCCCAGCATCTGTTACATGGACAGCTTTTTAAATTTTTGGGAAAGAAAAATGAGAATTTATCCCTAGGAGAGTAATAATTTCTCATAACGAGTCACAACATACACACACATACCCAATATGTGGCCATTTTCAATTTGTCCCTTTTCTGTTTCTTTGTGCTTTCATTGGGGACTTTTAAAATTAAAAGCTTCCAGGGGCATTTACAGATAATTTTTTGTTTTGTTTTGTGGAATCCTTCCAAAACTTGGCAGTTATTTCCTGTGATACTGCCAAACTTTTCATAGGCAGATGCCGTAACTCAAAATGGTTTTTTAATCTGGTTGGTAATGTCCTCTGGGTTTTAGAGTATCTGTGTCCCTGGTTGGTAATGTCCTCTGGGTTTTAGAGTATCTACGTCCCCTGAAGCAGTCCAGCCTCCTTTTAGCACTCCATTAAACAAATGAATTTCAGCTTAGTGTTTTGTGCATGACCTTCCTGCTATAATACAAAGAAATAACAGTAATGAGACTAGCTTTACCATTTATACATCATCTCCTAAATATGATATTAACTGCTATTCTCGGGCATTATATTATAAAAAAGGTTATTTAGCAAAGCTTCCAAGTGGTTGACTTTTATTTTCATGTCTTCATGTATGTCATATAGCTTAAGTAATTTCTGGTTTGAGACTCAAAGGGTACTACCAGATTTATATAGATTCTTAAATTCTCCTGAATTACTGACTGTCAAGACCTCAGAAAGAGAATGAGGCATAGCACAGGAATGCAGAGTCCTGTGAATTTAGGTCCTGAATTCTTATTTAGAACACTTGCTTAAATATTATCCAACAACCAGCAGCAAACCGCATTTCCAAAAGAGGGGATGAGTATTGCTTCTGTGCTTTATTTCTTTTGTGTATAAATTCCAGGCCATACCACTAAGGAAATGCAGACCAGCCTATTTGAAGTGCCAAGGTCAGTCTCAGGAGGTAACTTAGAACAAGGACAGAAATATTCAGAGAAAATACTTTGGTCATGCTTTTGAGGTGGTTCCAACCCAAGGTGCACACGGTATGGACGCCTTTGCTTTTTTCTGCCCTCTGCTCGGACAGGCCGCCTTGACCGTTCAGGATAGCCACATTGAGATCCACAGGCTGGCTCTCCAGCAGCAGGAGGGCCCGTCCCCCGGCCCCTCTTTCCGAGGCAGCCCCTTTCAGGACCAGGAGAAGCACCGAGGCCTGGAGAAGCGGCGGGAGGAGCTGGCCAACCTCCACAAGCTGCAGCATCAGTTCCAGCAGGACCAGCAGCGCTGGCGCCGCAGGTGCGACCAGCAGCAGCGAGAGCAGGAGGCCAAGGCCAGCCGGCTGCAGGAGCGCGAGAGGGAGTGCCAGGTGCAGGAGGAGCTGCTGCTGAGGAGCCGGGGGGAGCTGGACCTGCAGCTCCAGGAGTACCAGCAGAGCCTGGAGCGGCTGCGGGAGGGCCAGCGCCTGGTGGAGAGGGAGAGGGAGAGGATGCGGGCCCAGAAGAGCCTGCTGCGTGGCTGGAAGCACAGTCGGCAGAGGAGCCTTCCCGCAGCGTTGCCTCGAGGAGGCGTGGAGGTACGGGTCTCCCTGTGCTGGCGGAGGCAGCGTGTGAGACGGCTGTGGTCGTGGTGGTTCTGGAGCCACTGACCACACGTCTGTCTTTTTCGCTGCTTGTGTGAGAGCTCACAAGAGTTACTCGGTGTGTAGGTAACAAAAGCTGGGACCCTTTAGAGGCAATACATATGCACCTTGACTTGAAGTATGGACACGTGAAAGGTCTGGGTGCTGCTGGATCAGGGGTTCATTGTACTCTGAGACCCCCTTACCCGAGGGAAGAAATACAGAATAGAGTTGTACCAGTGAGGCGAGCTTTACCCTGGAGGCACACTCACCGTGAGCATGCTGTAGTTCAAGCTCCCCTGTATATGCTCCAGTCTTCAGAGCTCTGTATAGATTTACCTTTCAGCAGATCAGTTAAGCTATTAATGTTCGTAGGTACTGAATTGAACAAGTACACTACTATTCCGTTATTCCAAGCTTATTCTCTTTTTGTAAATTTGACCTCATAAATTCAAAATCCATTTCACTAATGACAGTTAACATAAGTAGTATACTAATTGATCTTTGAGCAGGATAAAACCTTTCAAAAAGTTCCGTGTTTCATTTTGCACCCACTCTAACCATGCTTGACAATTCCATTTGTTCCAAGAGTTTACTTTTCTGTACTATGTGCACATAGATACTTTTTATTTTTTTTATATACTTTTTATATCTTTATTGGAATATAATTGCTTTACAAAGTTGTGTTCGTTTCTGTTGTACAATACAGTGAATCAGCTATAAGTATACATATATCCCCATATCCCCTCCCTCTTGAGCCTCCCTCCCATCCTCCCTATCCCACCCCTCTAGGTGGTCACAAAGCACCGAGCTGATCTCCCTGTGCTATGCAGCTGCTTCCCACTAGCTAGCTATTTTACATTTGGTAGTGTATATATGTCAGTGCTACTCTCTCACTTTGTCCCAGCTTACCCTTCCTCCTCCCTGTGTCCTCAAGTCCGTTCTCTACGTCTGTGTCTTTATTCCTATCCTGCTGCTAGGTTCATCATTACTGTTTTTTTAGATTCCATATATGTGTGTTAACATACAGTATTTGTTTTTCTCTTTCTGACTTACTTCACTCTGTATGACAGACTCTAGGTCCATCCACCTCACTACAAATAACTCAGTTTCGTTCCTTTTTATGGCTGAGTAATATTCCATTGTATATATGTGCCACATCTTCTTTATCCATTTATCTGTCGATGGACATTTAGGTTGCTTCCATGTCCTGGCTATTGTAAATACTGTACGTAAAGTTGTAAAAGTTGACAAGCTTCTAAGAATGATCTGTGTTATATCTGACTTTCCTTTCAAGTTGGCTAAATTATATTTATTGCAAATAATTCATGTATACTGTATGTATACATGAATGTCCTCAACTTAAGTATACATTCATGTATACTTTATGTATACATGAATGTCTTCAACTTTTATTTAGCAAAAGTGAAAATGCTATTCCCTTAAAGTAGAAACACTTTAACGGCAGTGAGCACACAGCTGCACTTGTCTTTTCATTTGATTTTCATTTCTTTTAAGATACGCTGTGCGTTGCCAATTGAAGTTTTTGGTACTAGCTCATTAAAAGGGGATGGGAGGAGGGAGTCAAGGGTAATATCCTTCTCGACCTCACTCATTAAAATCTTGTAAATATCCTTCTCCACCTCACTCATTAAAATCTTGATTGCTAAATTCTGTTAAGAATAAAATACTTTATAAAACTGGTGCAAATTCCTGGAAGAATTATTGTGTTTTTTCTTTTTTCTTACACAGGTAATGGAACTTAATCAATCTGAGGGTTTATGTCATGAAAATTCATTCTTCATCAATGAAGCTTTAGTGCAAATGTCACTTAACACTTTGAACAAACCGACTCCAGCAGATATCCATCAGGATGCCACTTACCCCCCAAGTATATCTCATTCCGATTTGGTAAGGACTAGTGAAAATCAAGTAGACCTCAAGATGAACATTTCTCAGCCCTTGGACGTCAGCCATGAACTGTGGATAGCCGCTGGGTCCTGTCATCAGATACCCCCTCTCCACCAAAGCAGCAAGGATTCTTGTAAAAATGGTAATTAATACTTTAAACATCATCTGTATAGTTTCCACAAGGAGCTGTTTTTCTGAATGGTTGGCTCTTCTTCAGAGCGAATCAAAGTGGGCCCTAGAATGGGAATAAATTGGTGCTGATGAGCTGGAGTTTGTGGCATAAACTTTTCTTTGGGGAAGTCTGGGGGCCATCGCTTGTGAGTATTGAGACAACTAGACCATGGTTGGAGGGCTTAGAGGATGCCACTGAGATGTGAGAACCAGACAGGGTTTTTAGGTCTGTGGGTTAAATAATAACTTTCCTTGAAAAGTGAAGCAACTTGATATTTATTCCTCACTGTAGACCCAGCCACATCCTGATACACATACTTGTTGACTCTCAGAAATAAAAGATATGGACAGGGTTTGTGGTAGGGCTTTATTGTCTCTCGGGGCAATTTCCTGCAATGTTAGTAAAATCTTCTGTACTGCCGTTAAATACCCCAAATGAAACTGTTAACATCATTTGTCACTGTAAAAAAAAAAAGGTGTTGTGTCTCCATAAGTACCTCATAATGACACAATTTGCTAATCCCATTAAAGCATTTGCCAAATATAAATGAAAGGCAGCTCGAGTTACCAACTCCACATGAATCCAAATGATTTAAATCTATGTCTATTATAAATTGTTTTCTGTGGGATATGAGGTAGGGAATGAGAAGAACTCGAAACCTCTCTACCGAAAAACAGATGGCATGCAATAGAATAAACAAATGGCTGGCCACATGGGTGGGAAATAAATCACCGACAGCAAAATGTTTCAGAAACATGAAACAAGCAGTGGTATAGAGATCTTCAGAACTGGACAGAGATTGGTTTCCATGCTTCCTAGTTATTCTTAGTTTGTCAGTAGGATAATTCGTCAGCAATGAAAAGGTTTGAATGTGTTCAGCTTCTCTGAATTAGAGAGTAATAATTCTGATACTGCCTGAAAGTAGATGTATTACTAATCCAAATTATGTTGATTCTTAGCAGTGGATAATTCTTTACATTATTCAGTCACTGCTGTAATATTCTTATTTCTTGTCAGCATATAAGAAAGAATGAAATAGTTATTTAAGTATCGTTTCAAGTATTCCTTAAATAAAAAAGAAAAAAATGGAATAGTGAATTGGGGTTTAAAAAATGGGCAGAATGTAGCAAAGTGTAACCCCTTTAATGTATTATGTTGCAGCCCTAACACTACAGAGACCATATTGCAGAATACCTTCTCTTGATACATGTTGCTTTGCTGTGTTGGATTCATTAAGTTGCTATCTGCAGTGCTTTCTGTGTTGTCACTGTGATTTTGCATACTGGCTTTGGGGTAATTCAGAAACTCAGTTTGAGTTAAACCACATGACACTTTTGTTTGAAAGAAGTATTTCTGCTTTTTCTGTATCTCCTACCTTTTTCTGTTGACTTGTGCTTTAAAGTAGAAAGCTTTTAAACATTTGGCAGCCTGTATGCAGGAGACAGAACATGTACTAAGGAAATAAACAGTAATTATATACAAAACCAGTGTCTCCACATGTAAGGAATTAAATATAGCCCAGGGAAATGCTGAGAAAACGTGCTTCAGCTTCAGATGTTGTGTCCAGTGTAGGCCAGGACACGCAGGACATTGATAGAAGAGAGCAAAATCAACTCTGGCCTTCCTCTCTCAGGAGCGTCCTGGTGTGTGCAGGAGGGATTAGATCAGAAATGCAGTGTGGGCTCTGTCCAGCGCTGGAGTTTTGCAACTGGTCAGAAAACCTTATTTACGTTTGTTTACTTAAGCGTGATAAGCAGTTTCTGGAGGAGAGAGAAGTCAGAGATTAGGAGGAGGTGGTAGGGAAGTGGAATGAAAATTGGGTATATATTCTTAAGAGGGTTGTCAGGGCCAAATAAAATTGTTCAAGCCACTCCAGAGCTTTCACGGTTCTTAGAATCGAAAGTAGCTCAAAATAAGCCACTGATGGTGGTCGTCACTAGACTCTGCCTGTGCTCTCCACGTAGGCCGGGGGGTGGGGGTGGGGGTGGGGGTGGGAGGGCGGGAGGGGGGAACAGGAGGAGGCCAGAAGAAACCAGTCCAGGCTATGCTGGTGGAGAGGGGGACAGTCCATGTGCTAGAACCAAGGGTGGTGCCATGTCAACGTCCCCTGCTTTCACATTTGCTCCTGTATCTTTGTGTGAGTGGTCATCAGTGACAACTACCCTGGCTAACAAAATTTGCCTCTCCTGTTCTTGGCTGGTGTTTTTGTTAAATGTGTGTTTAACCGTGGTTTGGTTTCATCAGTAGGCCCTAAGGTCAGCTGTTTGCAGGCAGCTCCTTAAAGAATGCTTTGCTCTTTTGTCTGGTCTTGTACTGGGTGCCTAAGAGCAGCTCAGATAAGTGGAAATGTGAAGTTTGGGAACAGTAAGCCTGGTGGAAAAAATTGTTTGTAAATAAAATTCTCTAACGTGTTTAGCTGTCGCCTAGATTGGAATTTTCATTTAGTTTGTTCAAGCCAGCTTCGCCAGACATTTTACTGTGCTCTTTGTGTTCCAGTTGGTTTTTCAATATCTCCATCACCACTGCCGCCACTGACAGTTATATGACACTTGCCAAATTTCAAGCACTGTGCTAAGGTTTGACATGGAGAAATTCATTTAGTACTCACAGCCATCCACTGAGATGGTTCGGTTATTATGTCCATTTGAGGGGGGAAACTGAGGCACAGAGAGGTTCAGTGACTTGTCCAAGGCCACAGAGCTAGTAAATAGCAGAGCCAGGGAGGAACTGGGAAGACTGGTTCTGGAGCCCATGCTCTGAACCATTACACTGCACGTCGTTAATTTCTAGAATGCTGTTTTGAATTGTCCTTTTAAAAGAAGTTGGAGTAGAACTAGAATAAATCCTATTGTAATATCTGGCAGGATGTTCATGATGAAGGCCCAGTTCTTTGTTGTTGTTTTCGTCCCTTCCTTCTTTTTTTAATATTACCATTTGGAAAATATTTCTCAATCATTTGGGCTGTGGTGGCCAGTGCTGGCATGAGTTCTGAGGATCTTCAGATATAAATACCCTTTAGCTTCACTTTTTTCCCATAAGACACATCTTGTTAAGGATCATTTGTTTCTCTAGTGTTGCCTAACAATATCCCTGTGTTACTTGTAAATATTTTTTAAGGTAATACTTTATAAAGAACTTTACTTTTCAGTTTTGGAAGTTGTCTCATGAACAAAATTCTTGATGTTTGAACATTAGATCCAAATTGGTATTTGATTTTATTTATAGTGGAAGAGATGGTTGGTTTAGGAACTTAATCTGCACTCCTCTGAGGGACACTAGCCAAGGCTACAGAAAATTTGAATTTCTTTAAACAATATAGTCCCTGTAGGACAATTGCTATGTAATTGGCCTGATGAAATGCTCAGCTGTTATCAGTCTTCTTAAAGGCAAAACCGACAAAAAACATTCTTTCTGTGCCTTTTTTTTCTCTCCTAGCTTTAGAATTCTAGGGCTATTTACTCAGTGTCTCTCTTAGTTTATATTTGCCTTTTTTTCATTAATCAACAGAGAAGGTACTTTCTGGTATGATAATTAATCTGAAATCTTCTTAGTCTCCCTTTTCAGTTATATTTTTATCTGTACCTCAATATTTGCAGGTTACCTAAAAAGTTCCTTTTCAATGTAGTTAAAGCATCATAGTTTTGCTATAATGCATATGATAAAATTTAAATTGAGAACCAAATTTCATGCCTTAGTCACGTAGTAGTTGACATTGGAAAAAGAATAACTTTATCAAGTTTGGATTCCAGAAGAGTGTTTCGCTTTGCTGCTTGTTAGAATTTGGTGCCCGTCAAAATATTTTCAAATTCAAAGCATTGTATTCAGAATACTTCATCTAGACAATGTTGTTATATTTTTTTAAATACGGACAGCTGCGTTAAACTTTCAATGACACGTTTTTTACATATGGAAATAGAATAGAAATTTTCCAAATAAAAGGCTATGCTGTAGTTAGTATTTAAGTAATAGTCTTTAAGAAGTGAGTATGTGATAATTTCTAATGTTTTAAAAATATTCTATAATTCAGAAATGGGTACCTTATTTGTGTAATCTGTGTGGAAAGAAGCTTTGCTAAAGACCTACAGGCAATTTCCTATAAAACTGAAGCTGGCGTTAGATAATATAAACTTCAGTGACAAAGAAGTATTTGAAAATGTGGATGTATAAGTTTGCTAGAGCTGCCATAATAAAGTTCTGGAGGCTGGAAGTCAAAGATCAAGGTGTTGGCAGGGTTGCTTTTTCTGAGGCCTCTCTTCTTGGCTTATAGAGGGTTGTCTTCTCCCTGTCTTCACATGGTCTTCCCTCTGTGCAAATCTGTGTCCTAATTTCATCTTCTTAAAGGACATCAGCCATATTGGATTAGGACCCACCTTAATGACCTCACTTAATTACTTCTTTGAAGGCTCTATCTTCAAATATATTTTGAGGTAGTGGGGGTTAGGACTTTAATATATGAATTTGGGGGGGACACAATTCAGCCTTTAACACAGGATAAAATTATTATTTTCTCTTTGCTATTTTTAGGTGCCATGGAAGCTTTAATTTTTTAAAAAATGTACCAAACTTGAACTATAATTTAACAATCTGAGCTTTTTTTTTAAAACTTGGTTAGGGAAGTTAACTAAACTTTGTTTACAAAAATGCATAACAGTAAAATTGTGATAAATATCTATATTCTTTATATTTGTAGATATAGGTATCTGTTATCAAGCCTGTGTCAATACAAAAATTAGGGCAGAAAAATGTCTATATATTCATTAGGACATTTTTCCAAACCTAGACCTTAATTAAAGAGCTTTGGGAATTTTGAACTCTCTCTATGATTGGGAGGGAATATTAGATGCCTTTATTTTGGATTGCTTAAATAAAACCAAAGCTGAAGGGTTGAAAATATTCATATGACATCAAATTATTATGCAGATATACCTATGGAAGTTTGTAGAAGTCAAAATTGGGAAATCATTGATCAGCTCTTTATCTTTTCTTCTAGAATCTTGGCTATCACTTTGGTTAACATTTTAAAGGAAATCATAATACTGCTTGCTCTCGGTCATCTGCGTCATGACAAGAGCATAAATAATTGGGCTCAAAGACTTAATTTTAATTTTTCTCACTGACAAGCATAGATGATTTTGCAGATTTTGTACCAGGAAAGGGAAACATGCCATTTGCTTGTAGAGCCTGGTGAGCCAGGGGTGCTGACGGCCAACTTCCTGACTGCATAGTTCTCTGGGGGCAGGTTTGCTATGTGAGCCAGCTGGGCCAGGGCCATCCCGCCTTAGTGAATAGAGCCCAGTACACAGCGGGAGAGCAAAACCAGCAGGTGGGTGGATTCAGAGGCAGGCAGCCAGCCGTGTGGCTGGCTGTTCATCCCCGCCAAGCTTCCAATTTGGTTTGAACGAGCTGCTACAGTGGGAACCTACTCAGTATGAAGGATTCCAGGGGGTTAGGCCTGACCTTGGGTCATCCTTAGCTTAAATCCTGAAAAAAAAAAACCCCACCCTACATACAAGTACATATATACATACATATACATACACACGTATGTGGTCTATCGGTTACATATTTGACCTCTCTAGTACAGTGCGGCTTTACTCTCAAAGTGATTAAGGGCTGGGTTTGCAAGGAAAGTTTGTAACCATTTAGGTACCAAACATACCTGAAGGATAAGGCATGCTCCTATCAGTCTCAGTGACTCCTGGGACAATGATCCAAAATGGGCAAAGAAAACATCACGCCTTCCACACATCAGAATCTGGGGACCGTCTCCTCTCTCACCCCCATGTCCATCCAACCGTGAAAATTCAATTTTTAGGACTTGCCTAAAATGTGGGGTGTTCAGCTAAGGACTGATGTTTTATGTTTGCCTAAGAAAAATATGACCATCGGGTTCAGAGGGTGTGGCAGACTTCTCCTTAAAGGACCACACAGTGAATACTTGAGTCTTTTCAGGCCGTCGGTCTTTGTCGCATATAGTCAACTCTGCCGTTATAGCTCTAAATCAGCCGTAGACAGTACATTAAGAAACTAACACACCACTGTAAAGCAATTATACTCCAATCAAGATGTTAAAAAAAAAAAAGAATGAGATTAGCTGTGTTCCAGTAAAACTTTATTTGTAAAAATAGATGGTCTAACTTGTATTTTCTTTTTCACTTAAATTGAGGAGTTTATATTCCTCTTGGCTTGGAAATTCCATCCCAATTAATTCACGTTTGGGTGAGTTAATGTAATATTATATGGCACTTCATGCCATTCAAAAACACATTCGAATTCATGGTCTCATTTGCCCTTTACAACATCCTGTGAGATGGTGGTTGCTGTCTCTGTTTTTCAGAGAAGACAACTTTTCTTTTTCACGTTTTATTCATTCAGCCTCTGTGAAAAGCTGAATTTAGAAAAATGGAGTTGAGTGTACTGGATGGAGTTAAGGCCGGTGTATTAAAACCCAGAGAGACTTTTCCCCCCAACTCCAGCTCCCCAAATCCTGTGATGGTGTTACGGAGGGCCACCCTCTAACTGTGTGGCTCATGAGAAGTGAGATGCCATGGGTGGGATTGGCTGCTAGAACCGTGGTTACTGTAGCTGGCTGTGTACCATGGTTTCTGGGAGAAGGCAATAGAAATATGAATTCCTCTGTGCAGAGATGCTGATTTGGTAGGACTTGGCTGGGCCTGCAAATCTGTGTATCTGACATTTTCTTTAAGTGATTCTGAAGCAGCCGTCCTGCTATCTTCCCCTGCACTGCCAGCCTGGAGTGCTGGGCTTGATGTTAGAGAACCTCAGTTCAAATGCTAACTCAGGCTCCTACGGCTGCGTGATTCCTAAGCCTTACTTCCTCATCTGTACAAAAGAGAGGGAAGTGTTAGCAGAACTTTAAAAAAGAAAATTGCCAAGCATGTTCTGGGATCCGGTGAACTTCAGCTTCATCCCTGCCTGGTGGAAAGAATTCATTGTAATTGTGATTCAGAGGTGGCCTGCTGATAGAAATGAAAGTGTCTCCTAAATGTCAGTAGGAAGCCAATAGTTTCAAAGGTGATTGTTTAAAAAATATGTAAATTGGGGAATTTTTTTACTCAGAATGGAAATATATGAGAATATAAAGGGTTAACTACTTTTCCATATTGGTCTAAGAGGAAGTGTTTGTTAGTATATCACCAGAACTGTCTTAGGGAAAAAGTCACAGCATTTTGCTTCCCTTTGTTCCTCTCTAAAGAGGAAGAAGTTACATCAGTCAACCATGTTTTCAGAACCAAATGTAAGAGATATTTTGGCAACAAGACTGAACATCTCAACTTGGGATGTAGAACTTCCATATCTACAGAACATCCAACCCTCATGGGTTGCATTACATAAATGGTCGCATTATATCAATATATCCCCAGGAAAACTTCTAATAATACTTGAGTTCCCCGAATAGGCTTTCCTACCAGAAAGAAAATGTTGAGAACACCCAACAGGAGTATTTGGGTTTAAACCATTTCTCACTTTAAATTTAAAAATTGTGTTCTGGTTTATGACCTTAATCTCTTTTTGAGTTCAGTTATCCTGAATTTATTTGTCCTTGCTAGTCCTGGATAGACTGATAAAGATCAAGGCTCAGAATCACCAGGAAGCACCCCTTGTTAGCACTTCTCATAATTTGAATTAATGACATGTGTAATAATTTATGTAAGGTCTGCCTGTCCCACTGTAGAATAAGCTTCAAGAGAGTGGGGCGCTCCACGTATCTCCTTTGTTCATTGCTCTATCACCATTAACAAAGCACAGTGCACAGTGTTTGGCATCTAATGAACATTTGATAAAAATTTGCGACATGAATGAAGGAGTCAAGGTCCACAATCTTTAGCAGAAATGAAAGCAACTATGAGCTTGAGTCACATAGCTTGACTTGACTGAGACATTGAAACAGGTTGAGGAAAGCCAGTCGACGTGTGGGGTGTGATGGGGATTAATACATGTGGACTAGGCAAGTGCTTCAGGCTAGCTGCCCGGATTGAGTGAGTTTGAAAACTTTTGTAAGATGGGTGTATGTGAGGTGGCATTCCTGAAATGTCAGGGTAACTATAAAATTGCTTGCCATGAATACCTTTCTGGATTCTAGGTAGCAGACTTTAACAATTGCCAACTTTTCTTCCTCATTAATGTTGAAATAAATTTGTCTTCAGATGTATAGTCTCATTTATCAGTTTGATACAGGTACTCTTTGTTCAACTCTAGAGAGCATCTTCTTATGTGAGTTATTTTTCCCTTTAGAATATTGTACATATAACCCCACATGGCCATGTGTAGCAAATGAAAGCTCAAACAGTTAAAACATATTCTCCATAAAATGCCTTAATTTATTCTAAACAAGTAGAAATGAATTCATTGCTGTCATTTTAGGAAGATGGCACATAAACAATTTAGCATTTAATTGTTATATGAACAACAATTAGTCAGCCTATCTGTTCACTGGGGTATTTCTTTTTTAACCATAAAGTAGCTTGAACACCAGTTAAATTAAACATGGGCAGCTAGCTCAACATCAGTGAAACACTTTCTTAAACCCTTTTTCTTCTGCTAAATCCTATTTAACAGTCCAATGTATCTCCCCAGGCAAAACAATTAGTATTTGCTTCGTTAAGTACACTCTTAGAATGTGAACCAATTTCCCTGGCACCACCTTCTACTTGTCAGCCTTAAAGTATTGCCTGAAAGATCATATATTTATCATAGCAATCTTAAAATTAAATGTGGTGGCATCTTAAGAAATATATCCCTTTGCTCTACCCGAGACAGACTGACTGAAAGGCACCTATGTGTCCTCAGCTGGTCAGTTCCCAGAAACAGCTGGCTGAGGGGGCGATGTCTTGTCCTGTTTTTCTGCTCAGACTTCGAGCCAGATAATAAATAAGCCAGCACCTGGGTTTTGATTTGTGGAGATGCTAATTTGCCATGATAAATCACTGTGGAGTTTGCTTGGAGAATGGGCCAGGGTATCCATTCTCTTTCTAGGTAAGATATTAATTCAATTTAATTTGAAGTGTTAATGCTTGGTTTGAAGGTTTACCTAAGGAAAAATGTGGTCTTACAGAGGTTCCCAGTTCTGCAGGATAGGACTCTGAGCCTTTTGCTGAACAATTTCACAGTACGACTGTGCAGAATTTAATTATTTTCATGGCGACTCTTTTCCATAGCTCTCTTTGTGCAAATTTCATTACACTACAGGCTTTTCTTCCTAAAACATAACATGCTGGATGTTTGGATTAGATATAGAATATTTGGATCATCCGCCAAAAATACAGGAGACTCTGCTTCTCAGGTGAATTGAGGTCATTTTGTAAGGACTGATGCTGCCGTAAAGCTTTGGAAGAAGCATTTACAAGCAAAACATTGACAGAGTTTTAATTTTATTTAACGACCTGCTTCCTACCAGCGATCTTGGCACACTGTGCAGTGATTTGCAATCAACTAATCACACAGAACGTTATAACATTGCAATAAGGACCTTGCGTTCTAAGAGTCTCATAAATCCGCCAGCAACAAAAAACAGGAATTGCGTGCTCAGAGCCCTCTCCGTGCAAAACCCCAAATCAGGAGGTGATTTTAATGCTCCGTTTTCTAACATGTCCTCAGAAGCCTCAGTACTTTCTTGTAGATTCTGAATTTTGAAGTTCCTATTTCTCAAAGATGGTTTGGGCTGTCAGTATAGGAGTCTGTAAGTGTTCAATTTAGACACCAGTCCTTTAGATGGGAGGGATTCTTGAGTCTTCTGGATGGCTGAAAGAAGACTATGGCTTTGGTTATTTCCCGTGAATTCAGGGCAATCATGCTCAATTGCAGTAGGCCATATTTTGGGGAGTCTTTTAGGAATGAATCAGAAAGGAAACATGTTTCCATCCTGGGAATCCACTGACATTTGCTAGAGGCAGATGGCAGAAGATGGGATGGTGAGATATTAGGAGTCAAGGAGAAAGAGACTTCACATACTTGGCTCTGCCAAAAGCTTCTAGAATCTGTGTTTAGGATCTTAGGCTTGTATTCTTGTTATTTCAGAGGCACCCTTGCAGTTAACTGTTTAGCTATGCTGGATTTTTTTTTCTTCTTATTTTAGTGTAGTAAATATGGAGCTATTAAATATTCTTAAAATTACATAAGCCTGAACTCTTGGATAAATGTAGGTTGTGTTTTCTTGACTTGTTTCCATATGGCTCTGTTTTGGGGATGTTATTATATAACAAGAATATGGAACGTATAATTCTTAATATACATTCCATCTGATTAAAATGGAACCTTTTAAGAAACTAAAGGCTTTTAAAGCTGCGTTACTTCCAATGAGTAGATTAAACTTCTGACTCTTGATGAATTTATTACTACCAAAAATAGTTAACCTATTTTTGATTACTTGTTAATGTATCCAGATTGGCATGATAGATTATACACAAAGTAGAGCTCATCCTGTATTTTTAGACGCTTGATGCTTCTGTTCAGCGTGAGCTCTGAAATACACCCGCGAAGTTTTGCATGTGCAAACTGCTTTTCACTGGCACATAGCTTGGAAGGAGAAAACAAAAGGAATGTTTGGGCCAAAATGTGATGGTCTATTAGTCAGCATAGACATGAGGCCCTATTTTGCATTTGGGCTCCAGTGTGAGGAAGTACAGTCACACACTGATGTGTCCCCAAGGACTGCGGACTAGAATCCCATCCCCCTTGAAAGGAGAATGCAGCAGTACTGCAAGGGGGAGGGTGTGTTTAGCTGCCTTTTAGGTAGGTGATGTGATATTTCCCTGTCATTCAAAGATGAAAAGATAAAGAATCCATCTTCTCCTACCTCCTAAACCAAGTTTCAGCAAACGTAGACTAAAACGATGCTTTTTCCAATGTAATGAACTTTAGGTGTATTTTCTGGTACTTCACTTTTACATGAGGGATTTGAATGAATGAATCAATGAATAGATTAACAAATGAATGCATGAAGGAATAAACTTGATGAATATTGAACAGTAGAGGTGGCTGAGTGGCATAGTGGTGAAGATAGAAGGCCTGGGTTCAGATTTACCACCTGTGAAAACTTTAGCAAGTGTTTAAACTTGGTGTATGTCAGTTTCCTCATCTGTAAAATTGGACTTCTGATAGTATCTACTTTGTAGGTGGTATGAGGGTTTTATAAGACAAAATGTACAATTCTGAGAACTTTGGAAGCACTTAGTAGACATTGTTATTGTCACTGTTACTGTTATACCTTGTGTTAAAAAAGGAGCAGAGCATTAGGAAGAACATTTAGTTGCTTCATCCACTGGGCCGCTTCCAAAATAGTTGCTCTGGGGACCTGAAGGACATGTTATGTCTCATTGGAGTATTATCTAAATAGACACTTCTCAAAAAACATTCCACCGTACATGATAGAAAGTTCCCATAATCAGATGGTACTGGGAAATGGTGGTTTGGCGACTACACAACTTCTTCAAAACTTTCATTGTGCTCATGTGTACTGTGACTCTCCAAAAGTGGCACTTCCCAAACCTATTTAACCACAGCATACTCTTCTCCAGCCCAGAACCTTGCAGGGCTACTATTCCTTAAAATATACTAGGAAAAAAAACAGTGATGTAAGTGGGTGTTGAAATAAACTCATTGTGCATGGCACACCCTTCGAATACATCCTTTCTCCTGTAGGAACAATTGAAATCCAAATGACATGTGCCGACATGATTTACCACGTGGGTTGTCTTCTGAATACCAAATACAACACAGTGAATTTTAGATAGAGTTTTGTTTAGCCCCTAGGCCAGCATTTGGGCCTGTGGATAAGGATTTGTGTCCAGTCCTCTTAGGGCTTTTTTGGGTCACCTTCCTTGGGCTTATTCAAATGCACCGTGTGCTGAAATTAGTCACTGCTGATGAAGCGCAGGAGGTTATGTGCTTGGGCCTGGAGGCCTGATCTGACCTCTGATCTCTCAGCCTCATCTCATGCTGCTCTGTCCTTTCTCTCCCTGTGGTCCAGCCATAGGAAGTTCTTCCACTTATGTGAAAGGCCAGCCACCCCTGCCCCTTTTGTACATCTATTTCCTCTTTCAGGAATATCCTCTCCTCCACCCTTTATTCTCAACCTGGTAAACTCTTGTTCGTCTTTCAAGACCCCAGCTCCAGGGTCACTTTCCTCCAAATGCCTATCCAGACCCTCCCAATCTAGGTTAGGAGCTTTCCTTGTGATTCTATAGTGTCCAATAAATCCTTGTGTTACTTTCCACCATATTTTGTCACTTGTTTTCCCTCTGGACTCTTTAAGTTGCTATATATTGTTTGTTTGAGATATTTACATACATTGAATGCTCAGATATTAACTCTATTATTCAATCATTTTTGGGGAAAGAATTTCAAGGCACAGAATACTGCCATCACTCTAGAAAGCTCCCTTATACCTCTTACCAACCAACCTTCACTCCCAGAAGCAGCTACTCATCTGTTTTCCATCAACCACAGGTTAATTTTGCTTATTCTAGAATGACATGGAATCAAATACTATGTACCTTTATGTGTCCAGGGTTTTTTCGCTCAACATACTGTTTTTGAGATGCATCCATACTGTTGCATGAATCTGTAATTGGTTCCCTTTTATTACTAAGGAATCTTGCTTAGATGAATTTATCACAATTATCCAGTCTTCTGTGGATGGATACCTGGCTTATTTCTAGTTTTTGGCTCTTATAAATAAAACTGCTATAAATAGTCTGTACAAGGCTTTTTGTGAATTACGTTTTCATTTTTCTTGGCTAAATACCTAGGAGTAGAATTCATCCTAGAATTGGTGCCTATTTAGCTTTTAAGAAACTGGAACAGTTTTTGAAGTGATTGTATGGGCTATAAGCTTCCTGGGTGCTGAGACAAAGTCTTGTTCAACTCGGTTTCCCTGGTGTCCGACCCAGTGCAGGGCACATACTAGGCACTCAGTGTTGATTGAAGAGTGAATGGACAAGAAGCTCAAAACAGTTTTCCTTCTGACACACCCTCTACTAACTGAAAAAATAAATAATGCTTTGTCCATCAGAGGGATGGAAACTTGACTGGCTAAATGTGGGCTTATTCCAAGCAGATGAAAAATGGGGAATAACTGCTCCCTTCTGACCCTGCCCTGGACCTACATGTGCAGGTGAAGCCAAGTATGTAGATAGACACGGGACCATAGAAGGGTCCTGATCACCAGCAGCTGCAAAACTTACCTCCTAAAGTTAAAACTCCCAGCATTCCCATTCAAAACCCTCCACAACCTACTCTTCCAACACATCCCCACCCCTTTGATTTATCTGCACAAACTCATAGTTCCACCAGACCCAACAGCTCTCTTTTCTTATGGCATCCAGCATTTCCTCCCCTTTGCAGTAGGGGTGAGCTCTACCTAAAATACCTCCACCCGAGGCCACCTCTTCCTGTTGACATTCTGGTCAGCCAGACTCAATTCCAGTTCTGTCTTCGCTCTGAAGCCTGTCCTGGCTACCACATCTAAAAGTGCTCTCTTTGGAAGATCTCTGAAGTGCTGTCCGCCTGTGGACAGTGTTCATTAGCCTCTTCTATAGTTGTCTGTGTCTGCATCTTCCTACTCCGTGAGGTAACAGGCCATCAGAGGGCAGTGTGCTCAGTGGCCCTTATTGGTCTGGAAGGCGCTGGGGCCATTGGTCACTAAGTCGCTGAGGCTACTTGCTCTTTGCTCTTGGTGGCTGATTCCACTAAAGAGAAGTTAAATTGTATGGTAATGCTATGGCTCCTTCTTAAAAAGAGTTGTTTACAGAAGAAAGAGATCTGTCTAAAAGGAGGAGGATGTAGTGCAAATGTGGGAATTTGTGTCACCTGGTAGATAATTAAAGGGAAATTCGTTTCTTAGGCTCCAGTGTTAGTCATAGGTCACAAGTCAGGAAGCACAAATATTAACATCTAGAGTAGCTCCACATGACATTTGTATGCATAAGACAATGTAAAATCATCTCCTGTAGGAAGAGATGGCTCCAAGGAGTAAAGTAATTAATCTTAGTATATATGTTCTCATTTGATTCCTGTTTTAATAAAGTCCTAATTTTGCCTCTGTTCTGCAAACTGCCTACTTCTCTAATGGTACAATTTCTAAAAGTATTTAAGTTTAATTTCCAGAAAGGTAATATAGTCATCTTTGCTCTGATTGCAAACATAAATATGAAAAGAATGCTGAGTGTGAAAATTTACATTGAACAAAACATTTTCTATATATTATGTTGTACTTTTAAAATTTTAATCATTTTTGAGTGACATAAATTCAAAGCTGCAGTTGGAAAAGATATTGCAGGGTTTGGTTTCTCAGCAAATGTTATTTCAAACAGATGAGAATTACAAAGTGTTTCTCGTTTTTAAGAAGAAAAAATTTTATGTTGCTCTGAAAACTGTAAATACCAATTTCTCAGAACAGAAAAAGGCATGTAAGTTCTTTGACATCTCATAATTTTGTAGTTGATCAAGAGAAAAAAACACTCATTTATATACCTTTAAAGAATTGGGTGCCTTTTTAAAAAAGTCTGGTAATAACATAATTATTAAGAAGTAGGTAGAACTAATTAGCTTGGGTGTGTTTGATCTAATTGCTTGCCTTCTTCTGGTTTAAAGAAAAACACTGGATCTGGTATGCTTAAGAGTTTTAACATCTGCTTTTCCCTCTACTGAACCAGTAAGAAGTAAATGCAGCATTAAAATTCCTAGGTTGATTTCCTGCATTATTCACCTGGCAGAGAAATGAATTCAGTTCTTCTTTCAGCAAAATGAGAGGCATAACTCTTTCAGTGTGGGTAGGGTCATGCAGAAGGCAGTTTCCAGTTTTATTGCCATGGTACTTAGCAGTCCCTGGTCTCTACAGCCTTAAGAGGAATTCAATGCCATGAAAATACTGCCCCGTCCTTGTAGCTGGAGACCTACATATTGTTTAATTCAGCGCAATCTTAAAAAGCTGTCCCTGCTTCTTAACAGGGACTCTGAGGAACATGGTAATTTGTTTATCATGGTGAGGAACATCTTAATTTGTTTTGATTTAAAATTTGAGCTTGACATACTCCCTGATTACCTGAATGTATGCACAATTTGAAACGTACAAAATTAAGCAGAGGAGTATAATAACCGCTCATGTACCATCACCCAGCTTCAAAAAATTAGGAAATTATGGCCAGTGGTGTTTTATCTAGATTCCTACCCACCAATCCCCCATGCCCAGCAACAACACACACCCTGTGCTATTTTGAAGCAAATTCTAAAAATCATCTGTAAACATTTACTGATACATAACATTTCAGTATGTATCTCTGAAGGATAAGGCTCTCTTTTTTAAACTATTATCACACCTAGGAAAAATTATCAAAACTTCCATAATATCAACATACAGTCAGGGTTCAAGTTTCCAATTGTTTTATAAATGTAGTGCATGTGTCCTTTTTCCAGCTTGTTTTTTGGACTCAGTATGCAAATAAAGACCACACATTGCAATTGGTTGCTGTGTATTTTCATGCATTTTTTAACATAAAAGTTTTAATTATGAAAATTTCAAACTTACAGAAAAGTATAGAAAATCTGTATCAGGCATGCATTTAACAGATGTTAACTTTATACCATATTTGCTTCAGACATCTCTTTGCCCTTTTTTTTTTTTTGAAAGAAATGTTAGATATGAAATCCCTTCCCCTTATCTTCTTCTTTTTTCCTATTCAGAGTTATCCAATATCCTGTAATTGGTGTATATCATTTCCACAGTATGTTTTTATGCCATAAACATATATATGTATCAATAAACATATATTTTTTGTTTTGTTTTAACAAAACAAAAATATGACATATTGTTTATCGTTTATGGATACATATAAATGTAGTGGAAAACAAAAAAAATGATATATTGTTTATGGATACATATATACGTAGTGATAGTATAAAAGAGCCTGCCCTCCTTCCCTTTCTCCCCTGCTCCATGTATATGTGTGTGTATATGTCTATTTGCAACTTATTTTTTTCACTCAACGTGCGTATTTGTACATGTAGCACGAATAGTTAATTTTAAACTGCTGTATGCTCTTCCATTATGTGAATAAACACCAGCATATTCATTAACTTACTAATGAGCAATTAGGATGTTTCCAATATTTTTTTATTACAAACGCTTCTCAGTAAACACCCTTTTATGCACATCTCCTTGTGCACCTGAGTGAGAGTTTATGTAGATTATGAACACCTAGAAGTAGTAGGGATGTCTTTGGTTTCGCTGGGTATTACTGATTTCTCTCTAAAATTGTATAGTATAACTCTCAGCAGCAACGTACGAGAGGTCGAGTTTCTCCAGATTCTCCCCAACACTTAGCATTGTTAGGCTTCTCAATATTTGCCGATATTATGGGTATGGAATGGGTAACCCCTTTCTTTCAATTTGTACTTCCCTAATTACCAGTGAGATTTAGTTCCTTTTTAATATTTATTAGCTTTTTAGGTTTCTTCCTCTCTGAAGTGCCTGTTTATAAAGGTTTTTTTCTAACAGCAGATATTAGAACTTCAGAAGTCTCCAATCTTAATTATACAGACACGTTCATTCTTTTTGAGTGGGCTCAATATATTTCGTACTTTGAGAAGTAGTTTTCCGAAAAATCATATTTATAGTTATATGTAGACATTTAAGATTAGAAAAGGACATTTGTGAGAGCTGAGCCCTTTTAAGATGGAGAAAAATCAACTGTATGAACAGAAGCTACTAAGAATAATGTCATTGACTGTTCTATCCTACTGAGACTTTGACCATCTGCCTTATTTTTTCATTTGCTCACTTTTTTTTACCTCCTATATTTTCCTCCGGAGTTCCTATACTTCTCTCAATAACTGATCAATGTTATTTTACACACACTCAACACATTCTAAAATCTATCAGCTTCATCTTCCTTCCTGGAAATTTCCCTTCCAGAATCCTCTGTCCTCTTACTCTAATATGCCCTTGTTGCTCTCCCGGCCAGCAGTGTAGCTGTCACCTGGGACATCTCTTCATATCTCTCCTGTGTTGGATCCTATTGTCCTCAATCCCAATCTTTCTCTTTTATGGCATATTCCTTTATTTGATGGAGCATATCTCTAAATCTTCCTAAGAAAAGGTCTAATAATGAAAGGATTTTTTTTTTCCAAATCAGTTGAAATGTTGTTTTCATTTCATTTATTTATTTTTGCTACTTTTATACTTGGTTTTTATAATACATCTGGGCTTAGAATTCTATACCAAAATTATTTTCCTGGGCTTCCCTGGTGGCACAGTGGTTGAGAATCTGCCTGCCAATGCAGGGGACACGGGTTCGAGCCCTGGTCTGGGAAGATCCCACATGCCGCGGAGCAACTAGGCCCGTGAGCCACAAGTACTGAGCCTGCGCGTCTGGAGCCTGTGCTCCGCAACAAGAGAGGCCGCGATAGTGAGAGGCCCGCTCACCGCGATGAAGAGCGGCCCCTGCTTGCCGCAACTAGAGAAAGCCCTTGCACAGAAACGAAGACCCAACACAGCCAAAAATAAGTAAATTAATTAATTAATAATAAAAACAAAAAACAAAAAAACAAAAACTAAATGAGTACTTATGTATAAAAAAAAAAAATTATTTTCCTTCAGAATTCTGAAGGATTTGATTCTTCCACTTCTCAGCGTTGCTGTTAAAAAGTCTGATGCCATTCTGATTCCTAGTTCTTTGTTTGTAACCTGTTTGTGCTTTAGGAAGCCTCTAGAATTATCACTTTATTAATTCTTGGATGAATTTTATAATATGCCTTAGTCTGGTCTTTTGTTAAAATCATTTTTACTGGTTATTCATTAGACTCTTTCAATCAAGAAATATATTTCCTTCGAATCTGTGATATTTTCTTCCTTAAAAAATTGCTTCTCTTCAGTTTTATCTTACTGGAACTGTTTCCAGTTATAAATTGGACCTCTTGGAGCCTCTGATTTTTCTGTTTTGTTTTTTCTGTTTATTTCCATTTCTTCATGTTTTTGTTCTACTTCCTGGGAGATGTTCTCATCCTTAACCTCCTACTTTTCCATTGATTTTTAAAAAAATTCAGCCAGCATATATTTAATTTCGAAGAGATTTTTCCTTGTTCTCTTATAGTTCCTATTTTATGGAATCTTGTTTGGTGGCCGAAATAGCTTTAAAATTTTTTTTGAAGATGTTAATTATGGTTTTTGGATGTTTTCTTCAGCTTCTTGTGTTCCTGAGTTGTGTTCCATTTTCAAGTTAGGTTTGTTTTAAGCTCTCCTTTTCATATTCCATAGTGTACCTACCATTGTGGATTGGTGTGAGGTTTGAATTGAATGCTTGACTCGAGGTCAAATAATGTTAGTGGCTTAAAGAGAGAAGCCCTATTATGCAGTTCTATCTTGACTACATTTTCAGCTTCATTCCTACTGAGAAGACAAGGATTAGAATAAATGAAATTGTAAGGTACTTTCTAAACATAAGAATTCCAAATTGGTGATTCCCACAACTCTAATTACAGTAGGTAGAATTTTTGAATAAGGTATTCACTAATTCATTCATTCATTTGACATTATATATTGACACCTACTATTGTTAGGAACTGAAATTTACTCAGATATTGTTGGACTAGATGTACATCTTTTAGTTCCTATTTCTTAAAAAATGTTACTTTTTAGTTTTAAGTAAACTCAGAAGACTAAAGTATAGGAATCCAAATTCTAAAAGAACATTATCAATTCACTGCTATGGACAAATGGACTCAGGGTATAAAATGAGATCTTTTCTGAATTATATTTCACTGAGGAGATGTTAGATTTTCCAGGCAAGAGCAAGGACCATACCTGAATCTGTATCATTTTTATGGGGAGCTATAAACTCAAATGAACCTCATCTATTTTCTGGAATAGGTTCATAGAAATTGTGTATCTTTCTTTTTTTTTTTTTTTTCCCTTGTGGGATTTTTTTTTTTTTTTAATTCAGACAGAAAGTCACAAAAATTATACTCATCCTCATCAGTTCACTCAGTCCCATGTAATTAATTTTTTTTTATCTTGATCTTTTGTTAGCACTTTTATGAGTTCATCAGTTTTTCATTAGAGTTCTGAAAATGCTTATTCATTCAGTTCAGCAGTACAGTCAGTTACCAGAAACCTATACTTGTCAGAGTCTTTTCCATGAATTTCTTGAAGATGAAACCCTTTTATAGGAACATATTTGCCAAAGCATCAGAGTACACCCAGAACTGTCTGTAAATGACAAAAGACTTAAAAATGACCACAGTTAAAGATTTGATGAAAGCTCATAATAATGCAGTTGACAAGAAAATTAGTTATTTCTGAGATATACATTTTAAAGTAATAACTAGGATTATTACTTATAACATTATTGTGTATCTTTCTAAATAGATATAATCCCCTACACAGCACTTGCCAATGACTTGTCATACAGTTGTATTAAAACTGATCTATACATATTTCACATCCAGAAGAGACATCTAATTTATTGCCACAGTATTCTGTTTATATCAGACATGTAGAAGCTATGCTATTGGAATAACAGAGAGCCCTTTATAATTTTATAGTCTAAGTATATGAAAGAGTATGGACTTTAAAAAAACTTACCATGGAACATGTACAAAAATAGAATCATTTAATGAATTAACGATTACCGACACAGCCAATCCTGTTTCATCGATGCCCTTTTCTCTTGTCCTCTCATGTTAGGTTATCTTAAAGCAAATCCAGGATATCCTATCATTTCATCCCAAAATATTCAATAGTTCAGTATCTTTCTCTAAAAGATATGGACTCTTCCTCTTTTTTTAAGCATCACCACAGTATCATTTTTTTTTTTTTTAATGTGGACCATTTTTAAAGTCTTTATTGAATTTGCTACAACATTGCTACTGTTTTATGTTTTGGTTTTTTTGGCCATGAGGCATGTGGAATCTTCGCTCCCCGACCAGGGATCAAACCCACACCCCCTGCAATGGAAGGCAAGGTCTTAACCACTGGACTGCCCGGGAAGTCCCCACGGTATCGTTATTACACCTTAAAAAATTTAACAGTTTTTACTTAAAATCATACTCTCAGTACTTGAATTTCTCTGATTGTCTCAATTTTTTTTCCCTTGGTTTGTTTGAACTGGGATCCAAATAATTTCATGTATTGCATTTGGTTTGTGTATCTCACAAGTCTTTTAATCTAAAGTTCCATTGCCTTTAAAAGAAATCTTACAACTTGTTGAAAAGACTGGGTTGCTTATTTGGTGAAAAGACATTTTTTTTTTCCTGAAAAAAATATAGTTTCTGAAAAATTTTCTACATTCTGGATTTTGCTGATTGCTTCCCTGTGGTGTCGCTTAACGTAGTCTTCTGTCTCTATATTTCCTGTAAACTGGTAGTTGGGAATAGACGTTTGATATTTGACTAGATGCAGGCTTTATTTTTTGACATGAAAAAATCTTCATAGATGGAGTTGTCTGTTTCCTATATTGTAGATGTTGTATATTTCCTCTTGCATCCCATCAGGAGGCTTGAGGTGTCCGTTTCTCTCTTTGTGATATTAAGATTGACCCGTGGGTTCGGATGTTGTCCATCCATTATAAAGTTCCCCATCAGCTCTTCTCCTAATGCTTTTAGCAGCCATTGATGATGATTGCCCGAGTCTGCTATAGATGTTATATACAGGGTTAAGAGTCTCTGAATTTGGAAAACCTCACCTATTTCCAGCTTCCCACCCCTGATTTATTCTGGCATCTTGGTCATTTATTGTCTCTTTCTTTCTTAGTCTATAATAGATTTATTATTCTCTAGTGCACTATTCCCCAAAGCATATTACATAGAACACAACACTGAAAAGTACACTATGAGAAAAAGCTCCCCGAGTTTGGGACCTGCCACATACAGTTTTTCCCTCTCAGAGATTAATAATACAGGTGAGCCTATTAAAGTTCTGAGGAATTTGTCAATAAAGAAACTTGATTAACCCGGAGTTTCATCAACTTACTTGATCACTGTGTTCTTTTATCATTAATACCTATTAGAATCCTGATTAGAGAAACACACTTTGAAATGCATCTCAAAGAAGAGGGGAAGGTGGAGGCACTTGCCCCATTCTCCTGTGGGACTTGCTGATGTTAAGGTCATGACGCAGTAACACGGGCACCCTTCTGGGTGAGAGAGTGTGAGAGCAAATCAAAGTTCACACAGAGACAATTGACATATCATAATGCGTCTTGTGTTAACATAATTGTAACCTCATTGTATTGATTGCTTCAATTGCTGTGTTTCCTATCGGTGTTACCTACATAACCAACATAGATTATTCCAAATATGTTAATTACTGGTAAGAAAATAAAGTCCAACTCTAACAGTCACAACTTAAAAAAATTATGAGCTTGCTTTCTTACATTACACATTTACACGTATACAACCCCAGAGTACACTTCGGTTATTTTATTTCAGGTGCAGGATTGGTATGTGAGGAGTAATGAAGGGAATCCTAACACTCATTGAGATCGTTGGCTTCAGATATCCAGATTGGTTTTTATGCCAGATGTTCACATGCTGTTTGTGGCTCACTATGGGAAATGCAGTTGAGCAAAAGCAGTGAGGGAGACCAACCTTCCTTAGCTCTGAGGACACCTTGAGTTTTGTACAATAAGTGTTTTCCATTAGAAGGAAAATGCTGTGCATTAATGCTCCTGAGAAAAAAGTAGTGATTGCCAGTAATGCCATCAGGAAACCATTTTGTAAATGTTTCACAGTATAAGCATGAATCGATCATTAAATGGGGGACTACAACTTATTTTGCAGACTTGGAATATGAACGACAATTTTTTTTGAGGTGGTGTTATTCTAGGAAAGTGTGAATTTTGATTATAGGAACTTGCACGAGGGATACGGTAGTACAGAGTATGAGTCGGAACACTTCATTAAAATAACCAAGAACAGAGCCAAGACCCAGAGACATGAAGCTCTGTTTTGTGAGTCTTCTTGGGGAGAATGGATTGGGATAAGACACGGAGAGGGCTGACACGCGTCATCAGTGATCCGAACATTGACTCAACGTGCTTTTGTAGCACTGGCCTGCTGTCTGCCTGGCCATTGGGTAATGTGGAGTTAAATTCAGGCCTGGACAGTTAATATTTATGATGGAAGTTATCCTGGTGCTTTTAAATTGAAACAAAGCTTTTCTTTAAAAATTATTAGGATTTAAAATGCTTTTCTATTCAGAAAATCCAGAAAAAGGCAAAGACTACATGAATTAAATATTTTAAAACAATAGACAACCGCTTTCTTTATGACAAACTACTGTTAGGTTTGCTGTTCATAGAAGGGACGATCAAGTGTAGATTTTGACCGTGGACCTTATCTTCCACTCATTAGGTATCTTTCCAAATCCTGTGCTCTGAGGGCTGTGTGGGCTCAACTCAAATACGTGTTGTAGGGAAAGACTGAAAGTAGAAGGGTGGGGCATATGTCCGGAAATTACCCTAAAAACATTATTTTAAATGCAACTTAAGGTAATAAATTTGTATTCCTTGAGCAGAAAGCAGTTGAAAAATGCATTCATTTGTTGCACTTCTAGAATAGTATTTGGTGCATTACTGAGCCAAAACACAGGTGTAAACATTCTCCTACAGTATAAGAAGTTTAAGAGGCCTGAATGATGATTTCAGTTCAATCCTTCATGAACTGAAGCCCAGAGAGCGGAAGTGACTCGCCCAAGGTTACATTTACCTTGTGGTTTAAAAGATTTCATTCACTTCTCAGCTTGGGAGGCACTTCATTCATTTTCAGTGTGACACATGGTTGCATTTTACACCTTGACTTTACAGTCTAGTCTTGCAAATAACCAATTATCCAGTTGGCTCAAAAGAATAATAATGATGGTGAGCTGATGCAGGGAAGGCCAATTTTTCTTCCCGCTCGTGTCAGCTTTTCAGGTGCCGATACCTACGGTTGTATGTCACCCAGATCCCACATTCTCTTCCTTCATAGTTTGAAATTCCAATAGCAGGTGAGCAAAGTGTGAAAATGATAAATGCAAATGTCAACAAATGCATTTTTAGCCCTTCAAGGCTGCAATGAAGGGCTAAAAATAGGGGGATTTGGGGAACTGTCTCTGGGTATCAGCACATCATACAGCCCATGGCCTGGGTGTTTTCCGCCCCCTGCCCATAAGACAAAGGGGATAGTACCAGCCAAAATGTGTATACTTAATCATTTTTAGAAACTTCATGAGAAGACTGACTTAGACCCTACAGTGAGACTGAGGAAATTTCTTGTGAAGGAAGAAGTTTTAGGCTGTGAAGAAAAGTTCAGCTAAATAGGAAAAAAAATCCTTGCACCAAGATTCTACTTCTCCACTTGGTTTAGCTAGGCTTTGATGTGATTTAGCCTATTTGTCCTTATTTTAAGGTTAATAATGCTCACTCTGTTGAGTTTCCAGAGGTATGGGAAGGAGCAAATTATTTCTTTTATGTCAACTAAGAGGGACAGTTGTGTTGAGACAGTAGATCAAAAGGTTCTTTGTAGTTTGAAGTTTTGCTTCATCATAAGAGCATTTGGTTTTTTATCTGACCAAATTATGATTGTGTTAATATTTCTTTGCTTATTAAAAAATGAGGTATTCTATTTTTTTGAATTTTTGAATTTTATTTTATTTTTTTATACAGCAGGTTCTTATTAGTTATCCATTTTATACATATTAGTGTATATATATCAATCCCAATCGCCCAATTCATCACACCCCCCCCCACCCCCCCACCACTTTCCCCCCTTGGTGTCCATATGTTTGTTCGCTACATCTGTGTCTCAATTTCTGCCCTGCAAACCGGTTCATCTGTACCATTTTTCTAGGATCCACATATATGCGTTAATATACGATATTTGTTTTTCTCTTTCTGACTTACTTCACTCTGTATGACAGTCTCTAGATCCATCCACGTCTCAACAGATGACCCAATTTCGTTCCTTTTTATGGCTGAGTAATATTCCATTGTATGTATGTACCATATCTTCTTTATCCATTCGTCCGTCGATGGGCATTTAGTTGCTTCCATGACATTGCTATTGTAAATAGTGCTGCAATGAACATTGGGGTGCATGTGTCTTTTTGAATTATGGTTTTCTCTGGATATATACCCAGTAGTGGGATTGCTGGGTCATATGGTAATTCTATTTTTAGTTTTTTAAGGAACCTCCATACTGTTCTCCATAGTGGCTGTATCAATTTACATTCCCACCAACAGTACAAGAGGGTTCTTTTCTCCACAAAAAAAGAGGTATTCTATTTTTATTTCCAGTAATTTATAGGCATTTTGATCACAAATAAAATTGGATGATTAATTCTACTCCCCAAGAATTCTGCTTTCTGAATCAACGAGGGTTTATTTTAACAAATGTTTTTTCAGTTTAGGGTTCTATATGACGATCCTACTCTCTAGGGCAGAGCGTGTGGAAAAAGGTGGCTGACCTTGAGAAATATACAATTGCTGTGCTGGAGTTCTTTCAGGGTTGAAATGGAGGAATAAAATCAGAAATCACAGGACGGTTTCTAATTTCAAAGACAGACTGTCTGACCTTGCCTAAGTAGTTCAGGTAGAAACCAAGAAGGAACGTGGAGAAGGAAATTGAGTTCCCCTCCAGGTGACACAAAAGCTCAACATGAATACATATGGGATTACAACGTGGGCCATTCATTCACTTTAGGGTCCAGGAGATGTTTTTCTCCTGGATTTTTATTCTTATTTGAAAAAGTTCTGATTAAATCTCTCTCTCTATCCACCTTATACTCACACACAAATGAAAAATCTCCCCCCATGTTTACTCTTGGTTCTCTATCTTCCTGAACTGGAGCCTACAATTTAAGATAAAAGAATTCTTTCTGAAATGTATTTGGTTCTTTGGCTCTTTTTGAACAAGTCTTTTCTTGAAACCATGAAGGGGACTTCCCAGATGCCTAGAATCACCAGTATTTTGGATTCTTTGCTGCATGTTTCATACCCCAGAGGAAGGAAACTTACATGGATTAAGGACTTCCCTTCTGCCCGCTTTGTCACATTTGTCAGCAATCACCTCCCAACTGCCTCTTTCAATGGATGATTGTTCATTCTCCCTGTAGTGCCTCTTACACCCTGGCTGGACCTTCTGTGGGCTAGGAGGCAGCGCTGTGGCTGGTGGCTTAGGTGAACTGTTCTCCAGTCTGTCAGCCTCTGCTAGATGGAAGTTCTGAGGTGTGTTTTTGTTTTTTAGGTTGTATAATATTAAACATCAGTAGTTTAACTGGGAACGTTTATTTTTAGAGGTGAAATGGTTTTATTTCCATGGCTAGGAAAAGGAGTTAAAAGTGTGAAAATGTGTGGTGACCACAGACAGGCGAAGGACAGAGAACATTCTAGGTTGATCTGTATTGCCCTGATAGTGAAATCATTGCCTGGGTTTTTTTGTGTTTACCTGATTGAATGAGGGAGGTTCCTAATTTTATAGTAATTACTGTGTCGGTTTGGAGGAGCTCAGAATGTCTTTTTCTTTCTTTTTTTGGTAAGGGACTGTTCAAAATTTGGTACTTAGGGAGGTTAAGCATTACACATCCAGGGTGTCTTAATTCTGCAAAGATGGTCAAGTCATTTCCAGCACAACGAGAAATGGGGACCATGAGAATCTTGAGCAGATGAGCAAGTGGGAATGATCTTCTGAGTTCAAATCTGGATTACTTCCTAGCTGCACGATGGGCAAGAATTTAGCGTGAGCTTCAGTTTCCCAATCTGTAAATTGTGCGTTACAACATTTTGAGGCTTAAGGAGATGATGACTGTCAAAGGCCTGGAACAGCTGCTGTGCTCAGAGAAGGCACCATACACATGGTGGATCCAGAGGCATTTTCAGTAGTGAGTGAGAGCCCAGTATTTGAGGTACGGGATTAGGATCAACAGAATCGTCACCCCAATGTAAATGGATTTTTTCTTTGTGCCCCATTGATACCTAGAGTGAGGGGTGGCCTAAACCTTTGAGCAGAGCTGTGGAGTGCAGCCTCACCTCCTTTCCCCAACCCCTCCCTTCCCCTTCCCCCTTCCCTCTCCTCCCCTCCCTTCCATTTTCGCCCCTCCCCATCTCTCTCCTCCCCTCCCTTCCATTTTCGCCCCTCCCTTCTCCTCCCCACCTCTCTCCTCCCCTCCTCTCCCCCCAGGGTCCTCCTGGGCTGGCTTTGGAGACACAGGTCAGCTCCTCCAGGTGACCTGTGTCTACTTCCTGCGGCCCTGGCTGCCCCTCTCCCACTGGCTCTGCCTCCTATTGGAAGACGTGATGAAAGGGGGTGTAGCAAAGGAAGCGCATCCCTGAAGGTGGAGCCTTGTCAGGACATTTTGCTCTTCATTCCAGCCAGGCCTTGCTTCCTGTCTCCGCTAATAACCAAAGATCCTTGTCAGGAGCGTAAAAATGACAAGCATTTTTGTCACCACAGTGCTGGCAGTTATGTGTATCCATCTAAATAATAGAGGCTTTGAATAAAATGTGGCAAGGATTAGAATGACCTCTTGTTAATGACTGAAAAAAGAACAGGTGGGCCTCAGGGCTCTGCATCTTCCCCACCTGGGTTTCCATGTAGACTGCTTTTTGCTCCAACTGAAGCTGGTTATTTGTAATTTTCCCACATAGCCAGGCTTCCGGGAGGGTGGTCAGTGGAGCAATGCAGAGAATATGGTTTGCAGCAACAGCCTTGCTTTTTTTTCAAATCAAAACCCCCCTTTGCCTTTCCTTTAAACCATGTATTAGAGGGTTTTATCAGAAAAGGGAAAATAGGCTGTGCCCTGCTGTTGCTAGGTAACCAGAAAAATAACAAACCCAGTCAGAGTTGTTACCAGGACGATTTTCCCCAGGAACCTGGCTCCTTTTGCTAAGTGATTTGTGTGGTGTTAACAGATTTGCATAATGGTGAGGCTGGAGGGTCTCCATCCTTCATCTCCTTTCTCCCCTCCCCTCCCCCCATATCAGGAAAGTCCCAGGTACGTTATTTGAGTCTTCCCGATCAGTTCTGGACTTTGAGTTACTCTGAGGGAAGATGCTGTACAGATGCAAATATGGCTTATTGCACGTAGCCGGAGTAGATAACTGTATTTCTAAGAGGTTGAACCCATCTTTTAAAATAACTGGGCACCCCCTTCTCAGCAGGTGCAGTGTTTGAACAGCCCACAAATGGTAACAAGTTTTTGGTTGACGGTTTTGCTGGGAGTATTTTGTAAAGGTTATTTTTAGCCACAGGAGATGTTTGTACACCCAACCAACCATTTTAGTGATTTTGATTAAATCATTAGATATCCATTTCATTCCTTTCTCACCGGACTCCGTCATCTCTCCGTGGCTAGCTCTATGGCCACAGCATTTCCCAATCTTCGAGGGCTCTGAACTCTGATTCATGGTTTCACCTGACTTGTAGGTCTCAAGCTGACTCTCCTGTGACCTGTGCTGTCTGTTGCAGATTTGGACCTTTCTCAGACTGCATACCCGCCTCCCCTGGACTCAAATCCGCATGGCCCTCAGCTGCAAACGTTCATAGCAGAAGCAAAGCTAAATCTACAGAGAGTAACCAGACAAGATGGGGAAACTGGAGATGGAGCAGAAGAAACTATTGTTTACCTCTAATTGTGTTGTTATTTTTCCAAATGAAACAAAATACTGGCATTTTGGGGAGAATTTTTTTTTCCTTTCCTGACGTGTGTGTGACTGTGTCCAAATTGCTTTAGGAGTAATGTTTACTATTTCGTGCAAGTTTATTTTGGGGCATGAGTCTAATAATTAAATTATTGAAAACAACTCTGTTTGTATCATCATTAACTTATCACACCTAATTCCAGACTTCTGGAGGAGAAATTAACTTAGAGAAGCAGAAATATGTTCAAAATTGTTATGACCCTAGAGTAAAATTCCATATTGTATTTTCTACGGGATCATTTGTTTTTTGAAATGCCTTTTAAGATCTAGGTGAAGCACTTTGGATGGAAAGAGTATATAATTGGCAGATTTTCACAATCACAGCAGCTGATTAGGAGGAGTGACCTCAGAGCCCTCAAAGGCGAGGAGGATGTGGGAAAGGACTTTTCTTTTCTTGGCTAGTCTTTGGGACATCAAAGGGGTCACTCCTGGTGGTGAACAGTCACCAAGCAACCGAGGTACCCTATTTGGACCCCTGTCCTTACCGGGTGGCCACTCTGCTGTGGACACAATCTGGACTCTTGGGACCTGGGCCAGAGACTGTTCAGATGCATCTTCGTGGTCCTAATGCTTGTGGGCTTTGAAGTCATAGTTCAGCAGCATCTTTCACACAGCCCAGAGGCAGGGCCCCAGCAAGTCGGTTCGAGGTAAACTTTAGTAGTGACACTTTGCTACTGAAGTAAGACTTTAGTAGCCCTTGCTTCTCTCAGCTGGCCCTGCCTCCTTCTGGTCCCGGGAGCACCAAAGACCACTACTCACTGGAAGGATCGCTGCCCAGCAGTTACTGAAGGACAAAAACTGCTCTCTCGGGGAAGCTTGCTGCCTGAATGTGCTTTTCCACAAAGGAAAACCGGCACGTCTTGCTTTCAGGGTAATATGGGTCTCTGTGTGAGAAAATAAACCAGGAAATGTTTTCAGTTTGTTCTTCAGAAGTATTTGTGTATGTTTTGGTCAGTGTCAATAAATATCTTTTACCTCGCTATTTTACTTTGAAATTTTAAAACTGTTTAGAACCATAGTAAAATACACATTTCACACTCAAACACAATCTCCCTTTATTAAAAATGAAAATAAAGGAGGAATACTAAATTCACCCAGGCTTGCAACACTTACCAGGAGGGAGCTGTGATAGGAAGAGAAAAAATTTTACCCCGATTCCGTTATGTTTTTTTCCCACTTAAGTTACCAGGGGAATAACTAACCTATATTTTCACTTGGGCAAGTCTAATCTGAGTTTAAAAAAAAACCTTTTGGGGGACACTCTTTTTTCTGACTCTTGCTGCTTCTGGCCATTTTGGTCACAATCATATTAACAGATTCAGAGACTAATTTTCCCAGAATGGATAATAGCTTATTAAAATTTTAATCAGTCTCTTCATCTCCAAGATGAACTCCTAAATTATAAGGTGCATCTTCTATTCCTAAAGACATCTACCGAGAAAGATCTATCTTCCCTCTCTCTCCAATAATGTCTATTCCAGAATTCTCTATCCTTCAAATAAAAAGCATATAGATATTTCAGTATAAATCCTTGCTCTGATAACTATAAATATCTTTCCTTTTTTCCTGACAGAGGCTATGGAAATAACCATACGTGAAAACAGGTAAAGATGTTCAAAATCTCCATGGAGTTCTTTAAAAATACATGTGCTCGGTTGATTTTCAAGCCCTGCAAACTCTGGGGCTTTGTGTAGCCACCCAGGGGAAGCTTCAGCATTATTTGATATATCTCTATTCATAGGTTCCTCTTGGTAATTTTTAAATTTAATATTATGACCTCTCAACTGAATCTTAAGTCTCAACACTTTCTTGCTAAGTTCTTCCTTTTCACTTTGTCCTCGCCATATAATGAGCTCAGATCTCGTGGAATTCACTCTGTGGCTCTAACAGAAATTCACTCATCTTAGGAGAAAACCACCCTGTTTCTCAGCATCATAAATAAGTTTCCCTCAAAGGATATTTCCCACCAACTGAAGATCTTAAGGAAACCTTCATCCCTTTAGAGATTTGTTGCAGAAAGGAAAACAACGTTTTTGCCCTGTTCCTTCCCGGTTTCATAAATTCATGTGCATCTCATTTGTAGTCCAAGTTTCTCTGCACTTCATCAGGGCTGCATAATTGCCGGAGTCCTTCCTGCGACACTTCCAGCCCATTCACAAATGGAGCCCTGCTCATTCAGAAAAGGCGAAAAATAATCGCTGCAGAGGTGGTGGTGGTGATGTTGAGCGTAAGGCGTATATAAAATGAAGAAGGTGAGCAAGATGGAATCGTGGGATGAGCGAAAAGTGAAAAGGAGTATGTTTTCCTTCTTATGACCTAGGACACACCATTCAAACTCAGGATCAAACTGAGGTTATTAAGGTTCAACCATCTCTGTCTTTCTCAATGAGAGAGGCATAGCAGTAGAGTATCTATTCTGGAGCCAGACCTTCCACTTCCTGGCTGTGTCCTTGGCCTGTCACTTACCTCTCTAGGTCTTAAGTTTCCTCATCTATAAAGCAGGGATGATTACCTTACAGAACTGTGAGAATTAAATGGTTATGCAATGTGCTTAGAACAGTACCTGGGGCATAGTAATCACTCAACATATGCTAGCTATTATTATCCTGTCATAAGCTCTTTTAATAATTGGTCAGCCTGGTCCCAGTCCTTAGGCAGATTGCACCTGCACAGCCAGAAACAGTGAATAGAGGGGTCAGGTGCCTGGAGATGACTAGCTGTAAGAGTGGACTAAGGCTTCATAAGGTTAGCTTTCAACTCATTTGCATCTCTAAACCTCCATTCCACTCATTCAATAAACATTTATTGACCCTCTGCTAAAGGCCAAACAATCTGTTAGGAAGCATGTAAAGATGAACATGCCTGCAAATTGTTGGAAAAGACAAACACATGAACAGATAACTGAGAAATACAGATCACCATGGGAGCTCAGAGAAAGGGCATGTTGGGGCCAGTAATATGTGGAATGAAGGGAGTTGTCCTAAAGTAGAAGATGCCTGAGGCTTGAAATATAAGTAGAGTCAGAGGGTGTGGAAGAGACATTCCAAGTAAGGAGGGAAAACCCAAGCAAAAGTCCAGAGACACAAAAGAAAAGACCACTGGAGTACACATTTGGAGGTACTGCAGAATGTGTTCCTCCCCTCTGGATCAAGGTGTCCAGGGAGAAAATCCATCTACCTCGGACTCTTCCAAGCACTCTGGTACAAGTGGTGGGAAAACATGGAAGTGTCTCTCTCAACTCGGTAACTGATCAAGTTCCATAGAGAGCTGGATTATGGAGGACCGCTGAATCCCTGGGGAAGCATTAGTCAAATCCATTTCACCTGCCTTCACTAATCAAGGTCATCTACAAAAGACTTGCCTGTCCTCCAGGTGGCACGGAGCCTAAACAAGATGTTTGCCCCAGTTGTTTTCCGCGAATTGGAGTCAGCTGTGTCTAGTTGGAGCTGAGCTGGTTAAGACTGGATAGGACCAGGACCCTCCAACTGGGCATGCGTGAGTGTCCGCTCCGTGACCTTTTGGCGTCAGGGGGCTGAAAACTCCACCCTCAGAGCGTGCAAAGCGCCTCCGTTTTAGAACGTGCAGAGAGCACTGGAGCTTAGTTACACCTGAGCAGAGCCATGATTACCGCAGATTATTCCAATCCTTTCCCCACGCTCCCCACGCCTTTGCCGGCCCTGCCTCTTTATTTGTTATCCCATAAATATCCCACCCCCTAAGCCCTTTGCTCTTCTGGGAGGTGGATTTGAGATGCGTTCTTTCGGCTTCTCCCTTGGCTGCCTTGCGAATAAGCCCTCTCTTTGCCGCAAACCTTGGCGTCTCAGCATTTTGGCTTGCTGAGCGCTGGGCAAAATGATGACACCGTGTCCCCTCACCCTTCCACATCCACCTCCACCTCCACCATAAAGCAACTGGGTTCTGGTCAAATGGCCAGTTGGGTATCTACCTACAGATCCTAAGCCACAAGGAACCAAAAGTAAAGGGGCTCCTGGGGGCTACCTGAAGATGCTTATTAGAAGAGAGGAAACAGTTTTAAGTGGAGGAATGAAGTGGGGATGGGGAGGGAGAAAGTCTCACTTTGCTCTTCTGCTTTATTTTCTTATCTCCGTTTCAGTAAAGTTTTCTTCCTAAGGTTTTATCTTTTCTTTGGAACATACTCCTGTTTTCTCCTTTTACCTGACTCTGTGGGATTTCTACATATTAGCTGAGACAGCCACCTCTCCAGATCTTGCAGGATTGCTCTTGTTGTAGGAGATGAACCTTATTGTTCAAACCTGCCCTAGCTTTTGGTTGTCTCCCAAACCTTTGTGATCGCCCAAGCAGCCTATTTTATTTTTCGTGGCTCCCAGTGTTTGAGGTGTGCCAAGACCTATCAGTGTCCTAAAGGTGGGCGGGGGGACTGCAGTCAGCACCTAGGTTTAGGCTGTTTACGAAGCTAGACCCTCAGGCAGCAGCTTTAAAATATGTAAATACAGTAAAATATATACAGTGCTATGGGAACGCAAGCAAAAGCCCTGCTGGCCACGAGAGCCGGGCGATCTGGAGGTGTCCTCTGGACGACAGTTGCAAAAACTAGGGCGCCAGAAGAGTGTATCAACTCCTTTCTGGGGGATACCGGTGAGCAGGAGCCAGGCAGGGGGAGGGCGCAAAGATGGCGGAATCCCTGCCTCTGTTCCCCTGGGGTGCAGCTGCAAAAACCTGGGGCACCCCTGTGGGAGATGCTAGTGCAGGGAGAGGGGAGTCGGCTTTAGGGAGGCGCCAGCCGGAGGGGAGGCAGCACCTGCAGAGGGGAAAACAACTGGACTCCACTGGCTTTAGGGAGTGCCAGTGTCTCCATCCCCATTACGGAAAAGTACGGGGCTCCGCCCTGTAGGCCGAGGCTTTAAGATCAGCACGTGAATCTCTTTCACATAAAGTCTGCGTGCTTTTCAAAGGGCTGCTTCTGCACCGGGCCCTGGAGAGAGTGAGGCTGAAGCCCTTTAAAAGCTGGTCCTCAGGTCCCTACAGCCCTTTGGGTCTTGGGGTTGTGAGCCCCATTGGTTTTCAAGCCAGATGTTTGGGGGACTTGTCTCAAGTGCTGATATCAAAAATTGGGGTGCCTGATGTGAGGGATAAACCCTTTGTTCCCTGGGGAGAAGTTTGTGAGTTCCATCCAGATGGTGGGTTGTCACGCTGGGGGTTTAGGGTGAGACCACATCTCAACCTTTCCTACTCGCCTCCGTGTGGGCCTTTTCTTGTTTTCTGATGTGGTGGAGCTGTTTTGCTAGTCTTTAGGTCTTTTTCAGAGGAAGTTGTTCCATATGCTCCTATAGATTCGGTGTGTCCAGGGGAGGAGGTGACTACACGGGATCTTCCTATATCACTATCTTGACCACCACCTGCCTTTTTTTTATCAGCTCAAATGCCACCCCTCACCCTATCTTCATCTACCACTTAGGGCTTTGTGGAAAAGAAAAAAGAGTAGAGAGGACACATGGAAGAAAGATTCCACAGTGATCTTGTGATTACCACCAAGAGTCCACCATGTTCTTTCCCGACAGCCTCTCAGGCACAGAGCTCCCTCTACTAAGCGTGACAGAGGCAATGAAAAGGTACGGAAAAATCAGACTTGGGCTCTGCTTACTGCAATTCCCTAGGACCACAGGGTCACACAACGCCACTTACATTGTCTGGATTTGCTCGTGGAATCCAGCGTGAATGGAATCTCTTGGAGTTGCAAAATCCTGCAACCTTGCTTCTGAGCTAAGTTCCTTTATCGATGAAAGGGGATAATAATAGCCATGCCTTGCAGGGCTGTTGTGAAAACTAAATGAGTTAAGCCTAGCACAGTAAATGCCACACAGTAACCACTCTAAAAACGATAGCAGGGATTACATGCTGGTGATAGGGGTGGGAGGAAGGCGAGCTTGAGCTTGCTCAAGAGCTAAATTAGCTGGGGCATCACTGCTTCAGGTTTTCACAGCCCATCTTCCTTTGCCCTGGGAGATGTCCATGATCTAACAAAGCCTGCCATGATGCTGCACTCTAAGAGCTTCATGAGACTTACTCAGTTGAGGGGATGAGCGGATGAACAGGAGCCTTTAGAAATCTGAGATCAAAGAGGCGACAGAACTAGAACCCTGATCCTGTTTCCATTCCATTTCTTTGCCTCTGGCTTGTGAGTTCAAAGCCGTTCCTTTAAGTTGGTGATTGAATATTGTTTTGGGTGAAGTAACTTGAAGGGGGACCATGGTTCAGTAGTTTTGTAGAAGCTTCATGGCTGAGAAACTTCAATATGCCCTTAATCGAATCCTAGTAGTCTGCCTACCAATAAAACTCTCTGGAGAGAGGAAAGTAAGAAGTTTTGGTTACAGCAGCCAAAAAGCTCATAGAGACAATTGTCTGCGGACGAAGAACGAACTTGGTGAGAAACAAGGATTATACTTTCTTTGCTAATTTCACTAGATACCATAGTTACATTAGAGAAGTGGCCCTTATTCCTGCACGAGCCCCCAACCCTCCCTTCCCCAATGACTCCTCTTTCATTCAGTTTGGAGATACACCGTCCCCAGGGCCAATGTCCCCAGGCTCCACAGAGTTCCAGCCACTGGGGAAGGTTCAGGAAGTTCCCCTTCTTGTTCAGAGGCTCAACTGGGTGTCCCAATGTATATCATAGAAGGGATCTGATTTGTTTACTAAAATGAGTCTTGACTTACCCAAGAGTTTGTCTAAATTCTTCTCTTCTCCCTCCTCAGTGGGTTTTGGGTTGTTTCCCTTTCACTGCTTCCTTCTTTGAATAGGCAAAGGAGCTGGAACTCTGATGAGTGGTTTACCTCTTGTTAGCAACCCAAGTAAAACATTTAATGCCGGAGCTGGTATGGACTGAACCGCTACTTGGGGGTAAACGCCTGGCTTCACTTGTCCACGCTCTCTTTACCACCACACCCCACAACACCACATGTAAGGTCTGAGCAGGTTTTCTGGGGAGTTGTCAGTGTTTCTTTTTACTATTGCTAACGTAACAGCTTCAAATGTAAACGCAAATACAGCCAGCGTCAAGGAGAGCATCTGTAGAGGCCATGGAGCTAAAAGAGACTCTAAGAAATGTGCTTGATGTTTCCCTTGGCAGCATACATGGCCCCCTTGGAAAGGCTCAGTTGAACCTCTCTGCTGCTGGCAAGCTCTAATTTGGGGAAGAAGTTGGCAGGTGCCCGCAAAGAACATAGGCTTTTAATTAAGGTCTGTAGGGCCAGAAGCTCAGGAAGGCCCCCCTCTTGATGAATTTCTTTTTAACACTTGCATTTCTTCAAACTGCCCTACAAACAATAATTGTTTGCTCCATCAAGGTAACTGTGGTCATTAATCTTCTGTAGCACAGGAATTTCTTGTAACATAAAGGCAGTAATGGGATTTTTTTTTTTTTTTTTGCAATACCTTGAAAAATTAGTGTTAACTTGTGTTCCCGGTTTGAGGCAGTTGATTTTACTAAGGTGATGCTGAATATGATCTCATAACTCGGTCTTTCCACGCAAACACCCTCCGTGCAAAGTTCTCATTATATCTGACACTAGAATTAATGTAAACATGTTTCGGTCATGGCCGTCTTTTGAGTCACTCACTTAGGGGAAGATTTCTGCATGCAGGGACTGAGCCTGCTAAGCATCGTTGCTATGGAGACTGTGAGAGTTGGATTAATTAAGGCCTGAACAGATGTTGTGAAGTGTGCAGAATGCACTGTTTTTTCTGCTAGTAATTAAAGAGGGTACGTGTGTACGTGAGAGAGGAGAAAAAATACAGACAATCGGAGACAAGGCAGTCAGACAGATAGATGTGCTTGGCACTGGATACGTAACATCTCCTCTGGTAAAACTAACCACTGATCGCTCTGCTGGCACTACTCTATTTTCTCCTCCACCCATGCCAGACAGAATAATTGCTTGAAATGGACAAGTGGTCCATTCATGCTTCCTTTCTTTGGTCTGATTTATAAGAGGTATAGGAATATACAAAAACATGTTCTTGGATCAGTGGGTTCAAGCAACCCATCTTTCTGAACACTCAAAAATCAAACTGGACCGTGTAAATGGTAAACTACCTGGCAGGGAGGCCAAGTGTGTGGATTGGAGCTATATTAATTGTCCAACCTGCCGGGCGTAGTGTCATCAGTGACTTGGCAGCCAGGAAAAGAGATTGGCTGCCCAATGCCATGGAGAAATTGTCACGGGAATGCCTTCTAGATTAGAAAGTAAATGAAACATCAATCTAGTTCAGGTTTGATTTGGAGGATATTTGATTGTTTCAGTTGGAACTAAATGTTGATTTTTAAAGCTTTGCATTTCTATTTTCACTTGAATGATATTGTTAGGTTGAGGTCCAAGTTCAGCAAATTAGGTTCCATCTGAATCCTGCTTAGTGGCCCCAAAGATGAGTAGTGTCCCCACGTTGCATCCTCCTGGTCAGCAGGAAGGACTTAATGGGCTGAAATCATCCTAAGATTTTTCTGCTGGACTGACAGCAGTTTGACTAGAACTGGTGTCTTTTGAAGCGTGATCAGTTTTTTCTTTGTCTCCAAGCTGTGGGGGCAGTGTTGTCTGAAAATGGGAATCAGAGCATCACACGCAGAGGTGCTTGTTTCCTGGGGGATAGTGTCCTAGCGTCTTAGTGGCCAAACTCAGCTTCTTCCCATTCCTAGACTGTGGAGCTGAGTCAGAATGGGATGATGTAATAGGGCATTGCAGGGCAGGGGTGGGAAGAAAGGGAGGCAAGGGAAGAGAGGGAGAAAAGAGAGAGAGAGAATGACAAAGCTGTCTCATCCAATGTGACGTAGGTGTCTGATCATATACGTATGCCTCTAAAGAGTCAGACATCCCGTGCCCCAACCCCTGATGTACCCTTTACCCAGTTTGGCTGTGCCACTGATAACAGCTTGGTTCTGTCTATGAATGGGGCCGTTTCTTTTCTTTTTTGACGAGGTGAAGGCTACAGGTGGCCCTCAATCTGAGCGAAGGTCAGACACCTTACGGCTGTGTGCCGTTGAGAGCTCCAGAGATAGGGAAAGAGGGACAAATTGGATCAGTGTGAATTTATCACCATCTGGGGAGAAAATGCAAGTGCACATCTTCCTTTCTGTATTGTCCTCTCCAGACGTGACCTGTAGTTCATTCACCCTTAAACTTGATTGTTGAATCTGTTTGTATTTTCCACTTTTCCTCTTATTTGAGGATTATCTCCATTTATCTCATGGGAGAAAGCACTACTGAGGCTACAGAAATAGAAAGGATTAGGATTTGCCTTTTGAATCAATTGTGGTCTGTTTCTGTCTCTGGTCATTAATGAGAAAAATGACATTTAAAAATATAATTGTCTTTTTCTTCTCCCCAACACATATAAAGGGAAAAAATATATTCTGGGTAATTTGTTTACTGAAAAAGAAATAGAGATGGGAGAAAAACCACAACAGTCATTTGACGCCTTTGGAGGGACATCTGTTAGGTGCTTTAGTACAAGAGCAACAATGCAAACCTTGAAACAAATAAAAAATAGAGCCAGTATTGGGAGTTAGGGGAAAATCTGCTTTCCCCCTAACTCATCAAGTTTTGAGAAAGTGTTTTATTCTTGTTACCTGTTAATATGTATTCTTTCCGTGTGTGTGTATATCGTGGTCACTTCAATATACCTGCTGCCCCAGCAACAAACTTTACTCTTTGCCTTCTATTGTGTCCTGCCCTATGTTAGTGTGAGGCCAAAAGAACCCAACTGCCACCATGCTGCGGACACAGTCCACGACCCCGGCAAGCCAGGAGGACGAGAAGCATACAGAGCTGCTTGGATTTCTTCCTAAGCCAGTGGCCAGGGGTCCAGGATTTAGGTCCTCTCTGTCATCCATCCACCAACTATTCATCTAACAAAGTCAATGAGCATCTGCTGTGCCCAGGACTCTGCCTGACATGGGGTCACCACCAGATGTCTGTTCTAAGATATCTGCCCACCAGCAGGGCACCCTTTATGGAGCCAGATGAGACCTCTATCTACAGCAAGAGAACAATATAGTTCAAGCAGCATCACAGAGCGGTGGATCCCAGCAACGAAATGAGCAACCCAAGCACACGGTTTTAGGAGTCAAGTGAGGAGAGACTTTGTGGGCTGGTGAGTATTTTGGTTGGTTTTTTTCCGATGTGAGGGTTTTGAAACTCTCGATTTAGTCTCATCTCACCCAGAGCATACCACAGCTCGGGAGGTGTTTGGAAATGAGTGGAAGGTTTTCCGGTTGTCACCATAACTGGGAAGAATTATTAGCTTTTAGCGAAGGGGAGGAGCAGGGACACTCAGATGCTGCAGTGGGTGGGACCGTCCTGTAAGGACAGTTGTCACCTCCGAAAGCCCACCAAGAAGCACCGATCGAATGGCCAGCTTTTTAGAATATTTTTTTATTCACAATGTGAATTCAGAGGTGGGGAAGTGTTTAGAAATCTTTCATACAGGCTGAGAGGTGACTGTTTTATAGATACTGGTATCTGGAGCACCTTGATTTTTAACCAGAGTTCAGATTTTAAAGGAGCGTATCATGAAGATTCAAAGAGGAATTTTAGGGCACGCGTTCTTAGAGAAATCATTTCCTTAACGTTGTCAACCCCAAAGTGAGAGACGAGACCAACCCAGAACCGAAGTTAACGGGGCTCTGACATTTTTATAAAACACATTCTAACTTTAGCTGACATTTAAATTAAAAAGCCCAGCAGTGTAGCAGGGAGCTGATGGATTTGGAAAGCATGGATATGAGATAATGAGGGCTCTGCCATGCTTTTCGTGGTGAGGGGTAATAGATGATCTATTCCTGGCTGAAAACAAAGGAGATGAGGCACTTTCTGCATTTGCACTGCAGGAATTTGCATCGCATTGAGGCTAAAAGTCCTTCAAATACTGCTTTCCTTTGGCTCACTATAGCATATTCTTATATTAATCTTGATAACAAACAGGAAAAACCCTGGTAGGCATTTCTTGTGTCAAAGACACTAGTGGTTACTGTCTTAAACTTCCCAGTGTGCTTTGGACACACCAGTCCTGTAGGCAGACAGGCAAAAATTGGTTCTGTATGTGGGTTGGTCCTGCTTTGACCTGCCACATGTGGGAGGTTTGAAAAGCTCAGGTCAGAAAGCTAAACCAACTCACCCTCATTTGGAAACTTGTTATCCGTTTTGGGAAGAGTGCTGCCTTTGGGTTGCCCTGAGGTGCAGTGTGATTAAAGGCAAACTGGGAAGTGGCAGGGACAGAGAACAGGCCTTGGGCCCTCCTTGATTGCCTCAGCTCTCGTGCTTCAGTTTTCCCCATCCGTAAGATGGTCTAATGAAATTCGCCCTCTCACTGAAGATTAATGAAGTGAGACTTGTAAAGGACTTTACGTCAGGGATCAACTCAGGATACTTTTAAATCCTTTGGAATGAAACCACACTAGGGGACACTTATCTGGAAGCCAGGTTGACAGAGGCCTTCTGGAAGCCCAATAAAAATTAACAGGAGAACTGAACCCTTCGTTTCCTTTCAGAAAAAGTAGGTGCTCATTTCATTTTGCTACACAGAGATAAAAGCACAAGATTGCTGTCCTAAGAGTCATGTCAATAGACACAGAATTTGATTGACAATGAGGTTTGTCCTTTTAATCAGATCCCATTCATTGCTCTAAATCAACTTCAGTCTGACTCTTGTTAAGAAGCCGTTGACTCCCCAAATCGGAGTGATATTTTGCCACCAAATATGGCTCCTTGTCCTTCCTTTGAGAAGATATGCTGCTCCTGAACATGAAAAAAGAATACACACACACACACATATATATATATTATTCCCTTAGAAACAACAATGGCAAAAAAGAGTGAAGCAACACAATCCCTATGGTCCTTGAAATGTGGTGTATATTATCCTATTTAGACATTTTCTAAACAGATCTATGTGGACTAACTCTTGGGGTATTTATATTAATTAAATATTTCTCCAAGGAGCAAATTATTCTTTATGTGCTTCTTAAGTTGGTTGCTGTTGAACTGTATCTGAAAACAAACTCTTTGCTCCTTGATTTTTCCCTCTGGGCTCCATCAAGAGATTGACTTTCGGGCAGCTTAATGAAAGACAAGGGTCCATCAACATTGCTTAAGGAACTGAAAGAATTGTGTGCTAATTGTCAGAGGCTCTGCGTGCGTGCTGGCTGGCAGCTTCATGCCGCCCACTGGGGCACAAGTCTCCCACCCTTTGCTCCAACGTTGCCTGCAGAGAAAGAAAGGGCTTTGGGGGACTGTGGAATTCTAACAACTGCCTCTGACAAGCCTGCTGATGGACTCATCTGGGCAACGTCAGGTTACAAATGGGCATCTAGGAATGGCTGGCATAAATTCAGTGAGTGGAATTTCATTGCTGGTCCTGCTTATGCATGGTGTCAGGGTTTACTCCGCTGATGCAGGCATTTTGCCTCTAATACATTCAACTGTTACATTGAAGTTCCAAAGTACTCCTCCAGGGGGAGCAATCTGAAGGTGCCAACTAAGCATTTGGGGGTGCAGAGGCAAGGTAATTTAAGGTTAATTCATCCCAAACTAATTAGATGGGAGTTCATCAGCTGGAATGTGCCGGAGAGAATCTTAGCCTTGTAGAAAGAAATTTAGCCCCATCATTTTCTCCATTTCGTAGAAACAGTTTAAATAGGATACAGTAGAACCAGTAGGCCTTAACAGATCTAAGGTGAATACAAAACACAGTATGAAGTAGCGGTGATAAGCCTGGGTTCTAGAGTCAGACTACCTCAATTTGAAGCCTGGGGCTACTGCTGACTACTTGTATGAACTTAAGTGAGTTATTGCCTAACACTTCTGTGGCTCAGTTTTTCATTTGTCTGTTTGGGTAATAATGCCTACCTCATAAGGTTATTTTGAGGTGTATACAAAGGTCTTAGAACAGTGCCCTGTACATAGGAAACCCCCAATAGACTTCCATGATTACATTAATAGCCTTTACTGGAGCTTGCTTTCAGATACTTCATTTGTATCACGGCATTCACCATCCCCATTACTCCCTTGAAATGACTTTTATTCATAGGTTTTCTTTATCTGAGAAGTTAAAAGTGGATGGCAGACCCCTCATTAATTCTCACAACATCATCAAGAAGTAGAAAAGAGAACAAGTATAAGCCACTTTCCCACAGTGGGAAAGAGAAGAGGTTCCTCTGAAAGCATCATTGTCAAAGATGGGGAAATGATGCTGTTTACCTGGGTGGTCCTGAGCTGGCTGGTTCTCTGGAATTTCATAACCCCTCTCTTTTCACCATGGCATCAAGTTCATGAACTTAGTGACTTCCCCTGGGAAGTGCTGATGGTCATTCACCACCCCCGAGAAGGGAAGGTAAAGGGAAGAGGGATGGAGAGACCTCAAGCTGTTGTCACTTGAGAGATACTTAAGTATGACATTTTCTGGTTTTCCACTCAGGAACTGCTGCTAGAGTCACCACAAAAACCCACAGAGCAAAAGGGAATGGCATTTGCCATGGCTTTGGTAAAAAGCTACCTCTCAGGCAAGATGCTAATTTTAGTAGGAATATGACCTTCTTGTCCCAGCATATTACATGTAATCAACAGGGGTGGGACTCTGGTGGTTAAACACACTTGCCCGAGACTAATTCGGTTTCAATCCGTTTCTCTGAACCAAGATTAATACAGCCCAGAATAGACTTGGGGAGAAAGGAGCCATTTCCCAAAGGTAGAGGTTTCTGGATGCCTCGTATTTAGGTATCACAGAAATTCCTATTGGGTCTGTCTTCTGACCCAGTGGATTCTCAGGTACAATTTGTTGGGCCCAGTGTGATGGGTTGTTGAATGAGACAGAAAATCCTGAGTCTCTTCAGCTGGATTAGAGGCCAACTGGGTCTAGCTCTAATGTTCTTCTTGGACTTGAACTTGTTCCCACAGACTCCGTAAAGAAGACCATTCTGAATCCACAGGTTATACACTATCAAAAGAAAAAAGATACCAGAAACTTGATTGACTCATTAATTGAACCCAGTACCTTTTCTTAAGCCAGTAATTCCAACAGAACCATTTGGATGCTATAGGGTCCAAAATTTTATTTTTCTTGAACCAAAGTGAAATTGTCCCATGGCCCTTGTTACTTCTGCCCAGCATGCCCATGTCACGATGGTGTATTCTTAGCTCCCTTAGCTGCTTCCATGTTACCGCTGAGGTCTGTTTGTTCAGCGTGGGTTACCCCACACAAGCTGAGCTGATAAACTCTGCCGATCTCAATGCAGAGAGTAAGCCACAGGAGGCAACTTAGGAGCCTGGGAGGTATAGAGCCGGGAAGATGAAAGAGAGGAGTGGGCCTTTGATGTTTACCGAAGAAAGTTGACATGTTTGTGTAGATTTTTCTGCAAGATGACATAACATGATTCCCAGAGCAACATGTAATCTGGCTGCAGTGGGGTTGGTGTTGCTCAACTTCCCACTGGGAAAAACAGCAGACAGACCAGGCTCAGCCCAACGCCTGCAGACATTTCAGCCTCAGCTGTACCCAGTGGGTGCTTGTTGGCTCTTTGCACCAAGTTCTGAAATCCATCTGCATCTAGAAGGAAACCTTCTCTCTTTGCTTCTGTGTGACCCTCCTCCTCAAACCAATTAATATTCTCCTTCATAAGAGCCATTTGATGTCCTAGAAACCTAATAAGTCTTTTTAATTAAAACAAGCTATTGGATTTTGAGAAACAACCTGCCAAGAATTCTCCTCCAACCTCTGAAACCCCAAAACCACAGGCAAAGTAAGAATTCAAAGACCCAGGCAGATCGCCTCCAGGATTTGCCTGCCATGAAACAACCAGCCACCTAACAAAACTGGCCAGTGGCCGGCAGCACAGTAAATCCAGGACCTCCAGGCAAGACAAGTCCTAGAATCTGGGTGGGAGATGGGTCAATAGACGGAAGATAGGAGGGCGTGCTTATCTACTGTTCTCTTCCTATACAAGAGTTGCTGTGGCTTCGTGCTGGGAGCTGGAATTTGTGCCTGGGTCAGAATTGAGATCCAATCAGCATGTAAGGACTACTATCTATTGATCACTCACGACTTGTCATGTGTTGTGCTAACATGTCACAGGCAGTATTTCTGCAGGTACTATTATTATCCTCAGATGATCGATAAGTAGGCTGAGGTTCAGAAAGTTTGAGTGATTTGCTCAGGGTCATCCAGTGGTAAAGGTAGATTCATTCAACCACTGTCTGGCTGACTTCAAAGCCTGGGCATGGTTTTAAACATATGCTCCACTCCTGCTTGAGTTAAATGGAGATAAAACAGCTCACTGAGGGCCGCATACTACTCGGCATCAAAAACGTTTCATATGTAGTGAGGTGGATGGACCTAGAGTCTGTTATACAGAGTGAAGTAAGTCAGAAAGGGAAAAACAAATACCATATGCTAACACATATATATGGACTCTAAAAAAAAAAAAAGGTCATGAAGAACCTAGGGGCAGGACAGGAATAAAGAAGCAGACCTACTAGAGAATGGACTTGAGGACACAGGGAGGGGGAAGGGTAAGCGGGGACAAAGTGAGAGAGTGGCATGGACGTATACACACACTACCAAATGTAAAATCTATAGCTAGTGGGAAGCAGCTGCATAGCACAGGGAGATCAGCTTGGTGCTTTGTGACCACCTAGAGGGGTGGGATAGGGAGGGTGGGAGGGACATGCAAGAGGGAGGAGATATGGGGATATATGTATATGTATAGCTGATTCACTTTGTTATAAAGCAGAAACTAACACACCATTGTAAAGCAATTATACTCCAATAAAGATGTTTAAAAAAAAAAGCGTTTCGTGTGTCTAGGACTACCTGCCCAGTGCTTGTTCTTAGTGTTTTACTATCAAATTTAATTCCAAAATGTTTATTCCTAACAACTATGGATAATAATAGCTAATGTTTATTAAGCATTTACCAGGTATGAGACATTATACCAAGCACCTTAAAATCTGTGACTTCATCGAATCACTACAGCACGGGAGGTGTTATCTCCATTTTACAGAGAAGACAACTGAGGCTCGGAAAAGTAATGTAAACTGTCTAAGCTCTTGTGATAGCAGGTTGAACCATATAACATTGCCATTTTGTGTGTCAAAACCAACCAAATGGTAGGTCCACTTTAACCAGCAAAACTCGGACTTGAGTCCAGGTCTGAGCCCAACTAATGAGCAAAGGAATAGTCTATGGGGGGAAGCTGGACTCAACTGTCCTTGGCATCTCTTAGAAACAATGCCGCAGATCAGGGAGTAATAAACCATCAGAAACCCCTTGTGGCTTTACAGTGCATGAACCTATATAAGCTTCTAGAATGAACAGACACAAAATATGGTTGGGATGTTGTCTAAGTGGTGGAATTTAAACTCAGCCCTTGGTTATCATGCCACACCCCCACACCCCATCTTCTTATTGTTTTCCACTTGATTCCTTCCGCTTCCCTTCAACTTTGCTCTGTTTCTGCCTCCCGATTCTGTCCTTGGAGTCCCCTCAATCCTGTGCTTCTCCTGTCGTGACTTGTTTTGACCTGGCTCCTCTGGATTGGCCCTGCACGTTGGGTTGTTCCGTGTGACTCATCCCCTCGCTTGGTTCCCACCCCTCACTCACTCGGGGCCTATGTGCTCCTCTCAGTTTAACCCTCTGGGGCTTCTGTCTCTTGCTCTCAGGCCCAGCCCTACCTGGGCAGCTCTTCACCCTGCGGCTGCCCTTGACGTTCCCTTTAGTTCCCAGTTTTCCATACCGGCCACTTTTCTCTTCCAGACCCCAGGTGATCCAACTTTCCCCCCTTTCCCCCCAACCCAGCATGTGGGCTGGGGCAGGACAGACTTTGAAGGTGTTGGGGATAAGTTTGGAGGAGGTGGGAAAGTTAGCTGGCTCTGTATGGTTCCCATGAGTAGGAGGGGGCTCTTCAGAGAGTGGGCAACTCTGGCAAAGGCCATGAGAAGCTGGTGGCTGTGATTTCAGGAAAAGGACAGCTGTGGTGATGAAAGGGTACGATGGGGTGAGGCCAGTGGGGCAGAATACAAGAATTAGGTTCTTTTGGCTACCCAAGCATGTGAATCACTTAGAAGCTTAGTTCTCAGGGGAAACCACGAACCAGGCAAAAGAAACAAGCAGGTGATGCCCTGAGAAGAAAGGTGGTGGGAGGAAGAAGTTGATTCCCACAGTTTTAACTAAGAAGGAGGATGTATTAGGTCTTCCTCTTCCTCTGAGCAATGGTGGTGACTGGGGGTGGGACAGAATGGCGTACAGAAGGGGAGGTCAATTGTTTTTCCTCCCTCCTTATGGACCTTATTTCTTCTTCCTGGCCAGCCCAGGCATTTGGCTTCATCTGTATGGGCCAGCTAATTAAAGGGATGAAAAATTTTAAAGATCTGGGAACAAGGACCCAAAAGAAAGTGATGCTGCTGAAAGATATTAGTGGAGAGAAACCAGTCAGCTTTACAGGAAAGTAAGAAGGGTCTTAGTAGACGTATTTGAGATGACTGGGAGGTGGCTAATAGGAAACCACAAAGCATTGTGTCAGCTTACCTCAGGCTTTTTAATACCCGGCAGCTGTAGGACTAGGCAATTGACCTTCTACGTGTGTAAAGACAAATTCAACAAGGAAAGCCCTTTCCCTACAGTTCAATCATTCTTGCCTTCTATGAGGTATACCTACGTGGATAGCTTGCAGTTGTACCACTTGGGCATCGCTGTGAAAGGAGTCGTGAGGGCCTAACGTGAGCTAGGATAGTAATTGGGAAGTACAGAAGGCCAGAGAGCGACAAAGACCAGAATCTGAGCCACAAAGGGTTGGAACCCCTCCATTTCTATCCCGATGCTGCTCTTAAACTAGGCCAGTCCTCCAAGCAGGACTGAGAGGGTTTCCTTGAGCCTGACTCTGTGGAAGAGGTTGGAGGGTGACGTGGTTACTTTGGTGAGCGTAAGAATATTGATCAGCATTTGAGTTGAGGGCTTTGGAGTCAGATGCCTGGGTTCATATCCCAAATGCTACCATTTTCTACCACTTAAGCAAGCCTCTTTATTTACTCTTCCATTTCCTTAGCAATAAAAATGGGAAAGTAATAGCTACCTCATAGGATTAAATAAGAGCTTGCGTTTATATAAAATGCTTGGCCTAGGGCTTCATTCATACTGAAAAAGTGGTAGGTGATACAATAAGCATGATGATGACAACAATGGTGCTGACTCCTAGTTTGAGAATCAAGGCTGATAGCAAGAAAAGAGGCTTTAGTTTTCAACCTCAGAAACCTTCTTTACCTACCTCTGTTTAACCTTTCAATCTCCGGATGCTCTCTAAAACCTTGGTTTTCCTGCAGGTGCTGGGCCTCATTTTAGACTCATAGATGCAGGCAAGATGCTCATTACCTCTTCTTCACATGGCCTCCAGAGCAATGTTCTTTCCCTTGCTGTCTACCTGACTCCTGGGGCAGGTGGCACTGCCAAGCCCGACCAGGAGCACCTGAGAGAAGGCACTTGATAAAGTCCAACCCTTCTTCCATTTGAGTAGGAGGAGAAAGCACACTCTCTATCAAAGAGATATGAAAAGAACCAACAGCCAAGTAGCTCTATATTGCTTCCTGTTGAAGTGTCAAACACCATATAACGTATACCCTTTTAGGCAGCAGGGTTATGGAACAGAAGAGTAATTGAGAAGGGCCTGAATTTTGAGACTGTTAATACTTCTTTAATGGAAAATATTTAGTGTCCATTTACTGGAAGTGATGCGTCTCAATACTGTGGTTCAGTTGGACTGAACTGAACCACATTCACAGAACGACATTCATAGACTATGAATGACTATGCTTCATAGTCATTAAAACATGCTTGAGGGACTTCCCTGGTGGTGCGGTGGTTAAGAATCTGCCTGCCAATGCAAGGGTCACAGGTTTGATCCCTGGTCCGGGAAGATCCCACATGCCACGGATCAACTAAGCCCATGTGCCCGCGAGCCACAACTACTGAAGCCCGTGCGCCTAGAGCCCATGCTCTGCAACAAGAGCAGTCACGCAATGAGAAGCCCACGCACCGCAACAAAGAGTAGCCCCCCACTCATCGCAACTAGAGAAAGCCCGCGCGCAGCAACGAAGACCCAAATGCAGCCAAAATAAATAAATAAATAAAGAGTAGTAATTAAAAAAAACAAACAAACATGCTTGAGTGTTCCATATGCTTGTGGTTAATAAGCATTTTACTTTGGTTTTTCTGTTTTCTGTCCTGTAACGTCTAGTCTTGCCTGTGTTATATGTGAGAGGAAGGGGGTTTGGAATGATTTGGAGGCAATTTGTATAGGACTCACATTGACTTAAGGAGTTAGTATGGGTCAGTAAATATCCTAGAGCATGTTTATTTCATTCTGTGTTCAAGTATGGCAATATTTACAGCTTGACTCAAAATGGATTATAATTAGAAAAGGATGGTTACCTCCTAAACATTGATCGTTTTCTTATGTTTTTACAAATTGAACATATACACATAACTTCACTCTATAGATACAATACAGTCACATCTCTCCAGCGTTATTAGGGAATTAAGTCCTCCCCAATAAGAATTTTCCAGATAACTGAAACTTATTCCCTTTAAGATTGAAAACATTTATTTTAATCATTTATATGAAAATCTTTTTTGAAATATAAAACACAGTTCTCTAACTTACTAAACAGTGACTCTCAACATAAATTAACCTTTTTTTGATGAGTCAGAATGAGGGTTAAAAACCACCGTTATTGTACTGATCCAAGACTGGCCTTTTTTTTTTTTTTTTTTTTTTTTAATAGAGTAACAGACCAACCAAGATGAACCACACCCTTTTTTTTTTTAAAGGGAACGCTATTTATTTATTTATTTATTTAGGCTGTGTTGGGTCTTCGTTTCTGTGCGAGGGCTTTCTCTAGTTGCAGCAAGTGGGGGCCACTCTTCATCGCAGTGCGCGGGCCTCTCACTGTTGCGGCCTCTCTTGTTGCAGAGCACAAGCTCCAGACGCGCAGGTTCAGTAGTTGTAGCTCATGGGCCTAGTTGCTCCGCGGCATGTGGGATCTTCCCAGACCAGGGCTTGAACCCGTGTCCCCTGCATTGGCAGGCAGATTCTCAACCACTGCGCCACCAGGGAAGCCCAGTAGGTCTACTGCTATGATGTCTCTTTAAATCAGCCATTCCTACTTAACTTTAGACTGAGACCAGAATACCAGTCTTAGTGAACTTTTAACTAAAGCAAGAGTTCATAATTTGAGTGAGGTTTCCTTAGGAATAAAACATTTACATTTCAGTACATGGACTTAGTGAGTTCTCTTTTGGCTATTCTAGTGGCCTTTTGTGCTTGTTTTAGTGTTTTTCTGAAGTGTTCCAGATAGGAGAAATTACAAGACGTCTGAATTCTAGGTAACTGAGATGCTGCTATTATCTTGGAAAAGAGGAGTCCATCACTTGAACTTAGTTTGCCTGTGTGTCCTTTTGCTCCAGCAATGAATGACGCAAGTCTTCCTGATCAGTCCAGCCCGTGCTAATCCCTCCCCTGATTCCCTAAGGGTATGGCTTTGATCTCTACCACACAGTAATTTATTACACACAGTAGACCCCTGGAATTCACAGCAGATACATTCTAAAGCCTTAGCAAATCTCCAGAATTGCAAATATTATTGTAACATAATAATATCCCTCACACAATGCAATAAAATGTGGTAGAAAAATTTAAGTGTTCCTTTAGACCCTTAATGAACTATAAATATAGGACTTAAGTTACTTATAAAGCTGGTTGTCTTTCATTTCAGGGCCCTTTCTTACAAAGAAATAAAATTTTATTATTTCACCAACATTACTGTGTGGGCCCTGACAGAGGGAAGCAGAGTCCAGATCCGAGGGGGATGCTGTGGGTTACACTGGGCTCCGACATCCAGCTAAGAGGTTCCCCGTACATACCAGGCTCCCACCTTGAATGGTTCAAGTTTGGGTTTACAACAATTACAGTAGGTGGTGGACCAGGGACTGCAATCTCAGATGCTTCCAGGGCCATCAAATGAGTGCAGAGGGCCAGGTTCATCAACACACTCTGATGGCATTTCCATTTCTGTCTGTTCCAAACACAGCTTTCCGCGTACTGACTGTGGCGATAACATTGAAAGGCTCACTCAACCCCCTTCTCCCTCTGCCTCACTTCTAGAGCCAGAAACTTGATTTCCCAGTTTCCTTGCAATTAGGAGTAGATGTGTGACAGAGTCCTGGCCAATGGGCACAGGCAGAGGGCTTGGGGAAGGCTGCCTTGTATCGCTTTTCCTTCCTGCTCCCTGAAATGTGCAAAGTAATTTTCAACCATGGGCGTGAAAACTGCACAAAAGATGGAAAAACAAAGATAGGAGTCTGTCTCTGACAGCTTTGTGGAGCTGCTGACCTTCACACTTCAACCAATATTTTTGAGTTTTCTGTTCCTTGCAGCCGGATGTATTCTTGACCAGTTCACAGATCATAGTTCTCATCACATTTTGTTTCATAATGGAACACTAAGCTGTGTTATTTCACCCAGACACACTTTTTCCTGTTAAACACATTGTCATAGTCTTCCTTTCCGTTAGAAATGTACCTCTAACACACTTTTTGAAAAAAACAAAAACAAAAACAAAATGCAGCCCTCTCAGTCTGCTTCTCTTTCTTGTTTTTTGAAAAGAAAAATTCTAAAATTTAAAGAAAGTAAAAAAGATGATAAATGAGCTGAGCTCTGACTTAGTGCTGGAAGAAAAAGTAGGAAACGATGAGTACTAGGGAAAAATGGAGGACTCACACCCCATCCAACGGCATCTTGGAATGGGAATATGGGTTCAGCATTACCTGTTTTCCAAAAAGAGAAACTTATTTGGTTTTTTAAAGAAAAGCTGGAAACAGATCTGCAATATGTTCTATTTTTACAAATTTCTTGGCAGCCAATTTCTAAATTTTTAAACACTCTGTGAGCCAACAACGTGTAGGATAAGCTCTACGTGTATGCCTGGATGATTTGGCTGATTGCCAGCGTGTATCTTCTATCATGAGGAAGCTCATTAAAATTGCACATTGGCGAACACCAAGGATCTACCACACTAACTTACATGGTTTATTATTCCATCTATAAAATCTTATCTCTCCACCTCAATTGCAGGCAACCTGCAAAAAAGGAGCAGGCTATATGTTTTTTCATGTTTTAGGACACCCTGTCTGTGGCTGTCTGGAGCGTCTTTGTAGGATATTTTCACAAAAGCGTGTTGGAGACACACAAAAGAAACTGGCAAGTGCCTGGAGTCTAATGGAAGGGACCAGGTTCACGTGACCTCGTAATCCACGAGAAATAGCAACCACACACTATCAACTCGGGAAAGGGAGTGTTACACAACCGCACAGTAGATGTGTTATTACTCAGGGAAACCTTCATACAGGGTCTGAATCTTAAACTGGATCTTGAATAGAAGGAGGACCCATCACGCTGGAGGAATAACTATTCAGAGTCAAAACACAGAAGCTGTTGAAGAAGGAGAAGCCTCTCTCCTAAAAGAATCTGAAACCTGAACGTCTTTTCTCAGACACGGTGAAAAATCATCCCTGCACGAATTGTTGATTTGTATACACATAGCACGTTTCATGACAGGTTAGGTGAAAATGGGAACCGTGAATGCTGAGAATATGCCAGATATGTTTGTTAAACATTCAAATGATTTCTGTGATAATGAAGGCATGCTCGCTGAGCTGTGAACATTTTGGGTAAGATGAATTACCAGGTACCTTGGTCCATTTACCAGAGCTGGGATGTTATCAGGGCTGGGAAGTTAAATTTAATGCTGTACATTGAACATCCAGCCAAGCACCCAAAGAATGTGGAACGAAAGCTAAGGGAGCCACACCGCTCTAGAAAAATGCCCAAACTTGAACAACATGTGCTTGCTTGATGCCTCAAGTTTCAGCAGGCCGGAAGCCAAATTTTCTGAATTCATTTCATACCTGTGATGGCTTCCAAAACTAATAGTTCTTGCTTTTGTTTGGTATACAGTAGTCGTGGATGATATGATGACAAGAACAGAAAGATGGGGTGGAGCCAGAAGTAGACAGGGCAGCTGTTGGAAGCTCAGCGGGCCGGATGGGAGGAAACGCAAATGAGAAGAGGGCTTTGTGAGGTTCTAATAGGTGCTCAACTCTGTGCTGGGGGCTGAGAGGGGGGCCCAAAGTGATCTGTGTTTGTCCCCAAGGAGGCTGCAACATGGGCACTTTAAAAATTAAGGAGACCGACTATGGAAGCAGACACCTACTTTAAGTTTTGCCTTCCTCGGGTCATATATCAGCTGGATGACCTTGGGCATGTTACTTAGCCTCTTTGAACCTGACCTCCATGTCCTCATACCCGGTATGGGGCTGGTACATCATACCTCAGAGGGTTATTGTCAGGGTTCAATGAGATAATGCAGGCAAGGGCTTAGTCGCCTGATACAGAATCCCCATGCATTAAAAGCTGACTAGTATCTTTGTGGCTATTACAATTAATTTGTATTATGCAAAAAACGGAATGAATTAAAAGTGGTTCCTATACAATGGCCTTATTACCCAGGCAGATAGAGGTAAATCATATTTGGCCCAGATGGTACCCTGGATTGTGTCGTGAAGGCATTCATGATGGAGACTCCATTTGGTGGGTACAAAGCAGGCTGTGGCCTGACGTGGTTTTGTATTTTTGGAGCCCAGCACAGGGTCTGCCTTGGGTTGTAAAGTGTGTGAACAGATGGTGTCCCTGGGAATTTAGAGTGGAACTGGTTGGGAAGCATGTCACCAGATCTCCCAAATCCCTGAGTCCTAGAAGTTTGTCGCTGAGTGTGAATGTAAAAGTCACGCAGCCTGAACACCTTATCTTATAGAAAAAGGTATCTATTCCCCTTTACCCCAGCTCTAACACTCGGCAGAGATTGCTGGCGGGGGCGGCAGCCTGGGGCATCGTTGGACGGTGATGCTCTCCTTTCAGAACAGTTCTTCCTCTGCCCGAACTCCACCCCCATCTCCACCACCAACATTCCCCCTGCAGCTGCCCCATCACTGCAACCCTGGTTCCATCTGAGGGCAGAGCAGAGGAAGTGGGAGAGGGCGGGCTTCTTGCAGGGGTGGGGTGGTTCCCTCAGGGTAGTGTAGCTGCCCACCTAGCCTGGGATGGTTTTGATAAAATTCTGCTGAGAGGTAGAGGGGTGAACCAAGATGATTTTCCTAAGGTGCTGCCAATAACACTGAGACCCAGATCTACCAACAAACAGCAAAATAGACCTCCTTTAAGAGGGTCAGGGAGAAAGGGAACCCTGACATTTCCCTTGGGATTGAGAGGCGCATGAAAAGAGTCATCTTATTTGAGTCTGTGCCTATCGAGCCACTCTGTGCTTTCTAGAAAATGATTCTGGCAGAAGATTTCATTAACTTTAGGTCATTTGCCCGGAAATAACAACCAAAACAACAATAATAATAATGGCTTATAATCTCTGAGAGGTAAGTATTCAATACTATTCTAAAATTTTTGTGTTTTAACTCACTGAATCCTTACACAACCCTTCAAGGTAGGTGTGATTGTGATTTTCATTTTGTGAATGTGGAAACCGAGAAATTGAAAAATCGACTTAACATAGCTAATACACAGTAAAGCCAGTCAGAGAGATATTGCCAACCTCTTCCCTGCAATGGACACACATGGGGTGTGTTGGTTTCCTACCCACTTGTTTAACCATGTGGGTTTTCATTTGGCTTTCATCCCTCTCCACACACGTCCCATGTGTTAGGTTGGACCATAGGAAATTACTGTTTCTACAAGTCAAAAATTGACAAATTGACTATTAACAGTTTCAGATGGTTCAACCTAATAGTCCACGGTCCAGGGGTCATTTTTATTTAAGTTAATTAAGACAATAAGCACATCCCATTTTCTGCTCATTGTCATCTATTCAGGAGGAAGGCATATGACCAAAGTGAACCAATCGAGGTGAATCTCAGGACTCTTACCTGGAATGTCAGGATGGAGGTGGTCATGTACAGACATAAGATCCAGAATTTCTGTAGCTCTATCGATAAGAGCTCAAAAGTGAAAACTATTCGTGGAGTATCCATACCTATCTGAAGCCAAGAGAACCACGAACTGTACAGCCCGGACCTTGTATAGACCACACCTGATCCCTGATCTCCCTACGTTTTCGCTTAGATGAGCCAATCAAACTTCTTTTTAGTTTAAGGCAACTAACTTGAGTTCTTATTCCCAATCACAGTTCAGTCATTCTTGAGTGGAGAGAGACAGGAGAGGATGACCACTTTGCAACTGACATGAGTGGCACAGAAGCCAGAAATGTCCATGACCCTTTATAGCTGAGTCCTCTGGCTCTTCAGCCAGTAAGCCATGTAACGCTGAGACAAGCCTGTTTCCATTACACAACTTGCTTTTCCTTTTCATCGACGATCCTATGAACTCCATCTTTGTTGTCTCTAAAGAACAACTGCATGACAAAGACACACAGTGAAATGAAGTCCCTTCTAAAGCCAGGTAGAGGCATCTTAGGCAGAAGAGCTGGAAGGCAGAAGTTATGGAAGACAGTGGGCAGTGTGAAGTTCTATATCCAGTGGGTGCTTTATTCAGGAAAAGCAGGAAGTGGGGAGTAGAAGGCAGTATCCTGGTCTTATGTTATGAATTTACCCTGAAATTTATAGTAAGGCATTTCCATGTAGTATTTTTCCATTTGGAATTAGCGGCCACCCCTATTTTCTTCCACTCCACGGGGGTGTGATGAGGATTAAGTATGGACAGCATCAGTGCTCTGGTGCCCCATGAAAGGTCAACACTGTTGGTTGCCTACCCAATATCCATCCCATTCCCTATTTCTTCCTAACAGAATCCTAACGTAGTGCAGAAATCCATGTGTTAGAATGTTTCACAGGACAATGTACAACCTGGATAGGGACTTTATTGAGCTAAAGGAAGCCAAATCCAGTTTCGAAGATGGAAATGATTGACCCAACTTCTTAAGAGCATTACTTTTCTGGTAGTTGATGATTGCTCTGTCTAGGCACATAGAGATTGTGTATTTCAGTGGTGATATGAGTAGGGTTCTTTGATCAGAAGTGATTTAATTATAGGCTCAAGAACCTTAGGATATGAAGGAGAGCCTTTCAATGTTATTCCACTGAAAGGGTGTTAGAAACCACATGCCATTCAAAATGGGACTGGGTCCCAGAGAGACCCAGTCCCATTTGGTCATGGGTGGAGATGGGAAATTGGGGGAAAAAAATCTCCTGAAATTTATTGACCTAAATTTATTCACGAAAAGTGAGGGCCCAGCAAGCTGAGGGTTTAAGCTGAGGAACAAAAAGGCTGAGATTCTTGTTTCCATTCTTATTTCCCTATGGGACCCCCCCCCCATCCCCCAGTACCCAAGACACTTTTATTTCTTGTGAGGTAGGAAGCACCAATACTTCAGTTACTGAGCTAACACCTTTCCTGTCTATTCACCGATTGAAACATCTCCTAGGACAGCAGTGAGGCAGAGGACATTGTCATTTGCGGGGGAGCACAGGAACGATCTGGGAGTGAATGAAGTAAGATAGGTCAAGGGCGGCCTGCAGAGCATGTTGCAAATACTGGCCATGGCGCCTGGTGGCCAAGGCAATTAGTGCTGGAGAATGTTCTAGATCCCTAGAGTTGCATGGGAAAGAGTGAGGCACAGGTCTTTCTGGTGACGCAGGATGGCCGGGGTGAGTACGGAGGGAAGGAGAGTACGTATGTTCAGGATTCTCCTCGGGGAATGCAGGCCGCCTCTGGCAGCACACATGGAAGCTTCTGTAGGCAGTCAGTTAGAAACGAACTTGAAGGGAAGCCTTTAAAGGTAAATAAGAAATTCCACTTGCTGTCTGAGAAGATATGTGGAATTGAGCCGGCGAGGCACCATCCAATTGGCCTTGGGGATAGTGGGGAGTGATTATAAGTCTCAGAAATTTGAAAGCACTGACTTTCATCATATCTTAAAATTTCTCCAGAATCAGGAGAACAGTCACTACAAACACTGATTCTATGTCCTGGAGAAGTAGGAAAAGGAGAAGATAAAACGAAAGCTGCAGTTGTATTGTGTGAAAGGCAGGCCAGTTACAGTCAGGTATGTGAACTGCTCATTCCTTTGGCTGCATGAGGGGCCACATGATGAGGGCACGCATAGCACTTGATCGTGTGGGACTCAGTGTTACTTGATTCTGTCAAAAAGTTTTTATTTACGTGCTCAATGTGTGTTACTTGTATGTCAGGGACGTTTGTCTGTGATGTAAATACTTTTGAGCGAGCATTGGCGGGGAGACCTTAGTGCTTTACATTCTGGGATGGGCTAAATTTCCTGACAACAAGGCTTTTGGCTCAACCTTGGGGCCGGACAGGCACCAGAAGAAGCTCTGCAGTAAGCACAGACCCTCACCCATGAAAAGACTGAGGAAGTCACCAGCCCAGAGTCCCTGGGAAGCCATCACAACGTCACCATCATACCAATGGCAGTGATAACTGGTTTCTCACTAGGGCTCACTCTGTGCTTGATATCACTCAAGAGATTACACACACTGTCGTGTTTAATTCTTACAATTACCTTCTGAGGTTGATAGAAGTATCATTTCTATTTTACGGATGAAGTAAAGGGGGACTCAAATCACATAACTGCTGAGAGGCAGAGCCGGAAGGCAAAGGCATGCGTGTGTGACCCTACGGCCGGAGCGGCTCGCTCACCAAGCGCCAGGTGGGGTGGGAGCCTTAGGGGCACCCCCAGTTCTTGAAGCCACTCTGACAGCAAGTCCTGTCGGAGAGCCACCCTGGGTTCTTGGCACCATGTGACGTTTAATACCCCAGCTTAATACCCCAGCACGGGTCAGAAGGGAGGGAGTCTCCTGAAACCCCCAGACTCGGCAAAGGAGGCCTCACCGCTGAATCCCAACGAAGCTCCCATGGGACCCTTTAGTTGCAAAAGTTCACTTCTTGCCCCAGCGTTGAGGAGAGGGCGACCTCCCTTCCTGCCAGGCTTGTGCACCATCAGCCCGCAGAATGAGGTGTCGATCTCTCCAAAACAGGGCGGAGTGCCTTTGAACCACCTCCAGCTCAGGCTTGGAAATGCCCTCCAGGAACTGCTTTTTCTCAGCCAGTGGTCAGTCACCGGGGCCAAACAAAGTGGCTCATGCAGAGCTCATGCAGAGTTGCCAACAAGATAAGGAATTAGCAAATTTCGGTTCTTCCTCCCTTTGTTCATTCTAGGATTGTTTCATCTTGAGTTTCACGATGGGGGACAGTGCGGGTCACAAGGAAATTTATCAGGCTACTGCCCAGGGCCATCTGCAATGACCAGCCATAAATATTTTCAAGGGGATGAAAGCGGCTACTCCATCATTACCTGCCTACACACAAATGGGCCTTGGGGGGGGAAGCAAAGCTGCCAGCAGGGAAGTGTGGGAAGCAGCCTAACCCTTATCTTTCCTGGGGTGGGGTGGGGGGAGGAGGGAGGGAGGGGGCCGATGGCTGCTGTTGCAAGTGGGGGCCCAGCCCCTCCCTCCCTACTTGTACTTAACCTCTGGAGACTCGCCTGTGCTTCTGGTGCCAGGCCTGGATCCACGACAAGGTGCCATTTCCCCCCCATCTCCCAAGCAGGGAGCAACAAAGGAAAGACATTCTAAGAGCCCATGAAGTGCTTTTACTGAAACCCTGTTCTCCAGAGAGAGATTCAGGAAGTGATTTAAGCAACCGTATTACAAAATAAAAATGTATCCTCCTACTCCATGACAGGAAATGTGAGAAAGAGAGACAAGTTCGTAAAAAAAGCTCTTTAAAAAAAAGAGTGTGCAAAAGGACTGGAAAGAAAAAGATGTTATATAATTATGTGCAAAAGCAGCAAAAAACAGCAGGAGACTCAAAAAGACCTTTTTTTTGAAAAAGTCTACACATAATATTGCCCCAGGAGGAACCTTCTTTGGGATAATATGCATTATTTTTCAAATTTTCTAATTAGAACGATTCATCAAGCTGTGTGTAATAGCTGGGAGGGGAAATCCCTTATCTTTACCTTTATACCTTATGAGAGCGCTCTGATGCTGTGTCATTGACAGTATTACGAGAGCCTTTGGCAACACTTCCAGAAGGTTTTCAGGTGCTTCATATTTTGCTTGCATAACACTTGTTATACCATAATTTAGCGTCATCTAAATAAATCTGCTCATTAATGAGGCTGATTAAAAAGCAAGCACAACAGAAGAACACAGCTACATTTCCAGACCGACTATCCACGGCTCCCCACCTCTCCAGCCCCAGATCCGCCAAATATTCCACTGATACTGAAAGGAACAGGAGGTATGCCCCCGCTGAGCTCTGTTTTAGGAAACTTTTTTCTTTTTCTTTTTTTGCTTGGCTTTGACATTGGTTATTGATGGCTAATCTCTCACTAGATCCTCCAGACATTTCAGAACACATGGATAAGGGTGCATTTTTCACAGGAGAACCTCTGCCTGTATTTTAACCCACAGGTGCTTAGGGTTTCCACCTGAGAGTGGGAGAGTGGGCTGGGCTGGGTGTAGATACTCGGAGTATGTAGGTGCACTAAAGCCAGCCTTTTTGTCAGAGGGGCTCGTTTACTTTTCAAGAAACACTTCTCTTGGGCTTGGTCTCCTTGGCTCCAGGAGTCCTAAGTGTCTTTTCCCTCCTATGGGGATTGAGGGTTGAGAGTGGACTGGGGACACAGGCCTCTCCTTCTGCCCCTTTGGGTGCCCGCCTGCTGGAAATGGAATTTGGGACTCTGCTGGTATCAAACAGTGTTACCTGTGAGTGGTGGTCACGGGGCAGGAGGAGTATAAAGGCCTTGGTGGTCCCTGGCTGACCCCCTCGGTGTGTTGGCTGGGGAGTGGTGGGGGGAGGCGGAGGGAGATTGGATAAGTATACAGGGGTAGGGAAGGGGGTGGATGGGTGGGCTGCGGTGGGATGGGATGGTGGGGTGGAAGGAGGCCAGCAAGGTGAATGACACACACACACAGGGTGATGGGTCTCATCTACATAAGGTCTTGTCTCCTGTCTCATCTCCTACTAACCTCTGGGGGTGGGTACCATTCAACCCCCATCCCCCCGCAAACATGCTTGCAGATGTGGCAGCTAACCAGTGGCATCCACACTAGTTAGACACAGCACTCCCCAAATCTCAAAGCACCTATAGAAAACACGCAGAATCTGAGCAGTACTTGATGTTCCAAACAGCCTGATTTCTCTCTTTTAAGCTTTTAAGAGGACTAAGTCTGCATAAAATTGAGGTAGCAAGCAATATTATTCCTCCAGGCATGTTTGAGTCAGAAGGACCCAGAATTTTAAAAATAAAAACTGCTGCCTCGCTTAATATATTCACTCTTCTAATAAGCCACCAAGCAGCCATTGCACTCTCCCACGCCGAAGGACATATATCTTGCTGAGACACATGTGTCCAAAGTCAGGATATTGTCTGGGAAACCTGAGCCCGCAGCCTGCACAGCAGCAGACATCACCGCATAATTCCTTCCAGAAGAATAGAAACCCAGGCACAAAGCAGCATGCAGAGTCCCCAAAGGATGCGTTGCCATTTCTTTTTTCTGTGATTATTTTCCATTACACACTGCGGGAGGGGTGTTTCCTAATGCTATCTTACTTTCTTTTCATGTCCCTTCATTTACTGCTCCCCGAGAGGCAGTCAAAGTCTCCAGGCTACACTCTGCAATAAAAACTCAGCAAATTTGAAGGATACAGCATGAAGCTTTGCAGACTGCCAGAAGTTCTGCTGACGGTACTAAAATTCAGGAGCTCCATCTAGCTTCCCAGGCAGGTGCGTTTATTCAGCAAAGGGGCAGCTGGAAATGCTTCCTTTGGGGATGCTTCTTCCTCTTCCTGGTGTGTTTTCCTCCTGGGCTGCCTTGATCCTGGACTTTGCCACTTTTGGGTCTCAGACTAGTTTCTGGGGCTTTATTTGGATTCTGGAGGTTACTTCCCTCAGGATCCTTTGTACTGTTTTGAGCAAGGCTGAGTCCTTTCAGCAGGGGTCGAGGGCTCTTTATGAACTGTGATCTAAGATCAGAGTGTGTTTCTACTCAGGGTTTTTCTTGGGCTGTCCCTTAGTGCATGGTGACAGAACACAGTCACACGTTGGTTCCTGATATGTAAGTGCAAGGTACCCTCTAAATGTAGTCATAGAAAAATAATATGTTTCCCCACCAAAATAAACTCACAGTTGCAATCTCAGATGAAATGGCCCACTTTGCATGTCACTGAGGATATTTTCCTATGTCTGTGAATTTCTGAACTCTGAGTCAAGGTCACTTTGGTGCATTTTGGAAAATGCCTCGGTTGTATCAAAATCAGTGCTTCTCAAAACATCCAAGCATCAGATTCACCTGGAGGCCTTGTTAAACTAGCTTGCTGGAGCCCTCCCCGAGAGTTTCTGATTGAGTAGGTCTTGGGTGGGGTCCAACAATTTACATTTATAACTGATTTATGGGAATAATGAGTCACTGTTCCCCACCAAGCCCCCGCCCCCCGAATTCATGCCCTTCCCAAAACCTCTGAATAGGACTTTATTTGGAAATAGGGTCATTTCAAATGTAAGTAGTTAAGATGAGGTTACACTGGAATAGGATGGATCATTAGCCCAGTTTGACTGGTGTCCTTATAAGAAAAGAAGAGAGACAAAGACACAGGGGAGAAGGCCATGTGACAACAGAGGCAAATTGGAATGATGCGTCTACAAGCCAAGGACCGCCAGTGACTGGCTGCAACACTACAGGCTAAGAGTGGCGTGAACATGTCTTTCCCTAGTGCCTTCAGAAAGAGCATGGCCCTGCCTACACCTTGATTTTGAACCTCTGGCCTCCGGAACTGTGAGATAATGAATTTCTGTTGTTTTAAGTCACCAGTTTGCAATAATCTATTTTGGCAGACCTAGAAAACTAAGACACCCCAAATCACACTTTGAGAACCACCGATCAAAAGTAACTCATCTCCCTCTTCAGCAATTTCTCCTTACAACGTCCATGATAAATTTTTTTCTGGACTAAGTCCTACTTGCATCTGCCAGCACCTGCTTAATTCCCTAAGAAGAATTTTCACAAGCTCCCGGTTCCTTAATACTTCCCTGTTTCTCGTTCCTAATCTTTTTACCCCCAAATAACCCGTGGGGCTCTCTTTAGCTACATTGTGGTCAAACAGAATCTCTGATCCCTCCCCCGCCCAAGCTGCGAGAATTGTGACTTCATGTGGTTGAGTCTTTATATATTCTAGTAAGAGACGCGGGTAGCAGGAAGCCAGTGCAGGAGACGCCAGGGAGCTGCAGAGATGTGGGGTGAGGGGATTTCAGCCTCAGGAAGACAGGCATTAAGAGGGATTTATCTGCCTTCAAATATATGAAGTGCAACCGTGCATACAACGCAGACAGCCCGCCTTCTACCCCTCCAAGAAGGGGCCAAAGGAAAGCAGGCTTAGGAAGGAGACCTTCCAGTGGACAGAAAGAACTTTCTGAGGTTGAAGGTTTTACGTTGCTGGAATGTCAAGGAAGAGGTTTAAGTAAAGAGTAGACACCCTTCATTAAATGTGATTTAGGTGGGGCCCTTCCTGGAGCCGGGAGGATGAAGGGGGTAGACTCCTGAGGGGCTCTTTGCTCTTCAAGTTCGACAACCTTGCAGAACAAGAAAAATGCCCCGTTGGGAAAAAAAAATAACTCAAAAGGAAGAAACATCTCTCTGTTGGTATATTTGTGATCCTAGGTAGGGAATCTGCCCGAATTTCTTCTCATTTTTAACTTGATGCCTGGAAGACACCCTTTTGGGCTAAGTTAAGGAGTCAGATTAGTTAGAAGGTTTGTTTTTTAATCCCTCTGGAACTATCTAGTCTTGTCGAGTCCAACTTCTCCCCCTGCATGATGACAAAAGCAGTGCATCTTCATTTTCTACTGCCGCATAACAAATGATCACAAACTTAGAGGCTTAGGCCAGCACGTATTTGTTACCCCACGGTTTCTGTGGGTCAGGAGTCAGAGCACAGTTTAACTGGGTCCTTTTCTCAGGGTCTCACAAGGCTGAGGTGTCGGTGGGATGGGTCCCTTTCTGGATCTCGGGGTCCTCTTCCAAGCTCACAGGGCTGTCAGCAGAATTCAGTTCCTTGTAGCTGCAGGACTGAGGGCCCCACTTTCTTGCTGGCCGTCACTGGGGTCCTTGCCTGTGGCCCCCTCTCGGGCCCTCTCACAACATGGCGGCTTCCATCCTCTAGGCCAGCGGGAGGCTCTCTCCCTGGTGATACAACCACAGCGGTGACATCCATCCATCACCTTCACCATTCTCTACTGGCTAGAAGCCAGTCACAGGTAGGGGAGGGGACTGTGTAAAAGTGTGACTCATTGGGGGTCATCTTAGAATGACCTGCCACATGGGGGTTGGGAAGAGGCTCTTCCCCCAGGCCCAGCTGCCAGGGGCCTGAAACCCAAAGGCCTCTACTTTATTTGGAATTTATCTGATTAAATAAATATACATGGAATTCCAAAAGGATTACAGAAAGTGTGACTGATGCTTATTTTACAGACCAGTTGTGCTCTAAAGTTTAATTAGGCAATCAACTGTTGGAATTTTAAGTTCTTTAATCAAGAACATGATATAAAAATTCGTGGTTTTCTGCGTTTATTTATTTGTTTGTTTGAGAGTATAGCATAGAGGTTATGTAGCTTTGTAGCCAGACTGCTTAGGTTCACATCCTCACTCTGACATTAACTGTGTAGTCTTAGGCAAATCATTTAGTCTCTCTGCCCAGTTTCCTTCATTTTTGAAATGGTGACAATAATACTTTATGGAATGCTGGTGAGGATGAAATTAATAAGTATAAAGCATCTAGAATAATGACTGTCATATCATAAACACTATATATGTGTTATTATTTGAGTTTGGACACCAGATGTCACATGCCACTCACATGCTTGACGCTCTGTGGGCATTCTTAGGACTCTGAGCATTTCTTGGCTTGTAGCTATGGCTCTGCTCCTTTCTTTTCCGCTCACAATGCAAGAAAAAGTGACATTAAAGTATTAAACTTGAATCAGGACTGATTGTTTTTAAAATGAAATGATTTCTAAATTTCAGTCTTTGTAACTAGTAATAATAAGAATGATTATGGTAGCTGAAATGTGTTGTGCATTTACTATACGCCAGGAAGTCTACTAAGTGTGGTGACGGCATCACCCCTCTGAGGAAGGTACTATTATCTCCTTTTACAGAGAAGGACCCTGAGGCTTAGAAATTATTCACTCAGCTGGTCAGGAGCAAGGTCTGCCAATAGGAAGGAGCTCAAGCAGCTGGACTCAAAACCCTCAATCTTAATATCCTATACTGTTTTCCCATTTTATTGCTGGCAACTTAGCGCTCAACTTTTGTGTCATGACATGACAGCCAAGAAACACCAACGTAAATGACATAAAAAGGAACCCTGGGTTCCTGTTTATCTAGGTGGGCATCGTGTAGAAGGAGGGAAACGGCTTGGAAGATACACATTTCAGACAAGCACCTGCTACGAATCAAGCATATACAACGTTCCTTACTCACCATTCTCTCATTGCCTCCTCAGAAAACACTGCAGAGAGCTAGTATTACCTTCTTTTAGCAGCTAAACAAATTGAGGCTCAAAAGTTGCCAGTGAGAAGCTGAACCAAGAGTCAAACCCCAAATCTTCAGGCTCCCAAGTCTGCACTCACTGTTCCCACAACACACTGTTGTCTGAGTGGTGAGCCCAGAAGAGGGGAGAAGGGACCGGCGTGGGGTTTGCATCTTCCATGCGGAGGGAGAAGGCCCTGGGCAGGCAGCAGGGGGCCCCATCGGCCTGTTCCGATGGATTTGCCATCAAAGGGCTTTGCCGATTTCTAATTCTGCCAGGTACCACTGCTGTAACCCAGGGCACGTTACTCAGATGCCTTCAGCATCAGTTCCTCACTTTTTCAAATCAAATTGATCTTGTTTGAAAGACAAAGTGAGATAATTGATGCCAGCACTGGGTAGATGCTATAACACTTTTCTCATATAAGCAGATACTCAAAGTGTGGAGGGAGAGAGTAGGAGAGATTGAAAAGGAGAGGAGCTGCAGGCAGAGCGGGACAGTGCTGATGAGTAGCAAGCCCCATCTGTGATTTATTATTATACCCCTTTGGATAAAAAGACAACTTAATCCTGGAGCGTCAGAGGTCACTCCAGAATGCTGTTTCAACTCTTTTTCTGTTTGCTTTTAGAAGATAGACATTAAGTGAGCAAGTAGAAAAATTCCTGACAAACAGAAGCCTATTAAACACGTAGTAGAGAAAACAAAGGCACAGCCCAGTGACTGGTATTGGGCGGGGGCTCAAGAAAAGGCTTCTTGACATCACGAGTTTCAAAGAGCAGAAGCTGACAGAATGGATTTGGAATCACATGCACCTGGTTCCATTCCCAGCTCAGTGGCTTAGCCATTAAATGGGATAATTGAATTCTATTTTCTCATTTTTAAGATGTAGATAGGAACAGCAACCTTGCAAGGTATTTGCAGTAATTAAATTAGGCAATGATTTGATTAGCGCGGTGTGGGCCTCATGTGAAGCACTCATTAGCGGTACCTGGTGCTCCTGCTGTATCATAACTATTAAAATAAGGATACAACCTGGAGGAAACATGGCTGCTTCAGTTTAAGTACTTTATAGAGAAGTTCTGATTTGAGTCCCACCTTTGGATTCTGGGATAGGAGGAGAAGTGGGGCCAGGCAGAACAGGGCAGGTCCCAGATGCCGTGTCCACGTGTCATGTCTGGTGCTGGAAGCAGGGTGGTGTGGAAAGACAGTTACGAGTTTCAGGAGTAACTGCGTGCTGACCTTAGAGCCCATGTGTCATCTCTTGGTTCGACAGAGGTGACAATGACAGCTGTGTGGGAATGGGGTAGAGATGGAAAGAGGTCCTTTCCTAGAACGTATGTCAACAGGCCTAAGAAAGTTGTTGACAGTGTCACTCGGCCATTAAGGGCACAGACTCCGGAGGCTGGTTTGGTACCTATGGCCTCAGACATCTCACTTAGCTTCTGTCTGCCTCAACTTTCTCATCTATAAAATGGAGAAGAAGGGTTATAATAGTGCTGACCACACAGACTTCTGCAGTGATGAAACGAGACGGCACCCATCCAAAAGCCTTAGCACAATAAGCCCTCAGAAAACGTTAATTCTCATTATTACTACTCCTATAATTTAGAGGAAACTGAGATTCAGCAAAACCAAAACAATCAGACAAATAAAAAATTAGAAGCCAGTAAAGGTGGATTTTGCGCGTGGCTCTGTGATTCCACCTCAAGGGTATTCCTGCCTCTCCTGTTCATCTCAGAGTTAAGAATTCCCTTCATGTTCTGTTCCCTGTATGTCTGTCCACATTGTTATTAAAACACAGATTGTTGTAGAAGTGTGTCCGGAAAGGGGACCTGTAAGGTGCTCACATTGTCTACCGTTTGGCAGCAGCAGGGACTCTTAATGACTTTGACTTTTGGGGGAATTTAGTTGGGGAAGGTCAGTTGTCCTTCAGGACCATGCTATCATTATGAAAAGGTCCCATCTGACCAGCCGAGAATCACAGGATGTTAAGTACTTCTACCAGAGCTGAAAATTGCTAGTTTCTGATTCCTGTAGCCGCTCAAATGTTCTAAATACGACCTAGAGCTGAAAGCTAAGTTCAAAAGGCGATTTCAAAAGAAACCATTAGGCGTATCCTGAAAGAAATCAGTTGATTTCATCTGCTTGGAAAAAGCATTTCGGCACAAAATGGCCTAAAACCGATGGCTTGGCCTTTTGCAAAAGGCCAGTTTTTGCAGAGGTCAGAAGGAAAAGCAGAGAGGCGGGTGGGCTGATGGCTAGAGATTAGTCTGAGGGAGGCTGTGCAGGCAGTCTGAGCACATAGCCTTGTCCTCATGTTAGAGGCATATCACCCGGAGAGAAAAACAGAAATGGGCATCCCGGGCTTTCAACCGAGAGCAACTGTAAAGGAGAAACACGCGTCTCCTCTGTGTCTGTCCCTGATTACTCACACAGAACATTTCACTTCTGACACTTCTGGTCACCAAACGTATGGGGTTTCTCCCCACACCAGGCAATTCCCCGAGACACCAGCTGCATGTCATAGAAATTAATTCAATTCTGACCCTGTCTACCTGGAGATTCCTCACCCACATACCGCTGCGATTCAGAGCTAGTAGATCTGTGTGCAGGAAAAAATCTGGAGTTTTGGACTCTTTTTGGTTGATTCTGATAATCATCCAGCTTAGGGAGCCTCTGGTCTGCAATGGAATCTGTTTCTCTAAGGAACTAAATGGAGATTAGTCCTGTAACAGTGAAGAGCTGAACGCTACCTTCATTTAGAACATCTGACCCCCTCAAGCTTCCCTGGAATAAAGGAGACTAAATTAAGAGGAGCCAGTGGCGGGCACACACTATCCGGCAAGGTGACAACATCCGGAGACTGGAGAAAACCATTTATCCTTCTCCAGGAAGACGCCAGACAATCGTTCCCCATTGGTTTTCCGACGAACAGATGAAGCCTTGGGGCAAAGGCCTTACATCCTGTAAAATCAGTCATGAGCAGGATGGATTCACTCAGCACTGCAGAGTGAGGGAGGACTTGGGGTGAACAGAGCTGGATCGTGGGCTCTGCTTTAGAGCAGGTGGAAAAGTCCTTCCCCCCAACAGTCTGCTCCCATGTACCCAGCGCAGGCAGCTCACTGAGTTAGAAGCTCTAATCTGCACCCCGATGCTCCCCACCCTCCCCCTCTCCGTCTCTCTGGAACAGACTGAGTTAAATTCTGAGCACATGCTCCTTTCCTTCTTCCTCTGCTGATGAAAGGGGCTTTATTCCCAGTGACCTGAGATCCTAAGCCCACATCAAAAGCGACAGCTCAGGGAGGCCCTGACCAAAGCCTGTGGCTCAAATGTTAATACGGTATCTTCCAGAGAGCTGGGAGGAGCTCTGTGCAAATGGGCTGGGAAGGAGTTCAACGGCCTGTTGTTCTGGATGAAGGATTCTGTTGGCTCAGGAGGGGAAACCCTCAGCTTCAAAGCCACAGATATTGATTTTCCCACACACTCAGCAACCATTTTTCAGGTAAATGCACACTTACTTCATTCTCCCTCTAGGTGGGTGAAGACATTCCTGCTTGTTAAGTGCCCACCAGGTGCCAGGCACTGGGTAAAACTCAACACATTCATTCCTTTATTTTACCTTCCAGTGACTCTCTGAAGAAGCCATCAGTACATCATTATTGTCCCCATTTCATGGATCAGTACATTGAGGTTCAGGGAGGTGAAATGATTTGACCTTCCTTAGGCAGTAAATAGCAGAAGAAAGACTCCAACCCTGGTCTGTCTGCCTTCAGTGCCCTTGCTTCCTTGGTCCTCCATGTCTTGAAGCACAAGTAATGGGTCAGGTTAAGAAAAATATTGTAAGAGCTGTGAAAATTGCTAGCATGCTCAATGATGAGAGCCTTTTAGTAATATCCACGTCCAATTCATTATGTTGTTATTTGAGCATATCTGGTGGTAAAACTATAAATGTCCATCACTTTCCAAAAGGCTTAGTGGTAACTGCCTGCACATAAGCATCTACTGGTGTTTAGAAGACACTGAGAGAAAAACACATATTTATCAAACCAATTAACATGAGCCTATTTTTGCCATGAGGAGTCCTAGTTTACAGAAGGATTTCCTTTAAATGGGAGCGGCGGTTAGCAGCCCCATTCTTCCCCCACCAGTTGTTAACTTGGTGCCCACTTAGCGCTCAGTGATTCCAAACCCTGGTGCCTGATGCCTGGGACCTACACTCAGAGCTTGTGATGTGATGGATGGGAGGTGTGGCCTGGGTGTCGGGCGTTTCCAAAGCTCGCCAGATGGCTCTGACGTGCAGCTAACCTGGAGAACTACTGATTTATACCGGTGGGGAAAGGAGACGAGTGGGGGAGGAGAGGACCAGAATCTAAAGGATTAGGAAGCATGAAGCAGTGACCAACTCTTCCCAGTTTACTATGGACAGTCCCAATTTTAAAACCAAGTCCGATGTCCTGGGAAACCCCTCCACCCCAGGCAAACTGGGACTGTTGGTTGCCCTACATACCACAAGTGTTAAGCAAAGACAAAGGTTCTCAAATGACAATCTCTGTCCGTGGGAAATGGATCTGTTTGCCAAACTTCTCTTTATACAACCCTTTAAACCACATGGCTCTTACATGGAAACGCACAATGCCATTCCATTTGAAGTCTATCACAACAAATGTATATCCCTGCAAATGTATATCCTTCACGACCTGCATTCCCTTTGCTTTGCACTGTGGTGCAAGGCATAACTATTGTCCATAAAGCTTCAAGCAGCAATCTGGCCCTGTGGATTCATTCCACAGCCCTGTTGTTTGAGAAAAGACATGCTGAGAGCCCTGGTTTTTTTTTTTTTTTTTCTGTTGCCTTTCGCTAAAAAATTCCCAATGCCTGAAGATTATCAGGGCTCTTTGAAGCATCCTATGATTCTGATTCCCATCAAGTTATGAGCGATGTGAGATAAATCTGAATTTACCCAAATTAATGTATAACTTTTAGAAGCGCTCCACCCCTGCGAGCATCCTGACTGGTTTCATGGAATCTCATGTGCTGCTGACTTCCCACGGGCTCTGGGATCTGGCCATGGAGAGAGGGAGGCCGTCATTCCTTCTCACTGAGCATGTTTGGCAGCTTTCATAGTAAACACCAGGGAGACTGGTCTCTGCCCTGACATGTCTCAGGTGGTGAATCAATCAAACTATGGGTTTCTGGTGGGCCCTGCCTGCCCAGACTGGGGCTGGTCTCCTGAAAGCCCAGGTATTGGCAAGTGACCAGTAGTCACAGACCAGAATGTCCACCCTCATTGTCAACATGATGCCACATTCGGAAACACATGACACAGGAGTTCCAGGTTGTTTCTCCGTGCTCCATCCCATGTATTGAGGGCTCCCTCTGTGCTAGCCGCCATGCTAGGGGCAGCACAGACATGGCCATTCTTCATGTGAGAGGGAGATATTATTACCCCAGGTGTACAGATGAGAGAGCAGGCTCGGTGAGAAGGAGTAGGTTACCCAGCTGGTGACAGAGAGGAGAGATGGCAGGGCTTGATCTGCCTGTCACCAGGCCTACTGCTGTGGACTCTAAGAGCACACATTCCAAAAAGGGCAGAGAGAAAGTGCTGAAAACACAGCACATAAAACAGACATTTAGACAGAAAAAATTCTTAAACGTAGCGTAATCGTTACATGTTTGGACGTGGATCTACACTGCCTACTTCCCAATATTGGCTCCGCTTATCTGTAAAATGGGTTTAAATGAGTTAATCTGGTTAGAATGGAATTCAGATCAGTAGGCATCCTCTCAGTGATAGCTGTTGTGTGGCTCTTATTATTATCTTTATTGTCGTTATTGCTATATTATTTATTATTGCTTCCTTAAGTCTTTGATCCCATACCTTGAGCTCTTTGGGTCATGATAATACCAGGATTAACAAGCTCCTGGGAAAAGAAGCCATCCAGAGCAGGGCACACTATTTTCTGTCAGATCATGGCATACTTATTTTCTTAAAAGTTTTTTTAAAAAGAAAAAAGATCCCCAGGGACTTCCCTGGTGGCACAGTGATTAAGAATCCGCCTGCCAATGCAGGGGACACGGGTTCGAGCCCTGGTCCGGGAAGATCCCACATGCCGCCGAGCCACTAAGCCCATGTGCCACAACTACTGAGCCTGCGCCCTAGAGCCCACGAGCCACAACTACTGAGCCCACATGCCACAACTACTGGGCCCGCACGCCTAGAGCCTGTGCTCTGCAACAAAGAGAAGCCACCGCAATGAGAAGCCCACACACTGCAACGAAGAGTAGCCCCCGCTCACCGCAACTAGAGAAAGCCCGTGCGCAGCAATGAAGACCCAACGCAGCCAATAAATAAATAAATTAATTAATTTTAAAAAAAAGAGAGAGATTAAAACTTTAAAAAAAAAAAAAAAAGATCCTCAAACCTCAGACTCTGCTAATCTTCATTCAAGAAATGTTGCAGCCGTTCAAGAAATGTTGTCTGTTCAATACTCACAGCTGATGCTGAATAATTTGCAGCTGGAGAACATTTTGCAAAGGGGGCTTTGAATCAGCACCCACCCCATTCCTGGGTCCAGGTTCATTTTCTTTTCTTTTCTTTTATTATTATTTTTTATAATTTTTGAATTTTATTTTATTAATTTTTTTATACAGCAGGTTCTTATTAGTCATCAATTTTATACACATCAGTGTATACATGTCAATCCCAGTCTCCCAATTCATCACACCACCATCCCCACCCCCCAGAGGCTTTCCCCCCTTTGTGTCCATACGTTTGTTCTCTACATTTGTGTCTCAATTTCTGCCCTGCAAACCGGTTCATCTGTACCATTTTTCTAGGTTCCACATATATGTGTTAATATACAATATTTGTTTTTCTCTTTCTGACTTACTTCACTCTGTATGACAGTCTCTAGATCCATCCACGTCTCAACAAATGACCCAATTTTGTTCCTTTTTATGGCTGAGTAATATTCCATTGTATATATGTACCACAACTTCTTTATCCATTCATCTGTCGATGGGCATTTAGGGTGCTTCTATGACCTGGCTATTGTAAATAGTGCTGCAATGAACACTGGGGTGGGTGTGTCTTTTTGAATTGTGGTTTTCTCTGGGTATATGCCCAGTAGTAGGATTGCTGGATCATATGGTAATTCTATTTTTAGTTTTTTAAGGAACCTCCATACTGTTCTCCATAGTGGCTGTATCAGTTTACATTCCCACCAACAGTGCAAGAGGGTTCCCTTTTCTCCACACCCTCTCCAGCATTTGTTGTTTGTAGATTTTCTGATGATGCCCATTCTAACTGGTGTGAGGTGATATCTCATTGTAGTTTTGATTTGCATTTCTCTAATAATTAGTGATGCTGAGCAGCTTTTCATGTGCTTCTTGGCCATCTGTATATCTTCTTTGGAGAAATGTCTATTTAGGTCTTCTGCCCATTTTTTGATTGGGTTGTTTGTTTTTTTAATATTGAGCTGCATGAGCTCAATATTATATATTTTGGAGATTAATCCTTTGTCCGTTGATTTGTTTGCAAATATTTTCTCCCATTCTGAGGATTGTCTTTTCGTCTTGTTTATGGTTTCCTTTGCTGTGCAAAAGCTTTTAAGTTTCATTAGGCCCCATTTGTTTAATTTTGTTTTTATTTCCATTACTCTAGGAGGTGGGTCAAAAAAGATCTTGCTGTGATTTATGTCAAAGAGTGGTCTTCTTATGTTTTCCTCTAAGAGTTTTATAGTGTCCGGTCTTACATTTAGGTCTCTAATCCATTTTGAGTTTATTTTTGTGTATGGTGTTAGGGAGTGTTCTAATTTCGTTCTTTTACATGTAGCTGTCCAGTTTTCCCAGCACCACTTATTGAAGAGACTGTCTTTTCTCCATTGTATATCCTTGCCTCCTTTGTCATAGATTAGTTGACCATAGGTGCCCAGGTTCATTTTATAGTCAGCAGAGCCACCAGGGATTATGAGGAAACACGCTGATCATAGGCTTAACTAGGCAACTGGAAGTCCTCCAGTTCAATTTTCTCTGTTTCAGGAACCCCTCCTCTAGTGTCTTTCTTGGCATTTGAATACCTCCAGGGCTGGGGTGCTCACCACCTCAGGATGAAGTCTGTGTCACTCTTCACAAGCTCAAGTGTTACACATTCCTTTCTGGGTTAGTCTGCCATCTGTCTCCCTCCAATCACATTGACAAATTGACTGCAGTCCTGCCATCTTGGCAACACGGAGCACCCCACATCCTCTTCCACAAGAGGGAGACATCCCCTACACCTATAGTTTAGGTAGTTGGCAATACTGTCCTTTTTCAAAGTTTGTTTTCTGGGGGAACATGCTCCTGTCTTCGAAGTCAGGTCTTAGCATTATGCTGGGAACAATGCACTTAACGGTGTGGACTGTTTTTTGGACACAACCAACCAGCATCGCTTAACAGTTTTGTACAAGCATGTTCTAATGGGCTTAAGTATGAGATTTGGTCATTTCAGCCCAGGGCTAGACTGGCCACGTTTTAGGCTTCCAATGGAATCACTAGCTCATAAACACCTTTATCACCTGGCTTGTTCAAGTTGTTCCCTGTATATGAAATCTTTGACCCATTCAGATACCAGTAGGGCCTGATCATTTTTGACTATTTCCATTTTCCAGGAGGAATTGTTATTTTCAGTCTAATGTCTTTGTCTGAAATCTAGAGATAGAGAAGTTTCTCGATGGAGGAATCTGTAAGGCCACTGCTTTCTAGGACTGAAATTAATTATGAAAGGAGACTTGCTCTGATTTTTGCAAAAAGGGTTGTCCCACATTCACACTAATAATAAGTTTCCTTTTTATAGTCACTTCCCTTATGTAAGAGAGTTCAAAGTACTTTATAGGCATGGCCTAATCATTTTTATTATTTTTTTAAGTGCAAGTTATGTGCTATATCATTATCCCCACTTTGTAGAGAGGGAAATAGAGGAACAGGGAAGCCCAGGGCATGGGAAAGGAGGAGGAGGAGTTGGACATCTGGACCCATGACCTCATTCTGCCTGTTCCTCACCTTGGCAATGTCCTCTCACCCACCTCTTTTCACCCATTTCTCAAAGGCCATTTCATGTGATCTCAACTGATGACAATTTTTCTCTTCCCAAGGGCTTGTTGCAATGCCATATGACTCTTGATTTAACTCAGGTCTTTTTTTTTCTAGGTAGGTGTTTTGATTCCTAACAATTTGTTCCAATTGTTTACATCTTATCCTTCAAATATGGAGTAGGAGTTCCTTAAGCCAAAGGGCCGTGTAATCTATTTCTTATGTAGCCCAGATAGCTCTTGCATAAGGGCTGGGTGCATAGTGTGTACTTAACAAAATCTTAGCTCTCTCCCTAGGACTTCTATGATGGGATATGCCACAGCAGGAAGGAGTGATTGTTCATGCCTGGAATGTGGCCTAGAAGGGGACAAACTTCGATCAGTAAACACAGTAACTGAGTAGCCTCCATGTGCAGTGCATTGTGTTATGTTGTGAAAACAATGCAAAGAAAGGAAGGATTCTGCCCCTGCCATCAGGAACTTGAGAGGGTAAGGACCACCTTACAGTGGCTGATGGCAGGATTTGCAGCCTACATATGTGGCTTTGAATCTCTGCTTGACCACTGATGAGTGGCTTTGAGTAGATCTTTAAACTCTTGGAGCCGCTGGAATTTCTTTTGCAAGATGAGAATAATAATAGCATAGTGATGATAAATGAGGTAATATGTACAAAGCATGTGGCACAATGGTTCCTACAGAGTTAAGAATCAATAAATAGCATCGATTTTAACACAATTATTAAATGGTTGGTAATTCTAAGAAAAGTAAAAAAAAAAAGTGGCACAGCAAGGACATGTGTGGGAGTTCAGCAGAGTTGCCAGTAAACCGTGTGATGAAGGAGAGACCTGCAATTAACCTTAAAAGATAGGGAGAAATTGCGTTTTGAAAAGTATGAAGGATGGGGAGGCCTAGGGAAATGTGTGAGTGTGAGAAAGAGAGTGGGCTGGGCTGACAAAGTAAAGGTCCACATGGAGAGAGCCTAGCAGGTAACGATAAGATGAGAGCAACGCTATTGCCCTTAGTGGTAAGTTCTTTCCTTTTAATAATTTCCTTTAATAATGATCAGGAAAGAATTATCATAGCCATTTTAAAGATTAGGAAGCGGAGATTCTGAGACAAGCTGAAGAGTTAGCTGGAAATAATTGCAGATGACTTGGCTGGTGTTGGTGCTCATGCATCCCCTGGCACGCTGTTGGTGGAGGGTGAATTAGACACAGCCTTTCAGAGAGCACTTCGACAGCGTCTGCTAAAAGTAGGGTAGCTTTTGTAGGGTCCGCTACCCTCAAGGTACTGATTCAGGAGAAACACTTGCGTATGTACCCAAGAGGCAGGAAGAGAGATGTTCACTGAACCGTCCAAAAACTTGGATATGATTCACATGTCTACCAATGATGGAGTATGTCAGTAAATTGTAGCACGTCCTCATTGTGGTATATCATTCAGCAATTAAACATCGTGAGGTAAACCTACATGACTGACATGCAATAATCTCTAAAAGAAGGGTGAGTTTTTTAGAGAATGAGAAAAACTGCAAATCATAAAACCATTATAATACCATTCACTTTGGGTATATTGGTACATGCATTAAATGCATGGACAAAAGGTCTAAATGAAGACAAATCAAACTTTTAACAGTGATTGTCTCTGGGGAGTGGAGGGATATCTATTGGGGAGCGTGTGTGTTTAAAGGAGGATTTACATTTGAGTCTACGTATTATTGTCTTGTTTATAAAGAAAACATATCCAGCTACTACCCAAATTCGGGAACTAAAATTTTAAAATATATATGCTACATCAATATTGTAGAACACTATAGGGTCATCAAAATATGCTATAAAATATATTTATTGATTTGGAAAAAATTTTCCAATTAAGAGGGGGAAAAAGTTTCAAAGCAGTATGGACTATATATATAGCTTTATAAAAGTTAGCATACACATAGGACAAACACACATATACATGAATAAATACTAGGAAAGAAACACACACCAAATATTGGTTATCTCTGGATAATGGGTTATGGGAATTTTTAAAAATTTCCTATTTATACTTGTAGCACTTAGCTTTTGCCACAGTAATGGTATGTAACAAACCACCCCCAAATTCAGTGCCCGAGGATAATGATGGCTTTTTCTTCACTCACAGCCATGTGTCTTTGGTCAGCTGATCCAGGTGGAGCTCAGCTTGGCTGGCTGTGGCTTCAAGCTGGGTCCAGCTTACTTTACGTGTCTCATCTTCCTTGGACTGTGGACCAACCAGGGCAATGTCAGAAGGGCAAGGGGGCCAGTGGAAACACTTGCTCTCTCTTCAGCCTTTGGTGTGGAGTTGGTACACTGTCTGTTCTGCCCACAGGGCCAAGCTGAAGCCAATAGGGGAGGGAAATAGACTTCGTTTCTAGTGGAAGGATCTGCAAATTCTTTGCAAAGGGCATGGATACAGGTGGTGGTGAAATGTGGTAACTGTAATGCTGGTATATCACAACTGAAATGGGTTTTCTAATTTCCCCCACTGTGAATGTCTATTACTTATGAAATAAACATCTTACTATTTAGTGGGCAACACTGCAAAAAGATGTGTGACAAAACATGGAGTTGGGAGCCATGGTGCTTTGTTTAGTCCTTGTCTGACTCAGCTCCAATCTATTGGCTTTGTGGGTCATCTCTAATTTCATCCGGCCAGTCAAGGTTTCCACCAACGTCTTTAGGACATGCCTGAGAATAACTTGTCTTCTGTTTGGACAACCTTGCAGGACTCATCTTTCCTTATCAAACTCTGTGTCCAGAGAGTTCATGCACCTTGGGAGAATAACTTGGAATGCTACATGATTTTCTGAGTAATATAAAACTATGAGCAAGAATGGCAGCCAGTCACTGTATTCTAAGGTGAGCACACAACGAAGTTACCTGAAGCCGTTTTTGTACTGTTTGGCAAATCTCAAATGAAACAATGAAGTGCAAATCAAGTCTTCTGGCTTCACCATGGCCGGCAACAATGGTAGCCAATCATTGCACACAGCAATGACAACAATTTATTATCTCAAGTTTTCTTCTTCCATGTCTTACTGCACCAAAAACATCAATTACAGGAATGAGAGCTGATTATAAACCCCAAAATACACTTATACTGCACTCCTTGCCATCACACCTGCCCACAAAAGAGAACACCACTTTCAGAGAATGTGCTTGGAGAGAAATCACTCCCTGAATTCCCCTCTGCCTCCCCCAAGCTAAGCTTCTAGTTCAGTTCCCCTGAGAGAAGCCACTAGACCCTTTCAGGTGTTCAGTAAATCTTCCACCAGCCTATTTTAAACTCCTAAAAGGAAAGGCATTTAACCCCATCTGTGGGGTGTTGGTGTGTGTGTGCGTGCGTGTGTGTGTGTGTGTGTGTGTACCTGTGAGACAGAAACTTTTTTATGATACAAATATTTATGGACTTTTTAACCTTGCCCTCTAATCTTAGACATGTCTTGGCCAAACTATCGTCTAACTGCTTTAATCTTTCTTTGTAAATCACTCGATGTCTCTTCCTTTTCCATTCAAATCTATCATCTTTTCCTTTTTTCTCAGGTGCCCAAAGTAGACTGTAGAATTGTCTAGATCTACTCCCAGATTATGTCAGGGTTCCACATAGTTTAGTCTCTATCAGAAATGGGCCTGAAAGCTTTAACAACAGGGGCCTTTCTCCTGAGACTTTAGACTGAAGTGCTCATTTAACGCAAAAGAGACAACATTTCCATCCCGAGTGGTCAAGCAAAAACCATAAAATCCCTTCAGGCTTTTGCACACAGAGGCTTCGCTCGTTTTAACGCCTGGGGAACCTGTCTGAAGCGGCTGGAGCGTGAGGGGCTTTGTGCCTGTGGTTGATGGGGGAGAGAGCCCGTGACAAAGGCTCCACATTTTTCCGTTTCTCTGTCCCCAAATTTGTCCACGGGTGATTTACTCACATACTTCACAAAGGTTCACATCTTATTAACTGCACTTCTATACCTCACCTTGAAATATGTAGGAGAGGGAACCACTTTTGGAAAATGTTCTTGGGCAGAAATCACATACCCCGCTGCCCCTACCTCCCCTCCACCTCCCTAAGCTAAGCTTCGGTTCACATGTTGGAGTTCAGTTCCCCTGACAGGATCCACTGAGCCCTTTCAGATGCGCAAGCTGTGCCCACCCCCAGCTGCCATCCCACCTCTCTTTGCCGGTGTTTCAGCCGTGCCCTGGGTGTGTTTCTCTGAGGCAGGAACAAGATTCTCAAAGAAACTCAATTGCTCGGTTTATGGTCATGCTCAGTTCTGAATAAGTATCCTTTTCAGAATTGTTCAGGTGGTCAAACAGCAGAGGCAGGAACAGGCTGCAAGAACCTCCAAGCTAGCTTGAGGAGGACCCATCAGGGGACCTTCCAGCATGGGAAGTGATTATGTCAAAAAGAATGAATGAACCTTACCTGATCCGGTGCTTCTTAACAAAACAAAGAGAGCTAAATGGTTTCTGGAATCTTAAAAATGAATTGAGAGAGAAAGTCTAGGAGAGGCCAATATTTCAGAAAGTACATTTGGAACTCTGCAACAAGTCACCTAGAGCAAGTCCTCTGATTCTCTGCTATTGGAAGACATCATTTTGGGAGTTTCAACATTTTTCCCACAATAGTGAATGCCAATAAACAGAGCTCAGAAAGTTACTTAATTATTCCTATTACAGTTAAAGCTAAGGAAAAAGTTCCATAAAGCAGAAAATGCAAAATCTTGCTCTATCTGAAGAGGAAGCATTGGTAAAAAAAACAACGAAGTGGTAATTGACTAAAAGGGTCCACCTTCCTGGGCTGGGATTGTGGAGTAAACACACCACATCCACCACCCTACACAGGCTGGGCACAAGGTACATCAGGTGCTTTGGAGATGGCATAACTACAATGCTGGTAAAATTTAGATTTCATACGGGGGCAAGAAATGGGCCAGTTCACAGTATTTCTGAAGGATTAGGACTTAGGAATGAAGATAGAGGGGAAAATCTGCTAGCCCCTCCCAATGTTTCAGACCAGGAGGTTTCCTGGGCAAGCAATAGATATTTATTTCTGAGTCTCATCTTTGGCCCAGTTGTCATTTTCATCACCTGTTTGAGGCCAGTTTCAGGCAAGGAAAGACTCGTGGGAGTTAGAGCGGAGCATTTCTGAAAGTGTGCTCTGAGGAATACACGTTCTATGGAATTGTCATTGAATGTTATAGAGATTCTGTGATCATACAGACTTGGAAAATATGATTTAAACAACCTTAAATCTTTCTTTGCCAGAATGTCATTGAACGTAATAGCAATTCTGTGGTCATAGAAACATGGAAAGTATGATTTAAACAACCTTAAAAGCTTTCCTTGCTGCATGGTTTCTCAGAGCCTTTTAAATTCTGAGCTGCCCTGTGAACCTCCAGGCAAAAGTGGGGCTGGGGTAGGGGGCTTGGCTGGAGAGAGTATAGTGCATATACTGCTTCAAAAACTTACCTCATCATAAAACCCCCTTCTGCTTTCCTCTCCTAGAAAATCTTTTAGACCTGGTGCTCCGTGAAATATTTTGTGACCCACACTGTTCGCGTGGGAAAAGCCCAAGACTGGGAATCAGTTTCTCGGGGTTCCAGCTGTGGCTGCTTATCTTCGGGCATTTATTTCACCTATCTGAGCCTCAGTTTTCTCATCTGCAGTAAGCGTGAATTAAGTCCTAATGGTTCTAGAACCCTGTGCTTCCTTTATCTCTTTCTGACCCAAAATGTATTCTGAGGACTCCATTAAGGGAGAGGCAGCTCACCACCAGTTGAAGCCCTCACAGGATGAACAAATAGTGGTAGCCCACTACCACTTCTGTGGCTTCCCTAGATATTTATAGAACCGAGTAGGTTTGCATTAAACCAACACACCACTAGCCGAGCCTTCCTGGAAAGAACAGTTTATACTGTTGAATGCCCTCTTAACAGATTACTTGCAAAGAGCATGAATCACACTTCAAGTCCATTGCAAAACTCATCACATTTTCCACCAGGGCCAAGGAGAGTCTTCAGTGTGGAGGGAGATATGGTCATTTACCCTGGGGCTCTTTGTCAGAATGATAAAGAAACTATTCTAGGGCAGATAGGACCTCATAAAATAGCTGTCTGTGGAGGCTTTGTGGTGACTTTGATGTTCTGCAGGAGAAAACCATCACAAGCGTGGGTGGGCCAGGCTAAGTCCAAGCTGAACTGGAAGGCAGAATTTCTTGAACTTCTCATTCATTCAACAACTCTTTATTTAGCACTGACTAGGTACCAGGCTCGATCATGAGCAAGATCGTCATCATCAACAGAGGCTTCCTTTCCTAACACTCTTGCCAAAACTGGGTATTGCCCTTTAAAACTCTTTGCTAATTTTGGAAGTGAAAAATATTTCACTGTGGTTTTTAATTTGAATTTCTGATTCTTGACATTTTACAATTTTTTAAAATTAATTGTGTTTTCTCGTCTATGAATTTTCCACTTACACGTTAGGATCTTAGTACGAGTGGAAGGAATAAATGCCAGGAGAATACCTAATAATCCATGAGCATAGGAACGATGTCAAAACTGTGGGGTAGATGATAGGGTATGCAATGTGTGTGAGCGACACTAAGTACCCCCCAGATGCCAGGCACAGCCCTGGGTCTTCTCTCTGCCCAGCCGTTGTGCTAGCTGTGACCACCTCATACCAGTTGCCCCTCTGCCTCTATGAGCCCCCCATGACCTCTCGGGGTGGTTGGTCTTCTGGACTGGGTTGGGGTCCGGGACCCTTGCAGGGCAAAATATATTCTGTTTCTGCAGAGGTGGAATACACCTAATACCCAACAACTTTATTTAGGTATTAGAAATTTTTTTCCCCTTATTTGTCTTCTCTTCCTCGTGTCCTAACATGAATTTAGAATCCTTATGGGAAAGGAGCAATGGAAACAGCCCATCTGTTTGACAGAGCAGAGGACATGCTTGAATGACTTCCCCAAGGAAACCAAATTCTCAGCAAACTTGGAAGCCAGTCTCTTTGCCTCATTTTATTCTTCCCACATCCTTTATGTCCCACACGAGGCATACTCCCGCGTGGTGTCACAAGGTTTACACAGCAGCAGGCTCATGTGGAGAGTCTCAGTGGCCCAGGGGATCTGGATGGACAGTCAACTTCCAATGGTGACGTTCTCCTCAGCTACTTGGGCCCCCTCCCACCAACCTATTTTTTTCTCCTGCTTAAAAAAAGAGTTGAGGCTACAGTGAGCCCTTTGCTTGGCCTGAAGACAAAGGAGCCTCCCAGTTTCTTTCTCCCCCTACTCCCAGCATGAACCAGTGAGTTCATCATTTGGCTGGCCTTCTCTTAGTGATGGGACAGTCACAGACTTAGGGTGATTTCTGTGCCGATGTAAGACATCCAACACATCCTTTTGATGAATGAGGACCGAGGACATTCTAAGGCTGGAAAAGTTAGGAGAGTGCAGCTTGTGAGGCATGGTGTTCAAAGTGCAGTTTGCTTGGGGTTGAACAGACAGTCCCCCAGATGTTGTTTCGTTCACTGTTTGGGTTGACCATAGCATTATTCATGTTGCTCCTTTCTTCTTCTCATCACGCATGACTGAGGATAAGAAATGGTAGAAGTTTGAAAAACGAAACGGAGGTTTGGGCCAATGTCCCAAACTTTCCTTTCTTTACATCTCTCTTATTTAAGGAAGTGTTAGTCAACTCGTGGACCCAGACTTGGCTGCCTTTGGAAGAGTGCCATGCTTACTGTTCACACAGCAGAGGAGAATGGATGGAAAGATGAATGTGCGAAGAGAGAAGCAACAGGTCCAGAGAGCTGCTCCTCAAGGTTAACTCTGCCAATCTCAGGCTCTTGACCATGATGCTTTACAACATACCAGTTGTGTGGCCTCGGACAAGTACCGCATTATTCTGATGTTAGTATGGGAGTAATTATTGTCCTTATCCCATAGAGCTGCTGAAGGATTAAATGAGTTAATACATGTAAAAAACGCAGAACACCATCTGCTTATGTAATAAGGGCTCAATAACGTTAGCCATTAAATAATCAGAGTGGCTCCAATAAACTGCAAATGGAAGCCTCTGGTCTCCCCAAAGGAGAGGAGGATATTCATTGAGAAAGTGATTCACGGTACCATGAACTACTGCTTTTGGAATTACTGAGCAGCTACAGCAAAAAGCATGTTGCTTCACCCTCCTTTATGCCTTAATCTCCTAGTAGATAAGACAAGTTTAAAGTATTGTACCTCTGCCCATCTCCTTGGTTTTCCACAAAAATAAAATAATTTTTGCAAAGCACGTTGGCTAGAAAAATGCAAGTGGTCATCACTGTGGTTTTCTTTTCAGCCGTGAAGGAGCTCAGATTTTTTTCCCTGTCACCAGCACAAGTGAAATGGACTATTTTTTCTTTCTTTTACTGTCCTTTTTTAAAAAGTAGCCTTACAATGTTTGGAAGTGAGAGAGTTGCCTTTAGGGTTTATTGTGTTAAGCCAGATCGTGCAGTCATTCACTCATCATCGCAGCCTGTGTCCCAGAAGGTCCCAACACAGAGACAGTAAGCAGGCAGTAAGAATACAACACAAAGGAACATGTGAGATCTTTGTCCAAATGATAGCAGAAAACACAGTAGGTAAAAAAAATGGCCTACCTGGGAAAAAAGAAACTAAATAGACACAAAATACTGGAGTGGCTGCCTGGGGAAGTCAGATTGCCTCTCTGGAACAGGGAAAAGAAAATTGCCACTCACTGGGAACTTATGCAGCAGCCATGGTCTTCATCTTCTAATCATATCTGCTAAAATTTATTGGCTATTATCTGTGCTCTACGCACTCTCCTCAGGGGTCTACAGTGTCTTATCTCTTTTTTATTTATTTATTTATTTATTTATTTATTTATGGCTGTGTTGGGTCTTCGTTTCTGTGCGAGGGCTTTCTCTAGTTGTGGCAAGTGGGGGCCACTCTTCATCGCGGTGCGCGGGCCTCTCATTATCGCGGCCTCTCTTGTTGCGGAGCACAGGCTCCAGACGCGCAGGCTCAGTAATTGTGGCTCACGGGCCTAGTTGCTCCGTGGCATGTGGGATCTTCCCAGACCGGGGCTCGAACCCGTGTCCCCTGCATTGGCAGGCAGATTCTCAACCACTGCGCCACCAGGGAAGCCCGTGTCTTATCTCTTTTAATCCTCATTAATAACCCAATGGGGTAGGTAAATTATTCCTTCCATTTTACAGTTGAGCAAAGAGAAGCCCCGAGAACTTTCTGCCGATGATAGCTAATAAGTGGCAGAGCCAGGATTTAATCCAGATCTATGTGACTCTAAAGCTCACACTTAGAACCACGGTGCTATCCACCACACACATCAATGAGTGGTACATCCCACTAGCCTTTAGGGCACCCGTATTGGGAAGGTAATAAAAAGGTGTCCCTCCAAAGGAGGTCATCAGCTATAAGAGGAATCGGGACACATCAGATCTTATACTACAGTTGCTCTAGATCTTCATTTCAGTCTTGAGTTTGTGAACCAATGCCTTTAAGGAAGAGACACTAACAGAGGAAAAGTATATCCTGGGCCCAGTATTTCCATGGTAAGTGATCTAAAATGTGAGCCCACAACGAGCTATGCATCACTGCTCCTCAGCAAACCGTAATAATAATGGCAACTGATAAAATCAAATGCATGTGTACCAATGTGATTCCTCGAGTGTTAAACTTTCCAGGGAGAGCCCAACACATCTACTGCTCTAACTCAATAGAAATCAGACTCCTGGTATTTCTAATGTGCAGTGCTGGATAGCTACTTTTTAAGAAGTCTGGAATAATCTTACATACTTTGGTGACTATGCAATTGACAGATAATTTACTTCCTATTCATCAACATCCTCAATGAAGGAAAATGTTAGAGTGATTAATATGATGATTTAAAGGGGGAGGGAAGGAAAAAAACCAGTCTGGGAACTTGGTATTTGGATAATTTATGGGCAGTACGGCACGGAAAAGGCTACATCAGTTTTCGAGCAAGTACGAGTTATGTGCCTCAATAAGGAGCTTATAAATAAACATGAAGGTCTAGCAATCTTGAGCTTCAGAATTAATCTCATCTGAAGCAATAAGGGACTCTGTTTCAAAGACGGAAATCTAGGGCAGAATGCCCAGCTCAGTAGACAATCTGAGGAGGGGAAAGCTTTTGGAGAAATTAAAAACCTCTCCTACTAGTTATTTTTATTTTTAAGCTTTAACATAAGAGTACCAAAGTTCTTCACATGTAATCTCCAAAAATTTAAGATAGATTAATTCTTATGGTGAAAAGGGCTTTAAAATCCATCTAGTCCAACCTCTCCTCATTTTATAAGGTGACAAAGAGAGAGCCCAGGGAGCTGAATAGACTTGTATACAGTTGCATGTCCAGCCAGCCTTCATTTCTATTCACTAGATTTAAAAAATAATCATCATTTTATAATCTTTCTGATTATAAAAGTGACAAACACTCATTGGAGCAAAGTGAGAAAAAAAAACCCCTCACAATTCTACCACTCAAATTATCGTTCCATGAATATTTTGGTATATTGCCACCCATCCTCCTTTTCTATACATTTATATTGAGTTTGTATTTTATTAAAATGGGATCATATTATCCTTTTTTAATTTAGGATTTTGCTTTGGAGAGTTTTACTAAATAGCTTTATTGCTTTTTTATAACTATAAAAGTAATATATGTTTATTGTAAAACTTTCAGACAACACAGAAATTATAAAGAAGAAAATAAAAATCACCTGGAACTCCAGCATCCAAAGATAAAAACTGATGATATTAATTTATTTTCTTCCAGAGTATTTTCTATGGTACCCTTGTCACCTAAATGTCTCCATGTCTCACCAACTTAAGGGTTCATACGAAGACTCTTAAAAATGAGTATACTTATTGGCTCATCCTTGCCAGCTGAAGCCTGTGGGATCTCCAGTGCTGCCCCAATCTCTCCCCCAATCATTTCTGGGGTACCTGAGGTAGCTCAGGGTCCCCCATACTCACCCTCTCCTGTTTTGCTCTGTGCTGTCCCCTGATCACAGAGCCTTGAGGGAGGCACGTGGTCACCCCAGCAGGAGCCTCTGTGAGAGGAGCCTGGCTTCCTTATCCAGCGTGCTGTCTCCTGGGACCTTGAGTCTGCAAAATATTTGTGGTGTCCAGAGAGCCTGTAGCCTCCCCAGGCCTCCATATGGCCTGCTCAGTAGGGAATACAAACCCTCCCTCTCCACCCATGCTTTTTAGGTTCTGCATTCCTGTCTCTTTGAGGGAGGCCAGTGTGCTTAAAACCAGCTTCTCCCAGCAACTCCAGTCCTAATGCAGATTAACTCAGGCAAATTAATGACTGAAGACCTCCTGGCTTTAACTACCTTTAGCTCCCCCTGTGATCTATTTTGGGTTGAATTTTGGATATTTTGAATAAATTTTTCAGTGTGGTATGAGGTATGGATGAAAGTTCATTTTTTTTCTCATATGGATATCTAATTGTTCCATTGCATTTATTGAAAATATTATCCTTTCTCTACTGAATTGCCTTTGCACCTTTGTCAAAAATCACTTGTCTTGTTATGTGGGTGTCTATTTCTCAACTCTGTTCTGCCCCTTTGATCATTTGTCCTTCAGATCCCAATCCGACGCTGTGATGATTAGTGACCCTCATAATAAGGCTTGAAATGGGTAGTGTTAGTCCTCTAACTTTGTTATTCTTTTTCAAGGTTGTTTAGACTATTCTAGGTCCTTAACATTTCTATGTGAATTTGAGAATCAGTTTGATAATTTTTACAAAAACAGTGCTGGGATTTAATTGGGATTGTGTTGAATCTGCAGTTCAATTTGGGGAGTATTGACATGTTAATATTAAATCTTATGACTCATGAGCATGATAGCTCTCTCCATTTATTTAGATCTTTAATTTATCTCAGCAGTATTTTGTACTTGTCTCATCTGTTCCTGGTTCCCCTTTTCCTCTTTGTTATGTCTTATTTTAGATTAATCAAATATTTTTAATGATGCTATTTTATCTCCTCTGGCTTAGTAATTAAAACCTTTTGTTATTTAAGTGGTTGCTTCAGGGCATATAGTATACATCTTTAACTTACCACACTCTAGATGGTAGTATATAGTTGTATTAAGTGACTTCGCATGTAGTATAAGTGATATTATGTGACTTCAGGTGCTATTATATGATTTCACATGTAGTACAAGAATCTTACACTAGAATACTTTCATTTCTTCTCTCTCAACTTTTGTGGTATTAGTGTCATACAACTTAACTTGTACATCTGCTACAACCCAACACTTCATTGTTATTATTTTTGTTTAAACTGTGAATCATCATTTAAACATACTTTATTAATAAGAAAATCATCTTATATATTTACTCATGCAGTTACCATTTCTGGTTCTCTTGTTTCCTTTGTGTAGAGCCATATCTGATATCATTTTCCTTTTCTCTGATTGACATCCTTTAATATTTCTTTTAATGGCGATTTAATGCTGATGAATTCTTTCAGATTTTGTATGTCTGCAGAAGAATGTATCTTGACTTGGCTTTTCAAAGATATTTTCCCTTGATATAGAATTTGAGGTTGACAGTTTTGTTTCTTTTAGTATCTAAAAGATGTTGTACCACTGTTCTGTTTTGCTATGAGAAAACTGATGTCATCCTTATTTTTGTTGTTCTATAAACATGTCGTTTTTCTCTTGCCATTTTGAAGATTTTTCTCTTTAGCGCTGGTTTTGATTACTTGTGCTTATTTAACTCTTGGGCTTGAGGTTTGTCAAGCTTCTTGGTATTTGGGGTTTATAATATTCTTTGGTAAAATTTGGGTCATTATTTCTTCAAAACTTTTTTTTTCTGCCCTCCCCCCTTGGGGGACTCTGATTATACCTATATCAGGTTACTTGAAGTCCTACACCTCACTGATGCTTTGTTCACTTTTTAAAAAGTTATTTTCGGGCTTCCCTGGTGGCGCAGTGGTTGAGAATCTGCCTGCTAATGCAGGGGACGCGGGTTCGAGCCCTGGTCTGGGAAGATCCCACATGCCGCGGAGCAACTAGGCCCGTGAGCCACAACTACTGAGCCTGCGCGTCTGGAGCCTGTGCTCCGCAACAAGAGAGGCCGCAACAGTGAGAGGCCCGCGCACCGCGATGAAGAGTGGCCCCCACTTGCCGCAACTAGAGAAAGCCCTTGCACAGAAACGAAGACCCAACACAGCCATAAATAAAATAAATAAATAAATTTATAAAAAAAAAAAAAAAAGTTATTTTCTTTTGATAGTTTCTATTGCTATATCTTGAAATTCACCGATTTTTTTCTTCTGCAACGTCTAATCTGTCATTAATACCATTAAGTGTATTTTTCACTTCACGTATTATAGGTTTTATCTTTAGAAGTTTAAGTTTTTTAAAAATCGTTCAATACCTCAATTTTTCTTTTCAAAGCTGAAAAGAAAAATAAAAATCTCCAGTGTCTTAATTTTTGAACATATGGAATACAGTTATGATAACTTTCATGTTTTTGCCTGATAATCCTAACATCTCTGTCAGTTCTCATTCAGTTTTGATTGATTACCCATCTCATTATAGGTCATGTTTTCCTGCTTCTTTGCATGACAGCTAATTTTTTTTTTTTTTATTATATTCCAGACATTGTGAATTTTACCTTGTTGGGTACTGGATATTTTTTTATCCCTATCAATATTCATGAGCTTCGTTCTGGAATGCAGTTAAGTTGATCAGAAATAGTTTGGTCCTTTTCAGTATCTTTTTTAGTCTTGCTTTTATGATTCGTTAGGCAAGACTGGAGTCGTGCTTTGTCTAGGGCTTATTCCCCACCACTGAAGCAAGATCCTTCCGTGTATCTGTCTAACGACCTGCGAGGTTTTCCAGTCTGCCTAGAGGAACGTGTCCTGCATCCAGCCCTGTGTGAGTGCTGGGTACTGTTGCCTCTAATCCTGTTAACTGGTCTTTGCCGTCCATGGGTAGTTCTTCACATGTGGCGTGTGCTGATCACTGTAAGGGAGACTCAGCAGAACTCTCTGTGAAGCTCTTTCCTCCCCAGTACTTTGTTCTAAGAACTCTAGTTGCCTTGGTCTCCCCAGATTCTCAGCCCCCTCTCCTCAACTCAGGGAATCCACCAGGAACCTTCTGGGATCCACCAGGGAATGCTCTCCCTGCTCCATGGTCTGGGAACTCACCAGGGAGTAAGCTGAAGCAATTTTATAGGGCTCACCCCATTTGTTTTCTGTCTTACAGGGAGAATCTTGAAAACCGCTGTTTAATATACTTTTTGTCTAGTTTTTGCTAATTCTCTTTGGTAATTTCAGGCAGAAGAGTCAATCTGGTACCTTTTACTTCATCTTGGCTGGAAGCAGAAAGTGCATTAATATTTATAGATTTTTTTGTCATTTATACATTTTTTTCATACATATTGCCAAATCGCTCTCCAGTAACATCAGACTATAAGTGGAAAAGCAGTTGAACCAAGTTTATGTACCTTCAGTGGCCATTCTTTTATTCAAAATGCGTCAATTTGGTAAGTGGCAGATATTATGTTGTCACATACCATTCTTTTAATCACTACTGAAATATAGTGTACTTTCTTTATTAGCCACTTGCATTTCCTCTTTGGCGGGTTTGACTGTTCATGATCTTTATCTTATTTTCATTAGTTTCAAGGACCACTCACAGGATCTGAGTCAACACCAAGGGCAGAGAGGCCAAACACTTCAGATTCCTGTTCCAGAAAGTTGCTCTGTGTGCAGAGAGGCTGTGGAACAAGAGACGGGGTGGAGTAGGATGGAGAAGCTAAGCCAAGGTGATTTGAAAGCCAGAGAGAGTCTTTTACCTAACCCAGAACATTAACCAGATCTTTGTTAGCAGCAAACAGAAGTGTAAGTAAGCTCCAAGAACCAAACTCCGTTCACAGTTCCTTCAACAGTGAGCTGCCTTGTGTGTTTGCAGGTGGTAGCCAGAGATCTGGAATTACTGGCAACCTTGTAGAAATGACTCAGGGCGGGGGTAGGGGGAGGTGGTGGTTGGCCCATAGAGCTGTGTTGGTCAGGTCTGAGATCAGCCAGCCCTGGTCTGTAATGTCTACATAGGCTGAATAATACTCCCTATTTATAATAAAGTTTTGCTCCTCTTTGGCCCATTTCATGAAAAAAAATTCATAATTTAGTTGATTTCCCTTATCATCTTGCTTCAGCAGCAGGTAATAGAGCAAAGGTAAGTGAGAAAGGGTTATCTGAAACTCCAGGTTTAACTCAGCAAACTTCGAAAGTTCTTTTTAATAGCCTCCATGTCTTTGATTACGCTGGTCTCATACAAGTATGTGCAAGAATGTCTTATTTTAATCATGGCAATTCTCCAAATGAATAAATTTTTTGAATGAAACTGACAGTTACATTTCATCTGCCAGGTCAAGTTGTAATTATCTACAGATTGTCCAAGATCAACCTTCTCAACCATCTTTAAATGAGTAACCTGGGTACCAAATTAAAAAAGAGTCATACGTAAATTTATGCATACAAACATGTTCACACATATCCCAGGGCCATTATTAATTTGTGCATTTACCATGAAGAACTAGGAGATGTTCAAGGTTGTTCCAGCAATTCATTTGTGTATTACACTGCTAGGGCTGCCATAACAAAATACCACAGATTGAGTGGCTTAAACAACAGACATTTATTTTCTTACTGTTCTGGAGTCTGGAAGTCAAGCAAGATCAAGGTGCTGGCAGGACTGGTTTCTGGAGAGACCTCTCTACCTGGCTTGCAGATGGCTGCCTTCTTGCTGTGTCCTCAAGTGGCCTTTTCTCTGTGTGTGTGTCTCCCTGGTGTCACTTCCTCTTCTTATGAGGACATTAGTAATATCAGATTAAGACTCCACACTTATGACCTCATTTAACCAAAATTACCTCTTTAAACGTCCTATCTCAAAACAAAGTCACATTGGGTATAGGGACTTCAACATATGAACTAGGCGGGGTGGGGTGGGTAAAAATTCAGTCCTTAACAATTTGCAAGGGAGCTCCTGTGCTTCTGGGGAGGTGGAAGAAATACAGAAGGATTTAGGCTTAGTTTCAGGTCTCATGATGTTTCTGAAGAATACTCCTAAAAAGGTGTGAGGGGCCTGCTATTCAACCCCTGGATGTAAGAGTGGTAGTGGGTTTGGGGGGAGTATTATTTTTGGGAAAAAGAGAACTCACCAAGATATAGGGAAGGGACAGTGAATCAGGGTCTGCTCTAGAGATATTATGAAATATTATTAAGATTTTATTTACTATCTGAGGGCAACTCTAGGGAGCTTTATATGATGTACATGAGATTCTTAATTATTGAATCCTGTAGGTTATATTACAATACGAGGTTTACTAGGAAACACGGCATGGAAATATCCACTAAAAGCTAACCAATTTAAAAATTGGTGACCACTCAAACCTCACTTTCTGCTTAACCCTGGTATTTATTCAGTGGGGTGCTGGAGCTGGCTCATACAGGCTCTCAGAAGCAGTGTACGCGTGTCTTCTCAACTCCTCATTCAGCGACATCACATGGGTCGCTTGGAATTGACCATGGTGCAGTATCTGTACTAGGCAATTGGAAAGCACTCTAAATCAGAGCTCTTTGTTTTTCTGAGAACTGGTTGTTCAAGATTTACCAGCAAATCACTGGATTGATTCATGCCCTTTGAATCAGTATCATTGCTGGACCACTTATTGCCTATTGTTCAAAATAAAAATTCAGTGTAAATAAAAGGCAGAGTGAAGCTCAATATCTGATAAAGGATGTTAGATTTTATGACATAGCTGGAAGTGATGTTGTGCTACTATCCACAACACACACATAGCCATGGGCAAATAAAGATGGGAGAGAGTTTAATCAGTTATCAACTAAAGAAGGAAAATGAACAGAGTTACATATCAAAATATAAGAGAGACCCTAGTGAAAAACGAAAAAATCTTGATTATTTTTTTCATAAGTATTTTTTTTTTACTTGAGGCACAACAGTCCAACCTGAAATTGCAATGTCCTCATAGATGCTGTCAGTTTTTTGAGAAATTTCATCCCCCAATACTATTTCTAAAAAATAGTGCCTACTTAAACATATTCTAAATGTTTTAATAAAAGAACTTATTTTAAGAATTTAAATTTTATTTTTAACATGAAATTCAAGTTAAGTTTTTCTTTGTCATTTATATTTTAAGTGAATTTACCTAAAGGAGTCTTTCTCCAGCTTCAATTAGGCTCAGGGAATGAAAACATTAAATACTTGAAAATGGTCATTGACCAACTCTGAGGTGAAATGCCCTGGCTGGCAAACTTTGCTGGGCCCAGGATCACGTAGGGACCTTGTTAAAAATGAGAATCTAATTCAGTAGACTTTGGGGGAAAACAAGGGACAGAGACTATGAATCTGCATTTTAAACAAACCGCCTAAAGGATTCTGATGCAGGTGTTCCATGGACCACATTTTAAGAAGCACTGAAATAAGTTATAGCAATGCTCAGGCTACTAGGCTACTATTGGAAACATAGTTTTCTGAGGTTTAAATGATGTATATGTGCATAAATGATTTACATGATCATATTAGTTAAAATATGCTATGTATTTTTCCCACTGAAAGAGTTATCTAAAAATCATCCCATGTTGAATTAAGTGCTACCAATAAAATGTTCAAAACTAGGAGGCAAGGAATGTAATGGATGACCAAGCAATAGCAATTATGATTCTCTCCTACTGATAGGGTGCAGCACCCTTTAGGAGTTACCTTAAAAAATCATGTCATAAGTCCCCAAATTGATGGGTGTAGAGTTTATATTATTCCTGTAATAATTTCTATTTCACATTATACTTTTCTCTTTTTTAAAATAACTCATGGCTCAAAAGCAATACAAGCTTTTCTCTAACATTAGAGTCAGGCTTAATGTTTTAAGACTTAGAGAGAAAAGACCATAATAGGGTTGCCAGGTGCTGTTCAGATCTTGTGACAACCAAGAAAATTACAAAGACGTGAAAACAAGAAGAGAAGCATTGGGTTGATAGTAAACACACTGTTACAGAGCAATAGATAACAGTGAAATCAGTCTAAAAATGTGGATATACTGATCTGTTGAAGCATGTTAGCTTCATTTTTAGTGTAGTGACACCTAATGATGAAGAGACCAGTCAGGATGAAGCAGTGGCAGAGGGTTTGCATTTGATGTTTGGTGGGAGTTAAAGGAGAAGGCTTTGTAGGTTCTGAAGATAAAAAGTAAACCTCTATGATGCCTTTTTGTCGTGTTTCTGCTCATTGTTATGGGGATATCGTATGATTTCTGTTGGAATTCAATTTGTTTGTTGCTTTCTGTATACTAATTTTCTGTGAACTACTTGATTTAATGGCCCAAATAACTATGATATTGAGATTCCTTCCAATGCAATAATCTGCTCCTGTATTTTGTTGTAGTTTTTAGTGGAATGTTTGTTTAGCTACATGTGCTGCAACTCCCTGTATAGAAATTCATTCAGATTTATGTTGTTCCTTGCTTTGTGCCCATTTTTATTGATATATTTCCTCTGTCTGTATAGACTATGCAGAAATTTATTCTAATGTATTTCATGTTGTAACTCACTTATTGGTACCAACATTTAAAAATACAGTCTTATTTAAAAAAAAGAATATGGTCATTGAGCATTCATCCATGCATCCATTCATCTCTCCATCCATCCATTTATTCCTCAAACAGTAATTGAGTATCTCCTAGGTATTAGACACTAAAGTGTCTAGGAACACTGAGATAAATAAGACAATGTTCTTGTCCTTAACTTTTTACTCTAGGATGAAGACAGATATATAATTAAATTACAGAACAACGAGAGAGGAAGTGACAATAAGATCATGTACAAGGTCACAGAAGTTTTATAGTGAGGAGAGTGATTGTCTCCACGGTGTCAGCCTAGGAATGACCTGAGATAAGGAAGGCTGAATTCAAGCATCACTCCAATGGAGAGCCTTCTCTAAACACCTGGTCTGGTCCCTTTTGATGTCCCTCATCTGTGCCGTGACAGCATCCCATTCAGTTTTATTGGAAATGTCAGCTCTCTTGTCTCTCTCCATCTAGACAAAATGCATCTTGAGGGTAGCAATGGTTTTTATATCCCTAGGATGTAGCAAAACTCTGCTACATGCTTGGTACTCAGTTGAGGTATAAAGAATGAATGAATGAAAGATGAAGGGCATTGAGAAGATATTGCTTGGAGGAGTATCTTAGTTCAAGCTGCTATAACAAAATACTAGATACCAGGTGGCTTAAACAACAAACATTTATTTTTCGCAGTTCTGGAGTTTGGGAAGTCCGAGATCAAGGTGCCAGCAGATTTGGTGTCCGGTGAGGGCCCTCTTCCTGGTTTGCAGATGGCCGTCTTCTTCCTGTATCCTCGTGTGACTTAGAGATCAAGATTTCTTTCTTGCCTTTTCTTATGAGGGCACTAATCCCATCAGGGGGGGATCAATCCTTATGACCTCATCTAAACCTAATTACCTCCCAAAGGCCTCACCTCCAAATACCATAACATTGAGGATTAGGGCCTCAACATATGAATTTTGGAGAGGCACAAACACTCAGCCCGTAAAAAGTGTTTGAAGAATAAACAGGATTTTCCCAGAAGGTCTGGTAATGCAGGGTGGAGAGTGATGGCTGAGGGATTAGTACTGAAAGGCAAGGAACCTTAAAACAGCATCTACAGCATGGCCAGTTTAGGAAACTGCAAGTTGTTTTGTTGTTGATGAGTCTTAGGACAATACAGTAGTCAGAGAGAAGGCAGGGGCCGTGTTCAGTAGCACATATATTTTACATATTTTTCTGTGCAGGAAATGGAAATTATTCAAGGATTTCAAGCAGATCATTATCAACATTTTAGAAACATCACTATGGACGAAGTGGAGAATGGATTGGAAATGGAGAATTGCGTAAGAGGCAGGAAAACAATTTGGAGCTATTGCAACAATTCAAGGAAATGATAATGAAAGTTTGAACCAAGGCATTTTTTGTTGTTGTTGGTTTTTTGTTTTTTTTCTTGCGAGCAAGAAAGTTGAATTATCCCTTGTAGATCAGCAGAGAGTGAGCAGGAGAAGCTGGGAGTAGAGATCGTCTCACCGTGAGAGGAAGGAATGTTTCTTCGTGCATGTTTGGCCTGGACTCAAGTCTAGGAAACTTGGGATGGCAACAGCAGTAGCTGCCATTCAATGAAGGTTTACTAGGAGCCAGGTGCTGTGTAAGATCTTCAAGCACATTATCACACTTGGTGCTCACAGACAAGGAGAGGGCTGTGATTTCAAGCCAAGTTTAACCCTCAAATTATGCTCTTGACCATTAAGCTCCACTACCCCCCCTAAGCAGCCAGAGAAATTGAACTGAAAGCTTCAAACATCAGGAGATTTTGTGAGGAAGCTATGGCCCGAGAAGCAGGGCATCATGTGCTCCTGCAAAGGCTTCTGAGTATTTATATGTTCACACACAGAAGTCTTGGGAGGGAACAGCATTGCCACAGGCTGGATTCTCCACGAGCAGACACTGAGATGGTGTTTGCCAGGTGTTTATTAGGGATCAACACCTGTGAAAGGAAACCGGAGGGAGCAGGACTGGAGAGAGGAAAAGGGTGTTCTGTGACACGGACCTGACAAGGTCTTGGTCAGTTTGGGGTAAGTAGCGCCCATCAGAGTCATTCAGCATTGGCTCAAAATGGCTGGCCTTTATGCCTCCCCAGGAAGGATGTGACCTCGGGGGAGGGGGTCTCAATGCAACTGAGGAAGCCCCTGGACTTGCTGAAGCTGGAGGCTGGACCACACTCCTCCAGCTAGGCAGCACGTTTCTCCTTGAAGAGAGATTGGGGCAGTGTATCTCCATAAGTACCATGGGCTAAAGGGTTCATCTTATCACTTTTGGGAACTGAGAGCCTTGGTTCAAAGTCTGGCTCTGACAGTGGTAGTTTTCTTAACCTCTCTGAACCTCAGTTTCCTCGTCTGTAAAGCATGTGTGTGTCTGTGGTAAAGGTTAATAACAGTACCTAGCTAGTGAAGTTATGGTGAAGATGAAAAGAGATAATACTCATTAGAGGGCCTGGCACATGAAAAACTTTCAATAGATGCTAGTCATTATTCAAGACATCATATGCTTTGAAAATTTGAATGTTCTACATTGAATGATTGAGACCCCATACCCAAAACATTTTATGGCACATTGCATTTCTTTCTTATGGAATCAAAAACATAAATATTGGGACTTCCCTGGTGGCACAGTGGTTAAGAATCTGCCTGCCAATGCAGGGGACATGGGTTCGAGCCCTGGTCCGGGAAGATCCCACATGGCGTGGAGCAACTAAGCCCGTGCGCCACAACTACTGAGCCTGCGCTCTAGAGTCCGTGAGCTGCAACTACTGAGCCTGCGTGCCACAACTACTGAAGCCCGCACGCCTAGAGCCTGTGCTCTGCAACAAGGGAAGCCACCGCAATGAGAAGCCCGTGCACCGCAACGAAGAGTAGCCCCTGCTCGCCGCAAGTAGAGAAAGCCCGCACGCAGCAACGAAGACCCAACACAGCCATAAATAAATAAATAAATAAATAAATAAATAAATTTTAAAAATTAAAAAAAACATAAATGTTGATTCTACTTGACACAGTTTACGTTGATTGACTTCTGTTACAACAGCAGGAAGTGAATAAAAGATCATTGTGATTAATTTTGGAAATACACTAGAAGTTAATGCATGTATTTGTAAATGCCTTTTTTTTTGTAATTTATTTTTTATTTTTTTATATATTTTTTTAATGGTTGAAATTTTTAATTTAATGAAAACTACAAACTCACAGATCCAAAATGTTCAGTGATTCTTTTTTTTTTTTCACACCCACACACCCTGTATTTTATTTTTACAAGAGATAAATAGACTGACATCAAGCATTGTACATGGATGACCACAACAAAAGCAACAATGATTGCAATTACCAAACATGAAACACACTCATACTATGTCATAATATTGACATTCAGTCCAGTAATCCTCCACTGTAGCAGCTCCTTTACTTTGCAGTGAAAATTGATGTAAATGCCTTTCTTAAATAGAAAGTCAGAATGACAAACTTAAAAGTGAAAAAGTAACTTCAAGCTGATCGTAGTTCCCTAAATTCATTTCATTCTCTTCCTTTATCAGCCCCTGAAAAGAAGAGCACGAATCTCCTGTCCTCTGAACTCATCTGCTTCATGGAGGTTTGTCCAAGTGTATGTTGCCTGTATGGTTCTCTGGGCATTCCCCGTGAAGTTCTCTCTCTCCCCTGGCTATATAAGATGTTTCTTATGGCCTGAAACTGTTCATCGTCTTATGGAAGTGCATACGTACGTTTTGTCAGTTAAGATACAGCAATGGAAATGCATGATTTAGATGCATCAGGGACTGATGTATTCCCACACCAAAGGAGCACAGATGACCATAATTTTCTGCAGCTAAGGTACTCAATATTTCTCTTCAAATCCATCCTATTTGGATTCCAACGTTTGGTTCACTAGCAAATTCTGTAAACCCATACCACCAAATCAGCCATCTGTGGTAGGAGGCCGACTAACACTCCATGGCCGAGATCGTTTCTTCTTCGAAATTTAAATCGACTTTTCACTGGATAGCAGATTCCTATAAGCGTCTCTTCAAGGAAGCAACTTCTCTTTCCCCATGCACACAAGCATCTTGCCTCCTGACTACAGGTCTGAAGCTGTGGGAGCTGAGAGATCCAGGGTTGAAGCCTTGACCAGCTGATCATGCCTGGACCCAGGCGTCCCGGCACTGCCCGAATCAGCCACATGGCTGTCAGGAGCAGGAAGGGGGCCCACGGAAGTGGTGGGTGGGAAGAAGCAGAAGTCCTAGGCACTTACAAGAAGCGTAATTACTAGACATCTATGTCTCATTAACGTCGTAGTAATAGTATCCATTAAATCTTGTAAAGAGTAAATTAGCATTCAGAAAGAGACATTGTCCAACATCCTGATGGTGGGAAATGCTTTTCATCTTGTGTGTGTTGGCTAGTGCATTTCTTCTCCTCCTTTCTCCTGATGCGATTCTGCCTCTTTTGCAGCAGCTCAGAACTTCTCCACCTCCTGCCTCAATAGACAGGCTTTTGCAACACAGCCTCCTTGTGAAGGTCAAAGCCTCTTGCCACCTGCTGCACCACACAGAGCTGAAGTTCTGTCTCTCCTGTTGTCCCCAAGCTGAAGATGCCCCGGGGGCTCACAGACTTCCCAGCAAAGTGAAGTTATCCTAGTTTCCCTAAAATGTCTCATCCTTTCCATATCCCTGCTGATTATTGAATATACAAGAGTACTTTTGAAGAGGCATTTTGAAGTCTAATTTAAAGACTAATTATGAATACCTTGGGACGTGCACTGTTAGGAAATGAACGACCTTACAGACCTGGGAGAAAACCTTCTGCCTTACTCAGTGGGGACCCTGGGCACATGTTAGTGGGTTTCCTGGGCTTCTCACCATACAGAATTGTTTGAAAAGGGAGGCTCTGCCCAGGTGATCATTGCATAGGCTGTGAGTGTGGTGAAAACCGGCTCCAGAAAAGCCTCTCGCAAGATGTTCTGGCTCCAGCAGCTACAGTTTTGCACCTCTTCTCTCTGACCGTGAAGCAGATGAGCCAAAGGCATTCCCTGTGGATTCCAGCCTTCAAGGGACCTCCCCAAGCCCTAGGCCTGCTGCCCTCACCCCCTCTGCTTGTCACGCTGGGCCTCCTTGAATCAGCAGGTGCCACGAGATGCCAACCAACCCAGAGCCCGGGGGCCCAGCTTTTGAAGGCAGGGAGGGCCAGCACATGTGTTTTGGTACCTAGTGCTTGTTTCCAGATATCTAAGCAGGAGGGGCCTGGATTTGGGGCTCGGGAATTAGGTTTGGACTCTGCTCTCCAATGATGAGCAGCTGTGGGACCTTCAATCCCTCCGGGCTTAGGGTTACTTCAGTTTGAAAGTTAGGGAGTTTTACCGAGAACGCTAAGATCTCTTCCAGTTCTGAAAATATACCATGTTTCAACTCTGACCCAACGTTAAATTCACTTGGGCAGCTTTAAGGCACGCCACTGCCCAGAGATTCTGATTGAATTGGATCGGGTAGGGCCTTGATCTAGGTTTGTAGGTCCAGAAGAGCATATAGTTTGAGGGGACCCTGTCAAGAAGAAGAACAAAACAGTATCTTACTTTTGCAAATGTTATAAAAATATGACCCTGTGAACACGTTGCAGGGTCCCTCTCCTCCCAGGGCCTCCAGAGGGGTCTGTGCAAGTGAGGGTCCCTGAAGGTTAACTTTGCTGCTTCAGAGTAAATCTAGGGGTTCCCAGGCATCAGTAAGTCATAAATGCTTCCCAAGTGATTCCAACATGCACAACTGCAGTGTGAGAGTCTTGAGGTAGGGTCCAAATCTTGAGGTGAGGATGAGTGTGAGAGCACATGGTAATCCCGCCAGCTCTGCCTGGAATATCCTTGTTTAGAAGTTTCCCCTCCATGAGTCCGTCTCCTAACTAATTCCTACTCACTAGTAAGGCTCAGATTCAAGGTCACCTTGTTTGGGACCCTTTCCTAATCCTCTGGTTAGGTGCCATCTTCTGTATTTGTCTCAGACCTGTGCATGGCTCTGACGTGGCCCACAGCACATGCTATTGTAATTATTTCTTTATGCTTCTTTCTCCCCCCCCTAAGCTGTGATCAACTTGAGGGCAGAGATTGTGTCTTGGGCGTCTTTTCATCCCAGGACCTAACGCAGTGCCCAGCACATGAAGCCTTCATGGAAAAAAGGGAAAAAAGTAAATTATTATTATTTTTACACAGAAGACCTTTTGGTCCCCCCTCCCCATTATATTTTCTAGTCTCTTCTCTCAATAGCCAGTGAAGATACCACACTGGACATCTAGTCAGATTCTCCATATTTACAAATGTAAGCTCTCAAAACCCCTCTCAAACGCCTACGAAAAAGCTAGATTAACCATTGGATGGCACTGGTGTTGGAGCAGAAGGGCATTTGCACAGCATATGGGAGTATCAGACAGGATCCTGGCAGGAACCAGGAGGCACACCCGGCTGAGATTTTGTAGATAGAAGATGGTAAGGACTATTTACAGAGGTGCGTGCAGAATGAAGGGAACTGGTAAGGGAAGTTGAGGCCCCCAGGAACCCATTATCCTCCAAGTCTTAGAAACCATGTTCCCAACCATGTTGAGGGTTGGAGCCCAGAAGAGGGGCTGCCCAGTAGGAGCTCTATTTCGAGAAGTGTGGAGGCACCCGAAAGATGCTGCTGACGAAAACAGGAGCACAGGAAGAAATACCTTGATCTCTCTCCTGCCCTCCAGTCTCCTGCTGTTGCTTCCCACTGACCCACCGACTGGAAGCCAGAGGCAATGGGGCCCCAGTGAGGCAGTACACAGGGATCACTCCCCTGAACCCAGCTCAGAGTCGGGGGATGAAGGTGGAGATGCATCTGGGGAGGGAAGGTTAAACAGAAAAATCAGCACAACAGACTGGATGATGTCATATTACAGGGAGGGGAGGAAGTAACTGGATGTCTTTATCTATAATAACTTGATATAGTTTAAAGTAGTTCTGCTGTACTTATTTGAAGTGAAACCAAACTCTTGGCAATTTATAACTAGCCTAAAAGTAAAGGGCAGACAGCGAAGATGACTCTGCATATCCAGCTGCTCTATTCTAGGAAAGAGAAGCAGTGGCATGCGGGGATATTGACTCCCACCTGCCGACCCCCGCCCCTCACTGTTGAGAGGTAATCACTCTTGTTTCTATTGACATCTTATTTGCTCCTTGGGTCCCACAGCTGTCGGCACCCCATTCTTTCCCTTACCACCTCCCACGTCACCTCGGGTATTTCTAAGGGACTCTCCTTCTCATCGTGAAGATCCAAGCTTGCCGGTTCAGAAGAGCTTACCACTTAGCTCTCTACTGCCATGCACGGCTAACTACCTCGGGGACTATAACAGTTGGGGTCCACCGGTCCCCTCCTTGGCCTGAAACCTCACACCCACCTTGAAAGGGGGCAGAAACAGCACTGCAGGTTGTGTGTCCCCAGAGGAGGCCTCACAGTAGGTCTGCAGGGTCTGCAGTGCTGGAGGAGGCCAGCAGGGGCGCCCTCGGCAGACGCTCCCCTATGGACCCCCTTCTACCCCGCCACTGCTCCCAGGTCCCCTTCCCTCCGGTGTTCACCTCACTGACCTGTCTCCTCACGCAGAGGGTCGTCAGAAGCAGCGAGAGGCGCACGTTCCGAGAGGATGTGCCAGGGGTCTTCTCTGGCCTGAGGTCCACCGTCCCCCCCGACCCTGGCTGCCCACCATTTCTTCTCTGTGTCTCTCGTTTTTCCACAGCTGGGAGATGACAACGTAAGGGGGAGGTAGATGGGATTCGCTTGTTTCTCCGGTTCTTAAAGTACCTGTGGGGGGAGTTTCAGAATAAGAATGTGGCTGACCCCAATTGCTTTTGAACTTTCTAGTCTCTGACTTGTGGGTAAGACTGGAATCTGGGGTGGGCAGCCGCATTTGTGGAGGAGATATTTTTCTCTGCAGCTATCTGGAAAGAGCAAGGAGGGCTCTAATGCAGGTGGAGCAGGGCTCTCAGGAGGGCTGGGGAAAAACACAGAATTCTCTTGGCTGAGGCTTCCGGAGGGCTTCAGGAGGAGCCGAGCAGCTGAGTGACGCCGCGGCTGCGTAAAGGGGACGCGGGGAGCGCTCACGAGGGAGGAGCCAGAGGGGCCGGGCGCTGGGAGTCTGCGCCTGAGCCTCCTTGTGCGGGGTGAGGGGGGAGGGGGAGGGGAGGGGGAGGGGGAGGGGAGGGGGAGGGGGAGGGGAGGGGAGGGGGAGGGGAGGGGTGGGGAGTGGGGTGGAGCCTGAGTTTTCCTTCCTACCTCTTCTGGGGATTGTGAGTCAGGGGGTTACCTGCAGGGCATGACCCCAAGAGACTAGGGAGTCACTAGATACGTAATACAGGTACCCTCTTAGGTTGGGACTTCTGTGACGGAAGGGGCTGTGGTGTCTTCTTCATAACTCAGCCCCAGCTGACTTACAACACCTGATGTAAACGTAGGTGCTAAAGGGTGGTTGTTGAGTGAATGAATGCACGAAGAAGGAAGACAGCTGGTGTTTGGGGTTAACTTTTTCTTTAAACACTGTGGTCAAAGTGCTCACAAGCTGGCTTGCCAAGCAGATAGCTGAGCTTTTCTTTCTAGATGCTGAATGGGAGTAGGCGCCGAAGTCAAGTCATTCCCCCTGCCGCCTCCCCTGCACCCACAATAAAAGAGAACCTGTGCAGGGTCCAAGCCAGCTTGCTGAGTTCCAAGCTCCAACACATGTCTTTCTCCAGGTCCTCTGGTCAACCTGTGCCTGAGAAAAGCCCATGGAGGTGGGCGGGGGGGGCCGGGGGCAGGTGGACTCTGCGTCTGACCTTTCTTTTTACTCAGCTCTCAAGTCCAAGTCTATGAAAACAGACCCAGAGCTCTAGACAGGGGTGCGTCCTGGGTGTTTGGGGCATATGCTTCAGCAAGCAGAGCCTTCCAGACCACAGGATTTGTCCAAAATCAGTCTCCCTCTAGCCAGGGAATAACTGTGAATAACCATCTCAGGCCCAAACTGGAGATTTCCAGGGCCTTAAAAGCTAATTAACAATACCCTGGGAGTACTGAGTACATTGCCATAAAAACCAATGGCCCCGCTGCCAGCTCCAACTCAGAGGGTTCCGTGACTCACAGGGCTGCTGACGCAGAGCGCTCCCGGGCAGGTTTTAATGGGTTTCATGAGCATCTCTTCTCACTGCTGTCTGAAGATGGGAGGGAGGCTCTGCCCAGGAGATAATTGCCTTGACCTTGAGTCTAGTAAAAACTGGCAAGAAAAATGCTGTTGTAGCCTTGGAGTTTTCAGTGCTTGAGAAGAGTGGAAGCAAAGCCAGGGCACATGGAGACAGAGTAAAATCTGGTTTCACAACTGGGTTGGGAAATCAAATAATCTCAGGAGACCCAGTGGAGAATCCTGTGGCTTCCATGAAAAGCCCAGTTCTAGTTAGCAGGCATGAAGCCATAGTGGGGATTTATTGTAATAGCTCAGAGTGGAACTTACAGCCTCAGACCCCCTAGCTGAGCTCCTAGCTGATCATGACCTACCTTAGCCTTCATTTGCTCATCATTCAGATGGAGATAATCATAGTATATATTACATAGGTTGTTGGGAGGATTAAACAACTTGCATGGTGCCTGGTAGATAATCAGTGTCTGATAGCACTCACTTTCTTCCTCAACAGTAGGAAGCCAAGGTGAAGTCAATGGCTGGGCAAGAAACTCTTTTGGAACATTTATATTAAATGACACATTTTCCTCTTTTCCCACCACTGATATCAAATCCAGCAAACAAAGACAGACAAATACAATATATACATTGCAACTGGACAGTCGATTCTTTTACTGATGTGCAGCAAAATTCTTCACAGGATCACTGTACTTAAGCAGTACTCCAGGCCACACCAAGATACAACCAGTGGCTACTCAACAAGCTTGCATTAAACTCCTGTGCTTACAAGATGGACCAAGCATTATGACAAGACCTGCCCTCAGGAAGGTCATAGTCTATGTGGGGAGACATGTGCAAACGCATAATATTGGCACCAGGGCATGGGTTCTAACACAGTTGTGCTTGAACTAGCCTGTCTCACAATCATCTGCCAAGCTTGTGAAAACAAATCCTGGACTCCATCCCCACTGATTCTAACTCAGTAGGTTAGGGATGAGGCCCATGAATTTACATTATGTTCCTCACAAAGTACCAGGTGAGGCTGATCCTTTGAGGAGCCCTATTATAATAGAAGTCAAAAATTACGGGGTGGATTATAGCGGATCAAGAGAGTAACGAATTATTTTTTCTGGCAGGGGGGGAGTTGCTATCTTGGGTGACTTCATGGAGGAAGTAGTATTTAAGCAAAGCCTAGAAGTATGGCTAGGCCTTTAGTAAGCTGCAACTCGAGGAAGTGTTTTCATGGAGAAAAAATACTAAAAAGTCAGGGAAAATGCAGAGTACCTGCAGCAAGCTGAAAAAATACCAGGGTGTTTGTGTTGGAGAAGGAAGGGTAATAGGAGGAGATGTTGGACACTGGTTTCTAGAAGACCTGGGTGCTCAGGCTGAGGAGGTTGGACTTATTCTGTGAATAACAGGGGGGCTGCCAAATGTTTTTGAGGATGGGAATGACGTCACCAACTCAATGACCTGATGCTTTACGTCTGTGTGAGAGACAGATTAGAGGAAGTGATGAGAAAACCAGTTGGCTGGCTGACTTCTAAAATTCTCTAAGTGAAAGGAGGTCGTCTGGAAGTCTAAACTAGGCCAGTGGGGATAGAAAGAAGGATTCCTCCATGAAAGACAAAGTGGAGGGAATATCATGGGGGTTGTAAAATTAAATTGCATGCGGTTGATGAGGGAGAGAAACAAGTCAAAGACGGTCCTAAGGAATGCAGCCAGAGTACCAATGCCAGCAGAAGACTTAGGGGTTTTAGGAAGAAGAAAGATTTAACAAGGAAGATAATGACTTTGGTTTGTACCTCTTGAATTTGAAGTACCTACAAGTTATCTAGTAGTTTGCAATGCAATCCTGGGTTCAGTAGAGAGGCTGGGTCTGAGCATTTATATCTGAGTGCATCACATATAGAAGATTGTAGAAAATGGGAGAGTAGATCTTCATGGAGGGAGAACACATGGAGAGAAGGGTGTAAGCAACAGAACCTTAGCGAATGTCTAAAGTGGTTGGCGAAGAAGAGCTAGCAAAAAAGACTCGGAAATTGTGGTCTGGGAGGCATTGGGGAGGTAGTTGAATGCTGTCAGTGAAAACACTGAAAGACAATGAGGAAGATTTTAGGAACGGAGTGGCTCACAGCGTTAACTGCTAGAGAGGAAAGAGGCCTTTGGATGTGTGGATTGGGAACCTCAAGAGTGCGCTGTCCAAGGTGGGGCAGGATCAGGCTGCAGAGAGTCGAGGAATAAATAGGAGATGAGGAAGTAGAGGAAGCGGGAGTTGAGTGGTGACAGGAAGAAAGTGGGACAGTAACTTGAGAGGGAAACAAGTTCATGGGCGGGTTTTGTTGTTGTTTTAGGATCTAGGGGACCAGAGCAAGTGTGTAGGCCAAGTGGAAGGAGCCACTGGAAAGGGAAAGATTAAAGAGGTAAAACAAGAGGAGATGATTGATGCCGCAGGGTCTGGGAGGAGATGAAAGGGTGGGAGGGAAAGCCCTGGGACAAAGGACCACTTTATAACAAGGTCCTCTAGGCGTTCTGGCAATGAGATGGCCTTGGATGGGCTCCAAGCAAGACTCTCCTTTTACTAAAACAAAGAGCATGGTGGCACCAACGCAGCCCTGGGAATCTCAAATCCAGAGCTGTCTGCTTTTGCCCAAGACCAACCTCTCCACTTTCAAGCATTCAGAAAGGACCAAAGGTTAAATGAGTTTCAGTATTCTAATTTTCCAACAAATTTATTTCCTCCCTGTTAGCCAAATCATGGAGTCGTTTCCCTCATCTGGGCTCCCAAATTTAATTAGCAAACTTCCTTCTTTCCCTCTGAGAGTCAGAACAGAGACTTCATTTCTCTCCTTCCCTTCCTAGCTTTTGCTTATCTAAACTAAGGGCCCACGGGAGCTTTCAGTTGATTTATTTCAGCTGGTCCCTCACAGCCACACCGACTCTGGGTTAACCTCCTTGGCCCCTCCGGGACCATTTTTAGGAAGGTCTGCTAGGTATTCTGACCTACTAATAGGTCCCTCGAGGGGAAGTCCACACTGTCACGGTAGATATTACTACCTAACACCTTGTGAAATCCTAGGCTTTGCTGAGCTCAGCCAAGACACTGCAGGAAACACATGGACTGGGGTTCCCAGAGAGACTGTCTAGGTCTCGAAGAATAATGCTAAACAGACAGCGTACAAAGCCGTCTGCACTAGGAGCCTTTAACTAATAGCAGGAGAACGGGATGAAATGTGTCTGTTTCTTAGAGTATGTATTATTTTCAGATAGTATCGCGGCATTATTAATTATGAGACGAGCCAGGAGTTGTTGGGCGAAAGGATATTGTCAAAGGTGTTTTCCCCTTTTGTTTGCCTAGAGGGCGTGGCCTCCTCACCTTGGCCTTGCTCCACGTGCTAATGCTTTTTTAGGGACATGTCATTAGTTTGAGCGACAGAGCCCTGTTCTTCAACCTTCATAGAACTACATTAATCTCTGCACTTCAAACACTTTCTTGAACATCTAGTTCTGTTTCATACCATTTACACAACCCTAGCACTGGAAATTGTAACTCTGTCTCATCTTTCATGTTAAATTGAAGATGTCAGGAGAAAGAAAATAGCCAAACATGATTATAAACACAGCAAGTGGGATATGAACTTCTGCTCGAAGCCATATTTTTAAAACTTTGTTATAACACATATAGGAGTTTGTTTCCTACTGTCTATAATTTTTGTTTTGGCCTTTAAAAATAAGATATGGATGAAAAGTATGGGAAATATAGTTAGTAAAATATAAGGAGCTGTGCTTTAAAGTTAGAAATGGAGTAAGAAATATACATCACTGCATGAGAGATGTACGTTTTGGTGCAATAGCCTTGCCAACAAGTCTTTCTTCTTTTATTTTCCGAAGTGTTGGTCTTAGTCAATCTTCACGTGTTGCAGTAATGAAAAAATATTTATTATCTCTTCATAAAATGTCGTAGCCATTTTACCTGAGTGGGTGAGACTGCTAACCTAAGTGACTCAGTGACTATGTAAGGAAAAGGATTTGCCCATTTATGCTGCTTCAAATCTTTCCATGAAAAGAGCAGCTCCGTATGGAGGCTAGGCACAGGTGTTCAAGGCAGACCATCTTGGTTTAAATCATGGTTCTGTGGGGACTTCACCAATTTACTGCTCTCTGTGTCTCAGATTCCTCTTCTGTAAAATATGGATGGTATCAATAATAATAGTAACCTTCCTCCAATGGTGTGGAGATTAAATCATTTGATATCTGTAAAGTGATAACAGATACCGTTCCTACTCCACACAGACCCCTTATCCAGGTACCCACACGCATCCCACCTGTTGCAGGTCTGGGCTACTCACACCTGCACCTCCCCAAGAGACTTGCCCTTGGCTGATGGAAGCTGTCTTGCTGGCCACGCTTGTTAGGTGCTCTCCCCACCCGACCCCATTGGGGGTGGCTCAGAGCCAATGACCTTCTGGTCCAGGGATAGAAGAGCCAGCACCGTTGCTTCTGGAAGGGATCAACACTGGGGTACAACTCGCCATCCGGAGCTCCCCTGGAATCGGGCTGAGGCTAGACTTCTCTAGAGAACACACTTTGCCCGGCTTCTCTCCCTGCCCTGCCCTGCTTCTCTCACTCCTTTACTGGTTTCTCCTCAATAAAAGTTCTCCCTGGCGGGCCCAGGAATCCCCATCTCAGGCTCCACTAGGGAACTTGACCTGAGACCAGTACTTCAAAGAGTGCTTGGCACTTAGTACTCATTCAGTAAATGTTAGCAATGATTAAGGATTGAAAATAATCAAATTTTTGGTCTTCATCAGGTGTATGAACTGGAGAAGTCTTTATTGTTTAGAATTGAGTGGCCTACAAATCTGTCATCAGAGTTGAAAACTAAGGGCTTCCACAATCAATTGTCTTTTAAACTATGTTTCTTTTAGTGGCTGTGCTTGCGTGCCTAAAAAAGGCAAGTGCCAGAGCTGTCAGGGGTGGTCAGTCAGGATTGAAAGTGAACAAGCACGATGGAGGAACACCAGGCCCAGCTCCATAAGTGACGAGCGGTGGGGTCTCAGGTGTCCTAGGTTTCAGGGTCCGAGGATGTACCAGGAGAGGAGGGAAGCAGAGGGAGAAGAGGCAAAGCAGTAGTGACTGGAAAGGAGAAATTGTCCAGTTCTCGCTCATTTCTTGAGAGACAGGGGATAGGTTTGAATCTGGGGCTCAGGTTTTTTTGGTGGGTGGTGGGTGATAACCAGGCCTGATATCTTGTTTTGTTCAAATCGTCATTGAACAAAACTCCTCTCAGCATTGGGAGGGAAGAAGGAAAGGGCAAGGGAAAAAGGAGAGGAAAGAAGGGAGCTTTAGCTGCCAGAAGATGGTGACCCTTCTTGCATTGCAGGGGAGAGACAGGCTCTTTCTAGATTTAGGAGAGTGGACAGAGAACTTTGAGTCAGCTTAACTGCTCAGTGTGTGTTGAAAGGCAGGCGGTAGTCCTTCCCGGAATGTGTTGCTATCGAGGAGAAAAGCCACTGTAGAGCGCACAGCGGGCCGTGCTGCAGGAGCATAGCACCCCGGCAGTGCCGTGCCACAGCCCTTAGGTGGCAGAGAGGGCCAGAAGTGACCGTCAAAACGGGCCGCTGAGCCTGGGAATTTCAGCTTCCTAAATTCAAATGCAGTCTTGAAGAAGTTCTTTTCCATTTACCATCTCACGGTCAGGAAAGCCGAGACCTGGGCAGCAATTTGCAGGTGCATGACATCCATTTCAGTAATTGCCAACTACTGGCTTTTTCTCCCGGAAGATGTGCCATTGTCACCAACATCCTTTATAGCAGATGAGTTCAAGACACCTGCGTTAGGTAAAAACCTGGCCTCCTAAGACTTACCATGAGATATTGATTTGCTTTACTGCCAGGATCACTCATGTGACCAGGTAACAGTGGGTTCACCTGGCGGTAAGATGGTAAGGCTTGTTGCATCATTAGGACAGGAGGTACAGGAGGAGCACTGCTAAGTGTCTTCAGGTCCATTCTAGTGAGGCTTCTTAGAGAAGGTGAAATTCAAAGCCAGAAGAGGAGGAAAGGGGAGGCTCTGGAGGTTGGATTCATGACATTCAGCAAGGCCCAGGCTCTCAGGGTTCACTGCATTAGAATGGTTAACAGCTACTATGTATTGGGACCATTTTAGGGTGAACTTTGCACTTTTACACATTATCTTGGTCTGCTATCAACACAGTGATATTGTCATTTCCTCCCTTTTTTATTTTAAGAGAGAAAACGGAGGTTCAGAAAACTTAACCCAGTTAGGAAGTGGGAAAGTCAGCATTTGGACCCTGGCCATCTGCCTGGTATTTCTGAGTCTGGTATTTCTCTTTACTCGAGAAAAGAACACAGCCCTGCTGTAAATATATTCTGAGAGAGAGTGCATCTTATAGCATAGGATGTGTCATTTTTCTCTTTTGATTTATTTCTTGATTACGATTAACATTCACATGTATGAAAACCCAAAAAGGATAAAACTCTTCCTACCATCCTGGTCCCTTATCTGCCAGGTTCTTCCTCCCCAGCCCCACAGGTGCCCACTGGTGTTGGTTTCTTATACATTCTTCCAGGGTCTCCTTATGTCCTAAGAGGAAATATGAGATTCTTTTCTTCTTTCTGCTTTCACACAAAATTTAGCATATTAAAAACATTGCTTCATCCTTTTTTCAATTAACTCTCCTTCCTAGAGATCTTTCCATATCGTTTTACAGGGAGCTTCCTCAATCTCTTTCACAGTTGTATTGTCTTCCATTATATGGACGTCCTGTCATTTATGGAATCAGTGCCCCACTGATGAAAATTTGGGTTGTTCCTTATTTTTTGCTATTAGAAAATGCTGCAAGGAGTAACTTGTACATTCATCCTTTAGCACACATACAAGCGCATCTGTCAGTTAAACTGCTAAGAGTAGAATTGCTGAGGTAAAATGGTTGTATTTGTAATTTCTTGTGGATACTCACCAGAAACTTTGATAAGGCCAAAGTGAGACAGAAAGTACTTGCATACAGTGGTTGCATAGTGGGTTTGCCAAGGACATACCCAGCTAACGAGGACCCCAGCTGAGTTCCTTCAGAGGATTAAGTGTTAGGCGGGTACCCTGACCACTCACTGCAGCCAAGGTTGCCCGGGCTTTGGCCTTTAGTTCCCCTTCCTTTCTGCGCCAGCTCTAAAACCAGGAAGCCAATATACCCTTGAAGTTCCTTCTCTTGCCCTTGGACTTATCATACTGGGAAACAGAACTGAGACAGGCAGCCATCTGCGACCTGTCTTAGAGAAACAGAAGAAGCACAGGCTCTGAGCCCAGAAAGACCAGAGTTCTAATCTTGGCTCAATCACTTTTTATCTGTGTCATCTTGGGTGAGGTTTTTATCCTCTCTGGGCCTGGATTCCTTCATCTGGGAAAAAGGGGAAATGATGGCACCCATCAGAAGTGGTCATGGTGGGGATTAGAGATAATCTGTGGAAAGCACAGCCCGTGCTCAGTAAGTGGTTGCTATGATTTGGGGGAATTATCCTAAAACCCATTGCTTATAAACATCCTCTTTGTGTCACTGAGGCCCAGCACCGGCCTCTACCTGGCATGCACATCAATGACTCATAACCTCAGCTACAAAACCATCTCATTGTGGATGGTTCACCTCTTTGTAAGCAGTTCCCGAGTGGATTGCCACATCCGTCGATGATGCGGGGATTCCTCATGAAGCAGCCACGCTAAGCTCCAACCACACCCTTATAACATCAAAGGACCCTGGCTCATTAATTAGTCAGAAGGCAATTTTTCACTGTTCGGTCCACCACCTAAGCTGGCCCTTCCTTGAAAAACACCAAGGTTTATCTAGAGTCAGATGAGCTTGGAAATCCTACAGATAGGGCCACCCGCAGTGTCCCAATCCATGACAGGTGTCTGGACACACAAGAAGCAAAGACCCACGGAATAAAGAGCAGACATTTTCATCGCTGATCTGAGAGCTGCTGCGTCCAGTTCTCTTTGTTCATCTTTTTCTGGTAGTTCTTGACCCCCAAATCAGCACACAGAGGTCTGTGTCCTCTTGGTGAAGGGAATGAATGTTCTCTGAAGTACAAACTCCAGTGATAGCAGTAATGCAATGGTGGATTACCCTTATGTTTCCTCATGTTCTGAATCCATTAAAAGGGGGGGATTGAATTCTATCTAGTCAGGACCCTCATTCCTTTCCTTAATTGCTTTTTAAACTACTGAAATGAAAAGTTGCCAACAAGGCACATATTAGCCATTCCTCCCCTTCTCGGCCCACTCTTGCTACACTCCCATCTTCCACCCTTCAAAGTAGTTCAGCAGCAAAATGTTCCAAACTGTGAGTCACTCATGGATTGTTCAGACAACCGAAGGAAAATCCGTTAATGGGATTCGCAGAGCTTACAGCTGAAAAGAGCGAGATATGGAATGGCCAATGTGTAAAGGATTCTTCCGTGTCATTCAGAGTAATGAGATTCAGTTGCAGCTTCATCCTGAATTGAAATCACTGACAATGTATTTGCCTATTCATTTTTGGACACTTTGATCTAAAAACAGGTCATTGGAGGAAATCAGTCTAACATCTGAGAATTGTAGGCACTTGAAAATAAAGGAAAAATTCTCTAAGTTTATCTCTTTCCCTAATATTTTTGTGGTCTTGAAGCAGAGGCTGAAGACTGAATATCTTGGGTGATAACCTCACTGCCTATTAAAAAAATCTGATACTGAATATCTTGGGTGATAAGCTCACTGCCTATTAAAAAAATCTGATAAAGATTTGTGGCAGGAATATTAACTTATAGTATTTGCAGTTTTTGACTTTGAGATCATCAAGGATTAGTTGCAGGCTTTTATGTCACTGTGGAGATTTGAGTGGAAATGTTCTTATATCTGAGCTGTGCAATACGGTAGCCACTAGCCACATGTGCTATTTGAATATAAACTCGTTAAAATGAAATCAAATTAAAATTTCTGTGTTTTGGTAACACTAGCTACACTTCTAGTGCTCAATACCCACATGCATCTGTGGGGCAGTGCAGCTCGGAGGTGTAGAAAGTGTGATGGACATGGATCTACCAGACTGAATGTGATGGAGAGCTCTACAATGGTTAACTGACGAATTAGTAGCTCCTTATAAAAGCCTTTCCTCCTCATTAGTGTGGCACTTTACTCAGCCCTCCTAACATCATTAAACATGGTTAGCTACAGAGGAAGAGACTTACAAATCAAAGTTCATGCATTTATGGTTCAAGAACTAGTTAAGCATAACTGGGTTATGTGTAGTAGTCAACCCTTCTGAATCACCAAGTTTATCCAAATTTCTTCATTAAAAAAAAAAAAAATTGAGTCGGGACCATAAATGGACCTGCTTTGGGAGATAATGTTTCCCCCAGGGAAAAAAAAATGCATTGGTTTTGCATATTGATGTTATTCAATGTACAAGCACATGCAAATTTCCCACCGTTTGAAATAACACAAGTCTTGGGTCAGATATATGCAAAACTGAGCAAGCAAACAAAACCCCCTAGCCTAAGAGTCTGCATTTTCCAGTAACGAGTTCACTCTCAAGCCTGATGACTTGTCTACCTTGCCTTGATGAAAAAAGGATATGAGGCAGTATTACATGTGTTTTATGAGTAAAATCTAATCATTGTTCCATATTCATATGTTCTTTTGGAGATATCTCTTGGGGAGTTAATAACTGTTCCCTCTCCCCCTTCACCCCACTACCTGCCCTCCCGACTTCACCTATTGTCAGCATTATAGTCTAGTAGAAACCATCGAAATGAACACCACCAAAGGAAGTCTTGGAAGGAGAACAAAAATTCAAAGGGTTAAACATGAACATTAGTGTGAATTATTCTATGAGCTTCATCTAGGGGGACAAAGGGTGATAGAGGCTTATTTGATGTATATAAAGTAACTAACTTTTAGAGGGTTTATTCTGTGCCAGGACTGTATTCCACACTCTGTATTTACTCATTTAATTGTCACAGAGCAGCTGTGTTTTTCTGATGAGGAAACTGTGACTGGGAGAAGTTAAGCAATTCACCCACGTTCACATAACCAGGCTACAAAACCAGGCAGTGTAGGGCTGCAGCCGGTACCTTTACCCATGAGGCTAACTGCTGCCCTATTGTGTCTTATGTCTGCTTGGGCACCGGTTGGGCTCCGTCCTTTGTCCCGAGTACAGCCTGCTAGGGTAAGCTGGTCCCTGGAGCTCTGTGAAAGCCTCGGAATGTAGGATGTGAGGTCTGTGCCATGTATCATGACTCATCCGGAAGCTGCAAGGTGAGCTGAGCAGTCACTGGAATGCTTACCTCCACTCTCCCTCCCCTGGGATTTATGGCTCGGCCAGGTGTGGAGGAGAGAGAGGCCGCTCCACTCGTTCCTCCACAGCCCGTCCGCTCCTCCACAGCCTTTCCCTGGTGCAGGTCTAGGCTTTGCCAGGGGAAGCCAGGAGAGGCGGTCCCAGTCCTGCCAGCTCACTCTTTTTTGTCTCTTCGGTGGACTTAGGGGCACGAGGAACTGGTGAAGGCTGGAGGGTATGCGATGTCCCTTAGGAATAGAAAATTGTTTTTGGTAGGGTCCAGCCTGGGACCCCAGTCCCTTTGAGTAAGTGTCAACGGGCTCCCAGCTCCAAAACAATTCTGCTTTAAAGCCCCATATCTGGCAATTAAAACCCAAGATACAGTTGAAAAGAAAAGGAAAAAAGGCTTTCCTTTGTAGAAGCACCAAATTATCCCATTGCTAGTAGCCTCTAAGGCATAGAGTGAAAGCAGAGTGTCGTTAAAAAGTGGCCCAGCACAGTGTCTATCCAGTTAGCAGACACTTAGCTGGCTTAGAGCCGGGCTCCTTTGTCGAGGGAAGCCCTGTGGTTGGCACGATGCAGGTGCCCTCAGCGGTCCTCATGTGTTTGTGTGGCTGGGCTGGGAATTTACTCCCCTACCCCTTATCTGTAGCGGGATGACTGCCAGAAGGTAGGGTTACGGAGCCAGACAGAAGGCGAGAGGGCTGTCTCTTCTCTGCCGGGTGGTCTCTTTGTTCCTATCTTCCTAGAAAAGATGATTAGATACAGCTCCGGGTTAGGAAAGAACCTTGAGATCACATAGACCCACCCGCATTGCTGCTTTGCAGATAAGAAAACTGAACCTTGCAGTGGTAAAATGACATGCCCAAGGTCAGTTTACTGTCAGAGATTATGATCATAGATGTCATCCAGAGAAAATCCCAATTCTTGTCCCAAGCTACAAAGTGGAACCAGTTTGTAAGGTAACTTTCTTAAAGGTCTTCAGTGCTATTTCTTGGTAAAAAGCCTCCATTTTTGTGGTTCACGCATGGAGCCCTCGGTGCAGGGGAAACTGAGGCAGAGGAAAGTGTTTTTATTATTATTTATATTGAGGACTCTGCTAACTGTCTAAAGGATTTGTGGTGGCTTGTAATGAAAGGGAGGCATCTAATAAAGCTGTTAAAATTAAAACGCATTTTATGTAGAAGGACAGTAAATAACCATATTAAACTTCTAAGTTAAAGGCAGCCAAGGGGAACAGTATGAGTAACAGCTCTCATCATCTGTTGAAATGTATTAATTCTTCAGGTACAACATTCTTAAAGAAAATTTAGATGGTTACCTTACCATTCCTCACCCATTGCAGAGTTTTTTGTTTTCTTTTGTTTTGAATCCACTTAGGGAAGGGCTCTGGGGCCAGCAATGATGCTCTGATCCTTACTGGCATGAATGGATAGTGTTCAAGAGGGGGTGCCCGAAGGCATTACTACCATGCTTCGCCATTATTCTGAGGCACTGTTTTCACGGTGCACTATTTTGACCCCCCTATAGCTTTTATCTGGGAGCATATATTGTCACCTAATAACTTAGTTTGTCTTTTTAGAGACTGTCAGGGTCTTTACCTCTAAATACAAGGACACATCTGGGCACACCAAAGGCAGAACTTCCAGCAGGGAGATCTCATCAGAAGCCATTTATCTGAATTCCAACAGCATATATTGAGTACCTACTGCATGTCCCACTCCTGTTGAGGAGCAAGGGATAAGATGTGAGCTGGACCGGATCGATAGATAGATGTGGGTCTGGTGACTTATAATACAATATAATGACAAAATATGGTGTGATATAATGGAACAGTGTCCAGAAAGGCATGTTTTAGGAACACAATAGAATAACAGATTCTACCCAGGGGCGTGGGAAGAGTCTTCCCAGGGAAGGTAACATTTTTTTCATTCTTTCAACAAATAGTTAATGAACGTCTGTTTTCTTCCTGAGGTTGTGTTGGGTGCTGGGATGATCAAAACAGTCTTGGTCGCCTATCTATAGAGGGAGAAGGGGACTCCTAGAGTATATTCTAGAAAAAAGGAACCCTATGAACAAGTATGGAAAGGGCATGGAAGTTAAAGGGTGACCAGGTAATGTGAGGGGCATGAAGGAACTTGAACTTAATCCTATAGGCAATGGTGAGGCAGGGAAGGATTTAAGGAGGAAAGTGGAATGATCTGATTTGTGCTTTCGAAGTTAGTCACAAAGATTTCATTATTTAAAAAACAAAACCATGAAAGTACTAGAAAAAGACACAGGTAAATATTTATATAATTTTAACTTGGGGGAAAGCTTTGTCAGTGTATGACATGGAAAAGTTAAAACCATACAGAAAAAGATTTGAATAGGTAAAGATTTAAAAGTTGTATACCACCAAATCACTATTAAAAGGACAAAAGTTAAAAAAAAAAAGAACTTTAAAAAAGTTAAAAAGGACAAGCTCAGGAGAATTTAATAGCCTTAATAGCCTGAATATACAAATGGCTCTTACACAATAAGTAAGACAAAGAACACCTCCTAGAAAATGGGCAAGAGAAGAAATTCAAATGTCCAATAAAACAGATAAAAAATATTCAAGTGCACTAGCAACCAAAACATATTTGATGCCCTTTTTCATTTATCAGATTGACCAAAGTTTTTTTAAGAAGGTAGTGCCCAGTGTTAGTCAAAGGACTAGAGAAACAGGCACTTTAAAGTACTAGTGGCTTTCAGGTGGTTTGGAAGAGCAATTTGCAATATGTGTTACAATGAATGGATACACTGACTCAGCAAATTTACTTTTAGAAACACATCTTAAGTAAATAGATTCATTCACAAAAATCTTTGTTCCAAATGATTCATTCCAATGTCGCTTATAATAGTAAAAACAAAACAAAACCTAACACAAACAGTGACCAAAAAAACCCCGCAAGGAAACAATGTAAATGTTCCACCTTAAAATAAAGGATTGGTAAAAAATTCAATTGCCCAGACCTGTGCCATGTGACCAAGGGAAAAGATATGGTTCTATATTCACTGTCAGTGAAATTTGCCCACAATAGATCACTAAAGAAGAATTGAAGATTATGGAGAACTATCATAGCAGGAGCTCATTTTTGTAAATATATATTTTATATACATGTACACAAGAAAAATCTGGGGAAAAAGACAACAAAATATTGAATGTTATTTATGATCATAGTTGTTATTTTTTTCATCATGCCCATCTTTATTTTCTCATTGTGCCTTAGGAAACATGAGTTAATAAAAGAAATAAATCAGCTACTGTAACAAAGTAAGACAACTCAGGTGCAAAAGCCTGATGGCTTTGAGGAGGCCTTTGCCATAATCCAAGTAAGAAAATGAGAAAGGTCTGTGCTGGGCTCCAGCGGTTTCCAGACCCTGGCAGTACTTCAGAATCACCTAGGGAGGTATTAAAAAATACTAATTCCAAGGCACAACACAGACTAATTAATTTAGAGTTTCTGGCATGGGGTATGTTTTAACCTCTGCTCCCCTAACCCCCTGACCCCTTCCAAGTGACTACAATGTGTGGCCGGAAATAAGACCACCACTCTCTAGGGCAGTGGCAGTTGGAAAGGAAAGAAGGATTTGATGTTTCGTGGGTGGGATCTCTGAACAGGATATTAATCGAAAGACACCCACGAAGCTAGCTTTAGTGGGTTTCCTTTCATGCCATGTAGCTTTCAAGGTCAAGTGTATTGCTGAGGAATGCAGAGGCACTGAAAAAGTCCTCTGTTGATCTCTCCAGGCTAAGCTGCCGCTGGCATTGCAGATCGAAGGCTGCATCCAGTTTGGCACACGTGGGGTGCACCGCTGCTGCAGGGGCAAGGCGCCCATCTTTCTGGGGCCTGCATGTGAGCAGTCAGAGCGCCGGAGTACTGGCAACACAGAGAGCTGCACCGTTCAGAGAGAGGATGACATTTCATACACATATGTGAATGCGACTGTTACTTACATGATGCTTTTTTTTTTAGGGGAGGTTTTGTTTTAAAGCTTGCTGGAGCTGGCGTTTCATTACTAATTGCAGTTTATGTAGGTGTTAGCTAACATTCCAATAACTGACTGTTTCCAGCAACACTACATGCAATAGCTTCCCTTAAGGTTTAAAAATTATGATTTGCTTTTAATTACTACCCTTCTGAATAGGCATTACTCAAACAGGAAGGAAAACTCCACATATTCTCACCAGTCTTTGATGTGAGAGGTTACTGAGGCAATTTGGAGAGATATCTTAAAAGGTGTCAGGTAAATACAGGGGAATTTTAATACATGACATGCATTGACATTTTTATTCTAGCTAGCAACAGAGAGACTTTTGTACAGCTGGGGAGGAATTATATCAGATTTTGGCTAAGGATACAGGATTTCTCACTTCTTATTGGATATAACTAACTAACTAAATAAATAAAGCCATTATAAACAGTATTGAAATATGACTCATGCCTTCCATAATTAAACACCCCTTCTAAAAATAAAAGTTACACAATCTGTCTTTCACTTTCTTTGACTTTCATTCCACCACTAGTGGGAGGCAATGAGCTCTGACTGGAGTCAAACTTGGAAGTGATTTTGACTTTGCAGGAAGCAACAGTGTTGAGGCAGAGAACTTGACTATATCTTCTCTCCCGCTTGGGGTCAGTGTTTCAGTAGATGACGGAGAGGCTGAGGAAATAGGACAGGAAATGGCAGTGCTTCCACCAAAGGTCAAAGGAGGATTAAGATAATGGCCTGCATCGCAGACCCAATGCTGACATCCCCCTTCAAAGTTCAGTCGTGTAAATACAGACTCAGAACCGCTCCCCCAAGGCACGACGAGGTCAGGAGCATTAGGGAGAGAGACGATGTGGGGAGTGGGAATGGGGGATTCATGGAGCAGCTCTGAAGTTCTCCTCCCAGGCAGTCTTTGACATCAAAGGGCATGTGTCTGCTTTGCATGGCAGGTGAAAGTGCTGTGCAGGTGACACCAGGCCTCTGGGAAGATTAGAATAGAAATCGCTGAGCTTCAAATCATTGATCTTTCTGCTTCACTAAAACTGGTCCTCTCCCCCTGGGGTGTCGGTCCCAGCTGGGACTGACCACAGAACCCTGAGGGCAGAGGCTCAAGTCCTAATATGCCCACAGAGTGACTTCATAAACTCTATCGACATCATGTCCATTTTAATTTTTAAAGATATAAATAAAAGTCAAACAACACTAAAAGGTATACAATAAGGAGTAAGTCTCCCTCTGTTCCCCTCCCTGTCCTCTAGACCCCCTTTCCCATGTCCCTTCCCTGGAGACAACCACTGTTTTTCATTTTTAGACATCCTACGAGCGATATTTTCCTCCTCGTCCTCCTGAGCCTCCTTCTTTGTCTTTTCCCTCCCTCCTCCCTCCCCATCCTCTCTCTCTTGCTCTCCCTGTATGTGTGTATATATATACACACACACATACATATATATACATACACGCATATACATACATACACACACATAAATATATGTGCACACTTTTTTTTACACAGGTGAAAGTTGACTTTACACACTGTTCTCTGTCTTGCTATGTTCCCTCATGCTCCCTTATGTTCACTTATCAATAGCTTCTGGAGATCATTCCACACAATTCCATATAGGACCTACTCATTCTGTGAATGTCTGCACATCACTCCACTGTAGAACTGGACTGTAATGTATTCAGCCAGATCCCTAACTGATAGACTTTAGATTATTTTTTTTCTTAACCTTTGTTAATGCTTCAACCAATGTCTTTGCACAGCTGCCTTTATGTGGGAACGTTTCTGAGGGATTAATTCTTGGACATAAAATTTCTGAATCAGAGTATATGCATTTAAAATTTTGGTTGATAGTGACACATTTTTACCCAAATACTGAACTAATTTGCACCTTATCAAGAATGTATGAGAGCTTGAAAATATTATGTTAAGTAAAAGAAGCAGGTAACCAAAAGGCCACATATTATATAAGTCCATTTATAGCGAAATGTCCAGAATAGGCAAATCCACAGAGATAGAAAGTGGATTGCTGGTTGCCAGGGGCTGGGGGGAGGGGACAATACGAAGTGACTGCTCATGGGTACAAGGTTTCTTGTTGGGCTGATGAAAATGTTCTGAATTTAGATAGTGGTGTTAGTTGCACAATATATTAAAATCCACTTAACTGTACCCTGTAAAAGAATGAATCTTATGTGAATTATATCTCAATAAAGCTGTTATTTTAAAGAAATGAATGAGGGCATCTGTTTCCCCCTCACCCTTGACAGTGTATGTTCAAATTTTTCCATCATCCTTCATTCTAATTATAACAGTTTTTCTCCATTCTTCCAAGGAGGTGGACCAAGCAGGAAATAAGTTGCAAGATCTAAAGGGCCAGCCGGGGATCTAAGGATTTGGGCTGTCAACTTTACAGTATAATGACAGCGGAAATGACCGAGATGGCAACAATCAAAATAACCAAGTTGTCAATAACTGTCAGTGAATTCAGCAGTCCTGTAAGAATGAGACTTAAAACAAAAATTCCAGAAAAGATGAAGGACACATTTCTCTCAGCCTAAACTGTTTTGAGATCTCCTTTTGTTTACTTAACTAAGGAGCTCCTGAATCTCTTAACCACATCTCCCGAATGCAAAACTTCATCCAACAACCCAACCTGTCTCCAGTAGAAAATATATTTGAAGCCCTATGGATGTAAGAAAAGGCTTCGAGGACGAATAAAAACTATTATTTTTGAACCCAATTCCAGAGCTACTGAAAGTCGGGCTGAAAAATTATCCATTGTCCATCTCTAACTGGTATTTTCATCAAGGTGGGGTTCCTTGGGATTCCATTTCACCCCTTTTCACCTCTCACCTCTAGCTTAACCCTACTAAATTCTTCTTTTTCTATGATGTCTTATATTTCAACCTGCTTGTGACCTGTGGGATTAAGAGCTAAACACTCTTTAACAGGAGTAATCCCCTAAGTGGACATGTTTCTGAGACTGTTAGGCATTTGATCACAAAGGAAAGAAGAGAGAGGTATGAAAGCAAAGAACATAGAGAGGTTGGAGATTTTCACCTTAGTAATAATTGATTGCAAAGGGACTCTCCAAGCCAATATCTGCATGAAAATAGGCCTGTTCCTAGTTCCTAAGAATAAGCTCATTGTCTCTCTTCCTTTGAGAGAAAATGTGCCCAAAGGCACTGAGCTCCAGGGAGGAAAGTCTTGATGCATTTGACATTTTCCAGTTTTTGATTCAGTTTCTGTGACTCTGATAATAAAAACAGCTAGCACCTGCAAAGAGAGCTTAATTAATACGTGGCAATCACGGGTGCAGGCACCTGACATTTATTGGTTCATTTCATCTTCATCAAACCCTATGAGGAAAGCATTCTTCGTACCACTGCTATGGACTGATTTGTGTGCCTCCCAAATTCATATCCTGAGGCCCCCCTAACCCCACAATGTCTTAGTATTTGGAGATGGAGCCTTCAGGAAGTAATGGGTTTCAGGAGGTCAGGAGGGTGGGGTCCTCATGATGGGATTAGTGTCCTTATAACAAGAGACACCAGAGAGCTTGCTTCCTCTCTGTTGCAGGTGAGAGCATGGCAGGTAGGTGGCCAACTGCAAGCTAGGAAAAGTGCTCTTGCCAGGGAAACAAATCAGCCACTACCTTGATCTTGGAGTTCTCAGCCTCCAGAATTGTGAGAAATAAACTCCCATCTAAACCACCTGGTCTGTGGTATTTCATTATGGCAGTCTGAGCTGACTAATACAACCACCATTTTACAGAAGAGGAAACTGAGACCCAGAGAGGTTAAGTAACTTGCCTACTAAGAACCAGAATGTGACAAAGGCAGGATTCAAACCCACTTAGTCTGGCTTCAGGGTCAGCGTTCTCCACTATGGTTGATTGCCTGTGATAAAGGCCATGATCTCCATGTGTTCTAGCCACCACTCTTTCTGCCATCTTGAGACTCCAATCACACCCTCCTTTAGACTGGAAAAAGATTGTGTTGTGCCTCCACTGAAGCCCTATTCACATTGTTTCAGACGCCTTGTCCTCTACCCACCTGGGAGTCCTGTAAGGCCTGGGACTTTTTTTCACTTTTTCATCCCCTAGTACAGTGCCTGGCTAGGTGTTTAATAAGTCTTTATTTGAGTGAATACGTGGATAATAAAGATGAAACTGCCTCACCTCAAGAAGTTTTACCAATAAGAAGAAATCACTGTGAGTTCTTTGGAAATAAGAACATTGTAGCATGGGAAGCTATTTTGGTAATAATGCAGCCAATTAACAGACCTGCTCAAGCAATTGCCCAAGCCCCAAGGTGAGAGATTTTGTGCTGCTCTGTGATAGTCCAAATGGACTTGGGATAAGGCCAAAGGGACACCAGTTTTCTAGTGTGCTCTTGGCTCCTTGCTCATAGCAGTTCTGTTGCAGGTTGGATTGCTGCAGAAGCAGCCCCAAGGTTGTATGTAGCGAGCTGGATATTTATTAAGGGGTGTCCTTGACTTCCACACCTGTGGTTGGGAGGAGCCTGCAGCAGGTGGGGATAGAGGAGGAAGATGTGATGCAGGGCCAGTGAGAGCCTTGGCCATCCCCACGGGGAGCTCTTGAGCTAGGGTGGCCTTCCAGGTTGTCCTGAGGTGAGCCAGATGGTCAGGTCTTCACACTCCATAATGACTAGGCTACTAGTTAGGGGCTTCCCGGGAAGGGGCATGATCTTGATGGAGGTGGCTCATTGCAGTGAGGCTTTCCCTGAAGGGGCCACCAGCTGAAGGCTGTCCACTGACAGATGCCCAGAAGCTGGGACAACAGGCCTTCTCTCACGGGGGGATCTGAGTGGTGTAGCCCGGGTACTCCTCAGGAACCGTACTTGAGAATGAGTGTTTTCGCAGCACAGGAGCCCAGCAGGCCGAGTTTTCTCCTTGTTACACAATGTTACTTTCATCTCTTGAGCCAGATTTCCTTTTATGATTCTTGGCAGACGCCCAAAGATCTATGTCTGTGGAGGATCTTTTTAAAAGGTTTCCTTGCAGATTATCTCTTGTCTGAGATTCCCTTTTAAGAACCCTCCGCCTCTGAGTCGACTTGGAATTTGTTGTCTCATCTTTCCTTGTATCTCAGAGGAAGGAAGTTCCCTTCTCCTTTGTCAGGTGATTTGCCCTCCTGTACCTTTGACCTGACCCTTCTTGACCTCCCACAGAGCCTTGTCCTCTCCATGATTCTCTCTCAAGCCTTCTCACTCTCTTTCCTCTCCTGCGCAGGGGAAGGCTCTAGAACATTATCATATAGGTGATGGGGTCTTAGTAGGGGAGTAACAAAATGACAATGGCATTTGGGGAGGAATGCTCTGGCAGCTGGGTTCCAGATGGGTCTGTGACTCTAGGCCTGGAAGCAGGGGACAAGAAGTGAGCTGCAGCTCAGCTAGCAAAATACAATTTAACACTTATGAGCAGGTTCTTCTAGGAAGGCCTAGCTAATGATTCTTTGTTGCTTCTTACTCTGTGCAGCCCATTAGGGTAGTATCTGTGGGGAGTCTCATGGTGAAGTGGCGGAATGTGGTCTGGGGAGTTGTTCAGGCCTGGATTTGACTCCTTGCTAGGTCACTTCTAGCTGTGTCACCCCCAGCAGTTCATTTACCTTCTCAGCCTCTGTTTCCTCATCAGGAACACGTGGTTTAATAAGGCCTCCCTTAAAAGGTTGCTGCGAGGGGGTCACTTGCTGGGATGACATAGATAAAGACCCTCGCGTGGTGTCCGGCACACAGTAAGCCCGGGTATACATCAACTGCCTCCCTGCTTTCAGGTGGTTCCATTAAGGCTGTTGATTCAGAGAAAACCCAGCTGGTCAGGAGCTGCCTCTCCTTTGGCTCTTTCTAACAAATGGGCCCAGTCACTTTCTGATTTTACATTGAAACCCAGTGTCCAAATCCCCAGCCTGCCTTTATTGGTGAGACAGCTCCTTCTTAATGGCAGTTGAGCAGTTGAGTTGGGTGAATGCAAGATTGAACAAATAAAAAACCCAGCAGGTAAGGAAAACTTAAGAAATGCTTTGCATGCCCTGAACTCAAATGGTTTGTGCTCTTCCACTCAAGGGTGACATGTTATTTCTGCTGTCACTACCGGACCGACTCTGACAAGATGGTTTCTTGGTGCTGAGAAGAGCCTAACAGGCTCTACCTGTCATTTGCCAACCTCCTAGAGCATACCAGTTTTAACCAATCGACTTTCTAAAAATTTGTCCCTGCCTTTGCAGTGTGCCTTAGAAGAGTTAAAATTCTTCTTATACTGTGAAACCTTGGAAATTCATCTTAAGTCAACAAGCAAAGAATTAGCTACAAGGAAGGGCAGAGCAAAAATCAACTTTATCATGCAGTTGTATCTTAGGTGAAGAATTGGCCAGGGCTTTTTCCTTGTTTCAGTCGAAACTTCAATAACAGCAACAGAGAGTTAGGGGACAGCTAGATTAATGCTTGTACAGGCAAAAGGAAATAGCCAATATGCTTCATCAGATTAATCAAATACATATCTGTAAGTGAATTTTGAACAATGACTTTGCTTTGAGAAAGTTGATTCTTGTTTTGGTTTGTTGTATGATTGCCTGATTTACTCTCTACCTTGTACGTCACCTGGTTTGCTCTGACAGTAACCTGACAGGAGGCAGAGAAAACGCCACAGGCCCAGGTGTCAGGCCTGGGACAGGACTCTGGCTTCGCTCCCTTGTGGTGGTGAAACCTGGGGCGAGTTACTCAGTCCTCTGGACTCCGTTTCTCCAAAAGTAAAATGGGATTTTAGTACTTATTTCTTTGGATTATAGTGTGTATAAAGTATCACAATGTATACAAACTGCCTGAAATGAAGTACGTATTAAAAATGCTGTAGGTCCTCTTTCCTTGCCTCCTAATTCCCAAGATATCCAGTGGTTTTTTGTTATGCGATATATGTCAGTTGCTACCATTTCCCTGTAAGTTACTACTTCCTGGTACAGAATAGTCCATGCTTAGCGCCGCAAGCAAGTCCAGATACAAAGAGAGAAAATTGCTGAGGCAGTTTAGTTCAAAGAGTTTGAAGCCAGGCTCTGCCACTTACCAAACTTGTGACCTTGGGCAATTTCCTTAAGCTCTCTGCGCCTCAGTTTCCTCATCTGTAAAATGTGGATAACAAAACCCACCTCCTAGCATTGCCCTGAGGATTAAGTGAGTTCATGTATTTGAAGCGATTAGCAGGGTGCCTGGCAACTGTAAGAGCTCTGTTAAGTGTTCGTTATTATTATTGCTGACTCTAGTAGACATGTTTGTGGCTGCCTGCTTATTCACAGCCCCCATCCTTGGGGACTGCCACCACCCACTACCCCTTCTGCCCCCAGTGATGTTTGTATTCCAAGTCACAGTTGTTTGGATCAGGAGTGGACGTCTTATGTGAGTTGTACAAATCAGAACCCTCTCCTTGGTTTGGGACCTGTGAGCAATTGAGCCAGTGAGCTGTGGGTTGCTGAGCTGAAAGGTTGTGTAGATTCAGGTCTGAGGCCATTATCTGAGCCCTGATAGGTAGACAGAAAAAGCTTTTCTGCTAAGAGAAGCAGAAAAGCGGGGGCAGACATGAGAGAAAATCAGAGAGGAGAAACTACATGGCCCATAAGAAATGGTGCAAAGTCTAAGAAAATGAGTTTTCGGGTTCCTGAGACCAGCCTATGCCGAGCACTCTGGGCTTGAATTCCTGAGAGCTCGATTCTTACACTAGGACCCTCCAATGCCAGCCCCTTCCTTGACTAGTTTAAGCAATCCTCTCTGTTCTGTGATGAAAACACTGAACTTCAGCAGAAAATGGTCTGCATCCGTGGTCTACAAATGTTTTTTGCTCACATTGTTGCGGAATTTTGAAAAACTATGTATCCCCACACATTTTCAAGTTGACATCTAAAATTTCTATTTTCAGTTTAAATATCATATATTATAGAATATGAATATGTGCATTGATTGCAAGCTATTACTCATCATATTTATATGCTGTGTTGTATTACTTGCGGCTAAGAAAGAAAAAATACTGTCAAGCTATGACCTACCATCATTGTAAGATGCACCCTAATTTCAGAGATATTAAAATGTGAAAAAAAATTGTGTCTCTTAGAATCTTGAAATGCAGTCATTCCCAAGGATATCATTGCCTTTCTTCTTTAAAAACCAGAGAAAGGCTTTTGGGAACATAGGCATGTTAGTCTCAGACCAGATTAATTTTAGGAAAAAGTACAGTCAGAAATTGAGGATCTGGGGGAAAAAAAAGTCTCAGAACTGTATGTGATCACATAGCCCTTGAAAAACATGTATCTGTATGAAAAAATCACTTGTTTACATGTTTGTTTATAAAAATAGTTTCTTCTTTGCTTTCTTTCTTTAAAAAATATTATTAAATATTATTAAAGCTATTAGAACAGCAGTAAAGGGAATTTTGAAAAAGAAAAAATTTACATTTTACTGGACAAAATACTGTCTACGCTCCCTACTAGACAGTGGTCTTAGTAAACCTGGAGATTCTCCTTTGCCATGTAACTTATTTACAGGTTCCAGGGATTATGGCATGGACATTTTGAGAAGCCATTATTCTGCCTACTATAGACCTTAAAATCAGTTCGAGTGCCACTATATTCCCCGTTTTCTTTCTGGAAAAAACAAGAGGACCATTTGGTGTTATTATCATTCCATGTTGTTTGCCTGCCAACAACACACTGGGCTCTCCACTGAAACATATTTCGGAACAGTCCTGTTCAATGTGCTTACAAACGTAATTATTGTTAACATTTTCAATTATTTAACATTTACTGAGCACCAACCATGCACTAAGCACTCTTCGAAACATACAATTAATCATGGTTGATGCCCAAAGGGCTTACAATTTAAAATTAGACAAGTCTCAAATCAGAGACATGCAAACATCTATATCTAGCAACGCTTCGTGAAAGAATTGACTGTCCCAGACAAGTCAGATGTAGTGCTTTGTGTTATGTATTCCCCAAACTCACCTTTACTCCCATGAGACCTAGAAATATACACTCTTCAGAAAACACACATTGAAACGTTAGGTAAGACGGGAAAACAATATTGTGTAAATGCCGCTTACAAGCACATTTTTAAAAGTTCGGGACATCTGCCTTGCCTTCTTATTTCAGATCTTATGACAAACAAGATTTTTTGTGTGTGTTCCACAATTAGTAAGCTTCAACTGTGAAAAGAAAATATCTCACAAAAGATGCACAGTATAAAATTTAATTGCTAACTGGAGAAAGAGATTTTCAGAAGATGCTGTTGAGAATGACAAGCCAAGTTCTTGGAGGCCCAGAATCATCTAGGAGACCATTTCACACTATAGCCTAAGAGCAAGCAGAAACCATTTTTACAGTTTAGACGATCGAACCAACCACTGTGTTAATGTCTTCTTACGGCAGGTGGCTGAAGTAGAAACTCCTTTTGCCTATAACTCCTTAAAATAAGAAAAGGGGGAACATTTCTGTAATGCCATGTGTCTGTGATCATTGGCTTTTCCCCAATGTTCCTCCAAGGTGTCAGGTACTGTGGAAGCATCAACCTACGGCTGCAAGGAAAGGAAAGTCATAATGTTCCCTAAAGAACAATGGCATGGCGCTCCCCTGTCCGGATGGTTGATGAGGGTCTGAGCGCACCTGGTTGACCTGGCTGATTGGCACTTTGTGCTCAAGCATGGGTGGAGGCTCCACCTGTTCTCACCACAGAGCATGGGGCTGCCATATTCAGGGGTCTCACCAGGGCATGCCAACAACATCTGGATGTACGGGACAGATTGTTACCTACATGAAAATAACTTAGTGTTCATCTGACCGTCTTCCCAGAATTGACTAGTAAATGAAAAGGCTGGAACATGGCCTTTTGTTTCTAGGTACCAGTGCTCTTGTTGGAAGGAGACACGACAGCCAGTTTTACCCTTTCTGCACTTTCCCCGCAGACTGAGCGTGGTATCTCCACCCATACCGAGTCAGTTTTCAAATTGCTTGAGGCTACCTCCCTCTGACTATACAGTGACACTGCCTGGGTTTAACTCTAGCTCCATCAAACTAGACTACATTCTCATACCATGTACAAAAATAAACTCCAAATGGATTAAAGACTTAAATGTAAGACCTGAAACCATAAAAATCCCAGAGGAAAACGTAGGCAGTATACTCTTTGACGTCAGTCTTAGCAATCTCTTTCTGGATCTGTCTCCTCAGGCAAGGGAAACAAAAGCAAAAGCAAACAGATGGGATTACATCAAACTAAAAAGCTTTTGCACAGTGAAGGAAACCATCAACCAAACAAAAAGGCAGCCTACTGAATGGGAGAAGATATTTGCAAATAATATATCCAGTAACAGGTTAATATCCAAAATATATGAAGAACTCATACAACTCAACCTCAAAAAAACAAACAACTAGATTTTAAAAATGGGCAGAGGCCCTGAATAGACAGTTTTCCAAAGAAGACATACAGGTAGCCAACAGACACAAAAAAAGATCCTCACCATCACTAATCATCAGGGAAATGCAAATCAAAACCACAATGAGATACCACCTCACACCTGTCAGAATGGCTATCATCAAATAGACAATAAATAACAAGTGTTGGTAAGGATGTGGAGAAAAGGAAACCCTGGTGCACGGTTGGTGGGAATGTAAATTGGTGCAGCCACTAGGGAAAACAGTATGGAGGTTCCCCCCAAATTAAAAATAGAACTACCATATGATCCAGCAATTCCACTTCTGGGTATTGAAGTGGAATATGCTTTTTGAAAACAAAAACACTAATTAGAAAATATATATGTGCACCCCTATGTTCACTGCAGCATTATTTGCTATAGCCAAGACATGGAAGCAGCCTTAGTGTCCATCGATAGGTGAATGAATAAAGAAGATGGTTATATATAATGGATTATTATTCAGCCAAAAAGAAAAAGAAAAAGAGATCTTGCCATTTGTGACAACGTGGATGGGTCTAGAGGGTATTATGCTAAGTGAAATAAGTCAGACAGAGAAAGACAGTCACTGTTTGATTTCACTTATATGTGGAATCTAAAAAACAAAAAAAACCAAAATGAAAACAGACTCGTAGATACATGGAACAAATGGGTGGTTGCCAGAGGGGTTGGTGTGGGGTAAATTAGGTGAAGGGGATTAAGAGGTACAAACTTCTGGTTATAAAATAAGCCTCAGGGATGTAATATACAGCATAAGTAATATAGTCAATAATATTGTCATAACTTTGTGTGGGGACAGATGGTTACCAGACTTATCATGATCATTTTGTAATGTATGCAAATATGAAGTTACTATGTAGTACACCTGAAACTAACATAATATTGTACAACTATATTTCAATTAAACAAATGTATATATACTGTATATTTGAACAGAAGGTATGCTCAGGTAGTCACTGAACATATTGTTTTGATCCTCTAAGGCAGCGCTATCTGATAGGAATGTAATTTGAGCTGCATATGCAATTTCAAATTTTCTGCTGGCCACATAAAAAAGGAAAAAGAAAAAAGTGAAATAAAATTTAATAAAACATTTTATTCAACTCAAAATTACAAATTAAAATAAAAGTAAAAATAAAATATCACCAAAGAAGACATACAGATGGCAGATCAGCAAATGAAAAGATACTCCACATTATATGTCATCAGGGCGCTACAAATTATAACAGTGAGATACTGCTACATACTTATTAAAATGTCTAAAATCCCAAACATTGACAACACCAGTGCTGGTGAGGATGCAAAACTCTCATTCATTGCTGGTGGGAATGCAAAATAGTACAGCCACTTTGGAAGGCAGTTGGGCAGTTTCTTACAAAATAAACATTTTCATACCATACAATCCAGTAACTGTGCTCTTCAGTATTTACCCAAATGAGTTGAAAACGTATGTCTACACAAAAACTTGCATATGAATGTTTACAGCATCTTTGTTCCTAACTGCTAAACTTGGAAGCAACTAAGATACTCTTCAATAGGTATGGATATACAAACTGTGGTACATCCATACAGTGGAATATTATTTAGTGATAAAAAGAAATGAGCTATCAGGCCACAAAAAAGAAAACCATGGAGGAACCTTAAATGCATATTGCCAAGTGAATGAAGCCAATTTGAAAGGCTGTGTCCTATATGATTCCAACTATATGACATTCTGCAAAAGGCAAAACTATGGATACAGCAAGAGGATCACAGACTCGGGAGGAGGGAGGGATGAATAGATGGAGAACAGAGGATTTTTAGAATAGTTTAACTGTTCTGTATGACCAGTGGATACACGTCATTACACATTTGCCAAAACCGATAGAATATCAAACTCAAAGAGTGAATCCTAATGTAAACTGTGGACTTTAGTTGATAACAATGTATCAATACTGGCTCATCAATTGTAAGAAATGTACTGCACTAAGGCAAGATGGTAATAGTAGGGGAAACTATGTCGGGGTCAGGGGGTGAGGGGATTAATGGGAACTCTGTAGTTTCCTCTCAAATTTCCTGTAAACCTAAAACTGCTCCAAAAAGTACATTACTTACAAAAAAAATCACCATTTCAACATGTCATTAATATAAAATTTTTCCAAGACATATTTTTGTACAAAGTTTTTGAAATCTTGTGTGTACATTTTATACTTACAGCCCATCTCAATTCATCCCAGCCACATTTTAAATGATCAGTAACCACATGTGACTAGTGGTTACTATATTGGACATTGGAAATCTCAAAGTTTTAGTTAGATTAGATTTTAGTTAGATTGGAGAATGCTGTATGTCACGCACAGTTCTCTAACAGCAAAACGTATCAATGTTGTTTCAGTAATCCCCTTGCCAACAGTTTTTAAAGAATAAAAGCAAACGCAAATCCAGTCTGACGACTTGCTCGATGGGGTGATTAAGACGTATGGGTGAGCATAAAGCAAGATTTCCTCCTACTATCAGTCTTCCAGTGACCTTCATTAAGGACAAAGAGCATTTTAATGGATGAAGCCTTCACCTTTAATAAGCCTTTACTCTGTTATTTCCTATGGAACCATTCATTAGATTTACAAAACAATGGTAGCTGGCTAATGACGGAGCCATGGTCAGAACCCCAGGGATAGCCTATGTCACCATTAGCGCCTCAAGGCAAAATGTCACTTGGTCCACCTCGTCCAATCCAGTCAAGAAGACTTTGACCTATAATTGCATGCAGAGTTCAAGAGCTCAAGAGGTTACAGATGGGGGTGAGCGGATCCATGATTTGCATCTTTGTGTCAGCTTGAGAAGAGGATGTATGAGAGCGTAAACAGAGATGGAGACAGGCAAGGGTGAGCATTTTGCTTCTGCTTCCAAATGATATTCCTGTTTATTAGTGACTGCTTTAGGGAAGGTGTGTTTGTTTGTTTACTGTGTCGACAAAAAAATTAATCAGTAGATCTAAGAAAGAAATGGAAAATTTTATTGGAGCCAAATTGAAGATTATAACCCAGAATAGCCTCTCAGATAGCTCCGAGAACTGTTCTGCTTGTTAGAGGTCAAAGCACAGTTATTTAAGATTTTGAGACAGACATTAAATGTACGTCATATGTACATTAAATGACATATTATTGACAGTTTACACAATCGAGGTTTACACATACAAAACTTGGGTCATCATGGTCCCATACAAGATTAAGCAGAAAGGTTATCTCCTAAGGAGTTATCTTGTTGATGCTAGGAGAATATTGCTCTTTATGGTTGAGCAGGTTTGAGCGGGGGCAGGGGAGGGGGGTTTGGTCTATGCATAATGCAGATACACAATGCACAGTAGAGAGGAGAGAGGAAGCCAAAGGGCAGAGAAAAATGTTTATGTTCAAATTTTCCTTGACTTGCCTTAGAGTATCAATTTTTCTTTCATCAGTTGTTTAAATATATTTTTATTTTGGAATAATTTTAGATTTACCGAAAAGTTGCAAAGATAGTACAGAGAGTTCCTGTATCCCCTCACCTAATTTCCGCTTACATAACCACGGTGCACGTGTCCAAACTAAAAAATCAACACTGACACTTTACTATTAGTTAAACCGCAGATTTTGCATTGACTTTTAAAAAAATCTCAGCAGGAAGAATTGTGTAAAAAATGAAATATCAAAGCACCTTTTGATCTTAATTTAAAAAAAAAAACAAAACTATTTTGGAGAGAAGATGGATAGAAATGAGGATGACTCAGCTTCCCAGTAGGGACATGCACGTGAACTTGCATCATTCAAGTCAGATCAAGGCGACTTTCTTCAAGAAGCCTTCTCGGATTTTACGGCAGTAGTTAGTGTTCACATTAGAGGACAAAGCTCTATGACACTTTCCATGTTGCATCACCTGGAACTAACAGACACTCAACTGCCAGCTGAAAGAGGGAAAGAACCCAAGTGTTCAAGGAGAAACTATTGCACCTTCCCCTCTCTCCTTCTTGCCACCCCCATCCCCCTAGTCTGTGCTAACTCATATGCTTTCAGAAAGTATCTCTGAAGTCTTTATGCATGAGGAAAATCAGTCCTTTCCTTTCTGAATTATTGAAAGGGAGCTATATATCTCTAAAGATGTATAGTTTAGGAATCGTCATAGATAACACATCTTTGCGCCCTTAGGTAAAGCTATTATTACTCTAAGGTGAATTCAGGGGGAATTGGGCTTACTCAGTTTACTACTGACTGTAAATTCAACCAATATAAAAAGATGAAACTCTAATTAGAAAAGATACATGCACCCGAATGTTTATAGCAGCACTTTTGCAATAGCCAAGACATGGAAGCAACCTAAGTGTCCATCAACAGATGAATGGATAAAGATGTGGTACATATATACAATGGAATATTACTCAGGCACAAAAAAGAATGAAATGTTGCCATTTGCAGCAACATGGATGGACCTAGAGATTATCATACAAACTGAAGTCAGAAAGAGAAAGACAAATAGCACTTGATAACACTTATATGTGGCATCTAAAAAAATGATCCGAAGAACTTATTTACAGAACAGAAACAGACTCACAGACATAGAAAATAAACTTATGGTTACCAAAGGGGAAGGGGGAGAGGGATAAATTAGGAATTTGGGATTAACAGATACACACTACTATATATAAAATAGATAAAAAAACAAGGACCTACTGTATAGCACAGGGAACTATATTCAATATCTTGTAATAACCTATAGGGGAAAAGAATCTGAAAAAGAATGTATACATACATATATAATGTACAACTGAACCACTTTACAGTGCACCTGAAACTAACACAGCATTGTAAATCAACTATACTTCAGTAGAAAACAAAAAAATTCAACCAATATAGTTTGAGTACATGCCATGTATTTGGCTCTGTTCTAGGTGTGCTCTGAGGGCCACTCCTATGGGAACACTGATACACAGGATGTTTCTCTATTAGACTCAAAGTTCCCTGATGATAGGGATGGAGAGAACTGTGTCTTATTTAATCTCTCTTATCTTTAGATCCTCAATACCTAAAACATCCCTCAGTGTCTGGTAGATGCTCAATAGTGTTATTGAATCAATAATAGACAAATAACTGTTGAACGGGTAGATGGTTGAATGAATGAATACGTGAGTTCATAGATGAATGATTCCTGATCACTGCCCTTAAGGAGATTACATTCTGGAAAGAGGCAGAGAGGGGCGAGCACACAAATGATCATGACGCATGGTAGAATGAGGTAAGGACCATCAGAGGCGAGCCTGCTAAAAGAAAGCACTGTTTAGGTTTAGGTGCAAATGGCAAGTCCTGGGAATGTAAGCAGAAGTAAGTAGTACTTGAGATTGTCCAGGAGGATGGATAGGATGTCTTAAGCAGGGATGGCATAGGAAATGAGGGAGGACATTCCAGCCTGAGAGAACAGAGTGAACAGACATGGCCAGGTAGAAAGTCATGAACATTTTGAGGAGTTGAGTTTGGATAGCTTATATGGCATGTGCAGGTCAGGAAGGGAAAATAAACAAGATTCACACACTGGGTCCTCAACATATGGGTCTTGGATGCCTCGGTTTGCTAATTTGGAAGTGATCACAGACAAATCATGAGGAGAAGCTGGCTTCTCATGGGGGCTGTGAGGTTTGTTTAAGCACATCTACCAAAAACATGATAGTTCTAAGGAAAAAGGTGGAAGTGCAGGAAAGAAAAAAAATTTGTGATAATATGATGATATAATTTGTCTTTAAGTTCTGTGATGACAAATCAGAATTCTCCTATGTTTGTAATGTAGGAGTCCATGCTCTGATTAAATCACTCTATCTGCCCTGCCAATAACATGCAGAGAAAGCCATTGACCCAGTTTTGTTAAATAAGCAATTAAAACAGTAGTAGGTTTTGAACTTAATGCCTTTTCTTTATACGTTACGTTAAAAGCTGTGTGATTAAGCTGACCTGGGATTTCTGAACAGAACCTGACCAGTCGACTTCACATTTTTAAGAAGTGAAAGATACGTGCTGAGTTGCGACATGTACTGCTCATGGAGTCCCAAGGATAAAATATGAGCATCTCCTGGGGACAAAGAGTCCTTAGTAAGAGCAAAGAAGGCTCATGAGCATCACATTAACGTTCTGTATTTCAAGACCTTCCACTGCCGTGGAGTACCTCTTTAAGCTTCTGTGAACATCTTTGGAAAAGACACACTGAACCACATTGCTGGGTGGTTCCTGTTTATTTCCCTTCACAGGGGCCTTCTGCTGCTCTTGCTGAGTGCCTGGGTGGCTACTCTGTGACCAGCAAAGCCCCTCGGTTCCCAGCTCCAGGCTCGCCTGATGTAAAGACAGATGCTCTCAGGGCAGTAATGGCTGGATATGCTGTGTTTGCACATCTGCGGTGGCCTTTTGAATTGAGTTTCGAGCCCAAGCCAGGCAGCCCCTCCTTTATTTTCACTGTCACACCATTAAAGGAAATGAGATTATGGCAGAAATCATCATTCACATGACTCTGACATAGAAGGTTAGGGAGGTATTGCCGAGATAATTCCACAGCCGCCATCGCCCCTGACAATAATTACAATGTGACCACAGGGGATCGCCTTCTAATAGGCTTTTGTTCAGTCAATTCAGAGTCTGTTGTGTGCTCTGAGTTTGGATAATTAAAGTTGTGTCTCAGAAGCCACATGTGGTAGCTCATAATTATGTAGTCGAGTCTAAGAGGGAACTGAGGTGACTGACACCTGTGCTGGCGTGAGGAACAAGGGCCCTGGTGACGGGGAAGAAAGAAGCCAGTCCCCTCAGTGAGGAAGCGGGGGATGGCATTCACTCCGTAGCATCCACTGCTTTATTTATTTTAAAACGAAAATGAGTAATTATAGCCCTTCCCAGTCTAATTGTTCACCCTCCGGAGGGATTTTGCTAACCCTTTCCTGCAGCCTCCAACAAAAGAATGGGAGCTGACTGGACAGGGAAGAAAATACAAATGGCTTATTGAAACACCAGAATGGTTTAATTATTTAATCATTTGCATGTTGAGAGATTTGCATAAAGGCAGGAAAAGGCCCATGTTGGAATTTGGCCTGTATCTCCCCCTGTTTCTCACTGGAGCAAAGATCTCGAAGTGTGGCCTTGTTTTAGCTCTTGAATTTTAGAGAAACGTGAACTTTGGAAAGCTTAGGTTTGTTATTTCAAGGACACAATGTTTGAAAGGAAAATAAACCCAAAGACCATATCCTGCTGGGCCATGTTTCCCAAGTCAGTCTATGGCTGTCAGAGAAGCAAAGTAGTTGCTTTTCCCCACCACGCAGGACACCCTTGGAGAGCCATCCTCCTGAGCAGGTCGAGCTGACTGCTGGGTAAGTGGGTGCCTTTTTAGCACTCTCAGACTGGGTCCCAGTTTTCTAGCTTCGTCACATAAGAGAGGTTGAAATGTTAGTATAGGACATCTTTTATCTGAAGTCTTTAGACTGTTTAGCAGATTCTTGGAATATACGTGTAAAGGGTTTTCAATTTCTGAGCCTTGAAAGTAGATTTCTGCTGTGTCCTAACATGAGATATCTTTTCCTCCAGGTTTTGCCAGGTAGAGAAAAAGCCTTCCCTTCTTCCAAACACTGTTTCCCCTTTTGAAGCACAGCAGATTATTTCTTCACCCAATGTGGGAACAACAATTGCTATTCAAAACACTGCCCTTTCCTCGGGCTTTGCCTTCATGAAAATGAAACATATTTCGTGCTGAGCACCATATGGTGTTTGGGAAGAGTGGACACGCAGATGCTTCCTAATTAAAGCATTCAAGTTTGTCATGAGAAATGACAGCCACAGATGACTTTGGCTGGGCGCGTGTCCGGGAGGGGGCGGGTGGGAAGGGATCCCGGAGCGTGGATGAAGTGGGAGTCTGACGCCCAGCTTTTTCAAGCACATGCTCTGATTGGTCCTCGGGGAACAGATAATGGCAAGAGGCAGTTAATTTGAAGATAATTGAGAGATCTCTTTCCTGTCTTCACACAATAAACCAAGGTGCCGGGCCTCAGCTGGCACTTGCACTCTGGCAGGAAGAAAAGGGCCCGGAATGGGTCTGCTAAAGCTGCCACCTCATTTTCACATCTCACACAAAGCTGGGAAACGCCTCTCCTGGCCTCCCCCAGCCCCAGATGCTGGTGCCCATGTTTATTGTTTCAACACATCAGACCATAAATAAAAGTTTCCAAAGAGAGAGGCCATCAGAGGAATGGGGATGGCCTATTCTTCTGGAAAACAAGGGCCGTGCCTCTAAAAAGGCAAGCTCACCGACCATACAGAAGAGACGTGCCCTCTCAGATGGTGGGTTTCTTGGAGAAGGTGAACTATTTTTTTGTACCTTTTTTTTTTCTCGGCATCCTTAGTGCTCTGTGCAAAACTCTTTCCAAACCACTGAAGTCCAGGAATCGTGAGGGCCCTTCTCCGGTTAACTCAGACACTTGTCTGCACACTTCTGCATGCACAGGAACCACAGAGGTATCCCAGGCAAGGAATGGACTTAAAAGGAGGCCCTCCCATTGCCTTAGCAAGCCGCGCTGAGAGGAGGACGAGGGGGTCAGAACAAGTAAGGGGCTTTTTTTTTTTTTCTTTTTGAGGGATCCTTCCCTCTGTCCTGCCTGCCTTCCCAGCCCCTTTTCATTCTCTTTTGGGGCGACTTGCTTATAAATTCTAGGAAACCCTAAGCCAAGTAGGTGGAAAAATAATCTGATTTCCTCTTTTAACACACAGAAGGACTGGATATAAGGGCTACCTAAGTGTGAAAAAGAATGCTGCTCTTTTTCTCAGGACTGGGAAACTTAATGGTGTCGAGCATATGGGCATAACAATGATAAGGAACTTAAAAAAGTGAAAAGAGCCACATTCGACAGATTTATTCCTCATCGGTAAAGAAAAAGATTTGAAGGAGTGGGCACACAGGCAAAGAGGAGTGGCGGGGGCAGACTGAATGAGAAAGCCAGTCAGGGGAAGCTGAATTAGGTGATTAATGCAGGATGGCTTGGGGCTTATTAAAGGTAGCTAGACAGCTGGGTTTGCTAATCTGATTTGAAATTTTTTTGGCATAAAATATGTTTTTCTGTTGTCCTGGTAAGTTGGGGCCAAGTAAGGTTTTCTTCCCTCTGAGCGAGAGGATTGTGACGGCCTCCCCATGGAGGGCTATCTTCCAGCTTTTTCCTGGGGGATACTGTACAGGTGGAAATATTGGTCCGTATTGTCACTTCTGTACTGTAGTTACACAGAAAAGGCAGAATGGGGAGAAACTGCTAGGACCTAAAAATAAAGAATAGTAAAATGAAAGGTGACAATTTCCATTTATCAAGTGAAACCATAAAGAAAGCAAAGAGATAAGATCCAAACTTGCAGAAGAGATTTCCAACACATAGACCAGCAAGTGTTTAGTATCAAGAATACAGGTATGAAATCAACAACAACAACAACATAGATAACCAAATCGAAAAACTAGGTAAATGAAAGAAATGGACATCTTATGGCAAAGGAAACACACATAATGGATATATACAGGAAAAAAATGCTCAATTTCAGAAGTAGGCAGGAAATGCAAATTAAACCCTAATGAGAACCTATTTTATACCCACCAGATTGGTAAACAATTGAGAAGTTTGACATCAAGCAGTGACACGAGTCTGGATGAAAGGATCGCTTCTACGCTCTGTAGTATCCGCACAGGTCCCATGACCCTGGAAAATGATTGGGTTTAATTGACTCACCCAGGAATTCTAGTCCTGGACATATCCTCTAGGTAATTTCTAGCACATCTACAAGTGGTCATAGCACACTGTAAGAGCAAAAATTATCCAAACAATCCAAAAGGTCATCAATAGGCAAATTTAAGAACAGATAGTGATAGTAGAGTACCACACAGCAGTGAAAATGTATAAATTAGAACTACACACATGATGCAGAATCTCACAAATATTGCATAAAGCAGAGAAAAAATAAGTTTTACAAGATTGCATATAGTATGTTACCATTTTTATAAAGTCCGAATCAAGCCAATTCAATTAGCAAACACTGAACCATTGCTCCTAAGGAAAATATACATCCCCACCTCACCCCACCCCCGCCTCAAACAGATTATAGTCTTAAATTCCAAGAGCAACTCATCTGGTGGATTCTATTTTCTTGATTTTACGAAAGAGAAAATGAGGTTCAGAGTGTGACATGATGTGCCTAAGCCCCCACTACTAACTGCGGAGCTGGGATTCAAACCCCCTTCAACTGACCCCAGGGCCGGAGCTTTTTTTCCCCATGCTGCACTGTCCCCTACCTCTCCATCCTCTGCGCATCTCCGTGTGAGAGCTGAAACAAAGCACAGCGTCTTCTTGATTGACCCCAGATGGGGTCGTGCTCATCTGAGTCATCTGGGTGACTCAGATTTTTCTCTGCTCTGTGGATGTCCACTAATGACTGTGAAAGTGCTAATTCATTCTGTCTGGCTGCTGTCTGCCAGGCTAGTGGACACATATACTTATGTAGTGAGCACTTTCCAGATACAACCCAGTCTCCTTATATGCAGGGGTATATGTGTATGTGTGTGTGTTCAAACAAAAATATGAACATTGGAATCATGGAGTGGGATATCCCTCTCGATCTAAATAATCTTATAAATTTTTCCTCTATTGTCTCCACCATATAGTACATTTAAGATGGGAAAAAGATATTAAGTATAATGATCCTTAACACTCTCAGAGGAAAGGACAAAGCCCCAAGTAAATACACATATGAGCTTTCCCTCTCTTTATTATGAAAAGAAAGTGTGTTATAATTATTATTTGCTTTTGAGAGGAAATTTTAAAACCAGTTTCTCCCTAATTATTAGAATTGAGAGGAGAGGATAGTAGAGCCATGAATAGTTAACATGTCTACAAACATCAAGAGACTTTTCCGTAGATCGACAATAATGCTACAAAATAAAATGGAAAAATATCCCACCCACCATAGCAGTAAAAGATATCACACAGTTAGAAAAACTTAACAAGAAATGTGTGACACCTAAATGAATAAAATAATGCAACTTTATTGAGAGACATACAATAACGCTTGAATATCCAAAGTCACACACTAGATGGCTAAATGGCAGTGTTGCTTGTTATGAACATGTTAATTCCTCACAAATTAATTTATAGTTCTGAGACAATCATGATTAAAATCCCACAGGGGTTTTGGGGGGAAAAAACAGACAAAATTATTTTTAAAGTAAACTACAGGTGTAATGAGTAATGAATAGCTAAGAAAATGTTGAAAATGAAGAATATTTCTGGATCCAGTGTACCCACAGTGGGTCACCATGACCTGTGGCTGCATCTTCTAGTATCAACCCTAGAGAAATTAGTGGAATAAGAAGAAGGCAGGGATTTCTGGTTAGTTCCAGAAAAAAAAAAAAAGCGAGAAATCCTTAGGGAGAGTGAAACCTCTGTGTGTGTGTGTGTGTGTGTGTGTGCGTGCGTGTGTGTGTGTGTGTTGGGAGTGGAGGGCCTGAGGAGGTGGTGGTGGCCGCAGGCAGGACACAGGGCCACCAGAGGCACCTGGGAGAGGATAGATTGGAGAGACAAAGCTCTGTTTTCCTGTGTGGTCTCAGGATCATCCTTACCGGCCCCAGGGCTGTAGAAACAGGCCCTATAGCTCAGGCCACTGGCATCCCAGTGATATCAGGGCAGCAAAAACCCTACTGAAAAGAGCAGTTAATGAAAGAATATTTATTCTCTCCCTCTTTTTCCAAATCCCCAAATTTGGTGAATTTCCCTATTTAAAAAACCGCCTTCTAACAATGCTGCTTGTTTCTAAAAGTTTAAAGGGACTCAGATGAAGCAGGTCTGAGGTACATGTAGCTTTAAGTATATTTATCAGGAAATAAAATGTTTAAAAGCAAAAGTTAGCCAAGGGTTTAGCTCACAAGTTAGAGAAAGAGTAACAGAGCATTCAAAGAAACAAGAAGGAAGGAAATAATAAAGATAAATTCAGAAATGAATAAAATAACTCATGTGTATACACTTACACACTTACAAATGAGGAATAGAGATTAACCAAGCTAAATGTTGTTTCTTTGAAAGTATTCCTGGACTTCCCTGGCGGTCTAGTGGTTAATACTCCGTGCTTCCACTGCAGAGGGTGTGGGTTCGATCCCCGGTTGGGGAACTAAGATCCCACATGCTGTGTGGCGCAGCTGGAAAAAAAAGTATTCCTAGTATTGATTGACTTCTAGAATAAATGATCAAGAAAAAAATATGCAAGTATGCCAAATACAGAATGAAAACAGAAAAATTACTACAGATAGCAGTAACATTATTTAGAGATAATGTGAAGAAAATGAATAGAAAAGGCACAGTCTGGGAGAAAGTATTTGCAAAACATATATCTGACAAAGGACTTGAATCCAGAATATGTAAAGACCTCTTATAACTCAAGAATAAAAGGCTAAACAGTTCCAACAAAAACTCAACAGAATCTTCACAAAGATATATACACTACCAACAGGTACATGAAAAAGTTTTTAATATCATGAATCACAGGGAAATGAAGATTAAAACCACAATGAGACACTATACACCCACTAGAATGTGTAAAATTTTAAAAGACATGATGCCAACTGTTGACAAGGATATGGAACTACTGGAACTTTCCTAAATGGCTGGTGGCAGTGGTGACCCAGGGTAGCAGGAAGGAGTGGCTGTCCTGGGTACAAGCAATAAGCGGGTGGTTCATTGTCTGCAGATAATTTAAAAACAGTAATAAAACTAACTATAAGTCAGTCTGCTTTTTATTACCAACATATGCCAGCAATTCTAAACAACATTAGTGATAAAACATTTCTCCCTGAAAAATATTTTTTGTTGGTCTAAGCGCTAAACAATTGTTGAGGGTTACTCTTGAGTTTTAATGATGTACATGTAAGCTTCAGATTAGCACATTTTTATTATTTATCCTTTAATAATCACTGCACTTTACATGGAAATAAAGTCCAATTCTCCCAGTTGTGTCAGTCTCCTATGCACTCACACTCAGCTACGCGTGTTTTGAGAACAAGCCTCTTAAGGTTCAAGATCTTTTCAGCTGCCTTCAGAGCACGTTTTTTTGTCTCAAACTCCTCTGTACTACACATGCCTGTATTTATAAGTGAAATCTTACAATATTTATCTTTTGCTTATTATGTTGCCTTTCTTTTGCTTAGTTTTCTATGTGCCTATTTATATTATATTTTAAAAATTAAAACTCCAACATACCTTATTTTAAAAATTTTTATTGGAGTATAGTTGCTTTACAATATTGTGTTATAAAACTCCAACGTATCTTTCAAATGTCATTTTATTTTCCAAACCCCCCAAACCTTTGGGGTCATTTTTCCTCTGGGAGACCTCCTCACTCAGTCCCTTGTCCTTCTTGCATCTGCTCTTGATCTCAGAGAGACATCAGTGAGCAGTGGCTTAGAGAGAAATCTTAGTTCCCTGCCCAGGAATTGAACCTGGGCAGCCGTGATGAACACCAGGAATCCTAGCCCCTAATCCACCAGAGGCTGTAAGCTAGAAGCATGGTTGGCTCTTACCCCATTTGAAAAATGAATTTCTCAAAGAGGCAAAACCTGTAAAAACAGGTACAACGTTTATTATTAGAGACAAGCACAACAAGTGGGAAAGCACACAGAGAAGTACTTTATTTATTTAAGATAGAGGCAAGGAAGAAATATACTCCTGGAGAGTAAGGGTGTGGGCGTCCTCCCTAATGAGGAGGAGCGCAGTAAGGAGGCGGTTAAATCATTTATATAGGGCAGTTCTTCCAGGTCTTTGTTTACCTTTGATCAATTATCTCACTTCTTTTCCCACATCTGACCTGCCTGAGGACCCTCCCCAGTATATGGGCAACTTTTTGCCAAGACGGATTCCAGTGCAGACGCCTGTGGGAGGTTTGACAGCACCTATTATGGGGTGGTGCCCCTCCCTTTTTGACCCCCGAGGAGCCTTTCTGCACATGTGCAGTCAGGGAGGTTTCCCTGGCCTCAGGAGTGATAGATGTGGTCCTCTTATCTCTTCACTCCAGCAGAGCTCAGCTCCTGCCATTAACTTTGTCCTTGGAGTGTCAGGGAAAACAAGGCTCCAATTATTCCACTTGACAAACTTCAGCTGCTCGGCCCAGGGGCCCACCTACCTCCAACCTCACTCTGATCTGTACCCAGTGCCCTCCTCACCTGATGGGCAGTGTCAATGGGGGACTTCCCCTCAGTAGGTTCTTGTGCTGTGTCTCTAACTTCCCTGGATACCACGTTTCCTTTCTCTTGATGTGCTCCCTCATTTTGGTGGAGAACAACCTCTAGTAGTTTCCTAAGAAAGGGTGCCTGGGAGGTAAATACTTTGAGACCTTACATGTCTGAAAATGTCTATTTTATTCTCACTCAATTATATAATTAATTCTAGATAGGAGATAATTTTCTCTCAGAGTTTTGAAGTCCTTCTTCTGTATATTCTATCTTCAGATACTGATCTTGTGATATTGGTCATGTGAATATGATTCCTACAATTTCTCCCCTCCATAGAAACTTTCAATATTTTCTTTTTATCTCAAGTGTTCTCAGCTTTCATAAGGATGTTCTTTGGTTGTGGGTGTTTCGCTTACACTGTGTTGCGATTTTGATGATCCCCTTAAATCTGGAGACTCATTTTTTTTATTGCTTCTTTGAACATTTTCTCCCCTCTGTTTTCCTACTGTTTCCAGAAGTGCAACTAATTAAGCATTGGCCCTCTTGGATTGGTGCTCTAATTTTCTCTTCTATTTATTTGCCTTTTACTTTGACTTTCTGGGAGATTCTTGTCTTAGTCAGCTGGGACAACCATAACAACATACCATATACTGGTGGCTTAAACAATAGAAATTTATTTCTCATAGTTCTAGAGGCTAGAGAATCCAAGATCAAGGTGCTGGCTGATTTGGTTGCCTGGCAAAGTCCCTTCCCTGCCTTGCAGGTGGCTGCCTTGTCACTGTATCTTCACATGGCAGAAGGAGGAAACTCTGCTGTCCCTTCCTCTTCTTATAAGGGCACTAATCCCATCATGGGGGCTCCATCCTCAGGCCCTTATCTGAATATAATTACCTCCCAAAGGCCCCACCTCCTAACACCATCACATTGGGGGTTAGAGCTTCAATATATAAATTTGGGGCAGAAACATTCAGTCCATAATAATTCCTTGACTTCATTGTATAATCCTTCTATTGAATTTCTAATATTTCTAATTTCAGCTCTCATATTTCTAATTTCTAAAGCCCCTGTTCTTTGACTGTTCCTTTCCCTTATTTCCTGTTGTATTTGCAGATACCGTACCTTCTTGCTCTGGAGAAAGCAGATCTGTTTTTAAACTCCTAGGCCTGGAGGTGACATCAACCTCTCTGCACACATGAGAAGAACCATCATATGGTCCCACGAGTCACAAGGGGCTGGACAATGTTGTGCAGTGGGTGTTGAGGAAAAGAGAACATTAGCAGCCTCTTCCACAGAGGATTTCCTTGTTGTGTGATGATCTTTGGTTTTCTGTTTATTTTTAAGTGTGAGACACCAGAAAACTTATTGGAAGCTCTGTGTGTGCAGGTAAAACATGTCGCTACTGAAGGTGATTGTGGTAGCAAGCCAGCTTTTTTGTTCAGGAACCCTCAAATACCATTGTCTGAAGTTCATTTCTCCCAAGGCATGTGTTGTTTTGTTTTGTTTTGTTTTTTTGCAGGAAAGAATCCTCCATTCTTCTGTCTAGGGGTACACGTCTGGTTGTCAATTTTTTTGAAGCAGAAGGAAAAGAGAGCTAGGGGGTTCTTACAATTCAAACACAGAATTGCAGCAATTCTCCCGAAATGATGTGCATGCTTATCTTCCACCCCTGCTGTGTCTGGTATCCCTGAGTCCAGATTCTCTCTGGCTCAATTTATCCAGAGACTAAACGTCAGATTTCCTGTGGGAGTGGAGAGAAGGGGCGGAGAGGCAGGGCAGAGAATCCAACAGCTCCATGTTAAGACTTCAATCAGTCCTCCTGTTTCCAGCTCTGCATCTCACTCTACCCTTCAGTGATACCTGTCGCCACCAAGTCTTAGGCCTGCCTGAGTTCTGTAGGGTGAAGAGACCTTCTTGGGCTATTGACCATGGCAGGCCTTGGGACTGTAGCCCCCTCTGTTCTAAAAATTTATTACATTGCTTCTCTATCTGCTGTCCTACAAAAATTTTTCAGTCCTTTTTTTTTTTTAACATCTTTATTGGAATATAATTGCTTTACAATGGTGTGTTAGTTTCTGCTTTATAACAAAGTGAATCAGCTATACATATACATATATCCCCATATCTCCTCCCTTTTGCGTCTCCCTCCCACCCTCCCTATGCCACCTCTCTAGGTGGTCACAAAGCATAGAGCTGATCTCCCTGTGCTATGCACCTGCTTCCCACTAGCTAGCTATTTTACAATTGGTAGTGTATATATGTCCATGCTACTCTCTCACTTTGTCCCAGCTTACCCTTCCCCCTCCCTGTGTCCTCAAGTCCATTCTCTAAGTCTACGTCTTTATTCCTGTCCTGCCCCTAGGTTCTTCAGAACCATTTTTTTTTAGATTCCATATATATGTGTTAGCATACGGTATTTGTTTTTCTCTTTCTGACTTACTTCACTCTGTTGTCATAGTCTTTTATTTGCTCTCACCTCTCATTTTCTTTGTCCCTATGATTGCATATTTTAAAAATTCTTTTACTTTCAAAGTGGGTTTTAGAAGAGAGAGGAGAGAAACACTTGTGGTCAATATGCCACATTTAATGAGAAGTTTAGAAATAATTTTGATAATATAGATGAGTTTATAATGCTTAATATAAAAGGGACAACTTCCCTTGTGGTCCAGTGGTTAAGACTCTGTGCTTCCAATGTAGGTGGCTCGGGTTTGATCACTGGTCAGGGAACTAAGATCCCACATGCCACACCGTCAAAAGAAAAAAAAAATCTTTTGTAGAAACTAACACAACATTGTACAGCAACTATACTCCAATAAAAATTAATTTAAAAAATAACAAATAAAAGGGACAAAACAGTGGTATAAATAATGTGATCTCAGGCAGGTTAAAGAGCATAGAAAAAAATAAAGGAAGGAAAATGTCAAAATGTGAATTTTTATTGCTGACAGAAAATAATGGTGATTTTTAGCTTCTCTTTAGTCCTTTTATTTCCAAGTGTCCCTACTGAACATGAAATACTTTTGTAATCAGAATAAGTACTTTTTTACAGAACTGCAAAGAAAATAAGATCACAAAGTAGAGAAAGGATTCGAAAGAAATTAAAAAGCATCTCAGCTGGAAGTGTTTTTCTTTGGGCATAGTGTGTGCATTTGAAATTGGACGCTGATCGTATCACCGATGAATGATAAGTAGACATACACAGTGCCACGCATGTGCTGTATGCCAAGCTCTATACAGTATCTCATTGAATCATTACGGTGATCACAGAGGTAGATATTATTTTCTTCCCATTTATAGATGAAGAAACTGAGGCACAGACGTAGCACACTCATGGCCCTCTGTTGGTACATGACTGAGCCAGACTTGGGACCCAATAAGTCTCACTCCAGAGAGGCACCCTTACCCATCGCATTCCATTTCAGTCTCTCACATGTATATACATATATATCAGTACCTATGTCCTTATCTAACTCCTTGTACACATTTGTGCTTATGTCTACACATGTGCCCATACAGTCAAGAGCATGCCTTGGCTCTTGAACAAATTATAACGTGAGGGCAAGAAAGGAGGTCAGCAGGGCCTCTCTGGGAACTGTGATAATAAACCCTAGAGGTGGCCATATAACTGCTTGGGTCTGAATTCCCATCTCCTTCTCTTTCTCCCACTCTTTTCCATAGCAATAAATCATGCCCCACACATGGGAGATGGGAGCCTTGGGCTTCCGAGTGCATTCAGGAAACAAGCTGCTCTCACACCTGTTTAGGCTTATGCTTTCTGACAGCTTTAGAGGCATAATATGGCCCCAGGTCTTTGTTTTGAGCACGGTGGGTGGAGGGGGGCTTCTTACCAGCCAGGATGCGTTAAAAGTTCATGGCAGCTGCCTAGAAGCCTCTGCAGTGTTTCTCATTAAAGACAAACTAGTTTAAACTCTGTGGTATTTCCAGGAATGTAGGAGTTTTTGATGCTGTTGTTCTTTCCATCCTATTGTTTCAGAGCTCTAAGTAAACAATGCCACATGTAATACTCCCCAAGGCCCTAGGAAAGAGGTCATTTGAATGATTTGGGATGGTCTAATTTTCTTTAAAAAGTGCCCACAAGTTTTTTAAGACTTTTTTATTTGCAGGCAGTAATTCCTCATGTGGCACCCTGGGGCCACATGCTGGATTCTAGCTGGAAAAGAATTTATTATGCACAGTTTTTGTCTATATAGTTCTCTTTTGCTTGTGAAAGAGTAATCCCCCAGACTAATTTTCTTTTTTTCCCTCTTTTTAATGAGAGCTCTACTGAGATTCGCATACCGTACAATTCACCCATTTAAAGTGTACAGTTCAATGCTTTTTAGTATATTCACAAAACTGTGTAACCATCACCACAACCAATTATAGAACATCTTCGTTTCTCTGCAAAGAAACCTAGCACCCAGAATGTGGTTTCCAACACCATTCTCCAATAAAAGAAACCAGAGTTCCTTGGAAAAATGACTGATTCTAGTGCTGGGCAGGAAATATATAAGATGAACCTGGAGCATCTTCTAGTGCCAGGAAGTAAAGAAAGGCTAAAACGAACAAACAAACAAAAACAAAACAAACAAAACCCATCAAACCCTACATTCACGGGGGTATGTCAACTGAAAGAGCTTCCAATGGACAAAGCTGGAATAATTTGTGCAGCAAAGTGTAGGAGTATTGAATTATAACCCAAAGCATAGAATAAACTAAATATCCATGTGTTCATACTGATTCAAAGAAATGATTAAATAAATAAATAACTGGGCAGAAAAGGCGAAGCTCCATTGTAAAAGAATTCCAAATAATTTGTTAATATTCTCTATCGATGAGACACCATTACCACACCTCCCTTTATAGCCTAGTTTCCTTTCTTCTTTTGAAGTCTTTGTCTGTTAAATCCAATATCTGTGCTCTCTCACAGGCAGTTTCTGTTTCTTTCTTCATTCCCTGGGTGTGGGTCATACTTTCTTGTTTCCTTCCATGTCTCATAATTTTTTGTTGAAAACCGGACATTTTCAGGAGATATAAAATAACTCCTCTGGGATACTGACCTCCTGCCCCTCTCTGGGGCTTGTTTTTGACGTTGTTTATTTGTTTATTTGGCTGGCCCCTTGCAGGGATGTCTATTTCCCCCATAGTATGAAACTTATGATGTCGCCTCTCAGAGGGTGGAGCCTTTGTCATGCACACAACCGCCCTAGGATGACAATCATCTAAGCAGGGCTCTCTGTTTTCTCCCTTGGTTTATCTGTTAAAGGTGTCTGGCTTAGTATCCCACCCAGCTGATAGTTTCCTGTAATTGCTGGCTGATTGCACTAGTGTTTTTGACAGTGTCTAGGGCATGAATTGCTCCTCGGTCTGATCCTATTAAATCCAGCACCTTTGCAGGGGCAGGCTTTGAGGTTTGTTCTGACCCCAGGAGGGCTTTTCTTAGCTACCTCTTTCCCTTCCTCTCTCTGATGAACCAGCTGGTTTACAGTTTAGTTTGTTTTTCTCAGAGAGCTACCAGCTGCCTCTAAATTGCTTGCCACCAAAATATCAGTTGTTTTTGAGAGCATCCTTAGTCTTGAACTTCCCCACAGTCTGTTTCAAATAAAGTTAGCTCCCTTAGGAAGAGATTCGGAACTCTCTGTTCTTGCGGTCTGCCTTACTCCCTGGAAAGATCTCTGAGCCACTGCTCCAGAGCTGGGAAGAGGGTGACGTGCTTGCCTTATGAGCAGGGTGCTGGTCAGGGGCAGTGGCCTATGGTCTTCTCCGTGTGTTTCTCCCAGCGTGGGATCTCCACCCGTAGAACAAGCTGAGGTGAGGGCAATTGGAGCTCCAGTATTCTGGACCTTCCACGTTTGAGGTAGGACCTCTCCGTTATGAGTTGGGGCTTGAGGGAAGGAAGGGAGCAACCTCTTGGCTGCACTGCCAGAAACTTATTCTCTGCAAATCAGAGCTGAAGGAGGTGAGAAATGCTGGTGTCTTTTCCCTCTCAGTGAGATACTCTATGCCTTGACTGGGAGGTAAGGGGAGAGGGTCTCCCTTCTTGGCCACACCTGCCCAGAGTGGCGTTTCCATCTCTCTGACTATGGGGGGGAGGTGGGAGGAGGGAGAGACGGCTTGTGGCTCAAGTGCCACAGATTCTTACTGTTCTTACCAAGATTTAGTAGAATTTCTCAAATAAATGTTTCTTAGTTTGCTGTATGCCCTGAGGACAATTTCCAGAGACTTTATATGATTGCTTTTTAAAATAGTTTTCACTAGTTATGGTTGCTCTGCTGGGGAATGATTCCATGGAGCTCCTTACAACATCATTTTGAAGGTGGAACTCCTTTTATTTTCTTGCCTTGAATCGAAACCATTTCTTGGTATTCACGGGGGGTTGGTTCCAGGACCCGCTGGGATATCAAACCCTGGATGCTCAAGCTGTAGTATTTGCATATAACCTATATAACCTACACACATCCTCCCAAATACTTTAACCAACTCTAGATTACTTATAATACCTAATACAATGTAAATGCTATGCAAATAGTTATCAGTTCATGGCCAACTCAAGTTTTGTTTTGGGGAACTTTCTGGAATTGTTTTTTAATATTTTTGATTCGTGGTTGGTTGAATCCACAAATGTGGAACCCATGGATATAGAGGGCCGACTGTATTTCCATGAACTCTCTGGTGTTTAAGGAACTGTCTCCCCACCTGACACGAATCCAGATTTTCTGTATGACAGTTTCTCAAGGGAGTCCAGTGGGGCCAACTTCCCTACAAAGAAAAATGGACGGAGGTCTGGGACCAGGTCCTGCTATGTCTACCCAAATCAAGCAGATTAATATGCACAATATTCCCAGGGCACCAGGTTCGATGATTGGATCTCCAGGACGTGAGGAGCAGTAAGGTTGGGAATTCAGCGATAGCAACCTGCTTGACTGAAGTCACACGCCAAAATGCTTTCCCCTACGCCCTTCCAATTAACCAAATAAATTCATGAACCATTTTTTTTTTTTTACAAACTGTAGAACATAGGATGATTTTATATAGTACACGAGTAACAGTTTTTTGGTTGGTTATTTATAGGTTTACTAGGAAAAATACAGATAAAAAGATGAATAAATGTGAATATGGGTATTGATTTATGGAGAGTGCTTCTGAGCACAAAGATAGATGAAAGATTCAAAGCAGGTGGTAAATACCGCAGTGTTTCCCTTTCAAAAACAAATAAACAAATCCATTTAGACTCCCACACATTTCCAGGAAGGTCAAAGGTCTCCAATACTGTTTTTCTTTCCATTTTATTGTTTCAGTGCTCTAATTAAGGAGTGCCACATCCATATTTTATTATTCTCCAAGGGCCTAAAAAGTTTGCATGGTATGAGATTATACACTGTAAAAATGATATATGCACACACACACAAAGCATATCAAAATTGTAATTTCACAATGCTACTGCTTAGACGAGTCTAAAATAGCTATTTACTTTCATCAAAGTAAGCCAATTTAAAAGTGATCCAGGAAAAAAAAAAAAAAGTGATCCAGGGACATAACCAAGATTGTAAAGGTAGTATGAAAATGACTGAATTTGGGGGGAAAAAAAGGTGTAAATATCAGGTAAAAATTTTACATGATAGCAAATCTGTTTACACACAAAAATAAATTGGTTGTTTCATTATGAGCATGGCAAGAAGATACCTTCCGAATTCTCTCTGCTAATTAGTTACACTGGACAGCTTGAAAAAGAGCGGCCTCAGACAGACAAAAGGGGAAGATAATGGCTCCTCTCCTTCCACCCACTCAGGCTTCTCATTTGTAGCTTCAGGAATGGCTAATCTTTTCCTTTTCATTCTTTGTGAAGCATCAGGAGAATTAGCTTGAATGAGCCGACAGCCTGAGTTAACTTAAAAGTGGAGCATCCTTAAGCCTCCAGTGAATGATACAGTCAGCAGGACACAAGTGAATGAGGAGTGGACCGACAGAGCCACAGTTCAGATGATCCCAAAGCTTCTGGTCAGTTGCTGGTAATGTCATTTCCAAATAGAAGAGCGACCTTCCAGAGAAGGCCTGGGAACGTGGCCACCTGTACCACTTATGTGTATGAACTCAAAGCACTGTTTTCTGGTTGTCATCTCTTTTGTTGTCAAATGTTGGTCCTAAAGTCGTTGTCAAGTTTATGAATATGTCAGAACAGGCTGTGAGGGAGCTAGTTAATATTCCAGGTCTACACATCTCCTGTCAGCCTCCTGCGTGGCTTCCCAGCGACAGAGACTGTAAACATTTGTGTCTCTCAGTGCCTACGTGCCTGGCCATTGTCACCTCCTCTTCCTGCTCCTTCCCTGAGAAGAGGAACAAGTTTCAAGCAAAGGGACACACTTGGTCCCAAAGCCCCCCATTTAAAAGAAAGCAAAGGTGTTGCTGAAAACCAAGCTTAAGCAAATACGGTCTGGAAACGACTTCTCCCCCATCCCTCACCTTAATGCCATCTGTCCTCATGCATATCTTGCTTAAGCAGTTTTGTCAGTGAGCTTCTAAGTGACAGCACTAAATGACATGGGTTTTGCTTCCTCTTGTCTTGTGTTGCCCTTGTAGAAGATCTAAATAAATGGGCAGAGTAAGGATACAGAATGGAGAAGTCAAAGAAGAAATGGGTCTGGAAATTTCTTGGTATAAGGGAAGGACTGACCACAATTATTATGATATATCTGTGTGGTAATAATACATCTAGCATAGAACACATCCTGTGGGCCTCAGCAGAGTCTCCCGGCCTTACCTGTCCCCTGGGCCCTCAGCTCCTGGCCTGGCAGTTGGGGGGAAGACTTCATGCAGGACTCACAGAGCCCTGTGTTGTCTTCACCTCTTCCCCCTCTTTTGATCCCATAAATGCCACTGCCATAAGTTAGAGGATCTGCTTCCCCGAAAGAGGTCTGCTGCCTCAAGAGGATAGGGGACCCAACCCAGAAATATAGGGGGTTAACTCCCATGGCCTTCATTTTGATAAATGGGAAAGGGAAGGAGGAAAGGAGTCATTGGCAGGACCTTCTCTCTGTTCCTCCCTCTAAGACATTGTTCTGAGTTTCATACAGCTTGTCTGGAGACATCCTGCACCTGCCTGGACACTGGCTGTGTTTCTTCTTGGCTCGTTGTGACGCAGGAATGCACGTCCTGGCCTCAGCCTCCCAGCCTTCCCTCCCTGCCTTTCCATCACTCCTGCTTCCCTGTGACTGTCCTTCCCAGTAAAGCATGGGCACTTAAACCCTGCCCCACAACCGCAAGCATTCTGCCTCTTTATCTCAAATGTTTCGGTGTTTGCCAAAGCACGTGATGCCTTCTTTTTGTTTCCCTTCAGAAAACCCCAGAGATGCGATGTATAAAACTAAAGAAGATGGTGGCAGCTCTTTAGGTCATTTTTTAATTTGCTGGCCTAACTTTCCAATTAATTTTTAAAATTAATTTATTTAATTTATTTATTATTTTTGGCTGCATTGAGTCTTCATTGCTGCGCGCAGACTTTCTCTAGTTGCAGCGAGCAGGGCTACTCTTCGTTGCGGTGCGTGGGCTTCTCACTGTGGTGGTTTCTCTTGCTGCAGAGCACAGGCTCTAGGTGCGCGGGCTCAGTAGTTGTGGCTCGCGGGCTCTGGAGCGCAGGCTCAGTAGTTGTGGCACACAGGCTTAGTTGCTCCGCGGCATGTGGGATCTTCCTGTACCAGAGCTCAAACCCGTGTCCCCTGCATTGGCAGGTGGATTCTTAACCACTGCGCCACCAGGGAAGCCCTCCAATTAATTTTGATCCTCTGCTTTTTTGTTTTCTTTTTTCTCTGCCTGGCAAAATTTGACTTATCCTTCCAAGCCCAGTGAAATGCCATCTTCTGGGTGACACCTTTCTTGCCACTTGTGCCCACGCCTCCCATGTCAACCTGTGCTGTCGCACGCCAGATGGAATAGAGCCTGCACCCCTGCTTCCTAAAGTACTGACGGCAGTGTTCTTGGTTGCTGGATACAATGTAACCATAAGTTTCCTCCACCGCCCACTAAATCTTACTGACTTTATCTCCAGGACTGGCCCACAGAATGTGTTCAATAACGTTTGCTGAATGAAGGTGGTACGAGTTCTCCTTTTTGCGTCCATCACTGTTGCATCCATCTCAGCCCAGATAGGCCCACCTCACCCCTGGACGGGACAGTGGCCTCTTAGTCTCCCCACTACCAGTCTCCTCTGACAATGGAATCTGCATAAGCCACCAGGCTGCTCTTCCTAAAAACTGCATCCTTTCACCCCTAGATCTCCAGAGCCTATAGAAAAAAAGATAGTGTAGCACAGGAATAATATAAATGCACAAAGCCCAGAGAGACTGTAATAGCCCTTAATAAATGTTAGATACATCATCTCTGATGTAAATGTCTAGTGTTCAAGGTCCGGGTCAACTTAACTCCTGGACCCACACCCCCCAAAACAAACTTTCCATTTGGCTCAGGTTTGGCTCCTCAGCCTGCTAAATGGTCCCCTGCATTGAAGTAACTCAGAACACCCCTGCCTCTGTCAAAGCCTGTCTATTTTTCAATCTCCCACCTTCATAGATGCTACTGGAGTTGCTATAACCAGACAGATCCCCCCTTATCTCAACTTCTCTAATCATCAGAGATGCGCCATCCAATTTCTAAGCTTGAGACCTGATCATCTTAGGCTTTCCCCATCTCTTTCTTCAATAAGATTACAAACTTTCCAAAAGCAGGAACCACGTTCAAAATTTCTTCAGGAATCTTCCTGGCCCAGGAGAGAGTCAACAAATATTAGCTGATTGATTCTTTGCTGTAGAAATTAACCTGACCAAGCCAGGCAGAAGAAGTTAATGATAAGCTATAACCTGATAGTTAGAGGGTATCATTAGATTTTAAATTTTAAAAAAAAGTTGGGGGGGATTTTCTGTAATGTTTACTTATGTCAGCATAGAAGGAGAAAAACACAACACACAATTTTTCTATATGTCTAGAGAGAAAACCACTACTATATGTTATAATAGTTCATTAAAGCATTTTTCTGCTCCCTTTCCTAACATATGCCATGAATCTTCATAGCAGTCAGGGTACATTTTTTTCCAATTAATTTTTCTCTTTTGCTGTCCTGGCAGTCAGTGTTTCTTATAGCCATTTTTCTAAGTCAAACCCTTTAATTAAAGTTGGAATGAAAAGTCTGATTAAAATCTAAATTAGCTCAAGGAGTTGTGATCTTCTGGTCTGCTCTATGCACTTACATAATTTATGCCCCAAATTGCTACATTAGGACTTTCGGTCCACTTTCCTTACCTAAGGGGTTTTTAAAGGCCTGGAGCTTTGAACCAAATAATCCTAATTTGGGAGCTATTGCATACCCAATGTCAAAAATTTCAAGACTAGCAATAGGTTATGGAGTGAGTTTCCAAAATGATTTAATTTTTGAGCAATTCCAAAAGATAGGCACACAATTTCTTTCCTGTTGGTTGCCTTTCCTACCCTAACCTGTTACTTAAATATATCCAATACTCATCCTAAAACTCATTCTTGGTGATAGATGCTCTGCCACAATCCAGAAGAAACCAACTAACTTTGAATATCTAAATGAATAGTTTAAAAAAATGATGTGGATTATCTGGGCTTAACTTTTTCTATTTTTCAGAAATCTCTCTGATGATACATTTTTAAAGGTAGAATCTGAAAACCCAGAAAAATTCATGTGTCCAAAAGAAAAAACCAAAACCAAGAAAAGAAAACACCAAAAACCTGAACCACAAAACTGATAAATCTGATTCCCATTTAGTGGCTCAGGTGGGTGAATTAACAATTTCATAAAAAATGTATAAGACCATCAGGGAAATGTGAATGAGAACAAAGGCTGCCGAGAACAAAGATAACGAACATGGGGAGCATTTATGAGGAAGAAATCGAAGTTACTTGGGCGTCTTGTTTTTCAAGCTCGGCTCTTGGGGGTCAAACAGGGTAGCTGGCTCTATTGCCGTCTCTGCAGATTGAAGTTGGCTGCCGAGGGCAGAGGTCACCCCACAGTATCAATTACTTGCTGCTACCTGGAAAATTTAATTTCATGCCCAGCAATAGATCTGCTTTCTTCTCTAGCATGAATGGCAACTGTCCCCAATTGATAACAAGAATAACTCATTTCCTCAGAGTCATTAGACTCTAGAAGCTTCTGCATTCAGAAAGGCCTCTGCAGACTGCTGGGTGAACAGAATAAAAGCTATGTGTTTGCCCTTTTCTTAACCTTTCAAGATATTGTTTGGTTTCTGATTCGTAGTAGGGTTAGTCCAAACTCTTGTGTGCGACTGATATTTAGATGAACATCGGTTTCTCCGTGGAATTCCTCAAAGAAGAGGCTGTCTGGAGATGTTAGCAAACAGAAAAAATCTGAATTTTCAAACAATGGGGAATCTGGTTGAAGGGAAGTTTGTAATGGGCTTGTTTTTTCCTGGAAATATTGTAAAGGTCTAAAAATAATCTCTCCCTCTTCCCCTCCCCAAATCATAGTCTTTGGAAAGACGAGATAAGGGCTGTTTTGATAATGAGATTAATATTATTCTAGGAAGTTGATAGGAATATTTAAAACAAACAAAGAACAAACACTTTCCATGGAGTCTGCTCCACTATTGCCCTCGGTCTGGATGCAAGCTAGAAGACTGAGAATGCAAAGCTGCCAGAAATCCTTGATCATAAATGACCAAAGGAAAGCTTTTTAAAAGGATCATACAAATGCTCTTCATTCTTGTTACCTTTGTTCCCTTGGCCTTAGTTCTAATTCCAAAAAGTTCCTAATGGTTTCCTCAGCATGGCAAAGAAAGAATACAATTATAACTCAATTAAATAGCAATGTACGTTCCACAGTATCTAAATTTTTTAAGGCAGAAATGAAAATTAACAGTATTAATTGGTGTTTCTTGCAGAGTATGTATAAGGGCATGCTTGCACGTGCACACACACACACACACACACACACGACACTCTAACCACACAGTAGTGCCTGTGCTTGTGAACAGAAACCTTAGGCCAGCTTGCCTGTGATAGAATCACTGGAGAACACAAAATGGACCTCACGTGCAATTGTTCATCTCCAAATCACCCTGCCAATTCTCGTTAATAAAACCAAATCTACCCAGGTCATAAAATGATGAAAGGGAAAAAGAGCAGCTAGGGCTTTAGGTGTTAGGCATCTCAGTGGGTGGGGAGATGATGGGGGAAGTGAGGGAAGATAAAGAGGTAGGTGAGAATCGTTTCTTCTCCGGCCATTAGTTCCAAGAACAATGCCCCATCTGAGAAGAGCTGCCAGTGTTAGAGGAAGCAGCAAAGATTTCCTGCTGAGGGTCACAGGTCTTCAATTTATTCCATCCTTTTTGATACAAAAGGCCACACTCCACTCTTTCTTCTCCCCATGCTAAGAAATAAATGAACTAACTATTAATGTGTTTCTTTTGACTCGTTGACCACTGTTATGGCTATTTGAATGATTTTTAAGTGTAAGTTGAGTAAAAAAAATTCTCAAAACAGAAACAACCATGAAAAAGAGGCCTTTAGAAAAGGAAGAGAAGGACAATTATGTATCTCAGTTCTTTAGACCTACACAAAGAGAAAGAAATGAAAGGTTTTCTAGTGTAGCTCCCCTGTAATTCAAAATGAGAAATTGGACTCAAAAAGCACAATGACTTGCCCCAGTCCACATAGCTTCTTAGAGTCAAAAATGTTATTAAAATTCATGTGTCCTAAATCTGGGACAATTTGAACATCAAAATGAGGGATCATAGTACATTATAACCCACTGAATAAAATGAAAATCCAGATTCTGTATTGAAAAGTTCTCTTTAACTAGAATGACAACTTGTAAATCCAGAAGAAATGGTTGATTTATAAAGTTATCAATGGATGCTAAAATTAGAGAGTGAAAGTCTTGGTGACAAACAAGTCATCTACATAGTTTAAAAGGATTTTACCATAAGTTACATCTTAATTACAAAGGGGAAAAATTAACTTTATATTGGAGAACCCTAGTGAGCACCAATAACCAAGTGACAAAAATTAACATCACCAACACTGGGATAAACTGACATGTCTCTTCTGATTTGATGCACTGAGAAGAACACAACATCACTTCTGTGGAACTCCTGCCAAGGCTGCATCACCAGAATCTAATCATAAGGAAAGATCAGACAAACCCAAAGTGAGAGACACCCTGGAAATTAACTAGCCTGAACTCTTACAAATAGGGTGAAGAAGGTCAGTGTTTAGGGAATTGACAAAACTTCTATGGCTTAGGTAATTGTGTTCTATTAACATCAATTTTTTAAAAGATTTTGGTAATTGCACAGTGTGTAAGAGAATGTCTTTCTTCTTAGGAATATACACTAAAGACTTTAGGGGCATAATATCTCCATTTACTTTCAAATAGTTTAGGGGGAGAATGCATGTATGTACAGATATAAAAAGTACATGTACGTATATATTATATAATATATATTATAGACAGATAGGTGTTAGAATGATAAAACAAATGAGGCAAAATGCAGATCGGTGAATCTGTATAAAGGGCATATAGAATTCTATGTACTATTTTTGTAATTTTTCTGTAAATTTAAAATGATATCAAAATAAAGAGTAACATAAAAAATATCAGGGCTCTTGACTCCAAGACAGAGGCTACTTCAATACATTTAAGAACCAAGATCTTTTAAGATTCTCAAGGTTTGCAGTTACGTAACATAACTGCCTCAGTCAGTCAGGCTGCAATAAAAAACTACCATAGATGGTGTAGCTTAAACAACAGAAACTTATTTCTCACAGTTATGGAAGGTAGGAAGTCCCAAGATCAAGGCAGCAGCTGATATGGTGTCTGGTGAGAGCACTCTTCCTGGTTTGCAGATGGCCGTCTTGTATCCTCACATGGTGGAGAGGACAGCGTGAGAGCAAGCTCTTGTGTCTCTTCTTATAAAGGCACTAATCCCATTCATGAGGGCTCCACCCTCATGACCTAATCACCTGCCAAAGGCCCACCTCCCAATATCATCACATGGTGGGCAGTGGGGGGGGGGTGGTTAGAATGTCAACATATGAGTTTGAGGACATAAATTCATACGTAGTTCATAACACTAACCCTTACCAGGGTGGTCTGTTGAGCAGATTCCTCCCTCTGGTCAGCCTGTTATTCCTTTCATGGGATCAGGCCGCCAGGACAGTCCTGACATACTGACTTTGGGCTCTAATTCATGTTTGGCACAGGTTGAATTCAGGGCTCTGGGCAACCAAAGGTCCATCACCAATCCTTTCCTGTAGCTGCGTGTTGGGCTCATGCTTCTGCTCTCACCCATCTGAGTTCCAACCATGGTGCTGCCTCTGGTCTGTAGCACCCAAAGGTGCAGGGGTGGCAGCAAGCTCCCGACTACCACACAGGGCAGTCACCCCACCTCTGTGCCACATATCACGTGGTTCCCCAGGATGCTCACACCTGTGTCCATAAGGGCTTTCAAGGCCTTTGCTCCATGATGTCAACATACCTTTCCAGTGAATGACCTCATGTTCTCCCAGGTGGGTCTTAATCCCTGCCAGATAAATGGTGGACATTCTTTGTGTGAATGGGACCATTCTTCTAGCTTCCCAGGCCACCTGTCCATCTTCTCTACTGATGGAAACGTGTGGAAGTCAGGAGTGCAGTCAGCATTGAAAGAGACCACAATCCATAAAGGCATTGTTCGTGGCCTAAAGCATTCAGGAGAAGGTATGCTTGGAATATGTGCTGTTCTCTGTTGTTGCCATAAAATTCTAAATGGTAAATTTAGCATGACCAAAAAATAAATTATTGTTCATGCATTCCTACATACTCTGGGCACAACTTGCATTTGTGGTCATCATCAATGAAGCCCAGTAACAAATTTGAGAGTGTCACTGGAAGCCAATATTCACAAACAGCAGAACGAGAGAGGCAGTGTCATGAATGAAAATGTCACTGGCCTTAAATCAGCAGTACTGGGGATGGCAGAGGCAGGCAGAACTAAGTTGTTTCAGTACAAACAGTTTCCAAAGAGCTATGACATCGTACTTAATAACAGCATTGTTACATTTTTCTTGTGGTGACAGATATGAAATTAGCCAGAAATAGTGCATTTGAGAGTAAAGAACACAAAGAGATAGTTTAGTTCCTGGGCTTGAACAGGAGGAGCTGGTGCTTGGACACTATGGAGAATCTTCATGTGTGCATATTAAACAATCAGCAAATGCATAAGGACTGTTTTCTGTTGCTCCAAATCTCCATTGATAAATCAGTGTACCTCACAGGAGCCCATGAATTTTGTAATATACATATACATATATATTATATATGTATATATATATATATTTATTGAAGTATAGTTGATTTACAATGTTGTGTTAGTTTTAGGTGTACAGAAAAGTGATTCAGTTATATGTATATATATTCTTTTTCAGAATATATTTTTGTAATTTTTTTGTAATATAATATTTTATAATATGTTTTTTAATCGAATTGTTTATAAAGATAAGGGCCCATACAATCTGGGGGGTGCCCTGCCTGTGGTGATGACTTACACTGAGGATGATAATTTAAGAAGGATTACCAAGAGAGTTCTTGAGAATTTGTAGTGCCTCTCTGAGCCTCAATTTTCTCACCTAGCTGATGTAGGAGGCTAATTTATTATTTTACGCTGAGGCTAGAAACTTACTATTTTACACTGAGAAATATTATTGTCAAGTCCAAGTAGGTATACAAATTGGCTGGCCAAAGCACTCTCTTTTTTATATATATATATATTAACTTTTTGTTTAATTCAGACTTATTGAGGTATTATTTACATAAAGTTCACCCTTTTTTGGTCAGACATTAGCTCCAAAGCCACCTGTTTCACAGCACACAAGGAGAACATGGAAACTGCTCTAGGTGCTATCCCTTCCCTGTAACTTCGTTTCTAGAGAGGTTTTTAACCCAGGGTGGATATCAGAATTACCTGCTATATTTGAAATCTCTCCTATTGTTCTGAAATGATCTATTTCATGTTTCTTTTCCCTCTGGACTACATGTTCCTCCAGGGCACCAGGGAAGCCCCAGGGCCTCATACAGTGTCTGGTACATTGAGTGCTCAATACAGATTTATTGAAATGAACTCGGCATCTTTCTCGAGAAATTCACTTCTTTAACAGCACTATTCAATAACAGCACTCATAAAACAAACAAAAAATCTCCCCACTGGAAGACAAAAAACCCTGTAGTTGTTTTTTTTTTTTTAACCAAAGTAAAGAATATAACCATAATCCTGGTTTCCTGACCCTTTTCCCTTATCTGCAGTAATTTCTCTCCATGTGTACAGGGATATTGGCCTGCCCTATTCTGAAGGGAAGGATCAAATGATTGAAAACCCTCTCCTTACAGACAAGATCCTGGGGAAGCAAAGTTATGAGATCAGAAATAGGGGAGTTTGTTTTACCATGGAAATGTTGAACGTGGCCATGAGGAATTCACAGCCAAATGTTGGGAGACACATTGGTATAAAAGCTTTGGTATAAGAGGGCATACTCTTCCCTGAACAGTGCCAAGAGGGGCAGCACCAATCTCTAGTTCTGAATCTCTCCTTGTCTAAAATCATCAAACACGGATGATCAGTCCTCCTAGTTAGACTGTCCCTTATTTATCTATGTTAATAATTTTGGAGAGGTTTGCCCTGCAAGGGAGCTAGAGCCACATGGACCTTGCATATTTTTATTGTTATAGACTGACTGTGTCCCCCCAAATTCATATGTTGAAATCCAAAGGCCACATGTGTTGCTATTAGGAGATGAGGCCTTTGGTGAAAGATTAGGTCATGAGGGCAAAGGCCCTCTTGAAAGGGATTAGTGTCCCTATATAAGAGACTCCAGAAAGCTCCTTTGCCCCTTCTGCCATATGAGATTATAGCAAAAAGGTGGCCATCTCTGAAACAGGAAGAAGGCCTTCACCAGACACCCAAGCTGTCAGCACCTTGATCTTGACTTCCCAGCCTCCAGAACTCTGAGAAATAAATTTCTGTTGTTTATAAGCCATTCCATCTATGGCATTTTGTTATAGCAGGCCAAACAGACTGAGACTCTAACCATGAACTTGTGGTTACCAGAGGGAAAGGGTAGTGGGGAGGGATGGTTGGGGGGTTTGGGATTGACATGTACACACACTGTTATGTCTGAAATGGATAGCCGGCGGGAACCTACTGTATAGCACAGGGAACTCTGCTCAATACAATATTATGTAACCACCTAAATGGGAAAAGAATTTGAAAAAGAATAGATACATGTATATGTATAACTGAATCACTTTGCTATATACCTGAAACTAACACAACATTGTTAATCAACTCTACTCCAATATAAAATAAAAAAATTCCTTACATCTGATACTTTAACTCTCTGCAGGCAAGGTTTCTCTCATTTATAAGTTCCTTGGCATGGCTTATGTCTGTCTGACCAGCAAGGGCTGACCTGTTCCACAAGAGAGATGAGTTGGTTAACAATGATTTCAGCTTTATTTTTTTAGGTTCTTTTCAGTCTCAGAAAACTTGAGGGTAATTGAAGTTTGTATCTCAGCTTGGGTGCACTTTTCCTTCGACTCACCAGTGATCTCTCTGATGCCCATCCTCTAGACCAGGCAGGCTGAGATGCTCTGTCCTCTCATGCTATTTTCAGAGCACATTCCTTCAGGATAACATTTCTTTTTCATTGTGCTTATTTTACATTTCTGCTTCCTCTTCCAAACTATGAGCTCACGAGGGCACAAACCATGCTTGACTCACCTCTGAATTTCCCAGAGGCAATGTAGTGTCAAGGTCAAGATCTTGGTCTCTGGAGTCAGACTATCTAATGTGGGATACCTGTTTCTCCTAACTTCCCTCAGCCTCCATCTTCTCGCCTATAAAAAAAGGATATTAATAGTAACTGCCTCCTAGGCTGTTGGGAGGACTATGGGAGGACATGGGTAAAATGTTTAACGTAGTAGCTGCCACTTAACAATACCCACTAAATATTAGTATCTAGTTAGTAGTAGATGGTGCGCCTGAACAGAGTCACTCAAAGAAATGTGTACTGAGTGAATGAATGAATGCAACCAGGTCTGTGAACTGAAGTCACAAACAGAGCTCCAAAACCACAAAATGGGTCCCCATGACATACAAAGACATTTACTGAATGTGACTGCAACAGAAGGAGGAATTCTGTGACTGCCACAGATGGGTGGATGAAATCCTGGCTTCCTGAAATTTTCAGCATCTCCTTCTTTGCCCAACGGGACTTCTCCCCAGAAATCCCCTGGTAAAGACCCAGTCCCATTGGATGACAGAATTAATATGTGAGGAAGAGACATTAGAAAACAAGAAATCCACCCCCATTTAATTCAGAAGTAGGAGGTTTAGACCCAGAGGACTCCTGAGTCTTCTGAGGGCTAAACAATAATATTCTTCCGGGTTTTCTGCCATCCCTATTAAAGTCAGGGCTCCTCTGGTTGGTGGCGGGGCTAGAGGCACACAGTGACGAGTGCCTTCATCTGTAAGGTCAGAGGTTAACTACAAAGTTTCCAGGCCCTTTTTTTTAGGGGGGAGGGGAGTTCTTAAAAGGGCTGCTTCAGCGCATATGCACTGGCATATGTCACTGTGACAGGTAGACACATCTTAAAACAAGCCTCACAAATACAATTCAAAACAAACTGAGTCAGTAGGAACTGGTTCCTTACATGAGCTCATTAAGTCCGTCCCCTTGTGAAGGAAAATCAAATCTCCAGGTAGAAGACCAAATACTTGATCCTTTCCATAAGGCCACGTGAATTTCACTTCTTTCCCTTCCAGAACTGATAAGATCTCAAATAACCACATCAGCCTGGCTCACAAGAGGAGCTAGACCTTGCTTTGCTAAGAAGCTGGTAGTTGTTAGTGAGGGCCTGAGCCCCCTGAACGAAGAGATTTTCAACTGTGCGACTGTACTTGTGTTTGGTTTCCCGTCAAGCTCTCTAACTCAGTGCTTACGTCACCTGCCTGTTATGTAGACCAAATGAGACGTGTATAACAGCGGGTTGAAAACCACTGCAAGGCCCTGTGCAGGTGTGATCTGTCCCCTTTCTTCAGGGTATTGTTAATTCACGATCCTTAACCTCAAAGAGCTCTCAGTTTGAATAAGTTTATGATCTGTACACAGGCTTTGCCTGTGTGTGCGATTCTGAGAAATAAAGTTGGCTTGAGCGACAGCCCTTGGACACAGAGAGAGAAGACACGGGGAGAGGGCACTAGACACGGGAGCTTGGAGTTCAGAGGAGCAGTTACCTGTGTAATTCAAGTCTCCCAAGCCTGAGGATACATGAACAAACCCACACCAAGCCCACCCCCTCTTGATCTCTCTTGTCCATGAAGGGCCCAGGCCCTGTTAAAGGCCCCTCCAGTATTTTGGTCTGTCAATGGGTATTGTTCCTAAGCTGCATCTCCCACTGGACACCACCTTGTCCCTCTGCCAGGTCACGACCTGGGCACCACATGCACGGCCCCGTGGCACACCACGTTTCCTCTTACTTTCCACTCTGAATCACACTCAGTTCAACATTATCACAGCAGGATTGCCTGAGCCTCTCCATTTTCCAGAGACTTCATTCTTATTTGCTGCCCACGCTGCTCTCCACTGAGCTCCACACTGAGTCCAATGGTGCTGCCCCAGGAGCAAAACTAGATGATGGGCTCCATGTGAACAAAATCACTCTTCTCTCCCCATGGCTGAGGCTATGCTTTAGGGCTCACTGGCTGGACCCTGCTCTTTCCTCAAGACTTCTCTCTCTCAGGAGACTTGGTCTCCCATGGTCTGTGCTGTGGACTGAATGCTTGTGTCCCCCGTGAATTCCTGTGTTGAAATGCTACCCCCCCAATGTGATGGTGTTAGGGGGTGGGGCCTATGGGAGGTGATTCGGTCAGGAGGGTGAAGCCCCTGTGAATGGGATTAGTGCCCTTAGAAAAAGAGACTCCAGAGCTTGATCATTCTCTCTGCTCCTCACCAAGTAAGGATACCAGGAGAAAATGGGCCATCTGCAAACCAGGAACAAGGCCCTCACCAGGCACTGGATCTGCCGCACCTTGATCTTGGACTTCCCAGCCTCCAAAACTGTGAGAAATCAATGTCTGTTTTTTAACCCTCCCCATCTATGGTGTTCTGTTATAGCAGCCAGAACTGGCTAAGACTGTCTGTCCCAGCAGTTTGACTGTTCGTTTATCAGATATCCCCAGAAATGTCTGCATCTTATTTAGACTTAACCTCCCTCTTCCCCTGCCTCACCACACCTGCTTTACAAAACTCTCCTTGCTTTTCTAATGTTCATTTATTCCATAGATTTAGTTGAAGAGTAATCACTCTGTGAAAGCTTTCTCAAGCTATAAAATGAAATTGCGTTCCAACTCCAAGCTGTACTAAAAATGTTCTGTAACTTAAAACCCTGTAACTAGAGGCACTAAGCTTATGGAAAATTGAGGGACTTGTGACTATAATTTATCATGTATATTTGGTTTTAAGAGATGATTTAAATCCAAACACTGAAATAGATTTAAAGGGTTTTATTAAAAATATTTACTCAAAAATTACACCTTAACGAAACTGCAGTATATATCATTTTACAGCTCCAAATTGCAAAAGCAAATGGCTAAAATGTGTGGATACTTATCTAGTTCTCCCAGAGGTAAGCTCTGGGAGGAACTGGAAGTTGGCAGAAGCTGGAATGGAGAGTGGTCCTCGGGTTTGCTGGAGGCGGCTGGGCTGGGTGGGGACAGGAATGGGCCCCCCACTCCTCTCTCTTCACCTCCCCCATCCCCCACCCTCTTAGCCTCTCTAGTTCCCTAGAAGGCCCTAGCTGACCTCTGTCTGCCCACAAGATAATCTCCACTTGTGTGTGGTGGGTGGGATAGGGTGTTGGGAGACAGGACAGGATTCAGAGAGGGAAGAAAGAAGGCGTTCAACACGAATCCCATTTATTTTGAAAGTTTTTCAGCATCCTCTTTTTCCATAGGGGAGCAGATCCCAAGCTGACCCCACAGCTCCTTATGCTGCCTGGAGAGTCTGGTGTGAGAATAAGGAAGGGAGGGTGGGCATAGTTCTGCTTGCCTACCCCCACTCAATCCTGCCCCTCAAAATCTCTCCTCCCCCCCACTCCAGTCCACCCCTCATTTCAACTTTTAGAGAGCCAGGCAGCAACTCATCCCTGCTCAGGCCAGCACCCTCCAGGAGAGTCACTGGCCTTTGTGATTTGCTGTAATCAGAACAACGAATTCCTGTGCCTGATTAAAATCAGTGGGGGTGGCATGGTGTTGGGGGAATGAAGAGGTCAGTTTGGGGCTGTGGTGTTTTGGAAGAGAGAGATGGGGGAGGGGCTACGGCTGAAGTTTGGCAGAGGTCAGCGTGAGGGCTCTGGGCCTTGGGAAGACTATTCTGGTGCTCCCAGTTCTGGGTTAGGTGTACCCTCCTACACACCCCCAAAGGGTATCCTCCTTAGCCCTAGCACTTGTCCCACTGCCTGTTTCTTGTATGACCCTCCTATGACACAGTAAGCTCCTCAACGGTGCAGACTGCATCCTGAGTGTCAGGGTATCCCCAGCCCCTAGCCCTAGGTCCCAGGAGGAACTCAGTAAGGTCGCTTCTCTATGAATGAACTGGGCTGCCATATTGCAAAGGTCACTGGACTGAGACTTAAAAGACAGGAGGAATGCCTGCTCTATCATTTATTAACAGGGCTGGACACTTGGTCTCTCTAAATCTGTTAGCTTCAATAGCAGAATGGATTCAATTCATCCCATCCTACTAAGGGAATAATGGAGCAAAATGGGATAATGGATGTAAAGGGGATTTATAGACTATATAGCGTTAGTCGCTTATAAGATATTATCCAGACGAAGCTTGAGCAAAGAAAAGTGTGATTCTGGTCATTCTATATAAAGCAAGTCCGTGTACTCATATACAGACTTTCATAATACTAGCTCTTTAGTTTCAGAGTAAAAATTTAAAAATGAAGAAAATTACAATAATAAACAATTACGAGGTAATGATACTTTAATATTTTGTGAATATTGTATTTGCTATGTGTCAGGAAATTATTTGAAACGTTTGGCATGCGTTGTCTTATTTAAAACTCTTCATGATCGTAGAAGGTAGATGCTGTTATTACCCTCATTTCTCTGAGGCTTAGAGGGTCATGTGACCCATGGTGGGCCTGAATTCAGATGAGACCTGACTTTGGAGCCCAGCTCTAAATTGGACCACTGAACTGTCAAGTAACCATGAGAACTAGTTTGAACCTCCTTAGAAATGAGGTCTTAACTAAAGACAAGTGGTCCTGTGCTTAAATCTTGCCACTTGTGAAACAGCAATAAGTTGGTTTTCTCAAAGAACTGCAGGGAACGATTATTTCCCAAACACCAAGGACACTCTGGAGTGGAGTGGGGGGGGGGGCAGCGTGGCATGTGGGATGGTGCCCACAGGCCAGGCTAGATGACATTCTAGGTCCCTTGCTTCCACTTACATTAATTCTGGTTTTTTTCTTTTGTGAGAATCTTCTAAGGCCCAGGGGAGATTTCATTGTCTGAAGAGGATTTACATTGGTTCCAACCAAATGTCCCAAATGAGAGCTTCTCATTTGGAAAACCTTTAACTTCTCTACTTCGGATGTTCTCAGCCATGTAGGTGGTGCAAATTCAAACCACAGACCCACAGAATGACAAACACAAGGCTGTAGATTTTCCAGGAAATCTATTTTTTCTCACCACTCAACACCCAAATCAAGGCATGCATGTCTCCTTGTCATCTCCCTTTGCCAATACACCATTTCCCCCCTTAATCTACACTTTGACTTTAGAAGTCCCAGATTTTGACAGGAGTCTCAGCTCCACCTGCTTAGCTGGCTCAGACCCTGTCCCCTGCACAGTCAATAAGACCCAAGGGCACCAAATCCTATATGACCCTCAGCACAGCCTGACTTGGAACTTGCTTCCCACTCTGGGTTCTGGCCCCACTCTTCATTTTTGGCCCCTTGGGGTTTCCTTAACTTTCTTGTTTGTTATATTTTTCCAGCATTTTAAGGTATTTTATAGTAGGAGAGGTATTCAGAATACATAGTCTAATACATAGTCTATTATAGTAGGAAGGGTATCCAGAATACATAGTCTAAACAGAACTCCCACAGATACTTTTACACAAGTAAAATCTGGCTAACAGCTGACATGAGAAGAGAGAAAGAGAACCACCTGAGTGGTCAGTGGTCCTCCTCTTCAAATCAGAAGTCAGGACGGACAACTACGAGTTTCTTCAGAGTTCAAGGGATGGAGCATTAAAAATAAGAACTGATCCAACAGATCTGTGAATATAAGGTAGACAGGCATCACTGCCAGCAGGGCTCAACATGAACCCTGGCTGAGGAGAATGTCTCCAGAGACCAGCACCAGAGTGAAACTACCCCTGCCTTCCCAGCCCTGCCTCTCCGAGTTGCCCCCAAACAGGGCAGGGCAAGGGCGGACAAGAACCCCCATCTCCTGCCCTGGGAAGGGTCTCTGCCATGGCCTCGAGTGCCTCCAAGGACAGGCTCTGCGAAACACATTGTGTGTTCAAATGTTAAGTCTTTCTGCCACTCCCTTATTGTATGGCAGACTGGGAAAGAACTCAGAGAAATTGTCTCTTGCTGTAGGACACAAAAATTAAAACACTTGAGTCCAACATCCAGCTCTTTGGTCGCATTGCTTAACGTAAGGTGGCAGGGAATGTTCTTGATTGAATCATATCCATTCAGTCAATCCCAGGTGTCTTCCTAAACAAGCAGATGGACTGACTTTGGGAGGCTTGGTGGTGGTGGCAGTGGTAGTGGTGGGTGGGGAGTGGGTGGGGAGGAAGAAGAGCCCTTGTTCACTGCTCACTGCCCATCGGACTGACATCTGAGCTGGGCTGACTTCACCTTCACCTTGTACATAGTCACCCATGAAGCCCACTTGTCTCAATGAGCTCTTCTTAGACTTCCCCCAGTGGATTTTCACCTTGGTATGAAATCGGGGCCACACTTGGCATGCTTATCGTGTAAGAACCATCTTACCTCATGTGAGTCCTTCAGCTGGAGAAGAAATGCCCCCGCAAAATTCATTAGCCTCAGGTGAGTGGCGCTGGGAACACTTGCCATGTCAGACATGCTTCAGCAATTGAGAACAAATCCATCTTTATTCTGGAGATGGGAAACTATGGGCCTCAAAAGGCAGTGCTCTTAGAGTTTACATTTTTCCCTCATTCCCTTTAGCGCAACCAAAGCGCAACCAAGTCTTAGCCATTACAGAATCCACTTTGTATTTTAAATCCACAGTCCTTTGGTTAATTTTAAGACTGGAGGGGTTTCTCTCTCCTCCCACCTCTTTTTTTTTTTTTTAGTTGTCTGTTTTATACATATTAGTGTACACATGTCAATCCCCATCTCCCAATTCATCCCACCCCTGCTTTCCCCCTTGGTGTCCATACGTTTGTTCTCTACCTCTGTATCTCTATTTCTGCCTCGCAAACCGGTTCATCTGTACCGTTTTTCTAGATTCCACATACATGCGTTAATATACGATATTTGTTTTTCTCTTTCTGACTTAACTTCACTCTGTATGACAGTCTCTAGGTCCATTCACGTCTCTACAAATAACCCAATTTCATTCCTTTTTATGGCTGAGTAATATTCCATTGTATATATGTACCACTTCTTCTTTATCCATTCATCTGTCGATGGGCATTTAGGTTGCTTCCATGACCTGGCTATTGTAAATAGTGCTGCAATGAACATTGGGGTGCATGTGTCTTTTTGAATTATGGTTTTCTCAGGGTATATGCCCAGTAGTGGGATTGCTGGGTCATATGGTAGTTCTATTTTTAGGTTTTTAAGGAACTCCATACTGTTCTCCACAGTGGCTGTATCAATTTACATTCCCACCAACAGTGCAAGAGGGTTCCCTTTTCTCCAAACCCTCTCCAGCATTTATTGTTTGTAGATTTTCTGATGCCCATTCTAACTGGTGTGAGGTGATACCTCATTGTGGTTTTGATTTGCATCTCCTCCCACCTCTTAAACCAAGGACCAGAAAGTTCTGGTGATAGACCCAGGATCACATTGGTCACTTAAGGTGGAGTCTTCAATTCCTAGAGCAGTTTTCCTTCCTCTGTATCCTCAGGGCTTCCCATCAAATAGTAATAGAGGAAGCAGACAAACAGCTGGGAAATATTCCCCCCAAGTAGTGGAAGGATAGGCTGTGGGGCCTGTCTTGCCTGCCATGGAATTTTGTTGAGTAAAGACACCAAACAGACCCTGGGCTCTGTCTTTAAATTTTCAGCCTAACACATGCCATGTCCAGTGAGGGGCTTAACAAAATAAATACTTGCTTTTGATTTTCATCTTAGGATGAAGTCACTCGAGCTACTTGTAAAGAGGGACCAACATTTTATAGGCACATAACTTCTCCAACTCTGTTCCCTTCTTTCCTTCAAAGGATGTCATAGCAACAGGGCCCATACCCGCCTGTGCCAAAAGGACTTTATGTTAACTTTCCTGGACAAGCAACCTCAAAACCGATTCTCCTTTGAACCCAGGTCAGAGAAACCTAAGCCTCCTGCAAAGTACAAAAGGCCAGCCATTTATACCAATCTTTGGGCTCGTTATATTAGGGACTCCTCATTCTTTCTCTCTCTCTGGGAAGAGGAAATTCTCAATTTTAGAGAAAGCTCTGTTGTAAACCCCTGGCAAGTTTGCCTTCCCAGCACCTGAATCCCCAAAGATTTGTTGGAGGCAGGGCTCACCTCTCATCTCAGAGCAGAAGCAGGTCAGATAGTTCCTCTCTCAGCAGCCTGGCCACTGGCATATAGAGTTGGATGCAACTGCCCTGGCCTTGGGACCTGAAGCTAGTGACACAGAGAAATGTGGGGTACTTAAAGATGAATTCTGGCACCACCTGCAACAGGAGGCTGCAGTGACATCCAGACCCTTCTGTGGCACCACCTTGGCTGTGTATCTAGCATCTGGCCTCCCTTGGAACCTGTAAATCACCCAAGCCTAGTTCTCCATGTGGCCTTCTCATCGATTTTGCAAGTTATCCAATCTCCTTCCAGTAAATTCCTTTTCTGCTTAAGTTAGTCAGAAATAGTTTCTGTTGTTTGCAACCACAGATCCTGACTAGCCCAGCCTCCTTGAAGCTGTTTCACTGAATGGATGAGTATTTGAGGAGTGAGCTATGCTCATGGCATCTTTACTGAAAAGGAATGAGGGCATGAGAGCTTCATGATCAAGGCCTGAAGGACTTTTACTTCTCCAGCTGCTGGCAGCGGGGACAGGAAAGGGGGTCATTTAAAGTCAGCAGGAGGTGGTGGTCTATGTTCAATCATCCACGTGACTTTGCTACAGCTCCCAACCCCAAACTTAAAAACAGGTACTGAGAGAGGTCCTGTGGATTCGTGTTTCCAGCCCTGGCCTCCCTCTCTCTCTGGCCCTCCTTTCTAGCCAAAAGTCAGGTCCCACAGCTGGATGAAATAAAATGGTTCTATTGGGAGGCCTTAAAATTAGCATGGCTCAGTATGTTTTAGACTTGGGGCCATTCCCTCAGTAGAGAATGGAGGCTTTTCTCACTTTCTCTGCCGCAGCTGCTGGGGATAAAGTCAGGATCTGTCTGCTGCAAGGGCTCCCCCAGCCCAGATCTAGCACATTTCCCCTACTCCGACCCCCTCCAAATCCAGCCACCCAGACACCCGCCATGGACCTCAGTGAAAGGCAACCCCACTCCATCAACGGCACATTATCATGTGGCTTTCCATTTTTCTTAGTCACCTTATTCCTTTGCCCTTCCAAAGTTGAGGATAAATTATTTAACAGTTCTCCAGGGGTTAGCTTTATGAGAACCTAAAGCCGGTGCCCATATGCTATAGGTTAGGGTGAGCCAAACGCTGAAAGTTAATCCTTCTTGTTCCACTCTGGAAAACACCCAGCCATGCACACACACGTGTGCACATGTGAGCAGTCACAAACTCACACAACCCACAACAGCACCTCCCAAACCACATGGCCCAAGCAGTAAAACATCAAGGCTCGAATCACCCTACTCAGGTCAATAAAAATTTAACTTTGAGCCCTGATGTAGTTGAGCCTGGGCTTGCAAAGTATTCTGCACACGCCTGGCTGTGAGTGAAACGCTGTCTTGCCTTTCAGACAAAAGGATAGGTTCTATTTAAAAGTTTAAACATTCATTTGCACCTAAATCTTTCTGACACATGCAGTGAAGTACAGAATATCAGAGTTGAAAGGGAACATACGTGATATATATGATACCTACACCATATTGTATCATTTTATAATTTATTAATTCTACCACATTTTATTTAGTTTTAATCTAAGGGACAGAGATAGCTAAGGGAATAGTTTTCAATCTTTTGCAGAAGAAATGGGCTTGAATATTGGCTCTGCTGTATTCTTACTGGATGACCTCTTTAAGCCAGATCTGTTTCTTAATCTGTAAAATGAGGACCGAAAATAGTATCTACCTTGTATTATTGTGACAACTAAATGAAATATCAAATGAAGCCTTAGCACAGAGTCTGGCAAACAGAAAAGGATATAATTAGCTAGAAAAATGGTAGCTTTTATTGTTATTATTATTATTATTCACCCCTGAATGGATTCTATTTTGAAGGAGATGGGCAACAACGCTACATTTATGAATTAGTAATGAATTCACTCTCCCTTTTAGTTTTCACACACATTAATATCACCCCATCAGGACTTCTCATCTGAGAAATCAGTTGCTATAACTCTGGTAAAAGGTAAAGACCATTCTAATTAAGTTTAACCCAAGCAGTCTTATTGTCAATGGGTGATAAACATTAGAATTAAAAATTTTTAACATTCGAATATAAAAGTTAAAAATATTTTGACTACTTATGTAGAACCAGCCTAATGAAATGTCTCTGTTTTTCAGAAAAAGAAACTGATATCTAGAGAAGGGAACTTGCCTTAGACCATAAAGCAGAAACAAGAACCCGAGTCTCCAACCCTGAGACCAATTCCAATCTCCTTCATCCTGAATCCAACTAAGAACCTACAGCCCAATTTCAAACTACTAGTTGGTACATTTATAGGCCACGTCCTAAATCAGGAACTGTGATAGAAACCTACTGGGTTATGTGTCCAGCAAGTCACCCCTATTCTACCCCCAGCCCTTTTTGGGAACTGCTTCCCCCGTCCCCCTACTCCCCACCCATCCCCCACCATGGCTCTTGGCTGCCATGTTTGTAGGATACAAATCAACCCCTGCCCATAAGAGTAGGTACCAGGCCCAGACAAGGTCAACAGGAGCATCTCTTCTTAGGAATATGGAATGATGTGAGGAAAGAATTAGTTTTTTCCAGGTGGATAGACACCATTATTGGTTATGTTTTCAATGGTGCTATCCACAGAAGCAGAGAAAGCCAGGGTATAAAAAGAAAAGAACGTGAATTCACTAGGAGGAGGAGATAGAAGAGTCAGATTCCTTATGGCTTTTTTTTTTTTTTTTTTTAACAGCTCTCTGAGGTGAAACTGGGGTTTGGAACTAAGTGACTTCTATTTATTTATTTATTTATTATTTATTTTTGGCTGCATTGGGTCTTTGTTGCTGCACGTGGGCTTTCTCTAGTTGTGGCGAGCAGCACGGGCTTCTCCTTGCAGTGGCTTGTCTTGTTGCGGAGCATGGGCTCTAGGCACGTGGGCTTCAGTTGTTGTGGCTCGCCGGCTCTAGAGCACAGGCTCAGTAGTTGTGGCGCATGGGCTTAGTTGCTCCGTGTCATGTGGGATCTTCCCAGACCAGGGATCGAACCCGTGTCCCCTGCATTGGCAGGCGGATTCTTAACCACTGTGCCACCAGGGAAGTCCTCCTTATGGCTTTTGAACGGCAGGTTCTAGTTTATTTTGAGGTCTGCTGCCTGCTTAACCTTGGGCTTTTGGAAATACTGCTGAACGGATTCTTTCCTGGTTGAAGCCAGCTTGAGTCATTCTCACCTCCCTGTACCCCTGTAGTGGTTACATTCTAGGAGGTGGGAGCATTAGGGAACCCACACTACATTGCCCATTTGAACATCGTCCCTACTGGGAGATATTTTCTCATCATTAGAAATGGCTCTTCCATGCTTCAAATCTCTTTAATGCATGGCATGCCTCTGGCCATGATCTCTGAAGTTGCTGGGTCTACCATGGCCTGTCAGACCTCCCAGCTCCTGGGCTGTTTCCCTTGCAGATGTCTAAGGATGCCTACCAGACCCCCACAGACTTCTGCTCTTTCTTTCCACTTTTACCACCACTGCCTTGAAGGCCCCTTGGGCTTCCATGAAACTTGCATTTTACCATCCAGTAGAAAGCCCTGTGCTTCCACTGGGCAGCTCTGGCTCCAGCACTTGTGCATCTCCTGTCAGCCCTCTGGGGCCAAAAACTGTTCCCCCAGATCACAAGATGAATGGCTGGAAGAGAGATCACAGTGGAGCAGACAACGTGCATTACAGGACACTCTCAACCAAGAAGCACAAGGAGGAGGGCGCGTGCCCACTGCCGAGAGCAGGGAGAAGGCTGAGCTGGGGGCTCTGCCTGGTGGCCGAGCTTGCTCTGGTCCTCAGAGCACAGGGAAAACATAAATGAACAATGACTAAAATGGAGGGTTCAGTGTGAATATGTAAATAAGTATATGTGTATACAGATGTTTTACAGAAAATATTTCTGAAGCAAATATCATTTTAACAAATAAGCCCTGTGCAGCACATGGGGAAATATGCGCGTTTGCAGTCCAAGACATGTTTCTTGTGCAGGAGCTAGAAAGCTTGTTAAGAGCTATGAGGAATGATTGGACTTGTTCACTCAGCAAATATTTCTCGGTTGCCTATTATGTGCTATTCAGCAGTGCACAAAATAAAGACAATTCCTTGCCATTCGGGAGCTTCTATCTGCAGGCATGAAAGCCCTAATGCAAATACTAGCAATGGAAACTAGTGATAAAAGTGTCTATCCAGTACCTTTTATTCCAAAATATGGTGTTTATGTGGGTTTTTTTTTTACATTATTTCATATGTTCTATCAGGTGATAAGTTATAAACTCCATAAGTGAAGGAACTGGCTTTTTATTCATTGTTATCTCTCTAGTGCCTGACACATAGTTGGTCTCAGTAAATATTTCTTGATTATATAAATGAATGATCCCCCTCCTTCAAAAATCCTGTGAGTTTGGTATTATTGTTCCTATTTAACAGATGGTAAGTTGAGGATCAGATAGGTTAAGGAATTTGGCCCAAATCACACAGCAAGAAGAGCCAGGATTCAAACCTAGATGGTTTTCCCTTACACCAAAATATTCCTTTTGCGTGCATCAGTTGGACCAAGTTTTCCTGGAGCTCAGGTCACTCTTTACTATAAGCTGGACCTGGAGGGATAAACTATAGTACTTTCAGTCCCTGGAATACTATTTTGTGCTAATAGGAGAACCTGATTTCCTTATAAGAGTGTTAATTTTGTGTCCCAGGCTTCGCCAGGCCAGGCAGGGACCACCAGTGAGCTTCGGTTAACATCAGTGACCCAAAGCCCTTGTTTTTGCCCCAGTCTGCAGCCTCTCCAGCATCTCTTTCCTTAAATAAAGCCCCCCCACCTACCACTCCATTTACTCTACTTCCGCCATGCACGCACAAACACCTCTTGAAATTTTCAACGGTTAGTTTAGGTGGTTCTCAAACCCACCTGTGAGTCGGTCGGCAGCCACCCTGGGCCACCCACAGCTTTTACCTTCTGCTACGGTGTTGTGCGGTCAACCTCTGCTGTGCAAGAAGCTGTTGAGGGCACCACACTGAGGCTGCTGTTAATGGTGCCTTTTGGGAAAATAAAGATGATGAATCTCAGTTCTCCCAAAGCTTCCAGCCCTGAGCTGGCTTCTGTGAAGAGATCAGGCAAATGACCCCGCAGCCAGTCGTCATGTGAGCTGACCATGAAATAGCCCTCACATGTCCTGAGTCTCACAAAGTCCCTCCTCTATGTACAGGCAAACACTCTCTCCCTATGAGCCCACATCCAGGCGGAGGAAGCCTAGAGTCAGAGACCCTCACACATGTTCAGCTGGCAGAGTACCAGGAAGACATGCATTCTTTGTGGAAAGTCATGAGTCATTGATCTATTAACTTAGAGTAACCAAGTACTATGATTTTGCTAACTGATGTATCATCTTGGATTCGCATCCCAACAAATATTAGCAGACGCTAGAATGTAAGCATATACCCACAAGTACACACACACAAAGGCCTTGCAACAGAAGAGATGCAACTCATTAACACTGTGTGTATGTGTATGGACACACAAGACAGAGAGAGAGGGAGAGAGAGAGACTGAGGTTGGAAAAATGTCCACATATGGATACATCCATATGTGGCAGGCACGGCTCACGGAACACCAATGTTTAGAAGGAGCCGGGTTGGAAAGCACTGGAAAATGGCTAAGTCTCTGGGGGTCGGTCATTCAGGTGACCTGATGTGTGTTATTTGCAGCTCAAAATCCGTGTAATGTCATTCCTCAGCAGCTTGGCTCCTCCTCTGTGACACAGAGTGGTTAGACTTGAAGCTCTATTGGTTTTCCTCCCATTTTAGCCTTCTGAGATTCCGACTAAAGTTGGTAGGCCAGGGCCCAGAAGGCTTTGGGCTAAAAGCAAACGCTTTAGGGAGGGAAATGCCAAGAGAGGAGATTTATTAGGAGGGAATAAGTTTATGATACAGCTTAGGACCTCACAGTGGTCTATGTCTACAAGAGTGGCACTGTAATTACAAGGTATTTTAAAGGGAACATTCTCAGCCAGGAATAATATAATTCCAATCTTTTTCCCAAGCTGCTCAGTGCCTATGCACAGGAACTTATTAAGCCCTACAGACTCCCAGAATGGGTTGTAAGTATCATTGCATCTTTCAGGCACTAAAAGGAGCTGTGGCCAAAGAGGGTGTTGCCTCTGTGCTCCCAGAGTTACCCACCAGGCCACTGGTCCTCCGGTGTGGTCCAGACCTCCCTGCTGTGGTCTGCAGTGGACTTCCAGGGGTCTGTGGGTTGGTCTCCTGGAGTAGCTATGCTTTGTCTCTGCTTGCGCTCCAGAGGGATTTATAATTTACTTATGCTCTCTCTTCTGATAGTTTGCCGGATTTTAATGCCATTCTTCTCGCTTCCCCTTGTGACATCGTCCTTGCCCACCCTGTGCCTCATTTTTAGGATGTTAAGTTATTGAAGGTGTTAGGTGGCCTCAGTGTTCTCTGGTCCTGACAAAGTAGCCCTTTAGTCTCAAGTGTCAGCTTCTCTGGTTCATCCTGGCTTTTAGTTAACATAATATCTTTTTTTTTTTTTTTAAAGATTTATTTATTGATCGATTGATTGATTGATTGCTATGTTGGGTCTTCGTTTCTGTGCTAGGGCTTTCTCTAGTTGCAGCAAGCGGGGGCTACTCTTCATCGCGGTGCGTGGGACTCTCACTATCGCGGCCTCTCTTGTTGCGGAGCACAGGCTCCAGACATGCGCAGGCTCAGTAGTTGTGGCTCATGGGCCTAGTTGCTCCGCGACATGTGGGATCTTCCCAGACCAGGGCTCGAAGCCGTGTCCCCTGCATTAGCAGGCAGATTCTCAACCACTGCGCCACCAGGGAAGCCCAACATAATATCTTATGATGCTGAATTTCAGCCCCATAACTGGGCACAGCATTGCTCAGAAGTTATCTCCTCTTTTAACAACAGCCGTTTTTCTCCTCCAAAGGCAAGTGTTGTCAAGACATCATGCAGGGACTTCCCTGGTGGCACATGGTTAAGAATCCACCTGCCAATGCAGGGGACACAGGTTAGAGCCCTGGTCCGGGAAGATCCCACGTGCCGCTGCGGAGCAACTAAGCCCGAGAGCCACAACTACTGAGCCTGTGTGCCACAACTACTGAAGCCCGCACGCATAGAGCCCATGCTCCGCAACAAGAGAAGCCACTGCAATGAGAAGCCCGCGCACCACAATGAAGAGTAGCCCCTGCTCTCCGCAACTAGAGAAAGCCCGTGCGCAGCAACGAAGACCCAAGGCTGCCAAAAATAAATAAATAAATAAATTAATTAATTAAAAAAACAAGAAGACATCATTCAGACTGTGCCTAGTAAAAGGCCAAGAAAGAAAACCATGAAAAACAGAGAAATTATTTGTGGATCAAGGCTTGTTATTCAACATCAAGGTTTCATTTTGGTGGAGAGACAGGAAAAGAACATATACATGCCCACCCAGACAGTTTGTTAATAAGCACATTTGTTTTCCTTTGTTATTTCAAAGGCTCTTGAAAGTACACAGGGAGTCATATACTTTTTTTAAAGTAGTGACTCTTTGCAAAATTTTACAGAAGCTTCTACCTATTGGCCTAATTTTTCAATGAAAGAACACTTAAACCACAACAACCTGAGAGTCCCAGAACCTTTTCAACTTTTTTTGGTCTGTTTGACAATGAAATTTCACATCTGGGCTGACAAGCCTGCTGCCAAGTTTTAACCTAATGCAGTTTCAAATGGATGCGCTATTAATGTTCGAGCAGGAAGGCCCAGGCTCCTAATGGGCTTGCTTGATAGCCCCTCGCCCACAGCTTGCTGCTGTAACAACAGCATCGTCACTCTGCTTAGCGGCCAGTGAACTCGGATTCCTGCTCCAGATCATCTTCCTGGAGGGAACAGATGACTTCTTCATTCACTCTTTGTCAGTGAGCTGTCAGGCAGGGCCCAAACATCCAGCCTCGCCCATTTATGTCATCTGTGCCAATGTGCTCCCATGAACCTAGATGTGAGACTCATGTCAACACAATCCAGTTTATTCAAACTTGTCCTCTTCGGAGGGCTACTGCTCCTCTATTAATTATGCACATCAACAGTACCTCATCCGAAATCTATCGTAAAGATTCTAGAACAAATAACCCCCCACAGGCTAATGGCTCAAATGTGATCAAGGTTTATTATTTCTTGCTCATATCAAGTTCAAAATATGTTCCCCATTAGCAGCCTGCTCTGCTTCAATATGGGACCCAGGGACCCAGGGTGGCTCTGCCATCTGTCTCACGTGGCCCATCTGTAATAATCCAGCACAAAGAGAAAGAACAGGGCAAAGCACATCTGGAGGTGTTTGAGGGCCAGGCCTGGAGTGTCACATACCACTTCTGCTCACATTTGTTTAGTCACAAGGAGGAAGAGGAAATGGGATCGGTGAGCTGGTCCCTGCCCCACCTCGGCTCTAGCCCTAAGGCTTAGCTTTATAGCACCTCCCATCCCCACCCCCTTGAGATGATAAGGGCCTCCAGCACAGGAACTGGAATAGAATCCTGTCTACCCTTCGTACTCATCCTGGTCTCTGGGGGAATGAAAGGATGAATTTCAGCCAGAAGAGTGGTAGTGTAGACACATTTGATGAATCTTGGACCTTTTGATGGCAAGGACAGATGGTGAGGCTCAACAGATGTAGCTGTTAAGGTCATCTTGTGCAAACTGAAAAAAGATTCTTGTCTTTTCTAATTATAAAACTAATATGTGCTCGCTGTACAAATTCCAAAAAATGCTGAAATTATTTTAAGGAAGGAGAATAAAAACCACCCATAATCTCTTTTCCCAAGAGATGCTGACATTTTTCTTGCTTATATATTCTGATGGAATCTTTATGTGCATGTCATTTAAATTAATTTGTGTCTGCAAAACTGAGATCATACTGTATAGTATACACTACTTTGCAACTTGCTTTTCTACTTAACAGGATACATTAGGAATGTCAATGCATGTAAAGAAAAATAGATCTTCATCATAATTTTTGGCTATATATTATTCGATTGTGTAGACATAGATGAGAATAATTGTATAATACACTTAGCTGAACAGGTGTAGACTGAGTGGCCAATGAGACCTGGGATTATGTCTACTTTACTGATCAGTTTATTCCCAGGGCAAGATATGATGTCTCACTCATAAGAGACGCTCAATAGTGCTCTGATGAAGCTGGCCTCAGCAAGGTGGAGAGCGCCTCTCAGACCTTGGTGTGCATGCACATCACATGGGGACCTTGTTAAAACACAGAGAATCATTCAGAAGGTCTAGGTGGGCCCTGAGATTCTGCAATTTCACCAAGCTTCCAAGTGATGCCCATGTTGCTATACATTGAGTAACAAGGATCTAAACCAGTAGTTCTCAACTGGGGGTGATTTTGTCACCTGGAGACATTTGGCAACATCTATAGACATTTTTTAGTTGTTATGACTGGGGTGTGTGTGAGAGGGGGCAGGGGGTGCTACTGGCATCTGGTGGGCAGAGGCCAGGGATGCTGCAACACATCCCGCAATGCACAGAACAGCCCCACATAAAGAATTATTTGGCCAAAGTTGTTAATAGTGCCACTGCCAGAAACTCTGAGCTAGCCTTTCTCAAACAGTATTTCTCATCTGAACCACAGACAAAAAAATGATTTGTGTGACCATTTTCTCAATTCTCCCAAGGATGGTACATGACTAGTACTAAACTCTATACGTAGGAGATAAACTGATTGATTACATGCAATGGATGCTTTAGGCAGTTCCAGCTTAATTCTTTTCCAGAACCTAGATTTACTGTGCTGGCTGTGCTGCTATCTTGTTTCAGGGATTAAGGGAAGTCAAAAACTTCACAGTTTCATTTCTCTTCCTCTCTCCCTTCTCCCTCCCTCCTTCCTTCTTTCCTTTCATGGAAAGAGGGATTGGAAATTACTGCTTGCACTTTAGGCTTCTTTGAGGGCTAAAGAAATAACTTATTGGAAAAATAGAGAATGCGTGGATTATTTAGTTGGAGGATATTCATAGGAGCTTTTTATAAAGCCGTGACCCTGATGTATTAGTCTTAACACAGAGTTGCAGCCAATAAAGCACAGTTCAGCCGCCAAAAGGTACTCAAGTTCTGTAAAAGAATTTCTTGAACACCATGAAAGAAATAATAGAACACAATAATATTTAGAAACAAAGAAAACAAGCAAAACTTATATACCTGTTTCCTCTTTTTTTTGATGCAAATGCCCTTCAACTCCTCCACCAGCCTTAACTCTCAGGCCTTTTCTATTTCTCCCCAGTTACTCTTAATTCTGTGTCATAAAAGGCCAAAAGAACCAGCCTTGATGAGAATCATGTTCCTTGAAGGGTACAATAGATAAGAATCTCTATGAACAAAGCCAGAATTTTCTTTAGAAGACAGGGGAGAGGATATAGATAAAGATATAGCTACCGATATAATATTAGAATTCCTCGGAGAAATACAACCAATATATGTACAAAACAAGGGATTGGTTCACATGATTATGGAGGCCGAGAAATCCCAAGATCTGCAGTCCACAAACCGGAGACCCAGGAGAGCCGATGGTACACGTTCCAGTCTGAGTCCCAAGGCCTGTGAACTAGGAGGACAAATGGGGTAAGTTCCCATCCCAAAGCCAGCAGTCTCCAGACTTAAAAAGAACCGATTTTTCAGATTGAGTCCAAAGGCAGGAAAAGACCAGTGTTCCAGCTCAGCAGTCAGGTAGGAGGAGTTTTTTTGTTCTATTCAAGTCTTCAGCTGATTGAGTGAGGCCCACCCACATTAGAGAGGGCAATCTGCTTTATTCCGTCTACGGACTCAAATGTAAATCTCATCCAGAAACACCCTCACAGACACACCCAGAATAATGTTTGGCCCAATGTCTGGGCACCTTGTGGCCCAGTCAAGTTGACACATAAAAATAAGCATCACAGATATAGATATAAATGTATGATATTGATAATATAGATGATGTTGGCCTGGTCCCATCAGTGTGCACTTATGAGAGTGTTCTGAGGCTCCCATGAGTGTCTCCAGATGGGGTTACTTCTGCTGACCTAAATTCTTCTGAAGGTTTCCTCCAAAGTTATGTTATTTTGAGCCAAAGCACAATGGTATAATATTGCTTTCCTACAGTGACCCTCAGAGAAGGGGAGAAAAGTAAAATTTGTAAACGTTGGGACTATCCCAACTATGATGAGAGGCTCAGAGAAAAGTGAACTTTTTCAGGGCCTCTGCCTAGAGTTGTACACAGAGGTGCTTGGCCAAAGGGAAACCAAACCCCTACTCCTCTCACCAAGCCTGGAGGAGGGACCGTTTTTTGATTGGTCTGCCAAGACGGACGCCTTTTTCTGATTGGTCTGCGGAGATCAATGATTCTGTATAGCCTTGGGCAAATCACTCTTCCTAGTAGGGGAGGGCTTTTTGTAGCAGCCCCCTGTTCCCACCTGGGGAGTGGGATATAGCTTGGCTTTACTTTGCTCTCCTTTAAAATGGGACTAGTAATCCCCAAGGGCGAGTGTTTTTGGAATGCCCAGCTCCGTGTTTGAAACAGCAGTCACCGCTCAGTACACAGCAGGTGCAACAGGAGGAGGGCGGACTGGTGAGCTGATGCCGCTGAGGGAGGCCGTTAAGGTGGTTACGGCTTGTCCTCGGGAGGGGCACAGCCTCCTAGGTTCGACTCCCAGCTAAACGCCTTACGGTTGTATGGCCTTGCACACTACTCTAAGTCTCAATTTTTGAGCTGGTAAAATGGGGTTGTTTGGGGATTAAACTAGATATGCAGGTGACAGACTAACATAGTATTTAACACGAAGTAAGTCCTTCAGACACTTTCAAATCTAAAACACAGTGTATTGATTCTTTAACAGCTCCTGCACATCTTAAGGCAACACGTATTCCAGACTTACTGGAACAAGGGTGGGACCCTGTTTTAAAGGAACCCCTGGGGACTTCCCTGGTGGCACAGTGGTTAAGAATCCGCCTGCCAAGGCAGGGGACACGGGTTCAAGCCCTGGTCCAGGAAGATCCCACATGCCGTGGAGCAACTAAGCCCACGTGCCACAACTACTGAAACCCATGCTCTCTAGAGCCCGTGTTCTGCAACAAGAGAAGCCACCGCAATGAGAAGCCCGCGCACCACAACGAAGAGTAGCCCTAGCTCGCCGCAGCTAGAGAAAGCCCGCGCGCAGCAACGAAGACCCAATGCAGCCAAAAATAAATTAATTAAATTAATTAAAAAATAAAATAAAATAAAGGAACCCCTGGTCAAAAATCAGGAGACGTACCCTGCTCCTTGCCAGACCCCAAATTAACTAACAGATTCTTATTAGGTAGCAAGTGAAAAGATTCAGAATTCTAAGAAACAGGAATCAGGCTGAACGGATTTTCAACAAACTCTTAAATTGCATGTCTCCTCAAGACATCATTAGGTAAAATTACTCAGTCTTCTGCTGGTAAGACAGCTTGTCTTGAAAAATTTCAAAGGTCCAAGTTGATCTGGAGAATCCTCCTCTGAGGAGATTGGCAGAGAAATAGGTCATCTAAGGTCACGCTCCTTGGACACAACCTCAGAACAATTTCTCTCTCTACAGGATGACCAGCTGGCATTACCAATAATGAGGATGACTGACAGAGATGACACCAAATTACAGCCCTTCCCTTCCCATTTGGCACAGAGAGGCACTTCCTCCTTTAATAAACAGAAATGTTACAAAGTAATCAGCATGCCAGAATTATCATTACATCGAGTAAGATGTATAGAGGGATGATTTCTTTCACTCCCCTTCTTCTACCGTATGTAAGTGATCTAGTGGGCATAGAATGGTCCCAGCTTGAAGTCCCATGTGCACCTGATGGCAGGTTACCAAGGCTGCATGTTCACCTTGCAGAGGAAGGAAGCATTGTAACTTTGCAGCTGACCTAGCAGGATTGTCACAGGGTTCCTGTCATGAGACCAGACATATTAACGCTCCACAGTGACTCCGATGTGTGGTCACGGTTGAGACCAACAGATTAAAGTCTCTTGGATGCTCAGGATGGTCTCATTCCTTCCTAACATGGGCCGTGTCCTCATTTAACCAAGTTCCTTGCTAGTCTCTGTCACATAGACATTCTGTCCCTTCTAAGAAACTGTGACCTCCATGGGGCCAGATGGCCTCGTTCCTCTGGGCTCCAGGTGTCTGGTATTTACCCTAGAGCAGAGCTGGAGTCCCCACGGTTATGTAAGCCAGGGGCACCTCCAAACATGACATTAGCTAGAGAATATTTGCTCAGCAAGTTAACAGTGTAAATAAGATTAGAGGGAGGCAAGGAGTGGGTTTAAATGTTAAAATGCCTGAGAACAGACTGTGCTTGAGCATCTTAAAAGCATCCATTAATACTTAAGTAATTTAAAATTACTTGTACATGCATCATACCTATTCCACCAGGCCGTGCTTTACTAACCTACATATATTTGTATGTATAGCTGGAATAAGAAAGCAGCTGCTTTTCCACTGTTCAAGGATCCACACGTTTCATTTGTATCTCAAACATCCTCAGTGTACCAGCCAGCCTATGGATCCCAATGAAATGACATGACTGCTACTGTCCAGGTCTTGCAAACCCCGAACTCCCATTGTTCATATGGTACCTTCCATGGTCCCCCCACCTATGTATGGAATTCACAGAGAGTGCTTACATCCATCTGTGAATCAGCTTAGGGACACTGCTTTCACTGCCTCTGCCCTCCTTGCTCAGCCTCCAAGGGCCCCTGCCACCTGCTGCTCTGATCTCCGCCACCCTGCCTTGGCCTGTGTTGTTTTCGGCTGTGGGCACCTGTGGACCCTGCTTCCCAAAACCACATTCCTGCCTTTGACCTGGACACTTTCCAAAGGACTTCTGTCTGGCCAAGGTTCAGCTAATTCACCCCGGCCACCACCAGTGCTATCAGTCAGCACAGGACTGTGACAGCTTCACACTCTCCTGTAAATTAGAAAGGAAAACATTCACTCTCTGTATGTCCCCTTCCGATGGGGGTCCCACAGCATGGTTGCTTGGCCCTCGGATTATTACAAGGTTTATTGCAACACCTGTCAGTTTACACACTCAGCTCCTATTCTTCAAGGAATGGACAAATGCCACCGGGACATCAGGGATGGGAGGATTTCACACCCAGACACCATGCTGCCTGTTCCAGAAACATCTACTGTTTCTGGAAGGAGAAACAGTACTCTAAACTGCAGACAGACCCTGCTGTTGGGTCCGGCTGGCTGGGCCATATTTATCCTTTTATTCCAAATACTAAATTCTCCCTTGAGGAATCTGCTTTTCTCTCTGCTCCCCACCCATCTCCCACCACCTAACCCCTCCAAATATGTCCACACACATTCGAATCCCCTGGGAGACACCATTCAGGCAGCAAGTCACCCTCATGTTAATCAGTTGGTGCAAATAGACTTGGGGGGGTGGAGTGGGTAGGCTGGGGGCAAAAGAAGGTGGGGCGATACCTAGCACATTCCACAGTTGAATAAATATTTAGTAATCTTGGATTTTAGCTAGCCAGGACCCTTGTTATATATGAATTCATTTTAGCATTTTCTTCAATTAGTCTATATCAGGGAGGTCATGCACTTCAGAAGTTTATCTACTTATAAACTTCTAACCTGGGAGCACTAATAGAAAAACCCAAGAGTGTTGGGATAAAATTTGGAAAAATTAAGGTGTATATTTTCCACTGAGAAAATAATTTTTAAAGCTGAAAATGATGAGAAATGACAAGCACTTGTATGTGAGATTATTTATTTAGTACAAATAATCCCAAAGCCCAGAGACTGAATAATACAATATGTAACATAATAATATAATACTTCTCTGCGTGTTTTTCTAAAGGCTCTTAATTCCAAGTTTACTCTGATTTCCCAACTCTGTATTTAGAGAGCAGTTCCAAAAGAACTGTGGAAAAATAAATAGTGAGAGACTAAAACATTTTAGGTCGAAGTCTTTGAGCACCACCTACGCCCCATTTCTTCCCCCTAAAGAAAGCTTTTCTAGAATGCTTAAGAAGTCAGGAAAAGAGCTACCCAGACTTTGATTCTTTGGTTTTTCCAGCTACAGTCTTGCCCTTCAGATTTTATATTTGCCTTTGGTTTCAACTATCACCCACACGAAAATGATACTTTGATTTCCATCTCCAACTCTGATCTCTGTTGAAAGCTGGATATGCAACTCTCCAGAGCCACACCTAGTCCTTTCCCCCTTCATCTAAAACACAAGGTCTAAAACCAAATCCACTCATTTCTTTTTTCTCAAACTATGTCTGCTTCCGGACTTGTCCATTTCAGTCAATCGTTCTATATTGTAAGTTCAGTTACTATATGAAAACTTTTCTTTTTTTTTTTTTTTTTTCACACACACACACTGTATTTTATTTTTACAAGAGATAAATAGACTGACACCAAGCATTGTACATGGATGACCACAACAAAAGCAACAATGATTGCAATTACCAAACATGAAAACTTTTCAAAGGATTGGGAGGCTTTAAATATTTTTCAAAAAACTGGAGCCTTTTTAAAAAAGTTGGTTTTTCCCCTAGCCCTGAGCTGGAAGTGTTTCCATTTCTCTCATTTCTGAGGGAAGGAACAAAGCTGAACGGCCAGCAGACATGCATGGTGGCTGCCGGAGAAAGCGTGAAGGAAGGCGGCCACCATCTCTGTTGGTTGAGATGATGAGTGAGCACGGAGTCCAGCACCAGCTGCCATTTCAGAATAAGGTCAGTGGCCTAAAGCCATTGCTCCCACATTCCCAGCATCCTAGGAGAGCAGGAGGTGGGTGTGGTACCTCTCCTGGATGTGATGCAGTGTTTCCAGCCAGCACGGCCCCGTGCAGATGGGCACTAAGAATGCAGATGATGTCACAAGCACAGCTGCTGCCGTGTCCACCCTGGGGTTTTCCTCACAGCCTGGCTTATGCCTGGTACTGTAGCTGACTGGGCCTGAGCACGTTCTGTTGAAGTCTGAGCACATTCTGTGCTTCCTGATCTTCTCCAGGCCATGCCTTGCTTCTCCCACCTATTTACTCCCAAGAGGGAGGCTGCAGCTGCCGCTGCTTACAGCCTGTTTCCATGGTCTCTTTCCAGGCCAGTGTCAAGAGCGGGAATGTGGACTGACAGCTGACCCGGGCTGGCTCTTTGTCTTCGTGTAGAATGGAACATATCAGGGGGCAGCTGAGCTATCTTAACTTTTCTTTTTATGTTATTCTCCCAACTTGCAAATTTCTCTTAGTGGCTGAAAGCACAGACTCTGTCGCCAGGCTTTCTGGGTTCAGATCCTGTCTCCACCATTTTACAAGCTGTGTGAAAATTGGACAGATCACTTAACCTCTCTATGCCTCAGTTTCCTCATCTATTAGAAGCGGATAATAATGGTACTTATAGAATGATTAAGGGAATTAAATGGATTAATATATGTAAAGAACTTAGGAGAGTGCTTGACCTATAATAAATGCTACCTATTACAATTGGATTACTGCAAAGATGTTCACTCCACAGCAGTGATTCATATCATGATGGAATTCTATCATTTCTAAGAGAGGTGTTTATTAATAGTAGCAAACATTTGTTAAACACTTTACAATTTTAAGGCAGGACATTCACTATTTCACTAAATCCTGTAAAACAGACAAAGCAGAGGTTTTTGTTATACTCATAGAGGAAGCTCAGAGAGTTTTAATAGCTTGTCTAAGATCACAGAGTTTATAAGTACAGAGTTGAAACTTAAATTTAAGGCCATTTGACTCCAAATTTCATACTCTTTCTACTATATCAAGCTGCCTCAATTTTTTTTAAGACTTTTTTTTTTGATGTGAACCATTTTTAAAGTCTTTATTGAATTTGTTACAATATTGCTTCTGTTTCACGTTTTGGTTTTTTGGCCGTGAGGCATGTGGGATCTTAGCTCCCTGGCGAGGGATCGAACCTGTACCCCCTGCATTGGAAGGCAAAGTCTTAACCACTGGACTGCCAGGGAAGTCCTTCAAGCCACCTCAATTTTTATTGATATGTTCCATCAATATTTGCTGAGTAAGGACTTGGTACTAGAACAGGTGAAATGAAATTAGGTGTGATGAAGAAACGGCCACCAAGAAAAAGACAAGTAGACAAACTGATGTACAGCCCTTCATCCAAGAGCTGTCCTCCTCAAATGTATAAAATTTGTTACAAGTTGAATAATGGATTGGATCCACTTACTATTTAAAGAATCTTTTCTAAGAAGGTGCCCTCCTGAATCAGTCAGTGTTTGGTCAGAAAATCATTCTAAATATTTTAGCAGGAAGGGATTTAATAGTAGGAGCTATGTGCCTATAAAACTATTAGAAGAGCTTAAGGTGTGAAAGTCACAGAGATCCTCTGCTGCTTTTAGGAGATCACAGAGAGCTTCTAGCAGGCTCTTTAGAAAACAGGTAAATCACAAGAACTCACTGGGAAGCTGCTGCAAACCTCACTCACCATTTTCCATAGTCTGCCTACAGCTTCCAGAGGGAAGTAATGCCTGATTCTCTTCTGCTATGGAAATCTCATATCAGTGCCTTTCACTGGCTGCATCTGAAGAAGAACTCTACTGGCAAAGGAGTCTGGGAAGTGTAGTTTCTAGGCTTCCAGCTCCTTACTAAGGGAACAAGATTAGAAGGGCAAGGATATTGCTGGGTATCTATAAATACTATACAGTACTCCTCCCACTGACTTGTAAAATGCCTAATGATGGGGATGATTTTCTTCTTCAGGTTGAGGAAACTAGTAATGTTTAATGGAGACAGGTGTCACATTGTCTAGCCCCACCCACATAAAAGAGCTGAAAGTTTTTCCTTGTCACCATCTTAATGGCATTCAAACCCTGATAGATGCTCTTTGAGGGTATTGCTTTTAGACAGTTGGGTCCATATAAAGGAGGAAGTCCATCTGAGTCTCAGAAGATCTTGGGGTTTGGCATGTTGTCACTTGTGTTAGATGATAAATACTTCGGGCGATTTGCAAGCCGAGGTCAGGGGAAAGCCCTCACACTGTGCATCACTCATGTGGCTACTCAACCCCGGTGGTGGGTCGTAGTCCCTGGAATAGCGATCTGGAAACAAGCACCTGATCTCTGTGCCGTTTGTGCTGATCTTTCTACATGCCGATTCTTTCCTCCCTACAAGGTGCTTTTGTCCAGTCCCCAGCCTTCAGGAGCACGTGCCGCATCCCATTCTCCTCCCTCCTCCCAACCCTGGTCCAATGTGAGCCTCATGGATAGGGGTCATTAACTAGGGTCCCTCTCTCTCTCTCTCTCTTCCCTCCAACTCCAAGTTAACACAGTGCCGATTTCCTTTCAGTTCCCAAGGGCTTTTCCTCTCTGGACCAAACCTGCTCTAACAAATAAAAAATGTTGGCTTTCAAGACAATTGTTTCTGGTATGGGCTGCAAGAGCTTACTTTGGAAGTCAAAACCTGCACATCAAATACTTCCCTCTAAAAATATTTCCCAAAACAGACACACACATATACAGTCACTTGATTTATGACAGAGGCACGATTCAATGAGGAAAAGATGACCTTTTTCATCAGTCATGTTGGAACAATTAGACATCTATGTGAAAAAATTAACCTTAACCTTACCTCACACTAAAATATTAATTCAGGATTGACAATAGCCTTAAGTGTGAAATAAATTAATAAATACTCTAAAAGAAAACGTAGAAGAGTATCTTCATGACCTTGGCACAGGACACAATTTTTAAAAGTCAGAGCAAAAAATGGACTAACCACAAAAGAAAAAGCTAAAAAATTAGAGTTCATTAAAATTAAGGACTTATATTTTTCAAAAGACACCAGTAAGAGAGTGTAAAGGTAAGCCACAGACTGGAAGAAGATATGTGCAATACATATGTCTGACAAAAGATTGACATCCATAATATGTAAAGAATTCCTATGAATCAATAAGAAAAAGAAAGATAACTAAATTTAAATATACACAGAGAGAGAGACTTGAACATGTACTATGAAAAAGAGAATGTATAAAGGGCCAATAACCATATGGAAAAGTCTTCAATATTATTAGTCATCAGGATAGTACAAATTAAAACCACAGTGAAATACCATTGCACACTTACCAGAATACAAAATTTTTTTTAAATTGACAAAACCAAGTGTTGACAAGATTGTGAGCAAGTGGAACTCTCATACATTGCTGCTGGGAGTATAAATGCAATCAGTTTGGAAACTCCTTGTCAATGTCTAGTTAAGCTAACCATACATTGTTTTCCTAGATATATGCCCAAGAGAAGTAAGTGTTTACATCGAAGAAAAACATTCACAAGAAAGTCCTTAGAAGTTTTATTCATAATAGTCAGAAACCAGAAATAACTCAAATATCATCAACAATAGAATGGATAAATAAATGTGATATATATGATACAGTTATATATGATATATATATCACAAGACATCAAACGGGTATATAAAACAACATTTTAACAACTTAATGTAAGTGAACAAGAAATGGATTATATATATATATAAAACTCAGCAATAAAAAAAGAATGAACTACTGCTCTATCAAACAACATAGACAAACCTCAAAGACATTATGTTGAGTGAAAGAAGCCACCAAAAAAGAGTGTATTCTAAAAAAAAAAAAAAGAAAAAAAAAAGAGTGTATTCTCTCAGATTGCATTTATATGAAGTTCAGGAACAGGCAAACAGTTCTATGGTGATAGAAGTTAGTATGGAGTTTAACTCTTGAGAGTGGGTGGGTGCTGACCAGGAAAGGGCCAAGGGACCCTTCTGAAGTGTGTGGGAATGTTTATGTCTTGATCTGGGTGGTGGTTACATGCATATATACATTTGCAAAAATCCACTGAATTGTGTTCTTGAGATGAATGCACTTACTGTAGGCATGTTATACCTCAACTTAATAAGAAAGGGAAAAGGTCCTATTTAGGAAATTTAAAAGATAAACATCAAATATTTCTGTCTCTTTTTTTCTTCTTAGAACAATTTAAATTCTTCCCCAAGAAACGTGTATACCTCTGACTGACTTGGGGAAGGGCCACAAACAAGAGAGTCTGGAAAAGAAAAGAGCACACATTTGTTTTTGTTGCTGTTTCATTTTTCTTTTGCCTTTTGCTACCTATGGAGAGACATATATGCTCCAGGATTGGGGGTGGAAGGGAGAAAGAAGAAAGCACCACCAGTCAGGCTGCCCCCTAGAGCCCTCATATCCAGCATCATGGTGTACACACACAATAGTAAATAAACATTTGCTAATTTTCTGATTGAGTCTTTCTAGGCAGACAAAATATACAAACAGCTTATGCAGCTCAATAACAAAAAAACAAACAACCCAGTCAAAAATTGGGCAGAAGAGCTAAACAGACATTTCACCAAAGAAAACATACAGATGGCCAAGAGGCACATGAAAAGATGCTCAACATCACTAATTATTAGAGAAATGCAAATCAGAACTACAATGAGATATCACCTCACACTGGTCAGAATGGCCATCATCAAAACATCTACAAACAATAAATGCTGGAGAGGGTGTGGAGAAAAGGGAACCCTCTTGCACTGTTGGTGGGAATGTAAACTGATACAACCACTATGGAGAACAGTATGGAGGTTCCTTGAAAAACTAAAAATAGAACTACCATTATGACCCAGCAATCCCACTACAGGGCATATACCCTGAGAAAACCATAATTCAAAAAGACACATGTACCCCAATGTTCATTGTAGCAGTATCTACAATAGCCAGGACATGGAAACAACCTAAACGTCCATCGACAGATGAATGGATAAAGAAGATGTGGCACATATATATAATGGAATATTACTCAGCCATAAAAAGAAATGAAATTGGGTCATTTGTAGAGATGTGGATGGACCTAGAGTCTGTCTTACAGAGTGAAGTAAGTCAGAAAGAGAAAAACAAATATCATATATTAATGCATATATGTGGAATCTAGAAAAATGGTACTGATGAACCTATTTGCAGAGCAGGAATAGAAATGCAGACGTAGAGAATGGACGTGTGGACATGGGGGGGGAAGGGAGGGTGGGACGAATTGGGAGATTAGACATACACTATCATGTCTAAAATAGATCGTTAGTGGGAACTTGCTGTATAGCACAGGGAGCTCAGCTCGGTGCTCTGTGATGACCTAGATGGGTGGGATGAGGAGGGGGGGTGGTCCAGGAGGGAGGGGATATATGTATACATATAACTGATTCACTTCAATGTACAATAGAAACTAACACAATATTGTAAAACAATTATACTCCAATAAAAAAAAGTGAAAAAAATTTTTTAAAAAATTAATGACAAACAGAGAAGAAGAAGAAAAAAAAGCCCAAAGAAACAAGTCTGATTGTGTGAAGGTACACAGGCTTATTTCACAAGATGCCCTTGGGTGGACTTCCCCCTTTGATGCAGAGCTGGACGTTATGCTCAGAGTAGCCCCTCACTCTTAGGTTAGCTTCGAGTGGGTCAGGATAGGTCTCCTGTTGGAGACTCTGGGCTCAACTGATTCTTGCTGCTCTAGCCTGGGAAAGTCCCTTTTATTTAAAATTTCCTGGCAGGCCTCCCACTCCCCCTCCTGCTCTGCTTGGTGGCCTCTGGGTAAATTAGACATTGTACATTTGAACAAGCCGGCATCAGCAGGCAAGCTTATCTCAGTCTGGCTACAGACTTAAAAGTACCTGCACTTTACGTTTTGGGCAATCCATCCTTTGTCAGTAGAAATGAACATCCCTTCCCATGAACTCCTAATAAATATCTGGAAGATTTCAAGGAATGAACCTTGGCTGACCCACTCCTGCACATCTTTGAAATCCCTCCCTTCCGCACTTTCTGTGGAGCTGGGCTAGTGGTCTGAAAACCCTTGAACACTTTTGTGAACCATAAATTCAGGGAACTGTGAGTTTGGGGATTTGAGGAACAGATTTCGGGAAGTAGCAAGGAATAATCATGTTTTGGGTCATTTCATCATGGTCCATTCCCAAGAGATTACATATGTTCTCTGCCTGTATCCCTACAGATCTGCATTTCCTGTTGGAAGGAAAGAAATCAAGTCAGTATTCAGTTTGCAAATGATATTAATCAAAATTTATTTTAAGCGACAACTCTTGGTAATGTGGGGATAGCTCCATCTTTCACAGAAGATCGATTCTGTCTGTTTGAATGTGCATGTAAAACAATGTATGTCTTCTCTGCATAAAGAATCATCTCATAAATACATATTCCTTTCCTATATGGCACATCTTTTCAGCCCTTGTTATGTGTGCATTCAGAGGAACACCAAGCAGTAACTTTGAGCAGCATGACCAAGTTCGTGTTATTTTAAGAATCTAAGGGTTTGACCTCAGTTCAGAGTCATACTGAAAATGGATAGGTTTTATGTCTTGCAATTGTAAAATGGGAATTCTTTGCTTGATGAGTTTATTTCACCATTGCTATGGGATGGAATAAGTGACGATAGTGATAATTAGGTAGAGAATCATTCATTTTTCTCCATGTAGAATTTACAGAATCTGCAGGGTTTGGGTTCTAGCCTAGAAGTAGAATCCTCTGGTGCTTGAACTTGTTTATTTTGGTCAAAAATGTGACTACAGGGGAAAAAGGATTAGAACATTCTTTGAACGACTTCCAAAAGCATCTTAGACATCAAAAGGATTATATGAAGCAACATTTTACTGATTTAATGTAAATGAACCAGAAATGGATATACTGCATTTCCTTTAGAGGTACACAGGGCTTAAAATTAAAGGGGAAATGCTTACAGATAGGATTTCTGACTTTATTAAATCACAAATGTTTCTAAGACCAATCCCGTTCTGGATAAGATTAAAACAGAATTGCTTGTTTTTCCTAAAAAATAGTAATCTGTTATATTTTTAACTCATAGAATTCCATATCAGCTAACAGTGTTTAAATACAAATCATCTCTACCCATCATTGAAAATGCTGAGGCTCCCATGGCAACAATAGATTTCATTTTTTTCATGCTCAGTAGTGACATTGTAGCAACTCTGAAGAACAAAGACTGAAATGTGGCTATCAGCAGAAATTCCAAGGATGTGTCAAGGTGGAGGTCGCAAGCTCATGGCCCATGGCTGAATCTATTCTGCACTCATGAATTATTTAGCCCAGAGAGCATTCAAAATGTTTTTGAATTATTTGCCAGCATTGAAATAATCTGCTGATGGGATCAAAAAGTCAAGATTTCTGGTTCCTCTGGACAAGTAGAAAATCTGGTGCCAGGGACCTTGATTGCCCCCTGGCCGCATCGGCAGGCGCTGAAGCCAGGCTGCCTCCTCAGAAAGCGAGTTCTCCGGTTTGCCACAGTCTCTCCTGAGCTGCTTCAAGCAGCCAAATCACCTGGCCCTTCTAGGCTTTGAATGTGAACCAAACTGAAGAATAGAAGTAGAATGCAACAGCCCCTGAAAACTGCATCCTTCTTAAAAAGATACAGAGCACTTCTGCTCTATGCTCTTTATTTTATTTATTTATTTTTTTAAATTTTATTTATTTATTTATTTATGGCTGTGTTGGATCTTCGTTTCTGTGCAAGGACTTTCTCTAGTTGTGGCAAGCGGGGGCCACTCTTCATCGCGGTGCGCGGGCCTCTCACTATCGTGGCCCCTCTTGTTGCGGAGCACAGGCTCCAGAAGCGCAGGCTCAGTAGTTGTGGCTCACGGGCCCATTTGCTCCGCGGCATGTGGGATCTTCCCAGACCAGGGCTCGAACCCGTGTCCCCTGCATTGGCAGGCAGATTCTCAACCACTGCGCCACCAGGGAAGCCCCTATGCTCTTTAAATACCAACTTATTCAAGGTTATTTTGAGTAATTCTCAAATGCAGGTTCTTTCCTTTACTGACCCTCAATCCCAGATCTCCCAGTTTACTGTTCGTAGACCCTCCATGGAAGGGGCAGGAGAACCACAGGGAACCATGTCTCTGGTCAGTACTTTAGCTCGATTCAGCCAATAAAAGAGATGGCCCTTGAGGCCAAAATTGAACTATGGCATTAACTATGACAATTATTTCTCCAAGTTCTAGCCTCAGCCACTGAGAACTGGGAGCTACATATTCCACTGGGTTATTTAATTATTGCCTGGAATCTTTGGTAAACACAAGATAACAATTGATTCTGTTGGTCCAAGTTTTTAATTGATTTAGACATTGTCCTAAGGAGGGCAAGATAATGGGGTCAAGAATGGCATGGACCACTTACCTATTATGACCACAGACAATACCCTTAAATCAAGCCAACCACCTTGCCTAAGTAAATTGCTTATTATAAGGAAAGAAGTGGTTAGAAAGTGTACCTGAATCACTGTGCAAACCCATCATCATTATGAATAAATAACTAAAAACACGCTTGTAAGCAGAGAGGTGTCATTTATACTTGCTTCATAACCTTGATTTGAGTCAAATGGCTAAAACTATGCAATATGTCCAGTTATAACTCATAAGGCAGCCACTAATTACATCCTAGAATCAGTCCACATAATAGAAGGATGACACAACCCCAGTGCTGTTATGACTTACAGCACTTAGGTCAAGCTGACACTTGATTTCAGTAGAACCTGGAGGTAAAAACAAAAAGTCGATGCCCAGAGTTTGCCAAGATTCACCTTCCTGGCATGACAAGAGTCAGCATTCAGTCCCAAACTCCTTTCTCTCCAACTAAAACTGATGCAGACAAGACTCACCGTCAGCCCTGCCATGAGAGGATACAGTTATCTCCTCTGCTTGTGCTTCTTCTCGATCTTTATTGTGTTCAAATCTTACCACTACTGCTCCTCAAACAATTCTTTGGAATTGCCTCTTCTCTCCATTGTGCAAAACTCAGCTGAGGGGCAGACCTTGTTGTCCCTTCTTGATGAGAATCCCGGGGGCAGGGCAAAAAATTTGGTGTGGAAGTGAGTCCCTAAGGAGATAGGTAGCTGTGATTTGCCGTCATAATTGATGACATCTGTTTGCTTCCCCACTCCAGATTTATTCAAGAAACATTTATTGACTATGTATTCCAGGCCAGATAGAATTCCTGAGCTATGGCATTTAAATTAGTTCATCAGCTATTTCTCAATATCTCTGGGGATGGAAAATGAAACCCTCACTCTGCAACCCTTGTTAGTACATGATCTTCCACTTAGTGATATACTTTCTCATGACTAGTCAAAAATTTTCCTACTTATTCACAGCATATCTGTTGACTTAACAATACTCATTGTTTTATATATTTTTTTTCTGTTCCTGAAAATACTTTTCAAGAACATATCATGGGTAGCAATCAAGTCACCATTTGGATGCCCTTTCATTTTCTTTCAAATGATTTAAATCCTTTTAGTAGGGATATTTTTGGTAGATATCTTGTCCCCTAATGGAGAAATAAGATAATTCTTTTGTTATGTTAAAAACACTTTGTTCCACCCAGATATGCAAACTTGTTCCTTTGTTGTTACCAATCTGTGATGTGTGAGCTGGGCATATTTCAGGGATGATGTTTTCATTGTCAGCTCTCCCAGTCTATCTCAGTAGTTACTGTACTTGTCCAGAGTTAAAGAAGAATCTACATAAGACAGAGGTTGCAACCAGTTAAACTACCAGCTGAGGAGTCAGATAACAAAGCACAACTGTAATGGTGTCAGGGACCATGACAGGGACATTATAGCATCATGCTGGTGCATGTGACTCTGCCTCCTCATGATAGGCTGACAGAGCCTGACTTTTTTTTTTTAACTTTATCTTATTTTATTTTTTTAACATCTTTGTTGGAGTATAATTGCTTTACAATGATGTGTTAGTTTCTGCTTTATAACAAAGTGAATCAGCTATACATATACATATATCCCCATATCTCCTCCCTCTTGCATCTCCCTCCCACCCTCCCTATCCCACCCCTCTAGGTGGTCACAAAGCACTGAGCTGATCTCCCTGTGCTATGCAGCTGCTTCCCGCTAGCTATCTAGTTTACATTTGGTAGTGTATATATGTCTATGCCACTCTCTCACTTCATCCCAGCTTACCCTTCCCCCTTCCCATGTACTCAAGTCCATTCTCTACGTCTGCGTCTTTATTCCTGTCCTGCCCCTAGGTTCTTCAGAACCTTTTTTTTTTTTTTAGATTCCATATATATGTGTTAGCATACGGTATTTGTTTTTCTCTTTCTGATTTACTTCACTCTGTATGACAGACTCTAGGTCCATCCACCTCACTACAAATAACTCAATTTCATTTCTTTTTATGGCTGAGTAATATTCCATTGTATATATGTGCCACACCTTCTTTATCCATTCATCTGTCGATGGACACTTAGGTTGCTTCCATGTCCTGGCTATTGTAAATAAAGCTGCAATGAGCATTGTGGTACATGACTCTTTTTGAATTATGGTTTTTTCCGGGTATATGCCCAGTAGTGGGATTGCTGGGTCGTATGGTAGTTCTATTTTTAGTTTTTTAAGGAACCTCCATACTGTTCTCCATAGTGGCTGTATCAATTTACATTCCCACCAACAGTGCAAGAGGGTTCCCTTTTCTCCACACCCTCTCCAGCATTTATTGTTTGTAGATTTTTTTTTTTTTTTTTTTGAAGTCCACACGTTTTACTTTATTTTTTATTTTTTTTTTTTCACACACACACACACTGTATTTTATTTTTACAAGAGATAAATCGACTGACACCAAGCATTGTACATGGATGACCACAACAAAAGCAACAATGATTGCAATTACCAAACATGAAACACACTCATACTATGTCATAGTATTGACATTCAGTCCAGTAATCCTCCACTGTAACAGCTCCTTTACTTTGCAGTGAAAATTGATTTGTATATTCTTTGCCTCTGAGTCCTTGTGGAATTTTTTTTTTTTTTTTTTTAAATTCAGACAGAAAGACACAAAAATTATACTCATCCTCATCAGTTCACTCAGTCCCATGTAATTAATTTTTTTTTTCATCTTGATCTTTTGTTAGCACTTTTATGAGTTCATCAGTTTTTCATTAGAGTTCTGAAAATGCTTATTCATTCAGTTCAGCAGTACAGTCCGTTACCAGAAACCTGTACTTGTCAGAGTCTTTTCCATGTATTTCTTGAAGATGAAACCCTTTTATAGGAACATATTTGCAAAATCATCAGAGTACACCCAGAACTGTCTGTAAATGACAAAAGACTTAAAAATGACCACGGTTAAAGATTTGATGACAGTTCATAATAATGCAGTTGACAAGAAAATTAGTTATTTCTGAGATATACATTTTAAAGTAATAACTAGGATTATTACTTATAACATTATACCAGAACATATAAGATTTTTAGAAATTTCATGTAATGTCTGAAACATTTATATTAACATATTTCCATACATATTTCCATACAAGTACAAATATAAGATTTTTAGAAATTTCATGTAATGTCTGAAACATTTATATTAACATATTTCCATACATATTTCCATACAAATACAAATATGATTTTTAGAAATTTCATGTAATGTCTGAAACATTTATATTAACATATTTCCATACATATCTCCATACAAATACAAATATAAGATTTTTAGAAATTTCATGTAATGTCTGAAACATTTATATTAACATGTTTCCATACAAATAACCCAATGAAAGTTTAGTATTAGTTGTTTTGTTTGTTTTTTTATACTGCAGGTTCTTATTAGGCATCAGTTTTATACACATCAGTGTATACATGTCAATCCCAATCGCCCAATTCAGCACACCACCATCCCCACCCCACCGCAGTTTTCCCCCCTTGGTGTCCATATGTCCATTCTCTACATCTGTGTCTCAACTTCTGCCCTGCAAACTGGCTCATCTGTACCATTTTTCTAGGTTCCGCATACATGCATTAATATACGATATTTGTTTTTCTCTTTCTGACTTACTTCACTCTGTATGACAGTCTCTAGATCCATCCACGTCTCAACAAATGACTCAATTTCGTTCCTTTTTATGGCTGAGTAATATTCCATTGTATATATGTACCACATCTTCTTTATCCATTCGTCTGTTGATGGGCATTTAGGTTGCTTCCATGACCTGGCTATTGTAAATAGTGCTGCAATGAACATTCGGGTGCATGTGTCTTTTTGAATTACGGTTTTCTCTGGGTATATGCCCAGTAGTGGGATTGCTGGGTCATATGGTAATTCTATTTTTAGTTTTTTAAGGAACCTCCATATTGTTCTCCATAGTGGCTGTATCAATTTACATTCCCACCAACAGTGCAAGAGGGTTCCCTTTTCTCCACACCCTCTCCAGCATTTATTGTTTGTAGATTTTTTGATGATGGCCATTCTGACTGGTGTGAAGTGATACCTCATGGTAGTTTTGATTTGCATTTCTCTAATGATTAATGATGTTGAGCATCCTTTCATGTGTTTGTTGGCAATCTGTATATGTTCTTTGGAGAAATGTCTATTTAGGTCTTCTGCCCATTTTTGGATTAGGTTGTGTGGTTTTTTGATATTGAGCTGATGAGCTACTTGTGAATTTTGGAGATTAATCCTTTGTCAGTTGCTTCATTTGCAAATATTTTCTCCCATTCTGAGGGTTGTCTTTTCGTCTTATTTATGTTTTCCTTCACTTTGCAAAAGCTTTTAAGTTTCATTAGGTCCTATTTGTTTATTTTTATTTTTATTTCCATTCCTCTAGGAGGTGGGTCAAAAAGGATCTTGATGTGATTTATGTCATAGAGTGTTCTGCCTATGTTTTCCTCTAAGAGTTTTATTGTGGACAGAGCCTGACTTTAATGATGCCCCTTGGTGTCCATAGGACTTTCCAACAAAGACACCTTGCAGGGCCCTCCTGGAACTCAAGTGCAGATGGAGAAAAAAAAGAAAATTGCAGGAGATGTTGGACACCAGAAACTTGGACACAAGAAAGACTAAGAGAAACATGAGAGAAGAAAATTCTTTTACTCTACTCTCAGGATGGATGCTTGGTTACTTTGAGATGCAGCGTGTTGACATGGGAACTGATGTACTGCAATGTTATAGTGAAAGCTAATTACTATCAATTTTGGTTAAAGATGAACCTTATAGAGAAATGAGATACATAGAATATTGATAGAATATTGACACGTGATTGAGTGGAGAAATAAGTATCTATTAATTTGGACTGCAAACTCAATAATCACTTATCCTTGTTTCCATGAACGTACATTTTGCTAAAAAAGTCACGTGATAAGTGCAATAGAGACAAATATGCAGGTGAGAGGCCCCGGAAGCAATTTCCATACCACAGCGTGAAGAAGAAGAACACATTAAGCATATTTCAGCTCTGCAGTCTGCATCCCCAGCTTTAGCTCTGTGCAACACTCTGGCTAGCTACCAATAACTAGACTTAATTTTTACCCTTGAGTATAAATTAGTCCACCACACCGACTGCAGGACTCCAGAGTTCAGCTCAGACTCAGCTTGCCTGAGCCCCACCGTGCACTACAGCCAGGTCTCTCAAGCCCACCAGCTAATTAAGCTCACTTCCTGAAGGGAGAATTCCAAATGTGTGATGGTTGTGAAACAGATATAAGTGAGATGCTACTGAGATGTTAGGTAAGAGCAAGGGTCTTACCTTCTCTAGAAGTCTGATATGGTTTATAATTTTGTTTAAGTATATATTTCTTGAACACATGAGGGGTGTAACTCATGTCTAAGACACAGCAATTATATTAAGTCTTTATCTTTTATTGGAAAACGCTGTCAAAGGAAAGAATTGTGTTTATCTGACTCAGCCAAAGAAAATGTTCAACCCCAAACTGTTTCAGAAGCGTTAGGCCGGTTCATGTGAAATATAATTAAATTAATGACTCATTTTTATTGAGAGGAAACTAAGACACCATCCTGCTATTGTTACCTTTCTTGCATACTGGGAAATTCAAGAATAGAATTATAGTCGGAACAGAAAAAATTATATGGAGAAAACCTCAGTAACCAGCAAGACACCTTAAGAATCATCTGAAACATTGCTGTTAGGAAATAGTGTAGAAAAAAAGGGTCATCAACAAAATAAGGGTCAGGGATTTGGGGAAAACATCAACTACTTTGCGTTGGTACAATTTCACACTAGCTATCATGTGAAATGTGATGATGGCTCTGTTCTTGTGACAGCTTCATAAGGAAATACCAACACATGACTGAATGCTAAAATTGATCAGGAAGACACCAGTGACGTGGGGTCAGCTGGAGGGGAGAATTAAGTGGCAGCCTACAAAAGCTCAGTAAACGTCATTCCAAACAAGAAGTCTAAATGGGGAAAGGACCCAGTGAGCCTTTCTGCACAGAGCTGAAAAAGGGGAACTTGTACAGGGAAAGGAAAGGTTAAATATAGCTTAAGTTTGATAAATTAGAGGAGACTGAAACCAGTAAATTTCAGCCGTGTGAAAGGGGACAGTGGGGTGAATGGTAGCTTGCCTGTGAAACCTCACCTGGGGGTGATCTGATGAAAGCAAATGACACTACAAAATATTTAAGGAATTGATGCACAAAGAAAATTGAAAATGCATGGGTATACCTAGGTCAGAGGAGAGAAGGCTGATAAGTGGAGTTTTTGCAACTCCATAGGTACTCCCCCCAGTACTGTCTATAGATTAAATTCATAGATGTACCCTCAGGAGTATTATTTTGCAAATGTATGCACATGGAAGCACGAGGATGTCAGGAACTGAGAGGAGTCTGAGATTGTACCCTATTTACAAGCTATCAAGTTAGCCTGCTGGTTTCATGGATGCTGGCAGAGGACACCGAGAATCCTGGATCAGAGACATAGGACATTTTATTACTTACAGCAATAGCTAGAGCTAGAATATTGTCATTTTCTTGTGTCAGTTCCCTGAGCCCCAAGTCCCATGGGGGTGACAGGCGAAGGGCCAGGCTACACCTGCACACGCAGTGGGTTGTCTTGCGGGAAAAGGATCTTGAGCTTAGGAAATCTGGATCACTGGAGTGGGCTACAAACAAATCTTCCTCTTGCTCCAAAGGGAGATATTATTTCTATCTTCCAAGACTGATCTCTATACCAATATTGTGTTTGTGAGATTCATCCACATTGTTGCATGTAGTTTGGGATTATTTATTCTCGTTGCTGTATAGTATTCCATTTGTAAACATTCCACAGCTTATTTCTATCCATTCAACTGTTGATGGCCATTTGGATAATCTTCAGTTCGGGGTTATTATGAATAGTGTTGCTATGAACATGATAGTATGTCTTCTGATAAACAAACAAATGAATTTCTGTTGGGTACATCCTTATGGGTAGAATTGAGTGCGTCATATGTATGCTTATACTTAACTTTAATAGATGTTGCCAAATATTTTTCCAAAGTGGTTGCAAGAGTTTACACTCCTCAGAAGTATATGAGAGTTCTGATGGCTCCACATCCTTGCCAACACTTGGTATTTTCCATCTTTTTTTATATTAGCCATCCTAGTGGCTATAAATGGCTATAAGTGAGTGTTAAGCTCAGTGTGCTTTAAACATGAAGCAATTTTATTTTTCTAGCCCGTGCTTTCAAACATGCTGTCAAACCCTACTTTCCCATCACTTAATGGTATCTTGAGAAAAATCTCATAACTTTTAGGTCCTTCTCAGTTATTAAAATTTAGTTTGGTTCAGTGTGAAATTTCAGTGTCTATCTGATTCAGAGCTCTTTCCCTTCTCCAGTCCAGACTTAGGTGCCTTGCGGCTTAAGAGGCTTGGAGTAGAGAGGAGTGTGGTCTTCTATTTACAGACTACCCTCTCCTCCCTTGAATAGATTCTGGTTCTGGTTTGGGGGCAGGGAAGAGGGTAGAGTTTTATTAAATGTCTCCTTTTCGTTGTGGCTGCTTCTCTGGCTGTCACTGTTTAATGGGGAATATATCCAATGTCCCTAGTTCCTGGCACAGAGCTACAAAACCCCTTGGAATTTCCTGAGTGATAGGAATGTCTTTGTTATGCTAATGAGGAAACTCTCGGTGGGTTCCTAGATTGCTTCAGGGTGGAGGCTGGTCCCCAGAAAGACCAAGAACGTGCTTAGGGAGTTGGAACTCTCAGCTGCCCTGACCTCTGGGGAGGTGAGAAGAGCTGGACATTGAGTTAAATCACAGGGCCAGTGATGTCATCAGTCATGTCTATGCAATGAAGCCCCCAGTAGAAATTCTGGACGCCAGTGCTCAGTGGAGCTTCCTGGTTGGTGAACACACTGATGTGCTGGTAGGGTGATGTGTCCTGATTCTGTGAGGAGAGGGCATACAAGTTCTATGTTTCCTCCCAGACCTCACACTATGTGTATCCTTTATAGTAAACCTATAGTCGTAAGTATAGTCCTTCCTTGAGTTCCATGAGTCATTCTAGTGAAGTATTGAACAGAGGGGGTTGTGGAAACCCCCAGTCTGCAGCCAGTTGGTCAAAATTATAGGTGGCTTGGGGACCCCATACGCAGCTGGTATCTGAAGTCAGGACAGTCTTGTTGGAGACCCAGCCCTTAAACCTCAGGTGTGTGATGCTGTGTCTGGTGATTAGCGTCATAACTGGATTGCAAGATACCCCAGCTGAAGTGGAAACAAAACAACCGAGTCATCACCAATCCTCTCCCTGGCCGGTGTCCAGAGGCGGGCTCGGTCGTGGAGCTGCACGTGGAATTCAGCAGAAGCTTGCGAGGCCTCCTATCCCGTGAAAGCTCTAGCTCCAGCTTGACCGCACCCTCCTGCTCTCAACACAGCGGCCTGCCCATCAACCTGTTGCTGCTAGAATACCTTGGGCTGCACACAGCAGCCCTCTTAGGGGAGAAGCTGGCAATGCAGGTCAGGTCCAGGTCCTGAGGCAGGAGATAGATGGGCCGCAAGCTGAACAGTTTCTCCTCTGTGGACAGAAACTCCATAATAGCAGAAACTCCATAAAAGCAGGATGATGGAGGAGGCTGGGCCCTGCCCAGATAAGAGATAAAAAGAACACATATTCCTCATTTTCCAAGTCAAGGAGACCTTCTCAACTACACATGCACAGAAAGGCTCCTTGGAGGTCAAAAAGCGAGGGGGCGCCACCCCATAGTTAGTGATGCCAACTACCCATAGGCCTCTTCGCTAGAATCCATCTTGGCTAAGAGATGCGCGTGCACACGTGGGAGGATCCTGAGATATACCAAATACGGACTCCGAACCAGGCAAAGCAAGATGACTGGTCAAAGGAATCCCAGAAGAAATGCCCCATAAAAGTGATTCAAACTACCACGAGGGCACGACTCTCTCTCTCTGAGCCCGCCTATGTGTCTATCCATACGTACTGTACTCTTTTTCCTCCTAATAAACACTTTACTCGCTTCACTACTCTCCATCTCTATGTGGGAATTCATTTCTACACAGCCGACAGCCCAGGGCCTTGTCACTGGCCACTGGTCCCTGGTGGTCTGGTGGCTAGGATTCAGCCCCCTCACTGCCGCTGCCGGACCTCAGTCTCTGGCCGGGAACTGAAATCCTGCTTCAAGCTGCTGCAGGCCAAGGCCACCAGAGATCAGTCCCTTCCTCTGTGTCCATAACACCCCCAGGAACTTCACATGTGGGAATGCAGAGAGCTCCACCAATGCCCCTTCCTTCTACTTTGCCATCACTCTCATGATGGCACAGGGGCAGGGCATTCAACCCATTGGCTAAGCCCATGTCCAATCTGGGATATGAAATGCCAGTCACCCTTTCTTGTAGGTACTCCAAAATCTTTACAAATAATTCCCTTGGGGCTTCCCCATTTCCCCACTTGGATAAGAAAGGGAAATAATGTCCCTGTCAAATACCCACCTGAAACAGGAGGGAAGGGAGCAGGGCACAACCTTTAAAAGAATGACATAAACATAGGACATGACAAAAACTGGTTAGAACCAACTAGGTTGAGATGGCAGAAGATTCGACTTCCAGTAGACCATGAGCCTCATTATACACTGATTGTAATATATCAGCCAAATGACACACCCACAGGTGCCATGACAGTTCTGAGGTCGACCATAAAAGGCTAAAAAGTGGGCGGTGGCCCAATTCCTGGAAATCTCCACCCCTTCCCCAAAATAGCTGGAATACTCCTCCCACTCATTAGCCTATGAAATTACCCACTCCTGTAAAAACTGACAACCCCATACCCTGATGCCTCTCGCCTTCTGAGATGGCCCACACTCTGTCTATGGAGTTTGTTTCTCTCTAAACAAATCCACTTCTTACCTATCACTTTGTCTCTCACTGAATTCTTCCTGCAACAAGACATCAAGAACCGGGGTTTTGTCCGGGTTCCAGTCCCAATCTGAGGTGCATGGTTTCACATCCCCACCCCCGCCAAATTTAGGTTTCCCACAACTCTCTTCCTGATCTCTTTATATGCGCTGTGGAGGGATTCTTGTCTGGTGTTAGCAGGGCTCGATCTGCTTGCTATGGGTAAAACCTGCAGGGAGGTGCCCACCTATGTGAGATCTCTCAGTAGAATGTTCTAGAATGAACTAGGGGTTCTTAGAGTCTCTTGTTTTCAGCTTTGGGCCTCAGCCATTATTCCTGAACAGAGTCCTCTTATGAATTAACAAACAAATAAACAAAAACAGGTCAGATCAATCAACAAATATATTTTGAGCACCTATTTCATGCACTAGACTATGGAATGAAAATGGTGAAAGAATCACATGGTTAGTTGTGAGAGACCTCAGTAGGGAGGGTAAATATCTATAATAAGAGATGGGATTTGGAAATTGCAGATAGAGAGACCTGGTCCTCGCTGGGGACCAGATGTAATTCTACGTTGGTAGTTTATCCGGTTTTCTTTCTCTGCTTTCTCCATTGCAGCAGCACTAATTACAGGCAGGGGAAGGTGAACCCTGCATAACTAAATTGGATTATTTTTATTGTTTCCACAGGAACCACACCACGTGGGGAATGTTTGTTCAGGGACTATGCTGCGTTTGTATTCATTGTATTCATTTGTCCACAAGAGTGATTGAATTTGATGTCCTATAACTTTAATACCATGAAATATGCCTAAAGTACATTGATTTTAAACAGGATATGAATTTCAAAACTCCTGAGCTTCCCACTTCGTCGTGTTCTGTCATGATTTTATTTAGTTGATCTCCACTCTTGATATCCCATTAAGCTTTTTTAAAATATAAAAGCCTGAAGGCCATTTGCAAACCCCTGCTGTTGGAATTGGGGTCTCAGCCTTTGCCTGGTGGCCATCCCCCTGGTGAGGAGTTTAATGCAGTGGTGTTTCTGTTCCGTCACACTGCAGGTCCTGGGAGGGAACAGGGCAGCAGGCAGTGGAAAATCCTGGTTGGATCTGGGATGCTCTCTGTCCTCTCTGGCTGGAGTCAACAGCACCATTGCCTTCAAGGAGGCTACACCTAACTGCTACATATGCTGTGACCACGTGGCCTAATGGATAAGGCGACTGACTTCGGATCAGAAGATTGAGGGTTCGAGTCCCTTCGTGGTTGGCTTCATTTTGATTTTAAAAAAGAAAAGAAAAGAAAAGAAAGTCATGGCTTAACCTGAGTTCACGTTCAGGGACCACCACTTAGCAGCTCTACGACCTTGGGAAGTTGCTTACCCTTTTCTGACCCTCCGTTGTGTGATATGTACAATGGCAATAAAAATACTACCTCCCTAACAGGGCTGTTGGACAGATTAGATGAGATAATGCACGTAAATTCCTGAGGGCAGTGCCTGACACATAATAGTGCTTAATAAATATGACATGCTATTCCGAGTAAGGGGGTGGGGTGGGAGTGGAGAAGGAAAGGTCTCCGTAAATGTGTACAGAGTCACTACAAATGTTCTAAGTACTAGAGCATTTTTGTAGACTATGCTGTCTCCAAGAGGGATATATAGCTTTTCATCAGGTCAGAGGACCTTCCTGGTGAAGAAGGATTTGTGTTTTTCATCAGGGTTTGTGTTCCGAGGTTGCAGTGCCTGCTGATGTTGATTTAGCTCACTTACCAAGCCACACACCACACTGCAGTGCTCACTGGCCTCCACATTAGCTTATTAATCCTCGAGTTATTCCTCTATGGTTCAAGGGCATATTGGCTTTCCAGCGGAGACACCAGGAGGTGAAATAATGTGCCCCAACCAGGCCGAAAGGGAGTGGCTGAATCAGCTGTGTTTCTCCTGCCCCCACCACACTTGGAGCCTTCATTTACACTGATGATTTTTTCTCCCTAGAACTGGTGTTTTCTTTTTTTTTTTTAACTGTATAAAAATGAAAAACTTTAGTACGCTTTATAGAGTGGAAGAAAATAATCACTGCAGATAAATCATTTCTGTCCATCCTGGTCAATGAGCTCCTATAAATTGCTAACATCTATCAGGCATTTCTCTCTGTGCCTGGCATTGTTCTAAGTGCTTTTTAATATTTTTTTAAAATAGATCTTTATTGGAGTATAATTGCTTCACAATACTGTGTTAGTTTCTGTTGTACAACAAAGTGAATCAACCATATGCATACATATATCCCCATATCCCCTCCCTCTTGAGCCTCCCTCCCACCCTCCCTATCCCACCCCTCTAGGTGGTCACAAAGCACCAAGCTAATCTCCCTGTGCTACGTGGCTGCTTCCCACTAGCTATCTATTTTACATTTGGTAGTGTATATATGTCCGTGCCACTCTCTCACTTCGTCCTAGCTTACCCTTCCCCCTCTGTGTCCTCGAGTCCATTCTCTATGTCTGCATCTTTATTCCTGCCATGCCACTAGGTTCATCAGTACCGTTTTTTTGTGTTTTTTTTAGATTCCATATGTATGTGTTAGCATGTGGTATTTGTTTTTCTCTTTCTGACTTACTTCATTCTGCATGACAGACTCTAGGTCCATCCACCTCACTACAAATAACTCAATTTTGTTTCTTTTTATGGCTAATATTCCATTGTGTATATGTGCCACATCTTCTTTATCCATTCATCTGTCAGTGGACATTTAGGTTGCTTCCATGTCCTGACTATTGTAAATAGTGCTGCAATGAACATTGGGGTGCATGTGTCTTTTTGAATTATGGTTTGTTTTCTCAGGGTATATGCCCAGTAGTGGGATTGCTGGGTCATATGGTAGTTCTAGTTTTAGTTTTTTAGGGAACCTCCATACTGTTCTCCATAGTGGTTGTATCAATTTACATTCCCACCAACAATGCAGGAGGGTTCCCTTTTCACCATACCCTTTCCAGTATTTATTGTTTGTAGATTTTTTGATGATGGCCATTCTGAACTGTGTGAGGTGATACCTCATTGTAGTTTTGACTTGCATTTCTCTAATAATTAGTGATGTTGAGCATCTTTTCATGTGCCTCTTGCCCATCTGTATGTCTTCTTTGGTGAAATGTCTGTTTAGGTCTTCTGCCCATTTTTTAATTGGATTGTTTGTTTTTTTGATATTGAGCTCCACAAGCTGTTTGTATACTTTGGAGATTAATCCTCTGTCCGTTGTTTCATTTGCAAATATTTTCTCCCATTCTGAGGGTTGTCTTTTCGTCTTGTTTATGGTTTCCTTTGCTGTGCAAAAGCTTTTAAGTTTCATTAGGTCCCATTTGTTTATTTTTGTTTTTATTTCCATTACTCTAGGAGGTGGGTCAAAAAAGATCTTGCTGTGGTTTATGTCAAAGAGTGTTTTTCCTATGTTTTCCTCTAAGAGTTTTATAGTGTCTGGTCTTACATTTAGGTCTTTAATCCGTTTGGAGTTTATATTTGTGTATGGTGTTAGGAAGTGTTCTAATTTCATTCTTTTACGTGTAGCTGTCCAGTTTCCCCAGCACCACTTATTGAAGAGACTGTCTTTTCTCCATTGTATGTTCTTGCCTCCTTTGTCGTAAATTAGGTGACCATATGTGCGTGGGTTTATCTCTGGGCTTTCTATCCTGTACCATTGATCTATATTTCTGTTTCTGTGCCAGTATCATACTGTCTTGATTACTGTAGATTTGTACTATAGTGTGAAGTCAGGGAGCCTGATTCCTCCAGCTCTGTTTTTCTTTCTCAAGATTGCTTTGGCTATTTGGGGTCTTTTGTGTTTCCATACAAATTGTAAAATTTTTTTGTTCTAATTCTGTGAAGAATGCTATTGGTAGTTTGATAGGGATTGCACTGAATCTGTAGATTGCTTTAGGTAGTATAGTCATTTTCACAATATTGATTCTTCCAAACCAAGAACATGGTATATTTTGTCATCTGTTTATGTCATCTTTGATTCCTTTATCAGTGTTTTACAGTTTTATGAGTACAAGTCTTTCACCTCCTTAGTTCGGTTTATTCCTAGGTATTTTATTCTTTTTGTTGCGATGGTAAATGGGATTGTTTCCTTAATATCTCTTTCTGATTATTCTTTGTTAGTATATAGGAATGCCAGAGATTTTTGTTCATTAACTTTGTATCCTGCAACCTTACCAAATTCATTGATTAGCTCTAGTAGTTTTCTGGTGCATCTTTAGGATTTTCTATGTATAGTATCATGTCATCTGCAAACAGTGACAGTTTTACTTCTTCTTTTCCAATTTGTATTCCTTTTATTTCTTTTTCTTCTCTCATTGCCATGGCTAGGACTTCCAAAACTATGTTGAATAAGAGTGGCGAGAGTGGACATACTTGTCTTTTTCCTGATCTTAGTGAAAATGCTTTCAGTTTTTCAGCATTAAGGAGGATGTTTGCTGTGGGTTTGTCATATATGGCCCTTATTATGTTGAGGTAGGTTCCCTCTGTGCCCATTTCCTGGAGAGTTTTTATCATAAATGGGTGTTGAATTTTGTCAAAAGCTTTTTCTGCATCTATTGAGATGATCATACGGTTTTTATTCTTTAATTTGTTAATATGGTGTATCACATTGATTGATTTGCATATATTGAAGAATCTTTGCATCCCTGGATAAATCCCACCTGATCATGGTGTATGATCCTTTTAGTATATTGTTGGATTCTGTTTGCTAGCATTTTGTTCAGGATTTTTGCGTCTATGTTCATCAGTGATATTGGTCTATAATATCGGTCTATAATTCTTTTTTTGTGATATCTTTTTCTGGTTTTGGTATCAGGGTAATGGTGGCTTTGTAGAACGAATTTGGGAGTGTTCCTCCCTCTGCAATTTTTTAGAAGAGTTTGAGAAGTATCGGTGTTAGCCCTTCTCTAAATGTTTGATAGAATTCGCCTGTGAAGACATCTGGTCCTGGACTTTTGTTGGAAGATTTTTAATCACAGTTTCAGTTTCATAACTTGTAATATGTCTGTGTATATTTTCTAATTCTTCCTGGTTCAGTCTTGGAAAACTGTGTCTTTCCAAGAATTTGTCCATTTCTTCGTGGTTGTCCATTTTATTGGCATATAGTTGTTTGTAGTAGTCTCTTATTATCCTTTGTATTTCTGCAGTGTCAGTTGTGATTTCTCCTTTTTCATTTCTAATTTTATTGATTTGCATCCTCTCCCTTTTTTTCTTGATGTGTCTGGCTAAGGGTTTATCAATTTTGTTTATCTTCTCAAAGAACCAGCTTTTAGTTTTATTGATCTTTGCTATTGTTTTCTTCATTTCTATTTCATTTATTTCTGCTCTGATCTTTATGATTTCTTTCCTTCTACTGACTTTGGGTTTTCTTTGTTCGTCTTCCTCTAGTTGTTTTTTTTTTTTTTTTTTTTTAATTAATTAATTAATTTATTTATTTTTGGCTGTGTTGGGTCTTCGTTTCAGTGCGAGGGCTTCCTCTAGTTGCGGCAAGCAGGGGCCACTCTTCATCGCGGTGCGCGGGCCTCTCACTGTCGCGGCCTCTCTTGTTGCGGAGCACAGGCTCCAGACGCGCAGGCTCAGTAGTTGTGGCTCACGGGCCTAGTTGCTCCGCGGCATGTGGGATCCTCCCAGACCAGGGCCCGAACCCGCGTCCCCTGCATCAGCAGGCAGACTCTCAACCACTGCGCCACCAGGGAAGCCCCCTCTAGTTGTTTTAAGTGTAGGGCTAGATTGTTTATTTGAGATTTTTCTTGTTTCTTGAGGTGAGATTGAATTGCTATAAACTTCCCTCTTAGAACTGCTTTTGCTGCGTCCCATAGGTTTTGGGTCATTGTGTTTTCTTTGTCATTTGTTCCTATGTATTTTTTTAATTTCTTCTTTGATTTCTTCAGTGATCCCTTGGTCATTTAGTAGTGCACTGTTTAGCCTCCATGTATTTGTGTTTTTTACAGTTTTTTTCCTGTAATTGATTTCCAATTTCATAGCATTGTGGTCAGAAAAGATGCTTGATACGATTTCGATTTTCTTAAATTTTCTGAGGCTTGATTTGTGACCCAAGATGTGATCTATCCTGGAGAATGTTCCATGTGCACTTGAGAAGAAAATGTATTCTGCTACTTTCGGGTGGAATGTTCTATAAATATCAATTAAATCTATCCAGTCTATTGTGTCATTTAAAGCTTGTGTTTCCTTATTTATTTTCTGTTTGGATGATCTGTCCATTGGTGTAAGTGGGGTGTTAAAGTCGCTTACTATTATTGTGTTACTGTCGATTTCCCCTTTCATGGTTGTTAACATTTGCCTTATGTATTGAGGTGCTCCTATGTTGGGTGCACAAACATTTATAATTGTTATATCTTCTTCTTGGATTGATCCCTTGATCATTATGTAATGTTCTTCCTTATCTCTTGTAACAGTCTCTATTTTAAAGTCTATTTTATCTGATATGAGTGTTGCTACTCCAACTTTCTTTTGAATTCCATTTACATGGAATATCTTTCTCCATCCCTTCACTTTCATTCTGTATGTGTCCCTAGGTCTGAAGTGGATCTCTTGTAGACAGCATATATATGGGTCTTGTTTTTGTATCCATTCAGCCAGTCTGTGTCTTTTGGTTGGAGCATTTAATCCATTTACATTCAAGGTTATTATCAATATGTATGTTCCTATTACCATTTTCTTAATTGTTTTGGGTTTGTTTTTGTGGGTCTTTTTCTTCTCTTGTGTTTCCTGCCTCGAGAAGTTTCTTTAGCATTTGTTGTAAAGCTGGTTTGGTGGTGCTGAATTCTCTTAGACTTTGCTTGTCTGAAAAGCTTTTGACTTCTCTGTCGAATCTGAATGAGATCCTTGCTGGGTAGAGTAATCTTGGTAGTTGTAGGTTTTTCTCTTTCATCACTTTAAGTATGTCCTGCCACTCCCTTCTGGCCTGCAGAGTTTCTGCTGAAAAATCAGCTGATAACCTTATGGGGATTCCTTTGTATGTAATTTTTTGTTTTTCCCTTGCTGCTTTTAATATTTTTTCTTTGAATTTAATTTTTGTTAGTTTGATTAATATGTGTCTTGGTGTGTTTCTCCTAGGATTTATCCTGTATGGGACTCTCTGTGTTTCCTGGACTTGGATGACTATTTCCTTTCCCATGTTAGGGAAGTTTTCCACTATAATCTCTTCAAATAATTTCTCAGACCTTTTCTTTTTCTCTTCTTCTTCTGGGACCCCTATAATTTGAATGTTGATGCATGTAGTGTTGTCCCAGATGTCTCTGAGATTGCCTTCAATTCTTTTCATTCTTTTTTCTTTATTCTGCTCCTCAGCAGTTATTTCCACCATTTTGTCTTCCAGCTCACTTATTCGTTCTTCTGCCTCAGTTATTCTGTTATTGGTTCCTTCTAGTGTATTTTTCATTTCAATTGCTGTGTTGTTCATTTCTCTTTGTTTGTTCTTAATTTTTCTAGATCTTTGTTAAACATTTCTTGTAGTTTCTCAATCCATGCCTCCATTCTATTTCCAAGATTCTGGATCATCTTTACTATCACTACTTTGAATTCTTTTTCAGGTAGATTGCCTATTTCCTCTTCACTTATTTGGTCTTGTAGGTTTTTAGCTTGCTCCTTCATCTGTGTCATATTTTTTTGCCATCTCATTTTTTTCTGATGAGTGGGATTGTGTTCCTATCTTACTGGTTTTTTGGCCTGAGGCTTCCAACACTGGAGTTTGTAGGCTGTTGAGTAGAGCTTGGTCTTTGTGCCGAGATGAGGACCTCTGGGAGGCCTCACTCCAATGAATATTCCCTGCAGTCTGAGGTTCTCTGTTAGTCCAGTGGTTTGGACTCGGACTGCAGGAGCTTTGGCCCAACCCCTGGCTCGTGAACCAAGATCCCACAAGCCAAGGAGAACAATAACAAAGTAAAAAATAAAATTAGACTAGGAAACTAACAGATATGTTAGAAAGAATATAAAAATAAAAATATAGATGAAACAACAACTGGAAGGTAAAACAGAACCACAATAGTAAAAAAGAGGAGGAGGAAAAAAAAAAAGAAAGAAAAGGTGGAAAAGGCCTTGGCTGTGGAGGGTGGGGCCTAAGCAGGGGTGAGGTTTGGGCAGTGGGCAGGGCCTGTGCTTAGGACCCACAGGACTGGAAAAGGCCCTGGGGTGTGTGGGGGGTGGGGCTTAGCCTCAACAGAACAGAAGGGGCCCAGGCGTGCCTCCCACCTCTGGTCTCAGAGGGTGGGGGACCGCACCTGGGAGCCCAGCAGGCTTCCTGGGCTCGAGTGGGTGGGGCCAACACCCTCCACTCCCTCCTGCTCCTCTGGTCCTGGAGGGCCCCTCCTACCTGCCTCTCCTGTTCTCCCCTCGGCCTCCTTCCTATGCCCCCAGGACCAATGTGGCCCGGAGGGGGTCTCTGAGGGCGTAGGACCCGGCCCCAGAGCCTGGCAGACTTCCCCAGCCAATTGGGCAGGGGAAATGCTGGGCGCGCTCCACCCTGATCTGAGCCCCTGAGGACCCCTCCAGGTGTGGGAACCCCTCCCCCTTCTCAGCCACCCCTCAGGGGTGCCAGTCCTGTCCAGCTTCCACTTCTTCTCCCCCTTCAGTGCCCCCATGCCCTACCCTTTCACTTGGGGGTTCCTCCCATCTCCTTGGGCGTCAAGGTCCCCCACCAGCGTCTGGCAGGCACCATAGTCGTGGGGAGATGCGAACTCCACGTCTTCCCACACCACCATCTTCAGAACTGATGTTTCCATTGTAGGCAATTTATTTGTTAAGTGAGAAAGAAGCAGTGAGGATCAGAGAGCAAAAACTGGACCAGTCATCGGCTTTGGCTTTTAGTCCCTCCTCTGCCCTCACTGCTCTGTGATTGGGTACAAAGAATTGGTAAATTTCCAGCCCTCATTCCCATGTCTGTACCATGCAGGATCAGATTGGAACAATCTCCACGTTCCCTTCCACCACAAGCACTCCAGGGTTCAAGTTTTTGGAGAGAGGAGATGGCCGCATGTGGTGACCCTAAAATCTTATTAAATTAGAAGAAAATTTAATTTTAGAATTTTCTTTGTAATTAAGTAATATTATGCAAGATTTGACCCATCGGCAAGTGACAGTCAAGTACTGCTCTGGGCATCTTTAGACCCAAAGGAAGTGCAAGGCAAGCAGTCAGAGGGTGTCTTGGCTGCATCAAGGCTGAGCATCCCATCCTGGGCCCACTCTGACCCTCTTGGCTTTATCCAGATGTCGTGGGTGGTGCTACTTCCTGCAAAGCTTTCTGGCAGCTGCTGCCCTTGAGCTGCGTGTCTGATGGTTGCCAAAGACAGTGAGCTCATGGCATGGCTGCCTGGCCCAGCATTCAGCTCCAAGGGCTCTTTTCAGCAAAGGCATCTCTCCATTCTCCTCTCAGGCAAATGTACAGCTGGCTTAGGGAGCACCTAGCTGTAGTATAATCACCCAACTGTTCTCCGAGAGCGTCAGTGGCTCACTTCTACCCTCCCCGGCACAGGTTTTTGTACCCCGACAACGCCAGGGATTGTTTCTGGGAGCCGCACGTGGAAATGTGCTGCTGTTTCTCATGAATATCTCTGTAAGGCAGAAGCTCCAGAAAGTGATTTGCTAGTCTGGGGTCATTGTCTCAAATGCTGCTTTCCCTGGGCTCTGAGTTTCTGAGGGAGAAGTCTCTGGGTAATTCTGCAGAGATTTCTTTATCCCTCATGACCCCCTGCAAAGTGGGGTGGACTCCAATTTCCCTGGCCTTCCAACAGCCAGCTCTCCCGTGAAGCCAAGTACTTGGCTATTCGGACTGGAAAAATCTGTTTCTGATGGGAAAAGGGAATAAGGATGGTAATAGCAGTAGGAATACTACTGTTTGAGCATCTTGTTTGTTGAGTACCTTGTGTGTCCAGCACGCCTATTATTATCGCCATCTTAGAGAAGAGAAGACTAGACAACTGGAGAAATGCCTTTCTCAAGACCACAAAGCTTGTAAGTGGCCAAACTGGCTCAAAACCAGGAGGGGATGTACCGATGGCAGGGGCTGATTCTTACCCAGCAGTCGACCCCTGCAGCCCTGGAGAGACCACACAGAGTCTTGTTTTATGGAGGTCGCTGTCTTTGCGCAGGGCATGTGGTGTTTGTTGATTCACATGGGCGCTCACCTCTGGAAGTATCCTCCAGCTCCTGTTTGAGGTCACTTGAGGGGTGGTAAACCCTGCCTCAGTGCTGGAGAAGAAAAGGAGCCTGCGAATGAAACTGCTGCTCTTCTGTGGAAAGGGCTCCCCCATTATCCGCTATGCCCACCCACGCCCCTGCAACGAACTGTAGAAAAACCCTGCAGAGCTGGGGCCAAGTGCACCAACCTCTATGAAAGAATTAACCAGCATTTGTTGTAACTCCTCTGGTCCAGACTTTGCTTTCTCAATTTTAGATTTTTCCATAGGTCTTTGTATTTTTTACCAAGTAGCTCTTTTTTTAATGCAATTCATTTTTTATTTTTTCAATTAGGGTTTTTTTCCCCCCTGGTTTGTCATTATGACTAGTCTTTTATCTTGTTTTGGGGGGGCGGGGCACACCACACAGCTTGTGGCATCTTAGTTTCCCTACCAGGGCCCTCAGCAGTGAGAGCTCGGAGTCCTAACCACTTGACCACCAGGGAATTCCCCCAAGTAGCTTTTTATTAAAGTATTATATATATATGCAAAAGTGCCCACATCCTAAGTATGCAGCTTGATGACTTTTGTTTGTTAACAAACTCAACACTCTTGTCCTAATCAGCACCCAGCCTGCAAAACAACATCAGTAACATCCCAGAAACCCCTGTCTGCTCCCTATCCACAAAGATAACAACTGTCCTGACTTCTATCACCATAGATCAGTTTTGGTTGTTTTTGCACTTTGTAAGAACGCTCCAAGTACATAGCAGACTAACACACATGTGCTTCTTTATGTTTGATTTCTCCTGCTCAGCTTCATGTTTGTGAGATTCGCCCACAGCCTTGCATGAAGTTGTAGATCATTCATCCTCATTGCTATCAAGTATTCCATTGTGTGAATACAGCAGTTTATTTCTCCATTCTTCAGCTGATGCACCATTGGGGTTTCCATTTGGGGGCTATTATGAGTAGTTACATGATTTAATTTTTTTTTTTAATTTATTTATTTATTTTTGGCTGTGTTGGGTCTTCGTTTCTGTGCGAGGGCTTTCTCTAGTTGCGGCGAGTGGGGGCCACTCTTCATCGCGGTGCGTGGGCCTCTCACTATCGCAGCCTCTTGTTGCGGAGCACAGGCTCCAGGCGGGCAGGCTCAGTAGTTGTGGCTCACGGGCCTAGTTGCTCCGCGACATGTGGGATCTTCCCAAACCAGGGCTCGAACCCGTGTCCCCTGCATTGGCAGGCAGATTCTCAACCACTGCACCACCAGGGAAGCCCTACATGACTTAATTTTGAAAAAGTATTTGGTAAAGCTTCACCCTTGGTTGCTGAGTAATTAGGGTTCCTGAATGATCACCCCTGTCATCAGTTCAGCTCCCTGGATGCTTGGGACTGGCAGGTGAAATCAGTGAGGACTGGGAAGCCTACAGTGCCAAGTTTATGTCAGACAAGAACTGCGTTAACCAGCCTAGGTAAGAAGGAATATGGGGTCAGTTCATACCCTGAGATGCTATCAAAAATATCGTTGGGAGCCTTCTGGTGGCCAAGAATCCTGCCGGTTCTTGGGAACCGGGAAGACCATGTTACAAACAAAAATTTTTGAGACAATTAGGAATATTATAATTAATGGCCCAGATTGCTCAAATGTCATGACACAGTTGGAAGATGGGGATCTTGGGATCTGTAGATTACATTTTGAGTTAAAACTCTGTGACCACAAATTCAGTGTGGTTCTCTGCACTAAACATTTCAGGGAAAGCTTGGCTGTAGGTGACCTGGAATGGCCAACATTTTAAACTACATATTTTAAGTTATGGCATAGCTTCTAAGTAAGAACTGCATAAACAAAGGATGTTCTAAAGGTCGTTAGTCTTTGGAAGATACCCAGTTACATACCCGACTGTGCTCAGAAAAGCAGAATGAAACCAACAGGAGCCAGAGAATCTGATAATAGCAGAGTGTGGGAACGGGCACTGTAAACTGAGACTTTGGGGTGCCCGACAACTCTCTGAATCATGTACACAACTGTTGGAAACAGAAATATGTATTTTATTTTGTAAGATTTTAAAAATTTTCTTATTTTTTAAAATTTTTATACAATTTTTAAATGTTACACTCCATTTACAGTTATTACAAAATATTGTCTGTTGTCCCTGTGTCGGACAATACATCCTTGTAGCCTATCTTGCAGCCAGTAGCTTGCGTCTCCCGCTCTCCTCACCCCCTAAATTGTCCCTCCCTGACCTGTTCCCAGTAAAAAAACTAGTAACCACTAGTTTTTTTTTTTTTAGTTTTTTGGGAAACCTCCACACTGTTTCCACAGTGGCTGTAGCTGTGGAGAAAAGGCAACCCTCGCGCACTGTTGGTGGGAATGTAAATTGGTGCAGCCACTGCAGAAATACGTATTTTAAATTATTGCAATTTCATAAATTAACTTTTCCTTTCTTCCCTGGTCTCCACACATTTTCACAAAAGTGTTAAAATGTATACAATTTCTTTGACTTCATGGCATTAGAAATTTGTTTTCTGACTCTTATTAACATATGATCATTTTGGCAAAATTGGATCATGAGAAATGTATAAAGAGGAAAATAAAAAAACACCCATCCCACCATCCAGCTAGTCTCTGTTCACACCTTGATAAACTTTCTTAACGCCATCTTGGTTTTCACTTCTCTCTCTCATGCAGTCTATTATACGGTGTCATACTGTATAATAGCAATTTAAATCCTCTTTATAACTTAATTTTATATTGTGACTATCTTCACATTTTATAACGAGACTTAAAAGAAGCATTTTTGTCTATCATATGGGTGTGTCAAATTTATCTAACTTCTTTCTACCCATTTTATGGCTGATAATATTACCTACCTTGCTGCATTCTGGGTTTCACTTTATCAGTTAGATTCTCCCCAGATGATAATTTAAACATATGAAAATGACTCCCATTAGTTAGTATAGAGTGTGGCTGTATGCCTTCTTTCCTGTTTTCTCTGAGGGATGCAAAACTATGACTTGTGGCTTTTCCTTTAGCAAACCTGTCTGCTCACAATTGTGACAATCCATTTACTAAAGTTCTCAGTTAAAAAGCCCATGAACTTGCTGCCCAGAATCACGGCACCGGCCAGGAGGGGGTTCAGGGGGTGAGTGTCCTGGGGGCCAGATGCAATGCAGATGCAATGTCCAGGGTCTCCTCACCACTCCCCAGCCTGAGCCTCTCTCACAGGAGAAACCGAATGCTGCGGCATCCTGTGTGCAACTGACAGCGTGTACAGCATAAAGTGCATGAATGCATTACCTACCATGATGCTGTGATATTATCATCCGAACTCCTCTCTCCCAACAGCCAGCCCACAGCCCGCAGACCAAACAAGTGAAACAGATACTCAGAGGAGAGTTAGTTCCAGGAAGGTACAGCAGGTTAGTGGCCCAGCAGCTGCCCTTAAGAAAGGAGGGAAACTAACTTCTCAGGTAGGTGGAGTGGGTCTCCCTCTAGGACAAGAAGGGGACACAACTCAGCTCAGGCAGCTTTGTGCTACTCCACCATCCACGACCTAACTGCTCAGAGGATGCAGGCTAGTCCTGGTGGGGTCTGAATGACCCCCATGAATCGTCCAAAGTGTTATAGGCTTTCAGGGCAAGAATTGGGGTTCTTTTAGTGTGTGCGCATGTGTGTGTGTGTGTGTGTTTCTTTTTTAAAAAATTTAACTATAGTTGATTTACAATATTGTGTATGTTTCAGGTGTACAGCTTCAGATTCTTTTCCATTATAGGTTATTACAAGATATTGAATATAGTTCCCTGTGCTATGTAGTAAATCGCTGTCATTTATTTATTTTACATATAGTGGTACGTATCTGTCAATCCCACACTCCTGATTTATCCCTCCCCTTCCCCTTTCCTCTTTGGTAACCATAAGTTTGTTTTTCATGTCTGTGAAAACGTTTTGTAACTAAATTCATTTGTACTGTTTTTTAAAATTCCACATATGAGTGATATCATATAGCATTTGTCTTGGTCTGATTTACTTCACTTAGTATGATAGTCCCTAGGTCATCCATGTTGCTGCAAATGGCAATATTTCATTCTTTTTTAAGGCTGAATAGTTTTCCATTGTATATATGTACCACATATTCTTATTCATTCATCTGTCAATGGATGTTTAGGTTGCTTCCGTGTCTTGGCTATTGTAAATAGTGCCGCTCTGAACATTAGGGTGCATGTATCTTTTGGAATTAGAGTTTTCGTCTTTTTCTGGATAAATGCCCAGGAGTGGGATTGCTGGATCATATGGTAACTCTATTTTCAGTTTTTTAAGGAACTTCTAGACTGCTCTCCATAGTGGCTGCACCAATTTACATTCCCACCAATAGTGTAGGAGGGGTCCCTTTTCTCCACACCCTCTCCAGCATTTATTACTGGTAGACTTTTTGATGATGGCAGGGCAAGAAATGGAAGTCACTTATTCTACACACAGACCTGCACACACCCCAGGCTCTAACTTCAAGCTGGCTAAGATGTGCAACCTTGACATGCAGACAAGCAGAATGCAGTGAAAATTAAATGACTCTTTCCAGCAGAAGCTGTGGTCTCTCAGCATCTGTGTCCTTTTTTGGCGGGTTGAGCCATATCATTTCAGCCCTGGGCTGTGCCCCCTTGCTTTCCTACCACTTTCTCTGCTCCACCAGCATTGCTGGCCTCTTCTCAGCCTCCTCATACGATTGCTAATGTTTGTTCAGGAACGTTCCTGCCACCTGGAGTCATCTCTCTGTATCTTTCTCTTTGTTTCACTTTGGTTCACAGCAAGGCACCACAATTTTCTCCCTTTCTGTTAATAAAAATTAAGCAATCAATTTCCTTCCGCTCCATTACATCTAATTCCCTCTGTAACTCAATTGTTATTGCAACTCTGGCAAGTGCTTTGCAAGGCAGGTGGCAGGAAAGATACCTCGCCAAAATAAAGGGCATTGTTTGCAGAGAACATTGTTTACATGGAGGTGATGATACTCTCCTTCCAAGGATAGATTATTTTTTCTGAAATCAAATTCATGTTTAACTCTATCAATGTAATAAGTTTACGCAAGTGCTGCCAAGGTTAATACAAGCACATGTAACAAACGATAGCAACCACTAAAAATACTGACTACGTAGTATATTCCTTATTCAGGGATTGTGGGAAGTTAGGATAAACCTATTATATGACCTTTTATTCAAATAACAATAAATACAATGAGGGCACTGCCTTTTGTGAGTGCTGAAATATCTAATTTGTAAAAGTGGTCTAGATTCTATGCACTGTATTTGTCACAGTGGAGAGCAAGCCTGGCAAGTTAAAAATATGGTTCTTTGTAACGAGACTCAGGAAAATTCAGTGTGGCCAGGAATGGCCAAAGGGTCCCAGCGCTAGTGCAAACTCCAACTGATTGACTGATTGATTGATTGCCAATGATGGGGTGGGAGAGATATGCAAGAAGAGGACAGGCATCCTTTGTAACTTTCCTGACTCCTGGGGATGCCCAGAAAGAGGGGAGGTGAGATTGTCCTCAGGTGGTCCTCCTGCCCCCAGATCAAGCCCTCCTAGGTTTCAGTGGGCTCTTCCTATATTATATTAAGTTTGACTATAAAATAAAGAGGATGTTTTCTATGAGTCAGCTATAAAACCAATCTTCTTATTCATAATCACACTACATTTATAGCACTTCCTGCCACGTTTGTAGAAACATTTCCATTTCTCCCTGCCCCTGTCTTTTGGGTCTGCATCTAGCAATTTGTTTGGGGACTCCCAGAAAACAAGAGAGTCCCTAAACTATAGATCTCAGAACCAAGACTTAACTGGTGTAGAGGGCTGCTACCACATCTCCCTGCTTTCAAGAGAAGCTGGACATCTGTATCCCATTAATTTCCAGAGTGGATGTGAGCTTATCAGGACACATGAGGCTGGAGCATCTGGCCAGAATTCCCCTCTCCTAAAATCACTTGGTTAAGAAATACATAAGTGATTAATGGACAGAAATGTAAAAAGAGTACATTTTCTTTGTTTTAGGACAGCGGGAAAACGTATTCATTGTTGAAAGCCAAAGCATATAAGTAAGCCTAAAAAAGAAAATAATAAAATCACCTATAATCCTACTCCATGAAATTAACAGCCACCGACACTTTATTGTATCTCAACAGTTTTTTTAAAATTTATTTATTTATTTATTTATTTTTGGCTGCGTTGGGTCTTCGTTTCTGTGTGAGGGCTTTCTCCAGTTGCGGCGAGCGGGGGCCACTCTTCATCTCGGTGCGCGGGCCTCTCACTGTCGTGGCCTCTCCTGTTGCGGAGCACAGGCTCCAGACGTGCAGGCTCAGTAGTTGTGGCTCACGGGCCCAGTTGCTCCGCGGCATGTGGGATCCTCCCAGACCAGGGCTCGAACCCGTGTCCCCTGCATTGGCAGGCAGACTCTCAACCACTGCGCCACCAGGGAAGCCCCAACAGTTTTTTAAAATGTATATATGCTCTTAAAAATGGAATCGGCCATATGTATTCCATTGTAACCTGTTTTTTCCTGTTTTAATATTCAGTAGAATATTATCAATGCTGTTTCCATTTTATCAAACATGCTTCAGCATCATTTTTAAGGCTACAAGGTACTGTTACATGGATATACCATAATTTATTTTAACCAGTTCCCTGTGGTTGCACGTTTAGAAGGGTAAGTGATTATACATGCTGCAATTGACTTTCCCATTGTGAAGACTTTGTATGTTATGTATCTGCAATTATTACCCTGGGACAAAGTGCTAGAGGTGGAACTGCTGAGTCAAAATTATTCAAAATCTCAAGGATTCTGATATTTATTGCCAACTGACTTCCTGAAATGCTCTGTGATACTTTGGAAATTATAATTTTTCAAGGCTGCATAGTTTGATTTTTATGTTCAGTATCTGAAAAGGCACTGCCTGGGTACACGTTTCACGTGTGTCCAGCTCTGTGGCTGGACATCCCAGGCACTGGGGTTCTTTATAAGCAATCGTTTAATTAGGACTCCTTTTAGTGCAACCAGTTTTCCAAGGTCACCGGTTATTTTGAAACGCATCCCTCATTTATACCACTATTATCATGCTTAGCATTACAAATCAGTGGCCCTAGGCTTGCAATAGGATTCAGATGTCTGTTCCCTTAGATTCATTTTCATAATTTATTTGAAGAATTTTGCTCAATATTCATAAAGCCAAATGTTCAAGCAGTTGATTTGCCGGGCTGTTATGGCCCTGTCACTGCACGTGAGGCCCTTGTGTTGGAGGCAGGACCCGCCTGGCTCCGAGAGGCACAATACAGGTAGCGTTGCTCTGGCCCCATCCCAAAACCACAGCACACAGATGGGGGAGGACAAAAGGCTTGCGTGGCCCACCTCGTTTCAGCTGTTCCTCCAGCCTTCCCCTCCGCCCTCCCGGGTCCGCTCCCTCTCCCCCCCTTCTCTACTCCGTATCAGATTGACAAAAGGCCATGTTCAGAATACCCCAAATGTGAGCCCAGTGTGGTAAAGCTGAAAGGCGAGTGATCTCATGTCACTCAGTCCTCTCATTAGACTTTGTCTCTCTCCTCCTCTCCCAGTGTCAGAGAAATAAAGTCCGTCTAGGTGCCAACAAATCCTTCTGAGAGAACGGTTGCTATAGCAACTTTAGAGCGACAATTAAGGAGCAAACCATTCAGGCGGAAGGGGTTGGCTCGGAAACTGCTCTACGTGGGACCCCACCTTCTTTTGAGACAAGATTGTCCTCTGTGACCCAGCATCTCGGTTTTGTTACTGTGTTTCAGGCACAGTCCTTTGTTAAGGTATTTGATTTACCGTGGAAATCAGACACCCGGGGTGCTGGGGTGGGGTGTGGGCGGGAAGAGGTGGGGTGGAGAATAGCTGAAAGACTGGAAAAATATGACAAATACAGGAGGATGACTTTTAAAAAGGGCGGGGGTGGGGGTGGAGCTTAAGTAGTATCAATTCATTCAAAACCAGGTGCAGAAGAATAGTGTAAATTCTGTGCTCTGTGAGACGGTCAAACAAAAACAGCTCTATCTAATGGACGGGCTGGTTTAAAACAAACCTCGTGTTATTATTAATATAATCCCTGCTTTGTAAGCTGTGACATTTAACCAGGTAATTAAATAATAATTGAATACGTCTGCGAGGCATAAAACCAGGCAGAAAGGCAAAATCCCCCAAGGCGATTTTGATCAAATATTGACTTACTCTTCAATATTAATGATGGGAATTTAATATTATATTTTATATTTACATACTAACTTTGTTTGAAAGACCTTCTGAAATTTATAAGTTCTCAAGTTACACATGTGACTTGAATTAAAAGCACAAAGGAAGAACGCAGGGGATGGGGAGCGTGCAGATGTAAGGTGTGTGTGGGGTGGTTGGCAAACCTTCCCTGCAGTTAGTCCTGCAATTGCTGGGCTCTTTCACCTATCATGGTCTTCACATATGTGCTGTAAATACTCTCAATGTTCCTATTCTACAAAGACGCTCACTTCATGCTGGGCAGAAATGGAGCTCCCTTTTCGAGGAAACTCCTTTCCTTTTCTGGCTTTCCAGGCAGGCCAGAGAGAGAAGGGTAGGGTGTCCCAACCCCAGTGGTGTGCTGGTAAAGAGTTAGCACCTGGCTCTCCAGAAGGAAGGTGTGCACGTGCACATGCACATCGGTTTATTCTAAATTTTCCTGGTATAAAGACTATGTGGCAGAAAATTTAAGAAGAATAAAATACACAATACTGCAGTTCTCTAAATTCATACAATTTATTCTCACAGAGTGCTTTTTGGTTTTTGTTTTCTGCTGAACTTTTATATCTGTAGTCAACCTACAATGATCACCAATTTGTTCAATGTTTGCAATGAACAAACAAGAATAGTTCTTACACGAATGCTGACTGATATCTTTGTTTCTGTTGAGTAGGATGAAAGTAAAACAACGTGTCTGGTCAATGCGTGAGTGACCTCTTTGCTGACTCGGACTGTAGCTTTCCAATGCTGGAAGAATAGTCCGTCAATGTTTGATGCTATTCACAATGCAATGGTTGCATACATGACACACTTCTAAGTTTAATTTGCCTTGTTGGCATTTTTCAGCACATTCTTAAGTCTAAGCATCTACAAAACAGTAAGTTAAGCCCTGATTTGTAGCATTTGCAATTTGCACTCTCATCCCGGCAGATTTTCAGCTACCAATGTGACGCCACCAAACACAGGGTTAAGAAGACATGAGCAGAGGCACACCGCTCTACAGTAACCCCGCATGCAGGCACAAAAGAATTCAATAACCTCAAGAACATAGCTGATAGTAAGATGTGGTAAAATAATTAGGAAATGACGAGTTTGGGGTATTTATTGCTTTTAATAAATTCATTAATCAACAAAATGATTTCATTTCAGTAATTGCCATGTTTAACAATTGTCTCACAAAATTCCTGAAAACTTTGCCCTTGACTCTTGGGAGCTGGGAAGGACTGGTTCCAGAACACCAGTGTTCCCTGACCCCTCCTACACTCACCCGTCCCGGCAGCCTCCGCCTAGGGTCATGCAAAGGCTGGTCATACCCTTGGTATTCCCTGCCACTGCTTGCCCTCTGGTGTCCTCCACCAAAAAGCATAGCATCAGCTCCCAGGCACTGAGCACTTGCTCTGTGCTGTGCCCCTCGAATGCCCAGCCAGGCCCAGGGACTGTGCCCCGGCTGGCCTCTCAGCTATTCCATCCTGTAGGAATGGACTGTGCTTGGCTCTGCCCTGAATCTCCACAGCCTGCAAATGTGCATCCGTGGAGAGAGCACATTAACGCCCACAGCCCTGCCTTGCCCTGCCCTCCTGCCCGACTCAAGACCCCCATCTGCTCTTCCTGAGTTCCCTCCAACCGGCCGTGTAGGCTCTGTTCTCTCCACAATTAGGGAATTGGAATTAATTATTTTTTTCCACTTTGGCTCTCAAGCGTGTACTCTGTAAAAAAGGCTGGAATGAAAGCTTGTATGCTCTGGGCTCCTTTCCAGAACATCCTTTTTCTTGCTTGGGACACTGTCACAGTGCCACCACCCCCACCCCCCGTCTTCAATTTGGGCTACACTGCTTTGCCACTCTCAGGTGGCATCAGAGACAGCGAGCTCAGCTTTCTAGCAGGTATATGATTCAGGGATATATCCAAACCCCCTGTGTGCACACGTGTTACAGGGGGAGGAAATGGCAGAGAAAAGCCATTCCTATATTAGGCCAAACTCTTTCGGTTACAAATAAAAACTGGCTAAAGCAAGAAAACAAAAGGAATGTACTGGTTCATATTTAAGATGTCCAGAAATGAAGCTAGCTTCAGGTCAAGCTGGATCCAAGGGTTCAAATGAAAATAATATGACTTCTCTCTCTCTTGTTTTCCATCTCTTCCTCTTGTCTATTGGCTTCATTCTTTCCTCCTGCAAATAAGCTTTCCTTGGGGGTCAGAAAAGGGGCCTCAATGGCAACTCTAGGCTGACCCAGCCTCACTCAGCAGTCATAGCAGAAAGGCAGCATCTATCTTTCCACGCACAGAAATCAGGGAAGGACTTGCATTGGCCCTGCACTGGTCATGTGCCCAAGCCAGACCAGTCATGTGGGCTCTGATGGACCTGGCTTCTAGCAGAGGAAGAGGGAAGGTATAGCAGATGCTGTCAGTATCCCACCCTTTCCCCTTGGCCTTGTCCCTTTCAGTGCTCACCTGCCACACATCTAAGTGTCAGGCCCTGTTTCTTTTTGCCTGAGGGCTTTGGCCTGCATGCAAGCTAGGCCAGAAGTGCCTGCAATCTGCCCTCAACCAGAGAGTCGGTGTATAAAGACCCCGGTCTTCTTGCCCTGCATGTGGCCAATCCCGGGTCTTGTGCTCCACGCTGCCCCTGAGTTTCCTAGCAGGTGTCAGCTCCATGCCCACAGATGTCACTAGCTTGAAGACAGAGCCTTGGCTGCACTCCTTCCCTCTCTTGTCTCAGGGCCTCACTCTCTTACCAGTGTCAGCTGGGCTTGCCTCACAAACTGCTTGCGCTTCAATCCTTGTCTCAGGATCTGCTTCTGGCAATCTCATGCTAAGACAGAAAGAGCCCACAATTAGCCCCTCCAGGTCCATATGGAGTGTGAGAGACAACACCCCACCCCCACCCCAAGGAAAGAAGGTGCTGGCAGACCAAAGCAACAGAGACCTACAATACCTCCAACCATTCTGATCGTGCTCCTGGCACCAAGGGTCTGCTCCTTCCCTCCCAGCTCTCAGGGTTAGGTGATAGGACCTCATGTCCATGATCCCTGAAATCCCCCTTGTCCTTTGGTCCTGGCATCCCAGCTTCCTACACAAATGGCTTCCCGGAAGTTAGTCTCCACTCTGCCCCTCCCCATCATGGAAATACTGAAGCCAAGAGAGGCTGGACCATGCACCCACCAAAGTCCTCCAGCTCACCCATCCTTTTATTTCAATTTCAGACAATTAAATAAACACTTGATTTCTAAGATTTCTCAAAGGATATTTTTAGGTTATAAGTAAACATATATAGGGACAATTCATATAAACTTGCAATTCAGGAAATTTCTTTTTAATACTGCTTTTTCCTTCACTTTGCCCCATGACTGTCTATGAAACACCAAACTGTTGGTTGACCTTGCAAAAGAGAGTCAACAGAGAGGCTTGTTGTAGACCAAGGAGAATACACACATACGGTGCTCGCCGCCCCTTTGTGTTCTGTGAAGGATCCTGGGTTTTTCTTAGGTTTTGATTTCTGCTTACTCTTTCCAGAGGTTCAAAATCATTCACAGGTTGTTTTTTTTTTTAACATTAAAAATTTTCTCTCAAAATTCCTTCCAAAAATCTCAACATTTCTCAGAGAAAGCCAAGCCCAGGGCAATCATAAAACCAGCCAAAACTGTGGCTTAACTCTAGGTAGATTTCCCTACTTCTGGGGCTCTGGCCTTTAAAGCCACATAATTTCCCACAATGGTTTAAAAAAAAAAATCAGGGAGCTGCTCTATACGAGTCAAGTTCAGAGAAAGCTTCAGCCCCGTGGGGGGCATGGCGCTGTCTACCTGTCTCAGAGGCAGTCACATTATGTCGAGCTGCATCTACAAAATCCCAGGGAAGCGTGGGTGTCAGAGGATGTGATCCTTCTAGCTATAAGCAAGTAGATGTGAGCAGAGTGACAGGTGTGCTATGTGCCTTTGCTAATGTAACAACTTTTCTATCAACTTTGCTAATTTGCTGTCATTGGGCTAAGTTGTATTCTACATTTGTGGTTGCAGAAATGTAAAATTTAGAAAATCTTAAATTTAAAAAATTTAAAGCTTAAAACAATCACAGTCATAGTTTTGGAAACTATTTTTCAGATATTTTGCATTTTTTCGGTGCCTTGAAAGGAGGATAATGAATGCATTTTAATTTCTATTTATTTTGGTGTCTTGATGATTTAATTAAGGTTATGATAAACAGCCACCCTAATCGTCATCATCATTTAAGCTGTAAAACAATGACGTTCTCAAGAATTTTCAAAGTATGTGCAATTTTTTGATACTACTTAAGCTGTTCTTAGACTAGAGTGCTTTATGAGGTCCCCTCCATCTGTTCCCTTTCTCTTCTTCTTCTCCTTTTTTCTACCATTCCTTAGCAGATGGTCCCTAAAAGCCAGTGGTTTCAATTGCTCTCATTATTTAAGTCAGCAGGTATTTACTTAGCACCTCCTCCATGCCTAGGACTATTCCAGGTCCTGGGACTTCAGCAGTGAACAAAACAGACCAAGTCTTTGCGCTCAAAAAGCTTATATCCTGGCAGATAATGCCTACCTGTCTTCTTCAGTCTGCTCTCTTTTCCTTGTCCTCGTTTCATTTTCCAAACCAACGATACTTAAAGCTAAGTAGAATTTTGTTCACAACATGAGTAAATCAGCTCATGTTGCACAAGGGGGCAGGGATCTAGCCCATGACTCAGCTCATGAAGTTCAGTGCATGTACTACACAATAGGAATTTTTAGGTAGTGAGAACTCTACTTCTGGTTTCTCAGCAGTGTGCCAGATGGTTCAACTTATGAGACAATGGCCTCTGGATAAATACCATTTTATTTGATTCAGATGAATAGACTTTCAGAGAGAACCATTTCTCTCTCTAGCCCAATGGAAAAGGACAGCGATACATTACATAATAAGTCATATGAACTTTTGCTTAATATCCAAAAGGACTTGTAGGAAATATGACAAGAGGGGCATCTTGGGTCAGACTCTGCTGGTACATTCTGAGTCGGTTCAGTATTGAGCATTGATTCCAAAGTGGAACCGTAAAGGACACACAGTAAAGAACCAAAAGCCAACTTCCAGCCCTACTCCAACTATGACTCCACTGTAGCTTAAAGAAAGTCAGACCACAAGACCAAAACTTTACTCTTTAGAGCATCCCATTTTGAGGAACAGCCTGGTGGATGCCACCTGGTTGGTCCCTCCTGATTTGGCACCTGGAATAGGGCAGACTGCCAACCTGCCACCTGAAGGTTATTTTTCTTTGCAGACTTGGTCACCGATTTTTTTTTTTTTGTTTTTGTTTTTTTCATTTGTTTGATTTTCTCATGTGTTCAAGTTTGGCCAAATGGGAAAAAAAAATTAGTCTTCAGTTAATCCAAGTAATCATGCTATGTGCATGGGAGAGAGAAAACCTAAATCTTTTTCTGGCTGCCTTACTGACTGCTATAAATTGTCCTCCAACACATGTAGAGAGAGTGGAGCCAGAATTTCCATAGAAGGACTCCAACCAGGAAACTCTGGATGTGCTTCATTTTTTAGAGGAGTACTCTGGCTTCCAGGCCCCCTTGCCAACCCCACACCCATGGGAGACACTTGACTTTTTTTTTTTTTTTTCAAATTATATTTATATTTATATTCTGGAAACACAATTTATTTTTTTCATATAAGAAACATCTTGATATTCTGCTCCCAATTTTTAAAAAATTATTTATTTATTTATTTATTTATTTATTATTTTTGGCTGTGTTGGGTCTTCATTTCTGTGCGAGGGCTTTCTCTAGTTGCGGCAAGTGGGGGCCACTCTTCATCGCGGTGCGCGGGACTCTTACTATCGTGGCCTCTCTTGTTGTGGAGCACAGGCTCCAGACACGTGCAGGCTCAGTAATTGTGGCTTACGGGCCTAGTTGCTCCGCGGCATGTGGGATCTTCCCAGACCAGGGCTCGAAGCCGTGTCCCCTGCATTGGCAGGCAGATTCTCAACCACTGCGCCACCAGGGAAGCCCCCTTGACTTGTTTTTAAGGAGACATTGTTGACTTCAGACAGAAGCTAAAATGCAATCCAAGGACTAAGAAGGGAGCAGAGCTTCTGGAAAGTGAGTCAAAAGTAAAGGAGCTCACACACTCTCTGTTACAAAGGCAAAAAATAAAAGCCTCTTGAAAATATTTTCGAAACCAGACGTGACATTCTATTCCTTTAAACTATGTACCTATAAGTAATTAAAAATGATCCATTCCCCTCCTGCAGAAACTATGTAGTTTAATCCTACAATCTGAGAATCTGAGGTTTTAATTATGGAAAGGCAAGGGGAGGGGAAGGGGACCTTGAGATCCTATTTTCTTCCCTCAGCACCTAAGTTGCTAATAGGTACTCACTGCTTCAGTTGGGGGGGATGCAAAACCCCTCTAGCTAGCTTTTGAATCCATAAGACTTCTTGGTAGTACAAGACATGATGCTTTTTTCTATGAAGGCTTAGGAAGAGAAAGAATCCATGACTTCTCTGCAAATACAATTAAGTTGTCAAAGACAAATACCAGTTCTGAATTAGGACAATAAATCTTTATTCTGGGCCCACACTGCATCGAATGGCGGGAAAGGAGCCTCTAGCCCAACCAGGGTTGAGTTTGGCCCTGTAGCCTTTGAACATGAGGAGGCTGAGGCTCACACACCTGAAGCTCTTCTAGGCCCAAAGCATGATGTGAGATGAATGGGAGTCCCGCCTAGCTTACAGCAGCACACCAACCAGGGTGAGACAGATGGGGAAAGCTTTGCGCCCATAATTGAACCCCGGAATCATCAGTTAACTTGAAGGCTCAAGCTGAAAGTTTCAGTTTGAGCGTTTTCCCATTCTCCACACCCTAGCTCCCACCTCTGCATCCTCTGAGTACAGGTAAAAGGGATCAAGAATTTCCATCGAAGAGAGGCAGTGCTGCCAGGGAGTGATAACACACTGAAATGAAAAGGCAGCTCAGCTCTCAAAGCCTCTTTCCTTTGTCCATCTAGACAGATGGGAGGTGACCTCAGGCAACTAACTGTGCCCTGGGCTAGAAAAGGGAGACACCCTGGCTCTGGTTGACTGGGAAGGTGATGGGAACAGCCACGGAAACAGGGGCACGAGGAGGCAGCTTCACAGGAATCTGGTGAGCATCTGACGTGCAGATCCAGGACCCCCAGGGATGAGCAGCGAAGAGGTCCTGGGAGAAAGGCCGTGGTTGAAGTTCATGATTCCACATATTCTACTCAGTGCTGTGGGTGGAAGTCCATGTTCCCGGCATGCTGGCTGGGGGCTTCTCCTCCCTGCAAACTCAACCTCCAGGCCTGCACAGACTCAATAGGTTGTAACTCTAATGTACAACAAAAACACACTGAATGAACGGATGAGAAGATAGCATGGAAACAGCAGAAAGCGCGTGGACTTTGAGTCCAAGGGACCTGGGTTCGAATCCTGATGGAGCTACTGGGTAGCTGTATTAGTCTGCAAGTCTTAACCTCTCCAAATGCCACGTAAGAATACGAGTAAAAATCAGAATGAGAGAAAAAGAAAGAATACCTACTTTTAAGGTTTGCTGTGAAAGTTAAATGAAATAATGCCTGTGGAGGGAAGCATCTTTGTACCTGCCTTGCGTGGAACTGGACCAACCCTAGTGCTTCATCCACTGCTTTCTGTTTCCCTGGGGGCGCATACTTGCTATCTTACTATTTCCCTGAGCATCTCCACAGGCCTGGCGTTATTCTGGCTAGCCTAACCAAATCTTCAGTTTATCTAGATTTATTGTGAGCACAACAAAGACACGTTTACAAATTATTCATTGTACCAAGCAATGCTTTTAAAATACAGTTTACTCTTTCTATAGATGACTGAGCCATTCCAGCCTTTAGGACACGGGTGCTTTTTGTTTTTTGTTTCTTCATATTGCTGCTTGTTAAAAAGCTTGCAATTCTTTTCTTAGTGGTACTATCATCTTTTGCAATTCTATACCAAGTTCCTCTTTAAAGGAGTTCAAAGTATATTATGATTATTTTGTTCATACAAATAAACACAATTTTCCTGATACAGGTGAAAATATAGTTTTGCTCAGTTATATTGTAATTACATAGACCACTAAGATTTACATATTTTAAAAACTCCTTATGTGGTCCAGAAGAAACTTGAGCTAATATTTATTACCAGGAAAGAAGTAAGTTAATTGTGTTTACATTTACGTAATCAATTTGTATTGATGACCTGTCAGTTTTACAGTTGACGTTGCCTTTGAAGGTCTTTGGCTTTTACATTTATGTGTTAACTGTATATCTCACATTTCCTAGCAGAGGTTGGGGCCCTCTCTATGATTTCAAATAATACATGGTTTTTAGACAGATGCAATGCCAATGTAAGCTAATAAAATGTTTATAACGGCATTGCAGACAGAATGCAAATTAATGGATTTTAAATAATTTTCTTCCCCCTTTGGAGTACAATATTTTGCCTCTAAGCACAAGGTGGATACTAGAAACTTCTTTTAGATATTATTGTACTTTCTAGATGCATCTCTAACTCAATAAATGGAATCGCTAACATAACCTCTGGGTCCAATGACCCAGTACACTGTGGTGGATGTAATCACTGTTGATAAGGGAGGACTGCAGACCAAGAGCAGATCAAAGTGATCAAAAAATAACTTGCCCTGATTATCTGAAAATTTGTGACTTCTTAAAACATCTCCTAGTGGCTTCCCCCAACATATAAGATAAAATACTAGTCCCTAAACATGGAGTGCAAACCTCTCCATGCTCTGACCTGGCTTGACGCTCCACACTTAACTGTCTCTACTCACTGCCTGCTCAATGCATTTGGTGGGTGAAGCAGAAGGAGGGTGGCTGGCAATGCGGCCAGGCAGGGAGAGCTAAGTGGCATTCCACCAATTCGGCACTCTACCCTCATTGAGGGCTGCAGGAAGGGCAGCTGTCCTGAAGAGCTGGCGTTGACGGGGTGGGTCATCATGTACTCTGCTCACCAGGCTGTGAGGAACTTGAAGACAAGTCATTGGCTTTGCTGTGGGATTTGTATGACTTATAATTCACACACAGTGAAATGTGCAGATCTTAAATGCACAATTTGAACTGCTTGGACAATTACGTACTCCCACGTAACACACGCACCACCCCTCCCATCGTAGCAAGTATTTTCATTACTCCAAAGAGTTTCCTCATATCTAGAGTAGTCAGATTCAGAGACAGAAAGTAGAATGGTGGTTGCCAGGGGCTGAGGGAGGGAGAGAATGAGGAGTTAGTGTTTAATGGGTACAGAGTTTCAGGTTGATGAAAAAGTTCTAGAGATGGATGGCGGTGATGGTTGCAGCCCAGTGTGAAGGTACTTAATGCCAAAGAATTGTACACTTAAACGTGGCTAAAGTGGTACATTTTATGTTATGAATATTTTAATACAATTTTCAAAGAATTTTAAAAGTCTCCTCATGCCTCTCCCCAAGCAATACCCCCTCCTCCACCCACAGAGGCAACCACTGTTCTGATTTCTATCATATACACTAATCTTACCAGTTATAGAATTTCGTATAAATGATATCATACAGCATTTACTCCATTGTATCCGGCTCCTTTCTCTCAGCAGAATGTCTTTGGAATTCATCTGAGTTGCTGTATGTATTGGTCATCTGTTCCTTTTTTATTGCTGAGTCGTATTCCATTGCATGGTTGTACATAGTTTGTTTATTTACTCTTCTGTTGATAAACACTTGGCTTGTTTTTCCAGTTAGGGGCCCTCATGAATAAAGTAGCTATGAACTTTCTGATACAAGACTCTTTATGAGTATATATTTAAATTTCCATTTATCCTGGATAAATATACTGAGAAGTGGAGTTGTTTTTCAAAGTTTTTCAATTGCTTTTCAGAGTGGTTGCACCGTTTTACACTTCTACCAGCAATGTATGAGAGTCTTGGTTGTTCCAAATCCTAGCTAACATTTGGTGTTAGTAGTTTTAATGTCTGCCATTCTTGTATCACACTCACAATACCCCACTGCGGTTTTAATTTGTATTTACCTGATTAACGATGTTGACAACGTTTCATGCACTCATTGGTCATCTGAATATCTTCTTTAGTGAAGTGTCTGCGAGATATAAATTTGCCCATTTTATTTTGGACTGTTTGTCTTTTTGTTATTGATTTGTAGATCTTTACACATTTGGGATACAAGGCCTTTGTTAGATATATGTATTGCCAATATCTTCTCCCAGTTTGTGGAGTATCTTTTTATTTTATAAATGTGTTTTCAGTGAACAGGAGTGTTAATTTATCCATTTTTTCTTTTATATTTAGTAATTTTTCAGTCCCTCTAATAAATCTCTTCTTAGCACTTATAATCATGGAGATATTCTCCAACATTTTCTTATATAAGCTTTATAGCTTCAACTTTATATAGTTAAGTCTATGACTCAGCTTGAATTAATGTTGGGGAGTGGCATGAGATAGGAGTAAAAGTTCATTTTTTTCCACATATTTATCCAGTTTTCCCAGCATTATTCATTTTAAAAAATTTAACTTTTCTCATAGGCTTGCTTTGATAGCTTTATAAAAATCAGTTGACCATATGCATGCAGGCGTAATTCTAAACTCTTTATTTTGTTTTATTAATCTATTGGACAGTCATATGGCAGTACCAGAATCTTCCAGACTTTATAGTAAGTCTGGAAATCAGCCAGTGATAGTTCTTCAATTTTTTTTTTTTTCTTCAACACAGTTTTGATTATTTGAGGTCTTTTGCTCTTCCATATGGATTTTAGAAAGAACATTTCAATTTTTACAAGAAGTGTTGTAGAATTTTTATATGGATTGCATTGCATCTGTACAATAATATGAGAAAAATTGATCTTAAATTATTGGGTCCTTCGGTCCATGAAAACATTAAATCTCTCATTGGAGGCAGTCCTCAGGAAGATGTGACTACGGGTTGACCCTCGACCTGGACCTTGGCAATCAGAGGCTCTTCATCCCCTCCCTGGCCTTGGAATGTACCCTCTGCCCACCATTCCCACTGCGGGAGCCATTTTCAAGGACACAGCCTTGAGAGAGTAAGGTGTTGTTAAGACCACCTGGATGGTATACATGACTGAACCCCCATAAGGCCTCTATAAAAACTTTTATGGTTCTGGTGGCTGGGTGTGGATATCTATTCATCTTGTGGCCACCTAAGACAAGCCTCGTATATAAGTTCCCTTGCTTATTAAACCTGCCACCGACCAGTCTGGAATGATGTGCCTCTTTCTTCATTCTCTCCTTGCCCTGTGTGTAGGGGGGCCAGTTTGTGAACCAATACCTCTTTATTTATTTAGTTCGTCTTTAATTTCTGTAGCAATGTTTTATAGTTTTTGATATAAATGTATTATATGTCTTTTGTTAAATTTTTAAGAGTATTTAATTTTTTGGATGCTATTATAAATGGAATTTTTTAGATTTCATTTTCCATTTATTTGTTGCCATTATGTAGAAATACAATTGATCTTGTATTTTGGTCTTACGTCCCGCAATCTGCTAAATTCACCTATTGATATAGTAGGTGTTTCATAGATACCTTAGGATTTTCTATGTAAACATTGATGTCATCTGAAAAAAAGTCTGACTTCTTCCTTTCTGATCTACATGGCTTTTATTTCTTATAAATTGACTAGGATCTCTAGTCCAATTTTGAATAGAAATCATGCAGATGGGCATTCCTGCCTGGTCTACATCTTAGAAGGAAGCATTCAGTATATCATTCTCAAGTGCGATGTTAATTCTAGATTATTTTGTAGATCTTTTTATCAGATTAAGTTTTCTTCTATTTTCAGTTTGCCAAGAGATTTGATTATAAATAGATGTTGAGTTTTGTTAAGCCCTTGTTATACAGAAGCCTACAGCATGCTCCGTTGATACTTTCCGAGAGAACCCAATCAGCTTAGTTTGATCAGTCTCACAAAATCTCCCCCAAAGCAACCTCTCCCTCTTGCTGTGAGAGAGCACAGACCGAGAAAGTCCTTCCTGCCGCGTGTCCTTTCTTCTACCCCATGCTTTTCTAATGAGGGGTGCAGAAAGCCAAGCACCCAGAATTAAGAGGATCCTTGCGTCCCTCGGCAGCTCTCCAGAGTGAGGATTTGCACATCTTCAGGAATCCGCAGTTAGAGCTCAAATTTTTATATGTTGCGTATGGATTTCACAAAGTTGAAAAATGGAACAGAGCCAAAGCATAAATGAAGCAAGAGGTGGGCAAGAAAAGCTGGTCCTCCGTTGCCGCACCTCTCGTTCTTCCTCTCCATGTCATACACTCTCCTTTGCTTCATCACCCACACCCTGCCTCCTCACACGTTTCCAGAAACATACACATGCGCGCCATTTTCACCATCTGTTTGGAGATGTAAAATCTAAATGCTTTGAATAGATTAGAAAATCTCTAAAATGCTTAATAAAAGTGCTTAGCTATTTAACAGATGACTAGGACACCTTGTGAGAAAAATGCGGCTGGCACAGTACTGTCGTGAGGTCCCTCACCATCACAGTTTTGCACCTGCCCATCTGCTCAGGCAATGCTGCTGACAGTTGGCAATGCACTCGGGTGCAGTTGGAAAGACCCACAACTTCCAAGCAGCTTTCACTCTTGCTTTCTGTGCACAGTGGTGACTTTTTGGTTATTCTCCCATCCATTCCTACGGCTTCAGTGCAGTCTTATTTCTTTTCCTACCTTGCCAAATGCTCACTTCTATCACTTCCATTTTCCAGTGATACGTGAATAGATTTTATGGTGCGTTCAAATGAGAAGACACTTCAAGCTGTGCAAAGAGTCAGGGTTAAGACAACGGAGGGGACCGTCGTACAACCCACTGGGCCCTGACTTTAGAGCGATGTAGCAGAGTTGTTAACAGCAGGTTCTGACTGGGTCTACCACCTCCATTGCTGGTGGCTTTGTGACCACGAGTCATATTAAAAGGAACAGGGCTGGTTACACAATTTACAGGGCTCAATGCAAAATTAAAATGCAGGACCCCTTGTTCAAAAAGCAGGAAAAAAGTGTCACTAAAGGCACTAAAATATAAACATTTTTCCTTTCTCCTGTGGTTTTGAGCATTACCTTGGGCAAATTATGCTAGTTTCCTCATCTGGTTGTAAGGTGGTGAGTTAATTCACATGAAGGACTTAGAGCAGTACCTGCTACATGACTGGCCTCACTCAGTTATGGTTGTGTAGTTATGGATATGCGGTGGGCAACCATAGGCTCTCAGAGATGTCTGAGGGTCCCTCCCTGTGCTCTGGCACCCACTCACGGCCCACTGGCTGCCAACTGTCAGCTGGGGGCGGAGGAAATCGGACCAGGCATCCTCCCTTCTCATGGGCCTTCTGGTCAGCCCACTGCAGACAGGTGGTTCCCTGAGGCACTGCAACCTCTTTGAAGGGACTCAATTAGTACCTGCATCAGGGCTGGGCAAGAAACTCTCCCCAGCAGAGTCACCTGATGGATGCTCCTGGGGCTTCAAGTGGCAGTGGGGATAGTTGCTGCCAGGCCCCAGCCCAAGACACGTGAGCTACACGTACTGAACCCCACCCCTCCTTGTGACGGGGGTGTGGAGGCCTCAGTGGTTACTGTGTGGGAGTGGAGAGGTGGGGCAGTGTCCCGGGCACCAGGGAGCAGGAGAGTGGGTGGGTGAGAACCCACTGATGGGGAGGTAGGGAGAAGGTGAGAGGCAGAAAGATGTTTGAGCTCATTCTCTAAGACCCTGGTGCATGCTTCCTTGTCTCATTGGACTTCACTTACTAAATGCAAAGATAAAATTATAAAGAATCTTGAAGGAATGCAGATTGTTAAACCCCAAGTACAGCGCTCTTCTGAGCATGGGACCCTGTACAACGGTACCAATGACATACCAATAAACCAGCCCTTGGTGTAACACCTGAGGCAGAGTCAGGAGCTGAAAATGTGAGCTATTAGTATTATCATCATTAACTTGGTGGTCTGTATGGGACAGAATATACCTTACATATTTCAGGCATGTTTATGGATGTGGATAAGTCGGTGTCTAGGAAAGCAAAACTAAAAAGACCACTCGGTCCTAGGAGGGTTGTGATTCTTGGCTTCCCAACAAGCTGTTGACCAAGCCCAGCACTGGACTTATGACTTCTCACTGACCCGGCAGCCAGTCAGTGGGGTACCTGCAATGATTTTAGTCTGATTTGGAAATGCCAGGGAAGCTTCATCTATTTTAGGTAGAGAAAAATGAGTTTTCCAAAGTCGACTGCTCAAGGCAATTCGACCTCAGCTCCCTCTTGAAAAGCAGTGATAGGTTGAAGGTCTAGCCGTCATGGGATTGAGCAAAGCCTTTTTTGTTTTCTCTCGTTTATACCTGTAGCCTCCTTCGGCATTGCTGGGTGAGGTGACTTTGAACTGCTAATCTATAAAGCAAACATAGCCTCTGGGAAGAACCACCTTGGCAGTAAGTGTCAATCAAACTTTTGCTGGAAGCAAGTGAGCCCAGGTGAGGTGCCAGCATGCACCCTCAAAACCTCCAGACTTCGAGGGCCTGGCTTGAAGGACTCAGGCTTTCCACAAGCCTGTGCAAGAGTTCACACACTTTCCAAGCACGTCTTCTTAGATGTGCTTAGACAATGTGCATTACTCAAGCAGCAGCTCTCTTTTGCAGGCTTGAGCCCTTCTTTCTGTGCACACAGATACCCACTCACTGTTGTGACTATGCTGGGTATGTTTGTTTGCACAGGCTTTTTGAATGTTTGGCCGGGATATAAAGTGACTCCTATCATTCAGACAGAAGGATGGTCTTCCATATCCAGAAATCAGGCAGGCAAAAAAGGAAGCCGTCAAAGAAGAAAATCTGTGAAACACCAAGAATTCCCCTTCGAAGATACATGGGACAGGGTATCAAATGGGAGAGAATACCTGTTGTTTCCCACCCAATAATTCATTGAAAAATAATTTTCTGTCCTTGTAAACTCCCTCTTTTGAGAGAGTTGACATTTTCATGGTTAAGTTCCATGACAAATCCCCCTTATGACCAAAGGAGGCAAAAAAATTCTGGTCTGCAAAACAGCGAGTGTAAAAAGATGCACAAGTCATTCTGTAATATTCTGAACTGAACAAGAGCTAACCATCATATCTATAATTGAGCAAGGCCAGTTATGTGCCAGGTACTGCTCTAAGTCCTTTATATCAGCGGTCCCCAACCTTTTTGGCACCAGGGACCAGTTTCGTGGAAGACAATTTTTCCACGGACTGGGGGTGGGGGGAAGGTTTCAGGATGATTCAAGCACATTGCATTTATTGTGCACTTTATTTCTATTATTATTACATTGTAATATATAATGAAATAATGATACAACTCACCATAATGCTGACAGGAGGCAGAGCTCAGGCAGTAATGTGAGCGATGGGGAGCAGCTATAAATACAGATGAAGCTTCGCTCGCTCGCCCGGCGCTCACCTCCTGCTGTGCGGCCCAGTTCCTAGCAGGCCACGGACCGGTACTGGGGGTTGGGGACCCCTGCTTTATGTGAATTAACCTTACAACCAGATGAAGAAACTAGCTTAGAGTAACTTGCCCAAGGTAATGGCAGAGCAAAGATTCAAAGCCTCCAGTCTGTCTTCAGAGTACACCCTCTTAGCTACTAGGCCCAAGTTCAAATTCTAGGATAGTGAAGAAGTTTCATTTAAAAACTAGCCTGAAGGAAGTATTTCTAAGCTCAACCACTATGACATAGGAATTATGCTTTGCTGGTCTTTTTACAACAGAGTTTGTTATTCTTATATATCGAATCCATTATTCACATAATGGTCACTCGTTATAAAGTTAAGAACAAACAAAAACAAAACACTGTATACAAATGAAGTTGCAGCAAAAGCTTAAGGCAGGATGTACAAATGTTTGCCCTCATCTCAGGAGCACCACTGGATGATGCTGAACCATTTGATGGAGCAAAAGGGCTTAGGCCCACCGATCATTCTAACTGCTTCATTAAGAACAGACTGCAGAGAATGTGGAAGGTGAAAGACCAATTAAGAGATGATTATAATAATTCAGTAAGGAGATGATTCTGGCTTGGACCAACGTGGCAGCACTGGAGATGGTGAGAAATGGTTGAATTCCAGATATATTTTTACATTAAAGCCAGTAGGGTTATTTGAAGGATTGAAGTGGGGGTATAAAATTAAAAGAGAAATCCCAAATGACTCCCAGATTTGGGACCTGAGCAATGAGGAGGCTGAAGTTGCCATTGACTGAGGAGAAAACCATGGAAGGGGTAGGCTTTGAAAGGGACTCTCAGGAGTTCAGGGTTGAATATATTAACGCTGAGTTGCCTATTTTAGCCAACCAAATGAGGAGGTAAGTTAGGCAGTTAGACACATAACTCTGGAGGTCAGGGGAGAAGCCCTGCCTGAAGATATAAAATTTGGTACTTTTGGGCATGTAGAAATACTTGAAACTGAAAGTGCATGCTATCATCACTAAAGTGAATAATGATAGAAAGCTTAAGCAGTGCTACTCAGAATAGGATGCACTGATCAACATCAGCATCACCTTGTTAGATATGCGAATTCTCGGGCCCACCTGCACCTATTGAATCAGAAACTCCTGGGGTGGGGTCCTTCATTGCAGTTTTTTTTTTTTTTTAAATAAATTTTATTTATTTATTTATTTTTGGCTGTGTTGGGTCTTCGTTGCTGCACGCAGGCTTTCTCTAGTTGCGGCGAGCGGGGGCTACTCTTCATTGCAGTGCGTGGGCTTCTCATTGTGGTGGCTTCTCTGGTTGCAGAACGTGGGCTCTAGGCATGCGGGCTTCAGTAGCTGTGGCACGTGGGCTTCAGTAGTTGTGGCTCACGGGCTCTAGAGCACAGGCTCAGTAGTTGTGGCGCACGGGCTTAGTTGCTCCGTGGCATGTGGGATCTTCCCGGACCACGGCTTGAACCCGTGTCCCCTGCATTGGCAGGTGGATTCTTAACCACTGCGCCACCAGGGAAGCCCCCACTGCAGGGTTTAACAAGCCCTCCAGGTGATTCTTCTGCCTATTAAGTGTGGAGAACTGCAGAGTTAGCAATTAGGGAGCTAGAAGGAATCTGATGAGAACCAGCCAGCAAGGAGAAGGAAAAGCAGAGTTTGTGGAGTTTTGGAAACATGCAGAAGAGAGCGGCCCACAGCATCACGTGCTCCTGTGCACCGTCCAGTGGGTTCAACAATGCGAGGCCGCTGGTGACGTCCGCTGGTGACGTTTTGGGGGAGTTGTGTGTGGACACAAGCCTGACTGGATGACTCCATGGAGTTAAAGAGGGTGCGTGTGGGGACGGGTGGGGGGGGGGGGGACTGGAGACCTTGGAAACAGGTCTTTGGAGGAGTTTTGCCTCAAAGGGTAAGGAAAGCAATGGGCAGTGTCTGGGGAGCAGAAGTGGAGTTAAGAAAGAGATTTCTGTGTTTGTTTTTAAGAAGGGAGCTATAATCGTATATTTTCATGATGTTGGAACCGATCAGGTACAGAGGCGGAAAGTGAGAATTCGGGCGAGAAGGGGAGGTTTGGAGGAGCAGTGTCTCAGAGTAGGTGGGGAGGATGGGCCGAGGGGCGCGATGGCGGGTCGGTGCAGCCGTGCACGCGCGCTTCCTGCGCAGGGACCCGTGGAAGGAGGGTTACAGGGGCGGGACGCTGGGAGGTGCAGGGGACGCAATGCCGAGAGTCTCGGAAGTTCTCTTCTGCTTGCTTCCGTTTGCTCGGCTGTCACCTGCGGGTGAGGATGGTGGAGGAGTGTATTCATTTCATAGAGGGGGAGAATGACAGGACTGGGGAAAACGGTATAACCGCCAGGCAGCACGAAAGGCCCGCTCAGGCCATTCGGTTTCCATAGACTTAGCCATGATCAAAGTGGTCATTTTTTTTTCAAAGAAGGCGCTCTGAAAAAATTGAAACCGGTGCACTCTACCGGGCGCACGCACACAGACACACAAAATCCTACCCACGGAATCATATACAGAAGAGGGAAGAAACATCAGAATGCCACTGTGGAAAAATACTGACCATTGGAAACAAAAAATGGGCTCTGAATTGCCATAACATAGGAAAAGAGGAAGGTCACTGGCCCAAAGGATGGCCTGAAAGGGGGCATTTGAGCATGTTCCCTAGATAGACATGAGGTAGGGGAATGAGGAGGTTGGGGTCTGTCCTCCTTGTCATCCACGCCCTCCCCAGGGGAGGGTACCAGAGACCAAGGCAGAGGGGAGAACTTAAGCATGTGTTCTGGGGCATAACGTGGGTGTGAAGAGGGAGGTGGAGGTACAGACAGGGGTAGCACAGGCGAAAGGCGGTCAGGATGTAGAAGAAGGAGTGGGACAATGGGTGTGATTGGAGGAGATACAGAATGGGGGCCTGGGCTCCGGCAGCAAATGCGTCCATCTGAGCCCTGGCTTCCCCTTTCCGAGCTGTGTAACTTGGGCAAGTTACTCAATTTCTCTGAGTCTCATTTTTCTCCTCTAAAATATGGTACCACGACAAGTAAAACACCTAGCAGAAAGCATGGCATATACTAAGTACTCAGTAAATGCTAATTCCTATTATTATGGAGCAACAGGATTAAGGATGGACAAAAAAAGGAGATGTAAAGAGAAAATATAAATATATTGAATAAATACATTTTAAAATATAAAACATATAGGGGGAAGTCAAGGGAAGGAAAAGAGAGAGAATTGGTGTGAGGAGGAAAAGTAAAATAGAAGAGAAAATGAGAAAGAGGAAATAATAGAAGTAAATAAGGAGGAGAGGAAAAGAATTATGGAGACAGTGAAAATGAGAAACATACCAATAAGAAAGTAGAGGGAGAAAAAAAGGATCAAAACGCTCTTTGTGCAGGATGAGGTCATTTCATACTGACATTAACAAGATTCTACAAGTCCCTTTCTGATGGGGAGAGGTGTAAACAGTTATCCAACTCATCCAAAGCCCTTGAGCAAATCAGCCATGCCACCAGACGGCACGTTACCAGGAATCTGAGAGGGATGTGCTTGCTGGTTCCTTCTCTGGGTTCCTCTAAAAACCAAATAGGCAGGCTGGTGCTCTGAACTGAAGGGGCCCTAGGAGGCCTTGGACAGAAGGGTTTTCCAACCTCAGCACCTTGGCCCCAATTACTTCTTTACATGAACTGTGTGCCGCTTAGAAACTTTCTAAAGCTCTTAATAACATACTAGACATGTAAACATTTTCTCTTTCTTCAACCTTTCTGAACCTTTCTGAGCTTCATATCCCTTTTGAACCCTCATTCCAGGGAGTGGCAAAATCCAAATCTCAGGCAATACAGGTTTCCTGTCCCCCTGTCCCGGGATTGTGTCTAAGTCCCAGGTGATCGCAGTTCTAAGGCCTTGGGGGATGGAGAAGTGAGTCTGGGTCCTCTTTTCAGGCTGACATTCTCTGAGATGTATGCTGTCCCATCCAAACATCTGACATCCATCCAGACAGTTCACTTCTCAGCCATTTCCTGCTCCTGGACATATGTGGCTGTTGTCCCACAATATTGGGGGCCTAAGAGTTGGTGGGGCTGCTCGAGGCCCTTCATAATTTCCTTTGCTTTCCCTGTGCTTTCCCAGGGACCAGGGCACAGGCCCCATGTCCACTGAGATCCTCAAACTCAGCTGGGACTTGATCAGTGGTGAGGAAGGGACCCCACAGTGACCCACTGGATTGGTATCTTCCTTCCCTCCATCTGGGCCACTTTCCCTAGTCTTAGGAATAAGGGGTGGCGCTGGAGGGAATAGAAAATAGCTCTAATTAATTACATATTCATCCAAATCTTTTGTCTGTGTCCTGGACGTAGGCTTCTGAGAGGGAGAAGTCAGGAGTTTGGTGCCTTTGTCATCCTTGCTTGGGCAGCCGAGAGGCACCAGAGACAGGGTGCCTAGGTGCTCAAGCATTGCAGAGATGGGTGAGTGTGGGGAAGCCAGGAGAGACGACAATTACCTCAAAATTATCTGCCCCGCAGGGCATGATTAAAAATTAATTCTAAAGCTATTTCACCCTGAGTGATAAAAACCAGCACGCTGCCCCGTGTGCGATGGTATTTGCACTGGGGTGACCACACATGGGTGGTAAGGAGCCCACAGGCCCTGGAGGGCAGCAGGATGGTCCTGACGGCAGGAGTCTGAGGCAGGAGACCCAAGCATGGAGTGCAACGTGCTCTCATATGAGTCCTGGAGTCTTGCTCAGAGCACATTTTCTAGTCCTGGGGAAATTTGCTTGTATGTTTCCACGTGATGCGGTCTACCTGGGAGGCCCCATCCCACTTGGCACTGTCCCACTTCAAAGGGGCCCTGCTTGGAAACCTCATTTCTCTTACAGCAGATGCTGAATTTCAGTCCAGATGCCTTAGACATTTTTGCAGTGTGTGTGTGTGGTGCTCTGGCTGGGGTGGAAACAGAGCCAAAAGTGTCGAGAGCGTGCCTGAAGGCCCCTACACCATGCCTGGCTCTTCGAACGTGTTTGTTTTCTCCTAGAAACTTGGCTTGTGGCAGCCAGGTTACCAAAGTGGGGTGTGGTAAAATTGTTTCTGGATCCCCCTTAGTTTTCCAGGGGTTACACTCCTGAGGATCTTAGCGGGGCTCTTCTTTGGGGTGGCTTTGTTGGCAACAGCAATTCCAAACTTTCATCAGCATAAGAATCAGCAGGGGAGTTGATCACTAATGCAGATTCCCAAGCCTCACCCCAAGATCCAGGGTGCAGCCCAAGAATCAGCATTTTTAGTAAGCCCCCCACGTGATTCTGATACAGGTATTCTCAGATCGCACGCTGAGAAACACCGTGATGGGGCCTCTCTGGTGGCCTTTCATGAGGCCAGTGGTAAGGACCCCTGGGTTTTGTGAAAATAAGCAGAAACCTCAACTAAACTAAAGTTGGGAGGTCAGAAGGGGGAGCTCTCATGCCCTGTGACTATAGCGGAACCCAGCAGGAAGAAGAAAGACTTCCCCTTCTTGCCTGGCAAGAGCTCAGCCAATGAGAGACTGTCACAACTCAGCCAGTGAAAAGCCACTATTCTTCTAACTCTCAGTTCCTCCAATGGACTCTGTTTACTAGCCCTCCCAGCTTCCTTTCCCCTCTATATAAGAGCCCTCTCCTTGCGGCATGGGGACTTGCGGGGCTCGCCATGGTTACAGACCCTGAATTGCCATTCTTTGCTGATCCTTAATAAACCCATTTTGCTGTAGAAACAACTGGCCGTCTATTTGTCAATAGTTTTGTATCTAGCCACCTGGCTGTCGCCCTCCTATAGTTAATTCCTAAGCCCAGAACCCACCTATTCTTGTTACTAAACAGGCAGGTGAATACAGATGCCTCCTATACCTGCCCACCCCTTCCCGGTTAACAGAAAACAGCTCCTGGGTAATTGTGAACAGCATGTGTCCATGAGACCTCTGGAAACAGGTGTCTGGGAGCTGACGTAAATAAACAATGAAAAAGAACTTCCAGGCTTGCTTTTACAACTCTGAAGCCCTTACTGGTCAATCTCACACAAGTTCAGATTTGCTCATAGACTGCCTTGCCTGTTTGTTGTTTCTTGTGTTTTTGTCTCTCTCCCAAAGTATAACTTCTTGGGAAGAGCGCACAATCATATTTTTTTCTCCTACTTACCCCACAGCATCTGCTATATAATTGGTATTCAACATAGGAGAAGAGTTTCTAATTTATAACCAGGTTGCTTCCAAAAGTTCATTCTTCAGTCAGATATTTGGATCTTGTTTCCCATTAGGAGAATGTTATAAAAGGTAATTATGTTCCCAGAGCAGCCCCTAAATGTTTATTTAACTAGCAATGTAGCTGAACTCTAGTTCCAATAGTATTACAGAACCTAAAATCATCTATAATACTGCTTTTATGGAAAAATGTGTTCCAGATTCCAGTGGGAGATGCCAGAACTCATTTTTCTGGCTACAGTTCCCGAGCAAGACTTGACCCATCTGCAGTTAGGACTTGCACACACACACACTGGACTGGCTTTCTTGATGGGGTTCCAGAGGCGGGGAAGGGATGGCACAAATTCCCGTTGGGAAACTGGAAAGGGCAAGGGGTGCTCGTGTCAGAAATGCTTCCAGTAGGCTTGACTGAGTCAGGAGGAGGGATCTGGAAGAAGGTGGAGTTCAAGGCTGTGGGGTTGAGGAGTGGTCCTCACGGGAGGCTGGAGGGACCCAGAGGGCACTGACTCCCTCGGCTGCGGTAGCTGAGGCTGTCACAGCAACCACCGCAGTAGCAGCACAAAATGTGGTGGCCACGTTGGCCAGGGTCCCAGCTCAAGCCTGTAGATGTGCTGGGGGAGGTCGTGGTGTTTGGTTATTTATTGCTAAGTACGAACCACCTCAAAATGTAGTGGCTTAAAACAACAACCATATCATTTGCTCCTGATTCCATCTGGGCTTGCCTGTGGTCCTTGTGTGGCTTCATTCAGCTGGCAGGGACGCTGGGATCTGGTCTTTGCTGGATGCTGAGACTACTGGACTCCTTCTCAGGTTTCAGGGAGTCTCAGGGCTTTTCTTTCTCGACGTGGGCTCTCCACGGAATTTCTGCACATGGTTTCTCTGGCAGAGTGGCTGGACTTCTTCCATGGCAGGTCGAGATGGTCAAGAAGCAAAAACAGAAACTTCCAGGCCTTCTTAAAACTAGTCTGGCCGCTGGCACAGCTTCACTTTGGTTAAAGCCATCACAGGGCAGCCCAGATTCACGGGAGGGGAGTACACAAAGGCATGAGTTCCAGGAGGCACGCTTTGCTGTGGGCAGTTAACGCAACAGACTGCCGTGGTCGGTGCTGTCCCATGTGTGAGAGGCTCCCAAACCAAGAGCATTTTAGCTAAAGCTTCTCCATTACAATCACCACAGCCGCATTGCTGGCATTCCTAGAAGGAGCCTCGAAACAGTTTTCTCTACTTATATCTTTTCATGTCTAAAAGATAGATATTTGGCTGTAAAAAATCCATCCTGTCACTTTGTCCTTCACATCTTCTCAGCCCCCTTTCTCCTTTCATAGACACAGCTACCTACTTTATATAGGCAGTGCTCTCAGACTTAATGTCAACACACCTCGGTCAGTTACAGTGGATTCTGATGTACATCCAGAAAATAGAACATAAAGCCCCAAAGTTTGCAAATGGCTGATTTTTAAATCGCAGATTCAAGGTCAACTGAAGCAGATTCAAGGTTGGCCCTATAATAATGTTCCTGTTAGATTCATGCACGTACCTGAGGGAGAGAGAAAGAGGTAGAGTTGGTGTTAGTGCTTTGGGAATTATGTATAACCCTAGCAGAAACAGACCTAGCTGCTTCCCCAGTTTCTCTTCTTCAGGTAAAACTTCTGTTTTATTTGGGGTGGCAATATGCCCAGCCTCTCTTCCAGCAAAGTATGGCCAAAGGACTAAGTTCTGGCTAATGAAATAGAAGGGAAAATAGTGCCTGGGACTTCCAGAAAGGTTGCTTAAAGGGAGCTGACTTAGCTGAGAGGGAACCCTTGGGTCCTACTTTGGATTCCTTCTTCCTCTTGTCTGCATTGTGGATGCAATGGTTGGATCTCCAGCAGCCATTTGGGATCATGAGGTGACCTTAGACTAGAAGCCACACTTCAGGATGGTAGAGTGTAAAGACAGATGAACCCTGGGTTAGTGATGACCATGGAGCTTTATTCCAGCCCTGAACTCTAGAAATAGACATAAAGATCTAGATCAAGACGGAGACAGAGAGGTTCTTGTTTAAGCCATTGTTATTTGGTGTTTCCTGATATAAATTAATGTTATCTTATGTACCTGGTCATAGCCCATTATGAGTGCCATCTGTTAGATGTATTGCATCAGAAAAATGATTAAGAACCACTTGTCAAGGCCATAGGGAATTCTCACCTGGACCATTTCCCAATCTCTCTCTGTGTTCGTTAGCTCTCTTGTCTAATTAATCCTTAGTGGATTGAGTAAGTGTTGCCTCTTTGGGCTCTAATGGTCCCTGGCAACCACTGATCTTTTTCCTGTTTGCATAGGTTGGCTTTTCTACCATGTCATAAAGTTGGAATCGTACAGTATGAAGCCTTTTCAGATTGGCTTCTTTCACTTAGTAACATACATTTAATATACATGTCTTTTCATGGATTGATAGCTTATTTCCTTTTAGCACTAAATAGTATTCCATTGTCCATCCAATAAGGGTATACCACAGCTTACTTATCCATTTACCTACTGAAGGACATCTTGGTTTCTTTTAAGTTTTAGCAATTAAGAATAAAGCTGCTTCAAATATCTATGTGCAGGCTTTTTGTGTGGACAGAAGTTTTCAACTACTTTGGGTAAATACTAAATAACTTGATTGCTGGATTGTATGGTAAAAGTATATTTAGTTTTGTAAGAATCTGCCAAACCTTCTTCCAAAGTAGCTGTACAATTTTGCAATCCCACCAGCAATGAATGAGTGTTTCTGTTGCTCTGCCTGCTCTCCAACATTTAATGTTGTTGTTGGTCCAGATTTTGGCCATTCTAATAGGTATGTAGTTGTTTCACATTGTTGCATTTCCCTGATGACATATGTGGAGCATCTTTTCCTATGCTTATTTGTCATCTGCATATCTTCTTTGGTGAGATGTCTGTTAAGGTCTCTGACCCATTTTTTAATTGGGTTGTTTTAAACAACCCAATTACAACCCCAATTAACTCAACAATATTGAGTTTTAAAGGTTCTTTGTGTATTTTGGATAACAACCTTTTACCAGATGTGTCCTTTGCAAATATTTTCTCCCAGTCTATAGCTTGTCTTTTCATTCTCTTGATATTGTCTTTCACAGAGCAGAAGTTTTTAATTTAATGACATCCAGCTTATCAATTATTTCTTTCGTGGATTGTGCTTTGGTGATGTATCTAAAAAGTCCTCACCATATCCAAGGTCATCTAGGTTTTCTCCTCTGCTAACTTCTAGGAGTTTTATAGTTTTTGCATTTTACATTTAGGTGTATGATCCATTTTGAGTTAATTTTGGAGAAGGGTGTGAGGTCTAAGCCTAGATTCACATTTTTGTATGTGGTTGTTCAGTTGTTCCAGCATCATTTGTTGAAGAGACACTGTTTTGTTGTATCTGTATTTCCCTGTATCTATCCCCATTGATTAGCACAGTGCCTGATAGAGAATATACATTTAATATTTGCTGAATGAATAAACGAAACTCCAAACTTTCCCTGAGGCTGTGTGCTGAGTCTGAAATGCCTTTTTCCTTTCCTGTTTACCATTCCATCTCTCTGCTGTACAGCTTGTGTTCACCAACCCCAGGGATGAGCCAGATAAGTTTGGTGGCCAAATTCCTGTTAGAACATATGAGCAATACTTGCTGAATGAGTGATGTGTTTGTTTCACGTCTAAGGCATTGTTTCACTTGGACTCTGTAAGAGGAAGGGGCAGAGTCTCACCAGAGGGGGAGGGGTAATTTGCTGCAATTGGCCATTCTCCTAAGGCACGCAGAGGTGGGCATACAACTTGAATCAGGGCAGGGGGAGGTGGGATGGAGGTGACTAGAAGAGATGGCTACTCAAGCAACTGGAAAAGAGGGATCTTGTCTCGCCATGGAGGAGACAGGGGATGGGGAGGCCGTTCCCAGAAAGCAGGAAATCAGATGGCAGCCTCTCTATAAACATATGAGCCAAGAAGCAAGAAAACTATTTGGGTAGTGATTAAATCTATGGCCCATCCAGGTAGGCATCTGTGACGGGGCCATTCACCTGGCTTCTCCCTTCTTCATTCATATCTTCGCTGTAGTAGTTAAGGGACGGCTTAACCTTGGTGTCTCTTTATGTTTATTCCTATAATAGGATTTTCCCTTCTTTTGTTTATGGTTAAGACATTTCATTTCAGGTTTTTGAATTATGAAGGTAGATACCCACTGTAACAATTCAAATAGTAAAACTGATAGTCCCTCACCCCTGTTTTATTTTTTTTTTAACTTGGGACTTTATGATAAAAAGACTTGAGAGTGACTGGACCCATACTCCAAAGTACAAGCCAATGTAATTTAGATATTATGCAATTAATGAAAAGGTACCGCCCGAGTCCTATATCTGTCCCGAATCTTTTCTTACTGAGGCCAGAGGCAACTTTTAACCCATGTGGCTAAGGGAACCATCTTTGTGTAGGTCTAGTCTGGAACCTCTTAGACGTTCCATGGTGATCTTGTCTTGAGCAATCTTGTCTGTGTGGAATGTCTGCTTCTTGTTCCAGTGTCCTCATAATTAAATTTTACTTTTGGCTTATAATTTGTCAAAATGCAGGTTTTGAGGACTATGTCTTTTTAAATTGATTATACAGAAGATTCTGCTTCTTTCTAATATGTTCTGCAAAATATTGACTGTCACTCAGGGATATAGTGGCTCTCTGTTTCTCTAACTCAAGGGCTCATGGTTATTTTACAAAAATCAGCATCCTCTGCCCTGGTACCATTTTGAAGCCCTGCCCACCAGAGAAGCCTTTAAATACTCATTGGTTGGAAAGATGCTCTCCCTAATGGAACTTTGAACTAAACAGGGAGCAATACATCCCTGAGGGCCAGCCTGGTGGGGAAGAAAGTGGAACACATGGGTCACCTTCCTCCCCATAAAGAGGGTCTCAATGAAGTGTTAAGGCCAGGAATGTGCACGCACGTGTGTGTGTGTTTGCGTGTATTAGTTCTAAAGAGATTGTTCATTTGGAAGCTTGTAATACCTACCACTGCTCCTTATACCACAACATGTACGAGTTTTGCTTGTTCATAATGTTAACATTTTTATAGATGTTTGTTTATGTTTGTGTCCAAATATGGTTTGCCTGCTAGTATATATTTCTCTACTGCCCATCTTTATGAGTGCTATCTCAAGTTTTAAGCTGTTAGAAATATAACTGTTTCTATACCGCTAATCTGCCTGTTATATAGCACAGAGCTTCCTATAAACAGGGTGTTTAAAAATGAATTTCAATGATGATGATAACTTATCAGCAACTTCAGTGACAGATACGGAGATGGCTTTTGAGCAAGAGTAGAGGTTTCAATATGGCTTCATGGCTGGGGTTTCTTCCTTCAGGAGGTGTAGGCATTTTGGAAACAGACAAAAGCACAATGTTAAAAAAAAAAAAAAAAAATGTGGCCACACTTTGCAAAGGATCAGTTGAACCAGAAGAGAACATAAGCATCTCATGCTGACTGGTGATGCTGCCGCTGAAGACAGCGATCTCAGTTTTTTCCTTGGAGGGACCCGGACGTTTCTTGGAGATAACGCACATCTGGATAGGCTGCGAGCTAGTCATGTAAATAAGAACTAGCCCCGTGCTCCTGTCCAAAACGAAATCTAAAGAGGCTGGTTGAGATTTGCTGAGCAGGTCTTAAAGAAGCTGAACATCATCTGTCTTTCCTTGTGCTTACCTTTGTTGTTTATTTGATTTCTTTTCATAGGAATCTGTATCATCACTCCAACATGTGCAAAAAAACCAGCCCTCGGGTCTAAACATATTTACTTCTCAGCTCTTGTCATACAGTTAGAGCTGGGAAACGAGTGTCGAACGTTATAAACCCCTGTGTGCTAAACGCTGCACCATCAACAGAGGCGTGGCAAAGTCTGGGACTCAGGATGGAGGGGCTTGTTTGGGGCTGTAACCTCCATGGAGAGGCCCTGGCTACACTTTGAACACTGGCTGTAACCCACAAAAAGACAAAGTAATATTTGCTTTGGGCTTTGTTGCGTGTTAGAAATTATAATTTAGAAATTATTATCAAACATTAAAACACAATTGAAAATCCAACTCTTCCCACGTGTGTGAGAATGTGGACCAGTTTTCTCCATTTTGAGTCTGTCAACTTTTTCGTGTATTTAAAAATACATTTATTTTTAGTTTCTTCACAGCTTGCTTTCAGAGATTAGCTAGCTTTCAGATATCGTTTTCTCCAGGTGGCTTCTAATCTTGCAAACTCTCAGAATAAACTCATCCTGTAGTAATTAAGGCCGTGAGAGGAGATGGTAGCATCTCGTCTTCACCAAGTTGTCAGTTTCTCTAGTAAGAAAACCAGTCTCAAAGGCAGCCCACTCTGTACTATGTTGACCTTTTTGAAGGAGCCAAGATGTTCATCATTGAATTATTATCCCCTGGCACCACTGTTTGACAAAAACGTTTTAAAAAGGAAAATTGGTGTTTTCAGGGTCAGTTCTCCAACCTTAAACATCATTTTTTAGTCAGTATCAAATCCCCTTTAGAGATGGAAGGTGACCTCATCAGCAACCCACTGAGATTTAAGCTCAGCATATTCTTCCAGAAAATATGGATCTTGCTCTTGGCTTTCTAGCAGTGATCTAATTCTGATGGCTGTATTAAAACACACACACACACACACACACACACACACACACACACACACAAAGGATTGGAAGAGCCTTGTTTCATGTTGGGAAAGCACTTCAGTTTAGGGCCATGCACTTAATCAAAATGCTCTGTCTTGGTACAGGGATTACAGGTTTAATTTCAAAGAGATATCTGAAGAGCCCCACTGATTATCTGGGAAACTTCCAGACATGTTCTGCTATTGGTAAAAACATGACAGTGCAGCCTCTTGATAACTCTGGTCCTGGGGGACAAGAATAAGGTCCATGCTTCAGAGTCAGATTCTAGATCTGTGGTTCTCATACTTGAACATGCACCTGAATCACCTGGAGGCCTTGTTAAAACATAAACTGTGGGCTCCACCCTTGGAGTTTCTTGGAGTAGATCTGGGGTGGGGCCTGAGAATATGAGTTTCTCCCAAGTTCCAAGGCGTTGCTGATGCTGACCACACTTTGAGAACCACTGACCTAGAGCTTGGGCCGGTGATGCCCATCAGTGGTTAAAGGAAGTCAACTGGGAGATGTCAGAGCCTGGAATTAGATGCACCAAGGGATCAAGGAGACACAACTTGACAGGGGAAGTCAGGTAGCAAAAATGAATGGGGAATCTGGAAAGAAGATGAACAAGCACTGAGATATCACATCTGCTAAGGCAGCTCACACCAGTGATGAGGAAACCTGAAGGAAGAGGTTCTCGGTAGGCCAATGGGGGTTTAGCAGAGAGATAGGAGACCTCAAGGCTCAGGTCACCTAGCTTGGGGTAAGGAAAGGTCTCCAAGTCCAAGGGGACAATGGTAACAACAGTGCTGGGGCCTAGTCCTCAGGGACTTGGAGAAACCCAACAGATTACCAGAAAAGAATTCAATGTAATGTTTAGGACAACTCTTGCTGATGTAATGAATCTCTGAGTCACAGCGATGCAACTCGTAAGAGTTTATCTATTATTGCTCTCCTACACGTCAAACCAAGTATTCTTAATTGGTAGGCAGCTCCCCTCCAAGTAGTGACTCAGTGATCCAGGCACTGTCCAACTTGTGGCTCTGCCATCATCAAACATGACTTTTAAGGTCACTGATGAGAGGGGAAAGCATAGAGAATCACACACGGGAGGCTTGTAATGGGCAAGACCTGAAAGGGACTCATGGCTTCTGCCTAAGATCCACTGGTCAGGAATTGATCACATGGCCACATTAACTCAGCAAATCTAGCTATGTATCCAACTAGCTATGTGTCCAGGAGGAAGAAGAAACAGGTATGGTGGCCAGTTAGCCAGTCTCTGCCACACTCAGGTACAGGGGAGCAAGCAGAATTATGGTTATTATAATTCAGTCATGTAAAGGATGTTCTCCACCAACCAATGTAATGCCACTGAATGTTCTAGCTGGGGGCCTTAGCTCATTCAGTCTGTCTCATCTCTGAACTGGTCCTGCAGGTGGGGGGCAAAGAGGAACGCAGAGGCTGCCAGCCAGACAGGACCTAGAGACCAGCCATGAATTACCGGCTTTTACTGAATATAATTGAGGGACGCTGTGGTCTCTGAACTCAAACCTCTCTCATCTAAAAACATCGTATCAAGAAACATAGTCGTGTTCTGCAGCTACCAAAGAAGATAAATGCTTTATCCATATTATATCTTTTGAATGAACCCATCCAAAATTTCCTGGAGAGACCAGTTCGTGTTCCAAATGTGAGTGCACATTTCTTGCTTTGGATGTATTCTTAGAATTTGGTCGTACTGTGTGGAAATATTAATTGAGCAAGCCTACCACTGACCGTCCCCTGTTTAGCACATTTAGGGAAGATGGTCAAGGATGACCCAATTTCAGATGAGAGGTTTTTAATGGACTGAAGGATGGCGGACTGTTCACTTTGGGAAAATGAAGACAGGGTGGGAATACAACCACACACAAAAATTCTGGAAGTATCTGATCTGGGAAAAAGACTGGGAAGTGTCCCAATTCCCCTTCTCATCACTGCTGGGGAGAAAGAGCCCTCTCCCTACTTCTTTAATTTGCCTTACCCCAAAAGCCTGTAACCCCCAGAATTATTCTATAAGGATTTTTAAAAATGTTCAGCCATTTAAAAAATATCACTCAATTGAAATAACGGAGGGATGATTTGATGCTGGGCATGGCGCAGGATGGAGGTATGATCTGTGGGCTGGAGCAACGTGGTCAGGCCTGAGTCCATGGTGAGACCACAGCAGTCTCACTGATAACTCGTGAGTTTTCATTGTTTTTTTAGTTTTAGTTTTAGGTATTTATCATTTGTTGCTATTTATATTTGGGGGGTGAGAGTATTAACTGGCTTAAGGCATTAATATTTTTATTTTATTTAATTAATTAATTTATTTATTTATTTATGGCTGTGTTGGGTCTTCGTTTCCGTGCGAGGGCTTTCTCTAGTTGCGGCAAGTGGGGGCCACTCTTCATCACGGTGAGCAGGCCTCTCACTGTCGCGGCCTCTCTTGTTGCGGAGCACAGGCTCCAGACGCGCAGGCTCAGCAATTGTGGCTCAGGGGCCTAGTCACTCCGTGGCATGTGGGATCTTCCCAGACCAGGGCTTGAACCTGTGTCCCCTGCATTGGCAGGCAGATTCTCAACCACTGCGCCACCAGGGAAGCCCAAGGCATTAATTTATAGTTGTGTAACAATATTACATGAAAACATCTTTGTCAAGTCATAGTGTTCTTTTAAAGTTACGCTATCTTATCACCGGAAATATCCTTTGTAGCAGCTAAGTCAGCCCTCAGTCATCCTGTGTATAGTATTGCAATCTTCTGCAATCCTTCCAAGTGAATAGGGTAAGTGAGAACAGAACCCTTCCGATTTCTCAAAGGAGGGAGATGAGACGGCTCACGAGCACCTAAACCCCTCATGTGAAGAAGTCAGTACATGCTGGAGGATGGTGAGGGTTTAATGTTTGACCAGCATGGTTCTCAACACCAGCTGCACTTTAAAATAATCTGGGGACCTTTAAAAAAGAAACACCAATGCTGGTGGGTCCCCCAGATCAATTAAATCTGAACCTCTGGGGTGAGAACTGGGCACTGGTACTTTCTTATAGCTCTGAGAACCACTGGGCTCGGAGGGTTTCTCACGCCCTTCTTTAGTTCACCTGACTTATGGATGAGAGTGGAAGGGGGAAAACACTCCCAAATAGGGCAAGGAGGGCACCCTGGCAAGCCTTGCTGGGAAGAGAAAGTAGAATGGCTGAAGGGCCATTGGCTTCTTCTGGTCCTACAACAAGGAGCACCTCCACCTAACTGGCCTGTGCACAGGTCCCACCCACTGGTTTGGTTCTCTCTTCTTGTCATGAGGAGCTCAAGGTTCTCAGAATTCCAGAACCCAATTTCGTTCAGTCTTCCCCTGTTTTCTGTAGTCATGGATCACACCCTACCTCCTCTTAGCACGATTATCAAGCTGGGATCACTGGGTCCAGCCCCAGAATTTCGGCTTGATCTTATGCTCGTTGGCATTTATTTATTTATTGACTCCACAAATATTCACTGCTCTAGGCCAGACACTGGCAACTTATTTGGCACCTGGCCTATGCCAGGTAGAGAAGTAACCAGATTTGAGGTTCCACACTGGAGCCCTGAGATTACGGTGCCATCTCTCTCCTGAACCTTGGTGATTATTTCCAATGTCAAAGACTGGCTCCTAGGGTGCAGCCTGCTGATGCGCTGTGCCAAGCTCACCTAACTCATCCGTGCTCGAGAAATGGAGGCCGCTATCAACCAACATCATACACAGCCTGATACAGGCTGATACCAACCAATGCTACCCAGGGACTGGAATCTTCGTGAGCTAAGATAATAGCTAGAAAGGTCTTCTTTGACGTTAACACTTTATTCTGGGCCATGATTTCAAAGGAAAGACATTATTTGGTGTAATTTCTGTCATTGAGCCTTTCCTTTGGGCTATGCAGACTGGCTTTTCTCTATCATTTCTGTTGCTGAAGAGGTCTGCATCCAAAAGACATAAATAAATGCGAGTACATTTCGTAGCATACCAGAGGAAAAACAGCTCAAAACGCTCCCTTTGAGTGTACCACAGGACAGTTATTCTATGATTGCAACAGATACCTGCCTTTAAAAATTTCCAGACCAAAGTTGATCCAACCTCATTTTACGTGGGAAATCTCAAGCTTCAATGGGTTAATTGTTTAGATAATTATTTGCCCAATATAAATTCTGGCCCTAACTGTATAAGTAGGTGGGATTTTTAAGCCTAAAACCAGGGAAAGGTAGGATAGTCCTACCTTCACAATGAAGAAATGTTTATCTCATGATAAGACTTCAGCCTTAACACCTGCACATCAGAGCATATGGCCCGCTTTGCTTTCCAACACGTGGACCAGTCTCCAAAGTTCTGTGTAAAGGTCAGCAGAAAAAATGAATTCTTGAGAGTGAGCGTCTCTGAGTCGTGCTAAACACCCATCCCTCTAGGCTGTCTGAGCTCTATCTGTATGTCAAGATAAATCACCTGAAAGTTACAGGTCTGGACCACATTAGCTAAACTCCCCAAAGAGATATCTTCACTGAGTTATGATTTAATAAACAGCTTGCCCTTGGTGTTTATTGCAGGTCAGTGGAAGAAACGGCTGTAAGAAAATCATTTCTACATCTTCTATAAGGCACTTTCATTCTATCTTGTCATTTATATAAAAATCAATTCAACAAAAACCCCTAAGAGTTTATTGTCAGGAGAAAACAAGTCTCTACCAAATAACTCACAAGCTTCCCTGGTCAGACACTGAAAACTATAAAACTCAACATCTCTCTCTTTTTCCTCTGATCGCCGTGAGGAAATGTGCTTCTCTCCTCTCCCTTCTAATTTCTAGTCTTTGACCTGTTTTGATCTTATTTTCATGGTTCTAATACATGTGTCTTCTTTTGTAAATGGTTAGTTGTAGAAGTGAGCTGAGGCAGCCAAGCCTCAATGCTTGACCTTCCTGACTCTTAGGCTCAGGTGAGCTCTCATCTCCTCAAAGGCAGGTCCCGAGGGAGCAAGATGGGAATCGTGTGTATATTGATAGGGTTTGGGACCACCTGCAGGAGGTTGCAGTGGGGAGTTCTAAGCATCTTGAGAAAATTGTCCTCTGAGTAGGGAGACTGAGAGACCAAATGGACCAATGTGATAAGCAGTGGGAATCCTGAAGACAAACTTGTAATCCGGTGTCTGTTAAAACCATCAGGTCTAACTGAGACTATATCGACTACTTGTACTTCTGTCTGATAAAAATGACATTTGCTGAATTGTCCTCATAATTCAAGGTCATCAAAGCAGTACTTATTGGTGCATTATTTTTTGTTTCCTTCTCATTAACAAATGAAGAGAAAAAGACCAAGCTATCAGAATGTGCTGCCAGGTCAGTAGGTCCAGGGTCCAGGCTCATGTCTATTTCTCGTAACACGTAGCCCTTTTTGCAAGGGGGCTGATTGTTGCAGGTGTGGGATATCCAGGTCAGAAATATAGATCCTCTGTAGATTTCCCACCCCTGAAGTCTCGTGGATAGAATGGAGAGGAATAAAAGGAAGGATAACCTGAAGGACATGTGCAAAACCTTGGGCAACAAATCGAGGCAGAAGGGAAGCTACCCTGGGGTTGAGGCAGAAATTTACAAGCGGGAAGTTAACTTGAAGTGAAGGCTGAATGTCATGAGAAGCAGGTAGAGCAGAGAATGGCTAGAGCTTTGGAGACTGAGAACAGAAGCTGGGGGCTGAGGGCTTGCAGAGAAAAGTTTCAGATAGGGAAGGGAGAAGTAATTGCCAAAGGAAAAAAGATGCTAGATAGAGATACTAATAAAAACAATCAACAAAGATCAATACACATCACTCAGGCAGGTAAGACCAAGAAAAGGATCCCCACAGAGCAGGTAGGTATAGGTTCCGGGGCATCTCTTTAAAACTGAATCAGTAAAATTCATCTTGCCAAGCTGTAAGACTATTTGAACTGCGTGAGTTCTGACTTAGACCTGAATCCAGGTTTCTGTATAGACCCGACAGGACCTTCAGGTTGGAAGAAAACAGGATTATTAATGGAGATCAAGAGTATTTTTGGACATCAAATGGTTCTTACAAAATGGCATTTTGATTTGTTACATATAAATGAATCAGAAACACGTGATAAAATTTGTCTTGAAGCACATAGATGTTTTTAAAGAATTAAGACTGGAAAGTGCTGATGCAATGCATTTGGCCATCTGATGAATAAAAGAAATGGAAAATAGGGTTTGAGCCGTTCTGCTCAACCCAAACCACTAACGGGATCTCGTAATCCTACTTTGTCATTTTGGGGGTGAGATTCCTGTTCTCCCTCAGTGACCATATTTTGTTACCTTTTCTTCACTGAATGACTCACTCTAACATCAGCCTGAAAAGTTTTTAAAACTTCCTCATAGGTGTCTTCTGAAAATACCATTTCTTAATCTGAGACTAGATCAGGGACATTGCCTTAATCTGTGCCCAGTTTAATACCTACCAGAATTTGTAGCTTTCCTTGTATCTCTTAGAAATAGTACCTGCAATGAACTGCACTTGTCCCATCCTTCTGTGATACACTGATTATGTGAGTGGCTCTTGGTCATGCCTCTGGTGGCAGAGGCAGAGATGGGCAGGACCCAAGGGCCCCAAATCTCAGCTGGCTGCCTCCCCCTGTCTTTCTAGGGAGGGATGCTGAGACGTGAACAGCATTGGCCTAGCGCTCTGTCTCCAAATGTGAAATCCCTGATCCTGGTGATTTGGGCAGAACTATGGACATATGAACACTAAGCCCTCCTTCTGTCCATGCACTTGGGCTTGAGGGGAAAACATCCTTCTTCACCCAAGTTTCCTAGGCCTGTGCCATCCATTAGAAATATAATGTGAGTCATAAATGTGCGCCCCATATGCAACTGTAGTTCCTAGTAGCAGCTGGAATTAATTTTAATATGTTTTGCTTAATCCAATATATCTAAAATATTACCATCTCAACATTTAATCAATGTTAAACATTTATTAATAAGATGTTTTACATTTTAAAATTTGTATTAAGTCTTTGAAGTCCTGTGTGTATTTTCCACCCAGAACCTACATTTCAAGTACTCACTGGCCACTTGTAGTCCCAGACAGCACAGCTCTGGGACTACATTTTAATGCTGGCCTTCAAGCTGTATCACTGATGACAGAAAGTATAAGAAGTTGAATTAAAAGAGTGAAGAAGCTAAGGGAAAGGAATTTCATTCCTTTCAGAAATGTTTCTCAGGGACTTCCCTGGTGGTCCAGTGGTTAAGACTTTGTCTTCCAATGCAGGGGGTGTGGGTTTGATCCCTGGTGGGGAGCTAAGATCCTGTATGCCTCAGGGGCCAAAAAACCAAAACATAAAACAGAAGCAATATTGTAACAAATCCAATAAGACTTAAAAAAAAAATTTCTCAGAGTGTAACCTACAAATTTTCTGTGTCAAAATCACCTGTGATACATTTTGTTTTTAATAAAAATGCAGAGTCCTGGGTCTGACCCTAAATCTACCTAATCAGAACCTCTAAGCTGGGCCCTAGGAATCTGCATTTGTAAAGCTCCTGGGCTCGTTCTCTTGTACACTTACTCCTCTGGTGCCCAGAAGAGAGGTCACACACGGGGGCTGCTCTCCTCACAGAGCAGCTGTATTTGCTTTGTCCCTGAAGTGTTTTTACATTTTTGCCATTGTTTTAAAATCAGGAACACACACACACACACACACACACACACATTTTTTGGATTCTTTTGAAAACTCGGAAAATCTATAAACTGGGGCCTGCATTTCCACCTGGCAACAACTGGCTAGAGGTGACCAGTGGGCATTCCTAGAGACAAGAGCTGGCCAGTTTGTGACTGTCCCAATTTGGCCCATTTCATTCCTCCAAGTTACATGCTAGCCCCCAAAGACTTTTAACATTCAGTTTTACAGTAATTTTATACTTATAGAAAAATTGCTACAATAGGTCAGAGATTTCCCGTACCCTCTTCACTCAGCTCCCCCTGGTGTTAACATCTTCCGTAACTGCGGTGCCTTCGTCAAAACTAAGACCTTAACATTGGTGTAAGACTATTAACTAGACTGCAGACTTGATTCGGATTTCACTATTTCTTCCACTCGTACCTTTTTCTGTTCCAGGATCCAATCTGGGATTCCGCATTGCATTGAGTTCCGTAGCCTTTTCAGTTGACCATCCCCGGTCTAGCGCAGCGGTCCTTAGCTGTCTACTGCATGCCTCCTCTCCGCTGGCCCTTACCCAGGTCCTGTCAGGCCCTCCAGGGTTAGGTGACTTTTCCCAAATGCTAGGCAACCCCAGACACACTTTAATGCCACCAGCTGCCCTGGCCGTGCAATAACAGCTAGAGCTGCAAATGGAAGCACAATCTTGGCATGTGCAGTGTGGAAAGAAATCTTCCCGACAGGGGCTTGCAGGCCCACCTGAACTCACTAATGGCAATGCCAGGAGCGCCATCTTCTAATAAGTAGGGCAGCTGTATGATTTATCTGGGAAGATTATTACATGTCTATTGTGTTCAGGTGGGACCAGAGGTGCTGGATTTGTGGCCACACACCTTTGTATGCAGGTACTTTTTCCAAAGAGCTCCTGAACCCAGTGTCTTTTTGGTGTGTGGAAATGCTTAAATATCTGAATCTCCCATCCTAGTAGTGAAATTTAGACATATAGAGCTTTCACTTTCTTTTCTGGCTCTGCTGAACATATAAATGTTCTTTCAGTCCAGTAGGACTAAACCCCTCGAGAAGTTGCTTTTATTTCTTGGCCAACCTTTCCTTGAGCAGTATTCCAATTCTGCGGTGCCTGACACCACTAACTAGCATATATGCTGATTTGCCTTAAATGCAAGAGCAAATCCAATTAACAAATCCAAGAGGAATACGCTGGAACACAGCCATTCTTCCAGGTGGAAATATCTTTCTGTTAGACATGCTTCTTGTACTCTTCATGCCCTGTCCTCCGTTTGTACATATAATCCATGGCCCGACTGGGGGAATTTGGAGTCTCATAAATCCATCTTCACAAGCTCTGGGGGGCAATGGCTAACGCGATCAAAGACTTTTTTTTTTTAATCTTTATCATTTCCAGGGCTGTCTCCCTCTGATTCTGACACCTGAAATAATTCAATAGACAATTTAAAGGAAAAGCTTTTTGCACACAGTGAAGTTCTGGAAAGGAAGCCAGTTAAGATCACATAAAAGCCAAGATCCAAACAAACCAAAATAACTCAAGGCTATCAGAGGGCTAGTTTGGGCTACTGGGATGGTGCCATAAATTGTCTTCTATCTTAAGCAGCTGTTAGTGCAAACCCAGAGTCACTCAGTTTCCTGGATGATTGTCTGGCAGTTTAACCACTGGGTTTTGTTGTGTCTTAAAGGAGACAAGACCTCCCAAGAATGCATATACTGTTTGTAGACAACACTCTGCCTTTTAAAAGCATCAGTTCACTTCCAGTTTACTGGTTGGTACTTGTTCAACCTCAAAAGGTCAGCTCTACCTTGCACAAGACAAGAAAATTACCTTAGAAGATAACAGCTCAGACTTGTAAGAGTCTTGGGTTTTCAAAATACTTTCAAATCTATGATTCCACTCTATTCTCTCAGTGGCCTTGATTGGAGGATAAGATGTAGGTTATGTATTATCATGATCTGTCAGAGGAGAAACTTCATTCCTAAGAGGCATTAAGTAACTTTCCTAAAGTCATAACCTTCCTAGCAACAGTCAGTCTGGAAATAGAAAAACTAGGTTTGTCTCAAGACTTCTGAGCCCTATTCTTCTGTCATGGTGCCCGTGGGCCACTTGGGCCCTTGTGATTTCTCCCTTCTTCCTAGCAAAAGGCCTCACTTGGGACACTTAAAGGTGTTACCCATTCTAGAGCTATTTGTATCTTAATGGAATTCAGAACTTTAAACTGAAGCTACAACAGTAGAATTCATAGCAAGTCAGAGAGTGGAAAGGGCCTCTCTTGATTCAAGGAGTCAGGATAATTCTGGCCGGATGCAGACATGCTTGTTGTTAATCTTCCAGAACTGGATTTCAGTTCCAAAGTCAGGCTCAGTTTCCAAAGTCAGGGTTGGCGATGAGTCCTGATTAATGAGCTTCTTAGATGTGCAGAATCAATTAGATCAAAGAAAATTAATTGTCCAAGGAGTCTATTGATTCCAAGCTAGTCTTTGTTTTATTTTTACTAGCTGAACAAAATCATTATACCATTGCTAAGTAAATGAATAAACAAACAAAAGTATTTTAATTTTCGGCTAAAATAAAAACTTAATGGTTCTACTCTAATTCCAAAAACAATGCTTCCTAAACCAAACAGAGGGCGTTGAGTTTGAGAGAAAAAGAGAAAGTACCAGAACTTGAATACATTTTGCTCTCACATTAATTCATTGTTAGAGAAATTTCCCAATGTCTGCCTACCTCCCTCTCCCTAGGGGTTTCCTATGGGTCCTCATTTTCCCAAGACCTCCTAGCACCTGAGGTCCCACTGATCTCTCTTCCTCCCAGCAGTGTCTTTGGGACCTTGGGGGAGGGATGGTGCCTTGCATCTTGCCTCCAGAAGCTAGTTGCCCTCATGTGGTTTGCATGTGTTCATAATGACATGCTCGGAGTGTGTCAGCCAGTACCATCTGGGGCGCCTCATGCAGTGTCTGGGAGCCCGTGACAACTCAATCTCAGGCCAGAGGATGGGGAAATATATTGGATGATTACAATTCCCTTTCAGGCAGAGAGACTCTCTGGCATTAGGATGTCCACATCTGCTAAACCCATTATAGTCTCTGTTCCTCATGAGTATTACAATAAGAATAGTCATCAATCTGGCTAAATCACAGCTCCTTTCTGGCCACTATTCTCTGGTCTGATCTAGTCTGTACCTAACCACATGTTAGGGTGCATCAGTCTCTAATGAGGGCTGCTGGCCAGCCTTCTGCCTGCTTATGTTGGAAAAGTCAAACCAGGCCACTTGGTACTGAATTAACAGTCCCTGAAAAGTCCGAGGCCTCATATCATCCTAGGGGCTAATTGCTGGGGAAAGGACCTGTATCCTGAATTCAACACATCTGGCTCCTAAGCACTTAATGTCTGTACCAGGACTTCTCAATCTTTAGAATGCATAAGAATTACCTGGAGAGTTGGTTAAAACACCATTCTTGAGCCCCGTTCCCCACGAATTCCGATTCAGTGGGTCTGGGGAGGCACCTGGGAAACTGGTGACCACACTTTGAGTAGCACTGTTCTATCCCCTTGCAATGAAAAGTGTGGTCCCCATACCACCAGCATTGCTATCACCTGGGAGCCTGTTAGAATTACAAGTACTATGGTACCACCCAGGTCCACTGAATCTGAACTTATTTTTCAATAAGGGCATTCTTTGCACCTTAAAGTTTGACATGCACTGGTCTATACCATTCATTTAGTGCTGAACACGGAGTGGCATATCATGGACTTGGAAAGATCCTCAGTTCAGATGCCCTAGGTCCTTGCCTTCAAAATGGTAGGTTATTAATTCTATATTGCTTTGATTTATCAACTTTCTATGGATATCTGTGCCTTTCACCTAAATTGTAATAACCTCAAAAAGCAGTGGCCTTGTCTTAAAATCCTTGCACAAAATATCCTGCATATAGTAGGCACGTATCAAGCATTTGTCGGTCAATTGGTTGATTGTGACAATATTGCATAGCCATCTCATAAAAGGAAGGTATGGTCTCTGTTTCATTCATAAAGAAAGCTGTATCACCAGCTGTGATCTGTGTTTAGTTTTTCATGTAAATTTACAAAACAGAAAGCTGAAGAACAATCTCAGATTTAGTGTCTGAACTCTCACTGGCATAACACCCATGTTCTGAGGCTGTGTTTATGGGGAAGGTAGCTACAGTAAATAAAGAGTTGGCTGGGAAGTCCTTGTTCCTCTCAATTCCAACTAGTATTGTATTTGAAAAGGTTTACTTCAAGGAATGACGTAAACTCTAAATCAGGAGAACTTTAAAAACAAACAAACAAACCAAACCCCACTTGAAAACAGTAACTGATTTTGTCATCAGTCGTTTCAAATAGACTAGACTATCATTCTTTGGGCATTTTGAAAAAGGATGAAGGCCTCATCAAACCTTAATGCTTGCATCAGAAATACCTTCCAATGCTAGCTGGCTAGCTCTCACCCAAAGCTGGAGACTTGGCTCTTTCATGCCCCTGAGAGCTGGGAGGAACAGAAGATATATTCAACAACAAATATTTATTGGTTGCCTACTAGGATTCAATGTGGTCCACAGGCCAGCAGTATCAGCATCACCTGGGAGCTTGTTGGAGATGTAGAATTTCAGTTCCCAGCCCAGACCTACTGAAACAGAATCTGCATCTCAATTATTTGTATGCACATTGAGGTGTGAGAAGAACTGGCACAGAAGACCTCTATAAGGACAGGATGCAACATTAAAGTCAAGACCTCAGTGATAAAAAGAAGGTACCTGCTATTTGGCTGGTCAGGGGCAGAGCCATCAAGCACAGGAAATACAGTTTATTGGCCCAAGACATGAGTGGGGAGAATAGAAAGAAGGCCAGTGTGGTTGGAGCATGGCAGGAGAGGGGCAGATGGTAAGAGCAGTGAAAACCATAAACAGGAGGCTGATCTATCATTCAAGAAGGAGCCTATCCTTCCTTGAAACCACTGTTGGGGGCTTGAATTTTTTTTGAGAGCAGAACAAGACAACCGATAGTCTTCAGGCAGGGAAGAATCATGATCTGATTCAGATTTGGGACATGTTTTTGAGATAAAAATGCCCAGGCTTAGTTGGTGAATTGGATGTGGGGTAGGGCTTCAGCAAGTGGGGTATGAGGAGAGAACTTGAGAATAATTCCTTGACTTTTGGAAGATTATGAAACAATGGGTAATAATTAGTCAAATCCATTTCCCCTGCCTTCACTAATCAAGTTTGTTTTAAGACTTGCCTGTCCTCCAAGAGGCAGGTGGCCTAAACAAGAAAATGTTTGCCTGAGTTGTTTTCCAGGAAGTGGAGTCAGCTGTGTCTGGTTGGAGCTGAGCTGGATAAGACTGGAGAGGACCACGACCCTCCAACTGGGCATGGGCGAGTGTCCGCTCCGTGACCTTCTGACGTCAGAAACTGAAAAGAGGCTGAAAACCCCACCCTCAGGGCGTGCTAAGCGCCTCCATTTAGAACGGGCAGAGGCCTGGAGCTTAGTTACACCTGAGCAGAATGATGATTATTGCACCTTTCCCCGAGGTCCCCACGCCTGAGACCCCACTGCTTCTTTATTCGTTATTCTATAAATACCTGTAGTCCCTTGCCTTTGCGGGGGTAGCTATGAATCTTGTTCTGCCGTCCTCTTGGTTGTCGCCTAAACCTCGGCATCTCAACGTCTTAGCTTGCTCTCCAGCAGACAGAACAAACCTGCTCACAGCACTACTTGCTAAGATGGGGAATACGAGAAGAAGAGGGTGTTGGGGGGAGGCAAGGGTGAGGGGTGGAGTGGAAAGTTAGACTTCAGATGCTATGAAGGCATCCACGTGGAGAGGGGGCTTGGCAGTTAGAGCAAATCTGAGGAGGAAGGCAGAGCAGGGCCGGAGGCGTGTTTGGAATCTCTAGACTCTCAGATGCCAGCCATGCTGTCCTCAATTTTAAGTTGTAGGCAAAGGGCCCTTCGGCAGAATGTCAGAAAACAAGTTCTAGTGATGTTGAGTCGTTTTCCATATTATCCTCAGTATTCTGTGAGAATACGGAAGCTCCACCTTTTCAGAGAGCCATGAAACCAACAAACCCAGTGCTTGGGGGTCACTCAGAAGTAAACAGAGGTAGACTCTGAGCATGCAGTGTTCTGAAATCCTGTTTATCCTTCATTTATGTGTAACTCCCCTAAGTATGATTATTCACTCTCCCAGACCAAAGCAAATTAGAATTGTGACCTTGTTTATTGTTTGCCTCTCCTGCTAGCATATGGCTGCTCCATGCGGACAGCCTCTTACCCACCCGCGGGCGTGTAGTGAAGGCTCAAAAATAGTCCTTGAATAAGAGGATGGGAGTGGGGGAAGCTTTCTAGAGACAAATACAGCAAGACAGGGACACGTAAAGGTCTGACATCTAGGAAATCATTAGAAAACCTGGTAGAGCTCAATAAATCTAAGACCCCCAAGACATTGACCTAGGAGTTTTCCCAGCGCAGCTCATAACTCACCAGGCCCTGACGTCATTGCTTTATCCGTCATGCAGTAAAATTATACATGCTGACGAAGATGACACTGAGTCATCAAGAAGAAGCTGAAATATGTTCAGTCACTAGATTTAAAAAAAAAAGGCAAGGCATATGAAATCTTTAAAGTCTTTTTTTTCAAAATAATGGTTAAGATGTATATTTTGGACCTGAAGTCTTAGGATAACCCAACAACACATATACATGGAAAGCTTTAGCGCCGACTGATACTATCTGTATAAAAGAGACAAAACTGCACTGTTCTTCATAAACAATTACCTTCTGCAAACTCTAGTATTTAGTTTTGTGACGACTACATGGTTCTAATTACCTATAACATCACCGAAGATGAACAAGACTTTTCTGGAAAAATTACAGACTCTTGTTTTGTGCTAAGGAGGGCATTTTCCTTCTGAACATAGTTACCACTGCAAGCAGAAGAAGACGAGGTATCTGCATGAGAGTAAACAAAAGCAAACCACCACCTGAGGATAGATGAAGGGATAGAATCCATGTGTGTAATTACCACTTGGAAAGCCTGCTGGTTATTGACGAGGCTGAGACACCAGGAGCACAAGCTGTATTCCTGTAGGTCTCAGTGTGGAGCAAACCCACACGTGCCTTGTACACCATGGGTGCCCAGTAAACAGGAGAGAACAGATAAAGATACATTTCTGTCCTACTTCCTTTGGAAGGGTGAGGAGTAGAGGTGGGGTCTCGGGCACCTTCAGTCCTGTGAGCTTTTTCATCTGTAAGGGATCAGAACGAGTATGTTAAGATGGCCATCTCTGAAGAAACTGCCTAAGACTTTGGTGTTGTGGAAGTGTTGCTGCTGAGTTTGGGATGGTGGTCTAATGTCAGGTTAGCACAAACGAAACGAAGGTCCTCTCGAAAGATGTTTACTAAGTTCTTTTCCTCAACAGCATTAGGCACAGCACACACACACTTCTGAGGGCTGAGACCACGTTCTACTGCAGGAAATCTAGGCTGCATTTGGGGGCTGAAGGTGAGATATGGGTTTGAGAAGCAGCTGCTTATTTCTGTCGATCTGACCTCGTGACAGTAGTTGTGAGACAATTTGGAAATAAAAATGTTTGAGATTCAGGCCCATTGTACAGCATGGGGATGTGTTTCCCCAACATCCCTGCCAGGCAGCATTAGGTACAAGCACCACCTAAAGTATGCATGTAATATGCAGTTCAGAATGACTACTTCCCTAGCCACAGTGACTCAAATCAAAAATAGAATCTCGAGAAGAACTACATCTAGGGGGAAAAGATCTGTCAACTCCCAATAAAAGAGGCCCACTGGAGCATGAGCTATAATCATAATAAAAGGTAATGATAATCCCCAGTAAAACTTTATAGAGAACTTCTGTGCTAGCACAACATTAAAGCACCTTAATGGACCATCTCCTCTAAACTCCACGGCCCCATGCGGAAGGTACTATTAGCTCTCCACTGGCAGCTGGGGAGACTGGGAGGCCAGGTGGAAGGCTCCCGCGGCAGTTTAGGTGAGAGGATGGTAGCTAGCAGAGTGGGCGGTGAGGCTTAGAGAGACTGAGACTTTCCTAAGGTCGCAGGACAGCGGCTGGTAGAAGCAGCAAGTGCTACGACGGCCCCCCTGTGCGGAGCCTGGGCTGGGCTCATGGTGGGCTCCATGATTGTATATTGAATGGGTCAGGTCCCCACCCCTCCCCCCAAGCCCATCCCTAAGCCCACTGAAGCTAAATAAAGAAATATGGAAGACAGGCAATTAACAGGGCAAAGAGAGCCTTTTCAATTCTTCTCGTAAAAGCTGGGCCAAAATGTCAAGTTTTATACACATCAGAATATGGTGCTTTGAGTATTAAAATACCTCCAGATACACAGACATGTCTTTACGGCTACTCCGAGAATAGAAGTTTGATAAGAGAGAGCCACCACGCCCAGGAGGAAAAAAAAGTCTGAAACTCTAAACTTTTGTGAAATTGGCTCAGAGACAAATGTCAGCATTTTCACCTCTTTTCCCATATGGCAGGAGGCATTTCACACTATTTTCCATAATAAATCTGGTAAGTGATACGAGTACTCTGCATGCCAAGAGACATATAATATGTGTATCAAAATAGATGTCTAGGTTGGCTTGTGACATGAACCAGATTTCGGCAACTGAAGTGAACAAATCTGGCCTGGCTCTGGCTCAGTGAATGGGTGCACAAGATCCAGGATCTCTTTCTGCTTATTTTCTTTTTTCCTTAATTTTTTATTAATGTTTCTCTTAGGTTTGCTTATGCTCTAAAAACCTCTTGACCATCTTGATAATTTCTTCTTATTAGCAACCCCTTCATCACTTACAGCCTTACTGGGCATTGTTTCCAGCTGATGGTAAGAGCAGGAAGACCCAGGAATTTACTCCATCCAATCAATATTTAGTGAGCTCCAGCTCTGTGCCAGGAATTGTTTTAGGCACTGCGGACACTGTTGTGGGCAAAAGAAAACTCCCTGCTCACACAGAAAGGCTGACAATAAACAAATGAACAAACTCATGCAATATGTCAAGTGACGATAAATAATATAAAGAAAACAGGGGCAGGATGGATAGGGAGTGACTGGGGGTATCAAAGGCCTCCATGACAAAAATGCCATTTTACCAGAGACTACAAGGAAATAAGGGAGCCATGCTAGTGAGAGAGCACGGCAAGTGCCAAGGCCCTGGGGTAGACTTGTTTATACTCAAGGACTTGTCGGGAAGCCAAGGAGGCCAGACCAGTAAGAGAGAAGGTCAGAGTTAGCTAGGCCTCGTGGGCCCAACTAAGGGCTTGGGATTTTACTGAGTGAGATGCGAAGCTATTGGTGGGTTTTGAACAGAAGAGGGACGCGGGCTGACTTACATTTTCAAAGTTTATTCTGGCTCCTGTTGGAGAATCTACTGATTTGGTTGGGGCAAGTGTGGAGGCGGGGAGGCTTTTACAAAAGTCAGCCTAACAATGACAGTGACGGGGGCTGTTTTGAAGGCAAAGACTACAGAGTCTGCTGATAGATAAGATGTTGAGTGTGAGGGAAATTAAGATAATTTCACCTTTTTATTTTTGGGGGAACTTTGGTTACAACTACAAACTTTGCAAATACAATGTATTGCCTACAACAAAAAGATGGTTATACCCCAGTTGACAACCCATTTTGTGTGGCATTTTGTGCACATTTCAATCCATCAACAGGGTGATTGGAGCCCAGAGTATGAAGCAACGGGACTGTGCTGGTGCTGAGCTCTCATCACAGGTCGTTCTGGAGCATCCCTAAGAGGCCTGTCCCTTTTAAGTCTCCATAAAGTAATTATTAAAAACGAAAATGGGTGGCTCTTCCCTGGAGCCCTTTTAAAGGGATGACTCTATGTTGAATGGTCCTGTTGTAACACTATCCCTATGGAAAAGTCAATTTTCAAGTGAATTTACAAAATTGTCCATTTGGGTGTCAATCGGGCAAGCTAAGCTCTACGGATAAGCTGCTTTTGTTTCTCCAGGGAATGGCACTACTTTTCCATGTGTTAAACAATACACAGGCCGAAGGAAGAAGAGGTGAACACCTTTGCCAGTGCTTGTCTACACCTTAAGCCAGCTTAGAGGCTTGTTGTCCATTTTCACTCAAGCAAGTAGCCTGGAGCGCCTTAGAGGTGGGTCCTGTATGCTAATCATTTAGACTAGACCAAGGTCGATTGTTCCAGCTGGCCTTGATTTTTTCCTCTGGGTGATTGCACACATGCCTCCCCTCTGGGCAATTACCATATGTTCTAGGAGCAGATCTAAGCCATGGGAATGCAGAGTGAAGTGAGTAGCTCCTGGGGACCACCTCGCCTTTCCTTGCCACTGCTGACCTCTGCTGCTGCTGCGGACTAGAGCGCAAGGCTGCAGAAGGTCCGTTACCTGGCAGTTTCTAGCTCTCCCAGCTCCCAAGGAGAACTGTGAATAGAACCAGCATCCAGAGGTCCCCGGAACTGGATTTTTCTTCTCTCCCCAAGTGAAGCGATCAGAACAACACAGACGGGGTGCAGAGGCAAGCTCTCCTCGGGGAGCCTATTATTTTGTCCTCGCACACCTCTCCCTTGATCCACTTCATGCTCTGTCTCAGAGAGTGCAGACATAGAGTGAAGCGGTTGGAGTTTCAAAATGCCATGGGGCAAACTTGGGAGCTGGACCACAATGTGGGAACGGGGGGGTTCCCTGGGATACACCATGTGCTGACTCAGGGTTGGTTCCACTTAACGTGTTCTAGAACCAGGTATAGTGGCTTGAGGAAGAGATGACAGTGGTTGAGTAGTTGGGGGAGGCCCGGGAGGAGGTGGCCGGGAATGGCTCACAAGGACTCTGACAGCGTGACTGCCCCTGAGGACCCTGACAAGACTACACGGATCTCGGGGGCCCACGTCCTTACTTGGGCAGGCACGAAAAAGATGCAAGGAAGTTCCATAACCTTTGGCCCAACATCCTAAGGGGACGCTCTAAGAACACCTAACCACCAGGTCATATGCTAATAATGCAACCCAAGTATCTGCCTCCCTGATAACTTCCAGGTCGTCTAGTTCTCTGAGGTCCTTAATGTTCAGATGCATTGGCTTGATCTTTCCGCACCTAACTTACTGTGGCAGCCCAGATCCACCCCGTAACCCCTTCCTTATTTTCTCCAGTATCCTTTCTAGAAGGGGGTTGGTCCTGAGCTAGTTCACACCATGCCCTGGTCCTTTGCTGTCTCCTGGCTCCCAGGCATCATTCTTGGCTCCTGAGGCTGCTGTCCTCACTTGGTACCACTTCTGCCAACTCTGGACCCATCTACTCTTCCTTCATCCCTCAAGACACCACTCACTAAGGTATCCTGAAAAGCAGACACTGCTAAAGTTCTGGGGGAGGGGGGGAAGAAGGGAATTACAATGCAGAAAAAAAAAGTCCAAGAAAAAAATGTCAAACCCAAGAGACCTCAAGCGAACCGCCCTGTTTTTCAGCTCAGCCTCCCTGTCCTAAAGTTTCTCTCTCGTGAGAACCTTCTTCTCCATTCTGCTTTGTCACTTGTTCTGGACTGCCTGAAAGAGCCGAGGTTCTGTTAGTGTAGTAAGAGAAACAATTAAGTCCTCTGGTTCAACTTGGACTAGACTCTAACCCAGGGAGGCCAGGAGTACTCACTGCCTGTGACCACGAAAGCTCATTAAGGCCATGGTGGACATGGAATAAAGCGCCTGTCTTGCCGGACTCACAGCGTGTGCTCTGGACCACTACCCCATACTGCTTGCTTCCTTTCCCTCCCTCTCCAAGCTCAGCAGGGAAATGGAGAGACAACAAAAGAAAGCTGAGGAGGAAATTCTCTTCCCCCCAGGAGAAGCAAACATTTCATCCAAGGGGACACACCCCATGCCTGTACGCAGTCATCAGGTCTCTGCCTGGACCTTTATTTGCCTCGACTCCAGCCGTGGTCAGACTGGGGGTTCAGACCGAGTCTGGCTCTGGTGTCTCTTGGATGAACTGCGTGGAGCCCAGTCGGCTCCAGCTGAGTCGTTGAAGTCCTAGCGTTGGCTGCAGCCCCTCCCTGGTTACCGGGGGCTGCCAACAGCGTCCTGCGGCTTCGTCCCCGGACTCTCTCTGTTCAGTTCCCATGCTCCAGCTCTAAGAGTTTGTAAATGTTTACCACACACAGACCGAGCAAATGTTTACAATGAACCTTTACACAGAGCCCAGAAAAGCTCCCTAATCCACAAAAGTGTCCTAGCAAAAAACAAGCCCACTGAGTTCCAGGTGTGCCCAAGCTGCCTGCTGCCTGCACGTTGCATGGGTCCTTGCAAAGGCCAGGAGGTCCGGCTGCAGCAGACAAGTGTCCGTGCCTGTGGTCTCTGTGAGGCTTTCACAGTGAGGACCTTCATTCGGAGAGAGTACAGTAATCTTTCATGATTCCCATAAATCAGAAAATTGCATACGTCAAAGAGGGTTAGGTCACTCTGGGGGCTCCTGTCTGGATTTTAAGAAACAGGAAAAAAAAAAAAAAAAAAGGCATGTTCTGTACAGTGAAAGAAGCAGAGGAGTGGGGGGGAATGTTATGAATTGTGTTCTGAAAAATTCAGCTCAACAGTTCTAATAGGGCCAATATCTAGGCTACAATATTTGGCTGGATGTGTTATGCAATTCATCTTCAGCAGGCAGACACACACACATGATCTGACCCAGAGCCGATTAGTTTTTTTATGGAGTTAAATCAGTCTGTTTATAAGCTGAAGAGGTTTCAAAAAGGCTATTTAAGGAGGGGGCCATGACTTTTCCGCTGATATGTTTGCCTTTCCATCATTCTGGGTTGCTTTTGTTTGATTGCGGTTTCTAAGTCTAAGAGTGGGCAGTATTGGGCAGGACGATTCCAGCTGTCTGAGTGCTTGGATCATTCATCCTTAAAATGAGGGTGAATGGGAAACCCTAGGCTGGGCAAGGGTATGTGGGTTGGAGGCCCGAGTTAGCTGTGCAAGTACAACCAAATGTCACCTGGATGTGGGTTTTAATTAGTGGCAAGGGAAGAGAACTTCATTTCCCAGCATGTCTTGGATCCCTTTCCCATATTTCTCTCCCCAGTGGATCTACGTCTAGAGGAAGAGATGCTCCCAAATTACCTGATCCAACACCTGCCGTGACAGAGATGTTAAAGTTACCCAGAGACCCACTCCTTGGCCTCCCATGCCAGCTTTTCCAAAATTACCCAGCCTTTCTTACTCCGCTATCCAAATTCATCTTCAGCAAACAAATATTAGTGACCCTAGGGGAGAACATCATAGTGTGCAGCTGAACGATCTGAGCGATCATTTGTTAAGTAAACCACTTTTTACAAAGCGGAAGGCAAGAGAAGTAGAAAGTTTGCCCAAGGCCATAAAAAGGGCATCCGAGTTAGGGCTAGAACTCCGCTCCCCATACTCCAGCCTCCCTTATGGTCTACCCAGGAGGGCACAGCCAACAGTGAGGCACTGGTTTGTGAGGGTGGGAAGTGGATATGGCAGGCTGAGCTCACCACCCCAGTGTTAAACCTCCTCTCTTCCTAGTCACCACTCCTAGGAGAGGAAGACCAAGATCACTTACCTACCACCCATCCTCAGCCAAAGACCAGATCACAGAGCTTCTCTCCCAGGAGAAGGCTGCTCCAGAAGCAGGAGTTTCCGGACTATTTCTCCCTGCTCACCTCTCCTCCTGGCTCCTGAATGGGTAACGATGCGCTCTCCTAGTGCTCAGTAACCAGAAACCACTTATGCCTCTACCAAAATGCCTGATTTGTATCCAGATTTTATCCTACCATCCAGCAGGATTCATCCAAATGCTTGTAAATTATAGGACTCAGGGAAGAAGTAACTGACAACTTTGTTGACCACGGGAAAAATAAGCCCCCTCCCCCGCATCACCTGCCCTCCTCCCAGGTACTTTCTCTAATTGCCATTACTGTGCTTTCCCAGTACCAGATCTGGTCCAGTACGCTCCCTCTTGCTCTCTGCTCAGGATCTCCACCAGACAGGGACCCACAAAGCTTCCCCATTTGCCCCCTCAGAGTTATGTGACAAATTTACAAAGGGCAAAGAGCCGCGTTGTTTAGATACAATGTCTTACCTCCTGTTCTGCATTCCAAACTGCTGATTGCCAACAATAAATCTGAGCACTGATTCAAATCAACTTTTGTCACCCATTGTCTCGAATCTGCCACTAATTATCTGTGTGACCTTCAGCGACCTTAAATTATAACTTTCTCACCTACAAAATGGGGGTGATAATAAGAACTTATAGAGTGACATTTATTGGGCCCTTCCTGGGTCTCTGGACAGTGGGGATCCCCAGTGAACAAGGTGAGATGCTTGCCTTCAGGAAGCTTGTCCAGAGGTCTCCGTACAGAATGTGGGACTCCACGTCAGAAAAGTTGCCCACTCTTGCACTAAACTAAGAGTCAGTACCCAAGAACTCTAGAATAGTATCTTTTTGGTTGGAAAGCTATGTGTAGAGTAAAAATCTATTTTATATTTTAAGTACAGAGAAAATTGAGAACTATTTGAAAAAACTTGCACTGTTTTCCAATGATAACTTAGCAAGTTAGGGCAAATGTAGCAAACTTTGAAAACTCTGTAATATTGGGATTTGGGGGTGAAATATTTCTTGTGTTAGACCACTGTACTTAAAACAAGAATATTGATTAGGAGACAAGAAGAAACAATCCCTAAACAGCATTCTCTGAGTCAGACAAAAGGAAAAACACTAATTAAGTTCTTGAAGCTCTGCATGTAGAGCCAGAGTTTCCATGTCACAAGTATTTTCTCTGCACTTGCCAAGGTACCTAAGACTGTGCCAACTGTTATAGGAAATAAAGGAAAATGCTACCCATGGCTTTACTATGACTGAGCAAGAATCCGGATGGGAGGTGAAGACATACACAAGAAATGATACAATTCATTGCGGCGGCACCAGAAGAATTAGGAAGTAATGAGGGCTCCACGTGAGGAAGGGGCTTCAGGAATGGCTGTGGCCAAAGAAGTCAGCAATGGCTTAAAAGAGAAGCTGGGTCTATAGGATGGTGGATTATGGATGTTTGTACCACAAAGGGAAAGGAAGGGGAAGTAGATGGTGCCTGACCCGAGGAGGCCTGTACAACCTGGTGTCTGGCTGCCTCTGATCTCTTCCCCACCAATCTCTCCATTGCTTATCACAGGCCAGCCCCACCGGCCTATATACTTTCTCGCCCTCCCCAGACATTTGTCTCAGGGCCTTTGCACTTGCTGCTATCTCTTCCCAGATTATTCATTCCCAGTATGCATGAGGATATGCCCTCCCTTCCTTCAGGGACTTGTCTGAATGGCACCTTCAGAGAAGACTTCCCTGCCCTGTCCTACCTCCCCTCAGCTCTCCCTCTCCCCATTCCCTGCTTTAGTTTTCCCCCGTAGCATTTGTCACCATCTGACATAGTCTATAGTTTATCTATTTTTTGTCATTGCCTATCTCTCCCTCCCAAAATGTGAGAGCAGAGAATTGTGTCCTCTGTGCTCACTGCTCCTAAGACACTGTGGGGCACACGGTAGTCTCTCCCTGAGTATCTGGGGACTGGATGAATGCTGCTCTCTATGGAGCTGGAATTAAACATCAGTCTTCTCCCCAAAGGTTTTCAACGGCAGCATCCCGGTGAATTTTTTCCATGGCAACAGAGCCTTGATAATCATAAAAGTCAACTGGAAAACATCATCTGCTTTGCCAGCATTTGCTCTACTTCCAAGCCTGCTAAACAGCATCTATTCCATCAATCAAGAAATATCCTCACTGGCAAAATTTCTGCAGAATAATCACTAAGTATGTCATCAGCTACATAAAAGCCTCTTATTCTCCAGCGATTCTGTAGAGTGTGTTTTGTCACTGTACAAGTGGCCTGCATTCCTAGGCAATTTGGTAAATAAGGCACTTTTTGGAGCCAACGTAGAGACTACTACCCCCTCGAAGAAAGTCCAACAACTTGCAATATCATGGTCAAGTAGCCCAGCTTTCACCAAGTTCCTTGCAGACTGGGTCCTCCATTCTGTGGTGAATGCTGTTCATCAAGGAACCAAATTTTCCTCGGGGCTTCCCCAGCAAGCACAGATAGGGCTCTATGGGGTTCTTACAGCAGGGCAAGCATCTGCCTTAAAGGGTCAAAGAGTTTGGGCTGCAGGCACACAGGAGGTGCCAGACCAGTTGGGGGGCTGTCTGCTGACCCTGGTGGCATGTGTCGCCAGGACCAGACTGTGTTAGGGGAGACCACTGGTTAGTATCTTCACTTGGAAACATGAGGATTCCCTGGGTGGTTGGCTTAAGCAAATCCAAGAAATTAAAGGGGGGGGAAAAGGATGCATTCTATGAAAGAGCGTAGAGTTTGTTTTATAGTTCTAGAAAGTACCATGACGTTTCCTCTTCCCCTCCCCGAGCGCTGCTCCTACCCCTTCCTTGGCCATCCAAAATCAGGAGAGACTTGCAGAGTTAGAAGAGCTTCAGTCTCTCCCCCCAGGAGGTGAGGCAATTCTAGCTCAAAGGACTGTCTCCCCAGGAGTTAATTCTCTCTGAGCTCTATGCTAAATCTCCACTCCAGGGAGTAGTTTCAAAGGCAGTGTAAACCTTTCTCAGGGATTTATGTAAACTAGCTAGTGACCCAAGCTTTCCTGACAAAAACTCCCATCCCCAGGCTCAGCTGTGCTCACAGAACTTTGCAATCTCATCTGCTCAGCAACAGCAAAGTCAAGGAACCCTAAAGGGGCTTTCTCAGCCAAGGGGAGCTGTTGGCCTCTTGTTGCTCTTTCTGGGCCCTGCCAAGAATGACATCATCTCTCTGGATCATTAGCAGGCCCTATCAGCAAACACTATCCCATCAGTCACATCAAAGCTGCCCCACATATGTTCATGCTGGTCAGGGAGCCAGTTTCTATCAGCTTCGTGCCCTGCTTTAAAAAATCCTGAGATGGTCTCATGAACTGAAAAAGCCACTGCTAGAATAAGTTTTTAAACACAGAGGGAAGATTCAGCAGGACACTATAATAACAGAGTATATGAATATAGAGTTTCAGATATACTGCTCCTCAAGGTATTCCTTCTGAAATTTTAAACAACAGTATTTATGACAAACACCTGCATTAGCCCAACCAACCAGTAAGGTGAGATCTGCCACGAAGCTCATAAAGAAATGGATATTACCTCTCTTCTCTGGGTCAAATATCCCCACTTGTGGTGGGAATAGCCCAGAGAGTAAGGGGTTCACTGTGTGGTTTTTCTGGGGTAGAAAATAGCAGAAATGATGCACTGCTGGAAGACATTCTCTATCCTGTGGACACCCTGTAGATTTATCTGGGCTGATCGGTATTCGGGCCAAGATGGGCACTTCAGAGACCATTAGCCCAGAGAAGGACCCTAGAGATCACTCATCCCTACCTTCTCATCTGGAATTCAGTTCAGTTTAACTGCAAAAGGGGAGTCTGAGGCCTAGAGAAATTCAATGCCCGCTGGACAGATAACTAGCTAACCAAAGGCCCTGACCTAGCATGAGGGGGTTACTAGCAAGATGAACGGTTCAGCTGGTAAAAAGAAAAGAGGAAAGGGGTGTGATTCATTATTTAATAATATAACCACCCAGGCTACCAGGTTACCAGGGAGCAGTGTTCCTGCCTCTAAGACATAACTGACCTCCTTCTGAATCCACGGGAACCTCTGCCATCTCCAAGTGCAACCAGACACACTGGGCTAGTGCTTGGCTTTCAAGAAGGGGCAGGTGTGCCGGGAACACAGCCAGGGCCTCGTCGTCACCCTGGTCTGCTTTCTCCTCCCACCTCCTACCTTGGAGGGTCTGCTTCCCTCCTGCAGCCAAGCTCATTGTAGAGAACGCCAGGGGACAAAAAGGTCTTCTACCCCTGAGGTCAGTCTGTCTGTCAGTCTGCTGCTGAGGGCCTACTCTGTGCTGGGCTCTGGGGATTCTGTGTGTTTCGGCAAGGACAAAATGGAACCGCATTAAAACTGCATAAGCGACATCAATTTCCTGAACCTTAAACAGGAATGCATCTGACAGCATCACTAACCGTGAAAAACACAGTGGGTTTACTGATTTGTAGTGTTATAGTTTTTTTTTTAATATTTATTTATTTGGTTGTGCTGGGTCTTAGTTGCAGCAGGCGGGCTCCTTAGTTGTGGCTTACTGGCTCCTTAGTTGTGGCATGCGAACTCTTAGTTGTGGTGTGAGGACTCTTAGTTGCAGCACGCATGTGGGATCTAGTTCCCCGACCAGGGATCGAACCCGGGCCCCCTGCATTGGGAGCACGGAGTCTTATCCACTGCGCCACCAGGGAAGTCCCTCTATTGGATTATTTTTATTTTTATTTATTTTTTAACATCTTTATTGGAGTATAATTGCTTTACAATGGTGTGTTAGTTTCTGCTGTATGACAAAGTGAATCAGCTATACATAATTAGTGTCATAGTTTTAAAAACACAGACGAGCTAAATGAATTTGAAGCTATACTTTCTGAAGCTTTTGAATTAGATAGAATATTGTGTTCATCCAGGACCTCCAAGACAGGACCAAACATGCCAGGATTTATGAGGGGGGAGCTGGAGACAGCTGGGAACACCGCTATCAGACGGTGAGGCAGGCCTGACCCTGAGGGCAGGAGAGGGGCAGGCAGGCGGCAGGTGGCGTAAGGAAGGTCTGGCAGGGAGGCCACAAGCCCCACTCCGGCTGCCACAGGAGTCAAACGACGCCAGGGAATGGGCACTGACAGGGGCGCCAGCGGGAAGCGTGGCCTCAGTGCAAAGGTGGGGCAGGACCTCAGAGGGCAGCAGCTGGGCCCCTGGTCAGTTACATTCCCTCTAGAGGGAGGTCAGTGAGGCACGTTCCCCTGGCCGCCACGAACACCAAATACAGTGGCTGCACTGAAGAGTAGTTGCCAGAACCCAGCCTGGAACCTGTTTTTGAGTTCTGCCTCTGCTTTTAGCAGTGCCAGCTCGGGCACAGTACTTAACTCTGTCATGACTCAGTTTCTTCAGTTCTAAAATTTGGATTCAAATGGTACTGAATTGAATTCTCACGGGCCTATAATTAATCGGCATAAAGCACTCGGAGCAATGCCACATTCAGAGCAGAAACGCTCAGGGAATGTTAGCTTTTCTTATTGGATTCCAGTTTAGTTGTTGTCTGTGATGGGTTGAATTGTGCCCCCCCCCTTACACACACCAAAAAGATGTGTTGTAGCCTTAATCCCAGCACCTCAGAATATGACCCTATTTGGAGATAGTCCTTACAGAGGTCATCAAGTTAAAATGAGGTTATGAGGGTGGGCCCTAGTCCAAGATGATTGGTGTCCTTATAAAAAGGGGAAATCTGGACACAGGGACAGACACCCATAGAGGAAAGGCGATGTGAAGAAACACAGGAGGAAGCGTCCATCTAAGGCCAAGGAGAGTGACCTGGAACAGATGCCCCCTCACAGCCTTCAGAAGGAAACGAGCCCGTGGAGACCTAGATCTTGGACTTCTGGCCTCCAGAGCTGCAAGACTGTTTCTGTTGTTGAAGCCACCCCATCTGTGGTACTTTGTTATGGCAGCGCTAGCAAACTAACACACAGTCCATTCTTACATTCTGAAACTAGCCCTTTCTGACAAAGTTTTGAGTGAGAACACCTGCCAGAAATGGGTGCATGAGTCCCTGGCTTAAAGGGACTGCGGCTCTTCCAGCATCTTTAGCTGGGTGAGCATTTCTGGGGTCAGACCCCATCAGGCAGCACCCACTTCCTTGCAGCCACACATGCCCCCGTGTGTGGGTCCCCGCCCCAAGGGACAGAACAGGTGCCTTGCTGTTATTTTCAACCACGTACAATTTAACCCGCACTGGCAGACTTGGAAACTGACATTTGCCCATGATTGCTGTGACGTGGCACCAGCACTGCTAGCGAATGACAGTGCTGGGCTTTATCGGAATTGGATGCTCCAGACAATGAGATTACAGAATTCAAGATGAAGTTTGCTGTGATTTCACGACTCAGCCCGAAAACACGTGGCCAAATAAATTGGATTCATTCAAGAGATTTGGGGGCACTTTTAAAACCCAGCCAGAATCTAATTTCTCCATCTGAAATTCAGTATGATCTTATTTCTTGTGAACAGTTGTCTCAGTGAAGAGACTTGGGGTTGAGGAGGATAAAGAAAAAAAAAAGTAACATTTCTCTGACGTTATCTGTGGTTGTCTAAGAGTCGGAGCAAGTTTAATGAGCACTGATCCGAGTTTCAACCAATTTGATTCTTTGCATTACTGGAATCGGGTTCTCACTGTGCCTCTTATACTGTTTAAAATAAGGATGCTTTACTCCCCTGAGGTAGACTGGAGACACTCCTGGAGATGTCACAGCGGAGGTTAAGGCTGGAACCACCTCCGGGGACCGTGGCCCACCCCTCTGTTTGGCTGGACTGGATGTGTCCTGGGAGAATCTGTCCAATCCAAGCAGCTTGTGAGCAAAGGAATAGGTGGCCCTGATGTCACTTTACCCGTGGCAGCTCCTGCCCAGTCTCTTAAACTGATGAGTGCCTGTCACTCTGGATGAGTCATGGGGTAAGAAGCTAGTCCAAGTGGGGTGGCTTTTTTCGTTTCAAGAAGATTGATTTTTCAAAGGGTTTGCAGGAAGAACTGAATGCATGAGGTTGGAGGATATCCTGCAAACGTCAGATATTTCCAGGATAAAAGAAAATGTCTACAGGAGCAGACCCTCTCAGTTAAGTAGGTCTGGCCACGGGAAGGTGAAGCTGTGGGTGCATAACTCTTCCTCCCTTCCCACCTTACTGTGTCTCCTGGCTGGGCTTCCCCTTGATAAATTTATTACTTATTTTAGCATCTGAAGCCAGAGAGTGGATGAGTAAGATCAACCCCTGTGTCCTAACAGATTTAGAGCAAGAGGGTGTGGGCGAGAAGAGAGTAAATCATTGGTTCTCAACGCTGGCTGAACTTTAGAATCACCTGGAGAGCATTTAAAAACCACCTTTCCCAGCTGGAGCTCCAGATATTCTGATTGAAAAGGGCCGGCTGGGGCTCAGGCAATGGTAGCTTTGAAAAGCTCCCCAGGCTACTCCAATGTGCAGCCTGGGTTGCAGACCCATGAAGTAGCTTCTCACCTGAAGCAATGAGTTAATGACCCAGAAAGACTGGATCTCCACCCTGCCCCGTGCAGCCCCAGCCCAGTTGGCCCTCACTGATGGAGAAGCTTCGAGAAATGAAGGGACCCAGCCTAGCTGAGGGAGTCCCTGAGGTTGCCAAGGGAGGGGCCCTTTAGTCCAGTCCTGGTACCACTGGAATCAGGAGGTCTGCAGGGACGCCCTCCAAGGGCAGGGATTGGGGTGAAAAGGGGAGTGTGGAACTTGTTATGCCAGAGAAGAGAGGCCCCATTGTTTCTGCCAAAAAAGAGGAAGGTCGAGGCAGATGTTACAGAGTTTGAACCTGAAGCCAGGAATCTGCAGCGGCAAGAGGGTGCCATGCTGTGGACCTTCCCTCAAGTCCCAGCACCACTACTCAGTGAGGGGCAGGTCACAAGTCACAAGGGTACCGTAATGGTGGTCTTCTTTCCCACCTAAAGAAGAAATAGAAGGACGTTATTTCCCCCTTTGACGTGGATGTTTTTGCATATGGTTCTATAGGACATCAGTTGCAAGCTGTGTTGTTTCTCTCTTCTGGAAGTTGAGGGGCGTTTCTTTGTCATTGGCAATGCCCTTTCTGGGGACTGCCCCACCCAGCTGCGCTTACGCTCCCCATGCTTCGGTGTCTGCGAGGGCTGGCTCTGCTTGAAGCGTGGTCACCCAGGCTGAGAGAGTATAAGGGTGACGTTGATGGGTGCGGGGCCGGCTCAGTCATTCAGTGCACCACCTGAGTCTTGCCTCAGAGATGTGCTTTCTTCTGCTGACGTGAGATCTAGGTGTAACACACAAGCAGTTAATGCCTCAGATGTGAGAGGAGCCATCGGTGGAGGTCTGTGGACTACAGCCTTGCCTTCTGTATTGCATTTAAGCCCCATCGTGGGAAAATAAAACCAGATTGGCTGTTAAGTGCTCAAAGAAGGATTCCCGAGGAAGCACCTAATCCCGCTGCTTTTGTCAGCCAGGCCTTTAATCCTTGTGCCTCTGAAGCCTTGTAAATGAGGGGAGAGAGTGTCCTCTGCTCCCTGGCTCCCACCTGGGATAGATTGGGAAGAGGCACTGCATTTTCTCACCTGCTTATATTTTGCTTCTGGGGGTAGTTCCTTCTACCTTATCTGGATTGAATATTTCTTGAAGCTAGAAATGCTTTTGCCACCTGCCCTGTCAAGGCATTCTAATTCAGATGGAACCACCCCAGAGAACTGTGTAAATGCCTCCGCAGCCCTCTGTGTCACAGGGAGAGAGGCTGACCCCTCGCCGGAGCCCTCCAATTCTCCCGGAGGGCATCCCTGGCTTCTTGTCCTCCATGTAGACCGTGACTTGAAAGAAGAGGCATTTCCTATAGCCGGTTGGAAGAGACACTCGGGAATAAATCAGAGCTCTGTAAGAGCAGGAGTGCAGCTTTGAAACTGCCAGTCGCTAATTTTCCAAAGGAGACAGAATTGGTTTGGCTAAGTTGTTGGGCTCCTGTTGGCTGCACCCATCAGAGTGACCACAACTTCAGAGGGGAGAGACAAGCCATGGCAATGACAGCTCTGGAGAGGGTGTGGGCCAAGAGGGCGGAGCTAGAGGTAGAAAGCCACTCTCTCCTCTGTCCCTCCTTCCTGTTGTCAGAGAGGTTCAGGCCACACTCTGTCCAGCCACGTGGACCCACCCAGCCGGCCTTCCACTACTATTCTAAGCCCCCGAGTCAGCCCATAACCCACGTGGGCCACAAACAGTAGAAAAGGAATGACCTCTGGGGAAGTAGAAAGGGGTATGAAACCACAGGACTGTGCTTTGGGAAAGCAAAGTATTAGAATAAATCCTTAAGGATCTAATCTCATCCTCAGAAACAGTATTCCCAAACCATATAGGCCTCTGACAAGTGTTGGCTCCGTCCCCACTTATTAAAGCCGGCTGCTGGCCATATTATCAGGTTAAAGGCACAGCGAAGAGGTGCACTTAGAGATGGGCCACCAACAATTTCCTGACGGTGGAACCTCACGGAATTGGCTCCAGCCAGACCCTCCTGGGAGAGAGGGGGCTGCAGAAGTGCCATTAAGTAGCCCAACGCAGTTATCTTGGATGACAGGGAGGGCAGTGGGCCCAAGAGGGCTTGTTGGGACTTGAGCAGCAGGGACCCCAGTTATACAGACCAGAGTACGAACTGGTCCCACAGACTACGAAGTAGACTAAATCGGGCAATGACTTAATCTTCTACTCCCCATTTTCCTCATGCAAAATAGGAATAATAATGTTTCTATCTCATAGAGCTGCCGTAAGAATTAGTGAAGTAATCTGTCTAAAGCACTTTGCCTAGATGTAGAAAGTGCTCAATAAATATTAGACATTAATATTATTAAGAATGAGGCACAGGTTGGAAAAGAAAATCTATACATTTCTAGACACCCAAATTAGCCCCTTTCCAAGTGATTACATACATGAAATACTGTACTATTACACATCTCCTTTTACAAAAATGTCCTAAAATATGTTCACCATGCCTGCACACTGGTCCCCACGTGCTTTCTTTCAGACTCCCTGGTAAATGAAGTCTGGTTGCATGTTTTCAAAGCCGATTTTTGCTTTGAAATTATGCATTTAAGAGAACTATTGGTAAGGAACATTTTGGGTAGTTTGGATACCATGAGTCAGCAGAAATTTGAGTTCCCAGGATTATTGTCTTTTGTGTTGTTGAAAATTCGAGCAATTCATGAAAAAGTCTCTTTCAAGGTATATTCAGGTCTGGAGGGACTAAAGCATCAGGTATTTTCAGGTCTGGAGGGACTAAAGCATAGTTTGTCTAAATGATATGTCTTTTAGGACATTCCTTAAATAATTTGCTTTGTTTGAGGCTCTTTTAACAAACCACATGTAATTACGTTCAAGTATTCAGCAAGTTAAGCCTCAAACTAGCGAATGCCAAGAAATTCGAGGTTCTGATTGCCACCCCAACTCTAATTCAGCAAACGGGCCTTTGTTCCTCCCCTAAAGCATGATGCCTTCAGAAAAGAATGCAAGCTGCAGTGTCCATGGCTTCTGGCTTCTCTCTGTAGCATTCCTTTCCATTATTTGGGCAGGTCTTTTGATATTAATCAATTCTAGTATTTATAAACAGTCCTGTCTAGGGGGAAAAGGCATATACATATTTTAAGACTGTCACTATGTGCTAATGATGGTGTGTCATGAGATTTTTGTTCAAAGTCTAAGGATGAGTCAGAAACGAAAAAGATTCTAAATCCCAGTTCTCAATGGTTTATTATTCCTTATTTTGACTAACTTGCTTCTAATGTGTATTCATGCCTCCTGCATGCAGAAATATTGCTCTTATTAATCGCGGACTAGATCTCCATTGAATTCAATATTCTTCTTTTAGACCATTGCGACCCCAGATGTGGTTTTCTTCCCCTTACAGTTGCTTAAATTATCACCAGTGTATAAGGCAAAAACTGAAAGAAATAAGGCCATGCCTACAGGAAATCAGACTTCACACAAGTGTGTTGTGCAATTAAAGACAAAATGTGTAACTATTCTCTCCATGACCAGTCTCTACGCTGGATTCTCCTGAGCATTTGGTGCTCGGGGAGTAATGTGAATAGAAAAGCAAAGAATGGCTGGGAGAAAAGAGCTTCATCCATCCATTCAGCGAAGAGTTAGTGATGTCTAGTCTGAACCAAGTACTCTTCCAGGCTCTGAGGATACAGACAGTGTTTGCCCGCATGGAGCTCAGGGTGTAGTGTTGGGAAACAGACAATAATGTAGGTGTGTATGACGTTTGAAGGTAAAGTGTGTGTTATGGCAGGTGGACATGATATGGAAAAATAAAATACAATGAGGAAGACGGATAGTGGTTTCTGTGAGCACAGGACAGTTGACTACAATTTATAAAAAGGTGGTCAAGGTAGACCTACTAGTATTTGAGCAAAGGCCCGAAAGAACTGAATATATGATCCATGTGGATATCTGAAGACAAAAGCTTTCACAGCAGCCATGGAAACTTGCAAAGAAGAGGCCAGCATGACTGCAGCTAGGGAGAGGGCAGAGTGGCAGCAGTTAAGGCCTGAGAGAAAGGAGGGGCAGTTTAAATCAGGCACCACAGGCCATTTGTAAGGACTTGGGCTTCTATTCCAAGTGAGATAGAGCCATTGCCGTGTTTTGAGCAGGGGTGCAGGACCCAACTTCTGCTTTAATTACATCCCCTTGGATGCTATGTTAAGAATGGGCAATATGGGGCAAAGGCAGAAGCGGGAAAACCATCTAGGAAGGCTCTTTAAAGACTTGGACCGGAGGTCTGAGAAGCAGCCAGATCGTGGATTATTTTAAAGGAAGAACTAATGGAACTTGCTAAAGGATTAGATGTAGGTTGTGAGAGAAAGACAAGAGACAAGAATAACTCTAAGATTTTTTGGCATAAGAACCAAAGGGTGGAACTGTCATTTTTTGAGAGGAAAGAAAGTGAGAAGGGGGTGAGGATTTGAAGATGGATGTGTTAAGTGTGAGATGCCTATTAGACATCCAAATGGAGATGTTGAGTAGGCAGTTGGAGAGATAAATCTGGGATTCAAGGGAAAAGTTGAAGCTTGAGACATATTTTTAGGTTTTTATCAGCATTTGGATGATATTTAGACCCATGAGACTGACTGAGATCACTCAGGTAGTGAACGTAGGTGGAAAAGAGAAGATGTCTGAGGACTGAGCCCTGTGGCATTTTTTAGCATTTGGAAGTATGTACACGATGCAACTCTGGACAATGGTGTTATTCGTGAATGTCTCGTCCTGCATAGTTCAGAAAACCCTCTTTTGTCAAATCAAGCAATTTAACATGGTCTTTCTCCAAATATTCTCAACTAGAGTGCTCCTGTAATAAAATAGTGCTTAACACTAAGATGACAATAACTCTAAAGTTTTCCATCTTGCTGGTGCTGAAGGAGTCTTTAGTCACTGGCTTTCAGAAGCAAGTTTCAAAAGCTTCTTTGTCAATGACTAGGCTAGTGTTGCTTATCAAAGCAAAGACAGAGCTCTAAATGTCTTTTTCATTGTGTACGTGATGGCAAGGGGACACTGTTACAAAACCAAGAGTGCAGATGCCAATCTTATGTTTCACTAAGAGATAGTGTATTAGCTATCTATAGCTGCCTAACAAATTGCCCCCCAAACTTAGTTGCTTACAACAACTATTCATTATCTTACAGTTCCTGCAGGCCAGGAATTCAGGTACTTTTAGCTGGGTCTCACACAAGACTGCAATCAAGGTGTGGGTTGGGACTGTGGTCTCATCTAAAGGTTCAACGGGGGCATGATCTGCAACTGGTCAGAAGCCACCTCAGTTCCTTGCTGCATGGACCTCTCCAGCTTAATTGATTAGAGAAAGCCTCTGGGAAGAGCCAGAGAGAGAGTGCTAGCACGAGAGTAAGGGTGAGCAAGAAGGTAGTCACAGTCTTCTGTAAGCCAACCACAAAAATAACATCCCGTCACTTATACCGTATTCTATTAATCAGTCTCAAGTCAGTGGGCCCAGTCTATATTCAGACTACCAGGAGGCAGGAATCACTGGGGGCCATCCTAGAGCTTTGTCTACCACAGGTAGCATGGATAATTTTTAACACCAATGAATTTAGAGTTACACCATTCCTTTCAGTATGGTAGAAGCCATTTGTCCTTTGAAATTGGTTATGATATCCCAACGTTTTTTAAACTGCAAGTTGCTACTATATATAAAATAGATAACTAATAAGGACCTACGGTAGAGCACAGGGAACTCTACTCAATACTTTGTAATGACCTATATGGGAAAAGAATCTAAAAAAGAGTGGAGATGTGTAGATGTATAACTGATTCACTTTGCTGTACAGCCGAAAGTAACACAGCACTGTAAATCAACTCTAAGCCAATAAAAATTAAAATAAATAAATAAACTGCAACTTGTAACTTCTTAGTCATGAAATAAATTTAGTAGTCATGATCAGCATTTTTAAAAAATAAAACAGAATGAAGCAGAAACTGTCAGAGTACACTGCAAGTAAAAAGGTTTAGAAGAGGTTCTAGGTTGTGATATAAATTGTATCTCTTTTTAAGGGTCATGGTCAGAATTAGTGATTTCCATAATACTATTAAATATGAATGGGCCACCAAAACAGAATCTGGTAAAAACAGCCACCCCCAAAACTATACAAAGGAAAGAATGTCGGAATCAAAAAAGCCCCAATGCGCTCAGGTGAGCTAAATAAGCATGAGCTTGCAGTTCATGCTTAGAGACCCCAGTTCCCTCCTGGGGTCTGTAAAGAAAAATCAATAAGAGACTGTAAAACCCTAAACAGACATGACAGATATGACATCTCGCCTCTGCAGAGGCAAAGCAGACACACCACAAACTCATGAACATACCCTATACAACCCTACACATCTTGAAAGTTCAAAAGCAAGAATTTTTCTGACCAAAAAACCAGCTGTGAGTGGCCTAAAAACAGTAGGCTTGCTCAAGACGGATGAGGCCAGTTTTCGGCTGAATCACTCCCTTCCCTCTCGCGGGAGGCAGCACCACTGACAGGCACGGTCTCCCTGCCACAGACAGAGCGCAGTCAGTGCTTTCCCAAGGCCTTGACAGGTTTGGAGACTGAGATCCAGCCGCTCTGCGCCTGCCTCCTCCCCATCTCCAGCCCCTGGCCCATCTAATCGTCCAGGCAGCTCAAACGTTAGCAGTGATTCCCAGCAGGGTAGAAAACAAAAGACTGTCCAGCTTAATTACCTCTTTCATCTGAAATGTCCCTTTTGAGATGAATGCTCAGATTCTGCCGTGGAAACAGCAAAGCGAAGTCTTCATCTCTCATCCATCCTTATCAGCCAGACAGCAAACAAGCCAAGTTTTGATTTGAGTCCAGATCTGAAAAATCTATCGTATGCCTGATGTTTCACATTTTCCACAGTGCTGCCCTGCAGATCTTCCTGGTTTCATGTGAGAGTGCTTCAGAGCAGAGCACACGAAACCAAAGCCAGGAACTGGGGAGACACGCTGAAAGTCAAGGCATCTTGGCAGTGTTGACTGGGTAGGAACGGAGGTTCAGTTAATGGCATGTGCAACCTATTAACATTGGGCTTTGAGGGAAAAGGCAAGGAGAAAGAAGAGACTGAGGAGGAAGGACTCACTCTGTGGTCTGAGTCTAAGCTTTAGGCTCCCCTAATTCCTAGAGATGAAAAGAGCTAAGTGTTTCGGAGGCTTTGCATAAAGTGAATTTGGAAGTATTTCTGCATTTTCATTTAGTATTTAATAACCATAGTCTGAACGATTTCACTTAAAGTTGGGTAATGGGCCAAAAGATTTGCTGTTCTACACATCCCACGTGTTATATAATCACAGCATAGGTGCCTGAATGTTTAACATTGTTTGCTGATATAGTACGTTATTAATTAGTTAATTCCAAAATAACTTTGACATTAAAGTGGAGGTAGTGCCTAGGTTTTAGACCAACTAGAAGTTGAGAAAAGAGTTATTCCTCCTTTTCTGAAAAATGAGTCACATTCCTGAAAGCTTTTTATGTGATAAAATCTGAGAGGCATAGCAGGAGGCTTATTTTTTTGCCATGAAGTAAGATGAAAGGGCCAAGTCATTCTTAGATTTATAAATATCTCGAATAGTGTCTTCATAAATGGCTGTTTTTGATCTCATCAGAAGGGCCCCTTCTTAAAGCATTTATATTTAAATTAAGATTAGATTTAGATAAAAGGTATAGTTAGATTTAGATTAAGAAGCAGACTAAAAATAGCCTATTCAGCTCTATCAGTGAGGTATGCTTTGGGCTGCAATTAATAGCAAGACCAACTAATGCAGGCTTAAACAAGCAGGGATTTACCTTGCCTACCTTAGGATTTCTTATTATGTGATAATGTCCAGAGCTGGTCACTATGTTAAGAACCCAGGCTCTTTTTACCATCTGCTCCACTATCCTTAGAGCATTAGCTTATTGCCCCACTATTGCAAGATGTTTGCTACATCTCTACCCATCATGTCCACATTCAAGGCAAAAAAAAAAAAAAAGATGTTGCCATTAGAAACATTGGTCCCTTTTGTCAGGAATGCTAACAACCAACAAAAGGTCTTCTTGTATCTCATTCTCCCAGCTCAGCCTCCAAGCAAAGCCTAGCTTTGAGGCAGGCTGAGAAAGCAGGTAGATAGCTTTTCCATTCTTTAGCATGGAGATGGGTGGGAGAGAACGGTCTTGGGACTGAGGTTGGGTCAACAGGGAATCCATTAACAGAAATGCCATTGACCCAAGCAAGAGCAGCAGTTAAGTCAGCTCTAGATGACAAGGCCTGCAACCTCACCTAGGACCTCTGCTACTGCCCACATGGAGGACAGAGATTTGCACCCACATAGGTAGAAATAGAAGTAGAAATCTGGACTGTTAAAGGTCAAAGGGGAAGTTCAGTACTATTTGTGGTTTTTGTATGGGACACTGTTATGTAGCCTAAAGTTGAAGACCCAATTTCATGGTTACAAATTGAAAGTTACATAAGTTATCAACCAAATATCTTATTTAAAAAAAAAGAAATCAAATGATGTTCATTATAATGATTATGTGCAGCAAATGAGATAAGCGTGTTTTCAATGAGAATTGGTTTAAGCCATGACATTTCTTATAATCATTTCTTACAGTTCCCATCTATGCACTCATTCATTCAAATATCAACTGGGTCATTTAATTATTCATCTAAATCATTCAATATATATTGGTTTGTGCTTTTTTCCAGGTGCTGGTCTAGGCACTGGGAATACAGGTGTGATGAGGAGCAGCGGGCAGTCCTTGCCCTCATGTTCAATCACAACCAGAATCATTGATATAAAGTACAAGGTATTATGATATCAAGCCTTAGGAGAGGAGCAGGGGTAAGTCAGAAAAGTCTACCTGAGAATGTCAGGTATCTTGAGTCCCGGGAGACGGCCAGGAGTTGGCCAGGCAAAGAGAAATGGAAAAAAGCAGTCTCCAAAGGGGAACAGACTCTTTCAGAATCCGGAAAACAAGCAGGGGTGCAGCATGATTCAGATTTCAGAAGAGAGTTCCTGAAGAATGTTTCTTCAAGCTCATTTTGGGGAATGTTTATTTTTTTTTACTACACCTAAACTATAATAAAAATGATTGAGAGTGTTAGCATGTCAAAAATATATATAAATATGATTATCACATTTTACATTCACATGGAAGTCTATCCCATTTACTGAAGATGAAAGCTCTTTCATTTCCAACAAAAGCTCTAACTATCAAAATGTGGTTCTCTAAGATTGACGTTATTTATGGTTTAAGCATGAAATGAAAATAAGTTAATGAGTAAATTAATCTCAGGAGGTTTACCTTGAACATACTGTAACGTATTCAGTTCATTACAAAGATTCATTACAAAGTCAGTATGGTTCTTACAACCTAACAACTTGGGACATCTTGCTAGGGCCATAGTGGGAATCTCAGTAATTATAGTTACTTTTGACCATTAATGTTCATGCTGGTTCAATAGCCAACTAGAAACTTCAAAATCTAATAAATGAATGATAACATTGATTATGTGCTAAAAACATTCTAAAAGCCAGAGGACATGTGACTCTGAAGACTTGGATGGAAGGAAAGGAGTTTGGAGACTTAGAAAGGAGCTCAAAGTATTGGCTTAAGTACTAGAAGAACAGAGTTGAAGCAAGCAGCAAATACAGAAGTTATGTTTTAGGAAGTGGAAAGGGAGGAGACAAATGGGAAATCAGAACTGAATTGACAAGACAACAGAGGGAGGTGACGTGGGAGGACGCAGACATGGGGAGGCTGAAACCCAGCTGCTCAGGCCAGGGACTGTCTCCAGGCAGACAGAGAGAAATAAAAGCACTGAGAAAGGAGAGGAATTCTCACTGTGTGCCCAAGGGGAGCAAAGAGCAGGGTTAGGAAAACCTATACTACTCTCCTAAACACTAGTCTCTGTAGGGTTGGGCTCTTGGTTTGGTGACATATAAAGTCAATATTTCTGGAAGAACAGGGCTGTTGAATCTGCTCATGAATGACCTTCTTGCCTAGAGCAGAACTGGCTTTTCAGAAGGCCAGGCTATGAATCTGGGCCGAAATCTGTTGCCACCAGCTGGCTTCATGCTACAGAGCTGAACCGCCAGGTCCCTGGCATTGCTGCCAACTAACTCCTTCAGACTCTAAGGAATGAAGCCAGCCCCACCTTAAACCTACTCCACTCCCTGCTCCCTAACAGAAGCTGACTGAGAAGTTGCCCTTTTCTGAGGGTTTATTTGAGACTTTAAAAGCATAATTTCAAAGTTTCAGCCAGGTCTTATGTATAAAACTGTACATGGTTAACAACAGGTCAATTTCTAATTTCCTGCAGTCTCGGAGAACACAACTTGGAAAGGAGAGTGAGGAAGGGATAGGAAATGAAATCTAATCCCTATACTCAGAGAGGTCATGCAAATTCTGGGACAATTAGGACGATATTTCCTCTTCTTAGGCTTTTAACCTCGAATGCCTTTAAGAATAAATATTTATTCTTGAAAGGCCTATGTGTGTGTTCGAACAATTACCAGCAAGACAATAAGAAAAATACGAGATGGATCTCTAACTCACATTGATGGGGATGTCTCCATGTAGACTGGATGAATCATTCCTGAGTGTGTCTCTGAGACTCAGAACACCAATGGAAGGAATCTGGAGAACCCAAGCCCACTCTGGTGATAGTGGTGGACTATCCCTCTGGAGTTCCCTTGTGTATCACTATGGACTGAATAACTCCAACTTAAGGAAATATACTATTAGAGAAAGAGAACTCAATCTCTTGAGTTTGAGTTCAAACTCAAAACAACTTCATGGGTAGAGTTGGAATTTCTCAAAAAACGAATGAAGATTATAATGCAGATTTTATAAAGGAGGTTCTCAAAGAGATGAGGGAAGACATGAGGGCAGACACATGTGATCTACTCCCTGTTAACCCTTTGGAGACTTTTCCTTTGTAATCTGGGCTGAGTCAGGACCATAATGTAGTTTCAAATGACTTTCTTTATATATTGTCATTCCTTTTGGTTCTCTCAGTGTTTCACAAAATATGATGAATCCACACAAATGTGGATCATGCTTTTGCCAAGGGATGTAAGAGACAGAGCCTACCCTATGTTGCCTTCCCTGCCCATGCAGGCCGTTGTGGAGGTAGCAGAATTACAACATTGAAACCACAATCTATTATTGGACACCAAGATCCTCAGCAAGGGGAGCAGTGACCTTCAGGGGAGCTGGAAAAGACACACTTTATGGAGGAGCAGCTGGTTGTTTTGTGGACAATTTGGGAGCTGAACTGAGAGAACTTCCCTTTCTCAAGAATACCAGAGGGAGGAAATCCTTCAGGGAAAGAGAAAATTGATCCTCGGTGTGGCCTTCTTAAGACAAGGCCACCAATTTCTTGACATTCCTCCCATTGAGAAGTGGGGTTTATGTCCTCTCCCCATGAATCTGAGTGGGCTTGTGCTGCTTTGACCAATGGAGTATGGTGGAAGGGATGTTACATGACTTCCAAGGTTAGGTCATGCAATGTCATGGGATTCTGCCTTGCTTGCTGGCTTACTCTTGGAATCCTGAGCCTTGCAGAGAGGCAAGCCTTGCATAATTGCTCTGGATGACAGTCCCAGCTGAGCCCACCCTTCCAGTCATCCCAGCCCAGGCACCAGTCGTTTACATGAAATCTCCAGGTGATTCCTATCCCCAGCTGTGCTAATCAATCTCAGATGAGGCCCCAGATATTATAGAGCAGACACAAGCCATGCCCCACTGTCTCCTATCCAAATTCCTGCCCCACAGAATCTGAGCGTATCATAAAATGGGGGTTGCTGGATGCCACTGACTTTTGGGATGATTTGTGTGGTAGCAGTAAATAACCAGAACAGTTGGGTTACACACATGATTTAACTACCTGCCCTCCTCTAGTTTCCCAAGTTTTGCATTCTCTGCCCTATTAATTTTTTCAGGTCCTAGTCAACTATGCCTGTCCTGGCCATTGTCTCATGTAACAATCCTCTCAAAGGGCAATTTGACTGCATCAGTTTCCAGTGAAGTGTGTACTGTGCTAAAAGCATGTTAATAAAGTTTTGAGTCAGCCTGTTGAAAGGAGGAATTAGTGTATTGGTCACACCAAACCTCAGAAAGCCTGACATACCCACAATGTCCTTCTAATGGGTTACTTCAGCAAAAATCACCCCAAATGAGTTCCACTGTTTTAACCAATAGTAATAAATCAGGAACCTGACCTAAGAATAGCTAAGAGCAAACTTTAAATTGGCTGATAGTCTCTAAGCTAGACATGTCAAGAAGAAAGATGATGGCTAACTGGTCCAAGGAGATTCTCTGGGAACATCTAGACTCAAGAGAGAGAGAAAGAGAGAGAACACTTGGGAATTGACAGTAGTTGGTAAATATGTAAAGACACACAGAGAAAACAATACATAGAAGCCCTGAGATATTAAGAACCATCCGAGATGGACACCAGAGTAAATGAAATCATGAGTAAGCAGAATCTGTAGGATAAAGAAAAGGGGAATCAGGTCAGGTGCTGGTGTCAGGAACAACGGAGCAAAGTAGGAAGATGGCACTAGGAACAAGTGAGTGCTGATTTCAAAGGGTGTTGCAAGACACACAGGTCACTAGAGCTGCACTTTACCCAAGTCTTTATTCAGGGATATATCTCTGGAAAATAACGCTGTTCTCGTGGGAAGTGAATTTCCATTCCATCAGTTGGTGCCAGGATGTATTATGATGCCATTTCTAGGAGTCAGTTTAGGTGTAAAGCACACACTGTATATTTTTCCCACCCATTTTCCCATCTCATAAAGGGACACTATAGAATCTAGTATGGGTTTGATAAGATGCTGTAGGGGTCCCTCAGCACCCCCTCTTGCAGACACCATTGCCAGAGCTGAATTCCCACCGAGCTGCAAGTTCCCAGAAAGCAGCAGTAGCCACAAAGGCCTGACCTGGGAGATGCTCGCACAGCAGATTCCTTCATCTTTCCCCATCTGGTTTCTGTAAACCCAGCATAGGACTATCACAAAGCGGCCAAGGAAGGGCCATGGAGGCCCCTGGACAACTCCCCAGACCCCGTCCTCTAAGATGGTCAGCAGCCCCAGCAGAACAGAGTTGGGAAAAGGCCACAGCTAGTCAATCCGACACAGCACCACCGGGAGAGTCCACTATGGAGAGACTTAAAAAGGGACGCCAAGTCATTTTGAGACTGTCTTTGCCCTGAACTGAGGTCGCGCTGACACCTCAGAATACAGACCAGCTCATCCCCAAAGATTTTCCCGGAACAGCGTCCCATGTAGCGCGTACCACAGCCTTGGCCTCCTCCAGCAGCTGTAGGATGAGTGCTCGTGGAGTCGAGGCTGGAGCAGGGCTGTCCATTTCCTGCCCTGAGGGCCGCATCCCGGCGAGTGTCAGAGAGAGCCCAGGCCTTCCCCAGAGGATGCCGAAGGAAGAAACTCTGCCCGTTAGCAGCCTCAGGGTAACTAACAGAGACACCGATTCTGCAGCACTGTACTGTGCCAACAGGGTAACTAACAGAGACACCGATTCTGCAGCACTGTACTGTGCCAACAGGGTAACTAACAGAGACACCGATTCCGCAGCACTGGACTGTGCCAACTTTCTGCTCACTGTGGACCCGGGCATAAAATAAACAATGGGGCCTCTTCGTAGAGACCTTGTTGTTTGGCAGCTGTACCTCCCTCCTAAAGGTAACCGGTCCCTCAGTCTGAGGACAACAAGGGTGTGTCTGAAAACGCTCAGCTAATGGATAAGAATGATTTGCCCAGACATGCTGTTAACCGATCTGGTGGCTTCATGTGAGTGAGAAGAAGGGGGCTCAGAGCAGAACCAGCGCTGCCAGGTGGATGCGCGGAAGTTTGGGAAACAGGAAGTAATCCGTGCCTGCCCATGTTTCCATGAAAAACACGATTTAGTAACAACAAACACGTGCCCCTGGAGATAAAGCAGGGCAGGGCCTGAGTGTACATGTGCAATGCACAGGATTAGGGATGAGGAGGAGGAACCAAGGAAGGGCCAGTTAGTGTTTTGGGCAAACACGGTGACTGGACAGGTGTGGTGCGTGTTGTGTACACACGGCAGTGGATGGGGCTGTGATGGCCTCCATCAGCTTCAGGCTTAGTAACTTGAGCTGTGCTTCCAGGACTGAGTGGCGTTCGTTATTATATCCTTTGGCAACAGTGCTCCCTTTATTAATGTCCCTGGAGGAAATAGGAACCCTCTCCTGGTTTTGACTGCTTTCATTGACCCTTTGCCCCAAGTCAATCATGGCAAGGTGGTGTGTATCTCGGGTACACTTTCGCAGTTGTGACCTGAAACTGAATGCTTAATCTTCGCGGAGCGCAGGAAGGAGACTCACGCTGCGGGTTGTAACCTGTCTCTGGAGGCCGAGCCTCAGATGTCGAGGGCCGGGGGATGGAAGCACATCCTCGCTGCTCTAAACAAATGGCTCCCGGTGCGTTTGTCCTCAGCAGGCTCTGCTTAGACTTGTGAAGGAAGCTCCATCCCTGCTCTCCTCTGCAGGTTCCCTTTGCCACAGGGTATCATCCGGCATACCCTTCCTCGGAGGGCAAACCTACCTTACTAGGGTGAGAGGAATGTGGGGGGCTCCCAATATAGTCATTACAACTTCTCAAAGAGCACTTCCTAAAAGGAGAATTCTAGGTGGGAGGAGTTCGCTGTACCAATCTCCCCCAACTCCTGTTTACCTAGAGACTTCCTCCCAGGAGACTTCTGCTGTTAAAACATGCAGCTTTGTTCCCAAGAGGAAGCTGTGCTGGCAGAGGACCCCTTGCTCACGGTGACAGTCTTGGAGTCAGACCCCGCTTCCCTCCGCTGCTGCGTCTCCCTGCTCACACACAGGCCAGCAAGGGCCATCTCCCTTAAGCTTTGCATGTAAGGCCACAACGTGCGTGTGTGCTCTCCAGGCTCTGCCCCCAGGATCCAGCCAGGATTGTCGCTGAGACAACTCTCTACACTCAGGCACACCGCCCTGCCGTCCTCACCTCTCACACCCGGGGAACCCTCTCCACCACCTGCCCAGCCAGCCTCCTTCCTGAGCACCATCTCCTTGGGCCAGTGCATATGATTTTATCAGGCCATCTCTGACTCATTTCATTTTATTTTATTTTTTGGCCATGCCACGCGGCATTCAGGGTCTTAGTTCCCCTACTAGGGATTGAACCCACGCCCTTTGCCGTGGAAACGTGGAGTCTTAACCGCTGGACTGCCAGGGAAGTCCCAATCTCTGACTCATTTTAAATTGTTATTTATGTCATGTGCATTTACAATTAACAGCAAAGGGGACTTCTTTGGGAGTTGTGGCAGCCACCCAAAGCAGATGTGTAAGACCTCAGGGAATAGACGCTTCCGGGCAGTTGACCTGCGAGAATTATAGTCTATGTTTAGGAAGAATGAAGTGAGGGAAATGAAGTAGAAAAATTGAAACAGCGGGGGACAGAAGCATGAGAGTGGATGTCACAGTATTAGGTCCCTACAACTCTCTGGCTTGAGAAAGGAAATGACTTACTTGGATTTGCCTACCTGATAGTGCACATAACATGGAAGTGCTGATAACTTCCTGTATATGGGATCATTTGATTCTCATTCTGGCCTAGCCTCCCCAGAGGTTGTCCCCTGACAACCTGGCACCAACGCCCAGCCCCAAACAGGCTCCAAAACACAGCAGTAGACCTAAATGAGGCAGGATCTCTCTCATCAGAGTAAACCCTGTATCAAAAACCCCTCAAGATTTCCATGGTCAGGATACAACCCTGAGAGGGATCAAGATCAAATCCTGAATCCTCTCCCAGCATCCACACCCCAAATCATGTTCTTTTGTGCTAAGGGTTTTAAAAGCATACAGCTGAATTGCTCAGACCCATTTAAGCTGACGGGGGACGTGGGCTCAGTCCTAGGACAATAATTAACTGGACTCACTTCTTATAGTGCCAGCTTGCTCCAACCATAGAGAATATTGTCAATGTCCAGGGGGAACGAGCCTAATGGCCTTGAGGAAATAGTTGATAGTGCTGGCATCTACTGGAGCTGCCGCTGTGCCAGATATTTTATATGCATGGTCTCTAATGCTTCCAATGGCACTCTAAGGTTGGTGTGTCTATCTCAATTTTGTGGTTAAAGAAACAGATTCCTATAGGACGAGTAACTTGTCCAAAGTCACACAGTAAGTTATGAGGTTAAGTTCCTGTCATAGGTTGAGATGTCCAGAAGCAGTGAGAAGATGGAGGTGAAAGTACTTTATTAGGAGAGATTCCTAGGCAAAGTGGTAATAGAGTAGAGAAGCGGGACCAGGAAGGAAAGTAGGCCAAGTAAAGGTGCGTCATCAAGGAAAGTCTTGAAAGTAAGCCCTGAAGACAGTATTAGTCTCAGAGTTGATCCAATCAGGGGCAAGAGAGCTGGGGTATTTATACCTCTGAAATAGTCAGTTCTCAACTAAGGATTGCCCCCCAGGGAGACATAAATTCCCAGATATTTCCCCGCTCTGCTGGCAAATTGTTCCGTTAGTCTGAGGGCAAGCAAAGAGAAACAGGGATTGGCTGCTGGGAAGAAAGCAGACTGAGAGCCAGGTGCTTGCAAATGGTGGGGACCCAGAGATGGTGTGGTGCCCAGGCTTCTCCACTGGGACGTACCCCTGCCACAGACACAGTCATAAAGCTATAGGCCTTCTGCATCCAGGGACTGCCCAGTTGGGCCTTGGCTGCAGCGCTGTAGGGGACCAGGCGGGGTGCTGGCAGAGAGGAGGAGAGGGGAGTCGGGGAGCCCATTTATCTTATGTCACACAGTCATAAAGAGCCTCAATTCTAAACTTTTGTTTCTAGCAAAGATAAAGTGAGAGAGGGGAAAGACATCATCATTTAATTTTAATTTCCCAGACCCAGACTGTCTCTAAGGCACTATAAATTAATATTTTCTACATTTCCTATAATTATCTTGTAATTAGCAACTTTATATTATGTGACACTTCCTTCCGTGATGGGACATTTTTGTCTCTTTTTAGAATGTAATCAAGAGATTATGAATAGAATGTAGCAATGATTTAAATCATAGTAGTCATGACATTCTCATAAGTCACGACATCCTTCTAATAGTCATGATTATCAATGTTTAAAGTTACATTGTTTTGCTGTAAAACTTTTGATATTTCACATCAGTCAGATATTTTTAAACCATACTTTTGTCATGTATGAAAATCAACAAAATGTGACGTTTCGTATTAAAAGCATCATTTTCTTGAACACAACTATAAAAAAAAAAGTCACAGTTCTTGTTAGCCTGTTTCGGCATTTTTATTTAACATGTTGGAAACCTTGATATAAGAGGGAGGCTGAGTCTCTCAAACCCTGAGTGAGCTGCCGAGGAAGCAGTGGTGACACACAGCCGTGGTGACACACAGCCGTGGTGACACACAGCCGTGGTGCAGCCACCTTCCTGGACAGAGAAAAAAAGCCACCAAGATGTCAGGCTCAGAAGAAGGATGTCCCCCGTGTATGCAAATGACCACCGACCACACACTCCTCAGGAGCCAGACTGGAAGCGCAGGAAGGTACCACATGCTCAGGAGATGAAATGATAAAGCATCCTAAAGACCCATGGGCCACAGGGGACAGTTCCAGATGAGGCCAAAGGCCTTTGAACCTGGAGGGGCTGAGCCGGCAACCCGAGCTGCTGGAGGTTGGAAGCCAGCACGGAGCCCATCCTGCAGCAGCCTGGGAACCTCCAGCTTGGGACGCCCCAGCAGCATGGCCAGGGCTGTGGGCCTCACTCTTCACGCCCACCTCACGGGGAGCTGCCTCAGACCTCAGAGGCTGAGGGGGCCGGGCATTTTGAGGGGAATGCAAGAGTGCATTTGACACTGTTTATGGCAATGATCTGCAGACTTTTGCTGAATATCTGAATTGTCCAAAAAAGAAGTTTTTAACACATCCTTAGTATCGACAGAACAAGATCTTTTGACCTAGATCTTTCTGACACGGGCTGGCAAGGTGGTGTATGTGTTATGGGACACATAACACATTATCAGATTAACTTAATTTCAATTTTTTCCAGCACGAGCCACTAGCCCCTAAGTACCAAGCAGCATGCTAGGTGCTGGGATCCAAAGGTGAACGATCCCTATTCCCTGCCCTCCGGAAGGTTATGGTCCAGTGGGGTAAACAGTCCATACATTTGAGGTAGAGGTGGGGGGCAGAGGGGTAGACCTAGAGGTTAACAATAGGTCACAGAGGACCCTCAGGCTGGAGGGGAGCTCAATTTGGCCAGCTTTATAAACAGATTACATAGAATTATCATCTCAACCACCTAATGTACTAAGGGAAGTGGAAATTCCTAACTCTAAAGGAAAGACCTTCTTCTAAGATACAATAGAAATGTACATTTAGACAAGAGGCAAAGGAGCTCTGGATGAGAGCTCAAGGGTGAGAGACCTTGTTGAAGGAAGCAGAACTGTGTACTAGTCTCCATACAGACCCAGCGGAGGCAAACTCTGAGCCCTAGTCTCCGGTGGCTGAAACCTGCTGTAAAGCTCGAGGGGCTGGGAGGCCGATACGGGGGCCAATGTGCATGCTTGTCCCTTGTATGTGAGCTCTGCCCTCGGATCTCAGAAGAGAACCTTCAGAACAGAGTAAATCACCAACTCTTTTCCCTTCTTGGTGAACTGATCTTCTATAAGGCTTTCTTCGTCCTTCCACCACACCCCCCCAACCCCTGCCCTCTCCATTCCCCTCACCCAAAGCTTGGAGTCCCCTGCCTGTACCCATCTCAGCCTCCTCCCCAATCCCTGCCTGACACGGAAACATTAGAAAAGCAGCAGAAGCAGCAGCAGCAAAGATGGCAGAAGCCCCCCCAGGCGAGGGGAGAGTGCTTCCAGTTTACTCTGGTGGTCCACCTTATCAGTCCCATCGCTTCTCCTCTGGGAATGCAGGACCTCAAATGTTAGTGACTCACCCAGCAGGCTTGGTATTGCTCAGCTACGAAGAGCTGGCAAGCAGTTCCAGTTCATTGCAGCTCTATTTACAATAGCCAGGACATGGAAGCAACCTAAGTGTCCATTGACAGACGAATGGATAAAGAAGATGTGGCACATATATACAATGGAATATTACTCAGCCATAAAAAGAAACAAAATTGAGTTATTTGTAGTGAGGTGGATGGACCTAGAGACTGTTGTACAGAGTGAAGTAAGTCAGAAAGAGAAAAATAAATAGCCTATGCTAACATATATATATGGAATCTAAAAAAAAAAAAAAAAGGATTCTGAAGAACCTAGGGGCGGGGCAGGAATAAAGACGCAGACATAGAGAATGGACTTGAGGACACGGCAAGGGGGAAGGGTAAGCTGGGACGAAGTGAGAGAGTGGCATGGACATATATACACTACCAAACGTAAAATAGATAGCTAGTGGGAAGCAGCTGCATAGCACAGGGAGATCAGCTCAGTGCTTTGTGACCACCTAGAGGGGTGGGATAGGGAGGGTGGGAGGGAGACGCAAGAGGGAGGGGATATGGGGATATATGTATACGTATAGCTGATTCACTTTGTTATACAGCAGAAACTAACACACCATTGTAAAGCAATTATTCTCCAATAAAGATGTTAAAAAATTTTTTAAAAAACGAAGCCGTACCTTTACTCATTTTATTTTTCAAAATCCTCTCTCATTCAGAATGTCCTCTCAATTCCCCTGAAATAGTGACCTTTATTGTCCTGTTAACATATTCGCCTCACAGAAAGCAAAGAAGTGCTGATTATGGGCCTCCTCTGACTGTGGCGAGAGCAGTGATTCAAGGTTGCCCTATGGATGAATGCTCTCAGAGTGGAGTTTCGTCAGTCATCGTCAGTCATCTCGTCAGAATGATTTGGGGTGTGAACGTATTCAGATTCCTGCTCCCCCATTCCCTCGTGGGGGAGTAGGGGAAGGAGGGCAATTCTGATTCAATAAGTCCAGGCAGGTGCTTAGGAATTTATATTTCTCCAAGTGTTACTGGCAATTCTGCTATGTAGTCCCATTGGGGACTCATCGCTCCAGAGCATATAATTAGCTTTTCTTCCCTTTTCAGACACGAGCTGGTTTTCTTAAAACTTGTGGACTCTCAGACTCTCTGAAAGCCTTGTTCTCCCTCCGAAGGGAGTGACACGTTGAGATGTCTCCCCCGCTCGTCGGCACACATTCCACCTCTCCGTCCCTGTTCACAGCCAAGGACAGGACTCATCGCCCAGCTGGGGGGCAAGTTCTGTCAGCCCGACAGCTCTGCAGTCACCTCTGTAAAAGTCATCATCAAAATGTGCAGAAATGACCGTTTGGAGTCGCTATCCTGTTTCTTTGCGATGCGACACTCGTCCAAAGGGTTCATGTGTGGAGGAAACGTGCCCCTTTGACAGAGGTGTTACTTCAGTGGGTCTCCTCTTTCAAAGCGTTCCCCCTTTATCTGCACTATCAAATTGTTCCCGGTTCCATAAAAGCAGGGCAGCTATTGTGATGGAAATGTATATACACTGCGTAAATGCTGAGCTTGTTTGTTGTTTGAAAGAAGCTGCTGGAAACTGACTAGATCAAGTGTGTCCTGGGCCTTCATCCAGGCGGCCAATTCAAAGGCTGGTGCTGAAGAGAATCCCTCCTCCCTCTTCCTTATTCAGGTTACAAAGGCCACCGAGGAGGAAGCCTGAGCCTAGAACCAGCTGAGCCCAGAGCAAGTCTTCCCTTACCCTCTCAGAGTCCGGAGCAGGTGGTGCTTGGTGGTGAGGGCTTGGGTTTGGAGGCAATAATCTCACTCTTCATCACCTGGGAAAACTCACTGATCCTTTTTCAAGTACAGCAACACTTTTTTGGTATTTACTTTTCCCACCCCATAGGTGGATTTCTGCTACCGTGTACCAGATTTCATAAGAGATTAAGAACTACTCCTGACACACTCCAGAGTGAATACCTAAGGTCTGGTCTGTGGGCAGCAACCCATGAGTCATTCTTGATTGAGAATGTTTCTGAGTGGGCACCACAGGAGGAGAGAAAAGAGAGTATTTCTAAATTTGGCAAGGGCTTAAAGTCACAGTGGGAATAGAAGTGTTAATGCCTGAAGCACAAGTCTTACAAACATATTAAAGACAATCATAAACACAATCACAGCTTCAAGGGATTTTTAACTAATGTGTCCCTGTTGCCAAAACTTAAAATTAGATGTATTGACCCAAGAATAAACCACACTGCCCAGTATCTTGCCCAGAGCAAGGTGGAGACATCCATTTCTCTCATAAAATATGAGTGGGGAAAAAAAATAAATGAGAGGACTAGAAATTGGGAGATGAGTTCACATCCCAATTCCATCATCAGATGTGTTTCTGCCCATGTACCTCAACCCCACATGTATTTCTGAATGAATGGTAACAGTGAACGAAGGCAGATCAGAAGGGAGTTTAGGGATAACTTCACCAAGTCCCACATTTGATAGATAAAGAAGCCAACCACTCCAGAAGTTAACTGTTATGACCAAGGGAACCCACCAATATTTAACATAGCCTGGGCCAAATCCCATGCTTTCTGATTTCTAATCAGTGCTCTTTCCCATGGTGGCCTCAGTTTTATCACTCAACACTTGAGGACATTAATGCTTATCCTACCTACCTCATAAAAGTCTTAGAAAAATCAACGGAGACAATATGTGGGTTGGATTGAATTATCTCTAAGGTAAAGTGGTATTTAAAGACTATATATTGGTTCTTTTCCTGTTTTCCTTATCATAATGAATGGCCCCACCACCCATTCTGTTACACAAGATAAAAGCCTTGATACTTCCCTTTCTCATGCCCTCAAATCCAATCCATCACTATATCCTATTGAATTTCCTTTAAAGGCATCTTGAGTCCCCTTCCTCATACCATACACAAAGAATTAACTCAAAATGGATCACAGACCTAAATTTAAAAGCTAAAACTATAAAACTCTTAGAAGGAAATATTGGAGATCTCTGTGACCTTGGGTTAGGCAAAGCCTTCTTAGATATGATAGCAAAAGCACCAGTGACAAAAAGAAAAATTAGATAAATTGTACTACATTGAAATTTAAGACTTTTGTGCTTCAAGAGATACCATCATGAAAATTAAGAGAACTCCACTGAATGGGAGAAAATATTTGCAAATCATATATTTAATAATGGGCTTGTGTCTAGAATATATTAAAACCTCTTATAATTCACTAATAAAAATACAAATAACCCAATTTTAAAATGGGTTATGAGTAAGGATCAGTCCAGGCAAAGTATAAATAAGTCATCAAACTATGAGATTCCTGGAATAAAAATGCTCTAGGAATTCAGAGAAAGGAACAGCGCATGCAGGCTGGAGGAACAGAGTTTGAGCTCTGTCCTTTGGGGGATTATTAAACACATGATTTCCAAGTTTTAGGACCTGTGTGTCCAGTAACAATAACAACCAGTGAGTAAGGTTTGAAGAGAGAATGATCTGGAATTCTGGGCACAGGCGTCTGTTGGAGGAATAGTTCCTACGGAGGCCTTTGGGACAGCACAGAGCAAGGAACAGAGGGAGACTAGGAGACAGAGAGAGAAGGTTGCAGAAGCCAGATTGATTAGGGCTTTTAGGTCAATATACTGGCTTTTTTTTTTTTTTACTCTAAGTGAGATGGGGAGTCAGTAGATGATTCCAAACAGAGTGCAGTGCTCTGGCTTCAGTTGACGTCAAAGGCAGAAGCAAGGATATCAGTTAGGAGATTATATACCATAACTCAGCTGAGAGATAATGATGACTTGGATCAGAGAATAATACTGGAAGTGGTGAGAAGTGGTCAGATTTCAGAACAGTTTGGAGGCACAGCCCAATGTATCAATAGATACCCCAGAGGAGATGGCCAAAGTAGGCCGATTTTCAAGGATTGTGACCAGCATTTGAAAATGCCTCCAGGGCAGGATTTTTCAGAGCTTAGGAAGTGGGAGTTTGGGAAGGATTAGTTCCCGTGACTCCAGCCATAACCCCACAGCGATTCCCAGAAGACCCCAGGAGAGGCCATGTCAGACCATCTTCATTTCATCCCCAGGCTGCTCATTATGGTCCTTTTGGCTTTCCCTTTTTTTTAAATTTTTATTTATTTATTTATTTATTTATTTTGGCTGTGTTGGGTCTTCGTTTCTGTGCGAGGGCTTTCTCTAGTTGCGGCAAGTGGGGGCCACTCTTCATCGCGGTGCGCGGGCCCCTCACTGTCGCGGCCTCTCTTGTTGAGGAGCACGGGCTCCAGACGCGCAGGCTCAGTAGTTGTGGCGCACGGGCTCCAGACGCGCAGGCTCAGTAGTTGTGGCGCACGGGCTTAGTTGCTCCGCGGCATGTGGGATCTTCCCAGACCAGGGCTCGAACCTGTGTCCCCTGCATTGGCAGGCAGACTCTCAACCGCTGCGCCGCCAGGGAAGCCCTCAGCTTTCTCTTTATCTGATCTGTCCAAGCTACGCACAGGCAAGCACCCATTCTAAGGCTATTCCTTATCCTTTACATGGTCATCCTATCTAACATGGAAAAGAGATTAGTATACACAGTAATTTGCTTCATGATTTAAGATGCTGAACTACTCCTAGATTGAAGAGCAAACTGTTTAACTGTGGGAGAGCTATCAAAGGCCAGATCCAGAAAGCCCACTACCAACTCAGCTGGGTTTTAAAAAACACCTATTGTTTTATAATAAGTACCTTCGGAACTTTAAAATCACACCGCATTTTCACTTCTTATAGCTCATAAACCATGTCCCATGCATCAACCCAGATCCAAAGGTTGGCCTGATAAACCCAGATGCTAATTTTTTTCCAAGAGAAAGGAACAAACATTTGCAGATTCGTGCCACACTCTTTACGATACCTTATTAATCTTCCTTTTGAGAAGAAAGCTCAGATTCAGAGAGGTTAACTAACATGCCAAAGGTTACACAGCAAAGAAGTGGCAGAATCGGGAATAATAGAATCAGTAGCTCTGCTCCATCCCACATCCCAGATCTGTACAACATTCCTCTGCTGATCAGAACCCATCAGCCCTTTAGCTCTCCTGGTGTAGTCAAAGGAGGTCCCTCTGGAACAATCATATGTGGATTCAGAAAAAGCAAGTTCCTCCTAAACCCTTTGGGATATGAGACGTGTGGCCCCAAAGAATGAGTCATGACTTGCCTTTATTTTTTTGGTCCTTCTTGGATTTTAAATATTTGAGATGTTTTGATCCACAACTTCGAAGTTCCTAGAGCAGGGCATGCGGAGCCTGGCACAATCTTCAGCAGCAAAGACATGATCAACTACAGATTTCCATTTCCAACAAACAAACCTGTGCTTAATAATAAGGCACAGTCTTGTTGGGGCGGAGGGGAAGGGGTTCTGATTTCATCCCCATTTTACAGATGGGGAAAATGAGATTCAGAGAGGTTAATTCACCCCAAACTCACACAACTAGTAATAATAGCAGGGCCTTTGCTTTGTGCAACAGCACAGGATTATTCCCATTGCTTCTATGAATAACAAAATAGTCAGTGTGCTTATCTAGAGCTTCCTGCGAAGGAGACTTATGTTAAGTAATTCAGCCCTCACAAAAACCCCATGAGCTGGGTGCTAGTCTTATCATCCCCATTTTACACATGAGGAGACTGAGGCATCGTGGTATTAAGTAGCTTGTTCAAGGTCACAGAGCTGGTAGGAGGCAGGTTCAGGATTCACATCCAGACAACCTGGGTCCACCGAACATATGCCATTAACCACTCCGTCATGATCCTCTCTCTCTGCCTCTCCTGGCAGTGTCAGATTCGGACAAGATCATCTGAGTCTAAGTCCTGGGCTCCCTCATGTCTCTTTTGGCCAGTGCAAAGCCCGGGCTCCAGCCCACGGGGATGAGCACACAAGGGGAGGAGAAAGTATGTTGGGTGAATGCAATCTGCAGCAGGCACACAGCTCTACAATGAGGCAGAACTGGTTCCCCAGCCCGATGACCCTGCAGGAAACTAATGTTATACAAATACAGACCCAGCTGAGTGATGCCTGGGAGACTCATGCTCTCTCTCTGTCTCTTTGTCTCTCCTTCTCTCTCACACACTCACACTCACCTGCTGTGTATTAAAATTTCCTCCATCACCTGCCTTTACAAGTGGCCCTGCCAGTGGAGGAAGAAAAAAGCAAAGATCTGTAGATGTGGTTGGTTTGCAGCTGCCAAAGGGACAGTTTGGTCGGCAAGCAGTGAATAGAGTGCACATTCTGGGGGGTCCTGGCATTGTCCAAAGCCGGGCAACAGGGCATATTCTCCAGAGGGGTGTGAGGGTGAATGTGCGTGCGTGTGCGTGCGGGGGTCACAGCAGGGACTATGGCACCAGAGTAGTGAGTAACGCATAAGGAAATGGAGCCACACATATCAAAGGCAAGAAATGTGTGCACAGTGATTAGGAAAACACAGTCATTCTGACTTGGGGACGGAGATTGCGGTTCTCTTTCATGTGGAGCCAAAAAAAACTTAAACTTATATTGACTGTGTCTGAGAAAGCCCCAGCCACAGGGACACAGGTGAGTGTGACCACAGCAGGAAGTGCTATACTTGTAGCCGCAGAGCTGCATCTACACCCTGATGATAATTGAAGGACCTCAGTTATTAGCTGGGACCCGCCCCCTCGGCCTGCTGCCCCCTCGGGTGCCCCTGTGTCCACACAAAGCCTGATGAATCCCATCGGGCAACTCACTTGGAAAGATCCCAAGGCTTCCTTAAAGAGCCAGGGAGACCTTCCATTCTGGACCATCTGTCCCGGCACAGAAATGCTGGGGCAGTGGGAAGTGGTCCTAGGAATGGCTACTGGTTAGGAAAAAAGAACAAAAGAAACACAGAAGGAAGAGGAAACAAGCATAAAAAACACCTCCCAAAATGCAAACCTTGCACAGTGCTTCTGACCCAGGGGTCCCAGTCACACACTGTTTTTAGTGATTTGAGTTACAGCAGGAGGCAGGGTGGGAGTTCTAAGAATGGGGCATTAGGATCACCCGTGAGGAGAGAACTGGTAAAGAATATACTCAGCTATAATAGGTTTTGATCTCCTCCCAACCCCTCCCCACTCCCCACTCTAAACAGAAGAAATTCATGAATCTCGCGCTGGGCTGCTGTTACCTGCCTGGGACTGTTCACAGAGTTAACGGAGTTTTAAGGGGGCAGAATGAGATAGAACTGGAGTGTAATGAGAAGCTGAGATTCCCATCGGACAGGACAGAAAGGGACTGAAGGAGAAAGGGACAGGTCTGCTAAGGAGCTAAGGAACGGGGAGAGGGAGGAAGGAGGGTGGGAATCACACCCTGGAAGCTGAGTTGAGGAGTCTGCAAGTAGTGAGTGGAAGGGAGGAAGGGCAGGACTTTGGAAGCAGGAAGGGAAGGTGGGACGTGAGGAGAGTGGAGTGGGGAGGGAGACCCAGAGAGAAATTATGCTCTGGTGATGAATTGAATATCCTTCTCATAGTTTTTTGTTTGTTTGATTTGTTTCATTGTTTAAAACCTCAGTAAACAGTTAAATAAACAGTTAAGTAAACAGTTAAATCCTTTTTCTTTTTTAAAAATTTTATTTATTTCATTTATTTTTGGCTGCATTGGGTCTTCGTTGCTAGGCACGGGCAGTTGCGGCGAGCGGGGGCTACTCTTCCTTGCGGTGCACGGGCTTCTCATTGCAGTGGCTTCTCTTGTTGTGGAGCACAGGCTCTAGGCGCGCGGGCTTCAGTAGTTGTGGCATGCGGGCTCAGCCGTTGTGGCTCGCGGGCTTAGTTGCTCCGCGGCATGTGGGATCTTCCAGGACCAGGGCTCGAACCCGTGTCCCCTGCATTGGCAGGCGGATTCTTAACCACTGTGCCACCAGAGAAGCACTTAAATCATTTTTCAATTAATTTGCAGATTGGGTGGATGTCTTCAAATGAGGGAGTGAGTTCAGATGAGTGACAAGCCAATTTTATTAAGGTTTCATCCCGTTTCAAACTCCACGGGCTTCCTTGGGGTGTCCGGATAGAGAGGGAGCAGGGCAAGGCTAGCAGACGGAGTCTGGGTCCTCCTTGATCTCAGCCAGAATCACTACACTCCATTTTTTAAAAACCAATTTCATCAATAACAATGATTTAGTCTGTGTCCCTTACCCTATCGAGAGATAAACTGAGCCCTGGAGGCTGTGATTCACCCAAGCTCGAGCCGCTTAGTTCTCGAGGCAGCACCAGCCCTAGGTACACGTTTCTGCCTCTGAACACACACATATTTCCAATCCATCCTATGCTCTGCTGCCTATCTGGGAGTGCGCAGTTCAGGCTTTCACTGGGAATGTGAGGGAAAAAAATTAAAACCTAGAGTAAAACTATTCCACAACTACTACATCTAATATATACAAATGCCACCATACAAAATGGAACATCCGCTACTAGAAAGAAAAAGTGCACCGAAATCCAGCACACTTATTTTTACTCCCAGAGCAATAAAATTTGAGTCTATATATTTGTTTACTTAATTCTAAACTCAGCCATGATCTTCTTCAGACAATTCCCTACTTAGTCCAGTGACAACCTGGAAGTAAATGGCATCTTGCCTTGACTCCCTGGCTGAGAGCTCAGCTTTACAACCAGCCCCAGCAGCTCCTTAAAGACACCTGCTCTTTCCTTCCTAACGTCTCAGATCCAGCAGCTGCTATCAACCAAATGCCATGGAAGCTCCTTTCCTTATTTAATAAAAACAGAGAGTTATGACTCTGAGAGGTGACCTGACCAGCCCCAGGCTTATTAATCTCTGACTCCTATTTCTCACCTGTTCTCTTCTTTTTATGGAAAGGTATGTGCTGAGGCGTCTCTGCTCCCCAGCTGTTTCTAATTATCTTCAAAGACTCACTCAGAGTCAATGATTCAGCACGACTCAGGAATCTGATTTTGTAAAAAGGTGAGATTGTTTGGAAAAAACACCAGCCTATGCTAAACAAAACTGCAGCATTTAACGTTAATTAAAAGTTAAGGAGAAGCAACAATGAAACAGCTTTCTTCACACTAAAAAAAAAAATCCAAAATATGCAGGCAACTCAAACCAAATCTGAAAGGTATTAATTTAATTTCAACCAGCATCAATCAGTAGGTTGAAAGAATTATGTCCAATTTAAAAATACCCATTTGACTGATCCGAAAAGATCAGGTTTGACTCTCATCTTTGGGCACCTTGTACCTTACTTTCCCTCCTAGCACCATGGCTGGGGGTAGCCTTTTTCTCTTTACATTCTACGTGGGCCAGTCTAACCCCCTACCCCACGTCCTGTGCCGGGGACTGGAGGTTCCCATGTGATTCTGACTCACCTGCACTAAACTCGCAATCCAGGAGGGAAATAGAGCCATGGCACCTAAACAGAATAGGAATACAATCACAGCATATTGAAGTGTGCTCAACTGTGACAGCAAAGATGAGGAAGTAATTTATTCTCCCTAGAGGCATCGTGAAGATTCTCTGCCCTCCTTAGAGGACTGGGTTTTCTATGAGTGGTAGGATTCTCTGGGGACTTGGGGCAGAAGGAACAACATGTATAAAGACATAAGCTTATGATAACACAAGATCCAGCTCAGAGAAGGCTGAGATTCTCTTCTGCTGCAGCAACACTGGGCAGGTGTTGGGTAGCCAAGGGAGGTGAAAATGGAAAGGAAGATGGAAACAGTATTTGCCACATTTAGAAGATAGGACTTTTTTCTGTATGGATCATTTTTAAATATATGCATTTATCTTTTCTTTCCAAATTACAAAAGTAATACATACTCAGTGTAAAAATTGAAGAATTTTTAAATGGTGGGAAGAATCACCCATAGTCCTATACCTCCAATGAGGACAGCTGTTAACATTTTCACTCAGTATTTCAGATACACATACAGTCAAGGGACCAGATGTACAGATGGCCTTGTAACTTGTTCTTTTCATTTAACCACATATCGTAAACATTTTTCATTTTCCATTATGGGATATTAGACCATTTGTAATTTTGCCATGTTTTAATGAAGCTATAAGGAGCATGCAGGTACAATTCTGTTTGTTTAGTTGCTCATTTATTGCCATAATTTAAAATCACAATTTATGACTCAAAGTGAATACACATTTTAAGGCCTTATGTATTTATTGCAAAATAGTTCTTGAGAAAGGCTGCACCAATAACTTAATGTGAGGAATTAAATGAGGAAATTTCCTCATCTTCTTGCATTATGGGTTCTTGCAATTTTTATAATTTTTGTCAATTTGTTGGCCCAAATGAATATATTATTAACATTTAACTTGCTTTTGATTACTACAAAGGTACATTTTTTTTTTTAATGTTCACTGATCTTTTGATTTTTCTTCTTTTGTGAAATGCCTACTCCTATTCTTGGACTATTTTTCTATTAGGAGATTTCTTTTTCTGATTTATAAAAGCTCCTCGTACATTAATGATAGAAACTTTGTTGCAAATGCTTTTTCCAATTTGTCAATTCTTTGTAATTTTGTGTATGGTAATTTTAGACCTAAACAAGCTTTTACATTTCTACATAAGCAGAACCATTAATCTTTTCTTTTATGCTTAAAAGGGCCATTCCCTTTCTGAGATCAGATGACTATTTGACTTCATATTCTTCTATTTAAGAATTTAACACATTATCAATTTACGTGATGTATAAGGTGAGATGAGAATCTAATTTACGCCTGTAGTAGGCTGAATAATGGCCACCCAAAGAGATGAGGTCCTAATCCCTGGAACATGTGCTACCTTATAAGTAAAAAGGATCTTGATGATTGAGATTAATTTAAGGATTTTGACATGGGGAGATTATTCTAGATTATCTGGATGGTTCCCTAAATCCAATCACAAGTGTCCTTACGAGAAGAGACAGAGGGAGATTTGACACACAGAGAGCAGGAGAAGGTGATGGCAGATGAAGGCAGGGTGTGGGGTGATGCAGCCACAAGGCAAGGAATGCCAGCAGCCGCCAGAAACTTGGAGAGGCAGGGAACAGATTCTCCCCTAACGCCTCCAGAGGGAGGGAGGCCCTGACGACACCTTGCTTTTGACTCAATAAAACTGATGTCCAACTTCTGGCTTTCAAATCTGAGAGAAAAAATTTCTGTGTTGTTCTAAGCCACCAACTTTGTGGTAACTAATTATAGCAGCCCTAGGAAACTAACACAACACCCCACCAAATAGTTTTCCTAAAACAATAAATATCTATCATTTTCTCACTTGTCTGAAATGTCATCTCTATCACATATAAAATATTTTTATCTATGTATACGTTTGGGTATTATTCTTTTTATTCATTAGTCTACTCTTATGTTAGTAAACACTTTTAAATATCACATCTTTTAAGTTTCATATCAGGCAATACAAGTATCCCTTTACTAACAAATTAGTCTTTCGGATAATAGAATTAAGAATAACTTTTCAAGTTCCCTAAAAAATTTCATTTACGATTAAATGCATTGAATTCACAGATTAATTTGGAAATTGCCTTTTTAAAATATTACTTGTTCCCATCCCCATTCTCTTGTTATAAAACTCTTGTTTTATGTCCTACAATAACTCCCCAAATTTCCTTCCTATAGTTCTTGTACATTTCTTAAGTTTCTACTTAGTTTTTCTGTCCTTCCTCCCTCCCTCCCTCCCTCCCTTCCCATCCTCCTTCCCTTCACACTCCCTCTCCATCCCTTCCTGCCTTCCTCCTTCCTTTATCCTTTTTTTTCCTTTCTTCTGCTGCTGCTTATATAATGCTCTTAAACAGAAAAGTGACATATGATTTCTTCTTTGGCAGTTAATTTAAATGTCTAACTTTGTTTTGGTATTCTCTTTGGCTAATACCGAGACTCGTCCTTAGGTTCTAACAGATGCCTTGTGGGTGGCAAGAGGCGGTGCAAGTGATGATGTCTGTTTTATGCTGGGGCAGTGGGGCGTGCAGTGTGCAGGCCGCAGCAGCGCCTGTTCAGTTTCAATTAGCTCCCCATAATCAAGGGATCATTCTTCACATATTTGAAAATTGGGTACGACAGGGCCTTATGACTTCTTAAAAAAAGAAAAGTATGCCTCCAAGGGCCATAGTTAGAAGCTCTCCTATAAAGACCTTAAATTCTCATTGATTGTTGTCAGCGCTTTGCTTTAGATATGCATCCACAAGAGTTCTGAACCTCAATCTAGCCCCAATCATGTTTGTATCTGCATAACGCTTTGGCTTCCCAAAACCCTGGGTGTGAGGGTGAGGAAGGCTTTCGAAGGAGAAGAGTTAACCTACTATTCAGAGTTAACCTACTGAGAAATAGCCTACTGAGAAATAGCCCTCATCACATCTTCCAGACCGAGACAGTTGTAAGATAGAATTTGGTGAAGACTTGTTCTGCAAAAAGAGAGAGAAGGGGAAGATATGATTCCATTTTTACCAGGGGGAGAAATGAGAAGGAAAAAAAAACAATCTCTACTTCATTTTCAGCACCTAACGGAATAGAAAATGCTGGGCAGCAAGCTGAGGCAGTGGTTTCCAGCCTTGGGAATAAAACAAAGCAGGTGTTTTAACGGCACCTTATGCGAAGCACCACATTAATAATCACTAAAGATTGATTAATGATGGTGATAATGACTGGAGTATTATTTTTATTAAAGTACAAGAGCAATCTGTAAAAAAAAAAAAAAAGATATCATCTTCTTAGCTAGGCAGACATTTTATATTCTTTAACTAATCAACGTTCTGCCAAGGAAAAGGGAGCGCTCTGCCAGAATTTACACTGAAAAAAAAAAGTCCTAGGACAAGTTTATATAAAACCCAGGAAAAGTGATACGCAATAAATTAAATATACTGAAATAAGCAAAGCATGAATATTTAACCACTTGACTGCTTTAATTTAAAAGGGAGCCGTGAGACCAAGGCTCGCTCATACAGGATGGAAAGTTTAAGGCCTGGTTGGCAGTACCAGAAGCTGTCCTGCATCTTTCTTTATTTGGGAGACTGGCAAACAAAACATGGCACCAATGTGAAATCCAGCTGCGGGCCAAGACAAACGTTTACCAAGGGCTGACCGTGTCCCAGAATCTACATGGCTACGGAACTTGGACACAGAACACCCTGCACATGTAGCTGCTTGCACCATTCAGCACCATCGCCTAAGAAGCCTGCAGGCGCCAAATGACCAACCAGAATCATTTTGTTGGGGTCCTGGGATGGGCCCAGCTCCCCCTTATGGAGACCAGTTCCCCTGGGTCAAACCCCAAAGCAGGGGTAAGTGAAAATACGTGGAAGCACTAACCAGCCGGTGGGTTGGATGGGTGAGGAAGAGCCTTGGGGTCAGAGATAGCATTTGAGGAAGGGCCCAGAAAGGCAAAATGAGACCCCACGGCCACACAGAGGGACATCTGTTCCAGCCTCAGCAAGAGGAGGCTCTGTATCTGCAGGAACGTTATCCTCCCCCTTTGGCCCCAGTTTCCATCTCCGTTTGAAAGCCTGCCCTTTGATATATATACAAAATTGATTCTACACCACCCCGTTCTGTCCCCTGAGAAGTCCCAATATTGCTCCCCAATATTTCTGTGCACAAAGCTAACACACAATTCTCTGCCCTCGTGGGTTTTACTATCTGGGAAGGAGAATGGATATAAGACACAATAGCACGGCAAAACCAAAGAGGGCAGATGGACTGACCGGGTTGTGTTCTGAAGGAATATTCCACAGAGCTGCAGAGGGATGGCAAGAAGCAAAGACGAGTGGGAGGCAGCATTGCAGACCATGGGGAGGGATGCCATTGCCTTACGGTCTGGCAAAAAAGGTTTAGGACCTAACATTATAGAATATTTTCTACCTACCTGGCCCCGTACTGAGAACTTCACATGCATGCTTTTATTTAATCATCACACAGTTCTATGAGATGTGTTATTATCACCACCCCATTTTATGCATGGGAAAACAGAGGCAGGGAGCCTGCAAAAAGGAAAAACATCACGAGCACCAGGGCTGGCACCCAAGTGCCAGCCTGCACCAAAGCCCAGGCTCTCCGTATTCACGCTGTGCTGCTTTCTGATGCAGGGGTGGAGGGGTGGCGGCGCAGATGCCAGCCCAGCATTTGAAAATGTTCTGTGGTCCGTGTCTACATGATGTGCAGGACGGGAGGGCCAACGTTCTTTTGGGCTGTGCTAGGGCCGACATATATCTACCATAGACGTGCTTAAAATGCCAAAAGGTAATTGATTCTTGAAAACTAATATTATAGTCTGGCAGGTAGTGCCAGAAGATATAAACTAAAGCAACCGATTAAAGTACCTAACGGCATCAGCAAGAACAGACTTTTCTCTTAGGATTAGCAGAACACAATAAAAATGCTTCGTGGTTCTATAGCCCTTTCGGCCCAATAGCTAGTTTCCCCAAACACTTATAACCCCCATATGTCTTCATTCTTTTGAACTTCCCCAGTGTTTCTTAGTAGCTTGTAATGTAATAGAAACATCTAGAAAATTGTTCTTTTCCCGCTCAATACTATCATTAGAGTTTTTCTTCTGTATTCACTTCATATTCAAGGAGAATGAAGCATAGAGAAATTGAGTGTGTCCTGAATGTGCACTAAGGGACCAGGGGACAGAAAGAGGTGAGGATTCTGATGATCAAACCTGTCTCTTCTTTGAGAGTCAAGTCATCCCTTTGTGATCAAGAGGCAGAAAAATTCCAGGTTTCCTAGGAAGAGATTATTTACACAAACAGATTCTTATCAGTGCAACTAAAATGCTTCTCACACAATAATGCAAATTCTCAGGGGATATCCACGCAGGCAGCCTTTTTTCCTGATGAGCTCTGTAAATGCAAAGGCAGGGGGATAAATGAGAGAGAAGCAAAGCTTTCTTAAAGCATTACTCACTGCTGGAAAAAGTACTGATTTTGTTGGAGCTTTATAAAAATAGCTCAGGTCGAATGTAATGTGAAATTTGACTTGAATCTTGCACCTGTCAGCCTTCGGAGGGAAGATTTTCACTCCTAAGTCTTCCGTGTAAGCAGTTCCTCTTGGCTGGGCCTTCAGAACCATGGCCAGCCTTTCAATTCCAGGGTTGAGTCTTGCATTTGAACTCCCTCTGCCTCACATTATCTTCCTCCCAATCTGTCAGTGGTATGCCTCTCTGGGTGGAACTACAAGGTTCTGGGTTAAAATGTGACCAGCCACACTGTGGGTGTTTCTCACGCTGGTCAGAGTAAGCCAGGCCTGCCTCTTCTGTTACTACATGGTTTCCTGACTTGTAGTTAGGCCCATTCAACTAAGATAATAAGCAGTTATTACACTGTGTTCAGATAGTAACTCCATTGGTGTGTGTGTTTAACCATATCTGGATTGTGTTTATGAAAGGTGAGGGAATCTTGCCTTATTTTTTTCCTTTTGGAAAATAATTTAGTGGTGAAGGAAGATTTTACTTTATATAATTATATTCATATTATACAATATATATAATTATATACATTATATATTTGTTATTTATACTATTTATTTATAATTACCGTATCACTAGAATTTTTACAATTAGAATATATCCATGTACTCTTTTGTCATTTAAAATACATTTAAATTCATTTAAAAATACATTTTTTAAAGCTTGAATGCCACATTTACCTTCAGAATTTAAAAAAATAGTATGGGGCTTCCCTGGTGGCGCAGTGTTTGAGTCTGCCTGCCAATGCAGGGGACACGGGTTCGAGCCCTGGTCTGGGAAGATCCCACATGCCGCGGAGCAGCTCGGCCCGTGAGCCACAACTACTGAGCCTGCGCGTCTGGAGCCTGTGCTCCGCAACGAGAGAGGCCGCGACGGTGAGAGACCCGCGCACCGCGATGAAGAGTGGCCCCGGCTTGCCGCAACTGGAGAAAGCCCTCGCACAGAAACGAAGACCCAGCACAGCCATAAATAAATAAATTTAAAAAAAAAATAGTATGAATATGCTCATTGTAAAGAAACCTTAGGATACGCTGATAAAAAGACTCAATTACAGACCATCCATAATCATATTTTTTTGAGGTAACATCTGATAATTACTTGGATGTATAGCATTTCATTTTTTTTTCTCCTGGACTATATACATACATGGAAATGCGGTAGTCTTCCTTTATCCAGGGTTCTGCTTTCCGAGGTCTCAGTTACCTTCGGTCAACTGGGGTCTGAAAATATTAAATGGAAAATTTAAGAAATAAACTATAAGTGTTCAATTGTGTGCCATTCTGAATAGGGTGATAAAATCTCATGTGGCCCCAACCCTGTCCCTCCTGGGGATGTGAATCATCCCTTTGTCTAGCGTACCCTGCCCCTTGGTCACTTGGCAGCCTCCTGGGTTATCAGATCAACTGTCATGGTATCGCAGTGCTTGTGTTCAAATCACCCTTATTTTACTGAATAATGGCCCCAACGCGCAAGAGTAGTGACGCTGGTAATTCAAATATGCCAAAGAGAAACCCCAAAGTGCTTCCTTTAAGTGAAAAGGTGAAAGTTCCCAACTTGATAAAGAAAGAAAAACAATTGTATGCTGAGGTTGCTAAGATCTATGGCAAAAACCAATCTTCTATCTGTGAAATTGTGAAGAAAGAAAAAGAAAATTGTGCTAGTTTTGTTGGTGCACCTCAAACTGCAAAAGTTACGGACACAGTGCATGATAAGTACTTAGTTAAGATAGAAAAGGTGTTAAATTTGTACAATAAGGTATTTTGAGAGAGAGAGAGAGACCACATTCACATAACTTTTATTACAATATATTGTTATAATGGTTCTATTTTATTATTATTTATTGCTTTTAACCTCTTACTGTGCCTAATTTATAAATTAAACTTTGTCACAGGTATGTATATATAGGAAGAAACATTGTACACATGGGGTTCAGTACTATCTGTGGTTTCAGGCATCCATTGTGATCTTGGAACGCATCCCCCATGAATAAGGGGAGATTACTATATTTTCCTGGAGCCATGTACAAATACACACATATAAAATTATATTACATTTACTCTTTTGAACTGCCCTATGCCTTTTCACTTAAAAATATATTATGAACCTCTTTCTACTTATGGATATATATATATAAAATAATTTTTAAGGTGGCAGAGTATTCTATTTTAACCACCACTGTCAATTATAAGTTTTTCTAATATGAGCAATACTGGAGCTAAGTGCCCATGCATTTTCATAGGAAAAATCCCCAGATAAGGAATTGCTGGATCAAAAAGTCATGTCTTTTCAAAGGCTTCCCATACCTATTGCCAAACTGCCCTCCAGCAGTGTGACAGCACGTTTCCCTATGCTCTGGCCAATGTGATATTATAATTCTTTTTAGTCTTCACCAATTCGACAGGCAAAACTAAAATAATGTCTCATTGTTTTTATTTGATAGGCAAATATAGAATGGTAAATCTTTTTTTTATTGAAGAAATTATTAGAGAAACTAAACATTTTTCATTTATTTTGATACCTTGTTTTTCTTCTTTGGGGATTAGCTATTTATTCCCCCCCCCCTTTTTTTCCCCTATTTATCCTTCCTAATTTAGTTGTAAAAGTTCTTCATGTATTAGGAATACCAATTATTTGTCTCTCATAATGTTGCAAAAGTTTCTCAGTTTTCATTTTTCCTAATTTAGCTTATAGTATTTTTGATGTGCTGAAGTTTTAATTTTGCCTTAGTCAAACCTGTTAGTCTTTTTCTTTATGGTGTCTACCATCGGTGATCTTTGCTGCATATTGATTGAGATTGCTTATTTTATGGTATATCTCATAGATGGAATATGGGCTAGTAAAACATACCCTAAGTCAGCTCACATGCCAAGCTGAGCTCTAGGTATGCCAAATATGCTTTGGCAGAATAAGGCATGAAATTTTTTCTAGAATCAGAGTAAAGAACCTGAGTGTTAAGAGCCCCAGGAATATTCAAAGGTATCCAGAGATGGTATAGTTTTACACTGAAGAAAAGCTTTGCCATATATCTCCAAAATGTTACTGAAACATCATCACTGTGGCAGATCATATTTTCTTCCTAACGTGTGACTTTGACCCACCTTCCACGGGGAAGTGGGGTCCGGTGTTCCTTCCCCTTGAATTTGGCATTCCAGGGGAAGCAACGCTATGTGACTTTGGAGGCTAGGTCATCAAAAAGCAACGTAGTCTCCTCCTGGTTCTCTTGGGACACTTGCCTTTGAATCCCTGGTCATCCAGGTGAGAATCTGATGGCTCTGAAGCCACCCTGGGAGAGAAAGCTCAAACCAGCCGAGGTGGAGAGACCACAGGGAGAGACCCCAAGTAAAACTCCATGAAGGAGAGATACACAGCCAGCCTCCAGCTACTTTCGCAGCTCTCTCCCCACCCCAAGCTCTTCCAGCCCCAGCTCCTTTCAAATCTGAGAGTCTAACAAATACGAAAAATGTAACTACCAGCGCTCCTCCCCCAGCTTCTTCCCTTCCCACTTGAGGGCACACCAACCTTACTTCCAACTGCTAGCACCTGCATCTTCCAACTAAGGGACTTTCTCTGACCCCCAAAGCCCACTCTACATGCCCATTCAGTGGACCAGAAGTGCCAGGAATTCATTCCATCCCTCTGGCTGAGATTAGCCCTCAACCAATGGCTAATGCACATGGTGTATCAATACCCAAGCTCCCTCATCCTCAGGTTGGATAACTGCAGTGCATATTCTAAAATGGCCCACAGATTCCCCAGAAGGGTCACATTCTGGTTACCCACAATGATAACTTACTTCATAAAGACCCCTTTATTTCCCACCTTTCTTTTTCTGTCTCACTTCCCTACTCCCCTGACATTTTGGGTTTTTGTTTTATCTAGGATCACCTCCCAAGTAAACTACCCGCACTCACATCTTTGTCTCACAGTCTGCTTCTGAGGGGACCCAAACTCATTTTTTAAGTGACAGGAAATTATCATGCAGCATGATAGGGAAAATACCTGATATTGAGATAACGCAGATGGGAACCTGACCTAGCCCTGGGGGTCAGAGATGATGCAGGGATTGAGTGAAGGTCTGAAGAGCAAGTAGGAATAGGAGTAGGAGGGACAGACTCAGCTTGGAGGGAATTCTAGTCAGAGGGATCAGCATGGCAAAGACCTGGAGGCAAGAGCAAGTCTGATGTATTAAAAAAAATGGACGAGGTTCAGTGAGGCTGAGACATGGACCAGGAATGGTACAGAGATGAGGGATGAAGCTGGAGAAGTAAGAAATGAATAGATCATGAAGGACCTTGTTTACTAGGCTGAGAAGTATGGGAAAATGTGCCTATTTTCAGCAGGAATTTTCAACATTAACATTCCCAAGCTTTGCTAGGATTTAGATATAAAATGTGGGACTTGGATAGTCTAAGCATTTTCCTATATATTTTTCTCAAAAACTAATTCTATCCATCTTGCTCTGCTCTTCCTTGTGGCAGTTTTTCTCATTCTACCAGAAGCCGTGCCCTTGTCCTTGAGCTCTGGTTTAAAGCTAAGCTTCTCGGTGTGGGGAACATGTCGTGTTGTCCTTTGTATACCCAGAGTACCTAGCACAAAACCCGGGTCATGGTAAATGCTTAGGCATCTTGGTGTCTTCACTTGCCCATCCCTTTCCTGCCTCCCTCTATCTCTTTCTCTCTCTGTCCCCTCCTCCCCGAATTCAAAACTTTTTTGCAGTCAACCCACATGTGTGTGAATCATCAGTAGCATCTCCCAAAGGGGAAACCCCCTCTGCCAACCAGCTGGTCCAGCCTCATTCCTTGAACACTGCTGAGTGGGAACATTCCTGTTACACAACCGTGATGCAGCCAAGTGTGTGTTGAGCATTCCTCTCCCATCTCACCAAACTCAGCTTTTCCACCATCTTCCATCTTGTCTTCCTTTTCCTTGAGGGTCTGATTCTTTGCTTTCAAGTCCTACTTCCTGTCAAGTGGGTATGTCTTGGCCTTCAGAGGGAAAATAAGTACTTATCCAATCATGAGACACAGAGAAACACTTAAAGAAAAAGATTCGTTCAAAATATAGAGGAATTGTAGGATTTAGAGTTTGAATAATAGAACTCCTTTAGACCTGGTTGAACAAAGGTTTCCAGTAAAAGACCAGATACTAAATATCTTCAGATTTGCAGGCCATAAGGTCTATTTTGCAGCTACTCACCTCTGCCTTTGTAGTGGGAAAGCAGTTACAGACAACACCTACATAAATGGCCGTGGCTGTGTACCAATACAACTTGACTTACGGTAATAGGTAGTAGGCTAATTGGACCCACAGACTGTAGTGGGTCAACACCTAATCTAGACCAATTCTCTCATGCAAATGAGGACAATGAGCCCCAGAAGCGATGCGTTCCTGTTCACCCTGATAATTAATGGCAGTGCTGAGCTGAGGACCTGGGCCTCCTGGGCGGCTAGTCCTGAAGACTTAAGTCCTGCCTTTTCCACTTCGACTTGTATTCCTCACCATCACTCATGCCCAACCAGTTTGTCCCATCCTGACGGTTTGATAGATCCTAATACTCAGGAACCAAAGACAGATATCAAAACTTTAAAGGTTGTGGACTCTTTCCCAGGTTTCCTGTCATTTCTAATATAATGTCTGTCTGCTTTGGGAGTGATCAACCTCCAAGTTCAGTGGAGTGTGTGTGTGACCCAATGTACAGGAAAATGCCCACTTACAGATAGGCAAGTATGTTGACAAATGGTCAGATGGATCTTGCTCAAATTAAGGAAATTTTTTCTAGTTTGTTTTTTTGGAACTGAAGTGTGTAAATTTTTAGGAAGAAGGATTTTAAATAATACAAATTTGAAGAGGTTGAAGTTGAAAAACCAAGTGAGCAAAACAATAAAACCTAGCTGAATCCCTGGTAGGCCATTCCAAATTGCTTACTGTGCTATTCATGACTCTAAAAGACAAGAAGGACAACAGAACTTGTTCCCACAGAGAGGATTGTTTTGTCTCACATCTCAGCCAAAATTGGCCCTGTGACTTGAATGGTCCTAAGCATGTTCTCAGTTATGGAAGAACTGATCTGTCCTTTTAAACAAAGGTGCCTTGAAGCTGTTCCTTCAGAGTACAAAAGAGGGTGGGCGGGACATTCTTAAAGCCTTAAGCAAAGGCTCTGTTGGCCCTTCTCTGACCTAGAAACTTGACAACCAAGGGCTTGGCTTGAGAGGACAGCAGACAGCAATAAATAACAAAGTCCTTCTACTCCCTTCTAGTCCTAAGGGTTTGTTCTAACTATTAGATCATTTCCAACACTCAGGAACAGTGGTTACAGATGTGTAGCTAAGGACCAGTTTTACCTGTGCACCCTGGTGACTTTTGTTTCTCATTGGCCATTTCAGCCATTCTCCCAAAACAAGCCTTGATAAATTTCAGTAGGGTCATCTCCAAAATGGCTCAACAGCACTCCAAAGTATTAATTAATAAATTAAATGACACGGTTCTATAGCTGGAGGGATCATGTTTATTCTAATGATGACTTAGGAATTATAGGAAGTTACTGTCCTGATAATTAACATTGGCAGCTGCTGCAGTGGTAATAACAGACTCTCCTTCCCTACTCTTTGCTCTAACCACTTTTTAAAATTTGACACTCAGCACCAAAAATCTCCCGCCAACCAGGAATTCGAAGAACACTGATAACGGACCAAAGGTAACAAAACTCATTCTTGAAAGTGAGGGATTTAAGCTAATGCACCTGACCTCCCCCCAACAATCCAGGTCACCTGCCCAGATTTGTGCCAGTGTTGCCTAGACATTTAAAATTTATATCTACTTTCATGTTTATTTAATAAAGGAAAAGCTAAATTCCCTGATGTTATTACAGCATCAAGAGATACTCTCATCCCCACCTATCTCCCTGCATCAGTTTCCCTCAACTATTCCTAAAATTTAATGGGCAATCAATATATGTCTAGTGAAGAAATAAATAAAAGAGTGAATAGAAGAAACATAGGAAATATAAAAAGAATCACTCTTTTCACTATGCATGAACAAAGAAAGCAATAATCTTTTGTATGTTCTTGAAATATTTCCATGAAATAGGATAGATTTTTTTTCTCCAACCCCTCAGAAACTATTGATAACAACATGTTACATAGTATAGTAGGGAAGGAAAACTATTTCCTAAGAGCCTGTTATGCCAGACATTTTGCTTAGATTACTTTATTTCTCATCAATTCCCTGGGAGATTATTATTATCTCTATTTCATAGATGAGGAAATTGAAGCTCACAGAGGTTAAGTGTTTTGACCAAGGTCACAAACTAGGAAGTGATGGACCCCAGATTTAAAGCCAGCTCTATCTGACCCCAAAGTCCTTGTGCTTTCTGTAGCATCCCTTACTCTGAAGTAAGGGAAGAAACGTTTCCTGTACAATGAGATTGCCATAACACTAGTATTAAGAGGAAAGGAGAACAAATTCAGTGTTTAGAAAACAAGTTTTAGTTCCATTTCAAAGCTATAGACCCCAAAAGCACAGAAGATTAAGGTTCCACTAGAAGTCCCAAGTGACATCAATAAAAACTCAAAACTCTAAGTTCCCAACTTTCTTTTGTCATATCGATTTAAACATTTTGCAGAGATCTGATGTGAACAATAGACTTGGAAAATTTTAAACAAGGTGAGTGTAATGCTTGATGAAAGTATTCTTAACTCAAGTCTCAAATGGAGAACGCTGTTAGTGCCACTGTAAATATTAATGAAATGTAAAGTATTTACTAGAACACAGTGATCAATAATGCAGCTTCGATGAATGGGCAATCATAAATAATATTTTTATTAGCAGTGAGAAATTTCTTTTATTATTTAAATCCATTAAAGAATGACTTGAGCACTTTGGAACGCTGGTCTTAAAGCGTTACACCGGGTGGGTGAAGAAATGGCCTCACTATTACTGTTTTTATACAACTCACTGGAACTCACACATTGACTTTTACGTATAACTATCCACAAAGTCTTTTTCTTCTTTTCTTGCTTTTATGCGACACTGATCATGCCTGTAGTTTAATGGACTAAATATTATGTATTTTTTTGAAGTAGCTGGTAGGGTACCTCGTCCACAACAAGGCTCATATTAAAGTCTCTATTTTGAGCAGAGGTAGGAAGATGCCCATTTGTAAATAATGGCAGTGAGAAATAACCACTGGAATATTTAAGCAAAGACACTCAAACACAAATGAAAACTAGTTCTATGACTAACTTTACATACGTAAGACTCCCAAATTGCCTTGATTTAACTAGCCACTGGGCATTGTATAGATAAAACCTAAGTCCACTGTCTTGTTAGGATGAAAGAATAAAGATAATCAAATCATCTAAGTTTTTCTCTGTGTAATAAAATGATGCCATACTCAGGCTTTTGTAGGGAGGATTAAATAATGTAATGGATAGAAAATTATATAGAGTTCTCAGAAGTAGCCACTGAAATGGTTGTGGTTGCTACTGTTACTACTATTTCTCCTTCTATTGTAATCACCTCACAGCCCTCATTCAGTCACCTAATCCACCCATCAGTATGGTGCACGCAGTGATTCAAGTTCTTTGGGAGGATGTCATACGGCAAGACAGAATCACTGCTCTAAAAGGGACCATGGTCCAGAAAACCAGTCTGGAAAACACAAACGCTGCAAGACTTTCTTTCTCATATTTTGTGTGGTCAAGAGCCCTCAATTCCATTCTCCTGTTACTAGTCCCTAAAAACTAAGAGAACAGCTGTTAAACCTCAAGAGATACGCTTTGAGAAAGGAGGGTGCTCAGAAACGCAAAGTGTTTTCTTAAACCTAAATTGAGTAAGAAACTGTAATTCAAAACATTTCCAAATGGAGGATCTGTGACTCATGCACAGGAACAAATTGCTTGTGTTCAAGGCAAAGACCCTCGTTGTAGTGACCATCTTCAATAGGTTGCTGATAGGGTCAGTCCAAAGACATTGTCCTTCTCAGTCTGTTCCCAGTGGCTCATCACTCAACACAGACACTGAACTGAAAAGTGGACTCCTGGGCCAGTCAGGATCATTGACAGGCTGGCCATACTGGGTTTGAATGGAAGTGTGATTTTAATTCATATTCAAACTGGTCCAGAGTGCTTTCTGGCCTTGTATCTTTCCACCTATACTCAAAATTTTCTCCCATCTACATCTTTCTAAAGAGATTGTCCAACCCATACATATCATAAATTTCTCCTCCCCTCTCTCATCTTCCCAGCTCCCAACTGTGGTCACAGTATTAGACCAGGATGACACTTGATCCAAGCAAGTAGACCAGATCTACTCTTCCAGGGGCTTGGAGTTGGGACCTAGAGATTGGGCCAATTAGCTACGGGGACAGGATGTAGAAGATCATATAGATTCAGAGAATGAGATGGCTATTGCCGGTGGCCATGGTAACTGCCTCTAAGTTGATGAGTGAATCAGAAAAAGGGTCTGCAGATAAAGAAGATGAAATGAACATGAGAAGACAAGGAAAGTAAGATGCAATCTTCCAGTGATTTTCCTACTCCTAGGAGGCCCGGCTGTCCTTCCTATACATGTGTTTCTGTAGGATTCCTTTGCATCCTGTAATAAACCTCCTATTCACTTGAGCTTCCTTGAAAGGATTTCAATTACCAGAAACCAAAAGCACCCTGGCTAAAACATTCTCTAGCCACTCTGGCAGGTTATTTTGAACTAAGCATCTCCCTGCCCTAGTCTCCCAGAGGCATCAATCACTTTTCAGCTTAGGGAGTGCCCAACCGGTAGAAGCTGTGCTGATTGTTGATGAGAAGCAGGAAGGTGGCAGACACAGAAACTTATGTAAACAGTGAGTAGCACTGAAGAGAAGATCAAAGTTCTGTCCTGCCCTAAACAAGAAGGTGGGGCACCGCAACTGCCTTTGAAATGTAGGTTGTCTTTTCATATCTGCCTTGGGTAGGTCTTTGGTTGTTTCCATAACATTTGGAGTAAGAACTAAAGGAGTTCCTATGACACGGGCCCCATTCCTTTATTCTGAGAGGAAGACTGACAGCAATCGACCCCCATGTGTATACACACACACACACACACACACACACACACACACACGTATATTATTTTCTTTGCTTGACTAGATAACAAATCTCTGTGGTGTTTAACCACTGTAGGTAATTAATAAAGTCTTCCCTAAAGAATAAACAGAAGCATTCATGAATAAATACCACCCCAAAAGGGACCTAGGGCACCAAAGAGAAGGAAGAGGGTGATTTCAAAGTGGAAAGGGAAAAAAGCTGTGGTTTTTGTTTGTGTGGTTTTTATACCTCTACAGAATTTGAAGACTTGAAGACAGAGTATGCGGCAGTAGCTTTCCTTTTCCTTGGACTTGGAGTCAAGAAGCTTCTCATTAGGAAGAGGAAGAGACAAGGGCATAAAGAGAACCACACAGCAGGAAAATGACAAATGCCCTAAGAGGAGGCAAAGAGGCGTGGGACCTTGGAGGAGGACAATACTACTTCCATATGGGAAATAAACAAGGAGGATATCATGATAAAGAGCAGAACCAAAGGAATATTTGGGGGCAAAGTAGGGGGAGTGTGGACTACAAAACCTTGGGGCAGAGCGCATCCACTGACTGACACCAGAGGAAGCTGGACGTGGTCATTCCACAGCATATGTCTCTGTGGTCATAGCAACTCTGGGAACAAAAGATTGGGTATCTGAATATACTTGTTCCCACGTCTAGGAAAGAGAATAGGAAATGTGTTACTATCAGGAGAAAGGGGGATGACTAGTGGGCTGTGGCCATCTTCCTGGGCATGGCAGGGCGGGGGTGGGGGCCGTGGAGGAAGGGATGGGGAAGGGGGGTGGGGAGCGATCCAAGACCTCAGAGGCTACACATCTCCACAGACCCTGCAGGCTTCCCCCAAAGCACCTGTGAGTTTATGCAGCGGGGGAGCAAGCCTGGGAGGGGGTGCTCTCCCACTGGTCCCTGAGCTAATTAGTGGGTGATTTAGAAGGGTCCCTATGGTTATCTGTGCCTGGAACCCACAGAGTTCTCCGGTCCAGGACAGGTTTTTCGGTGGGTCTCTGGGTTCCCACACTCCAGGATTTCCACACTACACGTGACACAAGCATTCAGGCCCCAGGGGTCATCATGTGCCACAGAACTGGGGTATGACTCTCTCTCAGTTAACTCTTTTTCCACCCATGGTCTGGGGCAAGGAGCCCAAGTCTGTGCCATTCTTGGGATGGGGTGGAGACTTTCTTGTCCCCATTCTAGAGAAGCTTAATGGTTCTCAGCTTCGTCCAGAGAAGCCAGTCCTGTCTCCCTCTGACTCATGAGACCAAACAATTGCCGTTCCCATGTCAGTTGTAAAACCTTTTCCTCTGAGCCACGCATCTGCTGTGTGTGTCACCACAGGCCATGTGGCCTCAGCCCTTTCCCCACTATGGCTTCTTCTTTATCACGGCTTCTTGAAATTTCCCTCTCTTGCTTTTGAATTCAACCAGGTATGTTAAATTCCTTAAGTTTTAAAGCATTTGTATGCATTCAGAATGGGATGGAGGATTCCCATGTAAGCTCAGTGTACCGTCTTCATTGAAAGCCCTTCTCATCTAATAAGCGACAAAGCTGGGTTTCAAACCTAGGTATTCTGAATCTAAAACCAGGGGTAAGTTTTTTATTTTAACACATTTCTTCCAGAGCATCTCAACAAGGTTGAAAGACCTAGCCAAAGTGAATTTTAACGGAGGAAGAACAGAAGTAAACTCTTGGAATTATTATGCCCCAAAGCTATTATAAGTTAAAACCATACATTTGAGAAGGTTTTAGAAAACCGCACGGAATGAAACTCTGCAGTCAATTAGGATATTCTAGAGGCTGCTCCTGACCTTCTGAACCTGGCATTGGAGGCAGCTGTGTGAACAGGGGTCTAGCCCAGCCTGGTAATCCCCATGTCCTTTCTGGCCATAGCAAGAAGGAATCACTGCTTGCAGGTGCTGATTCTCATATACAGATCATCTCCCCCCATCTGCCGGTGAACATAAACACACACATACCCAGGGCAAAGCCAATAAGACGATGTTATGAGCATGGGCTTTGCTTTGGGAAGAAGTGAAGCTTGTCATGCAACCTGGAATGTTTGCAGAAACAGGCTGCAGGAAAAAACAGGAGCCACAGACACTCCTAGAAAAAGGGGACTTTTGCTCTTTACCTGCTACAGCCCTCAGGCAGGCCGTCATGTTCTTTACACCAAATTTCCATGTACCTGGCAGCAGAATTTCATCACAGACATAGCTGGATTATCCATAGTTTCCATTTCCACTCATGCTACCTCCTATAATGCAAGTAACTGAGTGGTGATTGAGTATTGACTGTACAATAACAATTCAGTTAACTGATCTGGCTGGAAAATGGAACCATTGGTTAAGTGAGTTTCCTCTTTCTAAATCATTTAAGAGGTTAGAACCTGTGTCTGAAATCTCCTTTATGCATATGCAGACATATAGATTGACTTAAATTAATAAACATTTATCAAGTACAAAATACAAAAGCTTGGGTGTTGGCACAAGCTTGGGTTTCCATCAAGGCTGTACATGTTGTGGGCTGCATGATCTTGGGGAAGTTATTTAATTCCCGAGCCTTGGTTTCCTCACCTATAGATTGGGACGATAAGCCCCATTTCCTAGGATTGTTGTGGGGATTATGTGAGGCCCTGGACACAGAATGTTTGGCATGGATCCTGATGTAGAATTCATGCTCACTAAGTAGCACCTATTATTGCTGTTATTATTATGGAACTGAAACTGTGTCACTGCCGAGGAGCCTCTCACAGCATGACGATCAGGGATAGACTCAGAGCAACCCACAACAAAAGTCACTTGGAGAAGGTGGGGTTGGGAAACAAAGCCAACGATTGGCCTAGAGATTTGCACAAGAGAAAGTGGGCAAGTAATAACTAGTTCCCGGGCACCCCGGCTGGTGACTGAGCTCACGCTGCCTGAGTCAGTGCCCTGAAGCCCATGTGGTTCGCTGCTGACAGAGAAGAGAATTCCTTGTCCCTATAAGATGCAAATCCCCAAGAGGTTCCCTTTAAGAGTCATTTTTGGACTGCTGCTGTAACACAGCATTTGGAGCCAAAATTGTTTTTCTGTGTGATGATAGCTCAGTAAAAAGAATCATGGCCTGGAGTCTAGCTGAGGAGATTTAGACTGTTGTCATTTATGGAATTCCAGCTAACGAATTCTCACCCAGCAGGACGCGGTTTAGACAGATAGGGAGACATTTACTCTTAAGAAAAGCCACCCCCTCTTCGGCCTCTCCCGTCCCCCTTCCAGAGCCCCTGTCTGGTTTCCCACACACAGTGTTCGTTCCTCTGGGCATTGCTTCTCAGGAGGCTGGGAAAAAAGGGATTCGGTTTTCCAAGGTTACCAAACTTATCTCTTCTCCTTAGCTGTACAAACAACTCGTGTGAAGGCCACCCACGTTTCTGCAATTAAAGATAAGCTTGCAGAGAAGGGGATGGCCAAGGCTGTTTCATATTCTGCCAAGTTGAGGCTCAAGTTGACTCTGTGGGAGAATTCCCCTGCCATTGCTAACCAAGCCAGCTGCCTGGCCACGGGGCAGGGGGTGTGGAATGGGGAGTGAGAGTCCCAAGTCACTTTTCTGGCCTCTGCGCGATGTTCTGAGCTCAGCCAGAGTCTGCTCGAGGACCCCAAGTTGAAAGTGATTTCACATTAGCAAGCCAATTCTTGGACCCCACCCCATTCCTGTCTACTGACTGAGAAACTCTGAAGATTCGGCCCCAGAAGCTGTTTAGAAAGCCCTCCAGGTGATTCTGATACATGTTATAGTTGAGAACTACCGGCTTCTGGAAACCCCGGCGATGGGAGTAAAGCAAACCATTCTAGAGTCTTATGAGAACCAAAGTGTGGCCAGACAGGTACGCCTGTACTAATTCCCACCTACCATTTCCCCCATAATGATATAGGAAAGGAGGGGCATGTGGAGGTAGGAGATGGTTTGAACAGAGCAAATAGACGAGGGGGACACACCTGAGCCTACGTGAGTGGTGGTTAGTGTCTGTTTTCAGTTGCTCATTTATTAATTAATGTTTTCAGTGGCATATTAAAGGTTTCTGTTTATCCTTCAGAAATAGCCATCATCATGCACAGGATTCTCAAACTAGCAAGGTGGGGAAATGACCCAGGACAGGCAAGGAAGCAGGAAGAACATCAGCACCACCAGTCCTGAAGGTCACTACCAGAAGTCAGCAAACCCCAGTGGTATGGCTCAGAGGAGAAGAGAAGATGGGCTGAAAAGGGAAGAGGAGCACAGAAAGAAAATAGAAAGAGGACTGGATGTGAGCAATCCCACCCCAACATGGCAGGGCCAGGGGCCAAAGGACAAATAGAGATTCATATACTGTATGCCTGAATTTTTTTAAGTTATAAATTAATTGCACATCAAGTGAACAGACTATTAAGTAAAACATGTAATATCCTCCTACTTTGACAGACATGTCTTCTCAGCAAACTGAAAGTCCAGGGTTGGTAAATTCAGTATTCTTGGACTCCTCAGAGTTCCAGAATGCAATCATGCAAGGAGAATGGGTACCCATCCTGGCCTCTGGTCCACGACTCCACTCCCTTTCTCTTCCCATCCTGGCTCAGTCCCCAAACCACCAGGGGCTTCATTCATACACACAGATAAGCTGCCAGTGAGTCCTGACCCCATCCACACCCCCTTGTAAATAGCTCTTCTTGGCTACCACTCCGACCTAAGAGGAGAACCACAGCAACAGAGGCTGGACCCAGGGAAGATGCCCATAAAGGCTCTGGAAAGACTCAGGGTCTTTGGGGCAGAGAACTCTGCCTGACTTCTTAGAGCGAGGTCTTGAAGTGCAGGCTCTAGGTGCGCGTGACCCCTTGGCTGGTGAATTCTTCATCCCATGGGGAGGGGTAGGAAAACAAGAGCCGGTCCCTGGAAGCATGGGTCCAGGACAGGGGCCATCTTGCTCAGGGCTAAGGATGTGACAGAGAGGAAAGAGGAGGGAGAAGGGAGGAAATAGCAGGTGATAAAGACCTTAGAAGACATCCTTCAAAAAGTGGCTTTTACTGTTACCCATACATGAGGGACCAGGTATTCTTCTGGGTATCAAGCTATGAGTCTTCGTCTAGGCTGAATGAACCACCCATACCGTGGAGAAAAGTGAGTGCCTGTGCCTGATTCATGTTTTATTCCCCCACCTACATGACTTCTCAGAGACTAGGGACACCTAATTCTCCTGTGATAATAACTGTAGATCCATAATAATTTCCTATACTGCACACTGGGGGCAAGGGAGGAAGGAAGTTATGATCACAGACCAGAAGTTTCTCTGGGTGAAATAAAGGAGTATTTCATTAGATAAACAACTGAAAAGCAAGATTACACAGAAAATTGGTAACTTGATGCAGCATTTTGGGCTCTGTGTTGTGGGCTGGTTACTACTTGGCTTAGCTTCTGATGTTGCAAAATTTTCATTTGTGAACGTTTCTATGGGCAACTGTTTTGATGTAGTTTAGTTGAGTTTTGTTGTTTGCTGTTTAGCAGACATGAAATATGATGCATTTTCTCAGGGAATGTTTCATTTCCTGGAGCTGGAAGTGCAGTGGGCTTAGGGGAACTACTCCATTTCTGAACCGTGTTCATAGTACTGAGGGCCAGGGCAACCTTGATCACAACATTCTCGTGCTTTCCAAACCATTCTTTACAGTATTGTTTTTTGGGAGAAAAAAATACTTTTTAAGCATAAAATGAACAGAAGGAACCACAAAGGAAAAAGTGATAGAAAAGCATCTTGCAAAAAATTTAAAAAGCAAACAGCAAACTGGGAAATAGATACGTAGCAAATATAGCAAAAGGAACAGTTATTAATATATTAAAAGCTTACACATATTTTAAAAATCATTAGTGTTCCAATTTTTAAAACGTACAAAAGAGTGGTAGAACATTCCCAAAAGAAAAATTATAATGACTGAAAAATATTTTAAAATATTCAAAGGAATGTACATAAGATGAAAATGATAATTGATATAATTGATATAACTTTTCTGGATGCAGCTTTCCAAATGTGTCAAGAGCCTTAAAAAATGTCCATGGTCTTGACCTTGGCAACTTTGTCCTAAGAACATGCTAGAGATGTGGGAAAATATTGATATAAATAGGTGATCTGTGCAGCAGTATCTGCAGTAGAATTAAACAAAACAAAACAAAACAAAACCACTGTCTCTTCTCCCATCACCGTCCTCCTGTGCTCTAGAACTTACTACACTCTGGCACACTCCCTGTGGCTTTCATTGCTTCGATTATTCCTTCTCTCTCCTTTATCAGCAGTCTCTTTTTTTCTTTTTTTTCCCACTCTTCCAAAATTTTATTAAGACTTTGGAAGAACAAATGTGAAAATTCTTTAAAATGAAATTTAAACCACAAGTTAATTCATGTGCTTCAAGAAATTCTTTCATAATTCAGATTTTATTGGTTGTTTTGAGGATCAGTACACGGACATTTCAATTTGTACACAATTCTCAACATACGTACCAAAAACCAAAAAAAAACATGTAGTTGTGATTCTTTTCTGAACAGTTATTCCAGTGACTTTCCAGCTTAAAATTTGGGGGCAAATTTTCCTTCACAGGATATCAAGTACCAATATCTTCAAATATTGATATGCTGTTACATCGTAAGTCCCACTAATTCACAATTTACTATCATATACACTACATACCCAAATTGTCACTCGTTCACAGCACACTAACAGTTACTAGAAGAACTGGACTACCACAACCAAAGAGTGGATATATCCCATCAGCATACCAATATGCTCAGTACCTCTCGAATTTTTAAATCCCTTTTTGTTCCCACATCTCCATCTGCTACAACTCCATTCCTCTGCTTCCCTTCAGAGGGAAACTCAAAAGAATTATCCCCACCCACTCCTTTCACGTCCTCGCCTCCCATGAATTCGCTTGCTCTCTCTTGTCAACATGAGCGCCATCTCTCCAAGTCCAACGAGCTCTTTACAGTCCTGTTTTTAAACTCTCAACAGTACTGCACGTGGTTAGCCACTCCCTTTTGTGTCTTTCCTTGGCTTCCAGGGCACCAGTTTCCTGTTTTTCCTCTTACCTCACTGGCCACTCCTTAACAGGCTGCTTTCCTGAACCTTTCTTCTCCATCTGCCTTTTAAAGAATAGAGTTCCTTGGGGTTCACCTCAGAACATCTCCTCTACCCATATTTATTTCCTTAGGTGTTCTCATCTAATCTCATGGCTTCTGATGCCATTTTACATGGCTCCAAAATTTACGTTTCTGCCTTGGAACTTTTCCTCTGAAGTCTGGACTCGGATAGCCAACCTCTTAATTGATATTAACACTTGTATATCTCAGTCATCTCAAACTTTCCATATCTAAAACAAACCTCTTAATCCCATCTCCTCTCCCCAAAATACCGGATCTCCCTCTGCCATCCCCATCTCCTTCATTACCACCACCCATCTGCTCAGTTGTTAAAACCAGACATCCCTGACTCCTCCCACCCCTCACCCTGTACAGCCAAACAAGCAACAAATCTTGTTGGTGCTCTTTCCAAAATATGTCTTTCTGGCCTCTGTACCACCACTGCCACCCCCTTCATCCCAGTCACTACTTCCTTTACTAAATCCGTAGTCTCCTAAATGGCCTTTCTTCTTCTACACTTGCTGCTACCTCTACAATCCTTTCTTTAAGCAACACCAGGATTTTAAAAATGCAAAGCAGATCTTGGCTCCCTATTTCACTTAGAATAATTCCCAGATTCTTACAGTGAATTGCTAAACTGGGCATGAGCCAACTCCTACCTAGTCATCTGACTTTATCTCATAGCACTTGCCTCCATGCTCGCTCCAATCCTGTCCACTCTTCCCCTCCTACTTTCTGGAGCAGATTTATGTGCGTGTGCCCACACAGCAGCGTTCTCAACTGCAGTCAGTGGTAAGACACGAAATGTAAGCTTTGAAGGACATGAAGCCAATTTCTTTTGAAACTCATTAGTTTATGAACATGCATATTAAATTTTGCAACTGATCTCAAATTCCACACCAGTTAGGAATTATTTGGGGCTAAAATAACAGCAGCATAAATAATATAGAGGGTTTTTTTTTTCTCTCATGTAAGATGAAGTCCTGAGGTAGGCAGTCTAAAGCTGATGGGCATCTACGTAATGTCATCCAAGCCCTGGTTGTCTTCTATTTTTCACACCTTTACCTTATATGGGGTTTCCAACGTCAAGGTCATCTCCTAGTCTCATTCCAGTCATCATGTTGACATTCCAGAAGAGAGGAAGAAAATTGTTGGAATTCCTTTTGAGACTAATGAAGTAGTATCTTTGAAAAAGAAAAACATTAAGATAGATCATCTTCCCATGATTTCTCACAAATAATTTCCTGGGAAAAAAAGAGGGAAAGTTAAATTGAGGGTAAAGGAAATACATTCCTTTCTACCAAGGACAAAGGAATCTCGAATTGAGAGAAGGAAGAACAAGAGCCAACATCTTTAGCATCTGTACTGTGTACCAGGAACTTTATTTACAATATCTCAAAACACCTTTTTAGGATAGGTGTGTGTTATGGGCTGAACTGTGTCTCCTCAAAATTATTATGTTGAAGCCCTAACCTGCAGTACCTAATCCAATATGACTGGTGTCGCTGTAAAAGAGGAGATTAGGACACACTCACAGAAGGAAGATCATGAAGACACAGGGAGGAGACGGCCATCTAAAGCCAGGGAGCGGGGCTTTCCTGGTGGCACAGTGGTTAAGAATCCATCTGCCAATGCAGGGGACACGGGTTCAAGCCCTGGTCCCAGAAGATCCCACATGCCATGGAGCAACTAAGCCCGTGTGCCACACCTACTGAGCCTGCACTCTAGAGCCCGCGAGCCACAACTACTGAGCCCGCGCACCTAGAGCCCGTGCTCCGCAACAAGAGAAGCCATCACAATGAGAGACCTGCACACTACAACGAAGAGTAGCCCCTGCTCGCCGCAACTAGAGTAAACCCGCACACAGCAACAAAGACCCAATGCAGCCAAAAATAAATTAAAAATTAAAAAAAATAAAGCCAAGGAGCGAGGCCTCAGAAGAAACCAACCATGATGACACCTTGATCTTGGACTTCCAGCCTCCAGATCTGTGAGAAAATAAGTTTCAGTTGTTTAATCCACCAAGTCTGTGGTACTTTGTTATGACAACCTGAGCAAACTAATACATGTGATTATGCCTACTTCTCAGATAAAGAAACTGATAACTCCAAGAAGGTAACTTGCCCAAGTTCACAAGCCAGTAAGTGGCAGTGTGAAGATCCAGTCCCAAGTCCAGCCTCTGTGGCTATGCTTTTTCCATTCTGCCAGGGTGATTCTTTTCCTCACCCGAGAGCTTATTTCTCCCAAAAACTCTTCTGATATTCTCATTAAAAGGAGGAACACAAGAAAGAAGTGCCAATCAGGAGGAAGAAAAGAATGTTTCAGGGCTCAACATCTGGAAAGGACAAGAGGACTACGAAAATCCTCTGTAATACGGCATGTTCAGGAATATTTTAAACACTTAAAATCATCTGTCAACCCAGATGGAAGATGATCAACTGTTTATTCCCCATTTAACAAAACTGTAATATTTTAGGAATTTTAAGCTTTTGGTTTTGACATTCTACTTACAGCTTCTGGTGACTTTGGAATTGTTGATTCCACATGAAATTAGGAGGGCATTATTATTTTTATTTATCCTTACCTAACACTCTGCTCTGGTTATTTTGTGTCGAGCTGCCTTGACAGACTGACAACATTTAGAAGTAGCTTATCCTACCTATCGAGCAGATGAACATATATAAATCCCACTAAATTATAAATTAATGTCATGTATACACACAGGCAGGACCAAAGAGTGTAACAGAGCTGGCCTAATGACAAGGGCTGATCTGATAAACTCATTCACACTGTCATGGGAATAAAGGATGGGAATTTAAGCATATGACACAGTACCTGCATTGAAAACTAAACCACTATTTTCTGTTCAAGGTGGCAATTAGAGGCCACATTTTTATCTTCTCGTCACCTACAATTCTACTGAAATGACCGAGAATAAAAATTGTCTTTAATTTTAATTCTTTTTATATAAATAAAATAAGAAATTAAAAATAAAGTAAACAAAATAATGTCTTTATCAATATGAAACAGGGAAGGGTAACATGAATGGCCAGATATTTTGGAAAATGCTGCAATATATGGAAATGGAATGGGGTTAATGAAGTCCCCACCTGCAAGTTAACATGAGTTCCCCTCATCTGCTGCTGTGTGACTAGGCACCCTGAGACTCATGACTAAAAAAAAAATAGCACTTATTTTGCTCCTGGATCTGCAATGGGGACAAAGCTTGACAGCATCAGCTTATCCTCGCTCCATGGAGTGTCAGCTGGAGAACCTTAAAAGCTGGAGTGTGGAGTCATCTGGAGGCTCACTCACGTGTCTTGCGGTGCCTGCTGGGAGGACTCGTGGGCGTCCTGGGGCACTTCTACCTCTGTGTGGTCTCTCCACACCCTCTTTCGCTCCAGCATTGTGGCTTTAGGGCAGCAAACTTACAAGTGGGCTCAGGGCTCCCAAGGTGCATAGAGGGACAGAGAGAAAACCAGGCTGCAACTAAGCTGGCTTCTACATCACAGCATCAGAAGTCACGCAGTGTCACTTCGACTGCCATCTATTTATAAAGGCCAATTCCTTTTCAAGGGGAAGGGAACTACTCGTCCTTTTGTGACAGAAAGGGCTGGAAAGTTCTGGAAGAGGATGACATGTGGCCATTTTGAAAATACAATCTGTCAAATACGTGACAGAAAAATGTAACTAGGTGGAAGAGACTGCGATCGCTAACAAAGTCAAGATATACCTTCAAAGTCAATGGGACAAGGGCAAGAAGAGGGGTGAGCTCAGAGGCAAATAGATCTGGGAAAATCCCAACCCCACACTTGAAGCAGCTCAGCCTGGGGATCACACCACAACGTCACCTGATGTGAACCAGTGGACTGGGTAAAATGGGTATTGTTTCAGCCATCTATTCAAGAGGGGATCCACCTCCGTTAGAAATAATAGCCATTAGCCATTAGTGTGTCACAGCACGTATATCCAGGAAATGCTTCCTGGCATCGTGACACATCTGCCTGTAGCTGCCTCTGATCTTGTTTTCTTCCTGTGCCTCACAGACAATTAGACTAGAGAAAATGTAAACTTTCAATGTTCCTATTTAGTCTGGGGCTAGAATATCTGGACAAGTACCTTTGAAAACTCTGATAAAATCTATCTCAACATCTAATATTAGACATTCATAGACTTCCCCCTGAGGTTGAGAGGGAAGAAAGAAAGGGAGGGAAAAAGAAAGCTCACTGGATATAGCAAAAGATAAAGCTGTTCAAAACAAACGGCTCTTCTTAGATTCAGAGCAAAGATGACCCCCATCTCCAAGAAACAGGGAAGCACTTGGAAAAAATATGAGACCCCCTAAGCAGAGATCCGAGAAGACATAATCTGAGATTAAGAACTGCTTTTGGATTTTCAAAAATTAGCAAATTCAAGTTGCAGTGGAGGCAATAGAGGTAATAAATACACAGCCAGCCAGATACTGAAATAATAAATGAGAATTAGGAGAAATTTGTCAACTATTCACAGGGAAAGGATAAAGAAAATTACACATTGGGCCACCTATAAGAGACACAGAGGAGAAGTGTAGGAAGAAAATTTTTCTCCAGGAAAGAACAGTAATAATGTTCCTGCAGAACGACTTGAGACTTCTAATCAAAAGGTTACAAATTATTTGGGAAAAGAAGATCCACACATAGGCATACCTTGGTGACATTGTAAACACTCAAACTTTGAATTTAAAAACTATGGAAACCCACAAATGTATATATAGGTATAAAAAATAAATTACCTTCAAAATAAATTAGATTATCAGAGTTTCCTGTAGTACTAAATCACAAACGGTAAGAGAGTCATATAAATGCTCTGAATTCTGACAAATAATTAGAACAAATAGGGTAACTTGATAATGTGGTTACTTACAAAATGGATAATCAAAAATAAATATCTTTTCCTGTTCTGGACAATATGGCAAAGTAAACTCAATTCTGGAAAATGCTGGGAAGTGACAGGAAAATCCAGGACCCCAGAGCCTAACATAAAACCGAAGAGAGGGGCTTCCCTGGTGGCGCAGTGGTTGAGAATCTGCCTGCCAATACAGGGGACACGGGTTCGAGCCCTGGTCTGGGAAGATCCCACATGCCGCGGAGCAACTGGGCCCGTGAGCCACAATTACTGAGCCTGCACGTCTGGAGCCTGTGCTCCGCAACAAGAGAGGCCGCGATAGTGAGAGGCCCACGCACCGCGATGAAGAGTGGCCCCCGCTCGCCACAACTAGAGAAAGCCCTCGCACAGAAACGAAGACCCAACACAGCCAAAAATAAATAAATAAAAATTAAAAAAAAAAAACTCATTGTCAACATACAGAAAAAAAAAACAAAAAAAAAAACAAAGAGAAACCCGTGGAGAGGTACACGATGGTTGGGTCTTGACTGCGGATTTGGCAGAGAGACTGGGAATCACCCACAGGGCAGGAATCCTAGTGTTTGCTCTTTCTGTGATCCCACTTTGCCTCGGGCAGCTCAGTGCCTACCTTACTGCCACTGTGGGACAAGAAGCGTCAACCTCAGCCCAGTGCCAGCTGCATCCGCTGGGGGTGACAGGGCAGCACCACGGCAACATCACGGGGTAGCTTAGTGGAGATGGAGAAGAGCCAGCACAGGCATGCTGGCCAGCCCCCGACAGTGTCCCCCTCCCACAGATCACTTACGTAACACTACATGATCCTGCCTGCACAGAAGGCCAATTGTGTCTCCATGGAACCGTAATGAACACACTCATTGTTTCCTTACAAATAAATCCCAAGAACCTGTGTCATCTAGCATTTTCTTTCTTCAACTTAGGATGTCTGCTGGATTTCATCTGTGGTGGAAAATGTGTATCAGGAGGGATGCTCGCTGTTCACCTATAAGGGGCTGTTTCACTTGACTAAGTGGAAGCGAGAAGTCTTCCCTCCATGGTGTTCACAATACCTACTGTCACACCACATACACACATGCACCACACACACATGCACCACCATCACCACCACCCCTACCCCAGCCCATGCTACACACATGCCACACCATACACACCACACCATACACACTGCGCACGCACACACTTGTTTCTCATTTGAAGATTCTATTTGTCTCCATCATAAACCAATGACTCTCCCAACATTTTTAAGCTAGTGGATAGCCCTGGGACCAATTAACATTCACTCATAGTTACTAACGAGAACAGAGAAAGGGTTTTAGGTGAATATAAGAGGAGAAGAGTGTCGCCAGGGAGTCACTGTTGCTTCAGCTTGTGTTATGCTTCTTAGGGAGCAAAAGGTCGCCCCTGCCGACAGTAAAGATGGTTCAGCACCTTCCTGAATCTCTACTCCCCCACGCCACATACACACTTTTGGATTCACTCCCTCTCACATCCTGCTGTAAAATATTTCTGAAGGCTGAGCCATCCCTCCCTTACAATGTGTCTGTCAAGTCAGTTTGCTTAAGAGCAGCGCTTGGTTAGTGGTTTCTCCAGGGTGTCTCCCTCCCACTGGCCCGGAGGAGAGTGAAGAAGATGGATGGGTTGGGAAGGAGCAAGGCAGACAATCTTCTCACTCTGGCGTTGGCCCGCCAACTTTTCTCAGGTCCACAAGAATCATGGCGGATGCTCCCATGTCCCTATCGGAAGGGCCCCAAGGCAATGGTGCTGGCTGGATCCAGTGCCTCCGTGAGGATCTGGACCCCCACTGGAAGGGTCTAAGGGGCCAGTGGGGGGAAACTCAGCCCCAAAGTTGGCTGGATCATTCAGGAAATAGCAGAGCTGCCAGGGCTGGCAGGGGGCAGTCTCCCTTTGACCTCTGTCCTAGCACACCCAGTTCTTAGGCAGAACCAATCCAACCTCTGAGCTGCTCCTACAGTTATCTCAAGGAGAGAGAAGGGGGGCAGGTGGGGAGGGATGGAGGGCAGATGTTCTAAGAATCAGCACAGTATTTAATCAAAGCTTTTTTTTTTTGGCTTTATTTCTCAGGATTGTCATCCAAGACCATAGCATTTAGGAATCCGGAGAACCCCAAATTGTGCTCTGCCCTTCTTCCATTTGGTCAGGCTCCAGATTTTCCTAAGCCTCACGTTTGGAATGATGAGGACATTTTTCCATAGGGATGGTGTCATATGTTAGGGTCAGGTGCCGAGGACACACAAAAGCCTATGTAATTTGTGATGCTTTTTAGCTTGGAGGCCGGCTCTTGGAACAAAACCTGCCAGCCACGTGGGCCAAGACAGAGTGAAAGCAGGACCACCATGGCCTGGGTTCTAACCCCAGCTCTTTGCTTGTTAGCAGTGAGACCCTGGTCCCAAAACCTGATCTCACTCTGTCCCAGCTTCATCCCTAAAATGAGGATAATAATAGCACCCACCACCTAGGGTCATTGTGCAGATTAAATGAGATACCACGAGTAAAATGGTTAGCACGGTTCCTAAGTTACTGTAAATACTTAAAGGATTTTAATACTTTATTTCAATATTCAACAAGTATTGATTGAGCATGGCCAGGCCCTGTGCTGGGTGCTGGGATACGGCATAAGCGAAGATGAAAAATCGAAACCCTCTCCCCTGCTCTGCTGCATCTCAGGCCTTGGGTGCAGGGGTGTCTGGTTGGCACGGGTCCAGGCGAGTGGATGAGAACATCTAAGGGGTGAGGACCTTCTGTCAGGCCAGCTCCTGGACACCTCTATGTCCTAGACTGACGCTCCCTCACTTTGTTTCCTACTCAGGGCTTCGGGGTACATCTGCCCATCTCCCTGTTGCTTAGTCTAGGCCCACCTCTCCCTTCCTGGGTGACTGCCAAGTTCAACAGAGTCTCCTGCTTCCCCTCACTCCCCTGTCTCTGGCAGGCAGTGTTCAAGAGATGTTCCTCTGCTTGGTAACAATAAAAAGGGCACACTCCAAGGCTCACGAAAGCCTTCTCCTCGTTGCCCTCACCCCCGCCAAGCTGCAGTGGGTCTGCAATGAGGCCCAGGCAAAAGCGTTTTTCAGAAGATTCCTGGCGATTCTGATGATCAGACAGATTCTAGTAGGCTCAGAGGGACGTCCAGCTCGCTGGGACTGCTGGGGCCCGCGGTCCGAGGACACCAGCACCGCAGGTGTGAGCACAGTGAAGCAAGGCAGACCACAGCCGCGACGGGCTTCCTCCCATCTCTTCCCTCGGTCAAGGCCACCGGGGAGAGGGGACAGCAGGAAAGGTGGCAGGACCCCTTTAAGCAGACGGTGGGGTACATGGGGAGGAAGAAAGAGGAGGAAATCCCACAGCTGATGGGGAGGGTGGAGAATGCCTTTGGTTACAGGGCTGCCCCAGCCATTCTCAAGATCCCAAGTGACCTCCAACCTCTCAGGACTGCCTGTAAATCAACTCACATAAGCCAGACACTGCCTGTGTATTGGAAACTGCCTTAAAATATTTTCCAGTCAAAAGTGCTGGCCCTTTCTTTTTTAAGTCACAGGACCCCAACCCTCCTGGCAGATCCCGAGGGAGACAAATTACTGCAGAAGAGTGAGCTCTGTGCCCTGGCCTCTCCACTTGCTGGCCTGCAGCTGGCCCTCCATGAGCGGGCCTGTTGTTATTGCCCTGGGGACGACCACGGGCCCCCTACCCCGCCTCTCCCGGCAGGTGTGCCAGAGAGGCAGCAGGAGTCTGGAAAAGACAGAGCTCTGGACCTCGAAGCTGATCCAAGTTACGTTCTTATGAAAAGTTATTAACTGATATTCAGTTACAGGATCATGGGCGGAACAAAGAATGAGGCCCAGAGCAGCCGAAAACCATATGGCCTTGAAGGGTGCACACACCTGCAAGAGAACGGGCAGGCCTGCCTAGAAACCGCCATCAATTCGAGGAAAGCCATACGGTTCTGACTTGCTTCATGGCACTTTCTAATTAGTTGTGCACTGAGTTTTCTCCACTTCCTTATAAAGGCCCGTGCCCCCTCTCCCACCCCGTCCATCTCCCACGGCCCAGGACATCTGGGGAGGAAGTTCCCACCCCAACTCCCAGCCCTCAGGCAGACCACAGAAGACCTTGCAAACAGGAAGATAGCATTTACCTCTGGATCCAAAGCAAAAATAGAAAGGAAACTCTTAGGAAGTCATCATGAGGAAATAATCCCAAAGGGAAAAAGCAGAGTGCTTTCCTATAACAGCAAGAAGCTGGAAGCCATTCATATTGATTAAGCGTAGGAAAATGGTTACATCAATTATGTGCATTATATTCACCCAATGGGATGAGTAAGCAACAAGTAGAAAGATAAACGCAAATGCTACGTGATGACATGGAAAAAGGCTTCCAGTATAATGTTCAGTTTAAAAAAAAGTTGATGCAAAAGGTCTCTCTGCTATAATTATGCCGGTAAAGTTACATATTCATGTGGCTCTGAGCAGAAGAGGGCGACTGAAAAACTGAAAACAGCTTGGCTGCTTGTGGTGGTGGGATCGGGGATGGTTTTTCTTGCCTTTGACTTAGAATTCTGTTAATGCTTTTGTGATGTTTGCGTAATGCACACTTGAAAATAAAAGAAAAAGGAAAATAAAAGTAACGAACATCGGTTTTAAAAAGCGTGGGAGGGGGCAGAAGAGAAAAACAGACAATGTGGCGTCCAAGCCAAACCTACATCAAAGGTTCCCAGAATGCAGCCACGTGAAGCGACTTTTGTGAAGAAGAGTTCATTTTCACCACTACTCATCTCTCTAGGAAAGAAGAAGAAAAATGAAGAGTGTCTTGGAAGGGTGCAGAGGTTTCCACCGGCTTCTTCTTGGCCGGTAGAGATGCTGAAGTCACAGGTTGGCAGTTCCCAGGGTGAGGCTCTGCCTGGGTTTACTCCACTGAACCTGCGTGATGTGAGCTTGTCACGGAGATAAATGTCAACCAAACGCAGAACGAGGCTTCCGGTACCTGGGTACGTGAATGCACCCCCAACAGCTGCTGGGAGAACGCAGGGAAGATGTGTGAAGAATTCCCAGAAGACGGTGGTCGGCGCCCCTCCCAGGCTGGGCCCCCCCTGCTCTGGGGCCGGCTCCGCAGTGCTTTACCAGAAGGCTTGGCCACCAGCCCCCTGGCTACTGGAATGGCCGAGCTGGCTGTGCCCGGCCCCCAGCCCACACTGTGCTTTGCAAAAGGAATTACCTTATAGGAACTCAGGACTTTACTCTCGGTCAAGGAAAATATACATTTCCACTGTCTTTGGATTCATATGCATTCAGAGCCAGGGGCCGGTCACTCCTCCTAAACTTGAGGCCTGAATAAATATGTCTTGTATTTAATATTCAACAGACTCATAACAGCAGGGAAACTCATCTTGGGCTAGGTTTCCATTCTTTCCCACTCTGGGGGTGAGCACAGGTCTCGGAGGAAGTGTTTGTGCACTCAGAGGAGGAGGACAGAGTGTGTGGGAAGGGTCAGGGGAAAGCGTCCCCCTCTGTGCTTCAGAGGATGAGACAAGCTTGCAAAATATCTCATCTTCCAGTCCCAGAAGGGAGGCGGCTGCACCGAGTAATATTTCCAGTTAAGGGAAACACATGAACGTTCAAGGAACAGCCTGGAACAATCAGGGTTATAATTCCTGGCTGCAGCAAACGGAAGGGAGAGGGCAGGAGCCAAGCAAGAGTAATTAGGCGATCAGTGAACCCAGCTCAGGACCTGATAACATAAAAATGTTTTAGGGCCACGCTGCATGGAACACAGCTTCTATATCTGAGAAGCATTCAGACTTTGCCCTCTTAGGAGGCAACTCAAAGCTTGTAAGTTACACCTGTGATTCTCACACAGCTCTTTTCTGACCAGTGTGCTCGCTGCCTCCCTCCCCTGCCCTGCACTTTGTAACTGCCATTTGTATGTCTTCTTTTGAGGAATTGGCCTCTTGGTGCTTCCAGGATGCTTTAGAGACAGTGAAAATAGTTTTACCAGTTGCTGCATCCTGGTCACTCAAGGATGAGATGAAGTCTGGGGGCAGTTAACACTCCCTGGAGAAATGAATCTGCAAGAGAAAAAAGTCTTTCTTAAGCCCTACAAGGTTCTCTGCTTTCAAGCATCTTGGGTGTTTTAAAAACCTCTCCCTTGCTCTCTGGTCGTGGCATTTATCTTTGTGTTTCAGCAGACAGATGGGAGACATGACATGCATGGGGATTTCCACTGGAAGTAGGTCCAAAGGAAGAAATCCTGCATTCCCAGAATACATTGCTCTCTCCTGCCCTGTGGTCAAAGATTCCCAAACTCTTGCATCTTGCAGCTGAACATCATGAAGGGAAAAAAAAAAAAAAAAGGAAAAAAGAAGAAAACTAGGAAAATCAAATGTAAACACACAATAGATTTTATTTATTTACCCTTTCTCAAGTGGAGATTGAGTCCTACACTTGGCAACATTAAGTCGTACAAAAGAAACAGACTACCTGGTCCCGGACCTTAGGACTGTCACAGATGTGCTTGCATTCGGAAACACTTCAGCTGAAATGCATGCCCTGCCCCTGTTTCCAAACAGCCAACTCCTGCCTATTGCTTCAAGGTCAATGCCCTGTCCTCCACGAAGCTTTCCCTGATATTCCACTCCCACGGGTATGAGAGATGTCACTGTGTAAAAGCACAGACACTGGAGCCAGACATACTGTGTTCATATCTCAAATGCCACTTGGCATCTGTGCAACCATGGGCAAGTTGCTCAACCTCTCTGTGCCCCAGTCTCCTTACCTACCAAACGGGGATACAAATAGCATCTACTTCATAGCTTTATTAATTAAATGTGTCAATACGTGTGAAGCTTTTACAAGAATGCCTCCCATACAGTGATCACTTAATAAGTATTAAATTATTACCCTCCTGACCATGTTTTATTTTTCACAGAATTATCCTGATGCTCTCTAGTGGCACACCCATTTTTGTGGGGTTTTTTTTTTTCTTTTTTAGCCTTGGATTCTTCTTAGTTGAACCATATCTTCTGTCCTATAAGGAAAGATTTGGGGCCCTGTTTTGTTTTTTTTTTCATTCCTTAAACTCACCTGGTAGCAAAGAAGGATTGGCTATTAAGTGAAAGAATAATGAGAGACAGAAACACGAGAGCAAATCACAATATTGTACCAAGCTATGTATCCTTCCTGCCTGCTGGGATCCTGCTGCAGAGAAGGGAAAGCGAAGGAAACATCATAGAGGGTCGGCTACTGAGCAGAGTATGTAAGAAGAGAAAGACATGAAATAAAGAGAGGAGAAGAGACTCCAGGGTAGTCCAGGCTGGGGAATGACATGTGGGAAGAAGTGTGTGTATACAGTATGTATTCTTTCCAATATTCATATAACATATATGTGCTGAGCTTACCATGTGCTAAAACCTGTGCTGGAAACAAGGTAGGAGGTTGGGGCAATGGTGGAAAAAAATTCGACAAAACTCTAACCTCAGGAAGCACTGTGACTTTTGGGAAAAAAAATCCCCTTTGGCATCCAAGTAACCACGTCTTCTGTGTCTCCTCAGGTGCTGCCCTCCACCCTGCCCAGTTCCTTCCAAAGCAACTCTCTTTTTGCCAAGGGGAGAGGAAGACAAACCCAGGGCCCTTGCACTGCCCACCAGCGCCCTCCCTCTCAGTGGCACCTGCTGCCCCCCTCAACCTGCACTCCCTACCACCTCGGCCCTCCGGAAGCCACCCCCTAGCCCCGAGCCCCGTGCCCCATTCTCCCACACAGGCACTGCAGCATCCCTGCAGGCCCCCACCTCTGCCGGTCCCTCCCCTGCTGCAGCGAGGTGAGCCTTCCCAAGAGGGCCCTCTTGCCTGCTCTCCCTCTATGCCCAGTCGGGGAGGGCCCCTGAACTCTGACCCACTCACGAAGCTAGGGTTGGGGGAGAGCAGCCCAGGTGGGTTTGCATGTCTGCAGCACTTCAGAAATGGCCTGGACACCCGGAGTATCAGAACTAATGAGAACTCCACAGATGGTCTGGCTGAGCCTGAAGGGGTGTGGAACATTCACCCCAAAATATGCCACTCTGGCATAAGGAGTATTTTGAGCTGAAGACAATTGAGAAGGAGGAGACACAAGAAAAATTCTCAGCCCTCCCCCTCTTTACCAGGAAGGGCAGGACAATTCCTAACCACCACAGACAATTCCAGATTCTTATCACCCCAGAGACCACACCAGAGGCAGCTACACAACAAACCTCGTTAAAAGCAACGCATCTTCAGTTAGTTTCCCCTATATATTTACCTTCCCAGAGTTTGCTGCCCCCCAAGGCCTAAAGCCCTTTTTCTTTGTCTTGTCGTTTCTCTATAAACTTATTGTTCTTTTGTTAAGATGTTCCATAACCCAAGTTCTAACCAGCCCTTTGAGTTACTCGCCACCGAGGCCTCCCACGGGTACGCTCAGATGCACACATTAATAAACTTCTGATTGATTTTCCCCTGTTAATCTGTCCTTTGTTGTTCTAATTTGCAAAGCCCCAGCCAATGAACCTAAGATGGGAAGAGAGAAGAAGAATTGTCTTTCCTCCCCTAGAAGCCCCTCAATTTAGAAATGTGAAAAAGGAAACTTGGGGATTACAGGACCTGCTGCACAGCACACAGCACGTTTGCTGCAAAGCTAAGGCCGGCAGCCAGGCTCTTTGCATGTCTTTATCCCGTGGGAAATGCCACTTCCCAATTCAGATGCTGTTGTTTTCTTCACCTCTCTGATCTCATTTCCCTTATTGAAATTATGTTGGCTTTTCATAAGTAAAATTGTCAAAAGCACTTAGAAACTCTGTTGACCGTGACCCACAGGAGGAAATCAATTCTTACCATGACCCAGTAGACATTCATATGTGGAGCTGAACCAAAGTGTCCATGATATAGTACTTACACTCGCTAACTGGGACACACAGTAATATTTCCTGTTGTTTGAAAATGCTGGTTGGGTCCAGCACTGAATTCATGACAGACAATCTGAACACCATTGACTTTGGAAGGATCTCTGTGTGGGAAGCATGCAAAAGCAGACACGGAGATGAGGACTTGCGTGCAGGTAACGACTTGGGAGGTGAGCCCAGCAAACACGCCTGAGGGGGTGGGGAGGTGAGAAGGGAAGGGAGGAGAGCTGCAGGTCCCTTCCTTAGGCACATGGGGACTTCTGGCACTAGGATGCTCCGAGGAGCATTCTAGAATGCATCCCAGAACTATCGCAGCAGAGCTGAGGAGCCTGGCTGGCTTACCCATTATTGAGGATTATTGAGGATTTCCCTGGGAATATTAAACCCGTGAGACTTCGCACCGCTCTGGGAAGGCTGAGATGCATCTTTGGTACCACAGAGAGCCCTCGGGCAGGAGGAAGCCAAGAAAAGCAGAGCGTGTAGGTGCTTGATGTGGGCTGCAGTGAGCTCAGAGGTGAGTGGAGGGAGGGGACGAGGAGTGGAACAACATAGCACCTGCCACAGAAAGTGCCGTGGTGTCTGGGGCTCTTGTGACCTCACCATAAACCATCCCAACTAGATTTCAAAATGAAAAAGCAACAACAAAAAACAAACAACAACAAGAAAGCCAAGTTAAGAGGAAAGAAAAGGTTAACAAAGAGAGATGCTGTGAGATTCAGACCCAGAGAAAATACAAAGCATGCCCTTCTCATTTTTCACTTAATTGTAATATCACTGACATAAAGAAAAGGCAAGGAGAAAACTGACTGCCATCTGTAATCAAACCGTGTAGCACACTGGCTACTTGAAATGTTATGATCTAATGTCTGTGACAATAAATCCAGACATTCGTGGCATAAAGATTTCGCCTGCAGATTTTTCTTTCTCTCTTTTGGATGTTCTACCCACACTCCAGCGGTGGAGGTCCCACAGCTAAGCACCTCCATGATGCTGGAGCCTGCAGAGTGACTCACAAAGCCAAACAGAAGGACTAGTATATTTACAATCTAAAAGGGGTTTGAGGGCTTTGAGGTTGAAAGACTCCGTGTAATTACTAATTGTCATCATAATACAAATATGTCTGAAGAGACAAGTCCAAGGCACAAGTGGGTTTTCACCAAGGACTGAGTCCTCACCGTCACTGATCAAACACACATTTCAGATTTCCCGGCTGGCATGTTCATACCGCAGCATGTGCAGTCCATCTGGAACACACGGTCAGTGCAGGCAGACGGGCTGCGGAGCCGCTGGGGAAAGACATCTGGATGCTTGGCATACTTCTGCCCATAGATGTGTGACCCTGGACGGGTTGCTTAAGTTCTCCGAACTTGTTTCCTCCGAATCGTGAAAGCACTTTGAAGAGTAAGAAAGGGCAATGTCATAGTCCTTATAAGGGATCAAAACAGAGGATTGCATCTTCTCCTAATTGCATAACTTGGGATGGCCCACTTGCTCACTGCCTGGACCCTTTCATTCCATTTTCAGATGCGAACACTATACAAATAAAAGCAAGTGTCAGTTTATTCAAAGGGAATTCTCTTTATCTTGCTTTAAGCTCCGTATCAGGTCCGAACAAATCAATGTGCTCTCCTTTTATCCTTATTTCTTACCTCATTGCCATCATCTTTTACCATAGCACACTTATTGAGCACCTACAGTGTACAAAGCATTGTGCTAAGTAATCAGTGGGGATTCCAGGGCTCATAGTCATGGCTCTCAACAGGATTTTATTGACAGATACAAATCATATGTGTACATAGAGACGCAAAAACATGAGGTATCACATGCTGAGGCCTGGATGAGTGGCCTGAATAGCTGGTGCAACTGGAGGTCAGAAATGCCCTCCTCGTATGTAAAACCAATACCTTGTGCTTTGAACCCCATTTCCTTCCACACTTGTAGGCACCACACCCCATCAACCATCCCTTATCCTCCCATTATATACAACCAGTTCCTCTCACTGGATGCTTCCCATCAGATCTTCAAGAAGCTCAAGTATTCTCCATTTAAAACAAAATCCTCTCTGGGCTCCTTCTTGCCCTACCCTCCACCCAGGCAACCACCATTTTCAGGCTAACATCTCAAAAGAGTCACCCACACTCACTCTCTCCATTCCCTCCCTTATCACTCCCCGCCTCACCCTCTTCCAACCCAACTGCTACCCAGAAACAGTTGTCAGCAGGGTTACCAGTACCTCCGAGCTGTGAAACCCAAGGAACGCTTTGCCCTCCTCGTCCTTCTGACTTCAGCTGACTTTGACACGCTTGCTCACTCCCCCCTTTCATTCTTAAATAAGCTTTTTCATTGACATAGAATATAATTTAGAAAAGTGCAAAAATCACGATTATACACGTTTACAAAGTGAAAACGCCCTTATAACGACCATTTAGATAAAGAGAACGTCACTGGTACCCTAGAAGCCTCCCCCCACCTTGGTGCCCCCTTCCTGGTTACTGAGAGGCCAGTACTAGCAGTGGATGTTGTGTGGGAGTCACCCAGAGCCCCCCAGATGGGAAGCAGTCATTCCCCCAGCTACTGGGAGTCTTAGTGGCCAACAGCTCTCAGCCTAGGCTGGCTCTCAGTCTCCCCCTCCAAGACTTCCGAGGGATAAGGGGAGCCTTATCCAAGCTCACACACCCTCCCGGGGGGCAACCCACATCCACCGACTGGTTGATGTGGGAGTCTAAAGACCTGGCCCCTCATCCCAATTCAATATAGCTCTGAAGGGCCGTAGCAGTTCCAGAGCCCCCCTTTAGGTCAGCCGATGTCTTTGCTGTGACTCCATCACTGTTCCCCTCGTCCTTCTGCCCTCTCCACCTCCTTCATCCCCTCGCAGGTGCTGATGTTAACTCCCCGAGGACTCCCCCCAAACTTCTGCACACAAATCTCGCTTCCTGGGGCCCCCAAGCTGTGATACCACCAGCCTAACTTCCAACATCGTGGCTTGTTCCACGTGATTTTGAACTTTAGAATGAATGGAATCATATGACATGTCCTCTTTTGTGTCTGTTTTTTTGTTCAGCATTATGTCCGTGGAGTTTACACATGTCATTGTGTACAGCCATAGTTTTCTCTGTTTTTATTGTGGTGCAGTATTCTTGAAATAAATGCACTACAGTAATCTATGCTGTTTTTCTTGTTGATGGCATTTCAGGTCTTTTCTAATTTTTGGTTCTTATGAATAATGCTGCAATGGCCATTTGTGTGGGTATCTTTTGGTGCACATATGGAAGAAATTCTGTTGGGTATATACCGAGAGGTGTCATTTCTGTTCTGTAAGGTGTATGTGTGCTTGGTTCTACTGGAGAGTACTAAGGGGTATACAAAGTATTTGTACCAGTTTACAGTCCAATTAGCAGAGCATGAGAGTTCCAGTTGGTTTTGCTACTTGGAAGTTTACAGAAAAAGTTGGCTGATCCCTGATCTAAGCCGAAGAATGAAAGGGACAAAAACAAAGTCCTAAGACAGAAAAGTACCGATATGTCATCAAGAAAATGTAAGAACACCAGTGTGTCTAGGTAGATAAGACTGGGTAGAAAAATATAGTTTATGTCAGAGATTGGCAAAATGTTCCATAAAGGGCCAGATAGTAATTTTAGGCTTTGCAGACCTTATGGTCTCCGTTTCAACTACTCTGCTCTGCCGTCCTAGATCAAAAGCAGCCACAGACAATGAGTAAGAAAACTGAGAGTGGATATAAGCCAATAAAACTTTATTTTGGGACACTGACATTTGAATTTTATATCATTTTCACAAAATATTATTCTTCTCTTGATTGGAAAAAAATCACTAAAAATTATAAAAACGATTCTTATCTCATGAGGTAAACAAGGCAGGGATGGAGCCAGATATGGCCCATGGGCCGGCGTTTGCTGATCCTTTTTGTAGATCGTGGAGACCTAAATAAAAAATCGGAACTCTATTTGGTCAACACGTTTGGGATTTTTGAGGAGGGGTGTGATGTGTAAAAATCAGCGTTTCCGGAAAATTCAGGTGGCATCAATATTTAGTGTGAATTGGAGAGCTTGGAGGGGGGCCAGCCAGGTAAGAGGTGGCCTAGGTAACCTAGTAAGGTCTAGTGAGGATCTGGACCTCGCGGTGGAGGTGGGTGGCCACAGGGGTAATGAAAGAGACGGAGTGTGCGCAGGAAGGCATTAGGAAGGAGTAAGAAAAGGGCCTGATGACTGATGTGAGAGAAAGAAAGAAGAGTCAGTGCCTGACACCAGGGTCTTAGGTGTGGGAGGCTGGAGGGCTGGGAGTCTGATGTGAAATTGTGGAGGGACAGTAGGGCTCAGGATTGAGGGCACAGGAACCGATGGCAAGTGCTGGAGTCTAAAACCTGGCTTCCCGACCCACTAGCTGTAATCACTCTGCTTCCTCCTCTAAAATGGGACTAATAAGAGCACCTACTTATTGAGGTTGTTATGAGGATTAAATGAGTTGACATCTAAAGTGCTTAGAACAGTGGCTAGCACGTAGCATACATGAACAAGGGCTAGCTTTTATTATTAACCGCAGAGTCTCATTTTTTAAAAATCACACACACACAATTTTTAAAGCTAGAAAGCAAATTTAAGAGGAAAAGTGAGATCTGGCTTTAGATGGGTGAATTTCAGCCACTCTGGGCAGCAGACAGACAGAACACTGAGAATGGAGGCTCAGAAAGGTCAAGGGAAGTGCCAGAGACATGTGTTCATATAGACGCGGATGTGTGCTCATGGAGAAAGCAACTTGACTCCATGGGAGCAGATGAGAATGTTGGAAGGTCCAAAATAGAAATATAAAAATACATACTGTGGTCAAGGCCTCAAGCTCTGGAGGGGAGTTCCCTGGCGGTCCAGTGGTTAGGACTCCATGATTTCACTGCCGTGGGTCCAGGTTCAATCCCTAGTTGGGGAACTAAGACCTCAAGCTCTGGTTCCTTCTCTCTTCTAGTAGCTATGAACCCTTGGTTGGGTTACATAACATCTCCAAACCTTTGTTTTCCCATCTGTAAAATGGGTATAACTGTAGTACTTACTACATGGAGCAGTTGTAAAGATTAAAAAGGTAAATGGGGGCCCAAACAGAATCTACCACAAAATGAGTGTTCATTTAACTGTTAGACTTTATTATTAGGACCACATTTATGGAAACTATGGAACAGGGAAGCACCAGGAAAGGAAGACCCAAAGACACAAAGGAACTTGCCCAGAGAGCTAGTCTTTACGGAATTTCTCTGTCCCCACCTCTACTGCACCGCATCCCGGTGAAGAAGAATGATTGTATGAGAACTTGTTCAACTCCTTTAAGATCAATGGCAAAAACGTAAACTTTCCGTTTAAGTGCAGTTGACCTAAATCAGCTGAATGACAACGTCTTTAGGAACAGCCCCTGGTCCTCTTCAAGTGGCTGATTGGGCTGCCTTGAAAATCCTCTGCTTACATAAATCTCCTCCTTAGTGAGACTCACAGAAAACCCCCAAGTTGCTCCTTTTCAGTTCCGGCTTAGGGGCTGCTCGTCATTTCGGCGACCGCATGGGCTCCACCTCCTGCTCTCACATTTAGCTCTGTATCACATCAATCAGGACCTTACACTACCAAGTTGCTCATCCACTAATCCACAGTGACTGAGGGTTATTTCTTTTTAAGCTTCTTAATTTGCTGCTTAGAAAATTACTTTGGATGGAGGCAATTAGCATTGCATACTTTTGAGGAGAAAATTGCAGCCTAGCCCACTCTGACTGCATGAATCAGGGATTTCCTCAGCTCCCCATTCGATCCTTCTCTTTCCTTTTTTTTCTTAACCCCTGTTCAAACAATGTGACCCCTTCAAAGTTCTGAGATGCTATCCTGGTGCCATATTTAAAATTAAAGCTTGGGGTTTCCCGGGTGGCTCAGTGGCTAAGAATCTGCCTGCCAATGCAGGAGACACAGGTTCCATCCCTGGTGTGGGAAGATCCCACATGCCACGGAGCAGCTAAGCCCGTGCACCACAACTACTGAGCCCACGTGCCACAACTACTGAAGCCCATGCGCCTAAAGCCCATGTTCCACCACAAGAGAAGCCACCGCAGTGAGAAGCCTGCGCACCGCAACGAAGAGTAGCCCCTGCTCCCTGCAACTAGAGAAAGCCCGCGCGCAGCAACGAAGACCCAACACAGCCAAAAAATAAATAAATAAATAAATTTATTTTTAAAAAAAAATTAAAGCTTGGATATAAGGAATATAGGTGACAATCTCCCCAAATAAGATCAGCTTCAGGAAAGTCTTCCCTGCCGTTATTAATTGGTGAACTCTGTGGATGGGTTGGTGTGTATGTCTGTTGGAGTGGGTAGGGGTGAGGGTGTCTGGGAAGGGAGTGGAGACTGACCTAGAAAACTTTCTTTTAAAATTGTCTTAGTAATCACAGCCTCTCTAAAGTCCTCTTTGTTATTTCTGGAAAAGTCATAGTGGAAATCTCTACTGGGCCAGCTAAGTACAAGTCACTGATGGGGAAGCCAGACACAGTCCGTCTTAGTTGGAGGCCGCCAGGAAGGGACACTAGCCCCCATGGGGGTCAGTAGCTTTGCCTTCTCCACTGGTAGAAGGAACAGCGTTAGCCAAAGGCTGCTTCTGCCTCTCCTATGTGACCACTGCAGCCACAGACACACCCTGCACACTGACTAACTGATTGGCCAAAGGACTGTTTGTGTTCTGAATGCCTAGCGATGTGGACTAGAGTTGCAGCTAGTGTGTCCAGGGCCATTCTCTGCTGTTTTCTGCCCCAGATCCCAGGGTTCCCAGATCTCAGGTTTCACAGGAGACAATTCTCCACCTGAGACATGTTCTCTGCCCCAGACACTCGGGGGACACTCTAGTGGCCCCTTTACCTTCACGCAACACAAGATATGGGTCTTACGGTATCAAAATCATCTTGACCTTCCACAGGTGAAAGGCCCGGGACCTACTGGGCTTGTAGAGAAAGTAAGCAGGGTCCGGAAGGCACAGTGGTAGCAAGTTTTATGACAGCTCTTGGTAGAGCCGGGCAGGTCTGTCCTCTGAGTGACACGGGTGCATGATGTCAGGGAGGCAGGTTCCCTCTTACTGCCCACAACCTTCCCTTGTCCCTGCGCCTTGTTTCTGAGACTTTAGTTTTTTTGTATCTGGCTCCTGGGGCTGTGAAAAATCATACCTCTTACAACATCTTTACCAGAATAGAAAGATAATCTGGGCTAAAAGTAGACTCCTGAGATTCAGTCCCTGGAGGTTTCCTCTCTTAAGAACTTAGTATTTATCAAAGGAGAGAGAATAAATGTGTCATCTATCTCCACATATGTGGGAATGCTATTGAACTGTAATCAATAAGAAGTACAGCCTTAGTGAGCAGAACAAAACTTTTCTCCCCTGATGGATTATTGTGTTTCTGGAAATCGGTGGGACCATTATACTAACAGGGCTGTCTGGATTCTATAACCTTTGGAATGGTTTACTCATTGGATTCTTTCAGTCCTACAATTAAGTCTTCCCGGTAGACCCACACCCCCTCATCAACTTTCTCCCTCAGAAATCCAGTGCTGTTTTGTCTGAAATACAGCAGATTTGCTTTCATTTTCATTTGAGTTTGAAGTGGGAGGTTACATGGGTGAGGTCTGGACTCTAATAGTAAGTATAAGTTATAATTATATTTCTTCCCATTATGCCTTTGATTATGTTTTGATTTGATGGATTGCATACCTCCCCGCTGCACACACCAGGATCCTTTTGCCATACTTTCATTAACCTTCCCAGGGACTTCCCAGACATACCTTTTGAAAAGTCTCCCAGTGTTCCATGACAGCCTCTCTTGCTAAAATCTTAACTCAAAGCCACAAAATTACTAGTAAGAAATACTCTCTAGAAACCTTGTGATATTTCTCTTCTAACACAGTCTGTGGAGGGCCACTAGTGTTACCATTTGGACTGAGTTCATCATTTGCTTTATTCCAATACTAGAATGGACTGATGATTGCCTCCCTCGGCTGAATGAATGAACACTGAATCACTAATTTATGGGAGCTTGTATCGTGATGACCTCAGGGTCCTGGTATCTGAGCCCAGGCTCCACTTCCTTGGTACATGACCACAGATAAACTCACTTGCTGTCTTAGTTTTCAAGACTGTGAGATGATAAGCAGAGAATTCCATTTGTGCCCCCCAAAATGGCCAATCAATATTCAGAACTGATAGGCTGGGATATCTATTATTAAGAAACATTCAGTAATGTTAATGATGATTATTGTTATTCCTAGCATGTATGTGCCTTGAGTTGATAGGCACGGGAGATTTTGTTTTCGGGGCTGCAAGTGGGGGAAGAAAGTTGAGAGGGTGTACATGTATTTGAGTTTTTCAAAGCCCCCATTCCTGAGAGAGAACGAGAGACAGGTCACATGGAGGAGGAGAGCCTGTTATCTGTTCTCCACTCTTCCTCTTAGGCTGGTGTTAACTCAGCTCCCTGGGGAGTGGGTTAGAGCAGCGATTGAAGGATCTGGATTTCTGAGAGACTTTGTGAGACTCTGGGCAGCAACCATGCTGTGTTAGGCCAGGAGTCCTCAAGTTGAAAGTTCGTCTCCCCATTGAAACGTGGAACCTGGCCCCCTCTGACACCTGGAAAACTGACAGCAACATTGGAAATAGGAAGATGGCACTCCAAAAGACCATGGGCATTTTCACGTGGCCCCAGCAGGACAAATGGTAGGACGGTGGGCTGACAGTACAGCCGAGGCAGAGGGGGAGTGTCCATGGCACATACTGAGGGATGGACTCAGCTCACGTGCTCTTCCCAAGACATGGGTGATTCTCTTTAGGAGCCCCAAGAAATACCTAGAAAGAAGACACTTTCAGGGGACTGAGCTAGTTGGGGAAACTGGAGACTCTTCCTAAGCAAGTAGGGAGAATAAAACCTCGGGTTATTGGCATTGTGATTTCATTTGTAGCTGCAGAAAATAATAAATCAAAGTTGTTTAAAATATTTTTTAAATAAACAGAAAACAATTAATCATAAATGTGTGGGTTTCTTTCTGAGCTCTGTTCTGTTCCATTTTTCTATATGTCTATATTTATTCCAGTACCTCCCTGTTTAGTTTACTATAGCTTTATAGTAAGTCTTAATATATAATTTATAGTTAGTTCACTAAAATAAGACCTCAAAAATTGGTTTTTTTCCCACAATTGCTTGGGCTATTTTAGGTCCCTTGCATCTCCATAAAAATTGTTTTAATCACCTAGTCATTTTGGTTAAAAAGCCTGTCGGGCTGTGGATTGATTTTGACAAAAGTACAAAGTAATTCAATGAAGAAAGAATAGTCTTTTTAACAAATGTTTCTGGAACGATAGGCCAGTTATATAAAACAAAAAACAAAACAAAAAAGAACACCTCGAACCTTATCTTACCGTATAAAAAATTAACTTGAAATGGATCCTATAAGAGCTAAAACAACAACACTTCTAGAAGAAAACATAGTAGGAAATTTTTGTGACCTTGGGTTAGGGAAACATTTCCTAAACAAAACATAAAGAGCAGAAACCATAAAAAAGCTGATAAATTGAACTGCATCAAGATTTAAAACTTTTGCTCTTAACTAAGACACTCTTTTTTTTTTTTTTTTTAATTATTGACTCTTTTTTTTATTTTTTTTTTTTATTTATTTATGGCTGTGTTGGGTCTTCGTTTCTGTGCGAGGGCTTTCTCCAGTTGTGGCAAGTGGGGGCCACTCTTCATCGCAGTGCGCAGGCCTCTCACTATCGCGGCCTCTCTTGCCGCGGAGCACAGGCTCCAGACACGCAGGCTCAGCAATTGTGGCTCACGGGCCCAGCCGCTCTGCGGCATGTGGGATCCTCCCGGACCAGGGCCCGAACCCGTGTCCCCTGCATTGGCAGGCAGACTCCCAACCACTGCGCCACCAGGGAAGCCCCAAGACACTCTTAAGGAAATGAATAAGCAAGACACAGACTGGCAGAAAATATTTGCAAACATATGTCTGACAAAAGTTAGACTCAATAATAAGAAGAAAAACAACCACAAAAAATAAATGGGCAATAGAGTAAATAATAAGTTGGACACTTTCCCAAGAAGATCTAGGAACAGCAAATATATGCATGCAAAGATGCTCAATTTCATTAATAATTAGGGAAATGAAAATTAAAACTAACAATAAGCTGCCAATACACATTCACCAGGATGGCTGAAATTAAAGACTAACAGTACCAAGTGTTATCAAAGATTTGGAGCAATTGGAATTCTCCTACGTTGCTCTTGGGAATGCAAAATGATAGAGTCACTTTGGAAAACAGTTTGGCAGGCTCTTATGCACATACATGTGACCCAGCCTTCCCATTCATAGGTACTTCCCCTAGGGAATTAAAAATATATATCCACACAAAGCCTTGTAACAATCACTTTCCAATGTTAGAAGGATATCTTACAGATATTTGTTTTGCTATTTTTTAAAAGCTAACATTTTTCTTTAAATAGTTTTACTTTTAATATTTTAAGCGACTCAGTTTTTCGGTTCCTTCTCCCCTTCACGTCTTTCTTAAAATTTAGAATACATAAAATGGTACTCTTTCATCAGTATTATTACAGACTGTTAAAGGGTATTATAATTCTCAATGGATTAGAAGAGGGACTCGAGACTCCAAATTAATACATATTATTGCTAGGTAGCACATACTGCTACCAGGACCCTAAGAAAGTTCTAGGTTTTTAGAGTTTGTGTGTGTTATCATCTCTGGAACCCCTCAAAATCTTAACTGGATAATTACGATTCTCACTTCCTTTGATTTTTTCTTTCAGATTACTTTTACATGTGAACTGTCTTTACATGTCTAAGTGTTTAACCACACGAATGGAGCCTTCATTTAGATTTTCTTGAGCTTAGATTCTCTGTAGCCACAGATCTTGACCCCTGACATCTTTGTGTGCAGAGAACAATGGTCAAATCAGCAGTCATTACTCTTTGGTTTAAGAGGAGGTCAGACAGGACAATGAGCTAAAAGTCAAGGTAACAAAAGAATTGAAGGCTGTAGTGGGTCCTCTTCACAAGTCAGTGAACTTGATTCTGGCTTATTGGGATGTGAGGAATCTGGGACTATTTCTGGAATGTCAGCAATTTTGCCCTAAAGCAACTTTGATCTTGTTGCCCCTCCCCCTGCCTGGTCATTAACTGGAAACTTGGGGACCAACTCCATGGCTGCCTCTTATCAGAGAGCCACTACTTTATTGCTTAAATAAATCTCCTCCCATTGTTCTCTTTTCCTGGAAGAAAGAACACCAATCCTCCCAGCTCCCCTGAGAGGAGCTCCCACTGCTTATTTTAAGACTATTTACTCCAGCCAATGCCCTGACTTAGAGGCATGCCTTTCTTTAAAACCGGTAAACAAAGGCCAGAGGAGGAAGATGAGAGTCTCGGGCCACAATTTCCTAAAGTAATAATTCCATCCTGTCTTCCCCTATCCACGCTCAGATCCCAACAGACTCGGGGCAGGGTTTCCTGTGACTTTAGAAAATTCCTTAAAAGGGGGGGAGGAGGAAATTATATGTAATTTCTATCATATTTTGTCACAAAAAAGTAACTGTTTTTCCCACCCTTTCTTTCCTTTAAGCTTTTAACTGTTAAAAGTGGCAATTAATACGAATTCCCCACAGCAAGGACGTTTTATACCTCATTTTTTCTGGAAACAACTAGTTTATGAATGGTTAGGCCTACTTACCTCCTAGAGAAGCCACGGGGGTTCTTTGGATGAAGAAGCCCTCCAAAATTCTCATGGTCCTGAAACAGGAGGGAAGGAGGCAGGGCAACCTTTGAAAGAATGACACAGCCCGAGGACATGACATAAGCTGATTAGAACCAAATGGGTCCAAGATGGCGGACAAGTCGACTTCCACTAGACCTTGAGCCTCAGTATACGCTCACCGTAACACATCAGCAAGCTAAGTGACACACCCACAGGCTCCATGACAGTTCCAAGACCGACCATAAGGATCAAAAAGTGGGCAGTGGCCCAATTCCTGGAAATCCCCGCCCCTTCCTGAAATAGCTGGAATACTCCTCCCACTCATTAGCCTATGAAATTACCCACCACTATAAAAACTGACAACCCCATACGCTGGTGCCTTTCTCACCTTCTGAGATGGCCCACACTCTGTCTGTGGAGTGTGTTTCCCTCTAAATAAATCCACTTCTTACCTATCACTTTGTCTCTTACTGAATTCTTTCTGCCATGAGACATCAAGAACCTGAGCTTCACTAAGTCCTGAAACCAGGTGTGTGATCTCAGTTGGAAGACTGTGGGTTTTGGCCGGGTTCGAGTCCTGGCCGTGTGGATTCGAGTCCCAATCTGAGTTTTGGCTCGGTTTGAGTCCCGGCTGCATGGGTTCAAGTCCCAGTCTGGGTTTTGGCCGGGTTCAAGTCCCGGCCACATGGGTTCAAGTCCCAATCTGAGGTGCACGTTTTCAGTCCCTCATAAGCAAAGATCAGAGCAAGAATCCCACTGTCGCCTTTTAAATTCTGTTTCTCAAACTACAGCCTGGGCAGAGCCATCTTTCATTCAAAACTCTCTCCCCATATGTCTGAGGTTTGGGGTCTGTCAGCTACAGGCTTTAGAGACTTGCATGGATTTTATTGTGTTTTCAAAAATTAAGAGGCCAAATTCCCTCAGAGCAATTACTAAGACTTGTTTAAGAGTCTCTCACCTTAGGAAAAGAAATGGTCAGCACACTTGTTCAAACAAGATGTGCGCCAGTTTTCTTTATTTTATAATCTTATAAAAATGTTTTACTTACACCATGGGATCCTGAACATGTTTATGAACATTTTCCAAATGCTTTGAAGTCCAGAGTTGGAAGCCCAGTAATTGTCAGTTGCTGAGTTTGGGGGAGCCATTGGAGGGCACGATAGCACCACCCTGCCTTTCCTCTTTTCTCCCCACTCACCAGGACCTTGTCTCAAGAAGATTCTCCATGACCTTGGCCTGCTTGCTCAAGGTAAGCAATCAGGGCAATGTTTTACAGTGAGCTGCTTGCGTGGCCATCAGTCTGATGGTTTCCTGAACACTTTCCTACTCACTATCCCGTTTCCCTCAGTAACAGAAGAGGGTGGGCCAATGGCACAAAGTTTGAGAGGCTGGGATGTTCAATTAAGTCCAGTTTTCTAGTTAATAGAGATTTCTCTCCTACCCTGTCTAATCAATCAATCAAAATGTATTGAGGGCTTCCTCATTGTTCGAAGTTAGTACTCAGTAAAGCATCTCTAAAAATTTTTAAATTTACCTGGGCAAGATTTACCTATCTTTTGTGATATAAAAAGTCTATCAGAATTCTGCAGTATTTCAGGCTCATTTTGTGGAAGCTCCCTTATCTCTGTTCTTAGCGTCGACTGTGGAGATACTCGACACTAGAGTATCTTAGCCGTGAACTCATGTACACATTTGTGGAGCTCAGCGTGGCATTCAGTACTGCCACAGGCCCAGGACAAGTGATGATGCGTGCTTACAAAACAGATGCATGTGGCAGTAATTATTCACTTTACGAAGCATTCACCTTTAGAATTCCTTTGCATGGCATTTAAAGACTAAAGTCATTTACATAATTTCAAATTACACCTATAGTTGTATGAACATTGTTTTGGTGCATATAGAGTCCCCTTACCCTCTCTCCAATATAACCACACACACACACACACACACACACACACACACACACACACACATCCCTACGCACATATACTCAAACTTCCCTCCCAAGCAGCAGAGTCATAACAGTAAAGTGAAGAAGGATCTCATTGCTCTCCTATTCTGCCTTCGGCCTAAAATCAAAATACACTGCATGAGGTCTTTTCGATCAACTTGTCCAATCAGTTTGTACAGATGAGAAACCGGGGCCCAGAAAACTTATCTGGCCAGAATCATTAGCAGCAGAGCTGAGACTACAACCCAAGCTGTGAGCCTCACATCATAGCCTCTACTCTTTCCACTAACTTCTGTTCCCACACCTGGGAAGATAAGTGCTTCTTTATTCAGAGACCTGCAGAGAAGACAACTCTACAACCTGCCTGAGAAACTCAGTTTCCAGATTCAATAATGCACACTCTCCCGGATACCTCCCTCTGAATTACTCTAATCAGAATGGTCCATATTATAGAAAAAATGGTCATGTCCAGATGGAGATGAGTCAAGATGTGTCACCATTTAATGCAACCTACTGCTTCTTCTACCAAAAATGGTTAACCTAACCCTGAAGGATAACCTAACCCTCTAGGTTGTTTTTTGTTGTTGTTTTTTTTTTCCAACAAGGCTGAATATTCTAAATTCCTTCAGCTTTGTCTCCAAGCCCTATGTTTCATTCTTTAATTATCTTTATAGATTCCTCAGAACCCACCCTACATTCTTAGCGTCCCTCTTGAATGGTGCCTCAGACTGAAATATAGGCTTGTACACAGGCCCTGCTTAGGGATGACCTTTGAAGAAAGGTAGCACAGACCTACTGACAATTTCAGCTCTTTCATTTTACAAAATTTTTGGACTGTGCTTTGATGAGAAGAAAATTCCCACACGATTAAATCATTTCTTCGAGGCATGTGTGCTGAAGCGGCCCTTTCCTAGGGGCTGTGAGTAGAACCATACAATTTTCATCATTACAACTATTGTTGCAACAAACTTTATTTTTAAACTACTTACTATGCTGCTCAGAGGCCTGTTTCATCTTTTCTTTGAGGTGGAAATATTTGTCACAATCTTGCTCTGCAGCCCAATAAATCAAAATGTTGAGCCTCTAGTAATAAAAATAGTTGCTTTGAAGTATAACCTTAAATGTCTAATTTCCTACCAGCAATAATGAGGATTTCTCCAGCCATCTGGGGGGGGACTGGTTTTCTTTTTCTTTTCTTTTTTTCTATCCTTTTGTTTTTCTAACATGTGAGCTGTCTAATGACAGAATTTGGTATTCCAGAAGTCTGGGTGAGAGGTACGCATCTCAGAGTTCCATACCACCCAAGTGGCCGTTACATCACTGATCAGCGTGAGCCTGTCCAGACGGTCTCCACCAAGGCCTCCCCACCCTTGTATTTAGTGTTGCTAACCCTTTAGTCATCAACACAAAATAACAGAAATTCTTTCATACAGCCATTATTCCGCGACATCCAAAGAAGGGGGAAAGAATCTACAACCGCACAGAAGTTAAAACCCATGTGGTTTTAATAAGAAGAAAGGAAAGAGATGGCTTAATTCAGTAATAAGACTAGACTCCCTGGTGGTTAATAAGGTAATTTGCCACATGATTAAAGGTAGATGCAAGTGGAATTTCTGTGGTAACATTCTCGCTCGGATGGATACTTTGGGGAAACTGAGATTGTTAGTTTCTTGAAAACCACGATTCTTTTGAAACAAGAGGAGAGCAACAACAAAGAGTGGCTTTTGAAATTCTCTCATCATTATCTCAACCTTTTCAAAAAGGCTGAGGAAACAGAGGACCGCCCGGGAGAACACAATCCAGCAGCGGGACGGGCAGGTTTCCGAGCGCACACCTCGCTGTGTGCACAGCACTGAGAGGGACCGCAGAGGCCCCCGGGGAGGCTCTCCAGACACCAGAGCCCAGGTCGTGCTCTGGCTGCTCTCTGGAGTGGAGGATGCTGAAGGTTTGACAAACGGATGCCTCCAGGGCACCAGCTCAGTTAAAGGATGCTTCCGTCTCACCATCTACCTTCCTGCCCATCCCTCTTCCTCCGCCTCGCATTGTCCTGTCTCCATTGCTTTTTGAAGTCTTTGCCCTCCCTGGGGAATTCTCTTTCTTAGCTTTGCTGTATATTCAGGGGACGGGGCCCAGGCAGAACGCCAGACGACCCTGCTGCCGGCTAAATGGTGAGAGCTACCCTGCTGCAGGTGACAATGGTGACTCTTGTTCCAAAGCGCTCTGCCAGAGGCCGGTGTGCTGAGAGACTGAACTGTCCTATCTGGATTCTGGGCTCCTGCATCTGGAATCCAGCACCTGCCTGCTGCCATCTGGGTGACCCTGAGAAAAGTCGCTGCTTCTTATCTGTTAAATGGAGGCACATGATTCAAAAGGCTCTGTAAACTCCAAGGATGCGGCATACACATGTCACATGACTGTCATTGTTGTCGCTCCTAACGGCCTCCAAGTGTCCCTGCCAGCCCTACCGGTCTGCAAGTCTTCAGCCATTCACTCACTATTTCAACAAATATTTATTTTAAAAATTTTTATTGACGTACAGTTGATTTACAATGTGTTAGTTTTGGGTGTACAGCACAGTGATTCAAATATATATATGTATGTTCTTTTTCAGATTCTTTTCCATTATAGGTTATTATAAGTTGCTGAATATAGTTCCCTGTGCTGTACAGTAGGTCCTTGTTGTGTATTTTATATATAGTAGTGTGTATCTGTTAATCCCAAACTCCTAATTTATCCTTCCCACTCCCCTTCCGTTTTGGTAACCATAGGATTATTTTCTATGTCTGTGAGTCCATTTCTGTTTTGTAAATAAGTTCATTTGTATCCTTTTTTTAGATTCCACATATAAGTGATATCATATGGTATTTGTCTTTCTCTTTCTGACTTACTTCACTTATCTAATCTCTACTTTGTTCCATGTTGCTGCAAATGGCATTATTTCATTCTTTTTTATGGCTGAGTAATATTCCATTGTGTGTGTGTACATTTCTATCTATATCTATATCTATCTACATATAGATATAGATATATATAGATAGATCTCACATCTTCTTTATCTTTATCTATTCATCTGTCAGTGGACATCTAGGTTGCTTCCATGTCTCGGCTATTGTGAATAGTGCTGCTATGAACATTGTGAATAGTGCTGCTATGAACCTTGCATGTATCTTTTCAAATTGTAGTTTTCTCCAGATGTATGCCCAGTAGTGGGATTGCAGGATCACATGGTAACTCTAGTTTCAGTTTCTTAAGGAACCTCCATACTGTTCTCCATAGTGACTGCACCAAATTATATTCCCACAACAGTGTACGAGGTCAACAAATATTTATTGAGTTGAGGCTACCACAGTGAATAGGAATGCTAAATTCTTGCCCTCATGGAGCTTTATTTTTATCAGAATGGCAGACAATAACCAAGAAAGCAACTAGGATCATTAGAAAGTATCATAAATGCTATGGAGAAAATTAACAGGCTGATGTAATGGGGAGTCAATGACATGGGAGCTGCTTGAGACGGGGGTCAAAGAAGGTCAAAGGGGCATTGCAACTATAACACAAGAATAAGCAAGAATGAGCTGCACAAAGAGCAGCAAGAGGCCTGTTCCAAGGAGTGGAGTGAAGCTTCTGGTGGGAAACAGCTTGGCTGGGGAAGCAACAAAAAGGCAGCCAATGTCCCTAAGACCAAGTGAATCACTGAGACGAGGTTAGAGAAATAGGCAGGGACCAGGTCACGCAGGATCCTGCAGGCCCTGGTAACAAGTGCGAATTTTATCCCAAATGCAAGGGGAGCTATCAGAGGTGCTGAGCAAGGGTGTGACGTGATCTGCCGTACATTGTTAGAACATCACTCGGACTGATGTATGGAGAACACATTCTAAGGGTGCAAGACAGAGGAAAGAGACCAAGAAGAAAATATTGAAGTAATCCACATGGGTTGTGAGGGCGACCTGGACAAGGAAAATGGCAATAGATAAAGAAAAGTGTGGGAAGTTTTCAAGGAGAGTTTGGAGGTAGAGCTGAGAGTACTTACAGAACTTCTGGGTGTCCATAGTATGTACATTATCAGGATAGACCAGACCGTGCACACAAAAGGTCAAGGCCAGAAGGAGGAGAAGGAAATTCCGAATAGGGAAACATTCTATTTTGCAACCTGTTCTTCCCTAGGAAAACTGGGTTTTGGACCTCTCAATTGGCTTCCTCAATGCAGTGTCTTTTGATGCACAGGGAGAGGAGACATGGCTAGATAAACCATGTCCTGACCACATATGGCCGGGTAAATGAAAGTCAATATATTGATTCCCTTGAAAGGCACAGGAAACCAGCATGTGTTTCAGACACAAAATCATCTTGTTGCAGGCTGACCCGCAGACGCCTCAGTTCAATCAGTGGCGTCTCTATTCAGCCAGAACATAACTCAGACATCTTATAACCTCTTGGGGTTTTCCTACACATCCTGAAGTCAAACTACACCGGAAAAGCCCAAGTATTGAAAATCATAGCCCTCTGCGCTCTCTCTCTCTCTCTCTCTCTCTCTCTCTCTCAACTTTTTATTTTGAAATAATTACAGATTTATAGGAAATTGCAGTGATATGACAGAGTTCCCATGTACCATTCACCTAATTCCCCCAACGGTTATATCTTGCTTAACTATAACACAATATTAAAACCAGGAAACTGACATCGGAACAATGGTTGTATATAGCTCTATTCCATTTTATCACATGCATAGATTTCTGTAACCAGCATCACAATCAAGATATACATCACCACGAGGATCTACTGGAGCCAACATTTTATCAGTTTGATTGAAGTGTAGAAATCTTATATCCCTTTACGTCCCTTTGTCGTCTTTACCCCCAGCCACTATTTATAATGCAATCTTCTCAACTATTTCCTCTACAAGCATTGAAATCCACATCAGACAATGTTATGCTTTTTGCTTGGACCAACAAATACAATTTAGAAAACTTAAGAAGAAAAGGAAAGTCTATTGCATTTACTCATATTTTTTACTCTCTCTATTGTTCTTTTTCCCTCCAGATGTACCAAGATTCCTTCTTTTATCATTTCCTTTCTGTCTCAAGAACTTCTGATAGCCATTCTTTTAGGGTAGGTCTGCTGGTGATAATTTCTCTTAGTTTTCCTTTATCTAAGAATGTCTTGATTGCCCTTCCTGAAGGTTAGCTTCACAGGATATAGAACTCAGACAGTTATTTTCTTTCAGCTCTTAAAAAATGTGTTACTTTATTCTGACCTCCATGGTTTCTGATGAGGGCTCCACTGTCTTTGAAACTGTTTTTCCTCTTTGGAAAAGTGGCATTTCTCTCCCACTACTTTCAAGATTCTTTGTTTTTGTCTTTAGTTTTCTGATGTTTGATTATAATGTGTCTTGGTGTGGATTTCTTTTGATCTATCCTATTTGAAATTCTCTCAGCTTCTTGAATCTGTGTATTTCCCATTTTTACCAAATTTGGGAAGTTTTCAGCCATAATTTCTTTGAGTACTTTTTCAGCCCCTCCGCCTTCTCCTCTCTGAGATTCTGATGACATGAATGTCAGATCCTTTGTTAAAATCCCACAGGTCCCTGAAAGTTTCTGTTCTTTTTTTTTTTTTTTTTTTTTAGTCTCTCTTTTCTCTGCTGCTCAGATCGGGTAATTTCTATTGTTTTTTCTTTAAGTTCATGGATCCCTTTCTTTGTCCTCTCCATTCTGCTGTTGAGCCCCATTAAGCTTTTAATTTTGTTATTGTATTTTTGGATTCTAAAATTTTCACTTGGTTCTTCTTTGTATCTTCTTTTTTTCTGATATTTTCTATTTTTTCACTATTTCAAGTATGTTCATAATTGTTTGTCACAGCACTGTTATGATGGGTGCTTTAACATCCTTGTCAGAGAATTCCAACAGCTATGACATCTCAGTGTTGGTGTCTGATGATTCCTTCTATTCTCCTTTGGAAACTTCTTACTCATTACCTCACTGTCAGAATGACTTGGGAATCCCTTGCAAGTTTCCTGTGAGCCCCAGGAGATTTTGATCTATGTTGCTTTTTGTTGCATAACACAGGCATTGTACAGACTTTGGGGTCTGACAGACTCAGGTTCAAACTTGATTCTACCACTCACAAGCTATGTGACTTTGGACAAGTTATTTAACTTTTGAGCCTCAGTTGCCTCATCTGTAATTGGATATGGGTACATTTCTTATAACATTTGTTGGAGAGGAGACGGGGAGGAAGGGACCGGATAAATAAGACGGTGGTTCTGTAATTGGTGTAAATTGTTCCACAGTATTTCAGGAGTGAGAACACTGAAACAAAAATTTATTATGAAAAAGAACATACACAAGAACATATAAAACAGATGAAAATTTCACAGTCAAAAAATAAAATAGCCATGGTCAAGAAATAGATCACTAGTACCTTAGATATGGAGTGGCCCGATTTACCAAATAAAAATACAAGAATTGAATTTCAGATAAAGAAATGAATGATTTTTTAAACTATAAGTCTGTCCCATGCAATATTTGGGAAATACTTTCACTAAAATATTTTTTATTGTTTATCTGAAATTGAAATGTAACTGGGTGTCCTGTATTCTGTCTTGCAATCCTACTTAGAAGCCTACTCCCCATCACATTACCCTTCCTCCCCACATATGAATTTCCTCATAATCATCCCTTTGTTTTTCTCTATAATTTTACCACATATGTATTGATTCCAAAATGTAGAGTTTAGTTTTGCCTGTTTTGGACCATCGTGGTGGTTGTTTTACTTTTTTCTAAATCATGTCAAATCTGGGTCCCACACTCCACTCACCAATGTCATGACCAGTCTAATATCTGTCATGTTTTTATGGCTCCTGACCCCTTGACCTGGTAATCCAGGAACCCAGTCAAGGAAATCTGATGGGGGAGAGGTCTCAGGTTACCAGTCTGCTGAGATGACCTCTGAAGATGCATCTTGCCACATTCACACAGCCTTGTCAAAGGCAGATGGCCCTGCTGGTGGCCGCACCACCTTCGTGCCTAGCTGGCCTTGGGAGATTCATTGCTTTTGAATTCCAGCACCCACATGCAGCCCTGAGCCATCTCCTTCCAAGCTCCAGCACCTTCTAGAGTGCTGGGTGCATATGGGCTCAGGTTTTACCACCATCAGAATGCACCAACCACCCCTCTTTCCTTATCCTGACTTCTGGAGAACTCCACTCTCCTCTGCCTTAAGCCTTTGTTTCCCAACCCTTAAAAAGAAAAAAGCAAATCTTCCTACTCTTTGGTTTCATGAGGAGGTTTAGTGGCTCTAGGGGAGAAGTGCTGGATGATTTATGAAGCCAACAGCCCATCAAAGAGCTGGTTTATCTTTCCTCAGGGAAAGAAGGATCAGTCTTCAGAAGAGCAATAGTGGCCTCCCTTCCCCCAGGAATGAAGAGCTTACTTCTTCCAAGCAGCAGAAATAAATAATGTAGTCATATTTGCATATCCCGCTACATTAGATTCTCAAAAATTTACATATAAAGCACCCATATCAATGCCTGGAAAATAATGAGAGTCACTACAAATATAGCTAGTAATATTTTCTATGTGATCTTTTCTTGTGCATCAGAATTTTCTCCCCAAGTTGCAGAAGGCCAGAGTTTAGCCTTCAAGCCCGGCCCACGGCAAAATACACAGTGTCCCCTTGACCACAAACCTAGTTTCTTTTTTACCAGGTGCAAACTAGTGAAAATACATCCTGGAAAGGAAAAATCAGTGGTGATAGGGTAGCATGCAACCTGATGGGCAAGGACATGGGGAAGGAAGGAAAGGCTGGCTTGCCCTCCTCGCCTTGATGGGCAGGGAGTTATAGGCTGTCTGTGTGCCAGTAAGGGTCTCTGGTCTCTTTCCCACCATCCAGCAGGTCCCTCCTCCCCAGCTGCCTCTCTGAGTCTCTGCCCAGCTGAGCCCCATGAAACAGCTACAGAGACAGAGTAGGGAAGAAAGCCGCCTGGCCAGACCCCAGGGACAGCTGGCCCAGCCAGTACTTGTTGCCACCATAACAAACTACTGTCTGTCAAAACCAAAGACACAAACAAGGGCAAAGAAGTCAACCAATACCCTGGCTTGTATTTGACGAGGGTCAAGGCCATTAGGAAATAAGTCAGAGAGCTGGGCTTATAGTCCTAGCTCAAAACAGAAGGCCTGACATTCCATATCTGCAACATGCGAAATTTTCCTAAAACTGGAAGATCTGATCCTGCCTTAGAGTCTCTCTCTCTCTCTCTCTCACTTTTGTTTTGCAAAATTTGAAAGTGGGGTCACTGGGACTTTGAGCTCAGAGAGTTGCTTGCGTTGTCGCCATGTCACCAGACATTGAGGGACCTACCTGCAAAGTTCCATCTAAGCCAGCGCCTTCCAGGTTTCCACATCACATCTGTACTAAGAGAAGCAAGGGACTCGAGGGCTCTCTCATCAGCCTACTGATTGTTCGGAATCACAGCACCCCAGTCTGTAAGTCAAAAATGCTCTTGGCCTCAGCCATCCCCATGACTTAGGCATCACCGGGCTTGCGGGACCAAGAAGCTTCACGTATGAAGATCTCCAGCAGAACGTTTCAGTCTGTGTAAAAAGAAGGTTCTCCCATTTATGTCGAATTGGCCTTATAGACTATTCGATTTATTTGTTAGTCATACCTACCCTAATTTCAGCGACCTACTCCAGATCTCAGACATATATATCCCTTTTGGGTTTTTTTTTTGTTGCCTGAAACAGGGGTTATCATTCTCCATATAGAAACTCCAACAACTTGTCTCAAGGATGCCACTGTCATGCTGGGAGATGAGGACTCAATAGAAAACAGTGTGGCTGGGTCCTAGTGGCATTAATGAGAGATGCTGCTCTTGCCTGACAGAGGGTAGGTGGCCTTCTGTTAAGAAAAGTTCAGAAATTCTCTCTGTCAAATTGGCCAAAGGGGAAGAAGCACTTTGGGCCGGCATAGCCTCCCTCTTGTAGAGAGGAAAGTCCCTTTCAGAGGCTGGAGACTTCCCCTGGAGTGAGCCTGAGACAGACACTCTCCACTGCCCACCGCCCCGGTGGGCCAAGGGGAGGAGCTGGAGGAATTGGACGAGCTGGACGAGCTCCGAGGAAGGACTCTGCTTGGCCCTGCGAGGCCACCTCAGCTCTTCCACTTGTGTAGCATGAACAGTTCACCATGTCCGCCACATCCAGTATCTTCCCAGCCCCTAGGGTGGGCGACAGCATCGCACTGTACATAGGAGGGAGGAGAAGTTGAATGAGGTTGTGTAACTGTGGATGGCACAGCTGGGAAGGACACGGGTCTTCTGATTCCACATCCCCTGCTTCTTCTTGTCTCCCTCCTGATTACAAGTGTATTACCAGCTCACAGAGAAACTTTGGAAAGTACGGGAGACTGTGAAGAAGGTAGGCATGATTTCCATCTTGCTGCATTTTTCTACTTATAGTTACCTACCATCCCTGCAGAAAATTTGCAGAGTACGAAAATGTAGAAAAGTAAAATCTGAAATCACACAGAGATAAACTGAGTCCATTTCCTTCTGATCTTTTTTCCTAAGTGTATTTTTAAAAACAACGTTATTGACTGTATACTATGCCCTTGATTATATACTTTGCTTCTAGTGAAGATCCTACCAGCTACACATGCCACTGAGTCTTCCCAAGGCCTTTCCAGCTTATGGCTATGAAGTGGTCCTTTTGACAGTTCTAACCCAAAGAGGGCTTGCATGTAACACAAGATCCCCCCTTTCTCCAAACCTGCATTAGTTTTGAGACCTCCCAGTATATCTCATGTTTGTTCTCAAACAATCCTGGCATACTTTTCTCTCTCAGTCCTTTTCATTGGTTTCCACCACCTGAAAAAAAAAATCGCTTGAAGATTATGCTCTAACTGCCACTCCTCCTTCCTTGAGAATCCCAGGGCCCTCTTGGTTCCATTTTATACCCTGTGTTCCAACTCAGGGCAGTGCTCTAGGCAGATGTGGGGAGATGCTGCTTGTTCCTGCTCTCCGAGATGTGCTTGGATGTGCTGGGTCTTCCAGAGCGGCACTCCCCAAACTTCAGTGTGCACACAAATCACCCGGATCTTGTTAAGATGCAGATCTCCACTCACGAGGTCTTGGGCGGGTCTTGGGTCTAAACGCTCCCAGGTGATGCTGATGTTGTTCCCAGCACCTGGCTTTGAGCAGTGAGGGCCTAGAGTCCCTCGGTGAAAATAACCTCTCTGCTTAGGCCTTAGAGCTCTGCCCAGGGACCAGGGGGTACCACTCTGTCTCCCTTATCCAGCTCGCCTCCTTTCCCTCATTCAATAAACTCAAACAGATAGATGCCTGCAGACTACCCACTCCTTCAACTCACCCATAAGCCAAGACATTTCTATACAGCTCCTCTGCTCCCCCCCACTTCCAGATACTCTGTTCATTCTCTCTCTATTCTATCGTCAGCTCTTCCTAACCCTCAGATTCCCAGAAACATCATAGGCAGAGAAGTTTCATTATCTCTTTGTCCAGCTCCCATTCATCACTAGAGATCCTCACTCATCTTCATAACCATAGCTACCCCCAGAAGTTGTGACCCTAACCCAAGGCAGTTTTCTCTCTTACAAAATTATTTGCCAGCTCTTGGACTAATTATTTTCTCAGCTAGAAAAACACTACTGCAATCAATATTTTTACACTTAAAGCTTTGTCTGCATTTCTGAATATTTCCTCGTTAGGATAGATGCCTAGGGTTGCAACTACTACATCCGAAGGTGTGAAAACTTTGGGCCCCCTGGTACATATCAGCTCCCCCTCTTCTTCCCTGGGGCCACACTGCCTATCATGAGGTCCTTGTGGCTTAATTTGAGGGGCTCTGAAAAATAGAAAGACACTCCCTGTTCCCAGAGAGTTCCAAAACCAGCTCTTTCATGATGACTGAAATCTACCGCACCCTGCTTTGGTTATATGCACAGAATTTGCGGGGAAACTACCAACGTTCCCATTTATCCAGCTAGAAAATGGACCACACTGTTGGGAGGTATGCTTTGACTCAGAGCTTCCCTCCTTCTCTGAGCCCAGGGTGACATTAAGTTTGGGTTTTACTGTTGTGGAGGAGTATGCATATAAAGACGAGAAATGGTGTGAAAAGGAGGGACACCTGAAACATGGATCTTCTTCCCCAGCCCCCAAGTCTCCCCACCCCACCTTGCATGAAGCAAATGGCTGCTGTGGGTGTCATGCTGTGGTGGGAGAGAGGAAGGAAGAGGACTCCTCCGCCACTCCCACTAACCCATCCGCACAATCCTGCCTTTTCTGGTCTGGAGATGGTAGAAGATTCTCCAGCTGTCTTCACCTGTGAACTCTCACTCTCCTCTCCCCGACTCTGAGGGTTCCTACATGCTGAGGGCCTGTGTCAAGGAGGTGACCCAGGCTCTTTGGGAACTTCCCACCCAGAACCAAGTCTTCCCGTGTCGCTTCACAGAAAGCCCAAGGTCTCTGTGAGAGGCAGCCCTGTCCAATCATGATGAACACTTGGGGTTCATCAAAAGCAAATTGTGCAAAGGGGAGCACACAAAAGAACAATTAATAAACTTGAGGGAATCAAAGTGGCATTGGGAGCTGGACATTTTATAGAGTCTCCTCATTAAAAGAGAGAAACAATGAGCCCTCTGACCCGGGGCCACTCCCTCGAGGCCGGCCACAGTGGATCCCACTGTCTATTATCTCGGTACCTCATTTCCAATTTGAATGGATGCCACCTGTCCTGTGTCGGCCTGCAGTAGATGGTGTTTTCTGGTTTAAAAAACAGGAAGAAAAAGACTCATGTTATGCTTTTTCTTTCGTTTTTTTTAAAGGTTTATGTGGTTTTTTTTTAATTAAAAAGTAATGAAGACAATGATAGTCAATGTGCAGACCAGCACCTATGCTTTTTCTTTAGCCACGGTAGTATCTGTTCTCATCCCCAACAGGAATGCTGGCTGAAGGACATATGCCAGGATTCTTTTTCCAATAATGATTTTTGAAATTCCCAGGAAAGTTCCTATCACAGCTTTTTGAGTGGTATCTTTGCTTCACATCTTCCTCCCCTTGGCTGAAAGAATTGGCATTTGCGGGCTCAGGACCTACTCAGTCCCAGGCTGTGAGTTGGTGTCATCACCTGATGGATCAATTGTTCACACACGTGCTGTCTGGGGCCCTGGAATTTTTCAGAATTGACTTCAGTCCCCACAAGTGAAAAGATGGCTACTAGCAAAATTCGTTCTGCAACAGCCCTTATTTCTATAATTAATCTTTTTGGCTTCATTTTTAAAAGAAAAACTCATAAACCATTGGTAGCTTAGTTGGTGCCCCGTTGGTTCAAAAATCAGTCTTTAATGTGATGGTTTGAATTCAACAAAGATGAATTAAGGACAGACTATGTGCAAAACACCTCTTAGCCCATGGAGTGGGCAAGCTTGAGTAGTATTAGAGAAATAGAAGATTCTGGAACCACGTGACATTAAAGAATCACTAAGGGTAATAATACCCATCTCACACCTCTTCTTACCTAACACCTTAAAGAGACGATATTCCAAAGCTGATAACTAAGGAGAGAGTGGGAGAGGCCTTTCTCACCTCTGACCTCTTGGATCACATGGCTGTGGTATCTGCTTGATGGAAAGCCTTGCAGCTTCCTTTCTGAAGCTGAAGACAGATATTAAGTTTGTCTGCTGATTCACTTGGCAAGATGAGTCTTCTCAACTTTATCTTGAGAAAGTGGTAATAGTACCGTGTCCAAGGATACACTCCTTGGGAAAATGGAAGTAAAGTCTATGCCAGACTTTTTACAAAGACACCCTAGAACAACACCAGGGTATCCAGAAGCCCTGAGGGCGTCAGACAAGATGGGGGACAGAAATAGCACCAGCAATAACAGCCTCAACAGAAAAAAAAAAGGGTAATGATTATAACCACCATTAATACAACACCTGCGATGTACCAGGCACAGAGATACAACTTCCATTTTATGGATGAGAAGACTGAGGTTTTAATTCAAAGAGATTGAGTAATTCATTCAAGGTCACAAAGCCAGTGAATGTGGTAATTAAAAGCATGAGTTTGAATGGGAGTTTGGGATTAGCAGAGGCAAACTATTATATATAGCATGGATAAACAACAAGGTCCTCCTGTATAGCACAGGGAACTCTATTCAATTTTCTGTGACAAACCATAATGGAAAAGAATACAAAAAATTATATATACACACACACATATATGTATGTATAACTGAGTCCCTTTGCTGTACAGAAGAAATTAACACAATATTGTAAATCAACTATACTTCAATAAATTTTTTTTTAAAAAAGCATGAGTTTGGGCAAAAGACTGACTTGGGTTGAAAACTCAGTCCATCACTTAATAGTTAAGTGATTTAGAGCAAAACACTGAACTCTCTCTCTGCTGGCTCATCTCCATTTGAGATCTTGTAATAAAAAATCTGAGCTTTTAAGACTCAGCCCTCCCTCTTCTCCTTCTGCCTCTCATCTGGGCAAGCTAATTAGATAGCTCGGGCGCTCTCTCCTTTGGTGCTAGCCAGAAGTTTAAACCATGAATGCAAGTTTAAACCCTCACTCTGGTCCCACTCCCTAACCTCCATAAAAATACCAAGCCAGTCTCCTTTCTCTGCTCTCTAAAGCCGTTTTTGGACCTGCTTGGGAGCTGCCAGGCTCTCCCTGAAATCCTCATGTCAGCTCAACCTCTGCATACCATTTTGGTGTATATATGGCATCACCAGTGTCAATATCCAAACTAAATTCTGGGTGGGATCCGATCTGTTTCTTCAGAGTGTTCAACCCTCAACGCATTCTCCTTATCCTCTAATCTGCCTGTGCCCTGGATCTGCAGTGCCATCAATCTCCCTTACCCTCTGGCTTCCCATTGGGTTTAGTCAGCAAGAGGCATAGACCAGAGATCAGAGAGGAGAAGAGAGAGAGGAGAGGTGTTCTTCCCACTTCCTCCCTGATCTGAGGACACATTTCTGGCTGTTGCAGCATCCCCCCGACCATGACATCAGCTCCCACCAGGCAGGCCCTCCTCCACAGGCTAGCGCTCCGTTTCCTCCTCTTGCCCCTTCAGCACCAAGGGTGGTAACAGATCTCCAAGGCTGCAGTCTCCAGAGCCTCAACATCCTTTGTTGGGCCCCTTATCCCTGCCCCACCTCTGTTAGGAAAGGTTCCATATTGGAACCATCTGCATTCAATTCTGTTTCCTTCCAGGACCCTGACTGATTCATTCTCTAAGCCTCAACCTTCTCACTTGTAAAATAGAAATGACTAATAATACCTCATGATAAAACATCAGAGGATCGTTGTGGTAATTAAATAAGATAATTCAGGCAAGCATCTAATATACTGGCTCTATGTGCAAAGTAAACTAGACTCTTTTTGTTATTATTACTATTACTTACAACAGCAATAATAATAATGAACAGTGACACTAGAATTAAAAATCCAGCTCTTTCTACTTGTAAAGTTCATGGTTTTCCCACCAAGCTACACTTTTCCCTTCTTTTGAGAAAAGAGGTCAGACATCTCTCTCCTAGCCCATCTTGGAAATATCATATTTAGACTGTCACATGAATTAAATCATTCCATATTCCTTACTTAAACAAAGCTTCTCCAGCTCAAAAGATTTGTCAGTTAAATGGGAGCTCGCCAAAAGAACACAGTGTACTGTTTTCCTTTTAACATCTCAATGCCAGACATGATTCTATGTCTTTCACCCAGCAGGGACTTTCTGGAACATCAACTTCTAAGGCAGCCAATGAGAATTCAGTATAAATCATAGTAATTAGTATTCAAATGATAGGTGTTTGTCACAAGTCCATTATCAGAAATCAAATATCCATTAGGCAATAGACATGACCTTTATAGCTTCTAAACATTGGTGACCACTGCTTGAGATGTTCTCCATCTGTCAATGCTCTGAGAGGCCATCTCATATGAAGGATCATACAGTCTTTAAAAATAGCCAGGAAATGGGATTCTCAGTTAGAAAGACTCCCAGGTCGCGGTGACTCAAATAATTTAGTGTGTGTCTCTGTGTGTGTGTGTGTGTGTGTGTGTGTGTGTGTGTGTGTGTGTGTAGAAGATGAGGAAGAACTAAGGAAGGAGGTAGAGAAGCTGTGGAAAATTAAGGGGACTTGGGTGATTATAGAAATAACCTGAGTTGAAGAGGTCATCCGGCTCTGAAGGACCTCCACCCATTTTCCCAGACGGTTTTCCTACAATTGTCTCCTGTCCTCCCTGGGGTTCAGAAAGCAGTGAATTAAAGAGGCAGTGCTTTTTGTGACCTATCTACTTGGGGGAAGGGTTCCATCATTGAAGTAATTTTAAATGATTGCCTCTCCAGGGCACAGTCTTGCAAAGGATGAATCACGTGTAAGAACCTGGCACAGGGTGTGGTGACACAAAGGTATAGCAAAGAACCTGGTCTCTGAAGCAGGAAAACCTGGTTCAAGTCATGATTCTGCCCCCACTAGCTGTGAGCTCTTGAGCAAGTTACTCAGCCTCCACCACCCTTTTTCTTTAGTAAGACGAGGGTAATGATACTTATTATAAAGGTTATTTGGAGTCATAGCAAATTTAGGAAAACCACTCAGCACAGACATAGTTTATGTTTAATGAATAGTAGCTACTGTTACTCTTGGCCTCTAAGTAAACAATTGGAGCAGAGCTAACATGTGAGTTGACTCCATGGGAAATTGTTCATGCATGAGTAGGAGATAAACAGAGTACCCAGAGTATATGGGAGTCACAACAGCAGGATTCCAGTCTAATAATATTGCCAACAACTTGCTGTGAACTTGGGCGAGTCACCGTATTTTAGAGGCTAGTGGGGGCCCTTGAGCTATTTTCAAAATTTCAGAGAGTCCAGTGGAGAGTATCTAATTGTTGGAGCTGAGGATGCACAAGTTCTGCCTTTGCTTCCAGAAGGAATTATCTCAGAGTCACACAATGACCCTGGTTATTTTCACTCTGATGTGATGTTCTAATGGACATTACATATGTATTTAATTAATAAAACAGAGAAAATCAATGGATCGTTGTTGAAAAAGTGTAAGGTTTTGGTAGGAAGATCTGACAAAATACAGGAAAGAAATTTAAAAAGAGACCTTTGTTGATGAAAAGTCCAGAAAGCTTTTCCTAAGGAACTTTTAGCTCAACCATATTACATATCTATTGTTCTCCATCCTGTTTCTCCAGAATTTTCTCCCATAGGAGGAGAGTAAAAAGTATTTCAACTCATTTTCCCGTGCCTCTCCTCACCACGCACATTTCTAGTCACATAACACCAGCCACTGGCAACCCGTCTTTATACGATGACCTCTTTCAGGCCTTTTGTCATCCACAGATGAACAAGGATATGAAGTATTGACTTACTGTTCCCCCCAAAATTGATTGAGCACATACTGTTTCAAACGATGGGAACATAACAGAAAAATCCCCTGCCCTTACAGAGTTTACATTCGAGCGGGGAAAGATAAACGATAAACCAAGCCATCAAACAGATAATATAATGTTAGTGGTAAGTGCCTTGAAGAAGAAGAAAAGACTTGGTGAAGTTGGAGAGATAAGGCAGTCAGGGAAAGGCGCAGTAAGGAGGTAAAAATCGAGTGGCCACCGGAGGGTGAGGGGCTAAGACGTGTTGTTGCCTGGAGAGGAGCGCCCCAGGTGGAGAGGAGAGCCAGAGGGGGCGTGTACTTGGCACAGGCAAGGGACCGCTGGCCAGCACGCCTGGAGAGAAGCCATGTAGGAGTGGATGGCAAAGGGAGCGGGGAGGTGGCCGCCCGCCAAACCCTGGGGGCGCCCTGTGAACCACGGTCACGACTGGATTTTAGTCCAAGTGTGTGAGGGGAAACCACTGGAGAGTTGTGCATACGGAAGGGACATTTTCCAAATGTCATCTCTCCAACAGCAAGCTTGGGGCAGGGACACCGGTAAGATTCTGGACCACATATTACTGTGGGATGACCACAGGAATAAAAAGCAGCAGAGTCTGCTGTCCTCGTGTCCCTGGATTTGAATAGAGTTTTCCCCTAACTAGACAGAGGGAGTCTCTGCCCTACTTAAGACCCTCGTGCTGCTCTTCAACCCTGGCAATAGCTCGAAGGAATTAAATGTAAAGACTCATTTTTTGGGGGCTTCCCTGGTGGTGCAGTGGTTGAGAATCTGCCTGCCAATGCAGGGGACACGGGTTCGAGCCCTGGTCCGGGAAGATCCCACATGCCGCGGAGCAACTGGGCCCGTGAGCCACAACTAACTGAGCCTGCGCGTCTGGAGCCTGTGCTCCGCAGCAAGAGAGGCCGCGATAGTGAGAGGCATTCATCGCGATGAAGAGTGGCCCCCGCTTGCCGCAACTAGAGAAAGCCCTCGCACAGAAACGAAGACCCAACACAGCCAAAAATAATAAATAAATAAATAAATAAATAAATAAATAAAATTTAAAAAAAAAGAATCACTCTCACAGGAAAAAAAAAAAAAGACTTTTTTTTAGTTACTTTATTTTTTTTAAGTTCTTTAATATATATATGTATGTATATATATATATTTAATTGGAGTATAGTTGATTTACAATATCGTGTTAGTTTCAGGTGTACAGCACAGCGATATAGTTATACACATATATATATTCTTCAGATTATCTTCCCTTACAGTTTACTACAAAATATTGAGTATAGTTCCCTCTACTATATAGTAGGTCCTTGTTGGTTAACTTTATTTTTTTTTTTTGAAGTATAGTTGATTTACAAGGGTTCAGGTATACAGCAAAGTGATTCAGTTATATATATATACATATATATATATGCTATATATATATTATATTCTACTATATATATATATTCTTTTTCAGATTCTTTTCCATTATAGGTTATTACAAGATATTGAATATAGTTCCCTGTGCTATACAATAGGACCTAGTTGTTTATCTATTTTATATATAGTAGTGTGTATAAGTTAATCCCAAATTCCCAATTTATCCCTCCCCCACTTTCCCCTTTGGTAGCCGTAAGTTTATTTTCTATGTCTGTGAGTCTGTCTCTGTTTTGTAAATAAGTTCATTTGTATCATATTTTAGATTCCACACATAAGTGATATTGTATGATATTTGCGAAGACAGTTTTAATGTGAAAATTAAATTGACAGCAAAGAGTATTGTAGGCAAATGCAGAACCCTTCACCAAATTGAATCAATTTTAAACTAGAATAGCATCGCTAACTCACAGCTTAAATACTTCTCAGTCGAGGCATGTCTAGGTGTACCAGCATTTGTGTGTTGGCTGGAACAAAGCTTCTTTGCTCAGAAGCAATGATGGTGCAGCCACTTAACAACAAGTTCTCATTTTTCCTGTCTGTCTGCTTGGGACAAGGGCACAGGCATCCTGTCTCAATCCACAATGTCTGCCCTTCAAATACTTATTGGGGACCCCAATTTTGAATTGTCAGCCATATAGCTCCTATTAAAAGCTCAGGTGAAATAACATATTTGAGAGGGTTTTCAGATTTTTCCATCAAATCATTCCCAGGGTCAGCACTGAGAATAGATATATTTATCTCAAGGTCTGGGGGTATAGCCTGAAGTGGCCTGCTAATAAAAGAAATTTTTTCAAAGAGATTTCAGCAACCCAGGACAGAGCCCTTCCTCTGCCTAGCCCTGAGCTGGGCTGGAATGAAGGGTAGTAGGAGTGTGCAATGGGTTTCTTCTTCTTTTTCCCTGGGGAGAGACTAAATGGCCTCAGAATGCCTCCTCTAGTCTAATGTTTCCATTGTCTTTCCTTTAAAAGAAATAGAACTTTATTTTTAAACTAGGTGGCCTTTATTCTGTAACCAGCCGTGAAAGATCGTATTCTGAAGCCTGTTTCCCCAGAGACACATGCACTCCCCACCCTGCCTCCCAGAGGGATCATGCTGAATCCTGTTGAAATTCGTGCTGTATCATTTGCCGTTTTCAAGCAAATTCCTACTTTAAAATACCAAACATGTGTGGCGCTGAAGGTGAGAGGAATATGTCTGCTGCCTCTGGAAAGCTCGGGTTTGGGCTGTGAAGGCTTCCCTGTGTAAATCGTGGTCCAGTCTGGGACTCCAGACCCAGGAATCCATGAGCCAAGGTCCACAGCACTAATTTGTTGCTCAATAGCCAAGAAGCCACGTCTCAGATGCCCTCAAGGAGGCACACACCGGTGTGAGCTACTGGCAGCCCTTGGGGAAAATGGTGCCAAGCTTGGCCAGACTCTCTTTTGGTTTTGATGTGGTCTACACCGCTTTGCAGCGGCTGCAGAAACCTCCCTCTGCTTTCCACCATTTCAACGTCCACTTCATGCTAGATCCGCACATGGGAGCCGAGCTCACCGCCCACCAAACAGGAGACTCCCTGGGAAGAAACCAGACTTTCTCACTGCCCACAGAGCAAGCATCCAAAAACGACCGACCACAAGGGACCACTCTCGTGAGAGCCTGGGGGAGGTTCACAGGACCACTGAGTTCTGCGCCCTTCTCACTCCCACACTGTGAAATACACTCACACCTGCATTTTCCCCAGACAATGCCCCTTGCTTCAAAAAGCCCTGAATCCTCTGCTACAGCACGTGGACAACTTAAAAGCAGTGTTATAAAATTACCTTCTAATTAACTGCTCTCCTGTTGCCAAGCCAGATCGCTAGAGGGTGAGCCCCTTTACTGGATGATTTGCTTATTACTCAGGCCAAGTCAAACAAATCATAAATATCTCTAAGGACAATGTTGAAAAGGCCAGGGACCAGCATACAGCCATTCCCCATCCAGCTTCTACCTTGGCTCCTGCGCATGTCAGGGGCTAAAGATGGGATTCATCTACCCGTGAAGACATGTTGGGAAACATTTGTAATATCAGTCTCCCAAGAATTTATCATGCGTTGCACGTGGAGGTCATTCCATAAATATGAGCAGATGGGGAATGTTTCTCACTGTGTACAAATACTTATTGATCCTGGACAGCCCAATAATTCCTTCAATTGAAACCATTTGGGTTCACTCGCAGGTTCCACTTAGCCCTAGTTTCAGGACGAGCCCAAGCCTTAGACTGAGAAAAATGGACCATCTCTGGATTGACATAACTTGTGCGTCAGGAACTCATCCTTCCTGCTGGTAACTTTTCTTCAGACACTACTACTTGTTGGAATTCGACCCTTCTCTGTTCTAAGCCGGCCAACCTCCTGGTTTGTCCATGTCATCACCCATTCTTAATTACTCCCTCTTGTCTCAGAGGAAGAGTCCCTGTTCCTTTTTAAAGCCATCTTCCACTTGCCACCCCTACTTCTCATTAGATGACTTCCTCTTTCCTATCTTTGGAAGCTGGGTCTCCCCTCTCTGCCTACCAGCATTTTTAAATCTTTCGAGCCCATTCTAAAAATAAATTCCCCTTGATTCCGCTTCCCGTTCCACCGGAGCTCTCTCCCTCCTGCTCCTTCCGGTGATGGCGAGGCTTGCCACCTCCTCTTCCCACTTGCCATTCTTTACCCAATACATGCCATCTGTCATCTTCTTCTGCCTGGTTTTTCTGTCTTCTGACCATCCTTTCACCGTCCCTCTGCTCTGCTCTTCCTCCTCTGCCTTCCCCCCACCTCCAAACATTGATTCTGCCCCCGCCTTCCTTCTCTTTCCCTTCTACTTGCTTTTCCTGGAGACAGTGCAATGCAGTGCTGAGGCACAAATCTTTAAATTCAGACACACTTGAATTTTATATTCTGGTTCTGCTACTTGTGAGCTCTCAGAACTTAGACCCCGACCTTAGAAAATCACTTAACCTTTCCTTTCTTTAAAATAAAATAAAGGTTTTTCTTTTCTTTCTTTTCTATAAAGTAAAAGCAAAGGATGAGACTTCCCTTGCAGTCCAGTGGTTAAGTCTTCGCCTTTCAATGCAGGGGGCACAGGTTCGATCCCTGGTTGGGGAGCTAAGATCCCACATGCCTCACGGCCAACAAAACATAAAACAGAAGCAACATTGTAAAAAATTCAATAAAGACTTTTAAAAAAAATGGGCCACATCAAAAAAATCTTTTAAAGAAAGCAAATAACAACAATAACAATAATAATAAAAATAATAATCACTGTTTCCTAGAGTTACTGTTCCCAGAGTACCAAAGGCTCAGCCTAGTCCTAATACACAGAAACTTCAATACATGGACGCTATTACTATTTTATTATCTTTATCATCCCAACCCCCAGAGTGAGCTATTCTTTTCATCTTCTCCCCTGACCTCAGCTCATGCATTTGACTCATGCCACTCATCTCTACATGCCCAGCCCTGACCTCTCCCCTGAGTTCCGACTGACGCTGCAAACCACCTACTAGACCTTCTCTGGGATGTCCACAGGTACGTCAAATTCTATGTCCTGTTATAGGCTATTTGTGTCCCCCCTCCCCAAATTCATATGTTGTAGCCCTACCTAAGAATGTGACTGTATTTGGAGAGAAGGCCTTTAAAGAGGTGATTAAGTTAAATGAGGCAGTTAGGGTGAGCCTTAATCCAATCTGACCAGTGTCCTTATAAGGTGAGGAAATTTGGACACACAGAGAGATCCCAAGGATGCACGCACAGGGCCAAGACCATGTGAGGATGCAGGGAGAAGGCAGTCACCTGCAAGCCACAGAGAAAGGTCTCAGGAGAAACCCAGCCTACCCAGCACCTTGATCTTGGACTTCTAGCCTCCAGAACTATTAGGAAATACATTTCTGTTGCTTAAGCCACCCAGTCTGGTATTTTACAGCCTAGCGAACTAATACACACCCCAGGCTCTCATCGCTGTATCTTTCCTAAAACACACTCTGCCTGTTTTACCCCTTTCCGCGGACCAGTGACTCTTCCTCTGCCTCATCACCACACCGAATCAGTCTCCAAGGCCTGCTGATTTAAATTTCTGAATAGCTCATAACCTAGGCATCACCTTTTGTAGCTCAGACCCACATGGTTTTTCATCTGGTCTATTGCAGTAGCCTCCCACCTAACTGGTCTCTCCCACCACAGCATTTCTCCACTTCCATCCATCCAATACACCAGTTAGATGAATCATTCTAACGTGCAGGTTATTTGCCTCTGTCTTCAGCAAAAAGTCCTCCGTCAGCTCCCCACTGCCTGGGAACGTTTCTCAGCCTGGCACCAAAACCCATCAATAATTTGGCTCCAGCTTACCAATCACTCTTGTGTCCTGCTTTACCCTTCCTTAGCCCTTTGCTCTAGTCAAACAGGAAAACTCGCTGCTCGTGGAAAAGGGCTCCACCCTTTTTGACCACTCCTTGAACTAAAATGCCTCCCCATTCCTCAGACTGTTCTATTTTTTCCATTCTTTAAGTTTCAACTCGAATGCCACACCACCAAGCCTTTCTTGCCTTCTTCTCTATGGGAGGAGTCTTTGCACTGGGCTCAGCCCCTGACTCATCACGATGGCCTGGGTCACGTGTGTGTCCTCTCATCTCTCCTGCTCAACATTGAACCCACCGAGAGCCACACAAATGGCTCTCATTCACCGTCCATCCCCCTGGTGTCCAGCACAGCACTGGCATGTATCTCTCCCACAGTGTTGATTGATAAGCAAATGAAGAATGTCGGTAGCGAAGTCATGAAGACAAACAGGCCTTGATACCCTAAATCAACCATGCTCACAAAAGAGCTGCTCTTCTTGATTTCACTCTAGTAAACTGGGTCATTTGTTCAACTAGTCAAAGTGAAGCACCAGTCTCTAATATATTTAAGCTCTAGAGATGAGGCAAATAACAAAAAAAATTTTTTTTAAGAAAATGGCAGTAGGAGGCAGAGGGTCTGGTCTTTTTCCTAAGTGTAAAGGGGCCTTGAACTCAAAAAGTGAGAAAACCACTGTGGTGTATCCCCAGCGGTGATGGGTCCATTTCTTGCTCTGACCTCAGAGTGCACCATTGTGATGTACTTCACAAAGCCCTATGAAAGAGAAAGGTGGGCCCAGGTTTTTGGTCCTTAGAGCCCAGGAAGCTGCTTTTGGTGACCTGACGGCCTTGGACCTACAGTTAGCTTGTGTTTTCCTTGTTTCTGCCATTTTGTTGATTTTCGTTTCTCTTTTCTCTACTCTTTTTTATTTGTGTCATTGTTCTTTCTACAGTTAGCATAGTGAGTATTGTTGGTATAGTTAATACTTGATTAGCATAGTTAGTGTAGTTAGTACTAGTTAGCGCTGTTAGTACAGTTAGCGTAGTTAGCGTTGTTAGTAGAGACAGCATACTTAGCCCTGTTAGTACAGTTAGCATTGTTAGTTAGCGTAGTTAGCGTTGCTAGGTAGTGCTGTCAGTCAGTGTAGTTAGCAGATCACCAGAATGCAGGGCCTCACAGCCAAATCTGCTGGCAAGAAGGCTCATATTGATGACTTCGAGATCCTCCACACCATTGGTGAAGGCACCTTTGGTAAAGTGAAGTTGGCCCGGCACATTCTGACCGGGACACAGGTGGCTGTGAGGGTCATAAAGAAAAGGCGTCAGACCTTCTCAAGTGTCCAGGCACTTTTCCAGGAACTGTGCAGTCTGAAGGCTCTGAATCACCCCAATATTGTAAAACTGCTGGAGGTGATTGACACAGAGGAGACATTTTTCGTGGTGATGGAGTACCTCAGTGGGGGGGACATGTACCGCTATTTGAAGATCCATGGCCGTATGACAGAGGCGCAGGCCCGAGGCCCGTTCAAGCAGCTGGTCTCCGCCCTGCAGCACTGCCACTGGAAGGGCATCGTGCACCGGGACCTGAAGCCAGTGAGCCTCCTCTTTGATTCCAAAATGAATATCAAACTTACAGACTTTGGCCTCAGCAACAGGTGTGATGACATTGTCCAACTGGACACGATCTGCGGCACACCCCCTTATGCTGCCCCGGAACCCCTCCTGGGGCAGAGGTACAGAAGCCCTGCGGTGGACGTGTGGAGCTTGGGAGTAGTGCTGTACACCATGGTAACTGGGTCCCAGCCCTTTGTGGGAAAAGACTTCCAGGAGCTGCGGAAGCAAATCCTACAAGGGCAATACCCCATCCCTCCTTATCTGTCTTTGAAGATAAGGGATCTGTTACAAAAAATGATTGCCCTCAACCCCAGTGACAGAGGCACCTTACCTGACCTCATGAGGCATCCATGGGTCAACATGGGCCGGAAGAAGCCACTCCAGCCACCCTGTGAAGAGGACCTGGAGGTGACAATGGTGAGGACTCCAGGCTTGACTTGCGACCAGATCCAGGACACTGGGACAGGCAGTGTGAGCTCCAAGAAACCCAAGGTGGAGGTCTCCATCATAACTCTGAAGCCCTTCTCTTGCGGGGACCTCTGTGGCAGTGAACTTGAGCCTTCTGCAAGCCCTGTGGTGTCCTCCCTGCAAACCAGGTGGCTCTACCGCAGAAAAAGTGTGCAGCTGCAGGAAGACCAGCAGGCGGGGCAGAAGACCGGTGAGTCTGCCTGTCCCCCACCCAGCCTGGAGGTGAGGACTGTCACCCCCAGCCCGGCCCCCCAGTGTGGCACTGGGACATCCACCTCCAGCAGCAGCAGGATTGGAGCCCCAGAGGGAAGCAGCTGCCCCCTGGGTGTGTCCAACACTGGAGGGTCCTCCCACGCTGGGCAGCCTGAGAGTGTGTCCTCATCCACTGTCTCTGGCCAGAGCCAGAAAAAGCAAGGGGTGGCTGGGAGAATCTGGAACTTTGTTTTGAAACATCTTTGTTGCAAGCTGCCCAGCATGAGGCGTCATAATAAAGTGAGCCCATGTGAACCCCATGGATGACCGAGGCAGGAAGGTCAGGCCGCCGCGCTCCCTGGGGCCCGGTGCAGGGGAAGAGGAGTGTGTTCTCTGCACGGCCTTCAGAAGCATCGTATCCAAGACCCTGGCCAGCTCAGAGGATGGTCCGGAGCAGCCCGGGCGACCGAAAGCGAGGCCACCGTGGCTGCAGGTCTGCCCCTCAACCCCCACCTGGGTGAAACTTGAGAGACTGGACTGTCATTCCTGGGGCACCTCTCCCCTCCCCCACTCTTCTGTCTTCCGTGTTGGTGGGGGAGGGGGATAGTTCTTGTTCCAAGAACTCCTGGGTTCTTCCAATTCTAGTTAATAAACTTGACGCTCCAGAGAGATGCATCACACTCTGCTTCGCGTCGTCCCTGCACAGAATGGGGGCTGTGCATTTTCCAGTGAGAGAAGCGTACAGCCATGGAGCGCTTGGAGGTAGTCAGAACAACTAAAGGGAAACATGACCTAAGAGAATTAGCACAGTGACTCCCAACAGCAACAGCTGCCGCAGTGCAGGGCAGAAATGCAGAAAGCGTGTATTCCCTTCCTGCACCACCATTCCCGAACATTTTCAGAAGGGCCGAGGGGAACTTTTGGTCCCTGCGGCCTGTGTTAATTACAACAGAGAGGCCCATTAACAGGATCACAAGGTCCCGTGAACCAGCCTCTGCGCGGTGTGGTAAGGTCCCTGTGCAGCTGAGTTTCATGACTGTCGTGCAGCAATAAAGCAGTCTTTATTGAATTTGTTAAAAAAAAAAAAAAAAGAAAAGAAAATGGCAGTAGGAGGCAGAGGGTCTGGTTGTGATGTCATTAACACCAGCCATCATATCTTTTTGTTTGTTTGTTTGTTTTATTGAAGTATAATTGATTTACAATATTATATTAATTTCAGGTGTACAGCATAATGATTCAATATTTTTACAGATCGTACTCCATTTAAAGTTATTGCAAAATAATGGTTATATTTCCCTGTGCTGTACAATATATCCTCATTGCTTATTTATTTTATATATAGTAGTTTGTGTTTCTTAATCCCATACCCCCATATCCCTACTTTTGCCCCTCCCCCATCCTCTCTCCCCACTGGTAACCACTAGCTTGTACTCTATATCTGTGAGTCTGTTTCTGTTTTGTTATACACATTACTTTGTCTTATTTTTAAGATTCCCCATATAAGTAATAACAGAGAGTACTTTTCTCTCTCTGTATGACATTTCACTAAGCATAATACTCTCTAGACCCATCCATGCTTTTGTAAATCCAGCCATCATATCTTGACCTTAACATTTCTCTGGGAACATAAAATATGTACCATGTTGTTATATGGTAAATAAGACAATGCTAAGGATTCTAATTATTTTCACATCATAAAAGATGTAAGTCAGGACCCCTGAAGTTGAAACATCTTCTTTTTGATCATCCAAGTATGAACATGACCATGGTTCTTAAATGCAGCCACATTCTTCTCAATCCATTTTCTCCACAGGCATTTTCTGGGGGCTGCTGAGGGTCGGGCACCGGGCTGGGGGCTGCAGATCCTTGTCTTCATGGAACATTCCAGTCTAGCTCTGTCCTGGCTTGAGTCACAGTTCTGAGAGCCACCCTCTAAAAAACAGAGTGATGATGTGCATATAGCTGAAGGCAAAATATATTCTGGGAAAATAAAACTTTTAAAAGTAGATTCATGTCTCATCACACCATATGGCCACATGAGTGATCAGATGCATCTATCTGTGCTATCGATAGAAAAACAGAGCAGATTACATATACTTATAATTGTGAGGAATTACATCATTAAAGAATTTAGATTTAATGGGGGGGGGGGGTTGGAAATAAGATGCATCACCATATGGAAAACTTTAATTCTAATTTGCATTTTAATGGAAATGAAGCTTCAAATGCCTCATTCTCTCCAGTAAGCCTTTCATAGGTCTCTCTAGCTTGAGCAAACCAGATTTCTGCTGGAATCTGATTTTCCAGAAAGTTCACACCACCTAAGAGCATTTAAGGTGAGAATATCATAGTGATATGTTAAGCCACATATATAGGGAATCCTTAAATACTGATGCTAAGAGTACATGGCTCTTTTTTGTAAAGAAATGTTTTTCCCTGATGTTGAGCATAATCCATATTCTTTGAAAGAGAAATATAAAATTCAATTAGCTGGAATCCCAGCACCCCAAAATAAACACTCTATACCATTTTATATCCTTCTTTTCTCAACACACGTAAAGGATTATAATTTGTATTGTTGTTTTTGTTTTTACAAAAATGGACATCAGACATTCTATTTGTGATCTACGTGTGTTCCCTTAAAGCTTATGGTGAATATCTTTCCCTGTTCGTATATGTAGATCAACATTAAGATTCTTAGGGGCTGCAATATTCTACTACATGAATATACCATAATTTATTTAACTTGCTTCCTATTGCTATATATTTAGATTGTTTCCAGTTATTGCTATTGTAAACAATTTTGTAATAATCAAGCTTGTATCTTTGCCTTTCCAATAATTTTCTAATTTTTAAAAATGGTACACAGAAGTTTGTCACATCCTTTTGAAAGGGACATTTTGGCATAACTGAGAAAAAAAAGAAAACTTTCAGCTCTTAAAAGTCATCAAGTATGTCAACATAATTCAAGGATAGTCTTCAGCCAATGGTACTGGAAAAAATGGATATCCGTGTGCAAATAAATGAACCTCAACCTTGACCTTACACTATAAAATAATTACCTCAAAATAAATCCTAGCTGTAAGAGCTAAAACAATATAAAATTCTTCAAGAAAATATAACCTTGGTGTAAGCAGATTCTTAGAACACAAAAACTTCAAACCATTAAAAAAACTGATAAATTGAACTTCATCAAAATTTTAGATTTCTGCTCTTAGAAAGACATCATTAAGAAAATGAAAAGACAAGTCACAGATTGGGAAAAATAACTGCAGAACGTAGTCTGCTAAAGGACATCAATAATATGTAAAGAACTCTTACTATGTAATAAGACAAACATCTGATAAAAATAAACAGGCAAAAGATTCAGGAGACACTTCACCAAAGAAGATGTGCAAATGGCCTAAGAGCGCCTGAAATGATGCTCAACATCACACACATTAGGGAAATGAAAATTGAAATCACAACAAGAAACCACTCATACCCACTAGGATGGCTAAAATAAGGAAGAGTAACCATATAAAGTATTAGTGAGAATGGGGAGCTGGAACTCTCATACTTTGCTGTTGGGAGTATAAAATGGTTCAGTCACTTTGGAAAACAGACCGACAGTTTCATCAACGGTTAAACATATACTTACCATACAACCTGGCATTCTCACTCCTACATATTTATTCACATGAAATGAACACACAGGTTTGTGCAAAAAATTTTACACGAATGTTCATAGCAGCATTATTCATGATAGCCAAGAAGTGGAAACCATTCAACTGGTGAATGGATAGACAAATTGTGGTATGTTGGAATACCACTCAAGAATAAAAAGGAATGAACTACTGGTCCATGCAACAGCATGGCTGAATCTCAAAAGAATTATGATAAGAGGAAAAAGCCAGACATAAAGTCGACATATCAGACGATGTCATTCATGTGGAATTCTAGAAAAGGCAGAAGTATAGTGATAGAAAGCAGAGCAATGGTTGGAAGGGACGGGGGGTAGTGGATGGGGACTGACTGCAAAGGGACACGAGGGACCTTTCTGGAATGGTGAAAATATTTTCTATATCTTGATGTGGTCATGACATATATGCTTCTAAACTCCTAACTTGTATACTTTAAATTAGTGAATTTCACTGAAAGTAAATTATACCTCAGTTTTTCAAAAATCATGACCTATAAATTGTAATATGTGCAAGAGCTATCCTCACCTCGTTCCTAATCTTCACCCCATCCTTCATCTTGCAGGGATATATGGTGATTTACCCATTTTTTTTTTTTTTGGTAAAAACAACTTTTAAAATTGTTTTGATTCATCAAAGTGTCTTCTATGTCAACAAGCTGTGACAAATTGATTACATCCAAGTGTCTTGTTTCTTCCCAGCCTTGTCCAGGATAGGGCAGTGTCTTCTGATGCTGGACATCCAAATGCAGATTAAAAATTTCAGGGCTTCCCTGGTGGCGCAGTGGTTGGGAATCTGCCTGCCAATGCAGGGGACACGGGTTCGTGCCCCGGTCTGGGAGGATCCCACGTGCTGCGGAGCGGCTAGGCCCGTGAGCCACAAAAATTAAAAAAAAAAAAAAAAAAAATTTCAGTCAGTGCTCCAGATATTTAAGACAACCTGAGTGGTTGGTACTAGATATATTGAATATCTGAACATCTGATTGAGTTTTTCATCTGGGTGTTCAGATGCAAAATGGACGTGAAAATTCTGAGGTGCACAGGTAGACATTTTGGAGGCCCAGGCATCTGGAAATCGATTCGGCAACTACATGACCTAAAGATGTAAATTCAAGGGTTCACATTTAAAGCAAGTCAGGAGATAACTACATCGTGGACACGTAAGAAAGATTGTTGGTAAGACTTCTGCACCTCAGGAATTGGTGATGGTGATTGGTGATGGTGATGGTGATGATGAATAACTCTTGAGTGCTTACTAAGTTCCAGGCTCCGTGTTAAGCCATTTACTTGCACTAACTCATTTATTCTTCGCAATAGCCCCATGAGTGAGGTGCTGTCAACAGCCCCACTTTATTGAGGAGGAAACTGAACTTGAAAGAGTATGTGAATCCTCCCCCAAGTTTGTGCAGCTAGTAGATGGTGGACCCAGGGCTTCAATCCTAGAAAATGGTTCCAAGAGAGACACAGAGTGCAAGGGGAAATAGGGCGCTGACTAAGCTTGCCGCCAGCAGCAGATTGGAGTGTTGGAGCCAATAATTCACAAGCACACAAGGCTAGTGATTGAGGGGAAGCTGGGCTCATGGTAAGATGAGAGGATGAAGATGAGATGAAGAGGGCAATATGATAGCCACAGAAATTATTGAGAGAACCGTAGGAGTTCCAGTTTTGTGCCCAAAGGACATTGCAAGCTTCCACTAGTCTGCATTTTAATTTGAAATGGTCTTAGGGGAAATTCAATCCAGTTTCCCCTTTCCTTACTATGAACTTTAAAAGGATTATTTTCTTCTGCCAAAACCTTACTTCATCCTAGGGGGTCTCCCATCCCCCGCCAAATGCAAGTCCGTGGCAGGAGAAAGTCCCCCATTGTCCCCCCGCTCCATGCAGGGAGTGGGGCCTCTGAGGTATCAAAGCCATAAAAGGCCAGTTTGATTTTGGAGACATAACCAAGAGGTTTGTACAGGTCAAAATACTCAAATTCAATCCTAGTCAGTTGTTTCAAGCATTCAAAAGCTCATCTAGTACTGCATTCTGCCAGCCTAAAACTCCTTTTTTCTTTCATTGGCAAGATGGTTCTTATAGTAAGAGTTCATGTTCACTGAGCATTTACCATGGGCCAGATTCTTTGCCCAGCACTACAACATGCGCTGTCCTATTTGAGTCTCACCACAACCCTCTGAGGTAGATATTATTATTATTCCAATATTACAGATAAGAAAACTGCAGTTAAAGACATGTTTAAATAACCCAAGAATAAGACATGACTGCCTGATACCCTCCCTCTTCACCTCTACTCCTTCCTGCCCTTCCCTCTGGACCCCAGACTGGTGAGACACAGAGGGCTGAGTGCCCATGTTTCTGCCTCACCTGTATTTCGTTGTGGGTAGAATCCTGGGCCACGCAGAAGCTGGCTGTACTGCTGATGGAGGACCCAGGGAGCTTCAGAAGCAAAGCTCCTAGGCTTGGGTGGCCATCACACATCAGCTCGGCCCACTAAGGCTCCACTGCTCCCGTCTTGTATGGAGGATTCAACAGTTCCAGCATGTTCCATTAGAGTGCTCCAAAGCATCAACAACACCTTCTTTGCTGTCAGGTGACACCACAACTCCACGGAGTTTGCTAGGAGCTAGCCAAGAACAGCAAGGCAGCCACGAAGGTGAAAGCCCACCACGGATTCAGGAAGAGATTGTAGTGATGGTCTTACCCAACGGCTGTTACTTCTTACCTGGGCACTTCCCGCACTGCTGGGATTGTTGGCTTATTTTTTAGAGGGTACTAGGAGTATCACAAGGAGGGGAAGGATCTGAAAAGAAAGGATTTTCTCTAAGAACTATCTCCACTGCCATTTTATTATAGAAAGCATTGCTGGTAATGCCCACTGCAAGAAGTCAGGAGAGCAGTTACCCCTGGGAAGGGCAGTAGCTGGGCAGGGGCACAGAGATGCTCCTGGGTGCAGGTAACCTTCTGTCTCCTGATCTGGGTGCTAGTTACACAGCTGTGTTCAATCTGAAAATTCATCAACCAGTGTACTTATGATATCTACACTTTTCTACATGAATATTATGCTCCAATAAAAAGTAAAAGAGATATTGAAAATGAAGATGGCCGGTTAATAAATCCATCCTCTTTTAACCTTTCTGGAGCACAAAATCTGGCGAGAAGTGAAAATGAAGACTTATTTGTGATACAGGCTTGGGTCTCTGCCGCTCTGCTAAGAACCTCAGCAATACCCACTGTCCTGGGTTCCTGTTGGTGACTTCCCGTGAGTAGATCTCTCTCTTTATGACTCTGGATACTTCTAATGGAGAGAGGGGAAAGGAGGAAGAGCAGAGGTCAATTAACTCAGCCTCCTGCCTCCCTCAGAGACCAGAGCTGTGGTTCCTGCTCATTTTCCACACTTGGGTTCCGATTTGAGTGACTGTCAGCATGAAGACCCCTGTCACAGCTTTGCGCCTGGGCTGATGAAGAAGGCTGGATGGCTGTCTGTACTCAGCAGAGGCATTCCCAAGAAGCAGTTCATACCACATGCATATACTGTCTTAAGCTCAGGGACATCCTGAATTGAAGCTAGGGAAAGCCCAAGAATAGGATCTATCAGCCAATGTATTTTGTTGTAGTCATAAACAAGTAGTCTTAAAATTCCAAAGAGAAACAGCGCTTTTTATTTCCTGAAATCTCAGCTCCATCAATTTCATCACAAATTTCAGTTAAACAAGATGCTCTGTGCTACATAGACAAGGGTTGACTCTCAGTGAGACGTAGGAAAAGTCAGCCAGCACACTCCTCCATCCAAGAAAATGAGTGCTGGAGAGGATAGAAGTGGTGGAGCTAATGAAACAAGTTTGGTCAGGTATTGATCACTGTTGAAGCTGGGTGATAAGTATTAATTCAAACATCTCTTCCACGCAGAGGACTCCTGAACTTGCAGCTGAAACCTCTCTGGCCATCAACACAGGGAGGTACTGGACGTTGTACTCGTTCACTGGGCCTTCACCTGAACCTCAACATCTTGGCCTAAATTTCTCATCTGAGCCAAGAAAGGTCTCCTCTCCAGTTTCCTCCATTTATTCCAATCTCTTGGGACTTAAATCTCAAACTGAGGTCTCCTTCCTCCTTTTCTGGCAAGTATCTCACTAGTGACCACCTCTTGTTTTTACTTCACAATAAGGATTATAGTTCTACTGCCAACGAACTAAATCAGACCCTTTAAGCTTCCCTAGTATTATTGAAAAAGGCCCTTTAATTGTTTCCTTGACTCTAGCACCTGTTACCTCCATTCTGCTCCCACCTCTATTTCAAATTAGTCGTCCCCAAGATAGTTTGACCACGCCACTCTGCCACTCAGAAACTTTCCCTGACTCCCCATTCCTTACTGATTACGTCTAAAACCTTCCGCTTGGCCTCTACCACTGAACCCAATATATTTTTACAACTTCATCTCCCCTCCACTCCTCTACACAAAACATCAGCTCCAGACAAATTTATTTATTCACTCTTGTTCAAATACAGTTTGCCCCTTCCACTCATCTTGCTTTTTTATAGGCTGCTTTCCCCACAAAGACTGACTTCCAAAACGAATCCTAACTCCCAAGGCCAAGGTCAGTTCCCCCTTCCTTAGCAATGAGGTTCTTCAGCCTCCAGTTTGAACTAATCACTCCTTCCTAAAAACCTCCCATAATTATTCTTCATATAATCCAATTGGCAATTAACCACTTACTGCCTACTGATCTTGCGACAATCATTGCTTTCGATTGTTAAGTGCTTTATTATTACTTAAGTTTTCATATTTGTAAATCTTGTATCTTCAGTTTGGTTGTTTACCTCTTCTGTAGAAAGGGACAAGTTTATTCTCTTTGTATCTCACAAAACATTTAAGAGTAACTTGCACATGGTAGAAGCTCAGTAAATGTTTGTTGATTGAATGTGTTAAAGAGATGAGTTAAGAAGTGGTTACCTCTAACATTTAAGACCATTTAAGTTCATCACTTTATATTCTTTTAGTTAACATGCCTTCATGGTTGGTCCCAGAGCTTTGAGAAAACACATGTCTCTAAAATGTTTGTGCATCCTGTCATGATTTTGTACCTTATAGCCTTCATCCTGGCTTCATGTTCATATATGGCAACTTTGGCCTTTTACTCTACCATTAATAAACTGAGTGTGATTTTTAAACATTGAGAGTAGAGAGCTAGATTAATTCTGCTACACTGTGTAAAATAAAAATTTTCTTCACCCCATCCCACATAGATCTCACTCAACAAAATTGTAAAAAAACAAAAGTGAACTTAGTTATCAATTGTTATTCTCATCTAGTATTATTTAAAATGCTTTGAGGACTTCCCTGGTGGCACAGTGGTTAAGAATATGCCTGTCAATGCAGGGAACACGGGTTCGAGCCCTGGTCTGGGAAGATCCCACATGCCGCGGAGCAACTAAGCCCGTGCACCACAACTACTGAGCCTGCGCTCTAGAGTCCGCGAGCCACAACTACTGAGCCCATGTGCCACAGCTACTGAAGCTCGCGCACCTAGAGCCCGTGCTCTGCAACAAGGGAATCCACCGCAATGAGAAGCCCGCGCGCTGCAATGAAGAGTAGCCCCCGCTCACTGCAGAGAAAGCCTGCAGGCAGCGACGAAGACCCAACGCAGCCAGAAACAAATAAATAAATAAAATTAAAAAAATAATAATAATAAAATAAAATGCTTTGAAAAGAAATTAGTGTAAAATGCGCATTGAGCTATTTGAAAGACGCTAGATGTCTGCAAGCTGTGAAGTACAGTCAACTAGTTACTGTCTTCTCATAGCTTCAGGGGTTTCCAGACAAGTGACTGGTGGTCAACTGCTGACCAGCCATCTCGGCCTCCAGCTTACATCCAGCCCACTTTATCCAAACCCACTGAAAGAGATTGTTCATTTGGTCCAACTCACCAAATATCAATCTAAGACAGGTTGGAAAATAAGTACCTTCTCATATGCTGGTAACTGTCAGTTTGTTGTGGCTGCCTGGAGCTCAGTGATGGGAAGAATTCTAACGCCACGTCCAGGCTCAACAGGAAGGGCCCATCAGTGACATCTTGGTGTCTGCCATGGACACAAGATGTGTTGGCCCCTGAGCCATGAATTTGCTACCTCTGGCCTAAGCAAAACTTAAGACATCAAGTTCCTCAATGGCAAAGACTCTGCTCTATTCACCTTTGTGCCTCCCTACCTCTCCTCTCCCTTCACCCAGACTTGGTTCAGTGCCTGCCATGAAGTCGGCCCCATCAGAGAAGGTGTAGTTGCTTACATGTATCTGTGCCTATAATGGACGTGTGTGCCCTTTGTCACACTCAGTTTCCACTTCCCCTTCATGTGGAAACAGTCCCCATTTTTATTTGGAAGTTCATGTATCTCCGGTTTTCAGTCAGTGTGGTTCTAGGGGAGATGATTCTACCCCAGGCTCATTGTGACATGTGATCCAGGCCACCAAAAGAGATCACTGCATTCCTCACTAATTGGCTTAGGAAAGGCATGTGACTCTATTAGGGCCAATGAGATACCTTGAGATTTCTGCTGAGGTATCTGACAGGGAGACAGTCCCTCTTCTTGCTTGCCAGATTTGAAGCTAACTCCAAGCTATCACATGAAATTGAGAGTTTTATGCTAACAGAAAGAAAGACTAAGTCAAAATGTGATGACGACAACAATAGTCACGATTACATCAACTGAGCCCCAAAGCCCATCACTCCTGAAGCCCTGACTACCTCTCATTGATAAATTCCCTTTCTTGCTTAAGCCTTTTTGAGTTTTCAGTTACTTGCAACTGACACAGCACCCCTGAGATAAACCTTTACAAGGGCCTTCTCTGACTCTTTAACAACTACAAAAATGGTAATAATATCCAGCGGAAAGTCTGAGAAAGGACCGCTTGGGTGGTATTTATGCTGACGTTAGGAAAGATCATACTCTGCCAACAGAAAACACAGCCGTTCAAAAGCAAAAGGTTTGGGAGTTGACCACTAGCTGGGTGTATCTTTTCTTCTATGCCGTTGCTTTCTTGTGTGAGTGCTGATGCCTGAGAATGGACTGTTTACGCTGTAAGTGCTTTAACAGCAGTTTGATCAGCCGGGTAAGGGAAGGCTGGTGGTTGAGTCACTGTCCGAGCAGTGTTGGCAGCAATCTCCGAAGCCAGAAGAGAGGCCGTCTCTAGAAGCAGTAGGACTGGTCCAGGCAGCTGTGGGGAAAGCCGCCAGCCACAGGCAGTCCCAAGGTTCGGAGCAGAGTCCTCCAACCTCGCACACGCTGAATGCTTCTCATGAGGGATGAGGAGGTAGGGGGAGGGACCGTAGTCTACTATCTCAAGAAAACAGTACTCAGGAGGAAGATGCCTCAAAAAGTGTCTACCCTAGCTGGGTTTAGGCAGCATCCTTGAAGCACTTGAGTACCGGATCGTGTCAGAACACTGCCCAGAGGGCTGTTGCCCACTGCTCAGTGAGTACCTTTGACGTGACTGACCTAGAGTAACTTGAAGACACAGTAGAGTCTTAGCCACGATCCGAGTCTCTTCATCTTATGCTGCTGTTTTCACAACTAAAAATAGTAGCTTCCTGCTTCCCTGAGACAGGGCTCAGAGGGCGCCTTGAACATCAACGCTGAAATGCTTATTTCAGCTCCAGGAAAATGCGTCTGTTGTGTCTCAACAAAACTGCTGTCTGAGGTGAAACTATCTTTTGCTGCAACGCTCCCACAAAAGCCTGCAGGAAAGGGTCACACAAACATCCACAAAGGGAAAAGTCAGATAAGATTTCTTCTCTTTTTTCCCTCCCTTTTAGCTCTAAGCTATGAATGTGCTTAAAAGTCCAAGTGATGAGTGAAGTAAGTCAGAAAGAGAAAAACAAATACCATATGCTAACACATATATATGGAATCTAAAAAAAAAAAAAAAAAAAAAATGGTCATGAAGAACCTAGGGGCAAGACGGGAATAAGGATGCAGACCTACTAGAGAATGGACTTGAGGATACGGGGAGGGGGAAGGGTAAGCTGGGACAAAGTGAGAGAGTGGCATGGACATATATACACTACCAAATGTAAAATAGATAGCTAGTGGGAAGCAGCCGCATAGCACTGGGAGATCAGCTAGGTGCTTTGTGACCACCTAGAGGGGTGGGATAGGGAGGGTGGGAGGGAGGGAGATGCAAGAGGGAAGAGATATGGGAACATACGTATATGTATAACTGATTCACTTTGTTATAAAGCAGAAACTAACACACCATTGTAAAGCAATTATACTCCCATAAAGATGTTTTTAAAAAAAAAAAGTCCAAGTGTTGAGGCCCATTCTATCTGGTTCTTATTCCTCAAGACATGTTCAAAGATATCAAAAGTCAGCCTCTGAGGCTGATGGGAAAATGGTCCTTTTTACTTAGCCGCCAAAAGAGTCTAAGTCAGGGGCCTTGCGGAAATTCAACAGTGAGAGCTAAGAGGGAAGTTTAAGATTGTTCCCTGACGTTGGAAGATATGGCTTTTTCTTTTTTTTTTTTCTGCAGGCAAATCAAATTCACACAGCTGTGCCTTTAGAACAATTAGACACACCTAGAAGATCAACAATTTTCGGTTCTCTAATGATCACGTCTCATCCCTATGTTTTATCTAAAGAACTGGAAACTGGAATTTGATCAAATCAAATTCACACAGCTGTGCCTTTAGAACAATCAGACACACCTAGATCAGACCGGGATGCCAAGAAAATGTCCCCAGGAAAGAGAAACAGTAAACATTCTGACATCATATGAACTGATTGGCTTTTTATATTCTGAGGTCTTTTCAGAGAGATTTTACTCAGACAAAAATGCGAGCATCTGAACCATATGCCTCCGTGTTTTTTCTGTGCCGCTGGCCTGAGCAGCTGGCAAAATATGATCTAAGACTGATAAACCGTCTTGACAAAAGCACTTCAGAGGGCCAGGGTCTGAAAGATGTCTGAATTTTAAAAAGGTACTAATTGCTCAAAGGGTGAAACAATTCTTCTGAAATCTAACGCAGTACCTTAACAGAACCCAGAACAACACTGAGAGAATCTCAGAAAGAAAACCTGCTTGCTTTCCTGACACAGAGGAAAAGTATGCCCACTAAGGATAGGGGGACATGGGAGAATGCACTGACTGCGACTTTTCAGGCTCTGATGAATCCTTCAAGAGCTGGAAGAAAAATATGATTTTAGCAACTGAGCAAGAAACAAAAGAGCAAAAATCTATCACTGGGGAACTATTGGAGCTGAGGTTAGTGGTCTCTGTGTAAACTTTGACGTCTGTCAGCTCAATCCTCCCAACAGCTGTTGCGGAGTTCTGTCAGGACGACTGCAGGAGACTGTGCCCAAAGGCTGGGGATGGATGGCCCATCTGCACACTCGGTAGCTCTGACCCTCCAGAGACAATGTGAACTCCACAACTGGGCCTGCTCCGCTCCTTTGGCACCTGCAGTATGGATTTCATATCAGCAATTGACAGCTGTCTAAAAAGACTTTATCAAACATACAAAATCCTACATTACCGGGCAGTGAAACCAAGTAAGGACTTCAGTGGCCTTATGCCATCTGGACCAATCAGGGCTGAGGACTTGTGTGCCCGCCACCGTGTTTTATCTGGCCACAGTGCTTCCACATCGGGAGTCTCAACAATTTTAGGTTCTCTAATGATCGCGTCTCATCCCTATGTTTTATCTAAAGAACTGGAAACTGGACGATGAGTGAACATCTCCATACCTAGCACGCAAAAGTATGTTGGAGTGGGATCCTCAACTCTTGATTCCCATTGCCAATGGCATTTGTGATAAGAACAGATGAACCAAATCAAATAAAGAAGGATAGTATCAGGATAGCTATTCTATGTCCCCAATGAACAATTAACATATTACTGCTGTCTGCAAAAATATGATCTAGACAACTAACAACATAAAACACATCCCAAGCTCATTCAGTATGCACACGTCAATTTCTGGTGATGTCTCCAGGAATTGAGGAGAAAATATTATGCAGAAATGGGGGTAATAGGGGGTAACAGAAGGTAATGGCTTTACAAAACACAGCAGTGAGCCTGGCATCCCATTACCCTCCCCTCCATCCCCTCCTTCTCTGCCTCTTCCCTCCTCTGAGACAGCAATGCACAACCAAGGGAGTGGTCGAGATTACCACATGGAAGATGAATCAGGCTGTGGTCCACAGCTCCACCCGCTCTCAGGAGGGAGCCGCTCTCAGATGGTAATGGACACATTACTGATGTTATGGAGGCGGCAGCAGGCCTTCTCTAAAAGACGAACTGGTACTATCCACACTTCACAGGGTAAATTAAATTCCTTTGAGCTTATTTACCTACGTGAAGATGGTTGGACTCTCGCTAAGCAGAAGTTTTAGAGTGAGATTGTGCTGATGCCTCATCCCTGTGTCTCATTGGTAAAGCACAAGAGAGATGACCAGGCACGGGGGCGGGGGGGGGGGGCGGTCTGTGTAGATGATGCTCTTTCTCCTGCCTTCACAATATGCCAGAATTCAACCTTCTGCTTGGCTGGAGTTTTGAGTTTACAATTTTTACATGTTTGTTTCGTAAGAGAGTAGTGTTATCACCTTTGCAGCTACTTACTATGGTCTTGGAGCTTCTGGCTTACCTATTGTTTATTGATCACCTATCCAATACTATATATCTGCCAGGCTCTGTGCTTAGTCGATACATATGCATTATCTCATTTAAAGACAATCGTCATCTCTGAAGGTAGATATATCTACCCATTAAACAAACTAATACTCCAAGCAATTAAGTTTCTTCCCAAGGTCAAATGAAATAGTAAATGACTGAAAAATTAGAAGCTTGATGTGCATCCTTTCACTATCCAAGAGCCACCTCCCCAGGACTAGAGCTTTGCCCAGGGGGCAAGAACCAGCAAGTAGCTGCCTCTGTGCACAGGGTCCAGAGCAGAACAAGTCTGTCTGCAGGATTCCCATGTCTATAGAAGGTGCAGGTGCCAGCATTTGCCCAGCTTGTCAATGGAGCGCCTGCTAACCTTCCCCGTCACTGAGAACCGAGGGACAGCAGGGGCATTCTTCCTCTGCATGTGAAAAGCTACAACGGAACCTCAATGTATAATTGGCTAGTAGGGGTGGCCAAAAGAAGTATCTAGAGCTTGCTAAAACAAGAAACATTCAAGTGGTACGTGAACCACCCAGAGTTACCAGCTCCCTGGTGCCCAGTGCCGACCTTCTTACTTGGCCTCTTGGCAATTTTACTACGTGTTAGAAAGTTCTTGGTACAGTATAGTTGCATTCAGACAGAATATAATCATAAATTAACACACATTTTTGGAATATAAGTTCACACACTTGTGAGTTTATATGCTCTGGATAGTGCAGAAAATTAAAATTACGTGATTCAAGAGAACCATATTGAAGAATACTGGTTCTCAACGTAAAGGCAAGCTGACGTCATCACCATCTCCGTGCCATCTGTATTTCTTTCATTACATCAAATTAGCACTGACCACAGTGGTGAGAATAATATGATTACATAATTATGCATCTGAAATTTTACCAGATTGGGATCTGTTCAGCTTTTCTCCAAATCCCTGTCTCTTAATTTTGCTGGGCATATGGTCCACAAGAAATCCTGCTCTTTCAAGAACAGGTATAGAGACAGTCAAGGTCAAGGGTCACCAAGTCACAAGGGACACTTCTCAAACTTTCTCACCAAAATCTCCCAAGGACAGGTTGAGTCAGCACATCACCCGAAGGGTCAGCCCAAAGGCCTTCAGCAAGAGAATAGATTCCTCAAAGTCTAATGCTTTACCTTAGAGCTTGTGGAAATCCCCCACTTTGCCCGTAATAAGTCCACATATGTTAACATAGAAATGATATTCTATTTCTTATGTGCTTAGAACTGAAGCTTCAGGAAGATGTGTCACATGCATCCAGTATTCCAGGTGTCACCTTGCATTCTCAGGGTACAAACACGGAATCCAATGTCCTTGGTTCTTCAAAATCAGGGCAAAGCGGAGGAGTGAGGAGAAATGTAAAAAGGGAAGCTGTCTGGCCAGCTGAAGGGCAGAGTTAAATTTGCAATAAACCAAGAACAAGAACAAAGCCCAGCCAGCCCTATTTCAAACAAGACTGTGCAAATGCGCGTGAGCTTTGTATCCCAGCTGTGCTGGCAACACAGCCACGGCCTCACAGAAAGGAGCATTTGTCATAGGGCTGCTCAAGGGCTGATTTCCCAGGCAGGGCTCCTGGTCTGCAACCAGAAAGCTGAGTCACTGGAATGCTTCTGCACTGACCCAGCCTGGAAATCCCCAGAGAACATTCCAGTCCTCCTCTCCTTCCCAGCACTGAGCTGGGGAGGTGAGTATCCCCATGTGGTTCTCTGGTGCTGCATCTCAGCTGCCCCGGCTCAACAGAACAGGTCCTTCCCCGACTGGGGGCGACGGATGGAGTGGGCAATAGGGTATGGAAGCCACAGCCTCCGCGTGGCAAAGGCCCTGTTACAGCACCGCAGGCTATTGTCACCAGGCCTTACCTGGCCACCTGTGTATGTTTGTGAGGACTGTTGCCATGGCACCTGGCCTCTGCTCTGTGCATAGTGGGTGAAGTAGCGCTGGCCAAGCAGGGCTCCTCACAGGACCGAAACTCATGTGGGACGTGCAGAGTGGTGGGACCTCAAAGAATCCTGGAAGGGAGCCTAACTGACCCTGGGGGCGGGGGGGAGAGTAACGGGAGGAGCAGGGAAGGTTCTAGAAGTTCTAAGAGATTATGTCACAGACTCCCTAAAGCCCCCTCAGAAAGAGCCATAAAACTCCTTCTCCTGCCAGAACTTCTTGGGCTACCATGGCTGACTTTGGCTCTCAGATTGGGCCAATTCTATACAAAGACAAAATAGATGTATGTATAAATACACTTTTTTATATATTATTAAATATGCACATTATTAAATATATAAATTATTGTATATATTTAGAGAGATATATAGATATAGCAAAGCAGCAATATTTCCTCTCCTTTCCTAGAGAGAAAAAAAAAACCCCAGCAAATTTGACAAAAATAAAGCTAAAATAATTTCTACAGTTTTCAAATAAAAGAACGCATAATGGGAGCTAAACTTCTGTTTCCTCCGGAGCACTGGGGCATAAAGGAGTAGGGAAGGTTGCAATATCTTCTGGTGTGAGGGTAAAATCAAAGAGGAAAGGAAAGGAAAAGAAAAGGGTGAAAGAGAGAACACAGAAAAAGGATAACTCCATAGGAGGCAGAAGAAGCCATTTCAGAGTCAGGCAGTCAACATGTCAAGGCCTTTAAGAGCAAATAAACCTTAAGACTTCACGCCAACAGAACCCAAAGAGGTTAAAAGTGTGAGTTAAGTATAGGTCACAGCGTTGGATTTTGGACTTGCCCCATGTGTGCTGGACAGAGGAAATGGAACTCAGGGCCCAGGAGGGCAATGATAATACTATTTACATGGCACATCCTATATGCAGACGCTCTTCCAAGTGCTCCCCATATTTTAGTGCTCACAGCAAACCTGGAGTAGGGGAGAGGGCAATATCACTCTCCTTATTTCATAGATGTGAAACCTGTGGCCCAGAGGGGTCATGTGACTTGCGTAAGGTCACACAGCGAGTAAGAGGGAGGGCCACTCAGGACTTGAACAAAGGTGGTCTGACCCAAACCCCACCCTCTTAAGCACTGCCCTGTACCACTTCTCCAGGGTAGTGGTTCTTGAGTGTGTGTTCACCGTTGCTCTCAGGAATGATTTCCCACAGGCAAGATTACAAGTTTAAAAAAAGAAAAACTGGGTAGAGAGAAATTTCAAGCAGGTTTTGGAAAGCAAGCTGATCAAGAGCTGTGTGTGGGAGGGCTGGTAAGGCGGCCTCCGCCAGGAAGAAGGCCATCTGCGTGGCTGGAAGGCTGGAGATGCTCCCCACGCAGGAGAAGGAGCCTGGCCAGCACAGAACCTCTCTGCCTTCCCTTTGGTTTTCAGCTGGTTCTGAGCACTGGGTAAGTAGAGGAAGGGTTTCCCAGGGCTGTCATCATCTCACAGCCCCAAATCTTGCTTTAAAATGCTCAGCCTTGAGTTGCCAGGTGTCCTCAGGTCTTTTTTCAAAACTCAAATTGGAGCTGAAGACAAACAAACAAACAAAAAAAACTGCTCATTGTAATTATCTAAGGCATTGTTAACTATAGATAAAGTACCCAGGTAGAGCAATATTGGGAATCCTTCAGACAGAGAATGCACTGGAATATTCTTGGCCTTTCTGATATCATTCTACCTGTATACCTTGTCTTCTTGCCCTTGGCCTTGAGGAGAAATTGCTGGGAGAAAGTGTCACCAGCAGCCCTGGCCAAAGGCCTGTCTTTCTGCTATTCCACCGTAGTCTAGGAGTCCAGCATTTGGCATCCTCAGCTTGCCATGGTCTTTGGGGGGCCTGAAGATCCACTGTGTACTTGAAATACTATTTAAGTGGTCTACAGCAGCTCTTCAGATGTAAGTTCTTTGCTAAAAAACCCCCACAAATTTTACTTAAAATGAACCAAACCTGTTTGAGTAAATGAAACCTCAGAAAAAATGCAAAACTCTTCATTGTTGTAACTTTTCCTCTCTAGATGCTACTGCCTGACCAACTTAGACAGGTAGGAATCACTCTCAAAAATATAATCATTAAATATCTACATAAGAGAGGAAGGATAAATGCTCTGGCTTGGTTTCCAAACCTTGGGCTGCAGAGTTTCTGTAGATAAAGAGGGACATTGTTTCTAACAAGTGTCACTGACTGAACCACTTGGGACGAGACGATATAAAATCATGTTCTGTGATGAGCTTTCTGTTGTCCTTTTGCTTTTCTCTTTCCTTTTTGCAGCACCCATCCGGGGGAGAGTGTGTTATTTTCATTGGGTATGTAAGATGAATCCATTTTGCATTGAAAACTCAATTCAAACTGACCGCTACAACGCAATGACTTACGAGGAGTGTCACAAATAAGTTGATACTCATAAGGGAATACCAAAGCATGGGAATGAGTTCCTTTACAAATTAGAGCCGACTCAACGGTCTCACGTTTTGGAGTCACTCATAAGCCCGTGCAGTCCAATGTGCTTTCTTAAATGGCAGAGACAGAGATAGAATTACAGTTAGTGAAAGAAATTGCACATCCTCAGTATACAACCACGGCCCACCTCTTACCCATTAGGATGGCTATTATTAAAAACAAACAAATAAAAATGAAAAAATAAGTGTTGGCAAGGATGTGGAGAAATTGGAAAACTTGTGCACTGTTGGGGGGAATGTAAATGCTGCAGCTGCTATGGAAAATAGTATGGCAATTACTCAGAGTTGAATGTAGAATTATGTATGATGCAACAATTCCACTTCTGGATATATATCCAAAAGAACTGAAAGCAGGGGCTCGAAGAGGTATTTGCGCACTACGTTCATAGCAGTATTATTTACCACAGCCAAAGGATGGAAGTTACCCCAAGTGTCCATTGATGGATGGATGAATGGATAAACCAGACATGGTGTATACATCCAGTAGAATGTTATATTCAGCCTTAAAAAGGAAGGAAATTCTGACACCTGCTACAACATGGATGAACCTTGAGGACATTACGCTAAGTGAAATAAACCAGTCACAAAACAAATACTGTATGAGAATAGGTAAACGCAGAGAGACCAAAAGTAGAAGGGTGGTTGACAGGGGCTGGAAAGAGAGAGAGATGGGAAGTTGTTTAATGGGTATAGAGTTTCAGTTTTGCAAGACAAAAAGAGTTCTAGAGATTAGCTGCACAACAACGTGAATGTACTTCACACTGCTGAACTGTACACTCAAAGATGGTTAAGATGGTAAATGGTATGTTATGTGCATTTTACCACAATTTTTTATTTTTTTAAAGATTAAAAAAATATTACTATGGGACCATGGAGTATGTTGCCTGTGAAATATCACCCAGCACATATGAAGGTGGAAAACCACTTTGGAGTATTGGGAAGCTGCAGGGTACTGCTCAGACCATCACCTTCTTTTCTCCTCCTCCTTCATCTTCATCATCTTTCTCAGTCTATGTACATTTGTCATCTGCAAAATCTTGCTGATTGGCCCTTTCTTTTCTGCCTTTGCTGTCTCCATCCCCTCATACAATCTGCATCCTAACTCATCTGTATGACTTTAGTTTTCTCTTCCCTCCAATCCTTTCAGTGTCCCTCTTCCATTCAAGTATTTCTACAAGAACGCTTTGTTCACGTCACTAGCCTGTCCAATAAAACTAATAATTACCCCTTAATTACTGCATCATATCTGACCTCAATACTCTTTAGCACTAAGCTACCACTGTTCCAGCAAACCTTGTTCTCTATTGCTTTCTCACACAAGCTTTCACCTCTAGCCCAATCAGACTCTCTATCAGTTGCACCTCTGTGCCTCATACTAAATCTCCCCATTTTGAAATATACTAGAGCAACCTGGAAGGTCCATGGCCTGTACTTTTCTGTCATCAATCTGAGCCCTGCACCCAGGGGAAGAGACGTGAGCCACTCAGCTAGGAGAGAGCCTGCCATAGTTTGCGTCTCTACATGGCCCCATGGTTCTCTGCTTGTCACTGCAGAGGCAAAAACTCTTTGTGTTTGACTGTGGCTTATGGGAGAAATGAAATATCATCGTGGTATTGGTGAAACTGGGCTCTCAGAAAAATTAAGGACCTATTAGACCTTCCTTCTCTTCTCCACAATTTAATTCTCTCTTTCTTCAAGAAGTCTTCCCTGGTTACTCTGAGGCTTGGGGTTCTCTGCCCTTTCTCTGCTCTGATGGCCAGAGAAGAAACTCTGACCTATAAACACTTAGTACAGGTTTATATACTATCTGGTATTGTTCCTTAATTAATTCATTTGTATGAACCTTACCTCTCCAACCAGACTGTAGATATTTTGAAAGATTAGGAACCATGTCTTCTATGTCTCTTGATTTCACAACATCACTAAATCCAAAGCTGGACAGATTACAGTACCCTAATATCTCAAAAGAGTGTACCTGATGGCCATGGAAAATGATGCTCTATGCCGATCCTCCTAGAGAGACATGCGTCTCCCATGAGGCAGTGAGTTCTCCTTTACTGCCATATACTACCCTAGGATTTCTCTTTTCAATTTTGAGAAACTTCTGACATGGGCTAGGATAATCAGTCATTCTGGAATTCTATATCAACATAGAATCATGGATGGGGAAATTCCAAAAAATTTACTTCCCTTTTTCATATCCTATTTTCCTCATCTCAAAGTGGGACTAATGGAGGTTCCTTAGCAGGCCGGGGATTAACTATCCTGTAAAATCCCATCAGCTTGCAAATATAAAATGTTGCATTGTTGCCCCATCACTCTGACAAACAAAGTCAAAGTCAAATTTCCTGGTGGCTCTCATACTCCATGGAGTTGGTGGCAACACTGAAGTACCTCTGCCCAGGAAAGAACCTCTGAGAAATAGACAACAGATTGTCTAGCAGCCTAAGAGAAATTTAGTACACGTTGTTCTGGAGTTCTGACAGAGCCATGACTAGTCAGAAACCTGTCGGGTAAGCCCACACCCTGGCAGGCCTATCCTTGATGGCTCCCCATTCCTTGGAGGCCTTCCTGAACATTCGGGGTTGGTGTCTATTGAAAACACAGACGGGAATGAGAAACAATCGAAAAACACTCCTTCCAGCCCTGGAACAATAGCCCTTTGTTTTGTGTATTCTTTATGCAAGAACATGGCAATTATTTTCTGAGCCAACTTGTTTGAGCAATAGTGTGGCAGGGTGAAATGCAGAGATATAATTAGAATATCAAGGCTAATGAAACTAATAGTTTCAAGGTAAGCCCGTATATGACTGCGGCACCACATAACTGCCTTCTCTTTTCTGCTCTCTCAGGGAAACTTGCCAGATGTATCAGAAAAAATTAGCTGTCTTTTCTAAGAGTTAAAAAGGGAACAGGCCCGGTGCACAGAACACCCTTCAAGATTTCAAAGTGAATACTACCCAAAGCAATCTACAGATTCAGTGCAATCCCTATCAAACTACCAATGGCATTTTTCACAGAACTAGAACAAAAAATTTCACAATTTGTATGGAAACACAAAAGACCCCAAATAACCAAAGCAATCTTGAGAAAGAAAAACGGAGCTGGAGGAAAAGAAATTAAAGACGATACAAACAGATGGAGAGATATACCATGTTCTTGGATTGGAAGAATCAACACTGTGAAAATGATTATACTACCCAAAGCAATCAACAGATTCAGTGCAATCCCTATCAAACTACCAATGGCATTTTTCACAGAACAAGAACAAAAAAATTTTACAATTTGTATGGAAACACAGAAGACCCCGAATAGCCAACGCAATCTTGAGAAAGAAAAACAGAGCTGGAGGAATCAGACTCCCTGACTTCAGACTATACTACAAAGCTACAGTAATCAAGACAGTATGGTACTGGCACAAAAATAGAAATATAGATCAATGGAACAGGATAGAAAGCCCAGAGATAAACTCACGCACATGTGGTCACCTTATCTTTGACAAAGGAGACAAGAATATACATTGGAGAAAAGACAGCCTCTTCAGTAAGTGGTGCTGGGAAAACTGGACAGCTACATATAAAAGAATGAAATTAGAACACTCCCTAACACCATCTACAAAAATAAACTCAATATGGATTAAAGACCTAAATGTAAGGCCAGACACTATCAAACTCTTAGAGGAAAACATAAGTAGAGCACTCTATGACATAAATCACAGCAAGATCCTTTTGGATCCACCTCCTAGAGAAATGGAAATAAAAACAAAAATAAACAAATGGGACCTAATGAAACTTAAAAGCTTTTGCACAGCAAAGGAAATCATAAACAAGGCAAAAAGACAACCCTCAGAATGGGAGAAAATATTTGCAAATGAAGCAACTGACAAAGGATTAATCTCCAAAATATACAAGCAGCTCATGCAGCTCAATATCAAAAAAACAAACAACCCAATCCAAAAATGGGCAGAAGACCTAAATAGACATTTCTCCAAAGAAGATATACAGATTGCCAACAAACACATGAAAGGATGCTCAACATCACTAATCATTAGAGAAATGCAAATCAAAACTACCATGAGGTATCACCTCACACTGGTCAGAATGGCCATCATCAAAACATCTACAAACAATAAATGCTGGAGAGGGTGTGGAGAAAAGGGAACCCTCTTGCACTGTTGGTGCGAATGTAAATTGATACAGCCACTATGGAGAACAGTATGGTTCCTCAAAAAACTAAAAATATAACTACCATACAACCCAGCAATCCCACTACTGGGCATATACCCTGAGAAAACCATAATTCAAAAAGAGTCATGTACCACAATGTTCATTGCAGCTCTATTTACAATAACCAGGACATGGAAACAACCTAAGTGTCCATTGACAGATGAATGGATAAAGAAGATGTGGCACATATATACAATGGGATATTACTCAGCCATAAAAAGAAACGAAATTGAGTTATTTGTAGCGAGATGGATGGACATAGAGACTGTCATACAGAGTGAAGTCAGAAAGAGAAAAACAAATACCGTATGCTAACACATATCTATGCAATCTAAAAAAAAAAAAAAAAAAATGGTTCTGAAGAACCTAGGGGCAGGAGAGGAATAAAGACACAGACATAGAGAATGGACTTGAGGACACAGGGAGGGGGAAGGGTAAGTTGGGACGAAGTGAGAGAGTGGCATGGACATATATACACTACCAAATGTAAAATAGATAGCTAGTGGGAAGCAGCCACATAGCACAGGGAGATCAGCTCAGTGCTTTGTGTCCACCTAGAGGGGTGGGATAGGGAGGGTGGGAGGGAGACGCAAGAGGGAGGAGATACGGGGATATATGTATATGTATAGCTGATTCACTTTGTTATACAGCAGAAACTAACACACCATTGTAAAGCAATTATACTCCAATAAAGATGTTAAAAAAAAAAAAAAACATTTCGAAGTGAGCGAAGGAAGCTTTTATGTCCGAGGGCAACCTCTCACAGGGGAAGATAAGCCCAAATGCAAAGCAGTAGCATCTAGCTGGCGCCCTACAGATGGGGAGGATGCAGCCCCCTTTTCCTTCTCCTTCTTTGCCTCCTCCAACCACTCTCTCTCCACTTTGTGACAGATGCATCACTAAGGAAACCATGGTAACATCCATGCTTCTGTGGAGCTGAGTGACAGCTCAAAAGAGAAAGGAATGGGTTCAGTTTGCGGTTTGAAATCAGAAGTATGATTTGGGGAAATATTCTGAAATAGCCCATGATTTGAAGAAATTGCTAGGTGGCTAGAATAATATGCAAGATGGTGGTTACGAGTCACTTAACTGCAGTCTTCTCACAAGGTCTCAAATTTACGAGCAATACGGGGTCTGGTCGGTGGGTAAAATTCCCAGGTGAGAAGAATTTGGTCTGTAAGATGTGGCAGCACCTTTGAGTCTGCTGTGTAATCTCAGGATCTGGAGCCAGGAGCAGTGCAGAGTGAAGTCCCAGATGTCTTTCATGACAACTTTTATCACATACCACTTTGTCCTCGCCCGTGTTGAACCACCACGCACGGGCTGTTGAATTCAGCGGTCTGTGGAAAAATTATACCAAGCACATGCTTTGGCAGAAGGAATACAACATACTGCTTATTTTGTATCTACAAAGCTAAGCAACGTGGAAGACACCAAGCCTGCTCAGTCACTTCCCATAGGACAAATGGAGATGCTTCCAACCGACCTTACAGCAAACACATCTCAATCTAGAGTCAGATGACGTTCAAAATAATAAGACATTAACTTGAATCTTAGAGCTGAATGTTGCTGACTGTGTCACCTCAGGATTCAAGAAGAAGGAGACTGTTTACTGAAATGGCTTGGGTTTACCAATCTGAAGTCTTGGTAGATTTCTTTAATGCAGCCACTTTATTTGTAAAAGTGGACTCCTTCTTAGTAGGGATAAACTCCTTCTCAGCAGGGGTATTTCTTTTGCTTCTCAGCATTCCCTCCACTGTATGTACTACAAACACTTGTCCATGGTTGGCGCCCAGTAAATATTTTTTGAAAAAACAAATGGATGGATGAAGAAGGCCAGTTTAGGATGTGTCATGTGGCTGCCGAAAGAATGAAGAAAATGATATAAAATCATTTTGAAAAATTAATAGGTAGTAAATGTCAGAAGTTTTATTCACAATAAGGTACATGCTATTATTTTATTAAATGTGCCAGAGAAATAAATGTGCCATAGAACATTTATTTGGTCGATGCAATCAAATAACCAGAAAGTCATTTGAGACACCAGCTTGACAAGGTATCTCACTTGGATAGTCAGACACCTTGTCAACCAAACTAGGAGTCTGGTTGATCTCACTGTCCCTTTGTGGTCATGTCCCTTGTGCCCTAGTGGTGACCCAGCATTCCTGTCAGGAGCCAGAAGGAAAGGAAAAGGGAGGGAGGGCTGCAGCTGTGCCGTGGTGTGGTCAGGAGAGTACTGGCTGAGAGCCGACAGACCCGGTTTCTACAACAAGATCACAATTCATATCCCCTCCAGAAACAAAGTTCCATTTCACCAAGCTGACCTTGGCCTGAGACCATTTGGGAAAGTTCTGTTCTCCTCAGAGGGAGTATAGGGGTGTGCGGCAGGAAGCAGGTGGCAGTGGAAGACCCATCAAATTCTAGCGTTGTACACTGCTCCCTGGATGGGCCCCCTCCTCAGCCTTGGGGAGGGCCTTCCTGGCCACGGCTCTGTGACCTCCATTCCTGGCCATTGGTCCTCCCTCTCAGGACCGTCCCCTGACTAGAGACACAGCAGGGGCAAGTCTGAGAGAAACTGGGCTGTCTGCTGTCCCAGATCCCTGCCCTTTCTTCTATGTTCTCCTCTCTACTGTAGGCGACTAGGAGCCAGTCCCCTTGCCAGAAAGCAGGAGGAAGAAGTAGGCTTTTTTGTCTGATGCTGGTGGTGCCATCAAGTAGTATGGCACCAGCAACTATGAGCTCCTGCGGCTCCAGAGGTGACTCTGAGCTGTAGCAGCGTCAGCCCTGGTTTCACCAGCATCAGTGTGTGGCATCCTGAGTTCCTGTTCAGAGGGACCAGCATACAGCCAACTGCAGCAGCATTGAAGCAGCTCAGCAGGGAGTGTGGGTTTAAAACTTCCAACCCCAGGTCAAAACCATCCTCCTAATCTCTGGGGAAGATGGCCCTCTCTCTGTGCTCCCCCAGCTCTTTCACCTTTGGAACCTTCTTTCTCTATTAATCCCCTCTATCTGAAGCATCCAGAGTAGTTTCTGTCTTTCTCTCTAGATACTGATTGACACACCTCTGCCCACCGCTCTCCCAGAGCAGGTTCAAAGGGCAGGGGAGCCACAGCCTGCCTCATCTAGAAGGTAAAGGAGGAAAGGAGGACCAAACAGAGCACCACACCTTACGAAGCTCAGCTCCATTTTGAAAATCCTGAAATGTGATAAGCCATCCTTCACCTTGATTTTACGGTGTATGCTATGATGTACCACCCGGATCCCCCCTGAGGAATGAAGGACCATGTCCCCAACTCTGGGATTGATCCCAAAAGATCATCCCCAACTGTTGACCCTCTTCAGGAATTGCTTTGGCTGAAGAAAACTGCCTCCCCCGAGGTCATACCCCCTTCCAGAGGCAGCCGTCACCCAGTGATGGATCGACCAGGGCGTACAGAGGCTCAAACCCATCTCCCAACCATGAAGGGCCATCCCCCAGATCCAAACATCCCATGGAGTCAGCTGAGGCCTCCACTGGGGCTCCGTCACATCTCCATATCTCCCACTTCCCAGGCTGCTTCTTTCTCTTCCTTTCCACAGGAGTTTATCCCAAGAGTGCTCCCTTACAAACTTCCTTCATTTTAATCTCTGCCTCAGAGTCTGCTGCCCAAGGTTCCTGTATTAGTTTGCTAGAGCTGCTGTAATAAAGTACCACAGTCTGAGTGCCTTCAGAAACAGAAATTTATTTTCTTGGTTCTGGAGGCTAGACGTCCCAAATCAAGGTGTTGGCAGGGTTGCTTCTTTCTGAGGGTTGTGAGAGAAGAATCTGTTCTAGGTCTCTTTCCTTGACTTGCAGATGGCGATTTAATGTTCACATGCCATTCTCCCTGTGTGTGGGTCTGTCTCCAAATTTCCCCTTTTTATAAGGACACCAGTCATATTGGATTAGGGCCCACTCTAATGGCCTCATTTTAGCTTGATTACTTCTGCAAAGAACCCTATCTCCAAATAAGGTCACATTCTGAGGTACTAGGGGTTAAAACTTGAGCATATGAGTGGAGGAGGAGACACAATTCAACACCTAACAGAGCCCAACCTGCAGCCACATTCAATTATGTTTTCAACCAAGAGGTCAATGTACATGGACCTGACGGCTTTCTGAGCCCACTCTAAGATTCAAGTACAGTCATATCAAGTTGCCTTTATTACATGGTCTGCCCACTCACAAAGCTAAAAGAAAGAAAGATGCTCGGCCAGGTTATATGCGGGTTCTCCAACACAGGTTGGCAAGATTAAAATCAGGAAGGACAGAGTCTGGTTCCCAGGCTGGAGGGAAGCCTGGAATGGGGAGTCGATTGGGAAATCTGCATTTACAGGGAAGCTCTTTCTGACACATAGCTGGGTGACGAGACGTGTGACTGACAGACTAACCTCTGGAAGGGTGTCTGGGAACCTAACGTAATTAGCTTTTTATGTCCTTTGTTCTCAGAATTAATAACAGTATGACAATGAGTAGAGGTGGGAGGAGGGCGATGCAGGTAAATCGATGATGGAATTTTCACTAGAGAAAGATGGTTTTTTTTTAAATTAATTTACTGGTCGAGTTATAATGGCATCACCGAGGTTTATCTCCACACATGTATTGCTTTAGTTTCAAGCTGGCCAGGAAAGATGCACTGCTGTGGAAGGCATAGCTGCTGTGAAAAGCCTTAAGCATCGACACATTGTTGGTGGGGGCAGGGCAGCAGGAAATGCAGGTTAGAGAAATTCACACATCAGTGCTTAAAAGCAACTCAAAGGCAGCCTGCATGTTGGAACTCAAGGATATTCTTATTCAGGTTGGTGTGACCATCCGTATCTGGAGCCAGCAAGACCGTGTTTGGATGGCGCACACACGGGCAAGGTTGCAATCTGGCCCCGGGCCCTGATTCCCAAGAACACTTGCCTCAAAAACATCAGAAAGCAGTGGAGGTCTGAGAATCAACTGCCAATGTGCTCATGTGCCAAGAAAACCTAGATGGCTATTTTCACAGCGTACTGGGGCTTGGCCGGGTTCCAGAGACCATCAGCAAAGCAGCCTGCCCGATACTTCAAAGGAAGAACTCTCACTGATAAATCCTGCTCCACACTTTCCACAGCACACACTTAATCTTGAGGCATATAATACCACAACAGTGAGTCACCAGGCTGGAGCCTTAGGCCTGTCCACAGGACCCGGTGGATGAAAAAAGTCTCCCACATCTGTTTTCTAGGGCAATTCCCCTCACTCCTCAGAATGGCACTAAAACAGAGTAATAAAACCTGTCACAAGGCAGATGAGTTATGGCCTGGTGTACCTGTACAGAGCTCCACACAGGACTATAATGAACTCAGGCCACCATTTTTCATGACCCTGTTTTATCACATTTTGATAGAACCCATCAGACAGGGGCCAACCAACCTGCCTGATTCCTCAGATTAAGCTCAGAGATCTCCGAAGGGCTTTCAGCCATGAGATAAATTGAGAGCTCTTCTTTAACATACATGCAATGACAGCTCTCTCAGGAGGTCTGAAACTTGGAAAGCCTCAGTCTTCTGAATTGTATTCCATATAAGTTAGAATCCAGCCAATATTCACAAGAAGACCCAAGATAAATAATATCAAGCCTGGGTGTCGTGGAACAGAAGAAAGCAACAAGGGAATGCCAAGGTCAAAGGTGAAGGCCTTTGCTTCTTCAGGGAGTGGGTGAAGGATAATACTAATTCCTTTGCTATAAATCCCACACTGTCTGGAACGCTCGTGGCCCGCTTGGCAGTAGACTGCTTCCCATCTGGTCATTTAGCAGTGGTCTGTGGAAGGATGGTGGAAACAGTCTAAATCTTTTCTTGAGTGAGACAAGCGAGCCGAAAATTGAGTGATTGCATAATACGCTGGCGGCGGCCTCTCAGGAGACCCCTGCTTTAGGTATTTGCATCTGGCCACGTACGCATTGGGGTGCATTTCTGGGCCCACAGACACTTGCCCACCCCAGCCCACCCCAGCCCACTCTCTCCTCGAGGCCATTGTTATGCACACCTCCTAAGGGTACGTACTTTCCAGATGACCTACACCAAGTCCTTTTCCCAAAGCCCTTTCCTCTTCCTGGTTTCACTGGATTCTAATTTCCCCTTCACTCACGTTTTGCCTTCTCTCTCCTGGGACCCTGGCAGGCATCTGGGAACAGCCTCCGCAGCCATATCTGTCGGGGAAGGAGAAGATGAGGAACTGCCAGTTTGCCTATTTCGAGGTGTCAATAAAATCCTGCCCGCGCCGTCCCCTGGACTCTCTGGAACTCGAGCTGACAAGACTGGTTCAGGAGCGGTGGCCGGCCACGCGGCCTTCCACTGTAAGGGCCACCTTTTTCATCACCTAAGAAATAAGACCTGTCAGGTTTCATGCGGGGCCCTCTATAGATCTTACGGAGTAATTCTGTGCACATTAGCCACCCTAGCTTGAAGAAAGTGAGCCTTGGCGAGCGTGAGGTTGCTTTGCCAAGGTCAGGAGCCTAGATGCTGTGCTTGAGGTCCTGTAGGGAGCGGCAAACGGTCCAAACCACAGGCAGGGGCAGAGGAGGGGCACGTGCTCCTCAAACACCTCCAGAGTCCAGGATCCTGCTGCCCATCAGGGCAGAGGGGTGGGGGGCTTTGGCGAGGCCCACAAGACTCCCAGAAGGAAAGGGCCCAGGAGGCAGGGGCTGCACGGAGTTCCTGAGTCTGTGGCGAGGAGACTCAGATCCAGAGTGTACACTGGGGTACCCCCTGCCCAGCCCCGTTTGGGAAGGAAAGAAAATCAGGAAGCAAGTTTCCAGCACTGGGACCTTCTCCAGGACCTCCTCCCAACTACAAGGGGTGTCGCGGGAACGTCTGGTGGCGTACAAAGGCCACCTCACTCAAGCAAGAAGAGTGGTTCCCCTATTCGAACTCCATCACTTACTGCCTTCTAGAACTTGAGCAAATTACTTGATTTCTCTGAGCCTCAGAAAGTTCTCATGATGACGAAATCAAACAGTATATAATATTAATAGGTACCGTTTCTTAGACATTTCCTGAAAGCCAGGCACAGGGCTAAGAAAATAAATAGCCCTGTGTTCAGATAAGAAACAGTGTAAAGCGCAGAGACCAAGTAACTTGCCCCACGCCACACAGAGCAGATACCCAACGCATATTTGGTTATTTTGTCTGTCAGTTTAAAACCATGAGAATCTCAGCTGCCTCTACAACACGTGAGATGTTTAAGAACTCCAGTGGCCATAGTTTTGGTTGTTTGCTGGCAGAAGACAAAACTTGTACAAAGGTTCACCCAGGACAGCCGTTGTTGCGTGATCAGGTTGGGAGGCTGATTAGGCTGATGGGGGCCTTTTATTGCTGTTGTCGTTTTGTTTTTGCTGTTTGTGGCCACAGCCTTCACAGGCACCTGGAGGCCAAGGTGGCTTCCTCTTCTGGCCCTTGGGCCACAAGCCTGCAGCTGAGCAAATCGGAGGTGTGAACGGGACACGGAGAGATGGAGTGTAAACACGCAGAAGACAAATCTTAGAGAAAATACACCACCCCTTACAGAAAAAGCATATAAAGGGAAGACTGGCAAGAATTGCAGGCCCACTGCTCCAAATGGAATGGGTAGCTCTTCAAGCCAATAACGCTTCCATCTGCACACGTGCCCGCGTGGACGCCAGCTGACCAGAGCGGGCAGCTCCGCGGCAGGGTATCTCCTCGGCAGAGCTCACTCCTCTATTCAGCGATCGCAGGTCAGAGGCCTCCCCCTCCCACCTCTCCGAGAAGAAGGGGCTAGACCACGCACAGTGAAGAAGGGCTGACCTCGCGGTGTCTTTCTGTGCCAACATCCTGAGATTCCTAATTGTGTCGAAGAAGCTACTTTGAACCGACTTTAGGCAAAAGAACCAGAACCCGAAACAAATGCTTGTTTGGGGCCAAGCCTAACAGTCCTGACCCTTTAAAGCTTGCATTTTATGTCTCTTTCCATAGTGCCTTGAGGAGAAGATGCTTCAGAATCCCTGCATGGTTCCTCTTCTTTCTCTCCTTCTACTTCTCCTTACTCTTCACCTTTACCATCATCAGCCTCTGCAGAAAATGCTTTACTTGAGCCGCTGCTCCTACTTACTGAGGAACGGGAAGTAAGCCACGGAACGCCAAGTCCTCACACGGTACCAAGGCTGCAGAACACCCACCAACAGACCCCTGCCCCACGCCGCTCCAAGAGGGCCCAACCTACAGCCCCAACTGAGGGGTCTTGCGATGTTCATATCATGCCACCCTACCTCCCAGATAACTGGTCCAGGTACAAAAGCCTGACCTAAGAGCAGCCAGTCTCTGAGTTGGCCCGACACAAACGTCACACCCAGCAAAGACAATGGGGATAAATGGACCCACTCGGATTCTCTCTGCTTGAAGAATCTAAATTGAGAATCAGAGAGAGAAAGAAAGAGAGAGATTCATGACTTGGAAGGTGGGAAGGAAACAGAAGCTGAGAGGCATTCAGCAGAAACCCAGAGGAACAGGAGCCACGGGCGAGGGAAGTATGGGTAGCAGGAGCTAAGCTAAGCCTGGGACTCTAGAAAGCAGAGACTGAGTGATGCACAGGAGAGAGGGTGATCCACTTGGTTGTGGAGTGACTTGAACAGTGGAAAATTAGAAAACCCCTGTCGTTCTAGGGCAACATGATAATCCAGTTTCTAGAGTTGCTTTTGATCCTGCATAACCTCTGAGTTCCTGCTGCACATTCCAATCTCCATGTGACTTGCTTGGCTCTTTGTAATTTCCCATGAGGGATGGTGCAGAAGAATGCCTGCATCTATCCATCCATGAATCTCTATTTCCTCATTGTAACCTGAGTCAGTCTCTCTTTCTTATCATCAAAAATGCCTATTAAATATAAAACGCCACATGGACTCATTGGCTGAACAATAATTTCCTGTTCACAGCTCCACTGACATTGATGCTTCTGTTCTATAAAATTCCAGGGTTCATCTTCCATTTGTACTGAATTAACCACATGCCTGTTTTTAAAATGCTCTAAACCTTGTATTTCCATAAATGCCCTTATACCCTCTTTCATATACCTCTCGCACTCTCTCTAGACACCCAAAACTAAAAGCTCTGGTACTATTACTTCAACTACCACCTTACATGTGTATTTTTCCAGACCAATTTTTCCAAGTTCTTTTCCAAGTAATTTCACACACATGATCTCTTTTGAACTTTGCAATAATAACCTTATGAGGGAATAATAATAAAAACACCTAATCTTTGTAGAATGCTATACAATTTAAAGACCACTTTCATATACCTAATCTCCCTTGATGAGATCCCAGTAAACAATGCTGCGAGGTCTTTTTCTCATTTTACAAATAAGAAAACTGAGACCTGGGGATGGCAAAGAACCCATCTGAGTTCACCCAATAAAGAATGGTTTCTACTGGTATTTATGGCCTCCGTATCAACATTAAAATACTTTGTGGTCTTTTTTTCCACCACGGATAAACAGGCACGAATCTTGGATGTACTCATATGACATTGGAAATGTCTAGTTTCTTATCTCTATTTATTAAGTCAAAGGTCCTTGAGGTTTACCATGTACCATTGCACATGACTGTGGTCTGCCCGCATGGTCTGGTTGCCACTGCTTGGCAACACTCAAAGGATGGCCGTTTAACAAGGAAACTCACCTTTGTTCTTCCACAGGTGCACAAATAATCCATTGATAATATTAACTTGACACACAGACCTGTTTCTTCCTGGTCACTGAATTTGATATATACGTGTCCCATAACCCAGACTACCTGAGGCAAAGCCTTGGTCTAATACAGAGGGCTTTTTTTTAATACCAGGAAATCGACACTTTCAGAATAGTGACTCAAACTAGCTTGCTGTAAATACATTGTGCCATTTCAGCTTGTAGGACAGAATCTTGAGATCATTTTGGTTTAGGAGAGAGACTCAGAATATAAATTGTTGTTCAGTTTCATCTATAGTAAATGTGGTTGCTCTAATGATAGCACACAAAGCTCGTTGTTTTATCATTCCTTAAATAAGACCTTGACATTCAGCACCTCTTCTTCCTGTCATTTGAAAGCCAAGGGAGTTTAAATTTTGTTTGCCCCAGTAGCTGTTCTTCACAGGCACACGGATGGCTGATGCAGTTTATAATGGGGACCCTGGTGATTAGAGCAGCACCGTACATGTAATAAAGTAAACTGGGGGAGGGGGGGGAGTTCCTCCATGGTGTCTGAACCACTGCAGAGAGAGGTATTTAGATAAAAGTCAGCAAATCCTTGGCACATGGGTTCCACACTATTAATCAAAGCTTTCTTGCTGATACCAGCCATGGCCTCATATTCTCCAAAACATGGTATTCTAGGCACCTACTTACCAATAGATAAGACTTGATTATACAAGATGAACCCTACATGCTATTTAAAATTTAGATGATCCCTACCGAGCAAGACTGCTCAGGATTGATCTTTGTCCTACAGCAACTGGGTCCAACTACATGGTCCCACTATAATTGGATGCCATGGCCAGTGCTGTGAAGGTGATAACTCAAAATATGTCCATTGCCCTAGATTATAAATATGCATTGTAACATTTACTGCCCTGTTCATACTGGGAACTCCATTTGGAGTTATTCAAGTGCTACACTCCAGTAATCCAGGACTGTGATTCCCCAGCACATCATGTGATATCTCACCTCCATGCTTTTTACAAACCCTGTTCCCTCTGCCTGGAATGTCCTTTCTCTTGCAGGTGACTTATAAACACCTCCCGATCCTTCAAGATTTCAAGATTAAATATTATCATCAAGCCATAACTCACCTCTGGATAAAAACCCTAGAGAAACTTGTACACCAGGAAACAAACACAAATGTTCATAGCACTGGGTAAATAGCCGGGAGGAATGGGTAAATTGCGGCATGTTCATACAACAGGATACTGCAACAAACTAGACATTTACTTAACATCCACGACGCTTATAAACAAAATGTGGTGAAAGAGGCAAAGACACAAAACTATATATATTCTATGATTTTCTTTATATAAAGTTCCAAAGCGGCCAAAACTGAACCATAGTGTTTAGTGATACATAGGTGGTCAGACGATAAAGAAAATGACAGCTGTGATCACCATAAAAGCCAGAGCAGAGGAGAGGTCGTCAGGGTTGGGAGGAGCGATGTGAGGGCGTCTGGGGTGCACATGGTGCTCCACTCCTTGAAACAGATCATGGTGACCTGGTGCTCATTCTTTGTTATCCTACACATTTGTATTTTATATACCTTTCTATATGTATGCTATATTTAATGACTTTTAAAGCAGTAAACGAAAAAATGAGTACAGAAATTGTCCAGCCAGAAATTTTTGGTTAAGAAATGCCATCAAAAATGCAGACATCATCTTCCTGATTAGAGTCCCTTTTAATGGACAGAACCCCTCGTGCAGTCCTTTATCAGTAAGGAAGCCCCCTGCGCCAATGTAAAACATGCTGCTTTAGTAGCAGGGTGAAAAAAATATATACCCTTCCTCTGGTATACCATGACTGCTGTAGCATAAAATGTCTGTTTATGGAAAATAAATTGATCCAGTGTTTTTTGAAGACCCTAAATTCTTGCTTTGTCTTGTCTGTCTGGAGCGGGGCTTTTAGCAACGTGGTTCATAGTGCTTGTATTCTCCCTCCTGGGGTCATCGCTTCCCTGGAGGCAAATTTTAAAGCTGTTTTTGGAAGCCAGCCTTGGCTGGCATTATGACGTATACGATTTTGGGGGTTTTTTGGGTTTTTTTGAATAAGGAAGAATCACCACCCTCTTTGAAGCTGGGAGGCAGAGAGGTGCATCAGAGGTAACCTCGTCTTGCCTCCTCCAGTGCCCCCTGTGGCTGCAATCGGCTATGGTCCCCTTCTTCACTCTCCCGTCCTAAACTGGTGTGCACGGTTGCTCTGTGTGTTAAACAGCTGCCGGGCCTTCAGCATACAGCTGCTTCTCGAGGCTGTGTGAAATGAGCTTGGTACCCTCGGCGCCTCAGCACCTCAACTCTTGGGTCCATGATACGCTCCAGCGTGCAGGTAGGAATTATATGCTCGGAGCTCAAGATTGTCTTTTGGTTGCTTCTTGTGTAAGCACCAGGGGTCAGCATTTTATGGGGAGGCTCAGGTTCTCAAAGGGGGGATGGGGGGTGGGATCTAATCAGCTGAGTGTCTTGAAATTTTGCCCACGAACCAAAGAAACGGAACCACAGCAGGTAGCAGGGGAGATGTGAGACAGTACCAGGACCACGCTGAAATCTCAATGAGAAATCTAAACACACAGCCAAGTGCATCATCACCCTGGCTGCAGCTGGCAGGGGACCAAAAATGAGGGTGGGGTGCTGGAAGTAGGGGCAGTAAAGAGAGCGGTTGTTGTTTTGTTTTAATTTCTGGAAGAATTTACTTAAGTTGTTGGACGTTGTAATGTTAAATTGAAGAAGAAAGATTTTGTAAAAAGAGAAAGGCATCTGCTGGAGAAACAGAGAGAGACAAGAATATACAGAGAAAGAGATTCAAAGGGACACAGACTGCAGAGGAAAAAAGAGATGGAGAGAGAGGCTGGAAGCAGAGACAGACCAAAAGAGAGACAGAGACAGTGAACAGGGACTTTCCTTGGCTTGGTTCATTTTTTTGTTAGGACGTCAAAACAGAACCTTTGCACATCTCCAGATTAGTGCTGCGCTTAAACCCATTTAATTACTGTGATGGATTGCATTCTTGCCACCAATGGCCTTGTTCTCACTTGCCCTAACTACTAATGGGCTGCAAATATGGCCTTTCAAAAAGGAACCAGGTTTGATGTGGATTTGTGCTCACCTAAGTTAATGACATGCGGGGAGATGATTAGCTGCTGTCTGCCAGTGACTCACTATACTAACTTGGCCTGGCCCAGTCCAATTGGATAGAGGGTACTGCTCTGACTGTATGCAAACCCGGGCTTTTATCATCCAAAGAACCGTCTCCAGCAAAGCAGAACATTTCTAGCGGGAGCAGAAAGAGGTCTGGTTATTGTTTGGTGAGCAGTGGAGTCCTAGGGGACTCTTCCCAGCGATGAGCAGCTTCAGCTGGAAATAACTAAACAGCTTTCCTGGGAAAGGGGCTGAGCAGGAGGGGAGATTAATGAGTTCCAAGCAGCGAAAGGGTTACAGCATAATTAACTCCCAGACGGTCTCATGGATGGTACCGCAGGGCTGTCCAACCCAACCCAGAGCTTCCTCCCTGGCAAGACTTAAGGTTTAATTCAGTGTCAAAAGGGCATTAGAATAAAGCCCTGCACAGCACAAGAGGGAGAAATCAAGGACCCTTTGAGAAAGGGTCCCACGGAGAGAGGGTCACAACGTAGATGCTCCTTCCTGCACACTCAGACGAGTGGGTGGATTCTAAGGGGCGACTGTGAGATCATCTGACCTAGACTGAAGGAAGTCTGAGTCTGGACCATGTGAGAGAGAAATTGATGGAAATATCTGCCTGATGCCTGGAGAAGCTATTTGTTTTGACTACCGCTGCTGCTATTTTCCTTAAGGTTAGAACCCACAGGACTGTGAAAAGCCAGTGCCCTGAACCAAAGAAGGTTTTCTCTTCAAGCAACTGGGAAGCCCTGTGCTCTGCCCACCTGCCAGGGTGGGCATTCGGCGCTCAGGAAAAGCGGACCTGCAGTCAGGGGTCCATCTCACGTATTTAATACCCGGAGCAGATCATTTTCAACATCGCCTCCTCTTTTCAACGAAACTATTGTCATCAAAATCTTGAAATGAAATAAAAAATAGCTTGGCCAGGAAATGCAGGGAAAATTTCACAGGCAGTGACAAATTTCCTTTGTTATACTTTGTATAATCTTCCCAGTAAAAAAGAAAATTTATTCTATGTATATAAAAGGGAAAAAGCGCCATTTATTCAAAAGTTTTATATCCACCTTACCGTTTGGACTTTGATCCTTTCTTCACAATATTCTGTAATATTATTTTATGTAAAGAATTGTCCAGTAACTTCTAAATAAATTTTATTAAAATCCAAATGTCTACAAAAATTATAAGATAACTGTTAAGTGATATAATTGTGTGTGGTAATGTTTTATTTACTGGATTTGTTCTTCAGTTTAAAAACAAATAATTATAATTTTCAAAGTAGAGTACATGGACAAAAATGCCCATTTTAAAGATATTGTTCACAGTCAGTAAAATATTTCATGTGTGAACTAAAATTTGCACTTAACAAAAATATTATCCCCCACAGGTTTAGTGTTTCACTATTTCAAATTTTAGACACAAATACACACCCAAAATGTCCACAGAGAATGACAGAAATGAAGTAATTCAAATTCTGTTTCTTTATCTTTTGCAATCATTTTTTACTTCAAATCTAGTGTTTAAACGCAGAGGAGTATGGAGTACAATGGGGCTGGAGAAACAAACTCTCGTGATGCAATCTCTAATGATTTCAAACCGCTATGAACTGATTCTGGAAATAAAAGCAGGTAACTCACTCCTACATAACCAGGAATTCTCTGAATTAACTTCTATATAAAATATAATGCTTATTAAATAAATATAATGTTTATTGTGATTTGAGGATTACATATAGCATTGAAACTCAACAATAACCACAGCCATTGTTTAAAATTTAGATCACTAACATTTTTTTTTCTGGGAAGATATTTTATCATGACATTATTTAGAATCAGGGCACATGGTGCAAAGGAAAAGCAAATCCCATTTTAGTCAGTTTTATAATTGTTTTTAAATTCGTCAACACATTTGCTCCCCTGTTGCTGGCATTGGGCTGAACCTCTCCCACCGCCCTGCCCTTCCTATCCCTCTGTTATCCTCTGCTCATAACCCCAGACCCAGGAATCGTCTCAGTGGGGACAGCCCAGAGCATCTCCAATAATACCCAACTGGAGTGAGAAAGAAGAAGGGTACTGGGCAGAAGTGACATGTACTGAGGATCCCTTTACCAAGCATTTTCACTCACAATGACTCTTTCATTCTTCCCAATGACTCTTCACAAGAGGGGTTAAAAATCCCAATATTTAGGAATGAGGAAAAGCAGACTACAAGAAGTTGAGTGGCATACACATGGCCCACTTCTCATAAGTGGCAGAATCCGGATTAAAACCCAGATAAGGCGGAGAATGAGGCTCCAGTTACCTCCTGCAGGCACCGCAGGTTCTGCGACATCCTTAGGAGATGGCGTAGAACTCCCTGGCTGTGTACAAATGCACGGAAGGCATGCTGAGGGTCCACTGCTCTGATTAGAACAAACTCACCTCTCCTGGGCTCTTTCCTGAATTCAGGTAAATCACACCTTGAACGTCATTGGACCACTAATCCTGTGCCAACAAAGGGCTTCCATCTGACTCAAGGAGGTAGAGAAAGTCTCATCGGAGGGTTTCTGAACCTTCCTTCCTTCTTCCTCCCTCTCTCCCTTCTTTCCTTCTTCCTTCCTTCCTTCCTTCCTTCCTTCTTCCTTCCTTCCTCCCTCCCTCCCTCCTTTCCTTCCTTCCTTCCTTCTTTTCTTCATATCTTCTTGTTTCTCTCTCTCCCTCTGCCCATCTCCCTCTCTCTTTCCTTCCTTTTTATGACTTTTTAAACCTTCTTCCTTACCAATATCTGTATCTTGGGTGAAATTGCTAGGACTCTCACATTAAGTTTCAGAGAATTTCTCATTTGGGACCTTGCATATTACACATAGTTCCGAAGGACTGATAAATCCTTTTTATGTCCTCTTTATGACTAAAGCTTAAGGGGAACATCTTGTGTCTCTCTTTCTTCTTCCTGCTGCGTTAAAAAATGATAATCTAGCTCTCCACATGTCCAGAGTTCAGATGAGGTCTTCCTTATTGGTTAGTATTGATTAGTATGCATTTATAACTGGTATAATATTTTCCCTACAGGGCGCATATTGCAATTTTCAGAATCAGGCCACAGAAAGCTTTGAATCACATAATTGCAAGATTTGGCAAAACCTATAATCAACGGTCTCTCTTCTCCTCTCTAATTCCCCGGAGAGCTATTTTGTCTCCATCTGTTGTCTTGCCTTTGAGTATGACCAGGGGCAACAAATGCAATGCTGGCCACCTCAGACTACTGGGGGAAGGGTTCCTCCCCACTCACCAACAGGGCGAGATGAACAGCCTAGTGGGAGTTAAGGTGTACAGCTAAGGTACACCGGGCCAGGTACACAGCAGAGCCTTCCCTGAGCTTCCTCTCCCCTGGAGGCACACCCTTGAGAGCCTTCATAGCGATGAGACAGGTGAGTGAGAAAGGCAGAGCAACTGAGTACTTCCTCTCCTTCCATGGCCAACAGAGGGACAGGTGTCATGCCACTGTACTCCTCTTTATTAGTTGATCTATTCAAAACACATTGGAGGAGAATAAGCATCTTCAGAATAACAAAAAAGTACCAGTTATAAGTAAGGTCAGTGCATATAACAGTAGCCCAAATAAGTGACTTAATAATATACAAGTCTACTTTAAAAAGTGGCTGAAGTGGGCAGCCCAAGACTGTAATGGAAGTTCCACAGTCAGGAGGGACCCAGGCACTCTTTTCTTTCTTCTCCATTGGACTTGGCACATGGCTTAAATCTTCAAGGTCACCTCGTGATCCAAGATGGCTGTTGGAAAGCCAGCCATCATCTCTTTTCTAAGAAAGAAAAGATAGGGCAAAAAGGGGACCTCTCCCAGTTGAGACAGCATTCTTGAAGATTTCCAGAAACCCAACCAACAACTCCTCCCGAAGTCTAGGAAACGTATCTCTTTATCTAGGCACATCACCACCCAGAATAAAATCAGAGCTCTGCTAGTGAGGAAGAGGGGAGACTCAACACTGAGTAGGCATCTGCAGTCTCTGCTAAAAGCTAGGCGCCAGCCCCCGAGCTGAGGACATTATATACATTACCCTGCTTCTTCCACAAAACACCTCCACTAACCATAAGCCATTAGAGCTAGAGAAGTCTTAGGGAGTATCAATCCAACAACTCAATTTTATTTTAACTAACATTTGAATAGAGTTTTAGCATTATAGAACTCCCTCCAAATCTCATTTAATTCTCAAAAACACTCCCTTGAGGTAAATGGTATTCTTAGCTTGATTTTCCAGAGGAGGAAACACATCTAGAAAGGTTTAAGTGATGGTTTCAAAGTTACACAGCTAATTAGAGGCAGAACTGGTACTAGCTACTCAGACACCCAGACACCATATTTTTTTTCTGTCTTGTTTAAAAGAAATTAAAGATACAGAAAAGTACAAATGTCTAGCCACGACTCAGAATTAACAAATCCTAATATTTTTATCATTTTGCTTCAGATTTTGTTTAGACTGAAAAAAAGAAAAAAACACTGCTGAGAAAGTTGAAATCTATTTTGTACCCCTCCCCAGTCACACCCTGGCTCCCCAGAGATAATCAATATCATTAATTTGGTGGCTATCCTCCTGGTCCATATTTCTCTATTTTAATCTCTCATATGCATCCACAGATAAGTTGTTTTTGCAGCTTTTTTTTTCATTCAACATTTTTTTGAACTCTATTTAGGTTAATGCATATAGTTCAATCATTTTGATTGCTAAATGATATTCCGTTATATAAATATATAGTATGTTTTATTTATTCATTTCCCACTTTCCTACTACATATATTGATTGAGGGATTACTCAATCAGCAGATGAGTAAATATTCCAAGAGCTTATCTTCATAACAAATCTGAGAAAGGGATGGTGATAATCCCTGCTGTACATGATGAGGAAACTAAAGCAAGCAAGAAGTAGGAATCTGCCCAGGCCTTCATAGCTCATAAGCAACAGAGCCAGAATTTAACCCCAGAGGACCTGAATCCAGAGCCCCTACCCTTGACTTCTACTCTATATTACCCAGGCCTAATATTCAGACATCCTTACCAAGAGAGTCATACCTGTTGTGAAAATATTGCCCCCAACACTCTGCCCCCACCAGGTAGGACTCTGCCCAGGTCCACGGCCAGCATCTGTTCTGATCGGTTGGTGCCTATACCCTACTTCACGGCTAAGTATTTTGAAGATCACTCCTGTTCTGTATTGACTGGATGACACTTGAGTTATTTCCAGTTCTTCACCCCCTACGAACTAGGGAACCCAGAAGTAGAAATACTGACTCACATATCATACCCATCACAGGTTTTACTAAAAACTACTGACTGCTCTGGAAAGTTGGCTATACAAATGAACTAATAAACTAATAAGCTTAATACTAATAATACTAATAAGCTACTGTAAACTCCCATTCTTCCCTAATATTTTATGTCATCAAACTTCCTCATTTTACCAGCTTGTTGGGTATAAAATGGTACCTCATTGTCTTTATTTGCATTTTGCCTATTACTAGTAAGGTGGATAGGGTTTTTAATATGTTTATTAGCCATTTCGGTTTACTCTTGTTTGAATTGTCTTTCTCTCTCTTTGAACATTTTAAAAATAGCTTCTTTTCCTTTTATGTAGTTTCTTTTTCTTTATATAATTTGGATATTAATCTTTTGCCTATTATATCCAGTACAAATTCTCCCCCCCCCCTTACCTCTGGCCCCTATCTCTCCTGTCTTCTGCCATATAGAAGTTTTAAATTCAATATTGTCAAATCTATAAATCTTTTCCTTTAGAATACACTTCTTGTTACTTCTCGTTCTTGAAGTAGTGAAGAAATTCTATATTTTCTTCTAATTGTTTTATAATTTTGTTTCTCCTCTTTATTTTTTGTGTGCGGTATGAGGACGGAATCCAGATATTTTCCTACTTTGAAATCATTCCAACACCATTAATTTAATAACTTATCTTTTCCTCACTGATTTTCTTAGTATCACTTCTAGCATAAATGACCCAGTTCCATAAATGTACTGATTTATTTCTTGGTCTTCTATGCTATTTCACGAATCTGGTTTTTTACTCTTTTTTTTTTTTTTTTTCTTCAGTTTAATTCTCTGGCTTAAAAATAATGCATGTCTGAGCCTGATACCCTCTATCTGATCATATAATTCCTATTGTCCTGGTGCTGAACACAAGCCTAAAAGTTTGGTAAGTGCCTGGTAGATCTTCAGGATGGTAGGCTAGAAGGCATGTGGTCTCTTTGGTTTCCAGGCTGGAGATACCACTTGCACTGCTGAGGGATCTGGGTGTTTGGAATGCTTTCCTCTGAAGTAGAAGGAAGAATTAATTCTAGAGGTCATGAGAATGAAGGAATGAGCCTCAGGTTCTGCATCCACACAGATACCCCATTACTGATACCCACTCTTCAACATCTTACAAGTAAATCTCAGTGATGGCACATCATTCATAATCATCATTCTTATTAATTTAGATTGACCAAATATCCCAGTTTTTGATTACACAAGTATAGAAAGATTGAAAAAAATCAGTTTCAGAGCTTAGAGAACAAAGAAAATTTTAAAATCACATTGCTTTTTATAAATGACTGCATCTACACTATGTAATGGTCTGCGGTTTATAGTACTTTACAGGGTTCAGCTGTCTGTATACATTTATGGTTCCAGAGTCTGGCTAGGGAAAAGTGCCCTTCTAGCGCAAGTTAGCACACACTATAGGCAGAGGATGTGAGGATGATGATTGATGTTCTGCACACAACACCCTGAAGTAAAGAAGGGTAAGAAAGAGATAGACCCCTCACAGCAACCCTGAGTGTGGCTGTAGCAGTATCTTTCTGACTGAGCAACCAGACTCCGGCCAGGGGTGGGGAGTGGGGAGGAGCAATCTCTGAAGGCATGTGAACTTTCTGGTTCTGCTGGTGAGATTGCAGAAAAAATGGCAAGATGCTGATTGCGCAGAACCAACATTTAGGGATTCACAGTTTCTATATTTTCTTGTCATACTCCCCCCACTCCCAGCCCTACCCCCACATCTACCTTTTCCTAAATAAAATTTTAGAAAAGTGGAGAGAGATTATTTTTAATCATTCAAGGAAATTTGAGGATATTTCTGATCTGTAGCCTCTAATTTCTATAATGAAAATGATATGTGGCACGGACTAAATTTGAATAAATAGGCAATTGACTATATACCCAAGGATATTTACATTAAAAACATTTTTTGTCTCCTGTATTAGAGCTGACATGGCTTTTCTCATCTTCAAACAAAACAACTGTTTTGAAAAAGGAGAACAATCCAGGCTACCCACTTGCTCAAAGCAAGCTGAACAGAGCATGACGTGAGAACGCCACTGCCTTCTTACGACCATACTGGACCTCCCCTGTAACGCTGTTCTCTGGGTCCATGTCTGAGACCATGTTTTAGGTAAGCCTGTGTTTTAACAAGAGTCTCCTGCTTCATCCAGTAATAAACCACCTTGGACAGGGTCCAAGTCTCAAATGCCACGCATTGTATTATATGCATAACGGCACGTCACATTTGTGCCAGGCCCCCGTGCAACTGGTCGTACATTTTTATTTCTTTTTACTCTATTTCTTAACATGTGGACTTGACTGGCACGCTTACGTCAATTGCTCTGTTATTCTAGCTTTGTTGTGGTTGTATGTTTTAATGAAAACTCTTCCTCCTGTAAGACAGGATGTATGGAACCTACAGATTTTCTTCCTGGATAATAAAACAAGAGCTTGGATTCAATTGGCCAACGTGCACATTTGCTAAATAAGGCTTTCCTCAAATGTCATTCATTCAACAAGTATGTACGGAACACCTCTTAGGCTCCAGGCTTTGTGTTTGTCTGTGAACACAATAGTGAATGAAACAGATGCGCAGCGTCCCTGCATGTGTGGTGGGTACCATCCCCTGGCGGAGGCAGCAGAGCAAATATCTCATTACCCGTTGTGCTGAGTGCAGGGAGGAGTAAATAGGATGTTCTGATAGAGAACAGTGCAGCGGGGAGGGCTGCTACTAGGCAGAGAATTGCAGAGGAAGATCTCTTGGAAGCGTGACATTTAAGCCAAGTCCTACAAGATGATGAGGGCCCACCATCCAAATGGAGGAGGGAAGCGTGTGGGCAGAACAGCAGCTGTGAAGGTCCTGCAGAGTGCTTAGACCACCTCCGCTCACCACCTCGGCCCATCTGCCTCCCACCAGCCTTCAGAGGGCAAGTCCAGTCCTTCGGCCCGGAGGGAGGCTTCCCAGCCAGCCAGCGCACATGGTGGTCTCTCCTCTACGGCCTCCTCCAGCACTTCACTGGTTCCCCATACCTTCCCGCTTAACCATATGCTGGCTTGTATTGTCCTCAGATGGTCCCTGTGGTTAAACTTGCCTCCCCAGCAAGTTCTGGGAACCCACTGAGGACAGAGGGGATGAGCCCCTTTGCACCCCCTGCTGTCTGCCACCTCACTGGAGCAGAACCTACGCGGGCTGCGTGGCAGTGACCTGGCGGAGCAGGTGAGAAGCCGTGGCTAGGCCGCTTTCTGTCTGCATCTGCTCATATCAGACAAAATGCAAATAGATAGGCACCATCTCTCTCTGTTCTATTTAGCATTTATATGACACCTTTCAGCACAGAGAAGTGAGTAAGTGGAACCAGAAGTGGCTGTTCTGTGCGCTCATCCCCCCAGGTCGGCGGCAGCCAGGCATCTGGTCCCCACCTGCCCCCCCCAGACCCCTCCTCCCCAGGGGGCTGCAGGCCCGCCGCCTGGCTTTCAGCAGTGCCCTTCCCTCAGCCACACGCTGTTGAAAGAAGGCATTGTCTGCGCTAAAGGGAGAGTGTGGATAGCACGTTACAAATCTGAGCTGTTAAGTGATAAATGAGCAATGAAAAGTGTCCTGACATCATTAAGGGGTTCCGGAACATGTGCCCCGCTCAGCCTCACCCCCATGCAAGCAAGAAGACAGACTGGCTTGTAGGGTGACAGGAGCCTGGCTTAGGAGTCACCAAATTGGGTCATTCCGACCCTATGGGGTTTTCCTAGATTCTGCCAGTTGGGAACACAGGCACTTTATACAAAGCAGACTTGCACCTTTGCAGACTTTCTTAGAGGATATGGCTCTCTCCAACTATATGGAAATGAACTTGCTCTTTCACTGCTCAGAGTATTCCCAGAGTAGGAAGCAGTCCCTCAGCACTCCCCCCTCCCCGCCAGCCCCATGTTCTGGAAGCCCTCCCCCAAACCCCCAGGGCACGCACATCTGGACTGACCCCTCTTGCAGAACCCACACCACATCCTCCGCATTCCCCTGGCTCCACCAGGACCCAGCACTGACGGGCAATCCGGGATAGACTGCCTGGTGGGCGACAGAGCAGCTCACGTGATATTTACGAGATAACATTTGCCAGGGCCAGAAAGGGCATCCCTTTACGATCCTTTAAAGAGCATCTTAACCCCTGGAATGCTGCGGGGACAGGGGCAGGGGGCAGGTAAATCAACCCCTGTGCTTTTACCTCCTAATGCCGTAGAATTCTAAGTTTCTAGAGAAGAATTCAGGTGTTGGTCAGCAAAAGCAGTGGAGGGGCTGGATTCATGTACTCATGGCTCAATCACTACTAATTTGCTTGTACGCATCCCAAGGCCATTGGTGTAGAAGAAGGTACATAATTCCACAATAACATATTGTGACAATATGGATATAAATCCTGGTTCCATCTCTTAGCAGCTGAGTTACCTTGGGCAAGTCACTTAGCATCTTGGTTTCCCTACCTGTAAACCAGGGGCAAATGATGACAACCGTCACATAAAATACGATGAAGATCACATGACGGCAAAAGTTACACGCTCAGCACAGTGTCTGGCACATAGAAGGGATGTAGTAAATATTTACTGTTTATTGCAGACCTATTTAATATGTCACACACTGAATTACATGTTTCACTTGGTTCTCTAACTTAATCCTACAACAACTCTCAAAGGTAAGGCCTGTATTTATAACCACTATGCTATTCTACTCACTGAGTTTCCCTACGAGGAATATTTTCATGTCAGTGGCTATTCCCATCTGCAATTTTCCCTTGAAAAATTGCTCCAGGATGGGTACTTCCTAAGGCGAAGCTTTCTCCATTAGCTAGACAGGAGGGGAAATGCAAGGGCAAGCCTTGACCCCCCATTGCCAAGAAATCAACTGTGGAAGTGAGTCATCTTTCTCTCGCCACTAGGCTGGACGTGGTGATTAATGGGAGACATTTAAGATTAATACACTTTCTTGTTCAAGTTTTGAAAATTAAAGCTCTTGGAAATGTGAGCCCAGAGAACGAAGGAGAAAGAAGGAAGTAGAACAAGATTCTCTTTCTAGTCGCCTGCTTTCAAAAACTCAATCCCCTTCTGCCAAAATGTAGAGAATCACCTAGCCTTGTCTATGTCACGTTGCTTTCCTTTTTTCTTCCCTCCTCGCCTCCAAAAGGACCTTAGTTCCAGCCAAAATAGTTATCATAGATCCTTAGCACAAACAGTTTCCAAGTTCTCAAATGAGGCAGTGGAACAATTGATTGCACTGGCACAGGCCAACGGTAGGAGATAAGGGAGTAACATGTGGGCTCAAACAGCTATTGTTGCTGTGTTTTTTTCAAAGCATGAGTGGACAGGCTGTGCTGGCCTGAGCCCCTGAGATTCTTGGGAAAGAAAAGATAGCTCAGCTCGTGGCTTATCAAGGCCAGGCTTCTCGGGGCTCTGTGCTACCCTGGCCACGTTAGCCGAGCTCACACCACCCCATCCTGAGATGGGCTCTGAGACACAGCTACCAAGAGCAACCTTTGGCCCCATATGTCACCATCTGAGTTAGGCCACCTGACTGATTGTGAACGACATTTACTGAGCTCTTTCCACTTTGATAAAAGTGCTTCTCAGCTTTCCACTTAAATATCCGAAACAGAGGATTTAAGAAGGGACTGCCATTTTTATTTATAAAGCTAAGGAAGCTGAAGCTGAGAGACGTTGAGAAGCTCACGTACCATCTCACAGCTGTACATGGCAGGGCCAGCATTGGAGCCCAGGCCTTGGACCCTAAACACATTGCTTGAGAATGAGGAGAGCGAAAAGGCAAGCACAGGAGGTGAGGGGAGGGACGGAGACGAAAGGAGAAGATGTGGTACAAGACCTAACATTAAGATTCAGCATTTCGTGCACCCGTGACAGGTGACAGCATGGAGGCCCTCAAATGGCAAGCACTGGTCTCTCCCTCCACTCCTGCAGACAAGGTCCTCCAGCCAGACAATCCTCCTTATCAACAAGGAGCTCTGGTTCTAAGCACCCCCAAAACTGCCACAGCCTTTACATGAGAGGGATGATGGGGAAAGCTATTCTCAGTTCTTCAAGCAAATAGGAATCCACAAGCACGCTGTGAAACTGGAGCACCTACTGGGGAGGGTGTTGGAACATTTATTCACCAAAAGGAGCTCACAGTTATTGAGCGTTTACTCTGGGGCAGGCACCGTGAGAAGCATTTACACGCAGGAACTCATTTCATTCATTCTCACCACATACCTATGACGTCGATCCAAGTCTCACCCTAAGTTTGCAGATGAGGACATGGAAGGACAGACAGACTCACCAATTCACTCGAGGTTCCAAAATTCTGTGTAGCTGCTCTGGGGAAAGGGCCCAGGCAGTGGACTATTTTCCAAGCACCCCAGGGGGGTCTCGTGTGTTGCCAGGGTCAAGAACCACTTGACTGAGCCAGTGCGAGGATCCTGCGATCCTATAATCACATAACACTTTGCCCTGTGAACTGTTCCCTGAAAATGTTTTATGTCTCCAATTAGATGATAAACTCCCAGGAGTGATAAGGTTGAATGGGAACAAGGTCTTACAAGAACTTGGAATCTGTTCTTTCAGTACTGGCACCGCGGGGTGTAGCCGGAGTGGACATTCAGTATACCTGGAGGCTTCAGACTCAGATTGGGCACAGGGATGGCAAAGCAGGCTGCACACCAATTCTTTCATTTATTTGATGAGGTCGGTATTACTATTATTATTCCCGTTTTATAGATGAGGAAACACAGGCACCAAACGGTTATGGACACACAACTTGTAAATGCAGAAGTTAGAGTTGAATACAGTCTGGCTCCAGAGCCTGGTCTAATCCAGTATGATGGGAAAGAGGGGAGGGAGAGGGAGGGAGAAAAGGAGGAACCATCAATAGGAAGATGGAGGAAAATAGAGAATTCCAAGTTGTATTAGTTTGCTAGGACTGCCGACACAAAGTACTATAGTCTGGGTGGCTTAAACAACAGAAATTGATTGTCTCATCCTCCTGGAAGTCAGGAGCCCCTGATCAAGGTGTCAGCAGTGTCGGATCCTTCTGAGGCTGGGAGGAAGACTCTGTCCCAGGCCTCTCCCCTAGCTTCTGGTGGTTTGCTGCCAATGTAGGGCATTCCTTGGCTTGTAGAAGCATCACATTGATCTCTGCCTTTATCTTTCATGTGACACCCTTCCTGTGTGTGGGTCTGATTCCCAATTTCCCCTTTTTATAAGGACACTGGTCATGTTGGGTTAGGGCCCACCCTCATGACCTCATTTTAACTTGATGACCTCTGTAAAGACCCTATCTCCAAATAAAGTCACATTCTGAGGTCCTGGGCGTTAGGATTTGAACATAGGAATTGGGGGCGGGGTACACAATTCAACCCATAACACACGTTAAGAGCCACATGGCACATGGGTTAAGAAGCGAAGCTCCACAGGAGCGGGAAGGAAACTACTGGAGACGAGAGACTCGGAGCTGCCTGGAGAAGGGCTCCGGTGTATGGGGGATGGGGGTCGGGAGAGGGGCATCTGCAGCAGAGGCAGGCCTGCAAGGGCCTGGCCAGGCTTTCTTTGGCACAGAGAATGAGTGGTCTCCAACTGGTTGCTGGCTTTTCCTGGCAATGCCTCAGCCCCTGGATTGCACAACCATCTCCTCAATGAAAACCAATAAGCAAAAAAAAAAAAAACTAAAAAAACTAAACAAAAAACCACACACAAAAAAGAGCAACCGTATGTTGTCTGTAAAAAGCCTTAAAAAAATGCCAACCAGTGCTGAGTCAGGAAATTCTCCCCTAACAGCTTTTGTTGGAAACGTTTAACATTTCAACTTTATCTCTTCTTTTCTTGAAGATAGCTCCTCAGAGGTATTCAGATGCAACAATAACACCATTCAGGCCTTTTGGCTCCCAGAGCCCTGGCCAACACACACACACACACACACACACACACACACACACAGAGAGACACACACACACTCACAGAGTCAGAGCAGTGTACACATCCTGGGTAGCTGACTTCCTCCAGCCCTACCAAGCTGGGGGAGAAGGGATATACCTGTGCCCTGTTGTCATCTCACCACCCGCGAGAGTATCCCCTAGGTAGGGACTGCGGAGCAGACACACCCCAAGGGCTGAGGTTTCACCTCTGGCAGTGGCCAAGATATACCAGAGAACCTCAATAATGGGCCCTTCAGTGCCACACAGAGACTCATGGTCACCTGGGCATCACAGGACAAGAGTTTGGCTAAGCCAAGACCATAGCGCCCCTTCAGTTCCCCTCACACCTCAGTCTTCTGCAAGGGGTCCCAGGCCGCTCGGACACCACCACTCCCTCTGGGATGGCTACCCGACAGTTCTCGGTCCCCTGAGCGCCTCCACGGTTTCTCCACTGCAGAATCTCCCCTGACTGGGATGCCACCTTCTTCCGAACCAAACAAGCAAACAGGAGGACAGAAGGGAAAGTGGTGGAGTGGGGCTGGCACGGAGAGAGTAGCTGACAGGAACGGACGTAACCAATCTGGTATGGCCTAAGCCGATTGCTGGCCTTCTTTAATGAGACACCATGTCTCTGGGCAGACAAGCAAAGAGGCATCTTTTAATGCAGAACAATAAGTAGCAACGAAAAGAGAGGCACATTCCCTTTCTCACCACACTCAGCCCCAAAGGCACAGCCTACTCCCCAATGGGGGATTCACGAGCGTCCAGGCGGGCACCCAGTGACCCGTAGTCAGCAAAGTCCAGCCGTCCCCAAACTTGGGTGGAATCAATAAGCCCATTGTGCTCAAGCTTGAGCTGAGAAATTGTATGTACAGAACAAAAGAAGAGCCAGTGCCAAAGGTAATCTTTGGCCACCCAATCATCATGCTAGAATAAATAAGGCATCAATAAGCATTGATTAGGAAAGGACATATTAATTGTCCAAACATCATGAGGTCATTATGCCCAGCTGTGAGAGCTAAAGAAAGAGGCTGAGCCAGCAACTTTGGCCCTTTTCAGTATGAGCATGCAAGTTCACTGAAGACACGGCAGGAAGGGCCAGGAAAGGCTGGGGAGACTGAGTCACTGGGGTCAGTCATGCAAAACAGGGTGACATTTCTCACCTTAAACCATGTTGATACGCTCATCACCTGGAAGAGAAAGGAGAGGGAAACGAGTGTCTACTGGGCACTTGCTCACTGACAGAAATCCTCCTCGCCCCACAAGTAGGTGCATCATTCTCATCGACAACACGAAGAGAGCATTAAGTGACTCGTACTCAAGGACCCGTTATCAAGTCAACAGCCATTTTCCTTGCAAAAGGATCTTCAAGTCAGATTCAGGGCCAAGGAAAAGGGTCACTAGTTTGGTGTTAGGTTATTGTAAGCACAGGATCTTGGACAGCGTAACCAGGTTAATGAACTTGCTGGGGTGCAAAAGGAAACGAGTTCATCCTTCCCCCACCACAAGCTCTTGCAACGTGAGATTCCCCCTTCCCCGCCCCCATACAACTTCCTGGGTTCACTCTATAGCCTCCTGGGCTGCTTCCATCCGTAAGAACAAGTCCCCTTTGGTCAGTTAAGAGCTTTTCAGGTATTAAAACGTCACATCCAAGTCCAAACTTCCCTGTTCCTCCATATTGAAACTTCCCTCTTCCTGTAGCTGAGGCTGAGTCCACTTGGGTCACAAGTGGCGAGGGATGTGGGAATCTTCTTCCCCTTTTTCTTACCCATCACTCCTCCTCCCTACTTCTGGGTCTTTCTGGGTCAGAGCAGGGTTGAAGGGACCAGGAGGTGCTCAGGGGTTTTGCTTGGTGGTCCTCTTAGCAGTGATCTCTTGATTCTGAATGTTCTGTGTCACAAGCATCACATGCAGCTTATGAGGACCCCGTACAGGGCCCTTCTCTCTACACAGTTCCTGTCTACGGTTGAGGAACACTCTGGCAGACCTCCTGTGGACGGTCCCAGCATCCCACCTTTCCCCTGACCCTCACAGAAAGTCCTCTTACTGGGAGATTGGGCTTGACATATACACACTATTGATACCATGTATAAAATAGATAACTAATGAGAACCTACTGTATAGCACAGGGAACTCTACCCAATGCTCTGTGGTGACCTAAAGGGGAAGGAAATCCAAAACAGAGGGGATATATGTATACAGGTAGCTGATTCACTTTGCTGTGTATTAGAAACTAACACAACATTGTAAAGCAACTATACGCCAATAAAAATTAAAAAAAAAAAAGAAAAGAAAAGAAAAGAAAAGCAAGTCCTCGTGCTCAGGGAACCCTGAAGGCACCGAGGTGCCCATATGACCCACGGGAAGCTCACACACGCCTGCCACACCAAACGGTGGGGAACGCAGGCCGCCACAGCCATCTTGCCTCCTCGCCCTGCCCTGCTGGGTTATGGCAGCTAGCCCTCCCAACGGCGGCGTGCTCCAGGCAAGCTGTAGGCTTTGGGTTCACATCTGCCCCCAGACTCTCAGGGGGAGGTGCCAACCTCTCCCAAAGTGCTGGTGAGCCTCTGCTCCTCTGTAGCTCCCAATCAGCCACCCAGAGAGCAAGAGCCCAGCCCCTTCCTGTCAGCACCCCCAACAGCCCCGAGGGGCAGGCGCCCCCAACACTGCAGGGCCCAGGGCAAGAGTCCACGTGGAGGCCCGCATGCCAAATATCCAAACATTTAAGTTACAAATCTAGCTAACAATACTGTTAAATGAAATATCCTCTTGCCTCCTACCCTGACAAATATACCTTCATTATGGCCTGGGAGGTCAGTTTGAATTTAGAATTCTCCGTCTCCTTGGAGTTGGAAGCTGAGAGAGGCATTCCTCCCAACCCCCGCCGCTGCACCTGGCTGACAGCCTGCTCTGCAAATCTTCCTACCCCCGCCTTATCCCACACAGAGGACCCTCAAGCAAACACATGTGGCCACCCAGGCTGCACCTCCAGGCTCAGCCCACATCCCCCCGAAGCTGCCAGCCCTTGGCCATGCTCAGGCCCAGGGCTGAGCCCAGTCTACCTTGGGTCAAAGGACCTCGGAACAGGGCTGAGCAGGCCCTGGAAGGGGATCTGGGCATCCTGGGAGACCTGCATACCTGGAACGTAGTGGGGCGGAGGCCCCAGGAGGACATGTCCCCTTCAGGCCACGGATTATGGGCTCCATGGGGAGGAGAATCCTGGAGGAATTCCTGAGAAGGTCTCTCTAGAATGTAGAGGTCAGAGCAGGGACCCTGCTGCAGGGGGGCTCCGAGGAGCGTTTTCAGGGCCTTGCCTCACCTGACTTGAGGGCACAGCATGGAAAGGGGAGGGCAAATGCCACAGCCCTGTCCTCCAAAGCCCTCAGTCACCACTCAGCAACTCCCCTTCCTATGAATCTGTTCCTCCTGCTTCTACAGGCCGCATGGGACGGCACCAGGGAAGGGCGACCTGCCAGTCTGGCTGCCTCCTGCTGAACCCCGGAGGGTTCTCCTCACAGCACCTCCCTGTCTGCTCTCACTAGACCATGGAGGCCCATTCTACCTGCTGTCCTCAGCTCTGGGGCTTCGGCCATAATTCCAAGACCTCAGTTCCGTTAGGTGACGGGTTAGACACAGTACTGATGGGACACGGATTTTCAGTTAAGCAGGAGTGTTTGACACGCCCACATTTTAAGGCCACGTGAGGGGAGGAGAAGGGGAGAGCGTCGTTCACATGTGGGCAGCTTTCAAACCAGGCTCGACCTGTGACAGGAATACGTTTATGGAAACGTGTCTTCAGTGACATCGGTAGGAAACACAAATTCCTCGCTAAGGGAAACACCACTAAGATTTTGGAAGAGAAATTTGCTATTTCCCTCAACTCAGAGAGCCCCGTGCTGTCCCCGGTCAGGAGGCCACTGCCCTCACATCACAGCTTGAACACTGGGCCAGCAGGTCCTACCCGAGGCTGGAAGGCCCTCGCTTCCTTTCAGGCGAGGGAAGTGTGAGGAGGCCCCGTCACCCCTGTCCCCAGCCTCCCTGGCCTCTGTTCGCCTGGGCCCACCAGGCCTGCCGCCGTCCGCACATTCAAGCCTGCTCTGGAAGCAGTTCAGGAACTTAGCTAACACCTCGGCACAGGGGACGGCATAGAGAAAACAGGACTGATCTGGAACTGGTAGCCCTGGATTGAAGTTCTGATCCATCTACTTACTAGGAGATCGTAAGATGTTTAGGTGTCAGTGAACGTTCTGGGCTTCATCTGGAAATTGGAGATAGAAAGAAGCCAGCGGTCCATTTTCCTGCTTCCCAGCCCTGCAGAGTGGCATGGGTCGGGGAACACCATGCTGCCGCCTCTCTCTCAGGTAGGCGGGGGCAACCCCGGCTCTCTGCGACATCCCACTCGTGCCAACCGAAGATGGATGGTCTAAGGGGTGGGCCCCGGAGACTGACCCCGCACACGTGGGCGCGCCATGCTGTGCGACCTGTGAGCAGGGAGGCCCATGCCAAACCTCCCACCAGCCGGGCAGAGGCCTCCCCCGCCTCGTGTCCACCCCCGTCCTGCCTCCTGGGTGCAGGTGGGAGCCGAGACTCTGAGGACAGGCCCAGGCTACAGAGCCACAGCGACTCTGTGTAGTCGAGGGAGCAGAGTCCTGGACAAATCCCTCACGCCTCCCCACAAGGCTCCCACGGGCCACTCGGGGACGAATTCCCAGGGAGCTGCATTTTCCGCATGTGTGTACGACACCTGGCAGGAAGGCAAGCTTTCGACAGTTCCAACTTGATGATCTGGGCCTCGGGCTTTACTCCTTATCTTCATCTTTCCCACACGAGAAAAGGGATGCTGGCCCAGCTCTGCAGATCTGGCCCGGTTGTGATGCACTGCCGCTGATTCCTAACTGCAGAAGTGCCAAGAGTGCTGGAGGGGCCGAGGGGAAAGATGATAGAACCATTTATCTTTCAAGGAAACCCCGAGGGCAGAACGGTCCCAGGATTAGACGGGGTGACTGGGCGGCCCGGGACGGGATGGCAGGAGGGGAACTTCCCCCCCAGGCCACCAGGAATCAAGGTTTTAAAACGTTTGCAAACGTTTATCTTGACTCCTCAAAGTAGCTTCTGGGGGAGGAAGGGTGAGTGACAATTTAATCTTTCCACTCTCACCAACCTTTACTTCCTCCTCTCTCTCCCACCCTCCCGGCCTAGAAAAGCCATCTGCTGTCTAGGGCTGAGCAGTGGTTCATAAAAACCAGCAGCAGGATGCAGTGACACTCGGTTAACGAAAAGTTTTTTAAAATGGAACCATTTGCCTGCTGACTATTGGGCGATGTGGGTACACGGGGTGGGGCGGGGTGGGGGGGAGGAAAAACCCAGACAAGTGAATGGGCCTAGAATAATGGGGAGGGAACGGACCACAGACATGGCCAAAGGACACGGGAAGACAGAAAGTGAAGAGCCTGCCCTCGGAGGAAAGGGAGAGTAGAGGCAGAAGAGGGAGGAGACGGCAGTGGAGAAGAAGAAAGTGCTAGAAATGAGGGGAGAAAAAAACAAGGAGGCTTAGGATGAGGGGAGTTATAAAGAGATATGTCATTAAAAGAAGCAGGAGGGGGCTTCCCTGGTGGCGCAGTGGTTGAGAGTCTGCCTGCCAATGCAGGGGACACGGGTTCGGGCCCTGGTCTGGGAGGATCCCACATGCCGCGGAGCGGCTGGGCCCGTGAGCCACAGTTGCTGAGCCTGCGCGTCTGGAGCCTGTGCTCTGCAACAAGAGAGGCCGCGACAGTGAGAGGCCCGCGCACCGCGATGAAGAGTGGCCCCCGCTTGCTGCAACTAGAGAAAGCCCTCGCACAGAGGCGAGGACCCAACACAGCCATAAATAAATGAATAAATAAATGTAAAATAAATGTGATTTGAATAAAATATAAAATCTGGTTAAAAAAAAAAAAGGATTCCTTCTAAAAAAAAAAAAAAAAAGAAGCAGGAGGAGAGGAAGGGAGAAATCCCCAGCTCGTAAATGGGTTGTGCCCTGGAAATGTTTCTACAATACACAAGTTTAAACCTAAAAAACCCCATCTCTATCCAAACAATGAATGTTGCCTGAGTTCCTAACGTCACCCCCCAAAAAAGAGCCAACTTGCACCCCCCTGAGAGTGAGCGGCTCCTTGAATTTTGCCCCTGGGCGCCTCTCAGGCCTCACCCCAGGCCTCACCTCGCTGCAACATCCCAGGGCTCTCAACCCTCTACACACAGTAGAATTTCCAGGGAAACTTGTTAGAAGCACCTATGCCTGGGCCCCTGCTTAGACCAGTTTAATCTGACTTTCTGGTCAGATTAAAGGGACCCAGGCAGGGTTTAAAAGCACCCCGAGGTGATTCTAATGGGTAGTCAGAGTTTAAAATCACTAATATAACTTACACGGTTATGTTGAGCTCTATGAGGGTAAAGAGGGATTTCTGACCTCCATGAAGAATATTGTTTCTAAGGGAAAATGCATTTAGGACTTCCCTGGTGGTGCTGTGGTTAAGAATCCGCCTGCCAGTGCAGGGGACACGGGTTCGAGCCCTGATCCGGGAAGATCCCACAAGCCACAGAGCAACTAAGCCCGTGCGCCACAACTACTGAGCCCACATGCCACAACTACTGAAGCCCATGTGCCTAGAGCCCGTGCTCTGCAACAAGAGAAGTCACCGCAATGAGAAGCCCGCACACCTCATAGAAGAGTAGCCTCCGCTCGCTGCAACTAGAGAAAGCCCATGCGCAGCAACGAAGACCCAACGCAGCCAAAAATAAATACATAAATAAATAAAAAGAAAACACATTTAGATTCTAACTCCAGATGTCAGGCACAGACCAGCCCGCATACCCTGTATGCCTCCCACCTGCCACTCACTGCAAGGCTTACTCAGCAGTGAAGGTGGGGGGCAGAGGGTCTGGTAGAGCATCCCCCACCCCAGATCCCCCTGCAGGGCCTCCACGCCGCTCCCAACATGGGGACACCATCCAGTCACGTGTGGGAAACATTCCATAACTTGGGTGTTTGAGCAGTCAAGGGGCTCTTATTCGAGTTTGGTGAAAGCCTGAAAGGAAAGGGAGGTGGGGAGGGAAATGTGACAACAATAAATAACAGAGCTCCATAAGAAATGGCAGAAGCTTCGAGTTAATAAATAAAGAAGACACATGCCTGGAAATGGAGATGAAATGTGGCTTCACAACTCCATACTAGAAAATCGGCCAAGATGTCAGAGAAGCTGATTTCTGGGTTCACTTGTGTCAGAGCCGCCAGACATAATGAGATTGTTCCAATCAAACAAATACAGCCATTTCTCCCGGGAAGAAGGGGAGAAGGCAGAGAATTTAGGCACCAGCACTACAAATTCTCTGACCTGGAGGGGCCCTGGACACCCCACCCACGTGCGGGTGACTGAAGGGTTACCCTGTCCCACTTCCTACGGAAGACAAGCTCATGGAAAGCAGGACGCTGCCCGTGCAAAACAGCCGGGGAGACAGTTGGCAGCGACACAAAACTTCATGAAATCCTTAAAGCCAACAAGACAGAACAGGCCAGAGGGTACAGCCAAAAACCTGTTGTCTCTTCACCTCTTCCAGCATCGCACAATGTAAAGTCAATCAAATAATCGAATTACACAAGCAACGGCCTAGGGAGGATTATGTAAATGCAGCCAGCTTCTGGTGGCCAAGCGCGCTCCCCTGAATTCCTTTCCGAAGAGACTCCCCGTCAGCCAACAGGGGGCCAGGGGGCCCTGGTGCCCAGGCCGATGAGCCACTGAGCCTGCACACGGGAGAATCTCAGCCCGTCCTCGGATAGCTTTCTCCCCGCCAGAGTGGCTGCACCCTGACGGGCAACCGTGGGAGATGTGGGAGGAGAATGCACAGGCCTGGGCATCAGTCACCCTCTTACTCCATAAGGGACAGCGTAGCACGCTGTCAGGCCCCAGTCAGTTGAATTCCTCTGTGAGTCAGGCTCTGCAGCTGCCGGGATGGGACACCATTGCAAGTCAGCCCAAAATGGGACACGTGGGGAGCAAGGGAGGCAATAGCCCAGGCAGAGGACAATTGGGACAGGCCCCAGGATCCAGGGGAGCTCCAGCAACCTCAGGCAAAGCAGCGGCCCCAGGAGCTGGTCTTCCTGCCCCTCACAGCATGGGCTGCTGCTCTCATCATAACTCCACCATTCCTGTTCAGCTTCTACAGCCCGTCTACCACCTCGCCCATCTACCTCATGGCTTCTGCCTACTCCGCTTCTGTTCCTCATGGCATCTGCTTACTTGTCCCCTCTCTGTGTGCCGCTTGGCTTCTGGACAGCTCTAGAATCTCCCATTCAAAGAGTGACTCTTAGACAGAGGAGCTGATTGGGTCAGCTAATTTCCGCCCTGTATGGAGCGTTCTTATTGGGCAGAAATCTCACTGCAGCCTCCCGCTGGCTACCTCTGAGTCAGGCACCAGGTCCAAACTGCGAAAGCCAGGGTAGAAGGGGCATGGGCAAAGCGTGGCAACCCACACCTGAGGAATTCCCTGTGGCTTTGTCAGAGTCAGGGGGGGTCATGGGCAAGCCTAACACCTTGTCCAGGACAATCTCAGCCTACCCTGCGACTCAGCTTTCCTTCCACAGAGGCACGATGTGACAGCTCCTGAACAACACACTGAAGGTGGCGTGAGCAGAGCGCGCACGGGAAAGGAATGTGTTTCTCTATTGGGAAAGAAGACCAGTAACTTTCCAATACTGAATATCAATGGTTCAGGTTCACGTACTACATGGTTGAAAATCACTGGGGTGAGGTTGAATCAGTGCAAAGGGAAGAAAAATCGGTTCCTGGAGAATAATAGCTAACACTTATCGAGTCCTTGCTCTGGGTCAGGCTGTGCACTAAGCACTCAACCAGTGGTGACATCCTGACATCACTGTGGGGCGGTGTGGCACACCTGTTTGCTGGCTGACCCCAAAGCATCCCGACCCGTTCTCCTTTAACCACTACCACAAAAGCTGAAAACGAAGCTGCCAACTTCCCTCACAGACGGGGGGCCTTGTAGCCCTGTTCCGGCCAATGAAATACAAGAAGAAATCATCTGGGAGCTTTGGTGAAAGTTTTTCCTTTTTGGAGAAAAGGAAGATACAGCCCTGAAACATGGGCCTTTGCCCTATGCACCTTTTCCTTTTTTTATCCTGCTATCACCTCTCATTTCCACCCCCTCTTCCTACTGTGAATGAGGACAATATCTGGGAAAACCACAGCAGTCTTGCAAGATGAGGCAACAAATATGAAGATGAAAAATGAAGCTGTTGAAGTTGTCAAAAGAGCCTTTGTCCCTAATAAGTCAGTTGAGCGGCTGCATATGCAAACTGATACAAATAGTAGTATTACTATCCCCACCTTACAGGTCAGGAAACTGAGGCCCAGAGTGAATAAGGATTGGTGTAATGGTCTGGGGTTTCAGCTATAAAGGGACTTCATCAAGATTCAAAACCAAACCTGTTGACACAAGAAACCTAACCATCATGACATACTGCTCTCCCAACCGTGAGAAATCTTCGATTTGAAAAGTCCATTTTTTGGAAGGTCCCTTAAGGACCCTGTGGCCCAGTTCCTTTTAATTAATGGATAAGGCCCACAGTGGTTAAATGCTGGCCCAGGTCCCATTGGCTTCACCCTCCTGAAGTATTAGGGCTGAATCCTGACTCTTCATCCAGGGTTCTTTACACTGCTTTATGCTTTAAATGACCCACGACTTCTTTCCTGAGAACAAGAGACTCTAAATCCTGTGCAGTACCATGGTGGCTTCTCTGCTGCCTTAACTAAGCATTTATCATCTTGACTCACTTTGGACCTCTGACGCCACAGGAACCAAGACAGAAGTAAAGACAATAGTATTGTATGCCAGTCATCAGAAAATCTATAAACAACAAATGCTGGAGAGGGTGTGGAGAAAAGGGAACCCTCTTGCACTGTTGGTGCGAATGTAAATTGATACAGCCACTATGGAAAACAGTATGGAGGTTCCTTAAAAAACTAAAAATAGAATTACCATATGATCCAGCAATCCCACTACTGGGCATATAACCTGAGAAAACCATAATTCAAAAAGACGCATGCACCCCAATGTTCATTGCAGCACTATTTACAATAGCCAGGACATGGAAGCAACCTAAGTGTCCATCGACAGATGAATGGATAAAGAAGATGTGGTACATATATAGAATGGAATATTACTCAGCCATAAAAAGGAACGAAATTGGGTCATTTGTAGAGACATGGATGGACCTAGAGACTGTCAAACGGAGAGAAGTAAGTCAGAAAGAGAAAAACAAATATCGTATATTAATGCATATATGTGGAACCTAGAAAAATGGTACAGATGAACTGGTTTGCAGGGCAGAAATAGAGACACAGATATAGAGAACAAACGTATGGACACCAAGGGGGGAAAGTGGCGGGGGGAGAGGGAGATGGTGGGATGAATTGGGAGATTGGGATTGACATGTATACACTAATATGTATAAAATGGATGACTAATAAGAACCTGCTGTATAAAAAAATAAGTAAAATAAAATTCAATAACAAAAAAAATAGTATTGTATGTCAGAACGTTGTCATGTTGACCGCATTCACTTCAATGTATTTAGATGATATTAAGCCAAGATATCTTATACCAGAAAATGTTACCTGAGAAGGACCATTATTAGTGGCTTTTGCAATATTCACTCTGGGAGCCTGCCACACAGTCCCTTAGGGAGAACAGTATTGCATGGGTAAAGCAATGGCAGGCCCCATCCCTGAGGCAATTTCTATTATCAAGCTGCTCAAAAAAAACAAAACAAAACAAAACTCTCCAGTTTCCTAAGGATCACAGTAAAACAAAGAAGTCTGTTTACACTTAAATTTGCCATCGCTCCAAAGGGTGTTGGGCATGATGGAGACTCGTTTTGAAAACCCAACTCTAAGGATCGGTTTATTCTGCACTCTGGCTTCTTTTCAAGCATCTCTGAACTTTCCCCCAAAACTGCCGCCGTCCTATGATTGATGCATTTCTGGAGATCCAGCAGAACTTGTCTCTTCACATTATCCAGCTGTTCACTGCCTGTGGTTTTCACTAATGGCCGTTCCATTTGATCATTCCCTCCTTGCCCCTAACCTTCTGACAGCGCTCAAGAAAAACGGAGAATGCAGCTGGGACTAAGAGCCTTGCAAATTTAGCAGAGTTTAGGATAGGAAAATGTCTTACATTTGAAATAATATGGGATCAAGGTGGGAAATCAGAAGGATCGTTTGTTCGTTTATTCCACCAGTGTTGATTGTGCCCTCACTGTACAGCAAGCTCTGTGCTTAGCCCTCTAGGTGCATTTCCCTATTTAACAATACCACAAATGTATGAGTTCAGCACTAAGATTATACTCATTCTATTCTTCAGGGAACTATGGCTTAGCGAGATAGAATAACTTACAATTCAGAAAGGGAGAGAGCAGGTAGTACAGACACACATATGCACATACAAACTCCAACACGTAGCAGAATATATTAGTTAGATGATCTAAATGTCAGGGCCCAGATAAAGAAGAGATTGCATCCCAGCCTCAAAGAGAAGATTGCGTTTTAATAAAGTTCTACAAGATGAGTAAGATTGCAGCAAAATTATAATAATAATAATAATAGGGATCCCAGAAGAAGAGACGGCATAAGTAAAGGGGAAGAGGCAAGCAATGTAGACCGCATTTGGAAACGGTGGACCATCCAGTTTAGGAAGAGCAAATTTGTGCAGTAGAGTAAAGGCGTTAGGACTGGTCACGGGTCATGTAAGACATAGAATATCTAAATCTGGAATTTATCAGTATCACAAAAAGAAGCCACTGCTGAGCTTTGGGGAACCAGGAAACCCTCCCAGGCTGTCTTTAAGTAAAGTGTATTTAACAGTAATACAAATATGGAAAAGGAAAGAGGCTGATAGCTGGGAGCCTGGGCAGCTGCAACCACAGGACCCTACGGCAAACAGTGAAGGTCTGCACTGTGGTGGAAGGGGTGGGGATGGAAGGATGTCTATACAGGCGAGAAATGTGGTAAATAGACCAGGCCATCGATAAGTGGGGGAATGAGGTGTCAGGAATGAGTCTGATGCTGAGTGCCATCAACATACATTCAGGCAGGAGATGCTGAGCAAAAAAATTACAATGTAAAGAGCTTCCAGTTAAAAATGATACCTGGCTAGCAGTCCCTGCCTCCACTAATTTCCTGCTAGACATACAGAAGACTATACACTTTCAAGAATGAAACTCAAAAATAGCACAAAAATGAAAACGGAATTGCCAAAATGTGGAAAGAATTTCAAGGGACTCCAGGATGCCTGAAGGTTGATTCAGAGAAACAGTGAGTGGCCAGGCTGTCCTTGCTGTCCTGAAGCAGTGAAGCCCACACATGGCAAAGCAAGCAGGTGGGCCCTGGCCCTTCCCCACCGTCTGCCCTTCCTCAAAGGCCCAGGGTGACTGCCCAAAGGAAAACTGGTTAACTGTCAGTCTGTTATGCAAGTGTTTCTTTTAAGGTGCCAGCGTGACATGCCAATCATCTGTTCCCCATCTTGTCCTCTCCAACTAATCCCATCCGACCCAAATTTTCTATCACATCTATGGACTGAAAACAATAAGCAGGGAGTTGAAGGGGTCTACCATGATGCTTTGCATCCTCCAGGATGTAGCACACACACTGAGCAAGAGAAAAAACTGTAAGAAATCTAACAGCAGGGCTTGCTGGAGTTGTTCATCTGCACGAGCACCCTCAGTTTCAAAGCATCAGAGAATCAAGCAGTGGGATGAGAGGATCCCATTTCTATACAACGGAACCACAAAATCTGTTGTCTGCTGACAAACCTCAAATCCGGGGGAACCTGCCTAATCTAAAGATTAATAAACAATAAACTAAATAGGAGGTCTATGAAAAAAGTGCCAAAGCTCCAGAGAAAGGGAACAATATCTTAAAGATCAAGAAGATGAACAGACCTTTGAAAATAATTTCCAACTGAATAAAAAAGAGAAAATACTATGAAATGTTTTTGTATCTTCAATAGGACCTAAGAATATGTGGCCTCTCTGAGACAGAAGCAGAAAGCCAAAACGCTGAACTGAAGGAGCACAGTAAGATGAAAAGACGAGACAATGGAATGCAAAGACAATGAGCCAGATGGGAGGGGAGCTGGGGGAGGCAAGGAGGCTGACATTACAATAAGAGAACTAAAGTCATCACTGAAGACAGTAAAATAGACAGTGGGAAATCAAATCAGTAACAAAGAATTTGAAAAGCTCTCCCGGAATAGGGGGAAAACGAGGCAGAGGTCAAAACATTTGTTCATTTTCTAAGGCAAAAGAATAGGTGATATATGCAGAGGACAAAGAAAGGAAATTCAATCCACCCATAATAGGTGTTACCAAAGACAGAACCAAAACACAGTGGGACCAGAGCAATGAGCATGGGTATAGTTTGGAAGCCATAGCTGTAAACATCTCATAGAGGAAATCTGCTTAATTTCTCTGTGTCTCAGGGTTCTTGTCTCTGAAATGGGGTTTTAAAGCAATAGGCAGAGGATTCTGATGACCAGTAAAGGAGATGCTGTATGTAACGTGCTTGGCTTCAACACTGGTACATAGTAAACATTAGGTAGCATTGGTTGTCATTTATTATTGCTCTATAAATAGTCCTGACAAACTGATAAGCAAAGTTAAATAAATAAATAACTGCAAGCTTGAAGAGTTAATTCATGAAATAAGAACTACGAATAACATAGACGCGTACGAAAAATATTCACCTTATTAGGAATCAAAGAAACTCAAATTCAAACAATGAACAACAACTTTTCTAATAACAGGTTAGCTACAGTTTTTTTCTTTCTTTAATGATAATGCTAAGAGAATGTGCATTTAATAATGTTGAGAGAATGTGCTTAAAAGAAGCTCTCCCCACCTTGCTGGTAGAGCTCTAAATTGGTTCAACCTAAATTGGTTGAAATTTATAGATCAAGAGGATGAAAAGGATTTGTATTCTGGCTATGGACTGAATATTTATGTCCCTCTCAAAATTCTTATGTCGAAGCCCTAACCCCCCAATATGACTGCATTTGGAGCTGGGGCCCATGGGGAGGTGTCAAAGGTTAAATGAAGTCATAAGGGTGACCTAATCCAATAGGGCTGGTACACTTATAGGAAGAGGAAGAGACACGAGACCTCTCTCTGCCATGTGAGGACACAGAGAGATGGTGTCCATCCACAAGCCAGGAAGAAGGCTCTCACCGGGAAGGGAATCAGCCAGCACCTTGATCTGGGACTTCCAGCCTTCAGAACTGTGAGAAAATTAATTTCTGTCATTTAAGCCACCCAGTCTATGGTATTTTGTTATGGCAGTGCATACAGACAAATGTAATTCTTTAAGCAGAATCTCCATTTATAGGAGTCTATTCTAAGGGACTAATCAGTGAGGTTGACAAGGATTTATGGATGTGTCCTACAGCATTGCTGAAACAGTTAAAAACAAGCTAAATGTCTAACAATAGAAGACTCTTTAGAAAAGTACTAAATGCACCAGGTTTTAAAGCTCATTTATGATGCAGGAGAGTAATTATTATATAATATTAATATAAAAGCAGTAGAGAAAACTATATCACTCTGATCCTCATTTCATTAAATTATGTATTTACCAAGTATGTACACATAGAAAAAGGAATGAAAGAATATACACCAAAAATAGTAACGGGTATATTATCTCTGATGGTGGGTACAGGTGGGACTTCTTTATTTTTTGAGATGTTCTAAATCTCCAGTACTCATCCTGTATTATTTTATAATCATAAAAAAAAAACATTTTAAAAACAAGGCATGTTATACTCCAATAAAGATGTTAAATAAATAAATAATTTAAAAGAGTGGAAAAAATTAAAAAATTAAAACAAGGCATGTGAATCCTACTTCTGCCATTAGCTTCAAATAGTCTTTAAAGAGAGCCTTGTTTCTTCATGGTACGCTTGTTTCCTGCCTGTAATGTTGTAGAGATATTATCAGTCGTTCAACTGCATTCACAGCATAATAAATAAAAGTTATTAAAAAAAACTGCCACTGAAGGATGGTGGCATTGTTACTTTGTTAGTAACCCCTGCATTCTCTTTTATCCACAATCCCCAAACAAATGTGTATGGTTTCTGCGTAGGGGTTTAGTGGCAGAGCCTAGCAAAATTCTTGCTTTTGTCTATAAGATGTAGCAGCCCAAAATCACAACAGGCTCCTTGGAATTTTAAATGTTGAAAAAAGTAATCTAAGTAAACATGAGTATGTTCTTGAAAAATATACTACAAATCAACCAACATGGAAAATATTTTTTGGAAGAGAGAAGAAGCTTGCCCTGTATTGTTGCAGAGGAAGGAACTAGAATCAAAGGGTGAAGGTTAGGGGAAGGAAGATTTTCGTGCAGAACCAAGAATTCCTTAACAATAAGAGGTTTCTTGCAAAGTAGTGAGCTCCTCAGCACCAGTAATGTGGAGAGCAAACACATGATCACTTGTTTGGAAGAAGGAGAAAAAGTAATTTCTTTAAATCTGAACCAAACTGAAAAATGAACTGCATAATCCTTAAGGCAAAAATAACCATAAAACTTCTCCAAACTGAGCACTTTTGAGAGAAAAGAGGCAATGTTAATAATTACACTGGGACAAGGGCATCCTAGTTAAACTGGAATGTGTGGCCATCCCTCTCTAGGGTCTCTTCTAACTCTTGGCACTAAAATTCTACATTCATAAACCTTAAGTCTTTAATCTATGTTTCAAGGGCTAAATTCTTCCAGTGCCCACGTTTGAATGGTTTAATGGCCTATTGTAATGGTCAGACATTCTGGTGTGTAACAACATTTCTCTGAATGGCTGGAGATGGAGATGGGGGTAGAAATGCCATGTTTCCCCAGTAACTGGCCCTTGGAGGAAAAGAGAGGAGTGAGTACAGTTAATTGGAAGCCTACAAGGCATATGGCACTGGCAACCCCAGATTTATTTTGAGCTGCAGTTAGCATACCTAGATGATTAGTACTTGGATATTTCAGTGCTTCCTAAGCATAGCTGGAATGTGTCGCTCTGATCTGTTTTCCAGCTGGAAATGTTACAGACATGGGAAGATTTCTGCTTTTGAGCATCTTGATGTATCCCACCTCTGCCTGGCAGGAGCTCTGCTCTGACAGTCTGTATGTCACTTCCGCTGTGCTCTGGGCTCAACATAAGTAATTTAGAATGAGCTGCAGAAACGCCAGCAGAACCTCCCCAGCAGCAGACAAGCCCACCCCCAAGCTGATTCCCTGCAGTTTTATTGTCTGTGATGATTAGAGGGTCATCAGTTGGAAAAGGGTGAGAGAGAAGAGGTGAAAAGGTAGCTGATGTGATTTTAAATGTTCCTGCCTCTTCTGAATACCTCCCCATTGGCCTATCAAAAGTACCACTGGGCTAAGCCATCATATTCCTATAATTTCCCTATGAGAATGCATAAGTGTTTCATTCTAGAAGTGAGACAGCAATCTATTAGTTATCAGTAGAGCTTGTTTTCCTACAATCCGACTGTAATCTCTCCCAAGGCAGAAATTCTTTTTATGCTGTGTGCCCTCATGGGTCAGGTGAATTTTGAGAGGAAATGAGTCCAGGAATGACCCAGAGATGCTCTCAAAGGCAGACCAAGCTGGCGCTGTACAGCAAAGAACAGTGAGCCGCTGGGAGACACTGGGCCTTGGAGGGGTGAGGGGAGGGTGTAGAGAAAAAGCCTCTGAAATGGAGATTGAACAGACTTAAAGACAAACCATCCCAGATTAGAAATTTTGCCTGAAGCTTGGGAAATACACAGAGGGAACAAAGGGGATCTTCTACCTAAGCAGAGAACCAGGTCACATTTCTATTGGGTTGGCCAAAAAGTTCTTTCGAGTTTTTCCATAAGATGTTACAGAAAAACCCAAACGAACTTTTTGGCCGACCCAATAAAACCCAAGAGGATAAGCTCTTTCTAGAGAAACTTGTATATCAATGAATGAGCAATTGACTTAAATTTCAAATATACAGTCTTGGGCATACTTGCTAAGCTCTGGCAATTGGGAAGGAGAGAAGAATAAAGTACGCAACTAATGATATCTTCAACTCTTGGCACCTTCAAGAAAGCCAGCACATCCTTTGGGTAGTTGTAGCACTGATCCAGCACCAAGCTCCTTAAGACAGTCAAAAGCAGAGAAACTACTTTTACAGGTGAGCAAAACTGAGACGTTCCATGGTCACCCTTGACCAGTTAAACCAGCCTCATCTCTAAAGCTTTCAGAATGTCAGCCAACAAGACAGCAACACCAAAGTTCCTGGAATGAAGCCAAGCTACCAGCTGAGGGGGGATGGTCCATCTCTGAACACCCCCCCCCCCCCCCCCCGGCTGTTGAGCTGAGCTGACATGGAGGAGAGGCCAGCGGTAACTGTAGAGCTTTTGTGAGGAACGTGAGTCAGGACAGATGCTGCGAAGCCACAGGTGCACGTGCCAGGTGCCTGGAAGCACAGCTTCAAGCAATTCAGAGGAGCCAGGCACCTCTGGAACCTGAGTGCCACTGGCAGACTGGCGAGGCTCCAGAAAGAGGACTGTGCAGGCTCCTTTTAAGCAAAGGCTGTGGATGATCCAGAAAATCCAACAAGTAAGATAGGAATAACCTGCCGGGACAAACGCTATTTCAGCCACAAACTGAAGAACCACCTACCGGTGTCTACCAAGGCAAGCTCAGTGCACTGCCCACTTGGACCACAGATGGAGCCATCTTCATGAAGGATGCCAACAGGTCATGAGCTTCAGGACACACTGCCTTCTCAGGAAGGATGAGCACGGTACCAGGAGGCAGGAGACTTTGGCTCTGGTCCCCACTTTGCCACCAACATGCCTTATGAGCCTGGACTTTTCTCTCAATTTACATGCCCACAATCAATAAAATAAACATTCCTTCCCTTCCGGTTCCAATTAAGTCTTGTTTACAGGGATAGTCGAGTAGGGAATGAGATAACAGTAAGAAAATTATGTGGAAACTACAAAGTCGAATTCAAATGTAAGGTGTTATTATCATTTAATGGAAGGCAGGCTAAAAACTAAACAAAATAATGGGGTCATGTGCTCAAAGAGGAATAAAGAAAATCCTTGCTAATGTTTCCAGACAAAGAAAACAGCTTCAAATCATTTGTCTTCCAAACTATGCCTATTGCCAAGCAAAGAGCGTACCAATTTGTCTTCAAAACCATCCTCTTTATCACTTGAAAACTCAGGCAATGTGACTGGGACTGATGAGTCTCTTCGCTCTGACATTTCCATCCCCACCTTTCTTCCCCAATCCTGTGACCAGAAATGGGTGCCTGTAACTGCCGGCAAATAAATAGGAGAAGTGCCAGGTCCTGGTAGGCAGCTACCGCCCTCTCACCCCAAGCCCCCCCGCCCAGAATCATACAGTCTCTGTAACTACACTGTGAGGCCATGTCAAGACATCAAACGTAGTCGTTGTTGTTTAATGCCGCACTCTTTCCCTGTTCTCTTCAACGTTTTCACTCATCTCTACTCTCCTTCCATAATTGAGCGAAGAAAAAATTTCTAAACATTCATGACCCCACGGTTCCGAAAAAAATAAGCAGTTCCATGAAGGCATGTAGGCAGCACGCATTTTAGCACAACCAGAGAGTGGTGGCAGGAAGTTGGAGGCCTCAGATAAACTTGCTTACAGATGCGTAGGCTCAGCGTCCACAAAGACCAGCTCCCCGGAGCTACCCATTGGTTGGCATAATTTGCACTGAGTGCCTGGCACACCCATTTTAGCTCTAAAAGCTCCTCCTCGGTTATCTCTTTAGGCTCCATCATCCATTTGTAAGATCAGGAATCATATCACATAAAACTGGGCTCTGCACATTTGAAACTAACCAATATCGTTTTTCAAGAGCTCTCCGAAAAAGAAAATGGATTATGCAGGAAAATTTTGTAAAGGGAAAATATTGCATACACAGAGTCTGAGGGAATCCAGGACATTTTAAACAAGAAAGCAGATGGAATAAGAGCGATATAAATTAGCGGAACTGTATTTTGCCAACTGCAAAGTGACTCTAACTCCAAACAGAACTTCTCCCCAACTTGTTGATGGCATATATATTTGTCTTTAATTACCACTGGGTAGAATTCAGTGAGATGTTTAGTGTTAGAATCACAGAGTCTATGAAACTCAGGAAACAAGCACATAAAATTCTTGCAAGGTATTTACATTGGATGATAATATCTGTGCATATGCTATATAAGCCAATTAACAAAAACTATGCATGTGGCAGTTTTTAAAAAACACCCCACAAAGAGAAAGTATATTAAATAAATACTGAACAGAAGGGCAAGACTTCGTGAGCAGTCCTGCCTGGCCTTGGCCCTCTCGCCGTGACCTCCGTCTTCTCTCTCGGATGTTATGGCAGCTTCCCAGTGGAAGAGTCTTGGCCCCTGGTTGTCAGGGTCAGAGCAGGTCTTAATCGACTCGGTCCTCTCTAGGCCATCAAGTCAGGCTTAGGAAGATTTGTCCAAATTACCCTGCCTGGAGTGAATCAATTCAGCCACACTAGAGCAAACCAACCCGCTAATTTACAAAGGAGAGAGGGAGGGGTTGGCACAGATTCTTCCCTGCAGTGCAAACTGCGGTAAAGAGACAGAGACGCTGATGACTTCTTGGTGAATCTGTCCCTTCTCCATATTCCTGCCGAGGTGCCCAAGACTTGAGCCGTTTCCTTGGGCTGGGTGAGCACGGATATGGCTTGACCGGCAGGCCATCATTAACCAATGTGCTCCAGTAAACACACACCCATGACTCCCCAATCCACTGCCCAATGCAAGGCTTCTGTTTGGACAAGGAATCTTGCTCAATATCCTAAGCCATGACTGGCTCAGGTCTTCAAAGCCCAAGTTTTCAGTGACAAGCCACTCTGGAGTGTGGATGATGAGGGTAGATGCCTCCTATGTCTAACGTCTCTCTTCCCATAAATATTGGGTAGCACAGAACCGCAGGTCCGCGCTAAAAGGGACAGGCATTACAAGGTGCTTGCTGCATTCTTACTTTTTGTTTGACATGCAGTCCCTCTATACTCTTTCATCTCTGCCACAAAGACACCTTCATTCTCCTTGCCCAGTTTCAGATCTCACACCAGCTGTTACTATCAGGTAGAAAGGCTCAGGGTGGAATCAGCGTCTGGAAATATGTTAATTTTGCATGAAATTAGAGGCTGATGGCAGAAATGACAGAGACTGAAAACTAGAGACATCTGTGCATTACACCATTCTACCACGCAGTAACACCATGAAGCAGGGGCTGGCAGGAAGGTGCAGAGATCTGCAGGAGTGGTGGAAGGTGCTCTCCACCCCACAGCTCAAAGGGGCACCATCAGAGGGGATTGGGAGAGACAAACCAGGGAAATGAAACTGGCTAAACTAACTCAAATGTAGAAGAGCCTGTGCCCTGATATAGAGGGAAGGTAAGAGGGCTCAGGACTCTCAATCCCGGTCGAGCAAAGCTTTAGCCCTCATTCGTCCCTGTAGAGCTCAAGAAAGGCTATAAAGACCAGTCTTTGGGAATCGCAGGAATGAGGAGTGGAAAGACAACACTTCCAACACATCATCCGTGTGCAAGCACTCGGTTCTGGGCCAAGTGAAGGCAAAGATGTGGACTCATTTCCACTCAAAAATCAAAATAGATACTGTACTAGGCCCATTTCTGAACCCCTTGAGTCATATGCAACTCAGTGGCCATAGTTTGCCATGGGGCTCTGGCCTTCACAGCTCAACCAGCCTCTCTGCAGCGGCTTCTGGAATCGGGGGTGCAGTCCACCACGGGAGCTTCCCGAAAACTGGGCACCTTCAGACCCCTCAGAGGGCTTCTCTTCCCAAGAGTATTCCCACCACGACAGGCCTGTACACTCAGTTAAAGGAGCAGCGAGGATAACTTCCATCCTAGAATTAAGCGGTAGCATAACATAGGGACTAAACCCAGTGCAGATGTGTAAACTGCATTTCCTGCAAAGTTTCTGGGGGAGAAAAGTGGGTGGGATTGTAGGGAGCAAACATAACCACATTCACTTACCTCAGAGGACAACTGAGAGAAATGGCTAATAAAAATGATTACAAATCACTGCACACACATAAAGTGCTTTACAATCAACACGAAGACTTTAATCCCATGTTGACTGTTCTTTAGGCTTGAAGTTTAAGTAAAAGTTGAGCTGAAAAGAGTAAGAGAAACAAACTTCACAATCTGTCATTTTCCAGTTTCAAGCAAAGACCAAAGAAAGAAGAAGAAAAACCCAAGAAGTCCATTTTTAACTTGCTGCTTATGTAATAAGAGCCTGTGAACTGCACCAGAATTTAATTGAAGGAAAAGTAACTGTAGGGGAATTGCTTGGAGAGCTGCCAGAAGGGTTTTAACAGCTGGAAGTTGAAAAGTGATTAATTTTGACAGCAATAAAAGCCTCATGTTCATACATAATTATGCTTAGATTTGTGGGCTGCTGGAATTTTTTTCTATGCACTATTAACCTTTTGCTGTCCAAATTGGAATTTAGATACTTTAACTGAGTGCCTATTTTTATATTGAATAATAATGGGCTTTCCATGGTGTTGACTCATCTCAAGATAAAGAAGACTCCAGGGGAGAAGTGTGGAGTAACGGGAATATGTTCAAATCCTCTTCTGAGTATTTTTAGAACTTAATACAAATAAAGACATCTCGTTTTACCCTGTGCGGAATTACAATGATTACAAAAGAGGGGGTTCATGAAAAAGGCATTCAGAGCAAATAAAAAATGATGCTGAAGTGGTTGTCCATTGTCAACCAAACAATTCAGCTAAATTCCCAACATTAGGAAATAGAGACAAATCTGTAAATGGCCACTATAATGCTACTTTCGCAAATACTGCAAAGACTAAGAAAGCTATTAATTAAACTGAGTTCTAGGACTGGCAATGTTGCTAATTAGCTATAAAAGCTTAGACAAGTCACTTCATTTCTCCATGACGTCTCTGTTCCCCACATAAAAAGAGAGGGATAGAGCAGATAATTGAGAAGACCTAAAAATCTAATTATTTACATCACCTGCTCTAGGATTAGCCACATCCTGAAATTTTTCTCTGTTAGTCACCTTTACTATCCTCGTGCCAACCAGTTTGACCAGACAGAGTGAAACTTCAGTAACAGAAAATATTTTCAATTAATTGAAAATAACTAATTTTTAATAATAGTGATTATAGCAGTTTCTAAGGCACAATTCTAAGAACTTTATATAATGTTATATTTTAATCCTCACAACCCCTCTGTGAGGTGGGTCCTATAGGGCTAGTACTATTATTATCCCATTTTACAGAAACTGAGACAATAAGAGGTTACACGACTCCCTAAACACAACAGTCACCTAGTGGGAAAGCAAAGAGTTGGAGGCTCTAATGTCCTGTTGTTTCCAAGCAAATACATATTACTGTGAAAACACTTAATTTGTGGCTTTAAAGGTGCAATGGAAAGAAGAGCAATGAACCTAAACTCAAAAGAACTGAATTTAGTTTTAGCTCTTCCATTTTTTCAATTGGACAGTCCGTCCAATCACCTTGGACAGTGCGTCCAATCACCTTGGACAATACACCAAATTCTCCACTCCAAATTCCTTATCTGTAAAGCACAGTAGTTGTCTAAATTGGTGGTTCTCAAGGCGTGGTACCCACCCTCACCTGGGAACTTGGTAGCAATGCACATTCTTGAGCCCCACCCCAGACTTACGGAATCAGAAGCTCGGAGCATTCATCTGCGTTTTCACAAGCCCTCCAAGTGATCCTGATGGACCCAATAGTTGGAGAACAACTGGCCAAAGTGATCACTAAATTGCCTTCTGATTCCCACATGCCACGATTCTATCTCTAAATGTCTGGTTTTGAGTCGCTGGATTTCAAACTGAGGTGGTTTTACTATATTTAAATTCTTCCTCCCTGATTCAGCAGATATTCAGGCCTCTGTTGCCAGAGGACAGGACCCCTAATGTTGTCTCCCTGGAATGACCGTTTCCTTATTCATCATCGGATCATTATGGAATTAAAAGGCAGAAAGGAGTCGTGAATCTAAATAGAAAGATGATATTGTGAAGGTTTGTTACTTCCAGCCAAAGTCTCAGATTGAAACCCACAGTCAGAACCTCAGCATAATCTGAGCTCTTAATCCACTGCCATGTCCCACATGGGGGCTTACTGTGTCCTTGTTGCTGTCTGAGGCAAATGGCACCCAAGCTGTGATTAGCAGCCTGGAGGAGCTGGCCTGTGGTTGCTCCCATATTCTCAGCTATGCCAAAATCCAGACCTACCTTCCTCCTCTGAGTCAAGAGGGAGGAAACCAACCCCAGAGAGAATGTTGTACTTCCCTCTTAATTTAACACTCCATCGCCATTGGGCAACTTGGTAGATAAACACAACTACTTTAAGCCAGAAGCCGGAATGCCCCACAAGAGACAATTCCAAATGTACTCAGGAGCCCAAATGTAAATGGGCCTTTGCCTTGTTCTCGTCAAGAAACCACCTGCTCATCAGAAACAGCAGAGGAAAACCTCTGAGTTGTTGTATCACCCACGATATGAAAGTCCAATGCCTCCTGCTTAATAAACCCGCTTATAAAAGGAGAACATCGGGTGACCTCACACCTGATGGACAAGACTACGCGCAGCAAGTGAGCAAAGACTGGTGTCTCTACCTCCTCTGTACTTCTCATGACACCTCATTAACATAAATTGTTTGCTGACTCATCTTTTTTAAAGATACTAGAAGAAACAAAGAGGCAGAAAGGCAAGCGCTATCAGAGTTACACAAATTTCTGAAGAAAGTAGGAATTTAGGCAGGAATAACATATTGAGAGAAAAGGTGGCCACAAAAAGTATCAGAAACTTGTTTGGAACTGTAGTTACGAAGTACGGAAGGCTCTACTCCTTAGAGCTGAGTAAGCCTAAGACTTCCATGTGGAATAACTCTGTTCTTTTGTTTTATGAGAGTGGAGAATCCCAAACATTTATTCCAGACCCTCCTGGAGACTAACAATTTTACATTTGGATATCATAAATATGAGAAGGGCTGAAAAAATTTTACAAACCATTTCCTCATCCAAGTTTACTTAAAGTGACGTGTTAGCAGAGATTTTGCATTCTTTTATTAAAAATAATCTAGACGGGGCTTCCCTGGTGGCGCAGTGGTTAAGAATACGCCTGCCAATGCAGGGGACACGGGTTCGAGCCCTGGTCTGGGAAGATCCCACATGCCGCAGAGCAACTAAGCCTGTGAGCCACAATTACTGAGCCTGCGCGACTGGAGCCTGTGCTCCGCAACAAGAGAGGCCGCGATAGTGAGACGCCCGCACACCGCGATGAAGAGTGGCCCCCACTCGCCGCAACTGGAGAAAGCCCTCGCACAGAAACGAAGACCCAACACAGCCATAAATAAATAAATAAATAAGTTTATTAAAAAAAAATAATAATAATCTAGACACAATTTTCCAACTCTGGACACCTGTGTCCTGCTGTGACCCCATAAAGAAGTCAAGCTGACGTTTTGGTATTTCTTCTGAACTACACTGCACAATCTATGTAATATGTACTATCTTACAGATAAAGAAACTGAGGCACAGGAGGCTTAGCCCAGCCAAAGTTACAAAACGAGTACACGGAAGAACTTAGGTTCGATCCCAGGCAACCTGGCTCCAGAGTTCATGCTTTTGGATGGTCAAGTCATTCTTGTTTTATTAATTCCACGTATCACTTAAGAATGCTTTTGGTGGGCTTCCCTGGTGGCGCAGTGGTTAAGAATCCGCCTGCCAATGCAGGGGACACGGGTTCGAGCCCTGGTCCGGGAAGATCCCACATGCCACGGAGCAACTAAGCCCATGCGCCACAGCTACTGAGCCTGCGCTCTAGAGCCCGCGAGCCACAACTACTGAGCCCAAGTGCCACAACTACTGAAGCCCATGCGCCTAGAGCCCGTGGTCCACAACAAGAGAAGCCCCCGCAATGAGAAGCCCACGCACCGTAATGAAGAGTAGCCCCCGCTCGCCACAACTAGAGAAAGCCCGAACACAGCAACGAAGACCCAACACAGCCAAAATTAAATAAATGAAATAAATAAATTTTTAAAATAAATAAATAAGAATACTTTTGGTGATGTAACAGAAAACCCACCTGAGAGTGGACCTTTAAAAATAGGAATTCATTTTTCTCACTTTGCATTGAGTATGGGGGTGAGCAATCGCTAAGGAGTTCAGGTGCTCACAGTGTCCCCTGGAACCCACGCACTCTCCATTTTGCTGATCCATCACGCTAGCACCCTCATCCTTACCCTCTCACGGTCACTTCCAGGCATCACCTCCCACGATAGGGAGGCAGAATAGGTAGGAGCAAAACTCCTTCTGGGGAGACGCTGTCTTTTCTTTGGAAACTAAGCTTATTTCAGTAGACGTCCCCTTACATCTCACCAACCAACACAGGATCACATGCCACCCTTCAACCAACCAGGGGCCAGGCAAGATGACAGCGTCATAATTGGTTCTGATTAATCATGATTTATATTTTGGAACTGGGAAAGAAGCTGAACCGATGGGTCTCTACCTAGCTCCTGAATAAACTGGACTTCTTTCACTGGCGAAGAAGAGTGAGCAGGAGGGGGGACGAGCATTGGGCGACGATAAACAGTGCCTGCCATACTTCCCTACTTGGAGTTTTGGTTGCTCTTCATTGTTCAATACCTCACTTATTTGAACTGTGGAAAGGCACTGTGCTGACAAGTATGAATAAAGATAAAAGATATAATCTCTGTATAATTATCAGTCACTCAGAGTCTTCATTTGAGAGAACCAATCTCATATCCAATTTTAAACAAAAGGGTGAAAGAATTTAAATCACGTATAGCTGAGTTGGCAAATGGCTGTCAAGAGAACCCAGTAGGCCTTCCCTGGGCTCTGAGTACACAGCAGGTAGAAAAGATTAAGCCTCAAGGTACCGTTCTTAGACTGTAAAACGACAGACCAGGCAAGGCTTCTGTATGTGCTTAAAAATAGAAGACACTGCATGTTCAGGATGTTTGAGGCATTGGGCACACAGAGTTGGCTTCTACCCAGATGTAATTATAGCATAACCTGAGTCTCTCCAAGTCTCACCTCCACTGGCTGTAGAAAGGATCTTTCGAGAGTAATGACTCAAACCTCACTGGCACCTGCACCCCTGGCCCCCGTTCTGTGTTTGTGGAGGCCCCACTGGGCTCTCACGTGTGCACACAGACAAGTCCAGTCCCTTTGGGCCTGTTCCCTGCTCAGATTCCACAGAGCCACACATCGTTCTGGAGCAGAGCAGGGGAGAGTAGCTCTATCCTTTGCCCCCACTGTTAGAAGGTTCTGGAAGCAGTCCTGCATGTAGTTTCGCTCTCGCGGGAACCCAGATATGTGTCCATAGGGCTGGGCTGGACACAGATTCAAGTGCTAGTGACTGTGATAAACTCACTACCTATTCTCTTCCCAAATATTACACCTTGTTACTGTCTCACATCATCCTGTCTCTTTCTTCCCTTGGGACAACTAATTATCTCTGTTCTAGGAACTTATTCTTAGGAAATAACCAGACCCATGGCCAAGAATATGTGTAAGGAATCAATCACAGAGCTCTTCATTCTGGTTAAAAAAAAAAAAAAAAAAAATCCTAAATTTATCAGCCGTAGAGTGGTTAAATTAATTATAGCACATTCATTTTGAAGAAGAATAGGCATCCATTTAAAATGATGAGGCAGATCTATATATATTAACATAGAAAGATATTCATGATATATTGTTGAACTGTAAAAAAGTATAATCTCATTTTTTGTGAAAATATAGATAAACACATGCTCCTGTGAATGTATGTGGATTGATGTGTGCCCACACTCACACAGAGAAAATAGAGATTATCTTTGGAAGGCAAGATAAGGGTATTTTTACTATCTTCTTTACATCTTTCTGGACAGCACATATTTTTACGAAAAGCATGAATTGCTTTCCCAATCATAATCATAAAAAGATAAAGCCATAGCCATTTTGAAAAATAATTCTTTTAGTAAAATGGGCTTTAGTCACTGATGCATTCCTTAGAGTAAAAATATGGGCAGGTATAAAATCTCCATTTAGTGAGATTATTTTAATAAAAGGAAGGCTCAATCATTTGCTGGATATTCCTGGGTAATGTGGAAGAATATGACCCTTGACAGAAAGATGATTACAACCGTACATCTCCCCAAAAATACCATGACACTGGCCAGTAGCGCCATACCCCCAACATTGCTGCTCCTGGAAGCCTGAAAAAAATCATGATTTCTGGAAAAAAAAGGGTACATGGAGCAAAGCAAACACATGGGCTGGTGTATTTTGTGGTTGCCTCTTTTTAGTCTTGCCTCAGTTTTTTTCAGTTGGTTGTTTATCTTTTTCTAATTGATTAGGAAAAGCTCAAAGCTTAACAATACCTGGCATTTATGGTACACATTTTTTCTGTTTGCCTTTCAAGTTTTGTTTTTTTTGTTTTGTGTGTCGGGGGGGGGGGGGGGGGGGGGGAAGGTGGGGAATTTGATACCATACAGGAGTTCTCATTGTTCGCACAATCAACCATAACAATCCTTTCTTTTATGATTCTTGGCTTTGGCAGCATGCTTGGAAATGCCTTTTCTACCCCCCAAAACACCAAAATTATTCACCCCTATTTTATATAATCTATAAATTTCATCTTTTACAATTAAATGTAAAGCTAATCAGAATTTATTTTTATGTGAGGCATGGAAGAGATAGTGATATAAATAGTTTGCCCCAATTGGTTGGTCATTTTCCCTAACACCATTTATGAACTATCCAGCCTTTCCCCAATGATTGGAAATGAAATCTTTATCATATACAAAAACAAAACAAATGCACATATGTATCCTTGGGTCTGTTCTCCTAGTCCATCATCTGCCTGCCTATTCCTGAACTAATACAATTACAATTATTATAGTTTTAAGCTGTACTTTATTTTTTGATAAGACAAAGTCTCCCTCATCACTGTTCCTTTCAAAAAACATATTAGCTATTCTGAAATGATCATCCTTCTCAATAATTTAGATTTCATCAAATTCCAAGTAAGTCAATTAAGATTTTTATTGGGATTACATTAAATTTATAGTTGAATCTATAGAGAACATTTAATATTTTCAGTGGGAAGACTTCTTTTCAATCTCCCTTTAAGATTTTGTAAATTTCTCTATATTGTTCCTGGATATTTCCAGGTAAGCTTATGAAAAGTTGATTTTTTGACCCACACACAAGTTGGGTTACCTGTACCGTGTTGGAATCTCCTCATCAAATTTACAGTTGTAGGACAGACTTGCATATCTGCAACTCCCAGGCAAATTTCCTCTTCCCACAGACTTTACTTCTGTCTTCTTGAGGTGGCACTTCCCTCTGACCCCCACTATCTGGCTTCTGGTTTCAGAGAACCCACTTAGGCATCTAATCTCCAGCATGCTCTGCTCCCAGGGCTCTTATTTACTCCCCACAAAATGCTCACTTCATAGAGACTGTAACTCACTCTATTATTTTTCTTTTGCAGCCCAACAGACAACCACAAGCTTAGCAACATAAAACAACACACATTTGTTATCCCACAGTTTCTGTAGGTTAGGAATCAGAGCACGGTTTAACTGGGTCCCCTGCTCAGGGTCTCACAAGGCTGAGGTGTCGGTGGGATGTGTTCCTTTCTGGATCTCGGGGTCCTCTTCCAAGCTCACAGGGCTGTCACAAGAATTCAGTTCCTTGTAGCTGTAGGACTGAGGGCCCCACTTTCTTGCTGGCCATCACTGGGGTCTTTGCATGTAGCCCCCCTCTCGGGCCCTCTCACAATGTGGCGGCTTCCATCCTCCAGGCCAGCGGGAGGCTCTCTCCCTCAGTAATATAACCACAGGGGTGACATCCATCCTTCATCTTCACCATTCTCTACTGGCTAGAAGCCAGTCACGGGTACTGCTTGCACTCAAGGGGAGGGTGTGAATAATTTGGTGGGGTCGTATTTTCCACATTCACAAGTCTTAGGCCATTGCCAGCACCCCACTACTTCCCAGTCACTTCTGAGATTTGGAGTGTTGACCTAAATATAACAAGATGGAAGCCTGAGTGGGGTCAAGGGGAAAGAGGGACAGATGGTAGTAGGAGGAAGGAGAGGAGAAAACAGAAAGCGAGGCACTCTGCTCCCTTCACAGCACTGGAAAGTTTCCTGTTTCACGTAGGCATTGGCTCTCCAAATCATGGAGGCACAGTAGAGGGATGACATAGCTGGAAGCTACATTGGTTATTCTTGGTCCTCTCCATCTGCCTCGTATTTATTGTCAGTTCCTTCATAATTCTGGAATTTGGTGGTTAGTTATTTTTCAGTGTTGTAAGCTTTTTTTTTTTTTTTAAGTCTTCGTATCTATGTTAGTAAGAGGTTAGGGAAAACTGCCAGCCTCGTGATACTTTGAACCGGAGTCTCAACCAAGCCAGTCTCCAGCAGGCTTCCACTTCTGTCTTCTTGAGATGGTCCTGCTGCCTGGTTTCTGGCTCTTTTGGAGCAAATTCAAGGATGAATGCACACAGACTAGCTAACTGTGCCTCAGGACGCTGTGGGTATCAGAAGCATATCTGCATTGCTGGCAGCCATTTAATCCTCATGATAACCTAGTGAAGTAAATATTATTAAACCACTTTACGGAAGAGGAAGCAGAGGCTCTGACTAGACAAATAACTTCCCCAATGTCACAAAATCCGTAAGTGACAGAGCTTGGATTCAGATCACACTTTGGGTAACTCCAAAGCTCGTTCTGTCATGTCATGCTCTCAGGGTGGGGGAATGCCTCCTGGAATATTCAAAGGCATTTAGTAATAATCAACACATTTTTCCTATTCTTAATTCAGTCTATAATCTCAGAACCCTAAAGTAGTAATGAACTACAACTTTTCTGCAGTTGGGAGTTTTTTATGATGAAAATGGACAACATTCTCACTTCTAGGATTATACCACATTGCCTTTGTCCCACAGATTTTATACCTAAAACAAAGCAAGTCAAGTCAGTTTTTGAGGGATCTGATAGTCATACTGGGGCTTTCTCTTCAGCCACAACGTGAACCCCTTGTCTCATACCTCCCTGAAACAAGCCACTCTAAACACAAACATAAGCAAGTCACAGGTAGACTCCCCACTTGGTTCCTTCAGGAAACTCTTTAGGGGGCAGTGCATCCTGATGGGAAAGGACACGGATACTGGATTCAGAGTGTCTGGGTCCAAATCCTGGGGCTGTGTGCCCACCAGCTGCCTTGGCAGGAAGGTCCTGTGCTGGATGGTGGGATTATAATAGATATGCACTAGGTATAAGCTCTTAAATAGCTAACGATACCAAAATTTACAAAGATGTCTTATAAAACAGCAGACCACACAGCATACCCACAGGTGGAGACAGAGACTCCCCAGGTCCCTACAGTGTATCGCTGCTGACCACAAGCCCATCCCTGCTGACTGCCTGAGCTCCGTGCCTGCCTGCTAACTAGGTACAAGTAATTACCTGAAGCAAACCCCAGCACATTCCTAAGTGTTTATAGATCAGCAAAATCCATTTCTCTGGCATACTAGCCTCATTAGGCTTAAGATTCAGACCCGCCTTGGGTCCATTCCTGCAGCAATCTCGGGCAAGTCACAAAATCTGGCCAATCACCCATTGCCACTAGTACAGTAGTTCCCCTATGTGGTCCTGGGCCAGCAGCACCCATATCATCAGGGAACTTCTTAGAAATGCAAATTCTTCAGCTCCACCCCAGAAATACAAAATCAGAAACTCTGGGGATGAAACCCAGCCATCTGTTTTAACAAGCCCTCCAGGTGATTCTGAGGCCCACTGATGTGAGACCACTGCTCCAATACCTGGAGTTGTGAGAATGAACTAAAATCATGCATCTGTTCTGCTACAATGTGCCTTTCTGTAGCACGAATCACCCCATCAGTGATTGGTTACAGAGGAATGATGCCAAGAGAATGTGAAAACTGCACACTAAAGTGTCATATTGCACTGTGAAAATTGCACATTGCTTTTCACCATATCGAAGGTGGGTTTTCCTAAGCAAGAGGAGCTGGAACAGCAGAAGTGGAACCATGACCTTCAATGGAAAAGGAAAAGGTCAGGGGCTCGGCTGCTACATCAGCAGCAGGAACTTTTTTGCTGTTTTCCAGGAAATGTAAGACTAGCACCTGTCTCCAGGGCTATCTTCTCCATTAGCCCACCCCAGCCTCTGAGCTCCCAGCTTGTGCGAGGTTTTCCTGCTGCCTGTGCTCTCCTTGACAGTAGCTCCATTTCCTCTGCCCTATCTCTGCCCCTGCCAGCACTGGTCTAAGAAACAATTACCAGCTTCTCAGCTCTATTACTTTTGTGGATTTTAATACTCCTGTGGCAGCTTCCAGCCACCCAGGTGCTGTCAAGGTGGTCCAAGCGACCTCCCCAGGTAGCAACGACTGCTTGGGCTCATCAGAGTTGCACGGGATTTGAATGGTCTATCTCGGCCCTATTTTTCCCATAAATCCTATTATTTTTTAATACGGAGGTTTGCAGACGGCAAGATTTTCTGGGAAGTGTTATTCCGTGTTACAAGAAGAAATGCCTGTATATGTAAAGTCCCTGGCACACAGTACAGACATAATAATTCTTATTATTAGTCCATGTCTGCCACACTTTGTCCTTGAAATGCTGACCAAAAAAAAAAAAAAAGGAGCCAAGAAAACCCTGCAGTGACAACTCCAGTGCAAAGCAAAGAAGCACCATGATAATTTTTATAATGAAAGGGTGAAGTTTTTACCCTCTTTGGCCAATATTTTGAATGACGTTCATTTGGAGCAATTCCTTCTGCTTTCTTTCGTTTTTCTTTTTCCAGTTTGAGCAGCTTTTTCTAAGACATGGGGATATTTCCACTCCTACGCACTTAAATCCTTAATTACACTCAATCTCTTTCTTTGTGACTCTAGAAGATCAGGCACTCATTCTTAGAAATAGCCAGGTGGAGAGTAATTATCTTGGCCATAATTCCTGATGTTTACAGAGTATGGCACTCAGACTTAAAATCTCCAGTCACCTTTGCTGGCAGGGACCAGTTCAGTCTCCTCACCTGACAAGAATGGGAACTGAGGTCTGGCTCAAGGTCTAACAGCAGGATAGTCTGGCCAGGAAAGCCAGCCAGGTGTCCTGGCTCCTAATTCAGTATTCTGTCTCTTAATGTTTACTCTCTAGTCATGCCCTGCCTTATGAGGTCACTTCTAAATTGTTTCCTTAAACATAGGGTCACTGGTCAAAACTGGTAATCCATAGGTCAAATCTGGCCCACAGACATGTTTTGTTTGCCCATGTATTATCATAAAACTGGGAAATTTCACATTAAAAAAAGAATTTAGCTTCATTTAAAAATTCAGAACACCTGGCAACACTGAGCTAATATCCCCACATGGCAACAAGCAGCTAGAGCTACAATGCGTCTTCCCCTTTCAGCCAGGATGAACTCGCTCAATATTGCTACAGTCTCTACCACTCCCTGTAGTTTTACCCACATACACACACCTATCCTCACACAAGCACACACGTTCTGTATTAGTCTGCTAGGGCTGCCATAACAAAGTACCACAGACTGGGGGGCTTATACAACACCAATTGGTTTTTTCACAGTTCCAGAGGCTAGAAGTCCAATATCAAAATGTCAGCAGGGTTGGTTTCTTCTAAGGCCTCTCTCTTTGGCTTGGTGGGGCTATCTTCTCCCTGTGTCTTCACATGGTCTTCCCTCTATATGTGTCTGTGTCCTCTTCTTGTAAGGACACAAGTCCCATTGGATTAGTCCCAACCTAATGCCCTCATATTAACTCAATTTCCTTTTTAAAGACTATTTCCAAAAACAGTCACATTCTGAGGTACTAGGGTTTGGGACATGAACATATAAATTGGGGATGGGGGGCACGGGACATAATTCAACCCATAACGTATTCCTTCCTCCTTCTATATTACCCGCTTGACCCCAAAAGCATTTGAACCTGCAACTGAGACAAGCAGTAGCACAGTTTGGTTTGTTATTTAACTTTCACAGCTCTGTGTCTTATATCATCAGGCAGCCCCTATACGAAGTACCTTAATGATGAAATGCATAAAGTATATTTCAAAGAGATGTAAAACTTTAAAGACAGCAAGACACTCAGAGACCATCTCCTGCAGTGGTTTTCAAACTATTTTTAAGTCACAGAACAAAAGTGAACTATTGATAGAAACTGATACATAAAATAGCTAAGCTTCATTCCTATTCTCCAAAATGGCTCCTAAGAAAGGTCCAGAAGATACTGGGCCTCCCAGCATGAAACAGGATTTGAAAACCGCCGATGTAATCCAAATCATTCGGTTTACAGATGAGAAACTTAAGCTCATCCACATGCCCAAGGCCACAGAGAGCCAAGAGCAGAGCAGGACCAGATGCCATGTCTCCTTCCCACGTAGGTTCCAAGGAAGTCATGGCATCAGTGGAACCGAACAAGATAGTTTGAATAATGTCATCGGGACAGGGAAGTCCTGATATTGTATTGGTGGGAGGGGCAGCCTGGAGCCCAGAGCTAGGAGTCAGGAGGCCCAGATACTAACTGTGCTTTGCCAGTACAGGCTGTGCAACCCTGAGGACGGAGGGCTTGACCCCTCTGTTCCTCCCCACGGGGAGCACAGTAGGATTAGACTCCACGGGCCCTAAGGTCCCTTCCGGTGTCAAAATAGCAGGATTCCAGAATGCTACACTTAGAGCACCTCTGCTCATCTTTAGTTTTGCTCTGTTGGTACAAAGGACTCCGTGATAACTTCTCACCCCAGAGGCAAGTGTTCCAGTAATGGGCAGGCTCACCCTTCACACACCCAGAGCACCCTGCAGAGAGGGGTCCTCAGATCCGGTCTGCTGACCACCAGGGTGACTTGAAACCATGGGGTAAATCCATTTCTCCTGCCTTCACTAATCGAGGTCGTTTTAAAATTTGCATGTCCTCCAAACCGCACGGGGCCCAGACACGACGTTTGCCTGGGTTGTTTTTTTAGGAACTTAGAGTCAGCTGTGTCCAGTTCAAGCTAAGCCAGTTAAGACTGGATAGGACCATCCCCCGCTACACACGCAACTGGGCATGCACGAGTGTCCGCTCTCTGACCTTTTGAACGTGCAGAGGCCCCTGGCCTAGTTACACCTGAGCGGAAGGACAATTACTGCACTTTTCCCCACCTTTCTCCAGGTCCCCACCTTTTTCCAATCGCTGCTCCCCACGCCTCTGACCGCCCTGCTGCTTTATTGGTCATCCCGTAAATACCCCCGGCCCCTGGCTTTTAGGGGGAGGTGGGTTTCAGATTTGTTCTCCCGTCTCCTCGCTCGGTTGAGTTGTGAGTAAGCTCTCTCTTTGCTGCAAAGCTTAGCGTTTTTGCTGCGCACTCGGCAAAACGGAACTTGAACTCTTGAGTCCCGCTTGCTCTCGTAGAAAAGAAAAGCCAAAAGTGAAGAAGGCATTCCACAGAAGAAATACTGCTATCTGACCCTCTCTTTTCTCCGTAACGTGAACTAGGAAGTTTGCCCCACAAGGAAAGAGGAAAAAGGGAGGGTGGGCGGAATTGCTGTGCTATTTGGGAACTGTAGTTTGGAACTCTGAAGTAGAAGTGGCAGGAATTTGTTCTCCAACTAACACTCCAGTGATGATCTTATTTCATGAGGTTGCCCATCGTGGACCATGTTAATTCCCCCAAGTAACTAGTGACTCATTTCGAGCCAAAACCTATGGCTCCAAACATCCAAACTTTGGTTACCACCAGCACCCATGTTCTCTTTTTCCTCTTTTCTGACATTTCCAGCCTCCATGCAGGTAGCTGTAGCCGGAGAACTGAGTTCTGGCCAGTGGAACAAGGACCAGGTGTTCTGTGTCTCTTCCAGGCCTGGCCCATAAGAGCCTCTCCCGTGTGATCCTTGCTCTCTCCTCTTCCGCCAGCAGCTTGGAAAGGCCTCTAGAGACAGGAGGACACGGCCTAGGGCCCAGAATGACTTCACGGAGCAGAGACCTACACCCACCCACATCCCCACTGGCTTGGGATGGGGGCAAGAAGTAACTTTTCATTCTGTGTAGTCGTTGGGATTTGGGAGTTACCTGTTTCGGTAGCTAGAACTATTTAGTTCAATACATGCATCCTGTGAAGTGCAAGAAAAACCTACTCCTTTCCACTTGCCAGACCTTGAAATATTTGAGGCTAGTGCTCATCTAAAGGTGACAGGGTGGGCTTCCCTGGTGGCGCAGCGGTTGAGAATCTGCCTGCCGATGCAGGGGACACGAGTTCGAGCCCTGGTCTGGGAGGATCCCACATGCCGCGGAGCAACTAGGCCCGTGAGCCACAACTACTGAGCCTGCGCGACTGGAGCTTGTGCTCCGCAACGAGAGAGGCCGCGACAGTGAGAGGCCCGCGCACCGCGATGAAGAGTGGCTCCCGCTTGCCGCAACTAGAGAAAGCCCTCGCACAGAAACGAAGACCCAACACAGCCATAAATAAATAAATAAAAATTAAATTCTCTTGAGTTTAAAAAAAAAATAAAAATAAAGGTGACAGGGTGATAACCTCTCTTCTCCCTTAGTAGCTTCCTCCTTTTGACTTTTCCTGATTCATGTGATTCCCCAACATGCTATCCTGAACACATTGCATCAGGACAGGGTTCGCATGGAAGAACTTACTGATAGTCTTTTTCTGGCTAAAGTTTCCAAAAGCCTAAGCTTTTGGTAGGTCAGAGAGGAGTCCCAACATATTTAGAATATTTGGGAGAAATATCATCAATGACAGGAAGATGATGGGACCAGAGTTTCTCCACTCTCAAGATAGAAAAACATTCCACAAGTCTCAACCAGAGTCCCACGGCTGAATTAAGTCTTAATGCCCTAAGAGATCCGTTGCACCTTATGCAGTAACTTTTCTCTGACACATCTAGAGTGATACTAGTTATTTATCATCCTTGGGGGAATTTTAAAAACTGCTTCTGAGGAAGGACTGTTTAGATGAGGAATTCTATTTAAAAGCTGCTTAGAGGAAGGGAAAGGAGGGTAAAGAGAGTGGAGGCATTGAAGGATCCTACAGAGCGGAGGGAAAACTGCCAGGGAGAGCTTCCCTGGTGGCGCAGTGGTTGAGAATCCGCCTGCCAATGCAGGGGACACGGGTTCGAGCCCTGGTCCAGGAAGATCCCACATGCCGCGGAGCAACTAAGCCCGTGTGCTGCAACTACTGAGCCTGCACTCTAGAGCCTACGAACTACAACTACTGAAGCCCCAGCACCTAGAGCCAGTGCTCCGCAACAAGAGAAGCCACCACAATGAGAAGCCCGTGCACCGCAACGAAGAGTAGCCCCCGCTCACCACAACTAGAGAAAAGCCCGCGCACAGCAACAAAGACCCAACGCAGCCATAAATAAATAAATAAATAAAATTAAAAAGAAAAAAAAAAGTGCCAGGGAGCCAACAGAATGCCAGGTACACATGGCAAAGGAGCCTGGCCTTGCCGAGTGCTGCAGGCATCAAGGTCCGTGGGAGGAGTAGCACAGTGGCAAGTTGCAGGCACCTTCGCAGAGATCCTGGCCCTCAGGGGCTCCGAGGCAGTGGGAGTGCACTCACTCGAAGGAGGGAGGCTGGGGTAGGGAGGCTGGCAGAGGGAGGCTGGCGGAGGGAGGCTGGCGGAGGGAGGGCCCGTTGTAACCCGTAGGACCAGTTATTAAGGATTCTATGGGGCAATGAACATCTCCATGAATACCTTTGAAGACAACTCAAGAACTTGCTAAAATTCCCACATCTTTTCACCCACAGGCCAGGTATTCAGAAGGCCTAAGATGATGAAGCCAGGTACTGTTCAGTGAAGGCTTCCCACTGCAAAGTCTTGAGATAAACAGCTTCTTCCCCAGGCTGGTTTTTTTTTTTTTTTTGGCTTTTTTTCCCCCTCTGTTGCCAAAGAGCTTCTCTAAGACACTAGCAAAGCCCATCTTCAAATGCACAAGCAGTCTTTGGCCCTCCTAGAAGATCCTGACAGACGACCAGTGCACTCCTGACAGGATGTGGTTGTTCCCTCATTTTATTTTTTTCCAGGGGAATCTCCTTCCTTCACGTCATCAGACTCCAGAACTATGCCCAAACAGCAGTTCTGCAATAAACGTCAGGAGAAGGCTTTGCTCTAGAGATTCCTAACGAGGAGCAAATAACTGTGCACAGGGCTGGCACATACACTGCCGAGAGTTAATATTTAGTGGAAAGATTTTTTTAAATGAAGTAAAAAATGTTAGTTTTTCAGCAAAAGTCGGTATTAACTAAAGTGCTCAATGTGGGAGTCACGGTCATCTCTCCTGAAGTGTGCACAGCACACATGAAATGGATAATTACACGTATAACTTGTGAAGGATTGCATTTTAATTGGGATGTGGGAAAACAGGAGAGAGCAGCCCAACCCAAGTCACCTAAAGCCTTGAGAGAAGATTAAAGGAGTTGCGATGGTTTCGTTCTGGTGCTGAGAAAGCTAAGGGAAAGCTACGTAGCTGTTTTCAAACACCGTAAAGTTTAGTCCCAGGACACAGTTCTTCTGAACTCAGGCCCTGGCCCTTCCCAACTCAAGAGTGCTTGAACTCCTTCTGGCTGAGAACTGCTCTCCTAAGTGGAAAGTCGAGTCATACGCTCTCCCGTTCCCCTGGAAGCTTCCCCCTGAGATCCCCACGTTGCTCCTGCACCACTATCTCCCCACCCCACCCATTAAGTTAGCGTCGTCGCTGACTCCCGAACTCCCACCTACCCAGTGCCCAGGGCCCTACCGAGCCTCATGCCCCACTAACCTGCCCTTCGGCGCTCCGAGCCCCGCCCCCTTTGGGATCCTCTTCACTTCTTGCCTGTAGTTTTGCCACAGCTGCCTCACTGGCCTCCCTGCCTCTGGTGGCTTCCCCAGCCCACCCATCAACCCATCTCCACGCTGCCACCCAAAACAGAAACGTAAGGGTATCGCTCCCCCACGTAAACAGCTGCAGTGGGCTTTCTGCAGGCTTAGAATTTTTCAAAACAGTATTTTTAAAAATATCTGCCTTGGCTCCTTTTTGCATCCAATCTCCTTCGCTTTGTTCTCAAGCTCCTTTACAACCTGACCCATGCCCACCTCCCCTCTCATTTGCCCCACAGGATACTCGGCTCCAGGCTATTCCATCGTCACAATTCCTTGAACGTCCTGCTACTTCACTGTCTTTTCTCTTGCTAATCCCGAGGCCTGGAATGCCATTCTTATCTCCTCCCAGTGGTAGAATCTGAGTCATTTTTCACAGCGCGGGTCAAAACTCCTCTTCCCTCTTAGGCCTTCCGGAACCTAAGCAGAACCCCTCACTTCCTCCTGTGATTCCCATAGTGCTCGGCCCTGAAATAGCACTTGTCACGTGCCATGATTACTTGTGTACATTTTTGTCTTGCTCACTAGACTGTCAACCTCTTAAAAATAGGAACCGTATCTTAGTTATCTGGGTTTTCCCCCAATACTTTGCACAGTGTCTGGTATATAGTAAATGTTTGATAATGGTTGAATGAAAGAATAAGCTCCCAGTTCAAAGAGTCTCCAGTTTACCTAACATACCCAGCCTGGCTGGGATCTGGGAGTGCTCAGCTTGGAGGAAGAGGCAGGATTCCAGGAAAGGGTTAATAGGAAGTGAGCTACAATTGCCCGTAATGGCTCCTGCCGGGCCTACTTTTACATCCCAGTGTCTGGATCACAGCTGGCAGTTTCTGCCCTGTCTATTCCTAAGTGTCATAACTGGAGCAAAAGTCCTTCACCAGCCACTCTGGCCACACCACAAACACGTGGGTTGGAAAGCAGGGACTGACTGCCTCCTTCTTTTCAGGTTCCTATGGATACCGTGCCACCACTGATCCACTGGGATTCATCTGTGTGGGCAGCTGCCACTTCCGGACTGCAAATACACAGTGAACAGTCAGGGAGGGGAGGAGGGGAATGGAAAGGGCAAGTAGAGGGAGGGCAAGGAAGAACTGAGAGAGAGCATATGGGCAGAAGCGCAGAGGGAGGAGGGTTTGGTATTTGTTCCTGCAGAAGATAGGATGTATTTGCAAAGCAAGCATAATTTTTTAAGTTCCTTTTGCTAAATATAAAATGTGAAAATCACCAATGGAAGACTGTCTTCCTTTCTGCAGCCAGGATACAGCTCCTGGATATATTTTGATCAGAAACCTCTAGATACATGCTTCACAAACATAATTAGGCAGGCAAGCATTCTGACATGTGCGTATTTAACTAAGAAGCAAATTAGGCAGCCAATCTGTAAAAGTGTAATATGGTGTCTTTTTCTCCCTTTTGATCATTTCATTGATTGAACACAGACATTTATGCATGCCATAATAGTACTTTATATAGTTGGCTCTTTATAAAGAAATTTTGCCTAGAGCTTCACAACAACCCAGTGAGATAGGCAAACTGGATATTACTGTCTTGTCTCCTGATGAAGAATCGGAGATAGTTCATTGCTCCCCAGCTGCTCAGTGGAGGGAGAACTCCACTCCAGAACTCCAGCTTCCAAGACTGGTGTGCCCATCCCCACATTCTCCACCTCCTGCCTCACCAGGCTGCCAGCTGAGCCCCAGGCTACTTCTCAGTTGGAGCACAAAAGATAAAGAAAGAGGAAATGGGTGGTTTGGCTTGGGATGGGCATGTTGACAAAATTTTTATAGTTTCCTGGTCTTTTAAAACTCCACATTAAAGTAAATACATGAATTATACTCCAATAAAGATGTTTTTAAAAAATAAAATAAAATAAAGTAAATACATGCATGTCCAATCATCAAACCACTGGCTTTTAACTTATTTTCTCTGAATATATAAATTTGGCTCTCTTGACAATGCATTCAAGATTTCTGCACGTGGTTCCTTGAGTGGATCAATCTCCAGAAGCAAGGTCATGATTTCTGTCCCCATGGGGGCCGGTTGATTTCTTTGCCCTCTCCCACACCCACCACAAAAACCCTGATAAGACGGGAAAAATCCATCACCATTGACAAGCACAACTCAGAGCATACGCTGGACTACTGGTGAGGCAGCAGGGTCCTGGGTGGAAAGGGGGCCTCGTCTACAATCCCATAGCACTCTGGACACGCCTCCAGGATGGAACCTACCACTCTGCTGTGACTGTATATCCCACTTATCCATGCCTCTGACAAGGGAGTAATAGTTCTTAAACTTATGCCCATGGATAATTGATGGATCCCTTGCAATTGAATTTTTTGCTCAGATAGAAGGTCTGTACTTTTCACCAGATTCTCAAAGGAGTGTAAGAGAGGTTAAAAAAAAAAAAAAAAAAAAAGCAGCTCTGCTCTGTAAGCGCACAGAGCTTAGGTTTCTCCAGTGTCTACCACAGTGCCTGTCATATCAACAGTGCTGGCTGGCTGGACACATGCATACCTGGCTCTGTGTTTCTCTGTCAAGCCCTAATTCCACAGTTGACCCAACTACCATGCAAACTGAATGATGCACTAGACAGGACCCAATCAATGAGACAGAATCTTGGGAAGAAATATTTGAAATGGAAAATATTTTTCTCTCAAGCGCTATAAAATGTGACGTGACGACGCACACTCAATGTTGTTCTTCCCATCTTCCCATCCGTTTACTCTATCACCAAGCAAAAAAGAGGACCCGAGTATCATCAAATGCAGCAAAGCATATAGAGAAATTATGTGGCATGTGATCTTAGTCCTGACTCATTATACGCTTTACATTTTATAGCTGTTTCCCCATCAGAATTATAAATCTCCGTACACACAAAACCATTAATTTTAAATGGAGCGTATCAGAAAATCACAGCTCAGCAAAATAGGGCTTTTTCTTGACAAATACTGAATAAGTTATATACGCACATTGTGCTTTTAGAGACTGTCCAAACTGCGGGGTGATTTGAGACTTCAGTCCCTCCTGAGCGCTGGACTGATTTCAAGAAGATAATTAAAGTCAATGGTACCTGGCGTATGAAATCAAACACCCATCCTCTACTCTCTGGCTTTGGTAGATAAAAGATAATAAACCTGTCATAAACCAAGACAAAGGGCCACCAGGGAGTGACAAAGCACTCTCAGGTTGAAATGTTGGCAGAACAGGCAGTGGAGATAGAGGATTGGTAAACATGCCAATCCTCCCGCTAACCTCGACTGAACAGCCTGGAAGGAAAACTGGCCGGGCCCTTCAACATGCTGGCAAAAGCCAACCCCCGACAGCCTGGAAAAGAGCAGAGAATGGGAGAAATGCGCTGGAGAACAGTGCTCTTCTGTCCTACCAGCACCCCACATCCCCACGGCCACAATCTGTCACTGGATATTTTCATGCTGCTATCAATAAGCTGTATACAAAAACTACCTGGAGGCGGACTCTGACGCTGGCATTAAATACCAGAGGGGATAAAGTATCCCGCCAAGGACACACTTTTACAACCCTACATTCCTCTACCAGTGATCTGTATTCTTTTCCTTGTCCGATTAGAAAGAGGCGGCAGGGTACAATGGATGGATTGAATAACAAATCAAAAGTCCTAAGGTCTGATAATGTTTTTCTACCACCAGACAAAAGACATCCTAGGATTCAGGAGGTCAATTCAGCTTATTCCTTACACCATTTTGATAAGAAGAAGGAGAATTCTTTGTAGTTTATTACCTCATTTCTACATTATCTTATTTATCTTCACAACTCCGCAAAGTAAGCAGAACTGGTAGTATGGTTCTGAGTGTGCCGATAAGAAATGGAAGATCAGAGACTTTGAGTAGCTTGCCTGGGTTCACATAGCAGTTTTGAGAGCCAAGTCCCAAGTTTTCTGACTCCAAGTCCAGGGTTCTCTCCAACATAGTCTTTTCCTAGATGGTTGTAAGAGCTCTGCTCCCCCTTAAACAGCAGCTCAAATGCTCAGATAACCCTTATACTAGCAAGTCATCTTATAAGTGAAACTTTTATACAGGGGACCTTTTAGCAATTTGATAGGTAAATCCTTTGGGCGGATACAAAAGGTACTCATTTGGCACTGTATTCTGTTCTCTCTATAATGGTCTAGAGTAAGCTTTATTTTTAGTAGTTTAATTACAAAATATAGCCACACTTATTAATGTTACCTTTATGACTTTAGTGCAATTATTCAGTCTAATCTATGGCCTTGAAAATTTTTAAAACATTTGAAAGGCATTACTAACGGAAAACTTGCATTATTCATTCAGTTCAAGAAATATTTATTGAATGTCTACGAAGCATTATCCATGCATTAAGAAGACAAAAGTGGTCAAGAATAGGTCCCTTCTGTAAGGAGCTTAAAACAGAGAGGAAGTCAAATAAAAACAGGGAAATGCATATATTGAACGAAGAAATACATTGGGACAAGGGCAGAAGGTTCTGAAAGCACAGAGAAAAGGCACTTAATTCAGTGTTGGAGGTCAGAGAAGGCTTTCCAGGAGGAATAACATCAATGCCAATAATTCAGGAGAGTAGGATTTTGCAGAACTTTTCTAGCCTCAACTATACCTCTAGGGCCACTGGGGGACACTGAACAACATTTAATGAAGCACACCATGCCTTTTCCCAGTTCTTCGCTTTAGCCACACTATCCCCTTAGCCAGAATATCTTCTCTTGAATTTGATTCTGATATCATCTTTTTCATCATTTAAGGCTCAGCTTTAATGTTGCCTTTAAGAAGCTTTCTTTGATCTTATTTTAAGAAACAGAACTGGAACTAAAAGATTCTAAACACAAGATTCAAGTTCTATTACATTTCCCTTGACCTTTCAGTCCCTCAGTTATATTATCCTTAATAGATCACAATGTCCATTCTTTAACATTTCAAGGATAAGTCACACTGTACACTACTTGAGTGTTACTGGGGAAGCCTAAAGAGGGAAGATTATGGCCAATCCTAAATTCTTCCAAGGCTTGTGTTATTACAGCATCTTGGTCTTTACCCAAAGCCAAGGAGTAAGAGAGCCAAAGCTCTTTCAGTTCCGTTGGATCCCAGTTGGGATATATGAGGTAGCCTGAAGGATAACCACCATCTGAATCCTTGGCCAACTGGTGGCAAATCTGGGTGAAAACATGTCAACATGGCATTGCAGAAGACCTCAATTTTTTCAGTCTAAAATTATATACTGGTTCTTTTGGCCATCATCAAATCTTTACAAATGGGACCAAGAGAACTTTCTTCAGAGATACGATAGGGACTAAAGAGAGAAACAGTATTCATATTACAGAGTTTTGCAAACTCTCCGGATGTCCTAACAATGAGTTACAGATGCTTAATCCTAAATTAAGAAGCTAAATATAATGTGGACTCTACAAGTGGTAATTTTCTATAATTTGAGGAAAATAGTTGGTAGCTCAATCCCCACTAGAAATGGCTGGCAATGGTTCTGCTCTGTTAAACATCTCTGTCAGCTTTTTATAAGGACCAGATCATCCAGAGAAGAACAAGAGATTTTTAATAAAATTAATCAAGAAACTGTAATTTGAATTTTCCTCTGGACATGCAGGTATTATTTTATAACAAGAGAAGTAATAACAAAATCACGGGACCTGTATTCATATCTGTACTCATTCCATCGAACCATTTCTTGGCTTTTCATATTTTGTATTATTGCCTTGTTCTCCTTTGTTCTGAAAAGAAACTTCATCAGTTTTCCTGTGGCATGCCATTTTATCTCCTTATTCTGCTTGCAGTAAGATATCAGCCTCTTATTAGCACAGCAACTTACAACAATGATTCTTTGTTCCCCCCCCAAAAAAAATGCATGAATAGTACATTATTAAAATAGAGAAGGAAGTGTGTTTCGTTTCATTTGTTATTTACTTAGTGAATGTTGCCATGGAGCTAGGTGCTTTACAAAAGACAAAGTGAAGCAATAATACAGTGCACTTGGTTCTTGGATTTATCATGAGGATCTGAGTATTTAGCAAACTACCAAACGGTGACTTATAAATCAATTCACTTCAGGTAGGATGCAAATGTGCCTTTAAATTTATAGTCAACTTTATGGAACCTCCATGTCACCAAGCACTGTATAAACTACCTTGTTGGATCTCCGAGGGCTTCTGAGGAAAGGTGAAACCAAAATGGGGGTGGGCGTAGGAAAGATGATAGATGAGTTTTGAAAAAAAACAGCCAAAAAAGGTAACAGAAGAGAAACTGGGAAACAAAGCTACAGCAATGAATTTCATAGACAACTGACAGTTAACTCCAGATTCTAAATCAAATGCATACTTAACGGCTGTCAGGGTAAATGTTTTACTTATCTCAAACTGGCTCTTATCTATGTCTAACACACTTGTGACATCTGAAACTGTTTTTTCCTGCATGGGAGAAAATTTCTCTAAATTTTTTAAAGATATTAATAACCTGGATTGTACTTTTATATTCACAAAGCTGAAGTCTGTTTCATCCTAAATAATAATCACATATAATTTGCCACACACCATCTTGATGTGAAGGTTGAAATCAGGAAAACCACATTAATTCAGATCCCACTAAATTCTGCATTTGTGGGAAGATAAGCAGACATCAGTAGAAGATTATGCTTGTGGGTTTTGTCATGGCCCAAAGAGGGTCACACCTGTGAGGGGCAGAGACCAAAGGCAATGGGCAGCTGCCATTTGGGGGACCCCGACACTGGGGACACAGGGTTGCCTCTGCAGATCTTCACAGACAGGGTCCTCACACCTTTTCTCTTGGGAAGATTCTGGTGAGTCCTATGCTCAGCAATAAAAGGGAAGCAGAGAGCCTACAGGCAAGTCTTCCAATTGCTATTTCAGAACCAGGTGCCAGAGACCAAGCCTCTGCAGGGGGAGCTCGGCTTCAGCCTGAGATCTGCTGCCATCCACCACCAGGCTCCAAGCCCTCTGGGTCTGAGCCGGTGGCTGGGGCCAGAAGAGGTCTGCTGCCTGGGGGCTGAGCAGCCCCTGGGAACTAGCAGTCCACGTTGTGCCCACGGCTGGAGGGTATACAATCTGGATAAATCCCAGCCTGGTGGAATACCAGGCAACATTCCACTCGCAGGGAGGACCTAGGAGCCTCTAGGGGGACAGCTCATTCTAAGAGAGGAGAGAGCGGGGAATAGGGCAGAAGAAAGTAACAGAGCCCTGGTTACTTTCTATCCAAAGAAGGCAGTGGGAGGCGGCATGGGCTTGCAGCGTCTTGGTTGTTACACCAGCCCTGGCCCAATCCCGTGGGCCACGTGATCAGATCCCAGGTGAGAGAAAGAGGTTATGACCAAATTCTAAGACAGCTGCCTCAATAAATGCTTTAGCTCCGCGGAGCCCCTGTCTCACATTGAGCGCAGCATAACGTTAAAGGGAGGGAGCCTTCTCCCCCGTTCCACAGAGATTACTGCACCCTCTGAGCCCAGCTGAGCCCACCAGAGTCAGCAAGAGAAGCTCCACGGCCAGAGAAGAAAGGCAGCCCTGGGGGTCAACCTCTCCCTCGGGACCCTCAGAATTACTCGAGGGAGAAAAGAGGACATTATTAGAGCACTTATGAGAGCAGTTTGAGAAAAGAGTGTTTGAGGTTATGTTTCAAATAACTTTATATTTCTGAACATTTACAATTTCCTCCCATCTGCAATTTCCATTATCGTCTGTTTCAAAACAAGTAAATGACAAGGGATTGCATATTTGTCTTCAGAGAACATAAGGAACAGGTAAGACCAAGACCCACTCCACAAACATATTTGGCAGGAGCAGAACAAAACAATGCAGCGGATTGTTGGTGGGGAAAAAGGTAACAGACTAAGATTTTAGGTCCTGCATGAAGAAAGAAAGCAGAGTTTGCAGACCCTGAAGATCCCCAACAGGGCTTGCCAAGAAAAATAATAGAAATATTCTAAACATTGGGATGGGAGAGGGAATTTTCAAATTTTATAGAGGAGCAGATTCTATACAACCATTTAGTGGGATTTGTTCTCCCATTCAAACCAAGATACTTATTTACAAATAAATAATTCGTACATAGAATTTGGCCAAATAGTAGATTTTTCTTTTAATCTCCTACATACAAACACCTATTAATGGCTTTTGACAAAATGATAATTCCAAGTCCCTATAGGCCCTCTATTGCCAATACTTTAGAGCCATTAGTTGAGTTACTATGGAGGCTTTAAAGTACTAGAATCACATTTCTTCTGGCATTCAGACCCTTATGGAGATTCAAACAGCTCTTTCCAGCCCTCAAGACCAATTAGGGAGGTGATACTGTGTTCGAATTCAGACTGCAAGAGGTTTCTCTGGCAGGTCGGGAAACCGAGTCCAAAAACAATGCAACCCCTAAAAGCAAAAGGAGTTGTGCATTTGTGTCTGGACCCAGCAAAGCACTCAGGAAACGTACAGCCTCCTCTTGCTCTGCTTGGTTTTCCCGAAAGAACAATACTGTTCATGATGAGGGTATTGTTTATGGATGATGCAAAGTCACCTGACTCTTTCTTCTTCCGTCTCTAGCTTGGCCTTTTCTGCTCGAGTCCTTTGCAGCGTCTAGGCAGTGATCTGTGATGGCTGCTGTTCTCCAGTTGAGAGTGGGGACCCTACAAGGCAGGAACCACACAGTAGGATTACCTCAATTAAACGCACAGACTTCAGGGTTGGAGAAATAAATCAACAATTGTATACGTGGTCCCTCTGCCAAACAAGATTTCTGTTTTCCTATTCTGTGCTTCCTTCTCCTTCCCAGTTCTCTCCCACCTATCCGGGCCTCACTTATCTTCTCATGCTATTCCTCCCTTTAGTTGGGCTGCCCAGACCCCGCAGCAGGCTGTCTCCACACTGACACTCAGACCAGGCAGAAATAACAAGAGCCCTCGACTCGCCTTTTTTACTCCTTTGCCTGTAGCTCTCACCCTCCCTGTTTTATGTCTCTTGACTTGCTCCCAGGGAAGTTTTATGCTTTCAAAATGCTCCCACGTTCCTTATCTGTATCCAGTGAGTTAGCTTTCAGAGCCATGAGTTCGGGCTTAAAAATTAATGTGCTCACGTGGCAAAGTTCCCGTGTTAATTATGTCGCCTGTTCCTAAAACAGGTAATAAGATAGATTCAGAAATACACAAGGATATTATGGGTAGCATAGCATCTTCTTCAACTTCTTTCAAACCCCCGTTCTTCCCCAGCTGTGGGAAATAGAACTGCTCGTGGCTTCTGGCTCTCATACAGAATTAAGAGCAAGAAGCAGAACATGAGAGACCTACTATGTCCAAAAAGGAATTGGTCAGGATCCAAGAGTCCCCTAAGGATGGGATCTACAAAAAGCTGAGCAATTGATTCCATCCATCCACTGATCCATCTCTCTGCCTATCTGGCTAGCTCTCTATCTTTTTTACACATATAAGGGGCATCGGGCTGTTGAGAATTAAATTTGTCTGCCTGTTGGACAGAGTTTAATTTTCTTGCCCTCCACACCGCCCTCCCTGGGGTTGTATCGGATTCCTCTCCTCTATCCTACTCTGTGGATCATAATGATCCCTACCACTTTGTACTGGAATTGTTAGTAGCTATCTGTGTCCCTATAGACCTTAATTCTTTTTTTTTTTTTTAATTTATTTATTTATTTATTTATGGCTGTGTTGGGTCTTCATTTCTGTGCGAGGGCTTTCTCTAGTTGTGGCAAGCGGGGGCCACTCTTCATCGCGGTGCGCGGGCCTCTCACTATCGTGGCCTCTCTTGTTGCGGAGCACAGGCTCCAGACACGCAGGCTCAGTAATTGTGGCTCACGGGCCCAGTTGCTCCGTGGCATGTGGGATCTTCCCAGACCAGGGCTCGAACCCGTGTCCCCTGCATTGGCAGGCAGATTCTCAACCACTGCACCACCAGGGAAGCCCTAGACCTTAATTCTTAAAGGCAGACTCTTGCTCTCTCCCTGCACCTTTGTAACCTGGAAAGTCACAATGAGTAGCTGCCAAGGGATCCCCCACTGCTAAAGGGGAGAGACCGAGAACGCAGGCAACTGTGAGGATGCGAAACGGGAGATGGAGAAGAATAAGGACTTCAGGAGGGCAGGCTCAGTCCGATGCACTTGTTTTTTGATCAACATAAAGATGAATTCCAGAAAAATCTTACCATCTACTTTAACCATCTAGTTTTGTTTCAAATTTTAAGAAATAATGATGTAAATAATCATTGAAAAGCATCCTGGTTTAAAAAAGCACAGGATATTTGACAAGTTTGTACCCATTTCTGCATGCCTCTTCTCCAGTTTACTTCTTTCTTTTCTTCTGTTGATGTCAAGGATAAACCTACATAGGAACACTAGGCTGGCTGACTCGTAACACAGACTTGAAGTCTCAGGCACATCTTAATCTCTCTTATATGCAATACAGTCTCCTAGAAACAAAGGCAACTAGATTGTAGCAGCCACCTCAGAGACGTGCTCATCGGACTCATGCCTGTTTTAATATATGTTTCTTAATTATTCATCAGCAAGACATAAAATAGTTCATTATGAGAAGATATCTCATTTGGATGTTAATTTGCAAAAAAAATCAGGAAGACGTTTGAATAAATTATTTTTGTAAGTTTATGTACATAAAATATCTTCTAAAATTTCAGAAAAATGGTGAATAAAATCTTCTTGGGAAGAATAATCCACAGGCAATAACCCTGACTTGAAATAATTTTATCACAGTCCATCTTCTGTGAGCTTGTTTAGCAATCTAAAGGGTGAAATTAGACCGCATTTTGAACTACTTATATACATCATTTGAGACAATGGGAAAGTAATTTGAAGAATTTGGAGCCTGGTGACGAGTTTCCGTTGAAGTTGGGAAGGGGGTGGCAGTAGGAGCTGAATTTGAGATAACTGGGGTTCTCTCCGAGGAGTCCAAATATTGATAAAGCTTCTGTGTTGAATAATTAGAGATGCTAACCTCAGAGAAAGATGGAGGGACGTCGTCAGGAACCCCTGGACAATTAAAAAGCCTGTGTCCTGGTCTAACAATCCACTATTTAACTCCGCCTTCCTGTTCCCCTCTTTGCTCCTACCTCTGTACTTGCGGTGTCCCCCACTGTAGGCACTGAGAAGGACAACTGAAAGCCTGGAGAATGGAAGAAAACCTGCTTAGGGAACTTGACTCTGGCTGCACCCTACACCACAGTTGTAAAACCTCCCCCTTCCTGCCTGAGGTGCCCTTCTGGAGAGCGAGGGTAACGAGGATCCCTCTCCCGAGCATGTTCAGGAAATCAACAAACGTTTGCCCAACTCTTTGAAGTTTATAAGCTCGGTATCTGGGTAAAGTCCAATTAATGCCTCCCTAGGAAGCCCTTTCCTAGGAGAAAAATGCAACTCTGGGCCTGGCTTTTCCTTCCCATTCATTCCAATCTCTGCTATTTGGCTCATGAGAACTTTACTCTGGTTAATCACGCCCCGCCTGGAATATTCTCCCAGGATCTACTACCAAGAGACGTCAAAGTACATTTCCAGTGTTCCACATTTGGCCTGGGTAACCCTTACTCCAATCTAAAGTGCCTCTTGGCAAAGCTGTGTGGGCCAGGGGACTTCTAATGGAAAGGAGAGGGAGATGTGCTCATTTCTCATGCCAATCCCCAGAGTACCCCACTGTCCTAGAGGCATTCTGCAGCCAGGCCAGCAGAGCACCTAGAGTTTGTAATAGAGAATGAAGAGCGTGGCCATGGTGGCCTGGGAAACAAGGTCAAAGGCATGACCTCATCTTAACTAATTACATCTGCAATGACCCTATTTCCAAATAAGGTCACCCTCTGAGGTCCTGGGGGTTAGGACTTTGACATATGAAATTGGAGGGGACACAATTCAACCCATAACAACATCTAAGTTGGTAATTCCCAAATCCTGGTCCAGGGCTAAGGCAGATGGCAACTGCAACCTCCATGGCAGATAAATCTCTCCCAGATGAAGTCTTGTGTGCTGTGGTCCAGGCCTCACCAGGTGACCCTGGCTCTTGTAGAGAGAGCTTTCTGCCTCCCTTCCCATCCCTTCCACCGGCCAGACACCTGGTCTGCCCCTGCCTGCTCTCCCCCAGCCCAGAGAGAGGACAGGAGAAGCAGCGTTGCAGGGAGGATGGCTCTTGTTTTTTGACTTCTCTTGGCCCACTCAGAATTTGGACCCGGGGCTTCCCTGGTGGCGCAGTGGTTGAGAATCTGCCTGCCAATGCAGGGGACACGGGTTCGAGCCCTGGTCTGGGAAGATCCCACATGCCGTGGAGGGACTAGGCCCGTGAGCCACAATTGCTGAGCCTGCGCGTCTGGAGCCTGTGCTCCGCAACAAGAGAGGCCGCGATAGTGAGAGGCCCGCGCACCGCGATGAAGGGTGGACCCCACTTGCCACAGCTAGAGAAAGCCCTCGCACAGAAACGAAGACCCAACACAACCATAAGTAAATTAATTAATTAATTAATTAAAAAAAAAAAAAGAAGAGACTTTATTTAAAAAAAAAAAAAAAAAAGAATTTGGACCCAGCTAAGGAGTGGGCCAGCAGAACATCTTTCCTGGGTGCCAACCTCTTATATCACAGGATCTCTTCCAATTACTGAAAATGAAATAATACAAAGACAACTGTATTTACCAGGATGAGTGGGATTGTGCTGTCCTCGGAGAGCATGTTCAAATAACAACAGATGTCTCCCTGATTGTCTTCAGAGGAGAACAGATCTCTAACTAAAGGATTTTGGTAATGCCAAGTAGGGTTTTTGAGGTTGGGGGAGCATTTAATAGCTCAGATCATCAAAGCCAGACTGAGTTCTCCCACCAGGTTCCTCCTCTGACCTTCCTCTACTCAGTAACAAGCACCCTGGGACTTCCCCTGTGGTCCAGTCGGTAAGACTCCGTGCTCCCAATGCAGGGGGCCCGGGTTCGATCCCTGGTTGGGGAACTAGATCCCGCATGCCATACCACAACTAAGAAGTCCGCATGCCGCAACTAAGACCCAGAGCAGCCTAAATAAATAAATAAATATTTTAAAAAAAAAAACGGCCACCCCCCAAAAAAAGGCTGAGTGTAAGTATTACCAGTGTGAATGTAGTTCCAACTTATGTCATAGCCTCAGGTAACTCCAATTACCACCCCACACAGGATATTCCAAGTTCAATGAAATAACACCAGGTATGATGTTTCCATTTGCATAGAAATCATTATGAGAGAATGGATTTTTCACACTGAATCTAATTTTTAAATGTACTTCCTAGAAGCTGGACATTTGGGCTCCACTTCATATCACAGAACATAAATCTTCAAATCAACAAACTTGCAATAAGAAAACAAGTATCTAAAAGGTGACATGATTAACTAAAATTGTACTTAATCGTTCTACATTCAACAATTTTAAATCTGTCTTTCTAAACACACACATGGGTGTATAGTTATTGACCACAGGTCTTAGGAAGGATGGTCCTGCTTCCTACCCTTTAGGGTTATGTTGTCCTTTCAAATGTGAAACGATGATGAGAAGAAATGATAGTTTGTTTTTAATGTCCTTACTTGACAAAAATAAAAATTGGCAATCTTAGTGATCTGTCCCCTCCTCTATACACACATACACTCACTTATTTTTTTCTTTACTGAGCTCTGATATCCAGACACCTGTAAACACTGGCCAAAATAAACAAAAACAAAAACCCAGAGATGGTTCAGATGATACTGTCTACTGTCAAAAAGACTTTAGTATGAGGAAGTGAGTAAAATAATAGACCTGATCAAGACATTCCTCCTGAACACACAGCCCTGCAGAACTCCAAAGAACGTCGTTTCTCAACCCCATCTAAAACAGAATCTGTCTGCAATGCGAGGGTCTTTATTTCTGCCCTTTGTTCCTTGCTGCTACCATGAGCTTTATGTACACTATTTATTTCTCTCTGGACTGCTGGCCAGTGAGTAGACTGTCTCAGACTGTCTAGAGAGCAGGAAGCAGATGGAAAATAAATACAGTTGAGGAGCTCTGGGGGCAAAGCTACAGACGGGACAAGAAAGCCAAGAAATAAACAAACAGGAAGGAGACGGATTTTTCTGCCTTTCATCCCTGGCTCTGATAGATAAGACTTAAACAGCAAGACGTCCACTGGGCTCAGTTTCAAATTCTACCCAGCTTTCACTCCGGGGTAGTTTTTCCCCTTTGAAAAAAATCTATCTCTGCATTTTTTTTAAAAGGATGATCAAAATAAGCTCTTAATAAGCGATTACAACTCATTTCAAATGCTATAGTCATTATTACATCAGAGACGTATAATAACGCAAGAAGCAGAAATCAACTTCAGCACAAACATTGCACGTGTATACAGTGCACATGTGTTCAAGGTAGAAGCACTGACTTGAATGGATCTTACATGTATTGAAGCAGGGCCCAGGTCTCGGAATGATTCTGAAGTGAATGGAAACCCTGACTGTACTGCCTTCATCATACTTCATGTGTCTACTGTTCCTCATTCTTCCCTTTCCTCTTGTCAAATCCAGCTCTAACGACAGAATCCAAAACCAGTCATTTACACCTCATAATAAACTGAAGCCAAAGCATAATCTCTGACTGTATGTCATTATTCTTATTGTAAATACATCATACTCAAAGCCCATTCCATTTGATTTTCCTCACTAAGAATTTCTTCCTTAAAACTCCTATTACGGTCTGATACGTCAATACTCCCCACCTTACCCCCAGATAAATGCCTCCTCTTTCTAGGAGTTTGCTAGGTGACTGGTATGAACCACACTGGAGCTGGATTACCCAGCGTCACATCCTGACTTCCCCAAATCCTAGTTGTTTGACCTTACCAATGTTTTTTAGTCTGAGCCTCTGTTTCCTCATCTGCAAAATGAGAACAATACCAAAACTACCTTCTTTGGAGGATTATTGTGAAGTTTGACTGTGGTAAATATAAAGCTCTTGGAACAATGGCCAACACTAGCTGATATTAGTACTTTCATTGTATGGTCGGAAATTGTTAACGTGGACATATATATGTTCCTTGATACTAAATAAATGAAATTTTAAAAGTAACTGGCTCAAGAGAAAATAATAAATAATTTAAGAAACCTCTCATTTCTTAAGGTCACCATCTTTTTACAGAAGTCTCTCTCCATGATCATTTTATACCATATAAGACTATCTTGGTAACATTTTTTTAAGTATAGTGCTTCAAAGAATCTTCAGGAAGAAATACATGTAGGACAAGAAAGTCTTTTAAATTTTAATTTTTTTTCCAATATAGGCAATTATCATCTGTTGTTACTAATCTAAAACCTCAATTCATTTAGTATATTCTGATTCAATGCATGCCTTACTTTCTATAAAATCTGTTTCAATCTCTATTATCAATTTTAAAATGTTATTGAAGAGCAAGTTTTTTGAGCGGAAGGAATGACATTCAATGAGTTAGCAAAGGGTGAAAATAGTTGCCTTCATCTTAAAATAATGTTTACAACACTTCACAGCTACAACATGGCACAGTGGCCAACAAGAAGGAACCCATGCCTATTAGACAATGTTTTCTGGCTTTGGCAAGTCGTGTGTCTTACTGTTACTCTCGGCAATTCAACAAGATACACTCTGATCTTACCTCAACCCAGTGCATTTAAATGTCAAAGGTATCATAAGAATTGTAAGGGGAGAGGGGAAGGGTGAGAAACTCTTGAACCCCTACAATCGCCCAGTATAAGTGGCATCTTGCTTGGTCTTCACAAATAAGGCTAGCAGAAGGCAAAGATTAATTCTGACTTAAATTAACTGCATTTTTATTTTGCATTAAATGTAAACTTGTTATAGTAAAAATAAATGTTCTTATATTTTAATTTGTGACTGTGAAAGAGCAAAGTCTGAGCAACAGCAATGAGCATTCCCTGCCTGAGGGAACGGGCTTTTATTGAACACTCAGGTCACCCATGGCTTCCCGTCTCGTCCTTCACGTCAAATCATAAAGCTTCTTGGTACGTCTCTTCTGCAAAGCTCAGATCAGTATATTTAACTACAAAGGAGAGTCTATAGATTAACTGTCAAGGGTTTTGAGACTCTTAACTGCTTGATAAATGCTAATGAGACAGGTCGAGGAAGCTGCTATTATTTGCTCACCAAACATGAGGATTATTCTATTCACTCTGTGTAACCGCCTTAGGTCTCGTTCTCGTTATTTACAGAGGCTAGTTTTTCACTTGTATTGCCACTCTACATTGTCCTCCAAAAAACCATCATGTTTTAATTATAAAGTCTTGAGTTTTCAACCATCGTTGCTGAGTCAATCTTTAGGGTCTGTGTTATGATCAGAGGGAAGGTAATCTGCCTAAAGCCTTGGATTTGGCTGGGAATCACCAGGCATCACAAGCCTGTGAGTTGTAACAAAGACATTTTAATAGTTACTTTAAGGAAAGATCAGCTAGGAAGCTGGGAAGAAAAACAAGGCTAAGGGGGAAAAGTAGGATGATGACTATCTTCTAAGCCTCAGATTAAATCCAGCAGTTGGGCCAAAGATCTTATAAGTACTTTAGAAGAGACTTGAGAAAATATAGACTTTGCAATTTCTTTGATTCCCATCTCTCTGACTCTAAACGTATTTGAAACACACTAGGAAAAATAAGCCTTACAAGCATGCCTGTCCTAAGGAAATAAAAAAAAGCCATGCTGCATTTACCCAACTTTTCACTGGGAGAAAGAAAATAAAGACTACTTTAATATGGGGCTACAAAATGTCCAGCTCCGTTCCCACCTTGGTCTTGATTCATTCGGAGTTCCTGAGAGGGTCCTTGAACCTATATCTCCATCACATTCCCCCTCTACCTGAAAAAAAAGGTAATTAAAACAACTCTCTCATACCTCACAAGTAAGTCGTAAAGATTAGAGCATTGAACTTCAAAGATGAAAGGCTCAATATAAATTCCAGCATTATTGTCAAGACATCAGTGTGAACTGCCAGAAATGTGCTGCTTAAGCAATTCCTACCTGTCAGCAGATCTAAACTAGGATGACCTTGATCTTCAGAGGGAAGGGCAGCAGTGCCTTGGACTGGGAAACACAATATCTCAGAGCCATTCCTTGTTATAATACCACTTAACTGTCCTTACCGGCTAGCTCACCATAAAGATTAAATGCTACAATTTAATGCATACCTGCTACTCTCCCCACCAGCCCCCGGACAAGAAATAAATATTTATCCTGCTCCTAAAATGTGCAAGGCTGTGTCTAGGGCTTGAAATACAGAAATTAAATAATATACTGTTCTTACCTCTTCAGAGCTCATGTTAAAATAGGAGACCCATGCATTCTCTGTGTCACCTAGGGAGAAGTGAGTCTGCTAAAGCTTAGAGCATCCCAAAGAAAGATCCTTGGCAAACAAAAACTACCCAGTAACTTTGTAGCTGACTTCCATCAGCAATGACTGAATTTGCCACGTACTGTGACAAATTCAAATTCTGCCATTTTTTCCTGTTCTCAAATCGAAAGGATATCAGTGATATTTGAATCTACAACGGCTCCAAATTATCACTGAAGATATTTTTAAAGGGGCTAAGATGAAAGCTCCACCACTCTGCTCTCAGAATCAGCAAGCTCGAAGGAGTCCTTCAACCCAGAAGACAAATGCTCACACCAATGTTTGGCAGCTGACTAGCCTCGAGATGATTTTCAGCATGGCCAGGGGTATAGAGAACAGATTAGTGTGTGTGTGTGTGTGTGTGTGTGTGTGTGTGTGTGTGTGTGTGTGTGTGTGTGTGTGTGTGTGTGTACGCACACACCAGGGACAGATAGCGTGCCAAATTGCCCTACCCTGCCTTGGGTCCCTGCCTCCCTCCTATTTGGTGGTGAGTAAATGAATGACAAGTTTGGGTGCTGCCTCAGAAAACTCATCAACCTCAGCCTAAGTCACTTGAAGCAGCTGTCCCAACCCTGTTTTAAAGGTCACCAGGCCCTGACCTCCTTTAGAAACCTAATTCCAACATCTGACCCATTTACAGTTGGGAAAACCTTCCTTGTGTGGAGATAGAGACTAAGAGTTCAGCTCATTTTCTAGTAATCTAGTAATTGTTGTCACACCTTTAATTTTCCAACTTCTATCATGAGAGTCTGGCTTTCCTCAAAGGACATTTAATAATTGTTGATTTCATTCTCCAAATTCCCTCCAGTTTTTCCCATGTGTCTTTTTAAAAATACAGAATTAAGCTAGCTAGGAGAATGTGGATATACATTTCCTCATCTATAAAATGAGACAAGATGATTCCTAAGGTTCCTTTTGCTAAGGATCTTAATTCTTGAGAAACTCTGCACAATAGTCTAAAGCAGAGATCAGCAAACTTTTTCTGTAAATCGCCAGAGAGTAAATATTTTAGGCTTTGTGGCCATAGGGTCTCTGTTGTAACAACTCAGTAGGGCCATTGTAGGGGAAAAACAGCCATAGACAGTACATAAGCAAGTGAGTGGAGCTGTGTTTCAATAAAGCTTTTGAAAGCTTTAAGTGGAGCTGTGTTTCAATAAAGCTATTCACAAACTCAGGTGGCGACTGGATTTGGCCTATAGGCCATAGTTTGCCAACCTCTTGTCTAAGTTAAAAAAACAAGCTTCCATTCTGTATGTTCATACCACCCTTCCTGTCCCTGTCTTCAGGCTCAGATTTTCTGAAATGACCCACAACCATTCAGCAATCAGTGGACTTAAGAATTCCTCAACTGCCTGCGTATATAATACACACACGTGCACAGGGAAGGGGTAGAGAGCCAAACTTGGAAAGCAGCATGTCTTTTTGTTTTGTTTTTACATCAGTCCATTCCTGACTTTCAGGATGAGAAGAGGCCTACATTTTTGTTTACTGTGTTTTGTAATGAGACTCAATTTTTTAATTGCCTGGGCCACATTTGTCAACAGCTCTGACAATACAGTTAAGGAAGTTAAGGAAGAAACTTCCTCCTGCTTAAAGGACAGTCTACAGACCAAGAGCCTCAGCATAATATGAGAGCTTGCTAGAGATGCTGAATCTTGGGCCCCACCCCAGATCTACTGAATCAGGATCTGTATGTGAATCAGACCCCAGGTGAACATTCCGTTTGAGAAGCACCGTTGTATGTGATGTATTAGTCAAGGTCCTGGCAAGAAACGGTCATTAACCACAGGTGGAACACAAAGAGAGGTGTGGCCAGAAGGAGGTGAACACACAGGGATGCAGAGGAACCTCTGGGCTAGCAACAGCTGTAGCCGTTACAATCCCTGGGGCTGAGGGGACATGAAGGAGAGAGAGTGATGCTTGAACCCAGTTTGTACTAGAACCGTCGAGGAGAAGCTGCCTGGTAGAGCTGTCTCCAAAGAGGAAACAGCAACTTCTAGAGACGCATCACTAAAGCAGGGACAGAATAAAGACTACCCCAGACTCTCTTTCCTCCTGCCACCCACCCTCTTGCTGGTACCTCCTATTGGCCAAACCCAAGCAGAAGACAGAGTGCAAGGAAGCCCAGAAGGGGCGGTCCTCAAGGGCCAGGCTCCCAGGACACAGAGCAGAGAATGAGGGACAGCGGGACAGAAGAACCAGCACAGCCAGACAGCACTTCCAGTTGGGGTTCACTTCCCCCCGGGGCTCTAAGCTGGTGTCCCACCAGCAGGTGGCGCCCATCTGCCCTTGTCTCCTTCACATGTAGCTCCATGTCATTGGTTGACGCTGCAATGTTGGCTTTTCCTTTTATTCAGAATTCAAAATTGCTCAACTTCTATTCCTGTCCAAATTTTTAAAAACTATATATCTCCATACCACCTCAAGAAAACCACACCTCAAAACCGCTTCTTTTTTACTGTCATCCTCACATCCCAATAAAGTTAAAACACGCCTGTTTTATGCCATCAAAGCACCCAGTCTGTGGGAAGGACCGCCTGCCTTCGCCAGCAAGGAGTTTGGCTCAGAAAGCCAACTTCCCTCTCTCTTCTACTTGCAGCAAATTCCCAGAGATGGTTTCCAAACAAGACTTCCCTTTCTTTCCTGACAGGTACAGTGGGTCAAGTTATTTCTTAGCAAAACATAAGAACCGACAGTGTTGAAAAGAGTGAAAGAGGAGGCAATAAATAGACACATAATGAAGAGTTTGCCTCTTAGTCACCCTGCCCTTAGGCAAATAACTTACTCGAGCTTCAATATGTAAAATGGAGATACTATATATATATATTGCAGATAACAATAGTACCTACCCTACACATTCAAAAAGAAGAAAACAGCAGTGCAATATAAGGTTAAAATGAGATGATGCAGAAAAAGCACTTAGCTGGCCTATTAGCTGTAATTACTATTACTTCTGTTAACATTGAGCAACATTTCAAATGCTACCAGAAGAGTCTTTGCATCACCCAAACCCAAACTCCACTTCTGGATTATTGGGAAAGGGCCCATCAAATATGTAATCTTTACTCAGGGAACAGTGCGTCTGCCCCTTTTTATATCATGCCAATCTGAGTCAGGTGGGCAACTTAGAAAGAAACCACAGGACCCTCCTCTTCTCCCTTCTGGGTCTGATAACAGGCCTGGGGAGAGAGCTCCCTTCATCCTAGCCTTCCAGCCTCATCCAATGGGCTGGCTATTCAGAGGCCAGTAGAACCAAAACACCCCAATCCCCACCAGGCCACCCAGTCATCTCAAGGAGAAAGAGCAAGCACTACGTCACTTCCTGTTCTTTTTTGGGTTCCCATCCATTTTCTGCTAGGAGAGGCTTCTATGTGTGGGAGTTGAGGTGGGCTGTTGACAGGGAAGAAAATGCTAGGGTTAGATGTTACCTCCATACCCTCCCTGTCTTTTCTGTTTTCAAATAACTCTTACCAACCATTTATTTGCCAACACCTTACACCTCCCTCTACAACTCCTATTAGTATATAATCTTGTAGTCACCTATATTCCTTGCCTAAAGACATGACAGCAAAGTAGGACAGATAGAGTTTTATCTGATATTTTGTTTTGGAAGCACTGTGTTACACAGAAGGCAGACAAAGCAGTACTTGGGGTACATGCATAGCAAAACAAAGCAAATGAAAAAAAAGAAGAAAAGAAGGGAAGGAAGGAGGGAGAGAAGAGGAAGGAGGGAGGAAAAGATGGAGAGAGGGAGAGGAGAAGAATACTATGAAATAGTTGCAATTTGATATTTCAAAACTGTTCTGAATTAATCATCAGGGCAAAACAAAAAATCTTGTTGGAGTTCCTTATACCTATTTTGTGATTTAATATTATCTTTGTTTTAAATTACATTAGAGGAGGTACTTCCTTTCTCACAATGCCTGCACCCAAAATTATTTTTAAAGAAATACAACCTGGGTTGCCCAGGAAGTCTGGGCAGGTATGATGTAGACCTCTAGGAACCCCAACTGCCCCACCGCATGCAGGCACAGAATGGCAAGATGACTCACTAGAAATCACCCAAAAAGCCAGCCAAGTGCTCAGGGCATCTGGACATCAAATCTATGTTTATTCCACCCAAACAACAAACTTCCATTCCCAGGGTAAACGGGTGGTATTTCTTTTTCAAAAGTTCAACACAACTATCGGCCACAAAAATTACTTGAACCAAGAGGAATCAGACTGCTTGCTTTGTTTCAATCCAAGCCTCCCCTTCAGAGTACCTGCTACCTGGAGGTCACATACTTCCCAGGACAAAAAGTGGTGCTCAGTGTGTATACTGATTTTGCATAAATTGTAAACTCCAGGGACCCAGCACAACTCCAAGGAATTGCCACAGTCACCAAGTTTATTTGGTAACTTTTGCAAATACACATTTGACTCATTAAACATGTTTTCTTTCCTAGATTAGTGTGCAAGAGTCACAGGAAAAAATTACTTAGTAAGCAGGTGTACTTTAGTGCTGCTTAAAGAAGATTTTCTCACCATTACTTGGAAAGAGGAAGGTACACAGAATGGGAACCACACTGATAAGTAATCTCCTTCAACAATTTTTGTGGATCTTTTGACTTTTTTGTGTGTGTACCCTTAACCAAAAAGTCAATGTAACCTGTGGGAAAACCAGCAGGCCTTGATTCCATGTTATTTTTTAAAATATTTTTTATTGTGGTAAAACATACATAAATAAATGTTACCATTTTAACCATTTTTAAGTGTATGGTTCAGTGGCATTAAGTTCAGTCACAGGGTTGTACAGCCATCACCACCTTCCATCTCCAGAACTTTTACATCTTCCCAAACTGAAACTCTGAACCCATGAAACAATAACTCCCCATTTCCCCTCTCCCAACCCCTGGTAACCACCATTATACCTTCTGTCTATGAATTTGACTATTCTAAGTGTTTAATATAAATGGAGTCGCACAATATTTATCCTTTTGTGTATGGCTTACTTCACTTAGCATAATGTCTTCAAGGCTGAACACGTTGTAGTATGTACCCGAATTTCATTTCTTTTTAAGGTTGAATAATATACCACTGCACATACAGACCACATTTTGTTTATCTATTCATCTGTGGAAACACATTTGGGTTGTTTGCACATTTTGGCCGTTGGGGGTAATGCTGCCATGGACGTGGGTATACGAACATCTGTTCAAGTCCCTGCTTTCAATTCTTTGGGGTATATGCCCTCCATGTAACTTTAATTAGCTTTACCAAAATGCCTTCCTCCATCAGAGAAGACTGTTCTCTGAACATACAGTGTGTCCTTGAGAGAGCTGTCATCAGCCTGGTGAGAGAGGAAGCAGGAAGGTCCTCGTCACCATCGGCTAACTCAACCCTGGCAGCCAGCAGAGCGACAGATGTGGCAGTCAAAACGCCCCATGTTCTTACTTTAGTACCTTATAATGTTATGAGTTTTTAAATCCCTAGGGACTTCTTTGAAAAAATTTATGGTGTGACCTTCCAAACAGCAGTTCGGTAGCCAGTGAAAAGACGGCCAGGCTGGGTAGAGAAGGACATCTCAGGTAGACTCCTGGGTGTTTGGTGCTCAAAGGGAAAAGGCCAGAGGAGGCTGAATGGAGCTTCTCTGATGAAGTCATCCAGGATGGAGAGTAAAAGACCAGAGAGGAGCAAAGATAGTGGCTCCCGGATGGAGGAGAAACAGGATTCCTGTGGAGTGAGGGACAAGCCCTCTATGGCATCCTGGGGCACAGGAATCCAACTGCAGGCCTAGAGTAACCAAAAGTATGGAATTTACAGTGCAGCCTCTAGAGAAGCATTGTCCAGGTCCGGAGAGAAAATAGGAAGCAAAATCCCTAGTGAGAAGCCAGCAAGAGAAATGACAGCTTTTGCAGGAGCTCAGCTGAAGGCTCAAGGAAGGTACAACTGGCGTCTGAACAGAAAAGACTCCTCTACTGGTTCCACAGGTCAGGTAAGGGGCTGAGGGCCATGTCAAGGCCCAGGCCTCAAGAGTAGAAGTTACGTGGAGTCTCCAGAAGGTCTGTGGGCCCAGGAGACCCAGCACAGAGGATGGGAGAGGAGTGAGAACACAAAGGATCACACATGGCTTCCCACCAATCATCAGGCCATGTGAGCTGAACAAGACTTGGCAGAGTTCTTTCTCGGATGAGTCACAGCCCACTCAGGTTCAGTCACCTACAAGCCAACTGTTCACACCAGGCTTCAGGAGACCACGGTGTAAGGGAAGAAACAGGGGAGGAAAGTGGCTGGAATCAAGGAGTTGGGGATAAAAGGACACTTCCCACATTCCCTCACATCCCATTCTCACCTTCAGTTGGTATCATCAAAGGGTGACAACCAGATCTTACCAAGCCAGAAATGGCAGACACGCTTCCTTTTGATCCATGCTTTTGATCTGTTTGAAAATTCCCCATTTGGCACTGATTTTACTAGTTCACTGAACCAGTGGTTGAGTTCTCCCTCCACGCCAGGCCCTGTACCCACAGCTGAGACACAGATGTGAAGGAAGCACACATCCAATGAGGAGACAAATAATTACAAGGGCAATTACAAAAGAGAGTGACCAGGGCTATAAGAGAAAGAGAAGTGGGGTGAATTAAGGGCACACAGGAGTCTGTAAACCAGGAGGAGTATACAACCCAGAGGATCAGGACAATTCAGCAAGTTTGTATTCGTTTCCCATTGCTGCTGTAACAAGTTACCATAAACTTACTGGCTTTAAAACAACACAACTTTATCTTAGAGTACCAGAAGTCAAAAAATGGGCCTCAGGGGGCTATAATCGAGGTGTCAGCAGGGCTGCAATCCTTCTGGAGGCTCTATTGGAGAACCCATCCCTTGCCTTTTTCAGTTTCTAGAGGCCGTGTGCTTCCCTGGCTCATGGCCCCCTCTCAACGATGGTATCACTGACCTCTGTTCACACTGTCACATCTCCTTCTCTCTGGCCCTCATGCTCCTGCTTTCCTCCTTGTAATTACATTGAACCCACCTGGATAATTCAGGGTAATCTCTGATCGCAAGATCCTTGAACTTAATCACATCTGCAAAGTCTCTTTGCCATGCAAAGTAACACATTCAGTTTCCAGGGATTAGGACATGGACATCTTGAGGGTGCCAGGGGGAGTATCATTCTGTCCACTGTGAAGTTAATTCCTAAAAAATGAAAAACGCTTTGCCTAAGTAGATCATATCATTATTCTCCTCCTGAAAAGACTATCCTCCTTTTTTCTTGATCTTTTTTTTTTTTAATGGGAAAAAGAACTCACACAAATTTTCTATTTGAAAATGTGCCGCATGTCATCTGAATGACATATTAAAATATTGTGGATAACATCAGCACACATCAGACCCCTTCTGCAAAGCTGATGTTCCGTTTACCGTTTACAGTTTCTCCAAAATGTTTCTATGGTAAATCACTCCGATTCTCTGATTCTCCAAATGCTGATTTTTCTCATATTCTGGTCTCATCACCCCTTTTCTCTTAAGGTAGAAACTAGGGAATCCCCTGAGCAGACCTGACTTTTCATGAGCTCATAAAATATACATTAGTCAGTTTCACTTTCTAAATTAGTCATAGGAATAGAATTCACAACTATTTCCTGAAACTATTTACTTGTATCTATAAAATCATGAGTTGAAAGTCTTAACTCTTCTGATGTTTTATTATTGTATTTCTACAGTTGTGGTGTGGGCTGGTGGGAGGGGGGAGTAAAATTGTAATCCACACTGGAACCAGGGATAAACTTTGCTCAGCCTCACACAGATTATTAATGGTATAACCTGGACGAAAACCTCAGCCTCTGGACTCCAGAGCCGGTACTCTTCACACTAACTGGGCTATCTTTTCTATGTCATTCTTCTCCTTGAGATAGAAAATTTGGGAGGAATACAATTAAGTTTAAATACTCGTCCTGATTTTCCTCTTCATTGAAAACCTCCCACCAATACTAATAATTGGTGTTCCGTAGAAAGTCCTCCCTGTTGGTGGATGTTTGACTGTGAAATATAAACAAGCTTCAACAAGAGGACAGAGAATATGTAATCAATGTACCTTGGCTCTTGTTCAGCACGGCCATGCCTCTGGCACTTGATATCTTTGCAGAAAATGGATATCAGAAAGGAAGATCGCACTTCATTTAAAAGCAGCACAACAGATGTAGGGACGATGGTGTCAGTGAGAATCAGTTACATATATGATGAAAGTCTTTGTGAATCTCAAATAATGGCAATATGGCAATCCTTCGATTTCTCTCTAGAATTCCCCAGAGTGGCTCTTCCAGACCCCCTCCCCCTCCAGTCTCTCCCTCCCAGCCAGATGGCCGCAGCAACTACTATAGAGAGGAAATCAAGGCCAGCCGCCACCAGCTCCTGTGACGTTCCTCCTCCCTGCCTCATAATCACTCTTCCTTTCACCCGGCTTCTCCTGCTTCCCTCTTGGTTATCATGCCCTCATCTTTGTTCAACAGGCTGCCCCCCTCAATCCACTGACAACATTAAAACCCAAAGTCCTCAGCATAGTGTGAAACTAAGAAGCCCTCTCCTGCCTCACTGTGCTCTCCACTCCAGCCGTACTACTCACTAAGAGCTCTCCATTCCTTTGCACCCACTGTTTTCTCTGCCCGCAAGGCCATTCCTCCATTATTTGCCTGGAGAACTCCTAATCATCCTTCAAAGCCCCACTCAGCAGTGACCCCCATAATGCTGTTCCTGACCAACAGCCCTCCTCAGTAAAGGGTCATACTCTTGCTCTGTGCAGCAGGAGCCCCAGGCTTTCCTCCTGGAGAGCTCTTAGCAAGAAACCTTAGCATTATCTGTCCACCCCACTCTCTGTCTCCTTCCAAAAGTTCCCAGACTGAGAACTCTTTAACAGGAGAGTCCTCTCCTTTTATCTTGAAATCCCCAGCACTTACCGCAATCCTTGGTACTTAGTAGACACCCAGCAAATGTTTGAATGATTGACAGTATGTTCAAGTCTTTCCATTAAAAAAAGAAAGGAAACACAACCTATCACTCTGCCCTTTCTGGATGGTTCTCTACGCCTACATCTTTGCTTCCAGGCCTCACCCTCTGCAAGAGGATACCTTCATCAACTGACCCCTGGATCTGCTTTACTGATGCTAGATTATCTCTTAGTCACCTCATCAATATCTACAGTCAATCCTGGCTGCTTCTCATGTCCATTCTCCCTGCCCTTCTGGGCATGTGATGGCTTTTACCTTCCTGCCTTTTATGTCACTGCCTTCTATCTTAAGTCGAGAGTTGACTCCCCAACTCTTCCAGCTTCTCTGTCTCGCAAGCGTTCTCCTTCCCCAATTCCCCCACCACCACCTTCATAAAGATGCTAGCCTCGGCCACACTCCAGAACCTCAGTGTAGACAGCCTGGAAACATACGTGAATTGAAACAAGCCTCTGGAAACAAGACAGCAATTCAAAGAAGTAATGCGTGAACGCACAGCGCTCCGGGCCTTAGCCCACCAGGAGCGCTGTCGGACCCCATCCTGGTCAAGCTCCCTCCAAACCAGCCACCCTGCTCCCATTTCCCTGCCCTTTAATTCACGCTGAGCACCGCTGCTATCATAATATGTCTAACGAAGAGTGTCAATTCCCGGGTTAAAAGCCCTCAGCATGCTGCCCTACTACAGTCATAAAAAGGAGGGGTTCCTCAGAGCAAAATGAGGAAGATAGAGGCAGTGAGGGCAGCAAGCCTTCCATTACGTTTCATTTCTTCAACTTAAAGCGCTGCTCTCCTGAGATGATGTGCCTCCTGCCTTCTATATTAAAATGCCCTTTCTGCAATGAACCCGTGGTCATTTTGCTTCGTTTCTTTATGTCAGTATCCTTATTTGGGAAAATACAGAATTCGTAACTGTAATTGGCCTAAATTTTGTTTTTTGGAAATTACATTAACTAGTCCGTTATCCCAGATTTCTAAAAGGGACCAAGTGGCCTCTGCATTCTTACCACATTGGCTGAAGGCCTCACTACCACTGATAGAATTTTAAAAGAAAAACCAGGCAGAGACAAAATGATGTTTGTTTATAATATAGACCTCCTTGAGATGTTTGCAGCCCCCAGTTTCTTTTCAAGAAGGTATATGTCCCCATATTGATTACTCAAGAGATGGACATTTTTCTCTGCCATGAATCGTCTCCTGTTTTATATTTGGAAACAATGCATTCAGCAAGAAATGAGATTCCTTTGACTCCCATGTCCATCAGGAGGGCGCAAATGTCCAGACAACCCTAAGGGCCTTTTTGTTTACTCACACCTTCCAATTTTTTAGTTATTATTTGCCTTTAGTTTGCCTTTAAGTTTTGTAGACACACACATACTAATAGTGACTGTCATCAAACACACCACACACACACACACGCACGCACACAAACACACTTTAAAGCAGGCAATTCATCATTTCCTCCCCCAAGACCCTATTTTACAGTCAGAAGCCAATTGTCAGCACACATGCTCCTAAATAAACTGACACGCATGCCAGCTAATAGATCAATTTGCATGGAGAAGGCATCGTAGGAAGGAAACCTGTGTTCCCAGATTTCCCAGGCAGGTGCTCAGCCTGTTAACATAAAGATCAGTCCTTCCGTCCAACCCCTTGGGAACACTGCCCAAAATTACTTACAGTTACAAACATGGTTGATGCTAAGATAGTTCTGCAAAATGAGACCCTGGTTTCCGCAAGGTAACATAAGAAGAGCTCAGCTCAGGAGGGGCCAGTATGAGCTTTTCGAAGGGGGCGGCAGGGGGTTGTGTTCTTGCATCTGACTTTTCTAATAGAAGACAATCGTGCACCAGTGCTTCATGCTTTCAAGTTCCCTTACTGGTGTCATCCATTGTTCTTCCTATACCCCCTGTAAGTGGGAAAGGTTATGAGTCCCAGGGAAACTGAGACCTGGTAGAATTAATGTGTTCAGAGGAGTGAAGGCTTCCCACGTGCACACGCGCTCATTCGTGGGCCCCTCCCTTGGCATTTAGAGCTCCTGTGACCCCTTCCTTCCCTGGTATCTCCTAAGCTAGTCTCTGAGCCCAAGCAGCCAGCCCTTCTGAATGGCACGTTCAGCTCCCCTATAAATCACTTCATTGAGGGAAGGGATCATGGTAGTATGCTCAGAGCTCCAGAAAAGGGCAACTTATGGTCTGTTTTTTTACTCCACTCCACAAATTCCTCGTCCTTAGAGCAATAATATAAAGGCTTAGCATGAGGGGAGGGGAGAGATTTACATGACAAAATATTAGACTTCCAAAATTCAGAAAAAGAATCTGCCAACACTGTTCTATGTTTAGTTTTAGTTTCCCTAAACAGGGATCATCCACACTGTTTTCCAAATAGGATTTACAAAAATTATCAAAGGCAGTGGCTGCAAACCAGCCCTGTTGCTCGCCTGCTGGGTCCTCAGTGAAGAGAGGATGTGAATCGGTGAAGTCTGCTCCTGGGAAATGGGCTGGAGGAGGCGGGTGCTTCCCTGGGAATTAGTCCCCCCAGCTCAGCCTAAAGGCCCAACAGAATGTCCAAATCCCAGCAGGGCAGTGACCCTTTGTTTTTACCTATCCGTCTACTGTAATCCTTCAGTAATCCCACCTGTTTTCAAAGACACCATCTTCATTGTTCTTAACTCCCACCCACCCACCCCCAAAAAAAAAAGGATTAGACTCCCGCTAACCCAGCAATTCTCTTGTTCCGGCACCTTAAGAAGTAAAGGATTTCCCTTCCCTTCCGTAACAGGAGCAAGGCCTTCCCTCCCTGCAGGGGACATGGTCCCATTCTGCAGCTTTTCTGAACAAAGACCCAACTGTCTGCACAGTACGGGAGACTCTCTCTCCCTGGAGTTCAGAGCACACCCTCCTACAAACCCAGACACGCACAAAAGTTCCACATTTCACCGCAGGAAGCAAGGCCGGTGGCTTCAGGCATCGTTCAGCATTTTGAAGTAATTATTCTTAAAAAGCAAAAACAAAACAGGGATGCAGTTTAAGTCATGCCCAATAAAAATGAGCACTTCTCCTCAAAATCGCATTTCCCTGATTCCACGTGGGACGGTAAAAGCTCACTGTACTGACAGAAGCTGGGGAAAAAAGAATGTTTCCTCCTCAATTAGAACTCCGACAGATATTTGGGACGTGGCTTGGTCAAAGGAAACACCTTAGAGGGAGGTTCAGATTGAGAAGGGTGGGTCTCTACTTCCTTGGCCGTTCCACCCAGAAAGACACACACTTAGGAAGAGGATAAAACAAGAACCACTGGGGGGTTTTCTTCCTCCGGGAATCTTCATTTTCCATTGGAATGCCATTAAACATAGCTTGGGACAATCCTGTTTTGTGCTCTAATTCAGCTCGGGGGACGGTGGAGGCCCCATCACCAGGCCTTCCCCTTGCCTGGAAGGGCTGCCCCCTGCGGGTGTTCCGCAGAAAGGGAGCAGAAAGGGAGCAGAGCACCGGCCAATCTAATCCACTCACCCCTCCCCAGTCCACGTCTTTGAAGTAAAATTGTGTCTCTAGCACAGAAAAACCGATAACTAGAAAATGAAATCTCCAACTCTGTCTTTCCTGGGAGATGACATTTCCTGCCTACCGGGTTGAGAGGAAATTCACTTACATAAAATTGGATTAATTTCTTTTTTTTTTTCCCTGAAATCTCCTGGTCTACCAGAAGCATCTTCTGTCAGTTGCCTCTTTCTGAACCTTTGGCTATTTCCCAACCTTTATTTATTCCTTAATCAGGATATCTGGCTCTGGAGTCAAGATCAGAAGCCGGAATGGAGGCAGGAAAGGGTCTGCGGCTTTCATCCTTGTTCCCTGTTGCCTCCTTACCCCCTAGGCTGGCATGTGCTTTGCCCGGGTGAGAACCTAGACACACCTTCATCTCCTCCCCCATCAGTCAACTGCTTAAGTCTCACAGCCAAGTCCTATCATTTGTTTTAATTTAAAGTCTAAAAACAGAAGAGAGGAGAATTGACAAATGTCATCTTAGCAGTCTAAGCTACAGACTTGAAATGTAATAATGTTATTAAATCAGGTGGTCTTTGTTTTTCAGAGCTTGGTTTCTGAAACTAGTTTTGTATCTATCCAAGAGGAGCCTTTAAAAACCTGAGTCACACTGTAAATGACCAGCAGAAAGCCTGAGTGGGGTAAGGACGGTGGCCTGACACAAGTGGGGGGAGCTCGGGCCAGTTAAAGATGGTGTCCCCATGGAGACCTAGAGGAACAGCTTGGTGTGGGAAGGAGGGTATCTCCGTCTGGGAGCTGGCAGGATGGGTGTCAGAGGAGGGGTTTCATGTGGCAGGCGGTAATCATGACCCAGAATGCGGATCAGAGCCAGGGCATCTAGAGGAGGGAGTCTGACAAAGGGAGATGGGAGATTGGTTATGTACAGGAGGAGTAACCAGATAAAGAAACATTTTAAGGGTAACAGGGAGAAAACTAGAAGGAAGCCTATGCATTGTTGGATTGGAATTGGATATATTAATGTGAATAAATCGTTTTCAATACACATGGGTAAATATAGGAATAAATATAGCTCAGTCCACTGCTAGGGCCTGGGAGTAATGACACCACGATGTCAATGAGCACACCGAGTGTGCCTAGAGGGTCACTTCTGAATATCCTCCCCTCCTCTCCTAGAAGAAATCAGGGCTCCTTGGAGAAGCAGCTGATGCTAAAGCTGGAACCAGGGAAGTCCAAGATAAGTGGAATATCTTGCCGTGGCAGAAAGCAAGGAAAAGCTCAAAGAGTGAGGTAGAAATGTCAAAGGGACACAGGGACAGCTTCAATGGACTGCCACTAGGCAAACCAGGGACAATTTGAGCATCAAAAAATTATAGCAGCAGCAGCTTATAACCCGTTCAATAAAATAGGAAACTATGAGTCATTCTGAAATAAACAAATTGAAAGCTTGATGAGGAACAGAATATTTACATAGTTTCAAAGTACCTCCCCACAAAATGCTCATGAATTACAAAGGAACAAAGGATCGCTTGACAGTGGAGACGCCTGGCAGAGGCCACCTTGATCAAGTGCTCACAATGGACCTCATCAGTATGGAACAATTTGAAACCGTGCCACCCAATAAGGTGCAATGAAAAGAACACAGAATCATTTCTATGTGATCGCTCCCCAAAAGGCACAGCCTGAATCTAATCACGAATGATCATCAGTCAAATCCAAATGGAAGGCCATTCTACAAAATAACCGGCCAGTAGTCTTCAAACGTGTCGAGGTCCTGAAAGACAAGGGAAGACTAGGGCCATGTTCTAGACTGAAGGAGACGAAGAGATGTGACCAAATTCAACATGTGATATCAACCTGGAACCTCTTGCTATAGAAAATATTACTAGGACAAGCGCCGAAACTTGAATGAGGTCTGAGGATCAGATGACAGTAATAGCGATAGTGTCCGTGTTATTTTCCTGATTTGGGTGGCTGTGTCGTGGTTATGGAGGAGAATGTGTTTATTTGTAGGAAAGACTCCCTAAAGTCATCAGGGGTGATGGCATTACGTGACAGCTGACTCCAACACAGGTCAGCGGAAAAATTATTTTGCGCTCACAACTTTTTCGCAAGTTTATCATTGTTTCAAAGTATTTTTTCAATTTAAATTTTTGTTTTAAAAGACTGTTTGCTCACGAGCACCTGGAAGGGCAGAGACCACGGAAATTCATTCTTACCCAGCACCTGGCACATGTCCAGCCCAGATGAGTGCTCAATAAATGTTTGCTGACTTTAAATGTTTGGAAAACTCTCTGAGATACAGAAGGAATGCAATGAAAGGGCTTCCACTAAGATTTATGTATTTATTTTTAAAAGATCTACGGGGTTTATCATGTGCCAGACATCATCATAAATATTTGACAAATAGCTCTATGAGATAGGTGCTATGAATATCCCCATTTTACAGAGACGGGAGCTGAAGGACAGAGAGGTCGTGTGGGCTGCCCAAAGTCACGCAGCTGATGAGTAGTAAAACAAAGGGTCGAGCCCAAGCAGTGGGGCTGCAGGGTCCACGCTCTTAGTCACATTGCTGTGAGGTCTCTTCAAGATCCCACCTGCAGGAAATGTAAGATCTTCCCCATTCAAAACATTCAGTTCTCAACTATTCAGCTGTATTTTTTGTACATTCTAAGTTTACAAAATAATTTCGTTTTCTTTATTACCTAATGCCCAGAATCAGCCCAAGAGAAGCCCATTCCAGAGCTGGGTGCTCACCTTTGCAGGCAGTGCTTGTACACCAGCTTTGGTCTTCACATAAGCTGTGATCACCCAAAGAGACCTTGGGGTCTTAATTCTACCAGCAACAGTGTATGTGGCTCCAACTTTTTAGATTTCTTTCTGCTGTGCATGCCACTTTCTCCTACTTGTATCCAGATTTTAACATGGAGTAGATAGATATATCCTGGGCATATCATGGTACAGCTAATCTTCCATACGGCAAGGGAAGTCCCATTAGCCACTGGCCAAGGTCCCACATTATGACACCTCGCTGTCAGGTTTCCCTCTCACAAGCATCTGAATTTCCTGAGGCATTGACTCAAACGTGCCTCCTAATGGAATGGTTATTTCTATAGCCCCTGTGAAAAAAGCTGAAGATATTCTTCCCCATAGCCTTCTCTGCCTCACTTCCTCCCTCATGTGAAATGTGAAAATAGATTGTTTCACATTCATTTACATTCTTCTAGGCAAAGGAGCTCTGTCAACACCAAGGTGCAACATCCATTAGGCTCCCCTTTAGAGCAAATGGCTCATAAAGGAAATCCAATAAACAAATACTTTTCTTTATAATTCAGTGTAGCAAGTTACCTAATAAAACTGTAATAGGCATGACACAATGAGTTCTATTTCACAAGGGTGGTTTGACTATCTTTGTAGCCTATGATGTTACAGTAAAAATGTATCGCCAAGTTTCAAGTAGGCTTCGAGCAGAGCAAGTTCCACGTTGCCAAATAATAGCTCTTAGTATTTTTACCTTCAAAAAATATTTAGTCATAGGAACAAGATTGTCCATTTGCTATGCCCCATTTCCAGAGGGGTGAAAGCACCAGGGATAAAACAGGAAGAAGGAAAGCTTTTATTCAATCTTAGGTGCGATTTCTCTGTCTAAAACAGAACTATAACCTTTTCCTGCACTTCTTCTCTGTGCCAATTTCCAACCATCAACAGGCATTATTTCCTAAAGTTTATATTTATATATTTCCATATGTGTAAATATGTGAGTCTGTGTGTATGTCCTCTGCTCTCCTATTTCCACTGTAAATTTCCTTCTGTTTCAAAAGCATAGATGCAATGCTCACAGTACACTGGCTACACCTCCTCACCCTTATCCCTGCAGTACACACCTGCCCAGCTTCTAGCTGCAGCATCAGCCTTTCTTTGTCTAAGAGTCCTTCCTCATTTCTGGAGTCCACTTTGCTGCTTTGGAGACAGGCAAAGTATTGTGGAACGAATGTCCCCAGGAGTGGTCCGCAACCCACAACTCGAAAAAGTTGGTGCCTATATACCCCAGCTCCCTTGCCCCTTGGGTGGGATGAGTCTGAGGGAGTGCTTTCGACCCTGGCTGCCAGAGCTTCCCCAGAGGGGCTGAGTTCCAGTCACCCACAGTGGCAGCTGGCTTGATAATACATCCTTTATGGATTGCCTTCTCGAATTCCTGTCTCACTTCCCCAAACCGCTACTGGCGTTCCCTAAGTTAACTACTTGCACTTTAATCCTTGCCTTGGCATCTTCTGGGGAAACCCAAACTAAGGCACTCACTCTTCAAAGAACATGGAAGTTGACCAAAAGCCACCGGATAAACAGCTACCCTGCTGTTCCAGCTGTTGACAATTCCCCCATAGAAGAACCTCAAAGCACAATTTGTATCCAGACCTTAATTTTTCCCTATCTCCTCTTTTCCCCACCTTCTACAATGTTCAGCATGCAATGACAGGTTTCTTCTTCCCTAGTTCTCAATAGCCCTTACCCCAAAGTTTTCCTTCCCTAGCAATCTGTTGTCAGAGATGTCCACTGATTGTGGCACCAACCCTTTTGTTGAATTGGCTCTTAGAACAGTGTATTTATTCTTCTTCTGTGCACGACAGATATAACCTACCATATGTTTATTTCCACCAGGGTCACCCTGCCATCTGGACGATGGAAGCTAATGCCCCAGGGAAGACATAGCCATAAGGCAATTTACATTAAGACACAGATTCTAGACATACAGTCCAAATTTGGACACAGAGCTGACTCCAGCTGACAATGCCACAGACTCTGATTGATTTCACCCACAACACGTGGAGGTTCCCGTGTCTCACAGACAGAGGCAAAGACATTATTTAGGCTGCATGACTAATCCGATTGTCTATTCCCTTGCCGTACTCATCTTTATTTGATCTGAGGGTACCAAGTCCAGGATAATAGTTTCAGGTGCCTCCCCAACCCCTATCCAATTCCCTCAGGCTTGCTTTGAAAGGGACCCAAAGACACTCTGCCTATTGGTCAGCATTTTCTTCATGGTTATTCTTGGCCTTGCGACCATTAAAATTTTTTTAAAGATTATACGGTTGGTTACCATCATTAAAATTAAAATTATTTAGCACCAGTTTTTCACAGTCTCTCTTGCCCCCCGCCCAAAACACAATGGGGGAGGGAGAGTGTAGACTACCTTTTAGTGACCTACTTTCTGTCTCTTGTCCAAAGCAAGGTTTCTGCTTTCTCCATTTTTTTTTTTTTTAAATGGCATCAGGTATGGAACAAATCTGTCAGTATTTTCAGCAATCATCTCCCTTCACCATCCTAGTGCTTCATACAATACTAGCCAAAATATTCCTTTGGAGCCCGGAAGCAGGGAGGAGTAAACAGCCCTATCAGCAGTCACTGTTTGCTAGCTGCTCTCGAAGAATCCTCTCTGCTTACTGAAGATCTGGAGTCCTGTTGGTTGGAATGCTGGTATTCCCTGGGCCTTGCTGCTGATAATGTAGAGGCCCTTGGTAGCACAGTTTTCTCACGGTCCCACAGCCCTCTGCAGGAGACGCACTCCCCATGCATCAAAAGCAGCTTTGTTGGGGCTTCCCTGGTGGCGCAGTGGTTGAGAGTCTGCCTGCCAATGCAGGGGACACGGGTTCGAGCCCTGGTCTGGGAAGATCCCACATGCCGCGGAGCAACTAGGCCTGTGAGCCACAACTACTGAGCCTGCACGTCTGGAGCCTGTGCTCCGCAACGAGAGAGGCCGCGATAGTGAGAGGCCCGCGCACCGCGATGAAGAGTGGCCCCCGCTTGCAGCAACTGGAGAAAGCCCTCGCCCAGAAACAAACACCCAACACAGCCAAAAATAAATAAAAATAAAGAATTATTAAAAAAAAAAAAAGCAGCTTTGTTGATAGGTTACACACACACACACACACACACACACACACACACACACGCATTTCATTCTTTTAATCAGCCTGGAAATTTCTCACAAGCTTTTTCCAAATCTAATCTTAATAAGAACCCTCAAGGGAGGGTCTTCTGCAAGGTTAAGTACATTCCTAGTATCTAGCATAATAACTGACACACAGTAAGTTCTCAATAAATATCTGTCTTTATCTATTTGTCTATCTAAACAAAACACCAGGCCAATTAAGAAGTGTCCAGCAGAAAAATACCTCTTAAAAAAATGAAAAGAGAATATGACTTTATGAAAATTGGTACATTGAATAAATACAGAACTAGCGTCTTCTCTTTTCCCCAAAGCTTGATTTCCTAGAGAACTTGTTCAAGTCTGTGGTTAACATGAGTGTATTACAATAGCTAAGAAGATGCGCCAATAGATTATGAAAAAAATCTAGAGAAGAGCCAATTCAGTTCTCTGATTTTGTGTGGTAATTGGATCAAGGGCACCAAAACTGTCCATCCATTATAAAACAGGCATCCTCCTCTTACGGCCCTATTATTACAAGAATTGATGATTTCTTTGTCTCCTCAACTACTTGGAAAATAGGACTACCGTTGGGTTGTTTTTCCATCCGAGTGCCTGGCACACTTCTCATGCGCAGTAGGCATTTGAGGAAAGTTTGGTGAATGAATGAATGAGTATATCGTAGGAAACAACCATGTTATGTACGTGAACACTTTTTAAAGGCCTTACTTATACAAGGTGATCTTTCCATAGACAGGCTGAAAGGTTTCTCAGATTCTAGAAACCAGTTAGAACCCCGTGGGGCCGGGTGGGAGGAGGGAAAGGGGGGAGGGCTTAGCCAATGACTGAAGGGCTTAAGAGTGTGGAAGCCAAATTCCTTGCCTTGAGTCAGACACACCCTGACTCCAGGGCTTCTTACAGGATCAAGCTAAAGCTGCCATCTGAGGGACTTGTCCAGAAATCACACCCTTCCTGTCTGCCCCTTCCCTGCCCTGCTGTTGCCACTCCCATACCAGTTCATTAATAAGTTAGCAACACATGGGGGGCGGGAAGCAGGTTAGGATCAAAGGACGGATTCCGTGTCAGGAGATCCGTGCACAGACTGACCCATCCCCTAGAAGCGTCCCCTCACCTCTTCCCCTTCCCTCCTCAGTGGACACCAGTCCTGCCCAGTCGCTCTCTTCCAAATCTCCTCTCTGATTTCCACCCACTCTCCATTGCTACTTGTTCTCCCCCCCACCCAGTCCCCACCACTTGCTGCTTCCTACACACATGTTGCCACCCTTGAACTCTGACTCTTCCTCCTGCCCATAACATTCTTTCCTACCACCATCAAACCTCTGTGACTCACTTAATGGACCCAGCCTCCCAGGATGGGATGAGTCTTTATCCCATTCTGTTTCTAGAGAAAGTTGGGAGAATAAACGTACCTCTTGGGTGGCACACCTGCCCACAAGAGCAGCCATCAGACAAGTAGGGCACCTGTTAAGGAAAGGCAGAGGAGCCCCTGTCCTGTCAAATACATGATAAGGATTCCAAACGGGGAAAAGGTACAAATGGAAAAGAAAAGGTACAAAAGGTACATCCTCTTTCTCTTCAAGGAATCTCTCCTGGCTACTTTGCAGAAAGTCCACGCTATGTTGAAGGCACCACCAGCGCTGCCATTTAGTTACCTGAACTTAGAGAATAATAATTTCCTGTGAGCAGTCTGGGCCCTGATCTCCAGGACGAAGGTGGCCGCACTAAACTGGTTTAGGAGGTTATTTGATGAATTCCACTTTGTAAGCCACTGCAAAGTCAACATGGCTAGAGACAGACGATGGGAATCATTCTTTCTAGGGTCACCTGATGCAGTCATGCAGATTCTCCCTGATCCTCTCAGTCTGTTTTGACTCCAAGAGTTGAGAGCAATGCTATATTGGAATCTGTTTCTTTCTGAACAGTGTTCAATATTCATATCATGTGGCACTTCCTCCATTTTATATTTATAACAGTAACACAAGGAAGTAGAACCAGTTGGCCTGTTGGGCAGTTTGCCTGTCGTGCCATGTGTCTTTTTAGGGAGTACGATCCCCTTCTAATGAGGACTCTGGACCCAGGCCATGTCAATTAAATCAGAAATGAGCACTCAAGTCAAGACAGGCCTAAGCCAGGAAAAAGGACTTGGAAATACAGGGCCTCGTGGGGTCTTGGGCCTCCTTAGGGGTCTAATCAGTCACTGTCGGGTAACTGAACTGAGAAGTGGTGTAAAGCTGAGGCTGGGGTAACCACATTAGTTCAAAAGAAAATGAAGGGGAGTGTGCTGGTGAGAGAGAGGGGAGACGAGAACACAGAGAGAGGCAGAGATGCAAGAATACGGCCCCAGTATGACTGAGAAATTATCCAGCTGTCCTGGTCCCTCCAGGTTCCTGGCGAAAATTCCTATCCTCAGGTTCCATGACACACTCCATGTACTTCTAAAAAATTCCCCTCTTTGTTTAAGTGAGTTTGAGTAGGTTTAATTCCAGAAAAGAAAAAAGAAAAGAATTCCTAAGACAGGAACAGGAAGGTATTGGGCCTTGGTTTTAGTCTGTTTGAACACCACCTCAAAGACAGGGGAACATTCAATTAACCAGTGATTTCTGACTTCTCAGCGTTACACAATTATCCTTTCTTTGTAGGTAAGGAAAAAAGTCACCAACCTTTAAAATAGATGATGTAGTCTTTTGTCGTTTTAGGAAATATTCTCAGATTAGATAACAGAATTCCTGATTTTCCAGACAACTCAACAGGGTCCCATAGACTCTCAAATCAACATATCTAGTAATCATTACTGTACCATGTCATGAGCTGATAAATTCATAGAGCCTAAAACCTTGCAGATGAGAGAGGTAGTGGAGAAATACGCTTATCTCCCTTTTGAGTTAGCCTCAATTTAAGAACAAACTTAGGAGTGCCAAGAATAACTGATTATTCTCCCGGTGATGAAATGTACTTTCCAGCAATCTTGAGCCCTTCCCACCAGTACTGGGTTACGAAGTCAACATGGCTTAGCTATTCTCACGCCAACCTGAGGGTTGGCCTAATTATTTAAGTGCCAACATGAGAGCTCAGTCCTCAGTTTCTCTTCCAGAAGTGAGAGTATGACCACCTGACAAACAAAATACTTCCTACTGCCAAACATTCCTCTGCAGCCAATGCCATCTGAGCTGTAATGCTTTCTCTTCCTGAATTTGTTGTAGCATTTCACACATACATTTGAGTTGTTTGCCAGCCTCTGGCAATTTCCAAGTTTCCCACAGATTAATGAAAAATCCAGCTGTTTCCAACTCTTTGGAACAGAGCACTGTGTGATAAAATGAGGATAGAAGGGAATCTTTATCCAATTTCTCCAGCAGTCAGAGAGATGTGGAACATACTGGGAAGAAAAATTGCAAGCTCAATTGTCCAAAGATTTTTTAAAAAGAAGAAAGAAAGCTTTGTATTAAATTTCTGAGAATGCCTTTTCTTTACCAAACAGAGAGAGCTAAAAAGCTATTCTTTGATTAATCAGGTATGAGCTCATTCTGCCTTCCTAATCCAGCCTGGGAGTACTTTCAGTGAAAGGTGAGCACTAAGGTTCACATGAAGGACATTTGGACATCTTGATGATCTCAGAGCTGCAGCTAAATGAAATTGTTGTGAATGTCAGCGTCCCTCAAACTATCCTTGCTAAAGGACCACTGTTTGTTTGTTGGCTTATTTAAAATCTTTCACAGCATCTTTTCAACAGTCCTCAAACAACTGGATAGCCATATATAAAGAGAGGAAGGGAGGAAGGAAGGGAGGGAGGAAGGAGGGAAAGAAGGGAAACATCCACACTTCCCACCCTTTACAAAAATTAACTCAAAATAATGTCAGACAGAGAAAGACAAATATCATATGATATTGCCTATATGTGGAATCTAAAAAAATAGTACAAATGAACTTATTTACAAAAAAGAAGTAGAGTCACAGATGTAGAAAGCAAACTTATGGTTACAAACTTAGGGGGGAAAGCAGAGCTGGGGGGAGGGATAAGTTGGGAGGTTGGCATTGACATATACACACTACTATATATAAAATAGATAACTAATAAGGACCCACTGTAGAGCACAGGGAACTCTTCTCAATACTCTGTAATGACCTATATGGGAAAAGAATCTAAAAAGGAGTGGGTACATGTATATGTATAACTGATTCACTTTGCTGCACAGCAGAAACTAACACAACATTGTAAATCAATTATACTCCAATAAAATTGTTTTAACAAAATAAATCATAGACTAAATGCAAAATCTAGAACTAAAAAACTTCTAGAAAATGGAAGATGACACCAAAATCATGATGCATGAAGAGAAAAATTGATAAATTAGAGTTCATCAAAATTAAGAACTCCTGCTCGGCAAAAGGCACTGTTAAGAGAATGAAAAGATGAGACAGTCTGGGAGAAAATGTTTGTAAAGCATAGCACATAAAGTACTTGCATCCAGACTACATAAAGAAGTCTCACAACTCAATAATAGGAAAACAATGTAATTTTTTCTAGTCGGCAAAAGATTCGAACAGACACTTCACCAAAGATATACAGATGCCAAATAATCACATAAAAAGATGTTCAACATCATTAGTAAAATATGAATCAAAAACATAATGAGAGCCTATTACAAAGGCCGAAATTTTAAAAACCAACAGTAACCAGTGTTCGCAAGGATATGGAACCCTGGAACTCCGATACACTGCCGGCTGGGATGTAATATGGTACAGCCAATTTGGAAAATCTTTTTGCAGTTTCTTATAAATTTAAACATAGACTGTCATATGACCCAGCAATCCCCTCCTAGGTATTTACTCAAGTGGAATGTTCACATATGTTCACACAAAAACCTAGACACAGATGTTTTATACTGGCTTTATTCAAAATTACCAAAAACTAGAAACAACTCGAAAGTATCTCAACTGGGGAATTGACAAATGCCAGAATGTCCATAGGATACTACTCTGCAGTCAAAAGAAACAAAGTAATTACAGGAACAACAACATGGAGGGATCTCAAATGTATCATGCTAAGAGAAGCCAGATTCAAAAGGCTACATACAAATGTCAAATCAAATATCAAATTGTTATGTTGTATACCTGAAATCAATATAATGTTATATGTCAATTATGTCTCAATTAAAAAATAGATAACTAATAAAGACATACTGTATAGCACAGGGAACTCTACTCAATACTTTGTAATGACCTAAAAGAATCTAAAAAAGAGTGGATATATGTATAAGTATAACTGATTCATTTTGCTGTACACCTGAAACTAACACAACATTGTAAATCAACTATACTCCAATAAAAATTTTTAAATAAAATAAAATAAATGGCAATATTGAACAAAAATAAAATAAAATATAAAATTTTTTAAATAATTTATTTAAAGGCTACAAAATGAATGACTCCCTTTATATGGTATTTTTGCAAAAGCAAACTATAGGAACAGAAAAGAGATCAACGGTTGTCAGAGGCTGGAGATGGTAGAAGGGGTTGATTACAAAGGGGCAGAAAGATATTTTAGGGGCTGATGGAACCCTTCTATATCTTCACTGTGGCCACAAAACTGTATACATTTGCCAAAACTCACACTACAAAGGGTGACTTTTGCTGTAAGTAGGTTATACCTTAATTCTTTTTTTTTTTCTAATATCTTTATTGGAGTATAATTGCTTTACAATGTTGTGTTAGTTTCTGCTGTATAATAAAGTGAATCAGCTATATGCATAAGTATATCCCCGTATCCCCTCCCTCTTGCATCTCCCTCCCACTCTCCTTATCCCACCCTTCTAGGTGGTTGCAAAGCACCGAGCTGATCTCCCTGTGCTATGCAGCTGCTTCCCACTAGCTATTTTACATTTGGTAGTGTGTATATGTCAATGCCACTCTCTCACTTTGTCCCAGCTTACCCTTCCTCCTCCCCACGTCCTCAAGTCCATTCTCTACATCTGCATCTTTATTCCTGTCCTGTCCCTAGGTTCATCAGAACCATTTTTTTTTAGATTCCATATATATGTGTTAGCATACGTTATTTGTTTTTCTCTGACTTACTTCACTCTGTATGACGGACGCTAGGTCCATCCACCTCACTACAAATAACTCAATTTCATTTCTTTTTATGGCTAAGTAATATTCCATTGTATATATGTGCCACATCTTCTTTATCCATTCATTTGTCGATGGAAACTTAGGTTGCTTCCATGTCCTGGCTATTGTAAATAGTGCTGCAATGAACATTGTGGTACATGACTCTTTTTGAATTATGGTTTTCTCAGGGTATATACCCAGTAGTGGGATTGCTGGGTGATATGGTAGTTCTATTTTTAGTTTCTTGGGAAACCTCCATAGTGTTCTCCATAGTGGCTGTATCAATTTACATTCCTACCAACAGTGCAAGAGGGTTCCCTTTTCTCCACACCCTCTCCAGCATTGATTGTTTGTAGATGTTTTGATGATGGCCATTCTGACCGGTGTGAGGTATACCTCATTGTAGTTTTGATTTGCATTTCTCTAATGGTTAGCGATGCTGAGCATCTTTTCGTGTGTTTGTTGGCAATCTGTATACCTTCTTTGGAGAAATGTCTATTTAGGTCTTCTGCCCATTTTTGGATTGGGTTGTTTGTTTTTTTAATATTGAGCTGCATGGGCTGCTTGTATATTTTGGAGATCAATCCTTTGTCAGTTGCTTTGTTTGCAAATATTTTCTCCCATTCTGAGGGTTGTCTTTTCATCTTTCTTATGGTTTCCTTTGCTGTGCAAAAACTTTTAAGTTTCATTAGGTCCCATTTGTTTATTTTTGTTTTTATTTCCATTTCTCTAGGAGGTAGGTCAAAAAGGATCTTGCTGTGATTTATGTCATAGAGTGTTCTGCCTATGTTTTCCACTAAGAGTTTTATAGTGTCTGGCCTTACATTTAGGTCTTTAATCCATTTTGAGTTTATTTATGTGTATGGTATTAGGAAGTGTTCTAATTTCATTCTTTTATATGTAGCTGTCCAGTTTTCCCAGCACCACTTACTGAAGAGGCTGTCTTTTCTCCATTGTATACTATTGCTTCCTTTATCAAAGATAAGGTGACCATATGTGCATGGGTTTATCTCTGGGCTTTCTATCCTGTTCCATTGCTCTACATTTCTGTTTTTTGTGCCAGTACCATACTGTCTTGATTACTGTAGCTTTGTACTATGGTCTGAAGTCAGGGAGCCTGATTTCTCCAGCTCCATTTTTCTTTCTCAAGATTGCTTTGGCTATTCGGGGTCTTTTTCATTTCCATACAAATTGTGAAATTTTTTGTTCTGTGAAAAATGCCATTGGTAGTTTGATAGGGATTGCATTGAATCTGTAGATTGCTTTGGGTAATACCGTCATTTTCACAACATTGATTCTTTCAATCCAAGAACATGGTATATCTCTCCATCTGTTTGTATCATCTTTAATTTCTTTCATCAGTGTCTTATAGTTTTCTGCATACAGGTCTTTTGTCTCCTTGGGTAGGTTTATTCCTAGGTATTTTATTCTTTTTGTTGCAATGGTAAATGGGAGTGTTTCCTTAATTTCACTTTCAGATTTTTCATCATTAGTGTATAGGAATGCAAGAGATTTCTGTGCATTAATTTTGTATCCTGCTACTCTACCAGATTCATTGATTAGCTCTAGTAGTTTTCTGGTAGCATCTTTAGGATTTTCTATGTATAATATCATGTCATCTGCAAACAGTGACAGTTTTACTTCTTTTTTTCCGATTTGGATTCCTTTTATTTCTTTTCCTTCTCTGATTGCTGTGGCTAAAACTTCCAAAACTATGTTGAATAATAGTGGTGAGAGTGGGGAACCTTGTTTTGTTCCTGATTTTAGAGGAAATGGTTTCAGTTTTTCACCATTGAGAATGATGTTGGCTGTGGGTTTGTCATATATGGCCTTTATTATGTTGAGATAGGTTCCCTCTATGCCTACTTTCTGGAGAGTTTTTATCATAAATGGGTGTTGAATTTTGTCAAAAGCTTTTCCTGCATCTATTGAGATTATCATATGGTTTTTATCCTTTAATTTGTTAATATGGTGTATCACATTGATTTTGCATATACTGAAGAATCCTTGCATTCCTGGGATAACCCCGCTTGATCATGGTATATGATCCTTTTAATGTGCTGTTGGATTCGGTTTGCTAGTATTTTGTTGAGGATTTTTGCATCTATGTTCATCAGTGATATTGGCATGTAGTTTTCTTTCTTTGTGACATCTTTGCCTGGTTTTGGTATCAGGATGATGGTGGCCTAGTAGAATGAGTTTGAGAGTGTTCTTCGCTCTGCTATATTTTGGAAGAGCTTGAGAAGGACAGGTGTTAGCTCTTCTCTAAATGTTTGATAGAATTCGCCTGTGAAGCCATCTGGTCCTGGGCTTTTGTTTGTTGGAAGATTTTTAATCCCAGTTTTAATTTAGTGCTTGTGATTGGTCTGTTTATATTTTCTGTTTCTTCCTGGTTCAGTCTCAGAAGGTTGTGCTTTTCTAAGAATTTGTCCATTTCTTCCAGGTTGTCCATTTTATTGGCATAGAGTTGCTTATAGTAATCTCTCATGATCCTTTATATTTCTGTAGTGTTAGCTGTTACCTCTCCTTTTTCATTTCTAATTCTGTTGATTTGAGTCTTCTCCGTCTTTTTCTTGATGAGTCTGGCTATTGGTTTATCAATTTTGTTTATCTTCTCAAAGAACCAGCTTTTAGTTTTATTGATCTTTGCTTTTGTTTCCTTCATTTCTTTTTCATTTATTTCTGATTTGATCTTTATGATTTCTTTCCTTCTGCTAACTTTGGGGTTTTTTTGTTCTTCTTTCTCTAATTGCTTTAGGTGTAAGGTTAGGCTGTTTATTTGAGATGTTTCTTGTTTCTTGAGGTAGGATTGTATTGTTATAAACTTCTCTCTTAGAACTGCTTTTGCTGCAGCCCATAGGTTTTGGGTCATCATGTTTTCATTGTCACTTGTTTCTAGATATTTAATTTCCTCTTTGATTTCTTCAGTGATCTCTTGGTTATTTAGTAGCATATTGTTTAGCCTCCATGTGTTTGTACTTTTTACAGTTTTTTTCCTGTAACTGATATCTAGTCTCATAGCGTTGTAGTCGGAAAAGATACTTCTTGATACAATTTCAATTTTCTTAAATTTACCAAGGCTTAATTTGTGACCCAAGATATGGTCTCTCCTGGAGAATGTTCCATGAGCTCTTGAGAAGAAAGTGTATTCTGTTGTTTTTGGATGGAATGCCCTATAAATATCAACTAAGTCCATCTTGTTTAGTGTGTCATTTAAAGCTTGTGTTTCCTTATTTATTTTCATTTTGGATGATCTGTCCATTGGTGAAAGTGGGGTGTTAAAGTCCCCTACTATTATTGTGTTACTGTTGATTTCCCCTTTTATGGCTGTTAGCATTTGCCTTATGTATTGAGGTGCTGCTATGTTGGGTGCATAAATATTTACAATTGTTATATCTTCTTCTTGGATTGATCCCTTGATCATTATGTAGTGTCCTTCTTTGTCTCTTGTAATAGTCTTTATTTTAAAGTCTATTTTGTCTGATATGAGAATTGCTACTCCAGCTTTCTTTTGATTTCCATTTGCATGGAATATCTTTTTCCATCCTCTCACTTTCAGTCTGTATGTGTCCCTAGGTCTGAAGTGGTCTCTTGTAGACAGCATATGTATGGGTCCTGTTTTTGTATCCATTCAGCCAGTCTTTGTCTTTTGGTTGGAGCTTTTAATCCATTTACATTTAAGGTAATTATCGATATGTGTGTTCCTATTACCATTTTCTTAATTGTTTTGGGTTTGTTTTTGTAGGTCTTTTCCTTCTCTTGTATTTCCTGCCTAGAGAAGTTCCTTTAGCGTTTGTTGTAAAGATGGTTTGGTGGTGCTGAATTCTCTTAAGTTTTGCTTATCTGTAAAGGTTTTAATTTCTCCTTCGAATCTGAATGAGATCCTTGTTGGGTAATTTTGGTTGTAGGTTTTTCCTTTTCATCACTTTAAATATGTCCTGCCACTCCCTTCCGGCTTGCAGAGTTTCTGCTGAAAAATCAGCTGTTAACCTTATGGGGAGTCCCTTGTATGTTATTTGTTGCTTTTCCCTTGCTGCTTTTAACATTTTTTCTTTGTATTTAATTTTTGATAGTTTGATTAATATGTGTCTCAGTGTGTTTCTCTTTGGGTTTATCCTGTATGGTACTCTCTGTGCTTCCTGGACTTGATTGACTATTTCCTTTCACATGTTAGGGAAGTTTTCCACTATAATCTCTTCGAATATTTTCTCAGACCCTTTCTTTTTCTCTTCTTCTTCTGGGACCCCTATAATTCGAATGTTGGTGCATTTAAGGTTGTCCCAGAGGTCTCTGAGACGGTCCTCAACTCTTTTCAGTCTTTTTCTTTATTCTGTTCCCTGGCAGTTATTTCCACCATTTAATCTTCCAGCTCACTTATCCGTTCTTCTGCCTCAGTTATTCTGCTATTGATTCTTTCTGGAGTATTTTTAATTTCAGTAATTGTGTTCTTCATCACTGTTTGCTCTTTAGTTCTTCTAGATCATTGTTAAATGTTTCTTGTATTTTCTCAATTCTGTTTCTGAGATTTTGGATCATCTTTACTATCATTACTCTGAATTCTTTTTCAGGTAGATTGCCTATTTCATCTTCAGTTATTTGGTCTTGTAGGTTTTTACCTTGCTCCTTCATCTGTAACATATTTTTTTGTCGTTTCTTTTTTTTGTTTTGTTTTGTTTTTGATGGGTGGTGCTGTAGTCCTGGCTTACTGGTTGTAAGACGTCCTGAACTGGAGTTTGCAGGCAATTGGATAGAGCTGGGTCTTGGTGCTGAGATGAGGACCTCCAGGTGGCCTCACTCCAACTGATATCCCCTGGGGTCTGAGATTCTCTGTTAGTCCAGCGGTTTGGACTTGGAGCTCCCACCACATTAGCTCAGGCCTGACCTCCGGCCTGGGAACCAAGGTCCCGCAAGCCAGTCACTGGGGGTTCCTCCCGTCCCCTTAGGTGTCCGTGGTCCCCCACCGGTGCCTAGTAGGTGCCCTAGTTGTGAGGAGACACAGATTCCGCATCCTCCTAGTATGCCATCTTGACTCCACCCTCTATACCTTAATTCTTAAGCTGGGGGAAAAAATCCTTCACTGACTGATACTATTGTAATATACAATAAAAATTAGTATCTAGAAATAATGAAACAAAAAAGACCTACTTAATACAAGACCAAACTCTCTATTACTAGATTCAATGAATATAAAGTTTCTTTTGTCAAACTGTAAATTTCTAAACACCCATTCTCAAGTTCTGAACTTACTGCATCACAGACTGTGAAACAGAGGTTTGCAGACCTGTCCCAGTCTGCAGACTGCACTCTGAGTAGCACAGTTGTAGAGGATGTTTGTTGACAGTCTTCTTGGAATCCATTTCCACTTCCTAACAGCAACCCAGTCTCTTGGGATTAATTTCCTCCCCAATGTATACAGTCTGGCAGGACAATTGGCTCACACAATTGTGGAGGCTTGGTGGGTCTAAGATGTGATGGAGGAGACCCACAGCCTGGAGACCGAGGAAAGAGTCTCAGTTCTGGTCCAAAGGCAGTCTGCTGGAAGAACTCCCTCTTTTTCAGCAAAGATCAGCCTTTTGTTCTATTTAAGCCTTCAGCTGACTGAATGGGACCCACCTACATTATGGAGTGTGATCTGCTTTACTCAAAATCCACGAAATTAAATGTAAATCTCCTCCAAAAGCACTTTCACAGAAATAATCAGAATAATGTTTAACCAAGTATCTGGATATCATGGTCCAGCCAAGGTGACACATAAAATTAACCATCACAGGTGGGTTTTAAGTTTAATTTATAGATGAAGCAATTGAGGCTCAGAGAGATGAAGTAGCATGCCCAAGGAAGTGGCACAGCAGAGGTGGAATCCACAGTCCATGTCTTCTCATGATGTTTTGTGTGGAGTCTATAGGACCTAGCTGGGTGAATCGAATATTTTAAACCAGAAAGAGGGCTGGAAATGGCACATGCCTCTGTATCCTCCATGGTAATCACAGTGCCTTGCTGTAGGAATGCTTAACGTATGCTTCAGGGGTCAGTGGGTGGGTGAATGGGTGGGTGGGTAGATGGATGGATGGGTGAATGAATGAATGAAATAAAAAATCATCGCTCTGGTAATTATGGGTACCAAATGGAACTGATTCCTGATATTTCTTCACATCTGGCTTGGCTCTCGAAGTGGGCTGTTCAAAACAGAAACCATTAGGCATATGTGCCTATTAAAATGAAAATGTTTAATTAATTAATATTAAATCAAATAAAAATTCAGTTTCTCCATTGCACTAGCCACACTTCACATGCTCCATAGCCACACGTGGTGAGCAGCTACATGTTGGACAGCACAGATACAGAGCATCCCACCATCACAGGAATTTCCAGTGGACAGTGCTACTCTAGAGAGATGCTGGTCCTTATACCTTGGAGATGAATTAGGAGAAACCATGTAACTATAAGCCCAGCCAACCTGCCCCTGGCCAAGGCCTTTCTTACACAACCCAGACCTGTGGGGACCTGGCCCCCTGGTGCCAGTTCCTGCCTCACGGAGGCTGGGGAAGTGCTGGTTCCTCTGGATCTCTCCACGGACCAAAGGTGCCATTGACATTTGGCTCTTTCAAACTACAAACATCTAACAAGCTCCACATGCACAAGTCATAGATTTAAAGTCCTGTCAATATGGACACCAGGGCCCAAAATGAAACACTTGGCATTCAATTTGACTAAAATGTTCAACTCACAATTTATTGGTTCAATAAAATATAAATGCTAACAGCCAATTTTTAGGTTGAAACCTCCATTCATGTGTATGTGTGTGTATGAAGGTGTATATACAGGTTTTCAAGACAAAGCTAAGAGCACAGTTAAAAACTGGTCTTCCAAAGAGAGCTTTAGTGATTATGATTGTTTTTAATGAGCCCAAAATGTGATCCATGAGAAATGCATTGCCACACAAAACCCTTTTCAGAGTTGAGTGATAAAATTAAATTACCAATAAACCATAATGCCCATAAAGAGTGAAGACATGCTGGCAGTAGAGATTAGAATCGTCAGAAAATAAGAGCCTTCCCAAAGGCTGTGACCTCATCTCCCAGTGCTTGCTTCTGGAAGGGCTGGCCAGAATGCACCAAGCTGCAAAAGACTGGTCTTCATGAAAAGTGAAACATGGCGAGCACTGGAGCTGAGAAGTGGGGTTAGAAAGCAATAACAGTTATATTAAATGTTTGACTCAAGCACGACAGTTGAAAACAAAACAAAACTCACCTCTCCCAATCAACAAGAATCATAAAAACTACTCTGACTCTCTGACACCAATGTCACCACTCCCTCTCCTGTTTAAAATGTACACATGGGAAGGTGGAATAAATTTATTTTTCCTTATTCCTCTCACTAACTACCACCAGAAAAGCCCAAACTTGCTATATAAAACTGACTCCAAAAGGTAGAGAGAAAGCAAAAATGTTAGGGAGCTCATGACCCAAGGAACAAAATGGGGGTAAGTTTCCTGGGTTGTCTTTTGCCTCATGTATCTCAGACTGGGAGCTGAAGAAGCTAGCAACCCAGAAACACCAGCAGATGTGAACCAAAACAACAACAAAGGCCGCCTCTATTTAGCCAAAGGACCAGGAAAAGGGCAGCCTAGTAAGACAGAAAACTTTTAGGCAATAACTGCCCTATTCCAACCAAACACCACAGAAAAATATGGCCCTACCCCAACCCATGCCAACAAAGGCTGAGGGGAGACTAGACTTTCACCCTCTGGAGGTTGTAATGAGGTGCAAAGCAGGGAAGCAGGACTTTCATCCCTGCTGAATGGTTACAAATCCCACCCTCACTCCTAGACATAGAGACCATGTGTAGGGCCTGGACCTCCACCTCAGCCAGCACTATTGAGGCATCCCACCATCCTCCATGAGAGATGGCAAAGGAGACCTAGCGGAGAGTCAGGATGTGCATCGTGACCATTGTCACTAGCAGTTACAAGGCTACTCATGCTGTCAGTGAAGACCATGTGGGGAGCAGTAATAAGGCATCCCTACATCCCTTCCCAGCCAGGGAGGTATAAGGTGGGTTGTCTCTGCTCCCACACCTGCCTGCAGTTACAAGAACAGCCCTTGGGTGTCAACAGAGGTACAGTGCAGAAAGCAGGATTTCCACCTGCTAATAATGAGGTGCTTTCTCCCCTTTGCCTGCTGGAACAGCAGCAGACAAAGCCAGCTAAAACAGAAGGTCTGAATAAGATTCAGAATCTCACAGCACAGTACCCAAAATGTCCAGGCTTCAATCAAAAATCACTCATCATACCAAGAACCAGGAAGACCACAAACTGATGAAAAAAGACAATCAACAGATGCCAACAACACTGAGTTGACAGAGCTGTTTGAACTGTCTGATGAAGATGTTAAAGCAGCCGTCATTGAACGTTTCAACCAGCAATTATGAACACACTTGAAACCAATGAAAAAATAGAGTCTCCGCAAAGACATAGAAAGACTCGCTAAAGAAATAGAAAATTTTAAGAAAAGCCAAATGGAAATTTTAGAACCCTAGATGTCCTTTAAACTGTGTTATAGCCATAATGTGGAATATTACTTAGCAATGAAAAAGGAATATACTATTGATACATGCAGCAACCTGAATGAATCTCCATAGAATTATGCTGAATGGCAAGTCAATCCTCAAAGGTTACATACTATATAATTCCATCTATATAAAGTTCTTGAAATTTAAAAAAATGTAAATGAAGGACAGATTAGTGGTTGCCAAAGGTTAAGGAAGGGGTGAGGGTAGAAGGGAAGTGGGTGTGGCTATAAAAGGACAACTTGAGGGATCCTGGTGGTGATAGAAATGTTCTGTACAATTGTCTCCCCTTACCCAAGGGGGATACATTCCAAGACCCCCCAGGAGATGCCTGAAACCATGGATAGTAACTACGTTTTTTCATATACATACAGTTTAATTTATAAATTAAGCACAGTAAGAGACTAACAACAATAACTAATAATAAAATAGAACAATTATAACAATATACTGTAATAAAAGTTATTTGAATGTGGTCTCTCTCTCTCTCTCTCAAAATACCTTATTATACAAATTTAATGCCTTTCCCGTCTTAAGTAAGTGCTTACCATGTACTGTGGTCATAATTTTGCAGTTTGAGACGGGACAGCAAAACGAAAGCAAATTTCTTTTTCTGTTCACAATTTCACAGATAGAAGATTTGCTCTTACCATAGATCTTAGCAACCTCAGTATATGATTGTTTTTCTGTCCTTATCAAGTTGAGAACTTTCATCTTTTCTCTTAAAGGAAGCACTTTACGCCTATTCTTTGGCACATCCGAATTGCCAGCATCATTACGCTTGGGCTTTGGGGCCACTGTTAAGTAAAATAAGGTGAGTTGAACACAAGCACCTGTGATATCACACAGTTGATCTGATAACCAACATGGCTGCTAAGTGACTAAGGGGTAGATATGCTGGACAAAGGGGTGATTCAAATCCCGAGCGGGACAGACCAGGGTGGTGTGAGATTTCACCATATGACTCAGAATGGCACACAATTTAAAACTGATGAATTGATTATTTCTGGAATTTCCCATCTAATATTTTTGGACTGAGGTTGACCATAGGTAACTGAAACCTTAGAAAGCAAAACCATGGATAAGAGGGGCAGTATTGTATCTTGAAGCTAGACTACTCTCTTACACCATGCACAAAAATTAACTCCACATGAATTAAAGACTTGAATGTATAACCTGAAACCATAAAACTCCTAGAAGAAAACACAGGCAGTAAGCTCCTTGACATCTGCCTTTGGATGTGACTCCAAAAGCAAAGGCAGCAAATGCAAAAATAAACGAGTGGGACTACATCAAACTAAAAAGCTTCTGCACAACAAAGGAAACCATCAACAAAATGAAAAGACAACCTACTGAATGAGAGAAAATATTTGTAAATCATATATCTGATGAGTCAATATCCAAAATATATAGAGAACTCATACAACTCAATAGCAAAAAAAAAAAAAAAAATCCAATTAAAAAATGAGCAGAGGATCTGAATAGACATTTTTTCAAAGAAGACATACAAATGTCCAACAGGTACATGAAAAGATGCTCCATGTCACACTAATCACTAGAGAAATGCAAATCAAAGCCACAATGAAATATCACCTCACACCTGTTAGAATGGCTATATTATTATCAAAAAGACAAGTAATAATAAGTGTTGGCAAGGATGTGGAGGAAAGGGAACCCTTGTGCACTGTTGGTGGGAATGTAAGCTGGTGCAGCCACTATGGAGAACAGTATGGAGTTTCCTCAAAAAATTAAAAATAGAACTACCATACAATCCAGCAATTCCACTTCTGGGTATTTATCCAAAGAAAAGGAACACACTAACTCAAAAAGATATATGCATCCCCATGTTCACTGCAGCTCTCTTTACCATAGCCAAGATATGGAAACAGCTTAAGTGTCCATCGATGGATGAATGGGTAAAGATGTGGTGTATACATGCAATAAAATATTATTCAGCCATTTAAAAAAGATGGAATCCTGCCATTTGCCACATCATGGATAGACCTTGAGGGCATTAAGCTAAGTGAAATCAGTCAGATAAGAGAGACAAATACTATATGATCTCACTTATTTGTGGAATCAAAAAACAAAAACAAACAAATGAACAAAACGATCGTACATACGGAGAACAGACTGGTGGTTGCCAGAGATGGAGGATGGTTGGTGGGTGACATGGGTAAACGGAGTCAAAAGGTACAAACTTCCAGTTTTAAAATCCATAAGTCAGGGGGATATAATAATGTGCAGCATGGTGACTATAGTTAATAATACCGTGTCGCATATTTGAAAGCTGCTAAAAGAGTAGATCTGAAAAGTCCTCATCACAAGAAAAAAAAATTGTAACTATGTATGTGTTGTTAACTAGAACATATTGCAGTGATCATTTCACAATATATACAAATATCGAATCATGCTGTACACCTGAAACTTATATAGTGTTAAATGTCAATGATACCTCAAAAAAGAAAAGTTCTATATCTTGGCTGTATCAGCGCCAATATCCTAGTTCCTAGTTGTGGTACTGAACAATAGTTTTACAAGATGCTACCACTGGGAGATATCTCTGTATTATTATAACTGTAGGTAAATCTATAATTATCTCAACCTTAAAATTTTAATTAAAAAAATGTTAAATAGTGCAGCTTCTAAGGTAAACAATTTCATAAATTATGACCAAATATCTAGTGATTTTGGATCCATTTGCCACCCTCCAATCTAATACTCATTAAAGTACAATATTTACTGTTATAAAATTGTATTAACTGAAATGGGGTACAAAATTCATTCTCAATTCAAGGAAACACAGCTCTGGTGCGTACACAAAGGACAGAGAGGAAGGCCTAAAAAAAAAAACAGCTGCACTTCTTTTCTAGATATTCATTGCAACGTAATACTTACAATTCCTTAACCATAAAAAGAGCTTGATCTTCAAATGCATTAATCCAAAAGCATTCTATGTCTAACATGTGCCTAAGTTTATATTCATTTCATTTAATATTTCAAACCTTTTGAGAACAGGGGACCTTGACTGGACAATCACTAAGTGTCCCCCCCACCTCCACCCTCAGCTCTAACATTTGTGACCTCAGGTCCCACTCCCACTGTCACCTCAGAACAAACTGTTATGAATAGAATAGTACCTTCTGACCAGAGCAAAATAACACCATTATTCTGTCATTAACAGATAATGCCTGTTCCTTTCAATCAATACTACTGATGTAGTTAGTACCGCAAAAAGCCTACCAGAGACACAGATAGATTACTGGGCAATGAGAAGGTAAGAATTATTTGGAAATTACCATTTCTCTTTTTACTCATCTCCTGCTGCCCGGCACCAATCTGTGTGTCGTATTTGGGGGAGAAAAAAAAACAATGATGGGCCACGGAAATCGTTTTCCCATGCTCTGGCAACTTTATATAAAACCTAGAGATGGAGAATAATGTTTTCTGAAAGAGCATGTGCTTTCTTGAAAGTCCATTTGGAAATTTTACCAAAACAGCTGCCTCAAAGTCAGCTGCAATTAAGAAGAGTGAGAACTCACTTCGTGTTGTTCAAACCCTGCCGTTAAGCATCATGGCTTTGGAATTGGGATCCCATCCTAACCATCCCCAAATCCAAATTTCTCTGTGGGGAGAGAAGGGGTGAAATTGGTGTTACATCTTATGAAGAGAGATCATTTATAAACTATCTTCAAAGACTCCTTACAAGATATAACAGCCCTTACTCAACATGGCTTTTGGATGAATTAAGTGTAAATAAATATTTAAATAGCTATTAAGTTTCCATTCAAGTTCATACACATGGGTTTAACACTAATAATTAAAGAAGGAAAGCTGGCAAATCACACATAGAATTTAGCCAAACCCAAAATGCTTGAAAAATAAGTGAGACTTTCTGAAAACACTACTGGCTTTGCTCATCCCTCGTGACAAGAAAATGAGAAACTGAAACTAACTCCATTTAAGTATACTCTCTGCTCCCAACATATGCTAGAGTTCATTGCCACCAAGCAGCCCCGTCGGCTGGCTCTGCAGTACCACGAACAAAGCATGTGTCTCCACATGCCTCCCATCCTGTCAGGGCTCCACGCTCTTCGCCCCTCCACCTCCAACCAGGCGACACATTCAGGCAGAAGTCTTACTTGCTTTTAATTCTTATTTTCTTATCTCTAGTTCTTGAAGGGTACATCAGCCCACATTTTGAGGTCAAAATGATTACCATCAAGCCTCTAGAACCCTAGGTTTGTACCCATCCTGACAGGGAGTCCCTCTGGTGACATTACAAGACTGATTATAATTGCGTGGTAAGACTGATGCTTCATAACTGCTATTAAATCAACATAGCAGAGCAGACAAGGAGGGGTGCTGCAGATACGTCACACATTGCTAGGTGAAAATGTAGAGGGCAGGATGGATGTCGTCGACCCTTACCAACTCTTAACCAGACTTGCTTCTGACAGAATTCACACAATTGCAGATACTTGATATCTGTATAGAGCTCCACAATTCATAAAATATTTTTCTCCACACGATGTCTTCTCATCTTCACAATAACCCTCTGAGTGAAGTCTTGCCATTCCCAGACGAAGAGACCATGACTCAGAGAGTCAGTGGCTAGGAAGGCATTGTCAGGACCTGAGTCCAGGGATTCTCTGTCCAAGTTCAATGCTCTGTCCACGATACTGCTGCTGAAATAGGGCAGAGGCATTCAGAAGATGCCAAAGCTGGTAGGTTACCCTCATGCAAACCCAACACTTTAAACACAGAATTTATATAAACTTAAAAGACTTCATGCTCTCCTGGGACTCTGGTCCTCAGATTCAAACGGCTAAGCCCATATCTCAGCATTACCATGAATCTGTTGATCTTTTAACTCTTAGACTATATGGACCACAATGTTTTTATATGAACAACTTAGAATCTCCTGAATGTTTAACTTTATTTTCCACCATAAAAGATCCTAAACACCCCATAGATATCAAAGCCATCTCTGACAAAATGTCTGCCAAAATGTTTGAAGGAATTATGGTACCCAATTAGTGAGAGTTTATTGAATTTTTTACAGACAGAATAAAAAGAAATAACTATCTGAAGTTTTGAAGAATTTATACAGCATTTTCTTTCATTAGTCAAAAGATATTACCTAGTCTTTGAATTCACCTGGCCAAATAAATTGACATGCCACTATCCATCTGTATTTTATGTTTCATGACGATTTGAATACAAGACTATAGTTCATTAAAGAAAAGTATTTTGTTTCATATTAACCAATAAAATAGTTCCCTAGAAGTCATTTGCATGAGGAATACTTGAACATAATCTTTATCAAAAAGCCAAATCAGCTGATTTTATGGATATCAAAACCAGGCTTATATGTAAAATTTATAAAAATATTCTTAATTGCCCCTCACTCTTGCATACTTTGGAAGTATTTTATTGAAACTAGAAAGCCAAGTAGTGAAAAACAAGCAGACCTACAGTTACTATAAATTCTGACCCAAACAAAAGCAGTCAGATCAGCAAACCTCATGAGAAAACAAGCTCCGGTGAAATTTTCAGCCCATTAATCTATTTCTTTGACAGAGTAATAGACCCAGTAGATTGAAGAGAAGTCAGCAACATAATATATCTTGATTGACGAAAGGTTTTTTGATTTCATCTCATACAGCAGAGACTAACTAATTAGAAAAATATTTAGAACACAAAACTACCTGGTAGGTGCCCAGCTAATTGGAGGATTACGGCCAAGAGTGTCTATGAACAGATGATGTCAGCAAAATAAAGATGTTTTACATTTGAATCTGCGGCATGAGAATTGCATGTGGCAGCTCTCACTAGGTTGGAGAACACCACCCCTTTCAGTAGAGAAACCAGCCCCTTGCACTGGGGCACCCAGGGTGGTGACACATAGCCTTTCTGCCCTTGAGACATTACCTGGGAAACTGTCAGAAGAGGAGGAGGAGGAAGTGGGAGTGAGCAGGAGAGATGGAGTGAGGAAAGAGAGAAAATGCATGCAAGGATAGAGTTACTTAGAAGGAAAAAAATGAGTAAGGATGAAAGGCTCTTTAGGTCATAGTGAAGGATAAGTTAAATTCAAGTCAATGTTATATATAGAAGGCACTCTTAAAAGGTCACCTGCCTCAGTCGTTAAAGGCCAGTTTTTACCAGTCTTTGGTGAAATGGAAAAAAAATAAAATAAAGATACCATATTAAGTTTTTCATGGAGTTTTTTAAATTGAATATAATGGCTGTCCTTTACTGTTAAACTTCTCTCTCTCTCTCTCTCTCTCTCTCTCTCTCTCACACACACACACACACACACACACACACACACACACACACACACACACACACATATGTGGTGGTCATAATAGGGGATACCTTCATCCATTTTTAATGCCCTTACTTGGAAAAAAGAAATGTTGATAATTCTATGTCAGTCTTCAAAATCATTTTAGATATTTTATTGGTCAGTGAAATCCAAGAGTCTGGAAGTCACTAACCTAGTCTGTCCTTTTGTCCTTTTGACTAAGTAAATAAGTCTCAGTATCCAGGTCCATTCACTTTGAAAGCTCCCTGGCAACTCAGATAAAATGCGGTTAGTCTCCAAATGTTGCGGCCGGCCGGTCCAAGGTTTACCTGGTGCCAAGCCACCCACTCGCCTGGTGCTTTTAACTGAATTGACAGGGAAGGTGGTGTCGGGCAGGCACATTCTGGGTATGTCAGGAGCCCAGGCTCTCACACATAAGTCAGAAGGAAGGACATTAACTCATATGCCTGTATCAGAAACCAACACATTAAAACAAGGAGAGGCCGGGCCCAAAGAGGAAACAGCAGGAAATGATTATTTAGGATTAAGATGCTTGTTTCTAGACATGTGCAGTAAAACACTGCCTGGATCAATTTTATTTGCCTTCTTTGATGAAGACCAATTAACTTAAACCAACTGTTAGAAGAACTGCCAGTTATGGACATTAATGCCACATAACCCAAAATACTCACCCTGGAGGCGTCTTGATTAAAACATTTTAAAACCCTTTTGATAATTAAGAATTCCTACAATAATTAAATTCATGAGGAATTACACTTTGGTGGGTCCTAAACTAATTATTATAGAAACTTCAAACAGAAAATTCCTGCCCCGTTCTCCCCTCCAACCTCCCCAAGGAAGCTGCCTCCACTTCCAGACCCTTGGGTCAAACCAAACAGTGAAGAAAAGTGCTAACCAGGGGCAGTGCCTTCCGAGGAGTTCAGAACACTTCGCACCAAATGACTGTATTTCTCCAGTGCTACAGGAGCGGAGAGGTGCCCTAACAGGAGAAAGGAGAGAAAAACTCTTTAATCCAAGCTGTCTTAGGTCACATTCAGGCAGAATCACCCTGCTAGACCCTTAACATGTACATGTGTGTAGACACATACACACATGCACTTAATTACATTCCTTTTGTCTTCTCATTTCCCTTATAAAAGCCTCTGCCCCCCCAAAACACACTGAACTACATGTATACATATATAGCTGCCAATCACCCACATGGACGGTGCGGTTAGCAGGTGTGCATAATACGTTGCTACACTGGGTTATCCAGTAACAAGGTATCACTAAGAAGCAAAGAGCATATACCCAATATCTTGTAATAACCTATAATAGAACGCAATCGGCAAAAAATCTGAATTCCTATGCTGTACCCCTGAAACTAACACAATATTGTAAATCAACTATACTTCAATTTTAAAAAAAAGAAGTAGGGACTTCCCTGGTGACGCAGTCGTTAAGAATCCGCCTGCCAATGCAGGGGACACAGGTTCAAGCCCGGGTGCAGGAAGATACCACATGCCACGGAGCAGCTAAGCCCGTGTGCCACAACTACTGAGCCTGCACTCTAGAGCCCGTCAGCCACAACTACTGAGCCCGCGAGCCACAACTACTGAAGCCCACACGCCTAGAGCCCGTGCTCCGCAACAAGAGAAGCCACCGCAATGAGAAGCCTGCACACCGCAACAAAGAGTAACCCCCGCTCGCCACAACTAGAGAAAGCCCGCGCACAGCAACGAAGACCCAAGGCAGCCAAAAATAAATAAATAAATTCATAAAAAAAGAAAAAGAAATTAAAAATTTAAAAAAAGAAGTAAAGATCTCTGCCTGGGAAAGGGGGACTCTCCCACTCAGCTCTGCCACCCAGTAGCTGTGTCTTCTCAATCCAGTCATCAACCCCTCTATGCTTCTGTTTCCTTGTCTATAAAAAGACAGAAGCAGAATACTGGCGCTGGTCATCTCCTTGCAGCCTTAACATTCAAGATTCTGTGCACCAACAAATGACTTAATAACCACCACCAGCTAAATAGAACACAAGTATCCCAGCCAGAGGGTCAGCAGAATCTGTGGCTGACCGTAGCCAAACTTAGACTTTAATGTGGGGTTCTTTTTACAGTTAGTTTTGGAATATACTCAAAAACTGAAAGGAAATTGGATTCCAATCCCTAAGTCAGTCCAGCGATCATTTTCCAAGGGCAAAAGACAAACTTGCCAGCCTCAGGGAGAGCAAAGAGAGGTATGGCCACAGTGTACCAGCAACAGACTGCACTGGAGTCCTATGGATGGGGAGCTCTGGCTCCAGGCTTGGAGAAGTCTCTGGGCTCATCAATTACCCTGCTCAGTCTCTGCAAACAGACCAGAGCAGGCACCCAGCTTCCCTCTGGGCACCAGAGGCTCTCATGTTAACCACCATTCAGAATAAAGGCACGCAAGTCTTGGGCTACCCACCCTCACCCATATGCGACGATGAAAATCAAGTTGCCCTCCCCAAGCCGCCCAAAGACCAAGTCAGAACATCAGCATTTATTAGAATGCTGATGGGTTTTCCAAAACAGAAACCATAATGAAAAAGAATATGAAAAAGAATGTACATATATGTATAACCAAATCGCTTGCTGTACAGCAGAAACTAACACAACACTGTAAATCAACCATACGTGAATAAAATAAATTTCTTAAAAAAAGAGCTGCTCCCTGAATGGAAAAAAGCAATTCTTTGAATAATATGGCACAGCTTGAGCGCCCGCCTTGGCTGAAGGGGAATTAAAATAATCAAAATCAATGGTAATAATGTGCTCGAGAAGCAGTTCTGAAATGCAGATTACCCACTCAGTAGTCAGCTCACTAATGACATTAGATAATATGAAATACAAACAGGAGAAAAAACAATCTAAGCCAATTACACTGATCAGGCTTCTGACATCAAAAGGTATGGCAAATGAAGCTAAATTTCCATATATTAATATTTAAGCCAGTGTGGAATGGAAAGTAACACACATAATGAAGACCCACTAGATTTGGGTACACATAGTTAAAATCTCTAATCAGCAAAAAATAATTTTCTAAATGATAATTAGCAGTAATCATGTTCTTTAAGTGCAGGATATTAGGAAGCACAAACTGCAATATTTTAAAAAAAGCAAAAACCCCATTTCCTAGCTACAGTGCATCAAATATAATAAACAGAGCAACTTCAGAGTATCTCTCTCCAGATCTTATCAATCATTGTACCTGCAAAGAAACAGTTACAAGTGACTGGTGTGATCAAAAAGTAGACTGATATTTACCAAAGAAGACAAGTGTTGGCTAGGTTGTATGTTCTATGTCAGAGGAAGAAAGGAGGAGAGAAGGAAAAGAGGGAGGGGAAACATAACAGGAATGGGCAGAAAAAACTAGAAATCTACACCTCCTAAATGATTTTGTTGAAACCTACAACTCTGTCCAGGCCTTTAGCTGGCTTTTCTTTGTATTCCTCCGTTTGCCAATAACCACTGACGTGGAGCAAAGCAGAATTCCTGCCAAGGGAGCAGTGAAGAATGCAACTGTCATTTATTTTACTACCTAGGTTTGTTGTAGTTGTTGAGTAAATAGGGGGGAGATGGCTAATCAAAGCAACAGCATACATTCACCATGCCCTCCTACACACACACACACACACACACACACTCCCCATCCAGAAAGTATTGACAACTCCTGGTACGCAAGATGCTTTGTAAGAACAAAGCAGGGTGAGCCCACCTGACAATGCCACTGAAGACAGCACGATTCTATGGTACTACTCATACAGATCGCATTAATCCTTCAGCTCCTCCATCATGTGCAAAACGTTGCCATTATCTGCAGGATGAACCACATCACAGAACAGAGAAGTGACTTTCCTGGAATCCCACGGCTGGTCCCTAGGACCACCACGGAAGACATAAAGGACAACGCAGTTGCACGCACTGCCTTTAGGAGACACCTCAGAAGAGCCGACATGCGAACCCAGCATAGGAATGAGCACCAGCTTAGAAAGCCAGCTCTGGTGCAGGATGACTGTTCCATTCCTGAGGTTCCAAAGACTTTTATATCTGAATTATCACACCAGTGACGTTCCCTTAATGTCATATTTGACAACAAAGCCAGGTTTTATTTTCAGTCTCACATTTAAACCACCACCACCACGATCCAAATGAAGTTAGTCTGAATTTTTAGAACACAAATTTAAAATTTCAGACTAATTCATACAATGCCAGGTGCCCATCTGTTTGCCCTCCGGTGGCCTCATGGGCCTGAGGCAGGAAATCTTGAAAACTTTGGTGTTGAAAATTCAGCAATACCACGGAATTGCACACTTTAAAATAGTTAATATGGTAAGTTTTATGTTACGTGTATTTTAACACACTTTTTTTAAATTGGGGAAAAAATCCTGGCAAAATCATGAAAAGAGATACCTGTGGCTGAAAATATAAAAGTCAAAAAACAGCGGTGGTTAGAAGAAGTACACAGCTGCACGGGATGTGAAGAGGTAACGTCGGAGGTCTCCATGGGGACCTCGCCTTCTAGCATGGTACTTTCTGCCTTTCTTTTTCCATCATATAAGCAGCCAACATAGCCAGTGGTTGATTTCCCAGTAGAAGCTGCTTTTCAAACAACTACTTTGTGCTGCCCAGAACTTCTGACATGAAACTCCGACCTCCGACCTCTGGCAACTCAACACTGTCAGACCCCAGAGCTTCACTTCAATTTCACTCCTCTTCCCCAGATTGCTCCACTCATGGTGAGTCATCTAGTTTTTTCTAGTCTTCTGTGGATGTTCTACTCTCTGCCTCCAGCCTGGAGCAGAAAAAGACAGCAAGAGGCCTCCTCATCTAACAAGTTGCTTCACAGATTTAAGGGAGAAACAGGGCTGCATTTAGACAAGAGAAGAATCTTCTGGACAACGCCTATCTGACCGTGACACAAGATAACAAGGAAACTGAGAGCTGAAATAAGACTCCAAAATGAGGCTTTGAAAAAATAGCCTGTATATTCAATTGAGATTTAACGTTACATTTAGAATATTTATTCTCAGCCCGGAATATATACAAAAAAAAATTTAGTTAAAAATGAAAATCCTGGAAGACTAAAAAAAAATGTCCTCCTGTTGCACATAAAATTGCTAAGAATAGCAATCTGCAAAAAAAAAGGAAATTAGAACCCCTTGGTACTCACTGAGCATCTAATAGACATTCAGCAATTTTCTGGGCACTGTAGGAAATAAGGTGCAAATAACATGGACACGTCCCTTAAGAAGCTTGCCTTCTTTTTAGAAGACAAGACTAACTCCAAAGCCTTTATTAATGCAAAATATTATGTCACGCTATACAGTTCAGCTCCTGCCCTTAAATGCTGTTGGTGATGGGAGGGTCCAGTGTGGTTTGTCTCCTCCTTACTCTTGACCTGTCCAGCATCATTGACAAAGGTACACATGCTGTTTAAACATCCTGGGAGAGAGGTATGTTTGGGAGGAGGTTCACATGTATTCATGACAGGGTCTCAAATATACCGACTGATTCAGTGCATCTACACCGTGAAATCTGTGCGAAGTCATTTCTGCCAAGAGCTTCCTATTTCAAAGATCTATCATTCCCACAGCCTCAGGATGAGACTGCAGCTACCCCTTGGGCTGCATATCTTTCTCATAGTTCTTCCTCCCCCAGAGACTGTTCTTTCCTTTATTGAGTAAATGTTTAATGAGACCTACCAGACATTATGGACTCAGAGGTACAAGGTTCTAGTTCATGGTCTAGTAGGAAAATAGACAAGTTAACAGTGACAGCACTATATGAAACAAACCAAGAGGGAAGAAATGAATTCTTCATGAAATAGTGCTAGGAAGACTGGAAGGGCTTTCAACATAAATACAATGAAAGAAATCTTTAATGAGTGGGTATGACTTTAAATTTGTTTTATCTAAGAATCATCTTAAGATAGGAAAAAATATATAATAAATGCCCACATATCCACCACCCATATTTAATAAATAGATATTTGTATTTGTCCACATAAAACAATGTAAACATCTGTCCACCAGAAAATGGTGTAAATAAAGTAGAAATCAAATGATAGATAGGAAATGCACTTGCAAACAATACAATAAAGATTTAATATTTTTAATATGTAAAGTGTTGCTAAAAATTAAGACAAACAGTTAACATCTAATATCGAGATAGGCATATGCAATTAGACGATTCTCAGGAAATTGGAACTGGTTAATAAACACATTAGAAAACATGTTTAGCCTTATTAATTACTAATAACCATAGGTATGCAATAAAGACAACAATGAGATAGTACTATTAAGTACTGGTAAGAGTGTGGAGAGATGGCTGGTCTCACAAACTCCCAGTTAGGAAGGTACATTGGGTTATCTTTCAGGAAAGCAGTATTTATGAAATATATGCATAACTCATTTAAGTCCACACACTTTGACCCATAATTTTACTTCCAGGAATCTTCTCTAGTGAAATAATCACAGATTTGGGAGGATTTATGTACAAAAAAAGTTACTGTAACATTACTTATAATTGGAAAAACTGGAAACAATTTAAACACCCCAAACAAAGGAATGGTTAAATAAAGTTCAGAAGAGCGGTGAGGTCTGGATGTCTGAGTGTGTGTGCATGTGCTCACACATGCCTGCTGGGTTATACTGAGTGCTCAAGATTTTTTAATCAATCAGTCAGTAGTCAATAAATGGTCAATTGATATTATATTTTTAGGAAAAAAATCTCTTTTCTTCCAGCTCCCTTGATCCTTACAACCACATGAATTCTGCTCCCCCTGCAAAAAAGGCCTCATTTTACAGATTTAAAAAATGAGGTCCTCTAGGGCCAAACAGCTAATTAAGTGGCTTCTATAAACTCCAGAGGCCACATTTCCCCAACACTGTTCTGCCTTTGAGAGAATGTTCCTAAATACAACCGCCAAATAAAAATGAAGCTTCACATTTGTTACATAACAAAGCTTAACACAGAAGAAAATTATATGCTTTGGTGTTTTGTACCAATTATCACAATGTTTATTGATAATAATTCCCTAATAATGGGAAATTACAGTAATCTGCCTTTCAACACTGCTTCAGAAAGGTAAGGTAGTAAACTTTTCTTTTAAATGAACTCATGAAAAAAATGTCAAGAAAGGTAGTATTTCTGAGTAAAGAAAAGTCAAAGGGAAATTAAAATCTGAGGGTTTTATTTATGCATTAAAAAGAAGAAGAGGAAATAAGCAATTACACAAAGTCCAAATGAGATAATGGTAGATGGTTTTTCCAGCTATTTAATTAGAAAAATCCACAGTCTGGGATACTTGTTTTGAAGCTCGCCATGAATACAAATGAGCCCATCACATTACAGCAATGTCAATCCAAGAGCATAATATTTTAGTATTACCATTTTTTTCAGGGAGCCAGAGAACAGCTTTCCAAATACAATGACATACCACTTATCAACATTTAGATGCCATACACACTCAGCTTTCCAGGGAAACTGTGAAAGGGTATCTGAGCATGGGTAGCAACGAAAACAGCTAAAACAACAGAAGGTGTGCTGCGATCAACAAGCTCACTGAAGCAAAGAAAGGGACCATCTCACTGACCTGGTTGGCGATGGTTATAAAAATCTGCATCAAAACCAATAAGCAAAGGTAAGAAGAAACTAGAATATTTCATATAAAGACCAACAGGCTTACCCGCCTCAGCTTTCTCCTACTACACAGCAACGCACACAAAAGATTAGCACAAGAGTTTGAGTAGTTTTTTCCAAATTCACTCAGAGGCAGACACAAGGAAAGTTCAGCAGAGTCAGCTAGACCCCTGGCTGCGCAGGAGGTACGGTGCTCTGTGGAGCACGTGGTCCAGCCCAATAGAGCTCCAGGCCTAAGGCTATTAGGCTTGACAGATTCTTACATCTCACTCTTGCAAGGCTGATGGGGACTGAAAAATCTTTTTAGCCAGCTGTGCATCTTGAATATAATCCATAACACCAATTTTTTAAAATGTATTTCTAACATTCTTTATGTTAAACTTCCTGAAGTAGATTTCTATTGGGTTGGCCAAAAATTTCGTTTGGGCTTTTCCCAACGATGTTAACAGAAAAACCCAAACAAACATTTTGGCCAACCCAATATAGTGACATATGAAGCACACTACAGCCATTTCTGAAATAGGGAGTCCTCATCTGAGTGCTTCAAATGCTAACAATTACCTACATCAGTCAGGGTTGTTCAGAGAAACAGAACCAACAGATGTGTGGAGAGAGAGACAGAGATATGTTTTAAGGGATTGGCTCATGTGGTCATGGAGGCTTGGTTAAGGCCAAACTCTGATGGGGTAGGGTGGAGACTCGGGAAAGAGTGGAGTTCAAGTCCAAAGGCCGTCTGCTAGGGAATCAGGAAGAGCAGAAGTTGCAGAGGAAGCTGGAAGGCAGACTGCTGGCCGAATTCCTTCTTACTTGGGGGAGTTCAATCTCTGTTCTATTAAGGTTTTCAACTACCCAGATGAGGCCCAGCCACACCACAGAGGGTGATCTGCTTTACTCAGAATCCACTTATTTATTTATTTACTTACTTACTTACTTGGGCAGTTAAAGCAAACTTTTAATTATTGGAAAACATAAGTAATTGGGAAAGATAAATCACTATACCTCAATAACAGTACAATGATGACACTAATCCTCTACAAGAAGTTCATCAAAATGATATAAAAACTCAAGTTTATAATGGAAACAGAGTTTGTTTTCATAGTAAAGTGAATTCCTTTCAACATGTCAGATCAATCATTCCAATACAAAAGATACTAGGAACAAAATAACACTAGGACAGTAAGGAATTAATACAATGTTGGCTTGCCTCATTTTTCATTTCAACATACCTTTTACTATTGGAGCTCTCCAACCACTATGTGGGACATAATCCCTGATCTCAGGGGTTTCACCAGGACGCTCAAAAGGAGAATCCACCTATTTAAGTGTTAATCTCATTCAAAAAAAAAAAAAAAAATTACCCACAGAAACATACAGAATAGCAGTTGACCCAATATCTGCACAATGCATCCCAGCCAAGTTGACACACAAAATTAACCATCATACCACCCCAATAATAACTAACCATAGATTATACTGTTTATACTAAAATATTTTAAATAAATGTCTACACTGTACTCATGAGAGTAAACTAAGCTCCAATAACAAATATCCACCCCCTAAAATTCCAGGGCTTAAAGAATAAATTTATTTCTCACTCATGTCACTAACAGCCCAGGGTGAGAGCTCCAGATCAGGTGCCCGCTAACCCACCGGATCCCTGAGAGACCCAGGCCCACAGCAGCTCTACTGTCTTCAGCATCAGCTTCCAAGGCTGCCGTTGTCACTGCCGCCCTTGGGTCTGGGGAAGGAGTGTGGAGTCTAGAGGTTCTATTGGCCAGGCTGGGAAGCGGCCCACATCACCAAAAGAGAAACCAGATAATGCCAACTGGCTGTGTGCCAGGAAGAAGAACAGGAAGTCACCACCACCCACGTGGTGAAATATCTCATGGTACCAGGAAGTAGACATACCGTCAATACATTAACTTCATATTAATATGCCCCCTTTTATTTTCTTCAGAGCATGTACTTCTCTTTGAAAGTTATCTTATTCACTTACTGGTTTACTTATCTGGTTTGTAGGAGAAGCCAAATGGTGATTCAGACTGTGGGCTCTGGATCAGACTGCACAGCGTTCATGCTGGCCCTCCGTGCCACTGTGTGACCTTGGGCAAACTGTTAAACTCCAGAAGCCTCTGTTTTCTTCTGTAAAAAGGGTAATGATACCTGTATTGATGGCTCTGGTGGGGTACCCAGATAGCCCCACTTCAGCACTCATGCAATCCATCCCCAACTGCTAGGAATATTGACAGCTCTCAGCTGTCTGTCAATATTGTCAATATTGATGGCTCTCAGCTGCTGAGAGATGGCCTTGCCCAGGGTCATACCCCTTCCTGGGGACATCTGACATCCACTGATCATTGTGGGGTTGGGGGAGTGTAGCAGGAGATGAATGAGGGGTGTAAAACCTAGTTCCCCTGTCTCAAGATGGAACAAAGCTGAAGGACCTTCCAGGTCCCCAGTGGGACCAGCTTCATCCTCTGCTGCACCTCTGCAGCAGTGCGACTCCTCCCTACCTCCCACCCTCCCAGGCCATTGCCTTCACCCCGCAGGTGTTGATCTCAAAAGCATTCCCCCCATCAACTTTCTACACATACCTCTCCACCTCGAGAACCTGACCCAAGGCTTTACCTCATAGGCTTGTGGGGATTCAGGGAGATAAACCTTGTCAAGCACTCAGAACGGAGCATGGCACACAGTAAGCAACTCAATGAGTATTCCATGAGTTCAAGGAATAAATGATGCTGTGTCCTTTTTTAATTAGAAATATGAACCAAGAGAAGAGAGCATCCCTAACTGCATAACCTTATCTTTGTCTAAATTATACCGAGAACAAAATCTAAAAGAAAGTAGGCAAAGTTATTTGTAATATTTTAATGCCATTTCTTTGTATAACCAGAAAACTCTTCATCATGTGTGATTCTAGCTGCAAACTGTACATGAGGAAAAACTATGAAATCAGGAGCTACTTTCTTGGATATAAGCCTTGAAGCCTTTCGCTTCATCCTAATTTTAGATCAATGTTTTCATTCTTCAAGTCAGCATGGCAAATATTGTGAGGAGAGAGACAGGTAATTCTGTCTCCCTCTATCTTCCTGAGAAACCTAAGAGCTGTGTTTGATTTCTCACGTTTCCTCCTCAATTCTGATTCTTGCCGAAGACTTAACTGGCACAAAATCGCTTACATCTCCCCAACCTCACTAGCAAACACACAAATATCCGGGATGCACTTTGCATTTTTCTGCCCCAAAGGCTCTTTGTATCACCATTCAGCCCAGCTGGCTTCTTCCTCAGAGGCCTACCTTCACTTTCAACCCTGTTCACCTTGGGGGTTATTTCTCACAATAGGGTGCCATATTCAGAATGTGAAGAGGACGTTAAATTCAGTGTCTAAACTCCACCAATAATCTTTAAATCATTTTCTCTTCAGACCATTCAAAGCCAACTTTTAAAAAACCATCGCTAAAAGAGGTCACCTGCTCACCTACGGTGCTGAGGCCACTCTCCCGTGCACCTTTGCATTCATTTCCCTCCCATGAAAATACGCTTACAGCCCACAGGGAAAGAGGCACAATTACCAACCTCAACCAGATCCACCTCTTTCAGTTGAATGTCAAAGAAACATCCTGGGAAGTCATAATTTACATGTAGCCCATTCATTGCCCCTTTTCAGATGGACCACATTAATTCACAGGGGAGAGTAACTTTCTCAGAGACACACATTTACATTTCTGTAAAGCAGACTGGAAAAAAATTGTGTTTCTCTATGAGAAAAATGACAGCTACATCAAGGAGTCTTCTACCTTTTTGTGTGTCACTCATAACACTGCTTTAGTATTACATCCGTGGAGAGAACGCTCGGAAAGGCAAGGCTGTTTGTAACAAGCACTGTTCAAACCATTCACAAGTACCCTTACCTTTTTCCTTCTTACAAGTACACCTTGCTTAATCTTACCATATGTTACCCCTTACAAAATGCATCATGTAGAAGACTTTCAAAGAGGTTTCTCAGAACATTTCCCCTCTGAGAGTCTTAAGACTGTACATTAAATAGTTACAAAAGACCCTGAATAAAGGCTATTATCTACATGTAACATTCACTTGCACTATATCTCTGATCTATTGACATAAAGCAGTTTATTGGTCAATATCACTGGCCAAAGGCAGAGACAGAGGTCCGATTCCAGCCATCTGGAAATCTATTATCCCAGGGCTAATGCATAAGCCTTTCACCTCTACAGATCTGGTTTCAGCTTCATCAGTTAAAAGTGAGTTGGGTGGTCTTGTCTTACCCACATTAAAGACCCATTATGCAGCTCAGCCTAACGAAACACCATTGGTCAAGGACATCCATTTAGTATAAGTCAACCTTGGGGAAAAGTTCCGTCTCCTAGATATGCCTCCTTCTCTGATCACTTAGTCCCTGCTCAGCTGACCCTGGGCGGAATTATGAAGTAGGCAGAGTCAGTATGGGGTTACTCTCTGACTGTTAGTCAATAGCGTGGAACAGAAGAAATAGACAGGAGAGCCAAACAAGAGACAAAAGACCTGTGTCCTGGTCCCAGCTAGCCTTGAGCAAGTCACTGCCTCTCTGTGTCTTAGTATCTTCATGTGTAAGCTGGGGATAACACCCACCCCTACATCTTGAATGTTCTCAGAAGGATTAAAAGGGCTCATGGGTATGAAAGCTATAAATCATTTGCAAATGACAGGATGACTACTACTAACTTTTCATTCCCTCATTTTTACTTCCCACATTTTCCACGTGCCCTTCCCCATTTACCAAGGCCCAGGGCTCTCCGATTACCCCTGCTCCTACCCAGACCCAGCTGTAATCAATCATACCCTGGGCCTTTCCTGCCCCTGAAATCTCCCAGTCATATTTCCCTGTTGATTTCCCCTTCCCACAAGGTGTGATCTCTGCTAGGTGTCAAGTAGTCAAGCTGAGAAGCTGCTACTGCCTGTGCTATCAGAGCTGGTGCTGCCCTGCCGAGCACTTATTAGAGACCCTGAATTTCACAGAGGAATTTCAATATCGGCACAGGACGACTAGGAACTCACAGAGGCGAAGGTATAAATTTTCAAACCTAGGAGAGGGCATGTGATTTACTCAGTATCGCTCCAGGCAACAGGCCTAGGAGGCCAGGAGCAGCCCCGTCCTGGAGGAAATAAAGATGTCTACCGTACATCCAGATCCCAAACTCAGGTGACATCTCTACACCCCCATGGGCCACTCTGTAGACAATATGTCTCACCTGTGATTCTAAGAGGCAGGCCTCAGTTTAGAACTTCCTACCAGTGCCAAATGGATTGTTATTCCCTTTACTCCTCTCATATGACCTCAGATACATGCATCGGTTAAACTGGAATCAAAGCCTCTTTCAAGCAAGCTCAAAATCATCCACTTGAGGATTGTTGATGAATATATATTTTTAAAAACCCAGATAAGTAGGGAGGGGAATACAGAGGTAGGGGACTAAGAGTATAAGCTATTAGGTATAAAATAAGATACAAGGACATATTGTACAACAAGGGGAATATAGCAAATATTTAATAATAACTATAAATGGAATATAACCTTAAAAAATTGTGAATCACTATATTATACACCTGTAACTTACATAGTGTTGTATATCAAGTATACGTCAATTAAAAAAAAAAAACCAAATAGATTTCTCCATATGTCCATCAATGCTTCTGGGTCACATTCTTTCATCCACAATTTGGTTTATTCTCAGGAAATGTAAGCTAGGATACTTATGGTCCTGAACCAAACTATTAGAGAGAGAAACATACAGCCCCCAAATCATATCAATATGGGTGTCCATCTCACTCAATGGAAATGCTTTTATACGAGGCCCTGCATGGAATATTTCCCACCCCTACTCTTACCCCTCAACCCCAGGAGGAACTAATGCAATCAAGGTCATCCTATGAGGGCAGAGCTCTTTTTTTTTTTTTCCAGCAGGTTCTTATTAGTCATCAATTTTATACACATCAGTGTATACATGTCCATCCCAATCTCCCAATTCATCACACCCCCCACCCCCACCCCCACCCCCCCGCGGCTTTCCCCCTTTGGTGTCCATACGTTTGTGCTCTACATCTGTGTCTCAATTTCTGCTATGAGGGCAGAGCTCTTGAGACAAAAGTACAAAACTCTCCAACTGCCTCACCTCAGCCCCACCCACTCCGCACATACACCCACTCTTTTTTTTTTTAATTTTATTTATTTATTTATTTATTTTTGGCTCTATTGGGTCTTCATTGCTGCACACGGGCTTTCTCTAGTTGCAGTGAGCAGGGGCTACTCTCTGTTGCGGTGCGTGGGCTTCTCATTGCGGTGGCTTCTCTTGCTGTGGAGCACAGGGTCTAGGCACGCAGGCTTCAGTAGTTGTGGCACGTGGGCTCAGTAGTTGTGGCTTGCGGGCTCTAGAACACAGGCTCAGTAGTTGTGGCACACGGGCTTAGTTGCTCCGTGGCATGTGGGATCTTCCCGGACCAGGGCTCGAACCCGTGTCCCCAGCATTGGCAGGCGGATTCTTAACCACTGTGCCACCAGGGAAGTCCACATACACCCACTCTTAATCCATGCTTTACAAATGAGATCATTTCTCAAAAGACTTTAAGGAAAAATTACAAGGAGCAACCGGAAGAGTTTAAGGTCTGGTGAGGAGGCAGATGACGGGGTCTGGTTCAGGGGCTGGGGAGGGGTTGGTGCAGTGACAGAGGAAAGAGAAGAACAGGGGTTAGGGCTGCTGATGCCTATGGGGACCTGAAGGCTTTTTAGCACCAGGGACAACCTCCACCCTCAACCTTCCTTAGCTGAGGGCTTAACTGAGCACTAGGAAATAAAGGAACCTGGAGCCTATCCAAAATTCACATTATATTGATACATTTCACCTCCAGAATTGGATCAGTTGGTCTGGATTTGGGTCTCTGCATTTTTAACAGGCACTCCAGATTGTTCTGAAGCAGGGGGCCAGAGGACTTCATCCTGAGACCTGGCCATTGATCTCATTAAATAGAGCGGCTTTGAAGCAAAGGCTCTAGGCTTTATGAATGGGACTCCCACAAGCAGGCGTGATCCCAGGAGAAGGTGTGCGTGAAGATACCCGAACACGGTGTGACTTGAGAGAATTCAGCTGACATGTGATGGTTGCACTATCTGTTGCATAAAAGGAGGTGTTACGGTGCTTAATCATTACCGTTCGAGGGTTTCAAAAATGTATTCTCTGATCGCTGATTGCCTGAAAATTTGAACCTAGGGAAGAAATGTCTCAGAGAAATGTCCATAAATAACAGCAATGAAGAGCAGTGAAGAATGACTTTATTTGGCTTCAGTGTGAAATGATACAGGCATTTTCCCCAAATTTACAGGAATACCATTTCTGTATTTTTATTTACTCACATAAGATATAAGCAGTGTTTACATTGTGCTTTGTGTTGTACAAGGAAGGGATACTTAAAACAGCCCTACAATTTTTTTTAATGTAAAATATCTATGTTGCCCACTCTATTCTGCCGACCATCTCAAAACAGCAACAATTTCCTTTTGGGGGAACTCTATTTTAAAAGCTATTTTCAATATTCCAAAAAGAGATTTCTTATATTCCAAAAAGGAAATTTACATTTCTCTGAGTTAAGACAATATAGGCCAATATTGAAACTTCCAATTATATGGGTATGTTAAAAATCATTTGAAAAGATGTAAGGAAAAATAATAAGAGGTCCTTGATAGCAAAACGGTTGGGGAAATCTCACTTCAGAGGAATATCTCACTCTTCGGCTATATCCTGGCAACTAAAGGTAGCTTAATCAAGAGTCAAATTCATTTCCCAGTTAAAAGCCATTATAAGTGTTCTGCTCAAGAGCTATCTCTGGAAGCACAAACCACTACATCTGCCACTGAGTCACATGCAATGTCAGGTTGAATTTTTGTTTTTTAATGATTTTATTTTGGTCTCAAAAAAAGAAGGCAAGAAAGATAACAAGAAAGAGAAGCCGTCAGAAAAACGAGCACATTCCAAAAACCAAATAAGCTGTCTTCCCCAAAAAAGCTTCACTTTCGTTGTTGTTTATCATATGCTAAAGTGATTTGCATGTTGTTATTTCAGGTGGAACTTTCCACTGCATTTCCATTCTCTCAAGAGCTAGTTGCTACCCTCCTCCTCATTCTGTCTTGTTGCTATGGAAACAGTGATTTACAGTAGGACCAGGAGCAAAGGTAACAAGGCTTTAAATAGAAATAGTAACAAAGGAATCATCTGGAGAGAACACGGAAATTGCTCTCCATCAAGCAAAATATATTCGGGGGGGAAAAATGCCTGCATTTACAATCTGCCCTAAAAGAATAATTATCTAGCAATAAAGACACTTTCACCATCTTTGTTCAACTGATTATATTTTTAAAACCTGAGTGATAGAGTATATGTTACACAGTTTGAATTTTATTTACTTGCCCTCTCAAGTGTTAAAACCTTTAGTCTGTCTCATATAAAAGGAGATTAAAGTTTGCCATGCTACACTGATAAAAAATGATTTCAGAGTCCTCATACTTACAGAGAAGTTTCTATGGCTCAAGTTACCAGAAGTAGCGGTTAACCTAGAAGTCATTATACATTTGAAACTTGGGTATGACCTTAGACAAGTATCTTGAACTCTAAATCTTTGTTTCCTCCTCTGGGAAATAAGATGATACCACTTCTGTCGCCAAGTTATATATAAAGATTTGAGCTAATAAAAAGTTTGGCATAAGATAGGCATTTAATAAATGCAAGCATGGCGGCATCGCAACCGAATTCCTCAGCACATACCAACTGAATGGAGGCGACAGTTTACAGACTCATCGTGGGTGGCAAGACAGGGAGAAAGGATCCAGGCTTGACCTAAAAATTCCTGTGAATAATCCACAAAGTGGGTTATCCACACAAGCAGATAATCAAGCATTGGCTATATATGGAAAAGAGCTTCCCCACCCAACCAAGATGAAGGTCCTGATGGGCACAATAATTCCAGGTTGTGGTTTGACACTGAGCACCGGCAGTGTGGGCTTTCCCCACAAGCTCAACTATTCAGAGCACAATCCACCCTGTGGCAAAGGTGATCGGAGAGTAGTGCAAACTCCTCCCTTCTCTCCACCAGCATCCAGACTGCTAAATATTTGGTGCCAGCGGTTACGGTTGATTCCATCTCCAGAAATGCAATGCAGCTGGAAAATATTTTTTACTTACAGTGGAAAAAGCCTATGCTGTTACATATCTACTCAGCAAACATGGGACACCATTATGATACATATAGAAATTGATTTTAATGCAATGGAAAGCAAACAGTTCACCAAATCCCAAACAGGAAATAAAGTCTATGTTGGTACTATGGCATAAATTTATCTACATGTTCACATTATCATTTGTGTTTACTAGCGATAGTGAAAAAAACTGGTCCCTTTTTCTATAAGTAGCTGACTGAATTTAGAAATGCTTTGGAAATGTAAACTTAAGTTTGCTAGTGTTAAGTCCTTTCCACTCAGTTCCTTTCATGATTTTACGAAATGTGAGAAAATAAGCTGACACTAACCCTTACACTTTTGTTGCCATGTATTTTTAACCATATGAAATGCCTTGGAGACCCTAACACTAGGAATTCATTCAAAAGGTTTCAATGGACCACATTTAGCTCCATTTTTTTCTCCCAGGCTCAAGAAATCTTTCAATGTAAATTAATAGTATTTGCAAGAAATCCTCCACTTAAAGGTACCTACAACGTGTCCTAAAATGCAGCAGGCATTTTATTCCATATCTTGTTTAATGCTCACGACAACCCTGTGAAGTGGATACGTCGCTATTTTACAAATGAAGAAACCAAGGCTGGGAGAGGCTAAATCACCTGCCAAGGGCCATAACACTAGACGTTAGAGCCAGGACAGATCTGTTGATTCCAAGCCAAGAGCTCCTTCTTCTTGCCCTAGGGCACCTGATTGAACTTCTCTAAGAGTTGGAAGCCAGGTCTTCCAGTAACTTTATTAAGAGTCACCCTTACTTGGTTTTTGATTGCTATGATGACACATTATTTTTCTTTCCACTAAAGGCTGCGACAGTGGTTCCAACTCTTAGTTTTTAATACAAATGCATAACCCCCTACCCCAACCAATTTAACAGAATCTCTGAGGTGATGACCAGGCATCTTATATATTTTTTTAAAGTGTTCCAGATGATTCTCATGTATAGCCCGGATTTAAAAGCACAGCTTGAAAGGACTATATCTTAGTGAACTTAGGAAGTCATTGATCGTAAGTCACATTCTGATTTCAGAAACATTAAAATGGGAACAAGAGTTAAAAGTGATAATAAGACACCAGGGATTGTGAGACGCATCCCAGTTTCAAGGATATTAAAATATGAACAACTGTACATTTCAGAATTATTATTAAAAGAGACTTTACCATATCAGCTGAAGAAAAGTTAGACATGTGATCTTGGGTTACTCCATTACTTAAAACAGTTCAGAGTAAAATGACCTCTGAAGTACCTTTTGTATATAAGGCTTTGTGATTTGACTTTATATTCGCCACCCGACAGTTACAGCTTGTCTCCTTAATGTGAGGTGAAAATCATGCAGCACATTATCCCCAAAAAAGTCTGCCCAGCAAGTCAGCCAGTCACAGGCCTGCAGTCCAGAAGCAAGCAGAGATGGAGGAAGATGAATAGCTTCTTTCAACTCCTGTAGGGCCCATTCTGGGTGAGAATCAAGACCACCCTCTCCCCACCCACTCCTCGGAGCTCAGAGATCTTCCCTGCAACATCCCCCAGCACTTGCTTCTCCCTCCCTGGCCCCGCCGAGACGAGCAACAGATTATTCAGAGTTTTCTAACTCACGCTTCCAAATGTTGTCAGAGGGTAAGAGAGGAAGACAGATTACATGAGCATTTGTGTATGGTAGAATAAAAGGGAGCCGTTTAAAATCATGTTTTAGAACGTGAATATCATGGGGAAATTCTCATGATACATCATTAAGTAAAAAATTAAAGATGCAAAATAATCAGGACTAGAGAAAAATACATAAAAATTATAGCATCAAAGTGCAGCAGTGACAGATGGTCTTTATTTTCTTCAGAGTTTATTTTCCAAATTTGTACAGCAAACATATAGTATGTTAAAAACCAGAAAAAGTGTTATGCATATATGGAGTAAATGTGGTTTTATAAAAATTAGAATAACTATATGGAAAATTGCTAAGAACCAATATTAAATAAAAAGAAAAGGAATACAAAGTTTCTTTTGCAACTAAAACTTGCAACTAAAACTTCATTTTACTAGGCGTAGGCCAAAAAGAGACTAGAAGGATAAATACCAAAATATTAAGTAACTATATTCAGGTGGTGGGATTATAGATCACTTTTAATATTTAAATATGTAATTATTAAATATTTATGTTCCTAAATTTTTTTAAGGAGAAAGTATGGCTTTAAATGTTACTTTTAATTATGAGCTTTTCAAGCATATAAAAACTATCACACTCAACATACTCACTACTCATATTTAATAGATATTAGCATTTTGTCATATTTAATTCAGATTTCTGTATTTTTAAGGAATAAAACATAGTTAAAATTCAGCCCCACCCCCCCTTTTTTAGAAGTAACCACTATTCTGTAATTAGTATTATTATTCATATGCATGTTTTAGAACTTATGCTGCTTGTATATGTGTCTATAAACCACATAAACTATCTTTTAATTGTACGGAGCGGTATCAAAGTATACATATCCTTTTGTAATATTTTTCACTTTAAGGAAGGTCTTGCCATATTAATATATGTAGATCTAATTAATTGATTTTAACTACTGTATACTATTCCATCGTATGAATCCACCAATCTATTCATTCCTCTGTTCATCAAACTTAGTGTGCATCAGAATCACCTGAGGGGCCCCCCCAAGCACAACATTTAAATGAATGAGCATGGCCATGTTCCAATAAAACTTTACTATGTTGTAAATTAACTATACCTCAATTTAAAAAAAAAACTTTACTATGGGCACTAATATTTGAATTTCATATAATTTTTACATGATATAACATATTATTTGTCTTTGATATCTTTAAGCATTAAAAAAGGATAAACACAATTTGCAGGCTATATAGAAACAGTGAGCTGGATTTGACCCAGCGGGCTGTAATTGGCCAAACCCCTGCTCTAGTCAATGGAGTTGGGTCATTTCCCCTTTTTTACTATTGCAAACAGCGCTCCTTGAGCATTTGTGAGACAGTCGAGTAAATACTTGGAAGTGAAATAACTCAGTTATAAGGACCTACATCTCCAATTGTACCGGGAATTACCAATTTTGCTCTACAAAGCAAAATCTGCCCTCAACCAATGAATATGAGGTTCTGTTTTGTTAGAGCCTAGCCCTTTGTTGTTTTCGCATCTGATGGATGTGAAATGGTACCTCACTGTTGTTTTACTTTGCATTTCCTGATCACTCCTGAAGTTGAGCATCTTTTCAATTGTTGACCATTTGCCTCTTCCTCTCCTCTGAACTGCCTCTTCATACTTTGACCATTTTTTTAAAAATCACTGATGTGAAGTCATTTTTATATATTTTGGATACTTATTGTTTGTTGAATTTTAGAAATTGAAAAAAAACCCAGTTTGAGCTTTTTTTTAGCTCTATAATGCTTTGTCACACAGACGTTTACTAATTTCAGTGTAATTAAATGTATAAATCTTTTTCTTTACAATATGTTCCTTATATGTTTTATTTAAGAAATCCCCTCCTATTCCACTATTTTAAATTTTTAATTTCCCCCATTTTCCCCCTAAAAGTTTCTAAGTTTTTATTTTTCATATTCGGCTCTTTAATCCATTTGGAGTTTATCTTTATACTGATGAAAGTATACATCTTTTTATGTGTGTGTGTCAATATGGTTAGACGTTTGTCTGTGTTGGTTTGTAATGCCGCCTCTGTTACATTCAAAGCTTAATACATATGTAGGACTTCTTTAAGGAGAAAAAAAAAAACAACTCTACCTCAAGTTTATCCCAGAGGCAAGGATGTAGAAACAAAGTTAATGGGCTAAGAGTAAGTAGTAAATAGCGAGTCGCTGTATATAGGTATCCAAGAGGTATGTGAGCGATGCCAGAAATTATCTGTTGGAAAGCAAAAGCCTCAGCCACATTAGTTCTTTAAATGTAACTTTTTTGATGGTGCTGAGATAAAATGAGTAAACACTTTGTAAAAGAAATTTCTCCCCCAAAAAAGAGATTAAAACAGTGATCACTTCAAAAAACAGCGGCTAATGGCTGGACAGTTCTCCACGTATACGTCCACAATCTCTGAACCTGAGGTTGGCTACCCAAGCAAGGCAGCACAACATCAAGTGAGGCTGACCTGGGCCAGGGCAGTCACTGAAGGCTGGCAATGCTGCACTAGTGAAATCAAGAGGGAACACACATATTTAGCTTCTCCACCGGCTTATTTCAGAGAGTGCAACAGGTAGTGAAATTAACATGCAATGTACAGTCTCACAGAGAATAAAGCAGCCATGAACCTCACATGATGACCGGGTTTCGCTGAAATATTAGGTTGAACCACATGAAACTGCCATTTCTGTAGTTTAAAAAAAAAAAAGGTTGACTGTCTTCACTTCCATATACCTCGACAGAACAGAAGAGGAGAGTGTCAAGTTAATAATTATCCAGGAGTCTCTTGTTCCAAAGCTAGTCAATATAGTGGAATTTTCTACTCAGACCCAAAGAAGAAACTCACTGGTGCTGGAACTACTGACGCTTTCCCCTCTCCTGTCATTAGCTCACTGGCAAAACTGGAAATTAAATTTCTCTCAGACTAAACAAGAGGAGTCCCTGACTTAGAGACCTGATGACTTTTTTCTCCAACTGATCAGGATTATGGTCTCAAGAAAGTGGTTCCAGGCGTTCCTTTACCTAAAGCTCACCTCCCCGACAGCATGAATAATGCTCTTCTCAGAAACGGCATCCTGTTCTGCTTACTCACACCCAGGAAATGAGATAATAAAACTGCTGAAATTAATTAAGAGCATCTGTTACACTAAACAAATAAAGCATTGTGGGTCTTTCGGAGAGACCAGCAGAGCAAACTCTTTCCTCCGTGACACCCAGGGAGGCCGCCTTCTAAAACAGTGCTCTTCTCAGGGCTCTTCCAACTATTTCCTTCCAAATCTGTGGTTCAAGAGTCACACTGGTTCATCCTTCCAGCTGTCAGCTGGGCAGCCCACTTACACTCAGCCACATTCCAGCTTTTCTAAACATAGAAAAGAATTTTCTGGAATTTCACTGCACCTCCCATTCTGAAACTAGGAAATCAGATTACGTTAGTGTACCAAGGAAACTTGAGGGGACCCAATGAGCTGTGAATCTCTTTGATTAGCATCCCAAAGTACATGTATTAGGCTAACTACTACCAGTCTCCGATTTTCTTGTTTCTTTTTGTCCTCCTCTATTGTCAACACTGTCTCAGGCTGCTCCCTTAGGGTCACGGTTAATTAAATGAGACTATCCTAAATGAAGGAAATTGAATTGGAAGCTTTTAGAATTTTCTTCTCATCATCTAATTACAGGAATAGCATTTATGGGCAGTCTAACTCTGGCTAATTTGCTCTCTGAATCTTTTGCTATCATACAATTTGAACATCAAACCCTGAAACCACAGGGTGGGTATTTTCCACTGCTCTGGTGGCATACTTTTTTCAAGTTTCCCTAAAGTGGATCCTGCCAGAAGACTGCTTTCAGGCTACCCCGGGTAGCCAGAAAGTCTTCAAAAACCACATCCAAATGAATGTTGTTGTCCCCTTACTTTGAGCGTTCCAAGATTTTCATCACTCAGCGGCTCCAGATAGAGCCACTCACATTAGGCATGGTTGAAAAGAGAAAAGTTAGACAGGAAATTATGGGCCTTCTCTAGCCCCCCCGAACACTAGCTCCCTCACATCCCCATCACACTGGACAATATCACCTCACCAGCAACTATATAACTGAGAACCTTACGGGGATAGGAGATTCATCCTTCAATCTATCCAACCAGTTTTTCATCGAATTCTCCTGCTTTCTGGTACTTCTCACCATGTCGCCAACCATCCTTTCCCATCTCTGCATCTACAGTCTTAAAGGAGTCCTGCTAACTCCCCACAATGTCCTTTCAGTAAGCCCATGAAAAAGACCTGCCAGAGTAACTGTCAAAGCAACTATCTGTGCTTAACTGCATGGGTGAAGATGCTTGGGTGGCCTAAGTCCATGGGTAGAACTGGCTTCAGAAGTCAAATGATGTCCTCAGCATTGCATCTCTCAACTCTCCACTGCGTGAGCTTCATTCTCAGCTTCAGCTTAGGGTTCCCCAGGATACAGGGCTTTTGCATAATCAGCCAAGCCACAGTCTCCAGGTTTTTCATCAGGACACTCCGGATCAGCGCCCTTCCTGTTCCATGGCTCCCTCATCCCACCGTGATTCCTCTTTTCCCTAAGGCAGACAAACAGGTATCAGCAAAATGGCCTGGAAGGAGTCATAGCCTCGGGCCAGAGGGCTTGGGTTGTATTCTCAGCTCCATTACTCCTGTGTTGTATGTTCTTGGGCAATTGATTTCACCTCTCTGGACCTCAGTGTCCCCATCTATAGAATGCCACTTCCTCAGTGAAGCTTCCCCCAAGCACTTGCCCTCCCCCACCCAGCTAGTCACTTCCTCCCAAATATTCACAACACGTTGTACTGCACTCACCCTGACACACCAGGTACTGGAGCGGTAGCTCTCTGAGAAAGCAGAAATTGCTTTATTTCTCTGCGTGGCCCTGGGCCAGGATACATTAGCTGCAGAATATTTCATTCAGTGGTAGGATCAGAAGATCTCCACGGCTCCCCTAATCTTTGAAATCGCATGATCTCTGATCATTCCACCCCAATCCAGATTTATCCCTAACTAGGTGAACCCATCCTCTCTGGGTCCTCTTCTTCTCTGAAGCAATTCCTAGAATCCACTCTCCACTTTTGAGATTTTTCCAGACTACCTAACTTCTACCCATCCCTACACCCACTTCTCTTTCCTCTGCATTATTCACTATGTTTCATATAATCCCAAGTATTCCTTCCCTCTGTTGTGTGCCTTGAAAAATGCCTTAACTGCCACCCAAGCTGGCCAGTTTTTTACCTTTTAAGCCTTTATTCCTGACTATTGCAGAACCATCCTAGCTTGGGAGGTGCCAGAAATCAAAGGCTGTAGATCGATCAAAACAGTGCCCCAAGCATGTAGCTGTCTCCTAAATGCTTTTAAGGGTAATGAATGGTAATGAATTCAGATTGATTATGTTACTATATTCTGCAGTACACGTTCCCACTCCAGAAGAGCACAAAGGTCAATTTAAAAAGTCTAATTCAGTGACTCTCAACGGGAGGGGGCAACTCACAAATGTCAGGGGGGAGGGGGTGGCAGGGCTTATAGCTTGAAAAAACATATTCAGTGTGATCATACAATCGTTTACCTTTGGAAAGTGAGAAAGAATGATTATTATTTAAAACACAAACTATAGCTTTGATTCGTGGGTACTTGATACATTTGTCTTTTCTTATGTTCACAACAACCCTACGATTTCACAGGTATGGCTACTAAAATTCAAAGAGCTTAAGTTACTTCTCCAGGATCAAACAGCTAGGAAACAGCAGAGGTAGCATTTGAATTTGGGGCTGCTCTTCATACCGCTACAGTTTCTCCGTGACAGGGGCAGCAAGTGTGGCAGGCCCCCGCTTAGCTGATTTTGTACTCTGCCATTCTCCCTCTGAGCTTGATGGACATGGTAAAGGACCCCACAGTAACCTTTGAGATTTCATAAAAACTCTGTCCCACATGATGGGGTGAGTAAGACTTCCTAACAGCCAACCAAGAAAGCCTCGAGGCACCAGGGTTCAACCAACACCCAGTGTCACAGAACAAGAACCAATGCCCGACCTCCTTCCTTACACTGAAGAGTCAACGTGCCTCTGGCTTCTTCCCAGAAAAATGAGGTGGTTGGATGATCCAGAAGCTCTGTTTGTCTCACAGGCTCAGCTGACTGGCCTGGGAGAAGCCAGAGAGTCAATACAGACTTCTGAACACCCGCTATGTACCAGGCATGTTCCAGATCAGTGTTGCTGTTGAGCTTTTCTTCACAATGAAGTTATTAGAGAGCCGAGTGGAGCCTCCAGGGGCTTCAGATACAGTGGTAGAGAACAGGTTATTTGACCCCCGGGGGAAATTGGACGACGGTAATATGGTTTGAATGGACAAAATCTCATTTTTACAAACACATCCTGGTGTTGCATTCTCCTCTTCCTAACCTGCAGTTCAGGTTTCACTTCATACTACATTCTGTGTGATGACTTTGTAAGGGTGGCTGAAATCATCCACTCCTTCATGTTCAGAATCACTTTCAAGAAAGAGCTTCGAGGGGAGATTTCACACTTGGCAAATTTAAACACCACTGTGGAGGCATAGAAAGCAGAAACAAAAATAGTTTTCAGGGCAAATTAGGTCATAAACGTTGGTCTGATATAGAACCGACCTCAATAAAGACCTTGCTGAGAAAGTTGTAAACAAAGGAAAGTGGCACATCCCAGAGCTTTGAAGAGTACTCTATGCCCTGAATAAAGAAAACCTGAGCTTCTATTAGGAAGCTGCAATTCTAAGTATGGCAGGAATAGCATTTCTGAAACACTTCTGAGGGGTTTTTGCTCTTAGTAAATTGTTCTAAGAGCAAATCACTACCCCTTTCCCTTTCCTTCTCTTACAACCTATCCTACCTGCCCCCCATTTTTCCTCTATGAAAACTAAATTCGAGGCTGAGGTTTACGGTCTCAGGAGAAGGCAAAATATAGTGAGGACAAATAATGCCACCACTTTTCTAAAGAATTTTTAAAACTCAAAATAGAGACAATAGCCTTGAAAACCAAGACCCTTCTGATATGCAAAAGCCAGCATTTTTAACAGATAAAGGTTTCCTGAGATCCAAAAACTTGGTTTTTAATATCAAGAGCCATAGCCCTAAATAATCTCTATATAAAGCTTATCCACAAATAATGGTTGGCGGGGGGAGGGGGGACGGCATTTTCTCTCCACCAGGAGGAGAGGAGATTGAAAATATTTCTGGCTGGAGTGAAGTGTGGAGAAACCAGAGGGGAGAGCACTAGTGTTCCCTGCTGGTCTATTCCGCCCCGCCGCCAGGCCCCTGCCCAAGTTAAATTCCGCGAGGGCGTCCCAGGGCAGCCGATTTTCCCAGAGGCCATTCACCTGCCAGTGGTCTCACGGGGAAAGCTGAAAGAGGGGTCTGCTGAGAGACCCACTCCCACAGCTGGGACGTGGAAGGGCAGAAAAAAGGCTCAGACCTGAAGGGGTCTCCTGGTTGGAACGTGGAGGATGCAGAGTGTGGAGCGGTGGTGAGGGTGAAGGGCTGGTAGGGAGAGGCCACGTGGACACAGCAGCAGAATCCGGGAGGGATTGGGGCCAATAGTCCTTAAGGACCAGAGAGCCAAGGACATCTCATAGAGTGCCAGCCCCCGGGGCCAGGGGTCAGAGGATTCCCCCACTCCATCCTGCGAGCGCTGCCAGCCCCTTTCCTGTGAACTTAGATGCCACCCCCCCGCCCCGGGACGAAGGGAGGGGCAGACCCTACAAATGACTGGATGGAGGCAGGAAACAACTGGGTTATCGCTAACTGGGTAACTGGACTGTTTTCCTTGAAGCGGCAAGATTCAATGTTCAGTTCCCAAGGAGAATTAGGATGTCAAGGTAGAGATTAAGTTCAACTGCTTGTGAATTCGTATCCATTACGTAACTTAATTAAACCAGCAAAAATTTTAGCCTTCACCAGAGCAATAAATAAATCCAGAAAAAGGTGGGAGGCGGGGGGAGAATCAGTGGAATTGTTCTTTTTTAACTTCTACAACACAAAACAATATATAAACTATTGTGGTATTAGAAAGCTTCTTGGAAGTTTAAGACATAGTCCCATCACTGAATACATGTCACCTTTTTAATTTTCCTGGTATTAAGTGGTTCTATTTCAGAAGTTTAATCAAATATAATTTTCATTAAAACTTCAAAATAAATGAGGCTGAGCATTTCAAAATGCAAATCTAATCGGGGCAGTTCTCCCCAACGATCCCCCCATGAGGGTGGGAGCTAATCTGCTTTTGCCCACCATTGTCATCTCAGCGCCCCGCAGGGAGACTGGCATATAGTAGGCCCTCATTCGTTGAATGAATGCAAAAATGAATGAATCAATGTGATGAGACTGAAGAACTCCAAGTGTCCTTCTGGCTTTGAAATCCTGCATCACATTTCCCAGACAAAGGATGACAAGAACCCCATGAATTTCAAAGAGTTTAAACTGATGAATCTTTGAAGTACTGAGAAATAGCTTAATATGTTTCCATCCTATCAATTGCAGTTCTAGTATCACAAGTACATTTATACATACAATATATTAATTGACCTTATTTAATCCAGTTCTTGATCCTGAAATCTAATTAACACAGGCATTAAGTTATTAAAAATTTGAAAGTTTGAACTTAGAACTGGGGTAAATGTTAGAGTAGGAACAGGTATAATTCTTCCAAGCTGCAATTAAAATTAATACATAGAATTGGTCATGTTTTGCTCCTTAAGAAAAAATACATATGGAAATTACATTCTACTAAAACAGGATAGTGCAAATGAACACACTTTCTTTTTCCCAGATTGGTCTGTGGAGGAATTACTTTATGTCCATGACAAAACCTTTTCCCTGGAAAGAGTAAGTAGTAAAGCTTAGATCTTCAGTGTTTACCCTCTGATCGTTTGTTCATCTTGTTTTGCACATAAACATTTCTATAGGTTTATGGCTATCTATATAAACTGCTGCTACTCCAGCAGTCCCCACATTTTCAGCAACTGTAGGAATTTAAGATTCTCAATTCTCCACAAAATATGAGCAAAATACTGCAAATTCTTGTTTCTCATCCACCAAAATCTCTCACACAGTCATTAAAGTCTTTATCAGCATCACCCTGTGCTACATAACAATCTAGTCTCCTTAAAAATAAACGCATGGGGGGAAATTCCTCTCAATGATAAGCAAACAGCAATTATTATTCCCTGTTATTAAAATGCTCTCAGTTAATTGCACAGATAGCAGCAGAGAGATTACCTTAAAAGGTTGGATACCAAAGGGGAGTTAGTCAGAGTTTTGAAACTTCTGGTCTAATTTAGAAGACAGTTTACAGAGAGATCCAGTAAATATTTGCGAGGAACCATTAACATTGAGTAAACAATTCAATTCAATGCTGTCAAAGAAAAATGTATTTAAATAATTGTAAAAGAACCTTCCTTGATAAATGCTGAAAACGAATTATTTTGACATGAAAACAGCCCAAATGCATTCACAGAAGACGACTACCAACCACATTTTCTAAGCATTCTTTGCTGTATACACAGTTTATCATCCTGGGCTGTATTTATAAGAAGCACATGTTCAAAAAAAAAAAAGCGCTGCTGTTTTCACTTGGGGCTTATTTTACAAGGAATTCACTGAGCCAGCCCTTTCTTAGCATTTTTCCTGCTTTAGTCCCATCAGAAATGGGATTTTACTGTATCCTGCGTGCTGATAACACACAGCTTGCCAAGGTTTGATGCTGTACTTTCATTGACATGATGGAGGAGGAAACAGCAAAGTAAATGAGGAAGTTGTGAGATTTCTCTTCACCTCCAAATGACAGATAAAGCTGGCCAGTGAACATGAAATATCTTGGAAGGCTTCCTGGCTCAATTAAAATCCAACTTTAATGAAATATTTTGTTTAAAGAGAAAAATGGTGTCTCTCTAGTGAAAACTGTTTAGGACAGCTGCTATGGGGGAAGCAGGTGGTGGCAACTACCCCGAGGGCTGCAGAAATATTAATATGTAAATGTCTCAAATTTCACTCAAGTTCAGGGCAGCTTCCTAACGTCTGGAGGAAGACAGAGCAGGCCACAAAGCAGGGAATACCTTCTCATTTGACCGGAGCAGGGTCTGTTTGTCTAAGTCCACATCTCAGCCTCTCTGTTTGCTGTTAGCTCACAAAGGCACTGCGTTCAAGTTTCAAAGGCAGCTCCCCCCTCCCCGCATTGCAAAGACATAACATGTCATCAGAACCCAGGGTTTGCCAGAAGCCATGATTTGTTTGTCTAGACTGGCCATTGAACTCTGTTTATTACTAAACATCATGTGGAATGGGCAACAAATCAAAGGGGTTCCTGGGAACCTGCAAGGCTTGTCTGGCTGAGCACAGCCAGGGCTGCATGGGGACATTCTTCCTTCTCAGTGTCCACAGTCTGGAGAGGCCTACCTTTCCCAGGACCTGGAGGCTGACCACTAGACTAACCTTTCATCTTTTTTCGACCCAGGACATGACCCCAGGTCATTGGTAACCCCCAGAGCCCCTCCCCACCATTGTTGGAGTGGCAACCCTTGAGAACTACATTCTGGGAGAGGTCATGAGGAATGACTAAAGATTAACATTTGAAAATGGACCGTGAGAGGAAAATGCTACCAATCACAGCAAAATAGTCTGCCAAAAGAGCAGAGAACCGAAACAAAAACAACAAAAAGATACGTATAAATAATATCCTCTTTTCAAGATGCAAATGTGGCATTTATAAGAGCTCTTCCGGTTTGGTTTTAGAAAGACACATAATTAGCAGATACACAGTTAGGATTTTCATGGATAATTGCTGCCTAAATTTTAATGAATACACAAGTTCTCTACTTTAAAAGATTTAATCTGGAAGATAAAATGAATGGAGACTCATGCTTTCTTTAGAAAATAATGTACAACTTGATTCTTTTTTTTAAAAAAAGCACCTCTTGGGAATGTAAATTGGTGCAACCACTATGGAAAATATGGAGGGTTCCTTAAAAACTAAAAATAGAGTTACCATATGATCCAGCAATCCCACTCCTGAGCATACATCCGGAGAAAACTCTAATTCAAAAAGATATATGCACCCCAGTGTTCATAGCAGCACTATTTGCAATAGCCAAGACATGGAAGCAACCTAAGTGTCCATCGGCAGATGAATGGATAAAGAAGATGTGATATATGTACGTATACAATGGAATACTACTCAGCCATAAAAAAGGAATGAGATAATGCCATTTGCAGCAACATGGATGGACCTAGAGATTATCATACCAACTGCAGTAAGTCAGAAAGAGAAAGACAAATATCATATGATATCACTTATCTGTGGAATCTAAAAAAGGATACAAATGAACTTATTTACAAAACAGAAGCAGACTCACAGAGTCTGTTTAGCACAGGAACTATATTCAATATCTTGTAATAACCTATAATGAAAAAGAATACATATATATATATGTATAACTGAATCACTTTGCTGTATACCAGAAACTAACACAACATTGTAAATCAACTATGCTTCAATTAAAAAAAAAAAGGAAAAGAAAAGCACCTCTATTGCCTATAAAAACAGAACAGCTTTGGACAAAAATCAGTTCTCCCATGCAATATTTTGGAAGTACATTGATTTTGTTAAGGAAGACCTATGAGCTGAGAGAGCTACTATAAGATCCAGGGTCTAAGGATGCAGTTCTCTAGTTGGAAAGGCCTCAGTATCTAATCCATATGAACTTTACACATTATCTAAATAGGGGTAAATTCTCTAATCTGTGTTTCACTTCTCCCTAGAATTGAAAGTGATCACACAAAGGGATGTAAAGCAACACAACACAGCACTTCCAAAGGAGGTCTACCTTCTGTACCATGACAATTTCATGGTCATTCATTCATCAGACAAAGAAATCAAAAGGCTCAAAACTACCAGAACCCTAGAGCATTGGCCAGGGCCTCCTGGCCCATCAACGAGCAGCAGCAGATTTGGCCTCTGCCAGCCCACTGTGCTCTCTATCTGCATCCACAGGCTAGAACTAGAGACCAGTATAATCCCAGAGGGGTCAACCATACCCACAGGCCTGCAAGTATTCTGATAGTTCTAGGGAAATTCCAGGGGAAGTGAGGGATGGAGAAAATCAACCGAGATGTTCCTGGGGCCCATTGTGACCAAGGCCCTTGGGATAGCTTCCAGAACCCAAAAATGACTAAGAGGACCTCAGGGTGCTGCCCCAATGAACCTGAGGGGATGCCACAATACACCCAATCTGATGATCAGGGGTCTCTGGTTCAGCTTCAGCCTTTGGAGAAAACTCCTAGTGAAGTCAGACACTTTATTATTATTACCATCCCTGTCACGGAAAGGCAAAAGCGGTTCTGTGATTAGAAGGAATCAGGTATAATGAATGTATATTTATGTCTAGGAATAAGATTCCATTTAGGGTACATACCAGTGCCCTCTGCTTTGGTTTTTACCCTTCCTCTCCTCTCCTCGACCTTACCAGGTAGGTGCCTCTAATGCTGAAATGCTAGTTGAATTAAATTGAATAAATTCAGTTGAACTTTTGAAAGCTCCAAAACAAAACAAAAAAAGCAAACAGTCATTTTCACCCAAGTTCACACAACAAATCATTTTCTTTAAAAGTTGAAGGAGTATCACATGAAAGTAGAAAGAGCAGATGTGTGAGAAAGAATCTCCCCCACTCAGTTTGGGCATCGATTTTTCTTTTTTTTTTTTTTTTTAAAGAAGTCTTCACATAGATGGTACTAAGTTATAATTTAACTCTCAAGTTAACTATAGGTCCCCTTGTCTTTCAAGTCATACAAACACACAGGGCTTTAATGATTTTTAACTAAAAAAAGGAAAAACATGCCATATGAAAATCATTTCTCCTTCTAACTCCAATCCTCTGGCCACTCAAAGATTGGCCTGTGAGATCTTTATCTATTCGTGAGAGTAACACAGGAAACTCTCAACAATCCAGACACCTTTAAGTTTGACAAACACAGGAAGGTTATGAGCTTAAGAGGTTCTGGTTGTGCAGTTAAAACTTTATTTGAACACTTGAATAATAATTTCCCTCCTAAAAAGAGGGTGGTGGATTTTTAGCTAAGTCAGTTCTCAGTTTCAGTTAGACCAAACCTAACACGTAAACAGCTTGTTCCATCATAATAAAGGAAAGAAAAAAGGAATCCAGTTGGAAGAGACACAAAATAGTTTTTACAAGGAATCCCTGAGAAAGACATTCCTTCTTAAGGACTGTTCGCATACACAGGAGACTAATGAATATATGAAATTTGTGCATAAAATCATCCTTTAAATACAACAAAGGACTTACTCATTTACCCCAAAAAAAACACAAAAAAAAACCTTTGGAAAAAAGAGGACCGTGATTGTCACCGAGTTACGGGATTATGAATAATTTTTCTCATTCTTTTTCCTATTTTCCAAGGTTTTACACAAAGACCAATTCTTACCTTTAAAAATCAGGAAAAAAAAAAAATTTTTTTTTTTTTTTGATTAAAGAAATCCTAGGGTAGACTCTAAGGTGAAGAATCAGTCTGAGAACTGTGAGTCAGCCCATCCCTTGCCTTTGTGTGCTTTAGAAAAAGGCCAGGCCCGGCCCATGGGGACCGGCAGGATTCTGCCCCGCTCACCCCTTCCAACAAGCACCACCAACCGTGCACACACTCAGTGCTGTTTGCTCCATCTCTCTGCGGCCCAGACTTCTATTACATCACGTTCTGCTTACGTGTTCATTTGCACCTGTGTGTGACTGTGTGACCAGGGTCCTCAACCTTCACACGCTGACCAGGAATTTGAGGCCTAGCGCTGTGGAATCTAAACTGGCCTTGACGTTCCACTCGAAACTCCCGTCTAAAGAAGGCACCCCAGACAGTTTATGTCAAGAAACAGAGCAGTTTTACTTACCTTTCAGCGTGAAGGAATACCAGACAGGGCTTCACTAAATAAAGGGTATGCCGACATGGGCAAGTAAGAAGGAGAGAACGCCTGCTTTCAAGTCCCCTTTCTGCACGTGCAACTTAAAGACAGATCTTTACTCACCACGGCGTCGGGTCCTCATCAACCTCAACATCCAGACCAACTTCTTTTGACTTTCAAAACAGGGCCCCTAACCACCCCAGCCCTAGGACAGCACTCACACCTTCCTAAGTGGTCACACAAATCCCCGTGGCCGATTTATCGTTCACTCTAACAGGCACATGGGCCCCCCTCGGGGTTCCATGTGTTCTGGGAGCCTGAGTTTGAGAACATTCTGCTGCCTGGTCAAATCTGGAGGGTACACTCACAGCCCTCGGCTCTTCCCGTGTTGGCAAAACCTCCCGGGTAACTGACGGAGGCTGTGAGAGATGAAATAGCCACCTGCATCGTCCAAGGGAGCTACCAAAGTGACCTGATGGAGAAGGAGGGAGGGAGGGAAGGAAGAAAGGGCCTATTATCTGGCCGGGCAAATAAATAGGGTTAAATCTGGCCATCAGGACTGGCGACACAATTTGCAAAACTTGGTACAAAATGAAAACATTTTGTACTTTACATTTTAAAAGTATTAAGAATTTCAAGACAGTCACCCAGAGCAGAAACCAAGTGGGGGACCCTTCTACGCACAGCGCCCTGTGTGACACACAAACACCCAGGAAGCTGGTCCTGCTGGCTGTCGGTGGGCAAGTCATTGGCTTCCATGTCCAAATAAGCAGTTGTCAAATGGGACAGAGAGAGGAAAGCAGTGAAATAAATAAACTCACAAACAAGCCATCAAGAAGGAAAAAGCTCCAAGTCCCAGGTCAGCCTTGAATTTGCAGACAGCTCAAGGCATTGTTCAGATAGTTTTCTATTTTGTCATCTAGAAAATGGGGCATTATTAATGACAAACATCACGGTGATATGACTCGAACTTGGCAGTTCCTGATCCTGCCAAGTGATGCAGAGCATGTTAAATATACCCTCGATCCAACTATGGAGAGCAGTTTTCATTATGACAGAACTGGATGGAATTCAAATCACTCTGCAAAAAAAACCATCAAGCCATAATTTTCTCCCCCAGTGTACTCATCATGTTCAGATAGAAGATAGTTGTGAAATGAATGAAATTTACCTTTTTCTGGGCAGCCAAAGACAGCATTAAGAGCCTTCACTTCTGGAAACCCCTGAGCCAACCCAGGCCCAAGCTCCTACCTGGACCAGCCCTCCCTCGAAAGCCCCAGAAACTCCTCATCCCAGCTTTCCTGGGATTCACCAGTTTCCCATATTCCCAAAGTTCCCCCCAGGTCTTGGCAGGGATCCCAACAAATAAATTTATGTACATATTTTTAAACCAATTATTTTATTTTTATGCTCAAAAAGTGGTTGGAGCCAAATTTTTTAACAAAATTCATAGAATTCAGGATCTCTCCAAGCTGGATCCCCCATCCTTAATAAACAGTTAAAGAAAAAATGTCCAGGCACCAACTGCAAAGCCTGCCAAAGCCAGAAACTGCTTTGCAATGTATATCACTTTTTTAGGAGAAAAGAGAAAACATCAAAATTCTAAAACTGGCACTAAAAGAGTCCTGCCGAGGTGGATGAATGGTTTGTGGAGCTGTAAAAACATACTGAGGCCTTGTATGAACACATCCTGGGCTTTCAGACATACGAGCCACATCATTATAAATGGTCTGGTGTATGGCCTGCACGGGCCTACCCACTCACACATCTAACCCACATACACCCACAGTTCCTCCTCTGGGGGACTAAGCAAACACATGAAATTCCTAGGCCCTGTGGCTAAAATAGGCACTTTTTTATTCTGAGTAGCTATATTTCATAGGGAAAGGCAGGGGAAAGGAACAGAGATTAGTTGATTGCCTACTGTGTGCTAAGTTCTATGTTAAGTGCTTTCACAGCGGTTGACCCATCTTTTCTTCCCAAGGTAAGCCCCAGTTTAAAGATGAGTGACTCTCTCAAGGTCACAAGCTGATCTGCAGTGGCCAGGGGGTTCAAACCCACTTCAGCAGTCCCCAAGCCTTCTTCTTTCCTCTCCACCACAGTGCGGTTCTGACACTCTTGTGAGCCACAGGCAGGGTCCCTAGCTGAGCTGAGGACCCAGCTAACTGTCAGGGGAGGGCCAACTGTGGAGCTCAGGAGGTCACAGTGTGTCCTCCCTCCCCACCGGGAGGAGTCCAGCCTAAAAACAGAACAGGACGGGAGGTTGTGGCAGCCAGCAATCTCCAGTAAAGCAGCCGGACACAGTACTAGGGTGTCCAGCCAGGACGAGGCCAGGAGCAGGCGGTGGGAGAAATCCACCCTCGGCCAGGTCGCTGCAGTGGGGCCATCTGTGCAGAGAAGAGGGTCCCTGCCATCAGCCACCTGTCAGTCGGTAGCCATCGCACAGGTGGAGAGCTCACCGCCTGGCTCAAAGCCTGGTTCTACTCTTGACCAGCTGGGGGACCTTGAACAAGTTACCTAAACGCTCTACCTCAATGTCCAATACCAAACCGAGAGGTCTGGAAGATCAGATTGAATACATGCAAAGCCCTTGGAACAGTTCCTAGGACGCAGAGAGTGAGTGATCATTGTTAGATGTTAGTGTGTACCAAGCGCGTTCTGAAGCAGACCTGGAACATCAGAAAGTTCCCTCAACTCCAAAGAGACAGAGCTGTCTGTGGGAAGCCATGGAGCTCCCAACAATAGCCCAGCACTCAGCAGCCCCTCACACAGAGCGCTCAGTGGTCTTAGCTCCGAGAGGGGAGACCCTCTGCTTGCACGGTCCAGGCAGACCGTGATCCGTGAGCTGCAGCCTGCAGACAGGGCGATGTGCCACATTCCCGTGACAGGATGTCCAGCCCCTTCCCTGGGGCTCAACATTAAGACCCACCCATGGCGGAAGTGGTGCTTCTGAGAAAAAACTATCAAATCACTGAGGCTGAAACCACTGGCAAATTCCTGGGGAGTGTTGCAAAGAGGGCACCATCATTCTCTTTTATGATTATAATAAAATGCTTGGGTGCTGCCAGGGGACTTGCCATTCCCCCAAACCAATCCCTGCAGCTTCCCCACAGGAGGGCCACCCTTCCAGCGGAAGAACTTTCCCAGCATGGAGTCCATCAGCATTTCCATCAGCTGGAGAACTCGTTTTCCTCCAAGACTATTGGGAGATTAATGGTTCAATCTGCAGCTGCTTAATGGTGTGCTAGGGGGCCTCCTCCTCTCATTTGCCCCTGGGCTACCCAAGGACTCCTGGTTAATGGGGCAGGTGGAGAAGCCTTTTGTTTCCCCTTGACTGGGTGTGTTAACACTGATCTGTTGCTCTATCAGGTCTCTATGTCTTAATTTCAGTCTTGCTCTGTTGGAACGTTCCTCTCCCACATCCTTCTATCAAGGCCAGGTACTGAATATCCAGAAAGTGATAGCTTCAGCCAGTGCCCAGCTTGTGTTCTCCAAGGATCCAGTCCTTAAGAAGGTAGATATCTGGGCTTCCCTGGTGGCGCAGTGGTTGAGAATCTGCCTGCCAATGCAGGGGACGTGGGTTTGAGCCCTGGTCTGGGAAGATCCCACATGCCGCGGAGCAACTCGGCCCGTGAGCCACAACTACTGAGCCTGCGCGTTTGGAGCCTGTGCTCCGCAGCGGGAGAGGCCGCGACAGTGAGAGGCCCGCGCACCGCGATGAAGAGTGGCCCCCGCTTGCCACAACTAGAGAAAGCCCTCCCACAGAAACGAAGACCCAACACAGCCATACATACATACATACATAAAAAGAATGTAAGCAGACAAGAATAGCATTAAAAAAATTAAAAAAATTAAAAAAAAAGAAGGTAGATATCTAAAGCCAGCTTAAAATGATAAGAACACGTAACACCCTCCCCTTTACCAAAAGGATTGCTCTCTTTTGCAATATTGATAGCTCTGTCTGCACCTTTGCTAAGGACATGAGAATTCACAAGATTAGACAAGAAAGGGTTTCGGTTTGCTTGTCAGTTTCTCCACAACCTCCTTCCCCCACCCATCTCTTTACACCTCTGTTCACTCTGTGCCCTACAGTTACTAAGACCCCTTTTATACATTTTGTCCCCTTCAGTAAAACACGGTTTCAGTGCCAGTAACATGATCATTCATTTTTATCTGAGTCTACAAAACAGAATCCAGAAAATTCGGTACACGGAGGTAGAAGTCTACTCCCTAGTGGCTGGCCTTCTTAACAGCCCAGTTACAGAGCCCACAGAACATCAGGCAGCTTTGGCCCTGCAGCTTCCTCGGATGGAGGGGAGCTGACTGACTCAAGCGTCCTCACGACCACTGGCTGTTCTGGACATTGGATGGAGGGGTTCTCCAACTGGGCGGGGGGATGGGGGTGGGAACCAAGAGTTCCCAGCCAGGTAGTCCCACCACTTCCACTGGGATGACTTCCATGACTTCCATTGGCTTTGCTTGGGGAGCACAGAGGTGCTGGGACAGTTTTGGCCATCCACAATTGTCATGTTCTTTTTGGTGAATATTGGTTGCCTCCCATAATTTGAGATGGTGAAGGCAAGAGGACTCATCCCCCGCACTTATTCCTAGGGTAGATGTGCTGGGAGACATGGCTCTCTCCATTCTGCATGTCTTGTTAGCAAGCCATTGAGTGCCCTTTGTTCTGGACTACCTTTTCAAGGATGTTTGTAGAGTGAATAGTCTTGGGAGACAGAGATAGTGTCTCTCCCCAGAACTTACTTCCGTTATAAAGACTTGGTTTCCCTAAACTCAGGTGTCACCTCCTGTGCCAAGACCCACTCCACGCTTAGTTAGCATCTGGCCCCCTTATCACCCTGTGGGCATTGAAGCTCAAGGAACTGGTGCAAAAATGCTGATACTCTGGCTACTGCTATTGCTGTGAGTGACAAACTGTCCTTCATTTCTGACGCAAGAGTCTCGTGTCTTCTACCAGCATCCATGAAACTGTGGCAGGCTAACTGGTTAGCTGGCAAGTAGGGTCATGTCTCAGGCCCTTCACAGTTCTTGACACTATGTTATAATGACAGCAAATATCAGGCCACATTTTAGCACGCATGCAAACATTTATTAGCAAGCAGGCCCAAAAGAGTCACATAATCTGTTCTTCTAATGAGGTGAGGTTCTGCCTCTCCAACCCTCAGGCATGTCCACAAGTCCCTGGTTTACCTGAGGTTGATGCGGCAATGTTCCAGTGGCAAGATTCAGCTAATATTCTATTTGGATCAAGTGAAAGAATCCCCCCAACCCCTCATCAAGTAACCAGGCACAGGACTGGATTGCAGCTCTAAGCCAAGAACACCACTCCAAAAGGTATTAGGTTTCTGGGCCCACCAGTCTTCTATTCTGTTCATACAAATGTATATTTCTACCCAATGCACATAAATTAAGTGGCAATCATCTCTCCAGTAAAAAGTTATTTCCAACATTCCTTATAAGAAGTGACAAATCATCCTCAGCAGATCTAGATGGGCCTAGTTGAACTGAGCTTGTGGTAATGGACTTGGGGTGTGAATTCCCAATTAGGACCTTTTAAATGCGAACTTACTACCCCTGGAATATGAATCCCAGACTGGGACAGAGTTCAAATGTCTAAGCTACCCTACGATTTGATTAAAACCAACAAATCACACACATGGTTCAAACTGTCTGCTCTGCAGTATGTTAAAGTAAATTACAACACTTTCAAGGAGGCATTTGTTTTTTGAAGATCCAGCTTCTGGGACACACAGCTCTCTTCTCTTTCCCTTCTCTATGTTCCCTCTGTTGCAAGCGAACATTTGGTAGGCTCTTCTTGGCTTGTAGAGCCTGGGGTCTTTGGCCCAAATGGCCTAAAGATGAGTACCAGGTACAGTCCCAAGTCACTCATTTAACTTACCCCCTTTAAACCCAGTTTAAAACCCTAATAACTCTCGCCCTTTCTCCTCCCTTCAAGTTGCCTAGGTCCTTGGCCAGCCCCAACTCGTGGCACACATTTATTCATTCAACAACTATTTATTTCAACCCCTGTAGACACTATGCTGGTTTAAGACCCTTGTGCTACACAGTCAGCTCCTGTATTCTGGCCCACACAGATTCTCTCTTCGTTGGTCGGACAGAGTGGCGTCATAGTCCTTTTCTTTTGAAGATGAAATAACATCACATCCTTATGACCCTGTCACATGGTCACCTCCAAGTGCACTACCCGGCAGGCTCTCCCAGAGTCACGGAACAGCAAGCCTCCCAGACCAATGAACACGCTTATCCTGCGCAGTCTATTACATGTATTTAAACACATGACAAGGGAACCAGATGAGCTAGGTCAACATACTTAGAATAACATAGAAGAGCGGCAGAAGGACCCCAGTGCCTGAATCCTGGTTACACAATGTTCCTATTCTCTCTTATATTCTCTCTCTCTCTGTCTCTTCTATGAGCCTTCTCTGCTACTGCTGTGGTTAGAAGGATCCTAGCTGATGTGGCCAAAGACGTGCCCTTGCTCTATCAGGGACAGGGGCAAGTATATCTGGCCAAGAGCTGGAACTTGCCAAATAGCCTCTGAACAACTATGGATTTTATTTTGGTTCTTGGGCTGAACACATGTGGGTCCATTGCGGGTGCCCATTTCAGGGTGACATAGCTGTCAGCCCAGAAGTGATCAAAACTTACGGCTTAATCTTTCTATTCCTTCCTTATCTAAAGGTAACTCTCTTGTTTGTTCCATTATATTCTAATTTTTAACATGTCTTCCAGGTCACTAATTTACTTACTACCTATACTTAACATATCTTCTGAATTCTGCCTATGCCTCACAAGCCCCTTGCTTCTTCATTACTGCATGCCTAACACATCCACTGAGTTTTGCCCGTGTCTCATAAGCTACGAGCTTACTTATGTGGTAATGCATGCTTAACAACTAAGCTTCAAAAATCTCATTTGTTTTTCTTACATGATTTGAAATTTCTCAAATAATTTAGCCCACATCCATTACAGACATCCTAAATGAAACTGTAAATTACAAAATGGTATATATAAAATGATTGTAAGTAGGTAAGAATAAGCATGTACGTGAATAACAATTGGAAGATAATACAGAAAAATGGAAAACAATTGCTGGGATAGAGATATCATGAGTAACTTCTGTTTCAAAACTTTAATATTATTTGTATAATATTTTCAATACCATATTCTTTTTAAATAGGCTGACATTCACATATGCTATAACATACTCCTTTCTGACCAGGACTTCGGCAAAATAGCAAAACCTGTCTTAAGTTTAAGGAATTTAATGAAGTAAACTGAACTCTTAGAGAAATATATGGATCCTAAACCATTTATTTCCCTGAAAAAAAAAAGGCTTTAACCATACAGGTTCCTGACAGACTTTATAGCACAATTTTTAGGCAATACATTTAGCCATGCTTTTATTTAAAAATAACTACTGAGTATCACCAGACTAGTAATGCTTGTCTCTGCAATTTACAAAATTCCATTGGAAATGGTAACATAAAGAAAACTGAAGTTACTTGTGTGTTTTTGAGTAGAATTTTCCCCTTTACATAATTAAGTAAAGCAAAACCTAATACTTTGTCTGACTGTCTGTCTCTCTCTCTCTATTACCTACTGAGCAACTTTCCTGAATGCCAATAGCCGTCTGTTATTATGATCCAGGTTAATCTCTTATATTCATATTTATACTATGAATCAGTCTCTCCAAAGAGACAGAGGTATAAAGGGGGGCTTGGACATTCCAAACATTTTGAATTTTAGAAAACATATCTGCATTGTAAATTGAAAAACAATCGGTGTTCAAGATGTAGTATTCAGAGATGAGAGGCCCTCGGTGATTTCCAGCTAAGCATCTGCCAAACCCATTTGCAGTTTAGTGAGAGCGGAGCTCTCCTTTCATCAAATAACCCAGCAATTTAGCTTCCCTGTGCGGCAACGTAAACAGAGAGACCTGTTCAAATCTTATCTTTTGGATTTTGCTGAACTGCCCAACTTGAAGACTGTGTAACTTGAGCAAGGACAGACAGCCTTAGCTTGAAATTTTCAAATGCCAAGGAAAAAATTTAGAACGTTCTTGACATGGAGAAGGTCTGTCTTTTTAAACCACTCAATTCTTGGGCAACTAAAAGTTCCATTAAACACAGAAATAATTTTTCAGGTTGCATTAGGGCTCGTTCGAATAGAGCCTCTCTCCTAGAATTGTCACGAATACAATTAGTGTCCCAGCTGAGGTAGACTGTTTGCTTCACATCTTCTCACTATATCTGCGTATGGTGAGGAAGGGCTGTTAGTCCATCAGACTTGTGCTGACAAAATCATTAATGATGGTAAGATCAAAGCACAGTTTTGTTTGTTCAAAGCCAATCTTTTTTTTTTTTTTAAAGAGGGAAAGAGATTTCTTTTAGACAAATCAGCAATTCTCATGGGAACTCTAAATTTAGTATTAGTGGGTAGATGATGGTAGACATGTGAATTTCATATGTGAGATTAATAGTGATGAGACTTACCTATTTTTCAAACCAATGGACCTTCTACATTGAGTATAGAATTGTCATGGAGGATCCACCTTGGAGGATGATTCTAACGGGTCTGCCATTGCTTGCTACCATATTGAAATTCCTGTTGTAATTTCTTTTAGGACCATTTTACACAAAGAACAGAATAGCAAGATATTATAGTTGAGTCTTGCTTCGTCACCTACTTTATTCACTGAACCTGACTCCTAAGGACTTTGGATGATTTATGAGAATCAATTTACCATCCAAGTAGAGAGATCTGCCACAACTGAGTATATCCAGAGAAATCGCCAGAGGGGCAAGAGGACTTTTAGTATGCTTTGAAACTACTTTGAAAAGGCTAGTACTCATTTACTTGGATGACTATGTCCTGGAGTGTTGTGCTTACTGAAAAATAAATGAGGTCCCTTATCTCCACGCTGAGAATAAGGGCGCTCTCCTAGCAAAGCGGAGTCTCTGGCAGAGTGCCGGCTCACAGGACGGCTGAACTGAGGTGTTACAGGGACCAGACAAGGCTTCCTGCGGGAGATGCTGCCTCTCTGGAGCTAAGATACAGCTTTCTGAGGTCCCAGGCCTGCGTCAAAAGAGTCTCATGAGGGACTTCCCTGCTGGCGCAGTGGTTAAGAATCCGCCTGCCAATGCAGGGGACACAGGTTCGAGCCCCGGTCCACGAAGATTCCACATGCCGCGGAGCAACTAAGCCCATGCACCACAACTACTGAGCCTGCACTCTACAGCCCGCCAGCCACAACTACTGAGCCCACGTGCCACAACAAGGGCAAGCCTGCATGCCTGGAGCCGTGCTCCACAACAAGGGAAGCCAGAGCAGTGAGAAGTCCGCGCACCACAACAAAGAGTAGCCCCCGCTCACCGCAACTAGAGAAAAGCCCGCGCGCAGCAACGAAGACCCAACACAGCCTCAAAATTAATTAATTAATTAAAAAAAAAAAAAAAGAGCTTCGTGGGATGTTCTCTGCAAAGGGGCTCTTTAAGTCCTTCTCTCTGCCTGTTTACTCACCCTATAAAGTTGAGCCCCTAGCACGACGGAGCCTGCAACCCCTCACCATATGCTGGGCTCCAAAAAGAAACCCAGGACCAACGAGGTGATGAGGTTACCCAGTGCCCAGTGGCAGGTGGATCAAGAGTTACTGTGCAGGTTAGAGCCATGCTTCTCAATCTTCAATTAGTTATCACAGCAATAAAAAAGGAAAGCCTGTTCCAGGAAAAAGATCAGTTTGTTCCAGCTTGAGCCAAAGTGTCCAGTCAACACTCAGCAAAGTGGCAAAATTGTTTTCTTTGTTTTCTAGCTATTGTAGCACTTAATTTACAACTGTCCCAAGGACTGGGTAAGCAGGGTCAGCTCATAGGATAAATCACCCCTCTGCACATGTCTGTGCTTCATCTCAGGATAAAGGAATCCCAAAGGCAGGTCCTGAACCAAAGTGCCCCCCTACCACGTGCTTGTGTTGATTCCTCAGCCCCTGGCCCATTACTACCTAGAGAATCCAGAAAGAGTTTGTTCAAAGACTTCCACCCCTGTCTACCCCTCCCCCATTCTGGGACTCTATTTCTCCTCCATCCCATCACTAGTCATGTAAAACGCATATGATGTTTCTAGTGCAGTGGGAAAGTGCCTCAGGGTCAAGGTCATTAGCTAAGCTAAAAGATGCTGTCCTCCACAATTCAGTTAGCTGGATTCAGGTCTTCCCTATGCACCTCCACCCAGGGGACCACCTGGGGTGGCAAGTTCTACTTCAACGCCAGGCCTAAGCTGAGCCGTTCTCTGCGCTTCCTGGCCATAGAAAGCAAGGCCCTTTCCTCTCGGTTTTATACTCTTGCAGCTCCTGCTCGGCCTCTTGAGCCCAGGTTGGACAACACACTCTGGGCTCCATCACAAAGTCCCCCAGGGGCACTGCAGGCGACTACAGCAACTGCTGGCCTTCCCTGAACGCCCTCCTCCCAACACACTGGTCTCTCTGTCCTACTCGCTGGCCCTCCCTCTACAAATTCTCCTTTCCAACTTTCAGACTTTTTCAGCTTCCTCCCCCAGGGGTAAGACTTCAATGTCACAGCCAGGAGCACCCCAAACCAGCCAGGAGTCAGTACCTACTCTACCCAATAGATATCCAATCTAGCCAACCCATCCACAAAAAGATGGACACATGCAAATTAAGCCTATTAACTCTATTTCCTGGTATGCTTCAATTCCCAAAACATCCATTGATAAAATTTGTGGAGAAGCAAAGCTGTGGATTTCCCTCTTGACCTGCCAGCATGCTAAAAAGCACGAGGACTAAGCCCTGATGATGGATACATCAGTAACCCAACGAGGCCTTCCATAAACATTGGGATTATATTCATTGATTCCTCTGGTTGCCGCAAAGATCACACTACCACATTGCCACTCAATGCTGATTCCTCTACTTTTTGAACACATCTGCCACGCATTTCCCATCTTGAGCCCTCTAGGCTGCACACTTCTTTCAATATCTCTTGACACTTCCCTCCAAGTGGCTATATAGACACAGAAACGAAGGCTTTATACCCCAGCTTAGAGCCAACTTTTACTCCAGACCAATGCTACTCAAAGTGTATATCAGAATTATCTAGGAATGGACTTGCTTTAAATGCAGATTCCTGGGTCCCATCTGCTTTGGATCTGGGAATCTTCTTTTGTAAGAGACCTGTGATTCTGAGGATGGCTCTTTGAGAAACACTCCTATACATGTTTTACTATATGGTAAATCCCTTGGGGCCAGGGGATCACTCCTGGTTCTTCTTTCCATCTCCTGCAGGCTTTAGTACAGTTTCCATCATACAACGGGCCCTCAATAGATTGAATGACACTGAAAAATATCATTACATTGACGTTTAGTGCTCATTCTCACGTAGAGGATGTTGCATTGACCCTGTAATATCACAGTGTCTGTTGTAAGAATGACAGACTAGGAGCTGTTTATAAAAACAGCTGGTGTGTACTGAGGGGCTCTGTTTGCAGTGATGATAAATTCTCTTCCCCCAGCTGCCACTGTCTTTTCTCCTTAGTAAACCTGTGTGTATAGCCTGGTCATCAGCCTCTCTGCTAGAGTTAGTGAAATGTTAACTTCTAGCCATTAGTTGAGAGATAGCAGATCACTTATCTACTTTCCCACTCTTTAATCTCTGTCCCCAAAGATGCACTTCTCACATTCCTTTCGAATGACCTGGCTCTTTAAAGCACAACCACCCAGCCCTAAACCCAGCTATCCAGCTGAGGGCTTTGTACGCACCACCCCAGTGCCCTACAACAGTGAAAGAGCCAGTGGGAATTCTCACTCCAGGGTTTCCTGGCTACTCCTGGCCACAGAATCTGGGGTGAGTGCAGGAACCCCAGTGTCCATCCCAGGTTCCAAATGACAAGAGGTGAGCAGACAACCCAGTCCCAGAGGCATCACTGAAGCCTGGAGAAATGTTAACAGCTGTTTGTGGTTTAGATGTGATTGGGTTTTACCTCTTCAACTTCTACAAGAATTCTTATTCTCCAGTGGAAGATGGATATTTTAAGGGTATCAAAATGTTTTGTTTTGTTTCTACTTTAAATTTAGGTGAACAATAGGACCAGGGGGAGTTTCAAGGTTTTAGTACATAGTTGAACATTTTACAAAAGAGTCCTCACGCTTCTGTGCAATGCATTGCATTGCATTCAGGATTGATGTTGACATCTATTGAATTAATTGTGCCAGACACTGTGATAAGCACTCTACATGTATTATTGACTTACTAAAACAAAACAATATCCCTATAAGGTAGGTGCTGTAATTACGCCCATTTTACAAACGAGGAGAATGAAGCTTTAAGAAAGTAATAAGAGGATATATTTATTTAGGGCCAGACATCTACGTGGACTGTGCAGTCACCTCCTAGTATGTTCTAATGCAGGGAGCCTGTCACGAGCTCTCTTCCCGTTTGCAGCTCCTGGAGCCCATCAGAAGGGTTGACGAGTGGGGACTCCGGGAGGCCTCCCTGCCATCACCTGGCCCTGTGACGATAAAATCATTAACGTGGTAAAAGGGGAGCTAACGAACCACCTCCTTCAGCAATGCCCTCCACAACCAAGCCTGCTCCCCAAGCAGAGGGGACCCCCTCACAATCCCTCAGGGCCTTGCAGCCTTGCTCACTGCAGGACAGTTCCTCTATCGGATACTTCTGACTTTGTTCACCTGGGGAAAGTTCCAAGGAGTCAGGGTGGGGAAGGGACAGTGGGGCAGCAGCCCACAGTCCCCCAGGTCCCCGGCGCTGATGAGGGCTACAACCCTGGGGCAGACGAAGCTCCCGTCCTAAACACAGGCATCCATGCTGCCAAAATACACCTCTAGCCCAGATCTCTGATGCTGGGCGGGCGCTGCCCTGCCCACCCTGAGCCCAGAGGAAGTTTCCCATCATCAGTGGATGCAAACCCCTCCTTGGCAGCGAAGGGCACGGAGTCCCGGAGGTGGACTGACCAGCCCAGCCCTGCAGAGCTCGGCCAGAGTGAAGCTGAGTCAGGCCCAGGGCCCCGCCCGGTGCCCCACCTCCCTCCCCTGCCTCCCTGGGCCAGGCTGTCCTCAGGCAGAAGCAGGGAAACCTAGCGCTAGGCTCAGAGATGGTGCGGAGGGCTTGAAGAGAAGCACGCAGCAAGCCCAGAGAGAAAGGTTCCATGTTAAGTTCTTTCTCAGTCTTCTTTTGGTTATCCAATTTTCAAGGGAATTTTTTTTTTTTCTCCTTTGGAAAATTATGAGAGTATTTGAGGCTGGCAGATCACTCGTGTCCCCAAGGGTCTGGTGACAAGAATTGCCTAGAGGTGGGAAAGGGTGGGGCAGATAAATGAGGAGGAGCAGGAGGAGGAAGGCTAACACGCAATGTCCACTTTGTACCCTACAGATGCCACACATTTTGTAGCCATTAACTCATCTAATCCTCACAGCTCCACGAAGTAGACACTATTCGTACGTCCATTTTACAGATCTGGACACTGACACACAAGGAAATAAAAAGTAGCTAGACCATGTCATCCAGGTAGGTGGGTTTGATTACAAATGAAAATTTTGTTCAGCACACTAAAGGGCCCTTATAACTAACCCATTTCAGAGAGCGTCAGTGTTCAGTAAAAGGAAGCTTCCAGGATTATTTTTAATCCAGAAGAGTAAAACATTCATGTCAGTTTTGCAACCTGTTCAGAGACCTTTGCTTGTCCAACTCCCCTAAAACTTAGCCACCAGGAAAAACTAGCATCTCCCAGTTGCCACTGCTCGTAAGGCACCTGCAAAACATGACCCCCTCCCCACCACAGATGCCCAACAGGGAAGAATCTTGCTCTTCAGCCATTATTTTAGAAGAGACAAGGTCTCTTTGAGCCCAGGAATTCCTCCTTAGTGTTTTCTCAATTGTTTCTTGAATGTTGACGGAGGATACTAAATTTAAGATAAAAGAGGGTAAGTCCAGAAAGCCCATGGAAAGAAATGTGTTTCTTCTGCTATTTCTAAAAAACCTACCATCGACAAAGCAGGTGATGGGTACTTAGTCTCTTCTAAAGGTTGGCAAGTTCACCCCTTAAAAACTCCAGACCTCAGAGAGGTATCCACGCTTACACTGGACCTCAAATTGCAGTATTAAGTGAAACTGTTTCTCAAGCATTATTCCAGCAAATATGCTAGTTTTTAAACCGTGTTTAAGACGAAGCCCTCCTCAGCCCCAGCTCCCTCCCCCTCATCCCCACCGGCGCCATGCACAGCAATCCCTTTGCCCTTCCATCAGAGGGAAACTAGCACAACAAGAGCCTTGTTTCTGATAAGAGTATCTGTCACTGAGAAAGAAGAGGCAATGTGTTTTTTATTGAGTGGACCCTCATAATGAGCAATACACAAAAGATCGTTAATTATAAGCCATCCTTGGTCCCAAGCCCATACACACATTTGCATTTCCAAAAGCTCCACTCGGCCCTTTTGAAAGGCTTTGCCCTGGTTTTTGACAGGCTGGTGGGGAAATGGCTGTACCCAAAGGCACCGCCAGCATCAACACTCAGTGCGCAGGACATGTATTTAAATTTAAATTGCACAGTCTCCCGAGCCCGGCTGCCTGGGGAAGGATGTTCAGAGGTAACATGGGCACCGTCCTGGATTCTCACCACTGTAAAAACACACGTCAACTGATAAGAGAGAAGGCATCATCCACACTGATGGTGAATTTCCTGCCTTTTGTGCATTTGTGTCACAGCAGGAACACCACCCAAACAGAGAATTTTGCTGAGTTTTGCAACCGTGTACAAATGAAAAGAAAAAGGATATGTCCTGTTTAGAATAGCTCTGTTCTCCCTGGAAATAGGGATTAACCTGTCGAACTAAAACAATTTATCACAGCCGCTTCTTCAGATATGCTTTGTGGGCTCAACACACTGGGACAAGCCTCATGTTTACATTTTACATGACAAAGCATTGTAAGATTGCTTGTTTTAAAAGAATAATGTGGGCATGCTTGTTCTCCACCATGCAAGGGATGTGCCGTATGTTCTAAAAGGATAGAGAACATGCTGTACAGGATTCCTAATCACACTTCTGATTTAGGAAAGGGCAGGGTTGGGGGGGCGATATGGAGCGGGGGGAAGGGATCCCACCTGGTGAGCACCTTCCTAGCTTAAAAAAGTAAATGAACACATCATAGGTCATCAGGGAAGTGCAAATTAAAATGACAATGTGATACCACTACAGTCCCATTAGAATGGCCAAAATCCTGAACACTGACAACACCAAATGCTGCTGAGGATGTGGAGCAACAGGAACTCTCATTCACTGCTGGCGGGAATGCCAACAGGTACAGCCACTTTGGAAGACAGTTTGGCAGTTTCCTGCAAAACTGAACATACTCTTTTCCTATGATCCAGCAATTGTGCTCCTTGGTATTTACCCAAAGGAGCTGAAAACTTATGTCCACACAACAACCTACACCTGGATGTTTATAGCAGCTTTATTCATAACTGCCACAACTTGGAAGCAACCAAGATGTCCTTCAGTAGGTGAACAGATAAATAAGCTGTGTTACAACCAGATAATGGAATATTAGTCAATGCTAAAGAGAAATGAGCTATAGAGCCATGGAAAGACATGAAGGAAACATACATGCATGTTACTAAGTGAAAGAAGCCAATCTCAAAAGGCTGCATACTGGATGATTCCAAACATATGACATTGTAGAAAAAGGCAAAACTATAGAGACAGTAAAAAAAAAATCAGTGGTTGCCTGGGGTTGGAGTGGGGAGGGATGAATAGGCATACCACAGAAGATTTTTAAGTCAGTGAAAATACTCCATATTAGACCTATTAGAGCATGGACTTGAGGATATGGGGAGGGGCAAGGGTAAGCTGTGACAAAGTGAGAGAGTGGCATGGACATATATACACTACCAAACGTAAAATAGATAGCTAGTGGGAAGCAGCCGCATAGCACAGGGAGATCAGCTACGTGGTTTGTGACCACCTAGACGGTTGGGATAGGGAGGGTGGGAGGGAGGGAGACACAAGAGGGAAGAGATATGGGAACATATGTATATGTATAACTGATTCACTTTGTTATGAAGCAGAAACTAACACACCATTGTAAAAAAAAAGAAAAAAGAAAATACTCTGTATGATACTATAATGATGGATACATGTCATTATATGTTTGTCTAAACCCACAGAGTGTACAACACCAAAGTGAACCCTAATGAAAACTACAGACCTGGGGTGATGATGATGTGTCAGTGTAGGTCCATCAACTGTAACAAACGTACCACTCTGGTGGGGATGTTGATAATGGAGGCGGCTATGCATGTGTGGGGCAGGTAGTATATGGGAAATCTCTGTACATGCCTCTCAATTTTGCTGTGAACCTAAAACTGCTATAAAAAAAAATAAAGACAATTTTTAAAAATTTTTAAAGAAAAGCTTTAGGAGGTAAGTCAGGAGAACATCTTCCCCAGGTTTAGCAGGAGAATTCTCAATAGACTGAGACAGAATGAGCAACTGAATGACATCTATGTGAACCCTCTATATGTATATGTGAGAATGAATGCAGTAGGAAACAAATAACCCTTTAAATGAGGAATATTTCAGATTCTGCAATACAGAAATGGGTTCTCGATTTCAAACGGTTTTATGCAAACCATTGTTTGTAATTACTGTGATCCTAAAGTGTTGCATGTACACCAAATTTGTGTCAATCAATTTTTTCCTCCAATGAATTATAATCTCTGTCAGCTCTAAAGTTAATGATTCCATTACTGTGCTTTCTAAGGTGCTTTATCTTTATTGTACATCCTTTTTTTTTTTTAACATCTTTATTGGAGTATAATTGCTCTACAATGGTGTGTTAGTTTCTGCTTTATAACAAAGTGAATCAGCCATACATATACATATATCCCCATATCGCCTCCCTCTTGCGTCTCCCTCCCACCCTCCCTATCCCACCTCTCTAGGTGGTCACAAACCACGTAGCTGATCTCCCTGTGCTATGCGGCTGCTTCCCACTAGCTATCTATTTTACATTTGGTAGTGTATATATGTCCATGCCACTCTCTCACTTCATCCCAGCTTACCCTTCCCTCTCCCAGTATCCTCAAGTCCATTCTCTACGTCTGCGTCTTTATTCCTGTCCTGCCCCTAGATTCTTCAGAACCATTTTTTTTTTTAGATTCCATATATATGTGTTAGCATACAGTATTTGTTTTTCTCCTCTGACTTACTTCACTCTGTATGGCAGTCTCTAGGTCCATCCACCTCACTACAAATAACTCAATTTCATTTCCTTTTATGGCTGAGTAATATTCCATTGTATATATGTGCCACATCTTCTTTATCCATTCATCTGTCAATGGACACTTAGGTTGCTTCCATGTCCTGGCTATTGTAAATAGAGCTGCAATGAACATTGTGGTACATGACTCTTTTTGAATTATGGTTTTCTCAGGGTATATGCCCAGTAGTGGGATTGCTGGGTTGTATGGTAGTTCTATTTTTAGTTTTTTGAGGAACCTCCATACCGTTCTCCATAGTGGCTGTATCAATTTACATTCCCACCAACAGTGCAGGAGGGTTCCCTTTTCTCCACACCCTCTCCAGCATTTACTGCTTGTAGATTTTTTGATGACGGCCATTCTGACTGGTGTGAGGTGATACCTCATTGTAGTTTTGATTTGCATTGCTCTAATAATTAGTGATGTTGAGCAGCCTTTCATGTGTGTACATCCTTCTTAACTTTAATTTCCCCCAATATTCTGTCTTTCCCTTTTATTCATTCATCAAATATTAATTCAGCAAGTATTATGGGTCAGGCACAGCTCTAAGCATGGACCTGTGCTCATGTTTATTTGCCATTCTGCCCTTTTATTTAGTCTGTGACTATTTAGGATCATGTTGTAAGAGCACACACAAAAGTTGTAAAAGTCATAGTGATGACTGTTGAAATGGAGAGGTTACAGAGAGGATTCAGCTGTTGATGAGATGGTAGGATAACGGGACAAAACAGTGAGACGGAAAAACTAATGAGTCTTCTCAGTGTGGAAAGGTATAGCTTGGAATACTAATCTAGTTTATCTCTGTGCTTTCCTACCCTCATTTTTTCTCCCACTTGCACCCCGGGGATTTTTCTGTTCTCTAGCCTATACCACAGCAGGAAAAAAAATAATTATTCAAAGGAACTACTTTATTTTCAAAACATTGCATCATTCTAATCTGTCTGAGGTTCTCAGCTAATAAAGCCAAAACATTGACAGTTTTTCTATGTATGCAAGAAAACACAAAATCAGAAAGAGGTAGAATTGATTTAGAACAGCTATTTGATCTAACTGAAAAGTAATGCTTCACAGAGTGACATATTGAAACTTCTGCAACTGCTATCTTCTTGTAAACTTGTAAATGGTAATGATTTGGGGGGAAAAAAGTGAATGAAGTTCTCAAATAATAACTCTTCTTAGTATCACCATTTTGCTCCCTGACTCTTAGAAGTTCTGTTATACACTGTACGTATCAATGAAATGACATGACCTACAGTTATTAATGGCTCTCATCATAAAGTGAATGTGCACCTGTCCTCTACAGCCACACCATGGCTGTTGAATGCTTTTCCCAGTTAAAATGGTGAATCACTTTTCCCTGTCCCTTAATGAGGATTACATCCCAATACAGAGATGAACTTCCCCACTTCAAGTTTTGATCACTCTATTAACATTATTTAGGAGGAAAACTCCAAGTCTCTAAAAACTCAAAAATTCCTGGAGTTTTAGTCAACAATTGCCTTAAAAGAGCATGTGTTTCCTCACTAGGACATGAGCAATAAGCCCACAGATCTGCTGAGACACCAGCACAGTGCCTGGCATACAGTAGGTACTCAATTAATGGTGGCTGAAATGAAGGAGATCAGCTGTCCTTTAAAGAGAACAAGAGTATATTCTTTGCATCTTAACTTTTCACGTTTATTATCAGGAAAATATTCCCTGCTGAGACAGGTTTGCCCAGAACATAGAAAAGAATGACAGTTGGAAGTTCAGAAAGAAACTTGCCCCCAAAGAACATGAGGCTTACAGAAATGGATACAGCTGTACATGATTGCAATCACCCCAGGTAAACCGGGCCACCTTAGCATTCCAGATAAGTGAGATGTGTAAATAACTCTCACCTTCAAAGACAAAAGAACACAAAACATGTGGAGGTACTTAGCAGAGGGATTAAGAGCATGGGCTGGATTTGGATCACTGGTTTTGGGCAAATTGCTTAGTGCAATTTGCTAAACCTTTCTAAATCTCAGGTTCCTCATCTACAAAATGAAAATAATACAGTTACCTCCTAAGGTTGTTGGCAGGATTAAGTGAGATCGTGTGCTAAGAAATATTTAATAAATGTAAGCTATTAATCATAATGATCTTGATGAAATAAAATAACTCAAGGGACCAAAAAAAGAAAAATGAGCTTACAAAAGAAGTGATTTCAGGTTGGCCAGATGAGGACACCCACCAGCAGAAGCTTTCTCCCTTAGTTTGTCCCCCACCCACTAAAGCAGGATTCTCAACCTGCGATCTACAGCACCTTCAGACTCCCTGAAGCTGAATGAAAAATATTTGCATGTGTACAGTCTCCTAAGAAAGGAGTCCAGGGCTTCCCTGGTGGCGCAGTGGTTGAGAGTCTGCCTGCCAATGCAGGGGACACGGGTTCGAGCCCTGGTCTGGGAAGATCCCACATGCCGCAGAGCAACTAGGCCCGTGAGCCACAATTACTGAGCCTGCGCGTCTGGAGCCTGTGCTCCGCAACAAGAGAGGCCGCGACAGTGAGAGACCCGCGCACCGCGATGAAGAGTGGCCCCCGCTTGCCACAAATAGAGAAAGCCCTCGCACAGAAACGAAGACCCAACACAGCCATAAATTAATTAATTAATTAATTAATTTTAAAAAAAAAAAGAAAGAAAGAAAGGAGTCCATAGTGTTCATAAGATTCTCAAAGGAGTCTGGCACCTCCCCAAAATTAGGAATCACTGCCCTGGGCTATAGCAAACTCTTAATCTGAGTCTCGTTTTCAAATCTAAATGTACACAAAACTCCCTTTCTTCTTCCTCTTTTGGTTTAGCCAACACGTGCTGGGCTTTTCAAAAGAATTTTACTAGGAATCTAAGGAGAAACTGAAAGGGAAATAGAGCATATACAAAAAAAAAAAAAAAAAAAATGGTGAACATCAAAAGCACAGTTACTACAGTAACAGTACCGTCACACTGGCTGGGCAAGCTTGCAGGTGTGTGGGCCCAGATCCCTTCCTTCCCAGCTCCTCTCCTTTGTCCCTTGGAAGATTCACTGTTTTCTTTTATTTAGAAGTAGAATTCATTTAGAGAATTTGTCATCTGCTTGGATTTGTTCATATACATACAGACCATTGCTTCTTTCTTAACATAATTCCCAAAGGAGAGTTTACTAAGAATCAAAAGGGGCTGGGAATTATTCAATCTCTCGATGACTAGATGACTGGGAAGACATGCAGAGGAGATTAGAAAGAAAGAGAATTTGGGGAGAACCAGAAAAGGTAAAGAAAAATCACATTAGAGCCCTAAAGTATCAACAAAAGAATTTCTTTTAATAAGCAAGTGCACCGTTATCAGTTATTAAGAACGTAATGTTCATGAGTTTCAGAGGCTTTCCTGAATAACAGGTTCTTTTTCTGGGGGAGGGATCAGAGGTGATTAAGTAATACAAAGATATCAGATCCATTAGCTCTCTGGATACGCCCTCCTTCCCTTCCTCTGTCATTGTCTGAATGCATGAGGGTTTTCCTAAAAGGGGAAGGAAGCGTGAAAAATAGGAGAGTTTATGAAAATCATTCACATCCAATCCACAAACACTGACTGAGCCCTTATTGAATGCCAGTCTCCAGACTAGGCTCTAGAAAGTAGGAAAATGAGTAAGATCGAGGTCATGTCTTCAAGAAGTTCTTAATCTAAGGAAAGATATAAGCAATAAACAAATATCATTCCCAGTGATAAGTATGTTATTAATTGTGTAACAGGGAGCCAGAAGAGGAGTAAGATTGGGGGAAATGCATCCCACACTGAAGATCATACTACCCTACTTTTTATAAAACTATCTCTGGGGGCTTCCCTGGTGGCACAGTGGTTAAGAATCCACCTGCCAATGCAGGGGACACGGGTTCGAGCCCTGGTCCAGGAAGATCCCACATGCCGCGGAGCAACTAAGCCCGTGCGCCACAACTACTGAGCCTGCACTCTAGAGCCTGCGAGCCACAACTACTGAGCCCGTGTGCCACAACTACTGAAGCCCGTATGCCTAGAGCCCGTGCTCCGCAATGAGAGAAGCCACCGCAGTGAGAAGCCCGCGCACCACAACGAAGAGTAGCCCCTGATCGCCGCAACTAGAGAAAGCCCGCGCGCAGCAACGAAGACCCAACTCAGCCATAAATAAATAAATAAATAATTTTTTTAAAAACACAGCTATCTCTGGGATCTGCCTTTTCCTGACTACAACCACCTCATGCTCCTCTTAGACCCATAAGCCAAAGTTGACCTGACAAAACTTCCTGGGATCAAAGCATTTCATGGTAAAGTCCAGAGATGAGCCCCCCCTGAGCATTTTGGGTATAGGGAAAGTAATTTCTTCCCACTTTTAAGGAAGAAGAAAAAGAGAGTTGTTCTTTTTTTCCATGGATTGAGCCCTTGCACTGTAATCTTTCCTTTTGCTTCCAGAATACCTTGTTCTGCAAAACTTAGAAATTTGTGACACAGAAACTACTTTGCCAGAGAGTAAGGAAATCTCAGGGTGTGAGTGCCATAAAGGTAGGAAAACTATGGGCACACAGGATGTTACTTCCAAGCTCTCCTTCCTGGCCCTACTTCTCTCACCAAGGAAGCCACAGCCTTCTTGCGTGGGCCCCAGTCCAATTCTAAACCAAAACTGTTCTCCCCACCATCACAGGAACCTCTCAGCGAATCACTGAGAGGCTGAAACCTTGGGTGACAACAGGTGTGGGTAAGGAAAGGGAACAAGACAGGCCAACCCTGGGGTCCTCCAGAGGGGAAAGGAAAGGGATCCCAGAAAACTCCATTGTTATGGGCAGAAGGCACAGCTTTTCACACCTCAACTTCCTGGAATTCCCACCAACCCACACACCACCACACTCACTTCTCTCTCCTGGGCTCCATGCCCACCTTTCAGACCTGCACCAGGCCTGCCCATCTGGAATCCCCAACCTGGACCAGGTTTGTGGACACCACCGCTGGTAGATGGATGTTTCCTCACTGCTGCTGCAGTAGGAGAAGAGTTTCTAACTCAAAGTTAGCACTGAGGACCACAACTGAGCTCTCCAATTATACCTTTCTACACACACACACACACACACACACACACACACTTGTCTTCCTGTACTCCTTATCTTTAGGATGGCTCCACTGGGATAGTTAATTTTGTGTCAACTTGACTGACCAGAGGATGCCCAGATTAAATGCTATTTCTGGGTGTGTCTGTGTGGGTATTTCCAGATGAGATTAGTATTCGAATCAGTGGACTCTAATAAAGGTGATTGCCCTCCCCAGTGTGGGTGGGTGCTATGGTCTGAATATTCGTACCCCCCAAAATTCATATGTTAAAATCCTAACCCCCAAGGTGGTATTAGGAGGTGGGGTTTGGGGGAGATGATAAGGTCATGAGGGTGGAATCCTCATGAATGGGATTAGTGCCCTTATAGAAGAGGCCTCACAGAGCTCCTTAGCACCTTTCCACCACGTGAGGACACAGCTAGAAGCTGGTGGTCTAAACCCCAAAAGAGGGCTCTCACCAGAACCAGACCATACTGGCACCCTGATCTTCAACTTCCAGCCTCCAAAACTGTGAGAAATGAGCTTCTGTTGTTGTAAGTCACCCAGTCTATGGTATAGCATCCCAAATGGACTAAGACATTGGACATCAACCAATCCTCTGAGGGACTAAATAGAACAAAGGACAGAGAAAGGAGGGATTTGTTCCCTTTATTTTCCTGCCTCACTGATTGAGCTGGGACATCTCATCTTCTCCAGCCCTCAGACTGGGGTTTATACCATTGACTCCTCTGGTTCTTAGCACTTTGGAATCTGACCAGATTATATCCCCAACTGTCCTAGGTCTACAGATTATGGGACTTCTCAGTCTCCATAATTACCTGAGTCAATTCCTCCTACTGATTTTTTTCCTCTGGAGAACCCTGACGTATGAAAACCACTACCCTCCAAGCCCCCACACCTGACAGTAAGAACTCAAATCTCTCCCTTACCTCCCTCATCTGAATTGTCCAAGTCCTGGAGACTCAAGCCATCATCACTTCTTGCCTAGCTTACCGCAATCATCCTAAGTGTTCTCTCTCTGCTTCCAGTCTGGTCCCTCCACCCCCCCTTTCCCAAATAATTCACCACAGAGCAGCCACAAAAATAATGTGAAGCTGCTCATGCTTAAAATCATTCAGAGAGGGACTTCCCTGGTGGCACAGTGGTTAAGAATCCGCCTGCCAATGCAGGGTACATGGGTTCGAGCCCTGGTCCAGGAAGATGCCACATGCCACAGAGCAACTAAGCCCGCGTGCCACAACTACTGAGCCTGCACTCTAGAGCCCACGTGCCACAACTACTGAAGCCCGTGTGCCTAGAGCTCGTGCTCTGCAACAAGAAAAGCCACCGCAGTGAGAAGCCTGCGCACCACAATGGAGAGTAGCCCCCGCTCTCCACAACTAGAGAGAGCCCACATGCAGCAATGAAGACACAATGCAGCCATAGATAAATAAATTTATTAAAAAAAGAAAATCATTCAGAGAATTCCCAGTGCCTAGGGAACAAAGTTGAAATAACTCTGTATATCATCTATGACACTTTCTGATCTAGCTTGGCAACTACTACCCAGCATACACTGTGCCTTACCCATGATAAACTCCTTGCTACCTCCCAAAATGGATTTGCTTACTCAGTTAAAACAAAAGAGAATTTACTGAAAGGATATGGGGGTTGAGGCTTGAGAAGTGGTAGGAACCATGAAGACTCAGGAGGAAATAGAAAGCACAGCAAGAGTGTTCTAATGGGAACAATCTAGTAGGCATGCCACGACTGCAATCAATTGCCTCCAAGACTTCTGTCCAGCCCTGGAGCAAGAGCAAAGTTCTAGGAGAAAGCATCTGAATGGCACAAGCTTCACTCAGTGCCCTGGTTGTACTGAGGTCAGATAAGGGAGGATGCGACTCATTCAGCTCCCTAGTAGGAAGAAGGGACCTGTATATTCCCTCCTGCCAATAGTACCACAGGGGGGAAGAGGTATGGGGAGAGGTAAGTTTCCAAAGGAAATCAGTGTGATATAAGGGAAAGGGTGCAGACGCTGGTCACTGAAAAGTAACGAGTATATACATCATAACCCTGCTTTTCTTCGCACTTGAAACACTGCATCTCACACTACCCACCCACTTCTACCACCCCCAATCTGCCTGATGTATTCTTACTTTTCTTTGCAGGCTTAGCCCTGCCATTATCTCTTCCAGGAAGTCTTTGACCCTCAGAGTCAATGTTAGGGGCCCCTTATCTGCATATCATTATCACAGTTCTTATACCAAACTGAAATCGTTTCTTAGTCCTCTTCCACAATTATGGGTTAAATGGCCCCTTGTGAACTGACAAGGGATCCGAACCACCCAGCGCAATGCTGCAAAAAAAAAAATGTAGATGAGTTTCAAACTTAAAAATAGTGACCTGGGCTTCCCTGGTGGCGCAGTGGTTGAGAATCTGCCTGCTAATGCAGGGAACACGGGTTCGAGCCCTGGTCTGGGAAGATCCCACATGCCACGGAGCAACTAGGCCTGTGAGCCACAACTACTGAGCCTGCGCGTCTGGAGCCTGTGCTCTGCAACAAGAGAGACCATGATAGTGAGAGGCCCGCGCACCGCGATGAAGAGTGGCCCCCGCTTGCCGCAACTAGAGAAAGCCCTCGCACAGAAACGAAGACCCAACGCAGCCAAAAATTAATTAATTAATTAATTAAAAAAAAAATAGCGACCTGACAAATATGATTTTTTGGACTGCTTTATTAAGCCATGTTTAATGAAGGAAATGGAGGTTTCTCTGGGAATCCCTAGGACATTCTTGCATAATTCATGTGTCTCGATGCTGTCCCACGACTTGCATACTGCACTGCTAAGGGAATTCTAGAACCAAGTCCAGTCTCACCTCTGGTTCCCCACTGATATAATTCAGCACCCTATCATGACTATTCTCTCCAAGCTAAAGCAAATAAAGTCACTGAAACCTGGGTTGGGAGTCTTAATCTGCAGGAATTTTCTGTTTGTTTCATTATCTGCAAAGGATCTCAGTTTAATCTGTAGAAACATACTAATATATTTCTATAGCTATCTTGTGTGCTTTTGAGAATGATTCACTCATTTTTAAACCATGTTCCTCCTAAATTAGTCTGGCTCTCCTCCAGATCCATTTCTTTAGAGGATATTGCAAAGTTATTACAAAAGTACTCGCTAAGTGAATCACTGATGGGCTTAATAAAGTCATGTAAGAGAGAATTCATCCATATTGAGTGGGCTTTGTCAGGCACTGAGCCATATTAGGAGAGTAACTCAGGTTATATGGGAAACAAAGGACAACATCAATCTAGCAGTAGCGGGAATGGTAGATGTTCCAAAGATAGTATCAGAACTGTTGCTGTTCTCATCCCCAGAGGCCGAGTACTGGTCTCAAGATGGCATTTTAAGCTTATGTTTTGAAGTCATTTCCTCTAAACTCTTAGAAATTATAGGCAACATATTTTAAAAGACTAAATTTAAAAGATAGTAAGGGGGAAAGTAAAGCATGAGCATATATATACACACATAAAGAAAAAAAAATCTGTGCACTAGAAATTGAACAGAAAACTACAATAAGTTACTAAAGCTGTGAGTCTGGTGGGCTCTAGAGTCACCAAGACAGGCAAGACAACTCCTCCACGGTACAGGGCAGCAAAGTTGCCTTAGATGGTTGGAGCTTAGATCCAGGCTTTTTGCTTAAACATTTACCCAGCGCAAGCTCCTGTGCCCCACGCACACTGAGGCCAAACAAACCAAAACATCGGAGTTTGGAGCAGAGAAAGGTTTATTACAGGGCTGAGCAAGGAGAACGGGTGGCTTGTGCCCCAAAAACCCACCAAACTCCCCGAAGGGTTTCAGCAAAGCATTTTTAAAAGCCAGTTGAGGGACGGGAGTCGCAGGGTATGTGATCAGCTAATGCAAAATTCTCTGACTGGTTGATGGTGAAGTAACAGGGCGGTTAACATTATCAGTAGAAGGTCTGTGAGCTACATGTTCATGATCATCAAGTAGTTAATTTCTTCCATTTTGGTGGCAGTTTTTAGTATCTGAAAAACTCTAAGTAAGCATTTTTATTCGTTTATTTATTTATTTATTTTTATTGAGATATATTTGACATAGAACACTGTGTAAGTGTAAGATGTACACATATATTGATACATTTATATTGTAATTTGATTGCCATTGTAGCATTAGCTAACATCACATAATTTTCATTTCTTCTAGTGCTGGGAACAATTAAGATCTATTCTCTTAGCAAGATTAATGTCTACAATACAGTTTTGTTGTCTGTAATCACTGTACTGTGTGTCAGACCTCTAGGACTTATTTATCTGCTAGTTGCAAGTATATACCCTTAAACAACATCTCTCCCATCCCCCTACCTTCCAGCCACTGATAACCACCATTTTACTCTCTGCTTTTATGAGTTCGTTTTCTTTTTAGATTTGACATATAAGAGATATCATACAATATTTACCTTTCTCCATCTGATTTATCTCACTTAGCATAATATCCTCAAGTTTCAGCCATATTGTTGCAAATAGCAGAATTTCCTTTTTTCTCATGGCTGAATAGTATTCTATTGTATATATATATATATACTACATCTTCTTTATCCATTCATTCATTGACGGACACTTAGGTTGTTTCCATTTATTCTCTTTGTGAGTCCTGCAATAAACATAGGAGTGCATGTATCTCTTCGATAATCTGTTCTCATTTTCTTTGGATATATACCCAGAAGTGAGATTGCTGGATCATAAGGCAATTCTATTTTTAACTTTTTGAAGGACATCCATACTGTTCTCCATAGTGGCTGAACCACTTTACAACCCCACCAACATTGCGCAAGGGTTCCCTTTTCTCCACATCTTTGCCAACACTTGTTATCTCTTCTTAATTATGGCCTTTCTTATAGGTGTGAGATAATATCACATCATGGTTTTGATTTGCATTTCCCTGATGATTAGTGATGTTAATCACATTTTCATGTACCTGTTGGCCATTTGGATGTCTTTGGAAAAATGTCTTTAGCCCCTCTGTGCATTTCTTAATTTGTGTTTTTGTTATTGAATTGTATGAGTTTTTTATATATTTTGAATATTAACCCCTTATCCAATACATGGTTTGCAAAATTTTTCTCCTATTCTGTAGTTTGCCCTTTCATTTTGTTGATTTTTTTTTCTGTACATAAGCTTCTAAGTTTGATGTAGTCCCATGATTTTTTTCTTTTGTTGTTTAAGCAAGCATTTTTTTTAATATAAATTTATTTATTTATTTTTATTTATTTTTGGCAGCACCACGTCTTCGTTGCTGTGCACGGGCTTTCTCTATTTGCGGCGAGTGGGGGCTACTCTTCATTGTGGTGCGCAGGCTTCTCATTGCGGTGTCTTCTCTTGTTGCAGAGTACGGGCTCTCGGCACGCAGGCTTCAGTAGTTGTGGCTCATGGGCTGTAGAGTGCAGGCTCAGTAGTTGTGGCGCACGGGCTTAGTTGCTCCGCGGCATGTGGGATCTTCCTGGACCAGGGCTCGAACCCATGTCCCCTGCATTGGCAGGCGGATTCTTAACCACTGCGCCATCAGGGAAGCCCCTAAATGCCAGTTTTTACCAGTCTTTGGTGAAATGGGAAAAAAAATAAAGTAAAGATACCATATTAAGTAAGATTCCCTGTTCACCAGGGAATCCCTAAGCAAACATTTTAAATCAATACAATACATTAAGTTGACTTTGGGCCAGGTAAAGTGGTTCTCAAGCGCATGAGACTCTTTTAGGGAAGCTTATTAAGATCCAGATGCTGGATACAGCTCTCAGAGATTCTGATTCTGAAGCTTGGGAAAGTCTGGGGGGGGGGGTCTGCATTTTTAACAGATAATTCTGATACAGGTGGTAGAAAAACCATAATTTCTAAAACATTGGCTGAGTAAAATTAAATTAGCTAGACATCCCTGAGGGAATCAACACCAAACATAAAAATTGAGCCACCATTCTTGGAGAGATCTAGGTTGGCACTGCAACAATTCTAATTAATGAGTTAAATACTAGTCTAGAAATCAAAAGACCTGGTTTCTATCCCAGCCTGCTGGTAACTAGCTTTTTTTTTTTTTGATAAATCTGTTTTTAATTTTGATAACACCAAACTCTTTGATTGGTAACTAGCTTTGAGACCAGCACTGGGAGGATGGAGATTACTTTTCTTCTCTGGACCTCAATTTCTCATCTATAAAATAAGATAGGATTAATCCCTGCCAACTTGACTGTTCTTTGGCTCTATGAGTTCAAGTGATGGGAGTGTGGCCTATAATTAATTACATTTTTATGCATTCTTTGAAAGAAGAGCCCCCCACCCCCGCCCTCTATTTCCCTAGATAACGATGGGAATGTGCAGCATAGCAAAGCACCCAGGATAGTTTCTGTTCGGGGACTGTTTCATTAGCATTAGGGCCGTGAGCAGATTCTGGAAGCGACACCAAATTGCTCCTCAGAATCAGATCTCCACCCTACCAGTTGCAAAACTTATTCCCTAGGAAGCAACTTACCAAACTAATACAGCAAAGGGTGGGTAAAGAAAATTCAGTAGAGCTCCTCTCATTGGAAATAACCTTGGCAATTGCCCAAGGCAATTTAAAATAAAAGCAGGCGGCAACCAAGAACAAGAGAAAAGATTTGATTCCCAAGCTAAAATGTCTCAGATGCAGCCCCAAGCCAATTGGCATAAACAAGCTACAAATCATGGGAGATGCAGGCCCCTGGGAGAACTGTACAGTTGGTGGCAACGGGGGCCCTAATAAAACAGCCATCGGAGAACAAACAGACTGTTCACTAGTGCTTCTAAGAAAAGAGTTTTCCTTTAAAAGCTGTCTTTTGTGAGTCTTAGATTTCTCCAGCCATGAATGTAGTGCCAAGTTGTTAATCCAAAGACTGAAGCGCCACACACCGCCTCCTGCATTTACATTAGGGTTCTTGATTTGTTCTGGAAGCCCTTTTATCAACACTTCAGTTACTCCTAGTGTGGACTCCGAACGCTACTGTTTAAGAAACTATCTGCAAATACCATGATGGCTAATCCTCCAAACAAGGAGTTAACTGGTTCCTTGGTGATTCCAATGCCCCGCACAATAGCGTTTCTTTTCAACTGTAGAGGTTTGGCCCTCACCACTCATCCACAGTGCTGGGCCCTTCTTACCTGGATTTCTTTTTTCTTTTTCTTCTTTTCAGCTAATGTTTTAGGGAAGGAGAAAGGAGAAAGAAAGTAGTAAGAAACGTAATGGGTCTTTCTCTCTTCATCTGACAGTAATTACAGGGTGTCATGCCCAGGGTAAAGCAGGCCGTACAATGTCTTCAGGAAGAACCAATCAGGAGGGAAGCTTGCCATTCCTGAAGTCTTCAGCAAGAGCACAGGAGGCCTCCATTAAATTACAGACACCTCTCAGTGCCTCTGGCCCAAATGCCCAGTTAACTGTGGCCCGGTTTCCCTGGTTGTTGGCTGTGTGCTGACCTGAGGCAGAGAGTCAATCAGCAAATTGCTGACACTGATCCTTTTCATTATTTGTATTTTCATCTCCCACCTCTGACCTGCAACAACTTCACACTGTAACTTCAGATCCTGGAGTCTTTGAACCCCGCTCTTGCCACTAAAAATGAATGTTTCTCAAAGGAGTGCAAGGAGTATGACTGCGGAGTGGTCATACAGCAGGAAGGACCTACCCGGGTCCCCACCAGGCAGGGACACACTGCCTCTGGGCTCTACTCCCAGCACCCTTATCTTTTGTACCACCCCTCACTGCCATCATTTCAGCAGAAGTTCCTTGCTTTGGCAGGAACAGGAATCTGCCCTGTGATTCGTATTGGTTTTCAGGTGGGTACATGGCCCTAGGACAACAGAGTTTGGAATTTCCTTGCGCCGTTCTTGTCCTTTGCTTGTGAGAAGGGCGGGAGCAGAGTGAGAGGAAAGGCTTGTGCTGATGGGGACGGTCCTTGCCCCAGACTTTCCAGAGCAGATGCAGTGTTGACCTATACTTGTGAGAACCTCCTGGGACTGTGTGTACTTCCTGATGGGCCTGGCCATCCAGTTGCCTCCAGTGGGTCTGGCCTGGAGAGCAAGGCTCAGGAGACAGGATGCAGGGTCTATGTCACTGTCTGAACTGGGACAGAGACTGAGCCGGCCAAGCGCTGGGAAGCGAACGCTCAGACATGACTTCACATCCCAGCCAGGTGATGCAGTGATGCCCTGCCGTGGGTTCTGTTAAACAGCTCACAATTTGGTTCTCTGTCCTCAGTGATATTCTTGTCACCAAGCCAATGGCTTCATCAGAGGAATTAAGCAATGATCCTAGGATAGTCATTTTTTGTGATTGGTGGTTAACAGTAATAATTACGGGTTCTCTATACCGACCACTGGGCAAAAACCAAAAAGAAAAAAAACAGCACTGCCTTTGTAACAGCTCTTCTCCCTAAAGATTATTTTTAAGTCCTTCTATATGATTCATTCAACAAATATTCATTAAGCAGTTCTTAGGAGCACGGCAATAGGCTGGGTGTTGGTTCTGCTGGAGAAGGATGAATTCAACACCATCTTAGCCTCACGGAACTTAACAAGACATTTCAGGGGACAGATGTGCACATACAACTCAACTGTCCTAAGTACCATCACAGAGACCCAGAGCTCGGTGGAAGGGAAGGCTATTTCTAGCTGAGGAGGAGAAATCCGGTGTTGGACCGCGTTGAGTTATCCTTGTATGTGTGTTATACTCAGGGGTGACTAGTGGATAAACTCTGCCATTATAACTCAGCGAGCCTGTTGCTGTGCCTTCTCCATATCGGGACGCAGTGGAGTGTGTGTTTTACATAAAATCTCACCTGCTATAGTCTTTCAACTCCACTACAATAGATGAACAAAGAGAGGTCAGGGACCTCTGAAGTAGTTTAGAATAATATCTAATAATAAATCCCACTGGTCGTTAAAGATCCACCAGTACAACACTGATACCCCGCTGATACCCACATGGGATCTGAAGAGGATTCCCACCCGCTAACCAGGAATGGGCTGCAGTTGTCTTCAGTTCTTTACCATAACGTCCCTCTATCAGTGATGCACCTGTAACACACCCCAGCTCCTCTGCCCAGTGCCTGAAACATCACCTCCCTTCAACTTCCTTGAAGACTCTATGCAAGAGGATCTCCACACTCCTCACCTGTTCATTTACTTCACGAAACACATCACCATTTGTAAGGTTTATTTTCCTGTCATCCATCTTCCTGTCCAGACTGCAACCTTCTTAAGGACGAGGTCTTTCTGTCTTATTCACAATGGTATACGCAGCGCTCAGCACAATATCTAACACAGAGCAGATGCGCAAAAATTACTTGATATGTGAATAAATGAGTAAATAAATGAACGGAAGCACTGTTACTTTAGACAAGTTCTCCCACCTCTCTGGACCGTGGCTGCCCTACCAATAAAATGAAAGAATTCAGGGCTTCCCTGGTGGCACAGTGGTTGAGAATCTGCCTGCCAATGCAGGGGGCACGGGTTCGAGCCCTGGTCTGGGAAGATCCCACATGCCGCGGAGCAACTGGGCCCGTGAGCCACAACTACTGAGGCTGCGCGTCCGGAGCTTGTGCTCCGCAACAAGAGATGCCGCGATAGTGAGAGGCCCGTGCACCGCGATGAAGAGTGGCCCCCGCTTGCCACAACTAGAGAAAGCCCCCACACAGAAACAAAGACCCAACACAGCCATAAATAATAATAAAAAATAAATTAAAAAAAAAAAAGATACTACTACACCATTTAAAAAAAAAAAAATGAAAGAATTCAAACCAGGATCCAGGTTGAATAATCTAGGATTCTATGACTTTGCAAACTCAAAACTAGCTCCTCACCAGAAAATGTTGAGCATCGCTGATTTAACAGTTCCCCTAGTAGAGAGATAAAATAGGCAACTGATGGGAGAATGATGGGCATTCTGATCTCATTTTTTTTTTTTTTAATGAAAATGCCTAAATACATTTTGTGTCTGCTGATAAGCCAGGAAACTAAAAAAAGGCCCTTCCCGTGTGCAGGTGAGGGCAGTCGGGGGCCCCAGGCTCAGCCCCATCCACTGGAGGACACTCACAAGAAGATACTTGCAAAGTACTTTCTGATGGAGTCAAGACTGCTTCTGCTCAAACCCAGCAGCTTGCATTAAGTGCCGCAGTTCAGCCTTACGCCAGCACCACCTTATAGGTCCTAAAAGTGGGTGGTCTGAACCTCTGCTTCTAAGCCTACCTCAGACTCAAGCAAACCCCACATTTAGTTCAAAACACAGAGGCCAGAGGGATTGGTTGGATCACCAATGCTGGTAAATACAGTGGCTTTTTTTTTTTCTTTAATCAGCTTTAAGTAGCAGAAGCTCCTGTTCAGGACAAGGCGGGGTGGGGGGAGAGCACTGAAAGTAATTTATATCTGAGAGCTATTTAGTAGCCCATGTGAAATGCATCAGTGGTATCATTCTAATTCACAGCAGACCCAGTTCCAATTTTTTTTTTAATCCATCTTTTTCTGTTTCCTGTTAGCAAAGAACATGGGGTTATTAAAAAAAAAAAAGAAAAAAAAAATCCACTGGGTTTTCCCAAGTGTTGATAACTTGGACTGTCCTGCGTATCCCATGAGAAGAAATCAAAAGTCCTAATTAAAAGTTTTGTTCTCACAACCAAATCTTGAACCTGTGCCCTTTGGCTCTGTTTCTCATATGGTAACTCGTTTTGATCTTCCTCCAAAATGTAAGTCCACAGTGTGTGGGAGGAACCATTATCAAAAGATTATTATTACCGTTTCTGGTTTTGAAAGGAAAAGTATTTCACTGTAACATCATACTTCAGAGACTGTGTTAGGCACATCTGTGTGCCCAGGACTGGGGGCATACCCAGCAGGCAGTGAAGACGTGTTGAATTGAATTTTTCCTGGATTAATCACAGGTGTTCATCTTTAGGGCTGGCCAGGTAGACAAAGGTGGTTTATCAAATAAAATTTAGGCTCAGGTTGAAACCAGTGACAAGAACCTGGAAATAGACCTGACATGGGATGACCCGGCATATTTCATAATTTTAAACAGGTAACTCAGATACTGGTGATTTGGAGGGCTGCCCAAGATCTACTCCATACATACAAACAAACTGTAAAATGCAAACCAGGGCTATAACGAACCACCTGCTAATTTCCCTGGCTGGGTTCATATTTTCTCTTGGTCTGACCACAGGTCTGAATATTCAGAATTGGGACTGTCCCAGAAATCTGGGACATATGCTCAGGACTCAAAGCCTGTAGTCAAATTGGAGTTTTCTTAGCTATACTTGAGCCTACTTCCCCTCCCCCAACACACACACACACACACACACACACACACACACACACACACACACACGTGTGCCATCCCAAATTTCACATTACTGGGAAGGCCCAACATATTTTATAGAACTTAAGTATTGAAAAGAGCCACTTTAAAATTTTTAAGGTGGTTGGTATTTAAATGCTTCAAGACAGAAAAAGACATACTGAGAACACAAGTGTTAATGCCATGGTGGACTCAGCCAGGCAAACTCCTTTTATTAGCAAAAGTGAGAGTCTGACTTCTGAGACCTTTGGGGAGCACTTGGAAATTTCTGGAGGGCAAATGGTGTGAAAATCCTTTCTGCTACCAAGATTGTCAGTAGTTAACAGCAAATTATAAAAAGTTCTGTTTTACTTGTGAAACAATACACCTGTGTTTGGAAAGCTCTGGGTGGAGGGAGAAGTAGGTGAGAAGGCAAGCCCTGAGCCCACCAGGCAGTAGCAAAACTGAAAGTTAGCCCCTCACCTCCCCACTCTCCCCGGCTTCCCCGGCTTCTAAGAGGCCTCTCCATGTTGGGATGGATGGTTGCCTGAAACTGGAAGGAAAGGGGATGCTGAACGGAATCCTTATTGATCAAGAGAAGGGCCTGCCCTGTGGCTTAACCCGTCTCTTGATTACCCACCCACAGGCTCCACAGTGCCTGACGCCTCCCCCAGTGTTGTCTATTTCTAGTTGGGGAAAGATTTATTTTACCTCCTATGAGGTAAAATTCTAATAGCCTAGTTTTCCCACTCTTCACAACTAAAAGATTTTTTGAAGAAGAAACCTAAAAGTTGTGACAAACTCAAGGCCTTTGGGATAATCAAGCTAAATCGTGCCTGATATATCTGTTCTATTTGCCCATGCCTGACTGAAACAAAACCAAACTCATTGAATCTTGTTATTCTATTCTGCCATTTCATATTCTAAGAAATCCACAGAATGCACGTAGGAACTTTTTTTTTGCCAAACAGCGGCATCCTCTTACAGGTGTTCTCCCAGTGACCCAACTCCTAGCCCATCAGTTTTCCATAAAGGAGCCTTGAGTTCTAAGAAAGCCTAGCTAGCTCTCCAGCCCACGAGGTAATGGAGAGGTAGGTCATCTCACTCCAAAAGAGGCAGCAACGTGCAGGGAGTGGAAAGAGGATTTCACTGGGTGACGGGAGACACAGCAGGAATCAAGCAGCGCGGCCCCCTCCTCCTCCCCTTCCTCTCCTTCCGGTCCTCGTCTCTCCCTCCTCCTCCACCTCCTCCTCCTTATCGGTGTGAGGACAGAGGAGCTAATCGATCAGACCCCTTCCAGCAGTGCTGGAGCACGCTTCCCCACCACCCCAGCCCGGGACCCCTGGTCTCCCCACCTCCATTCCTCCCCAAATTCATCTCTAAGGCTCTGCGGGGCCCGCAGGCACATTCCAAAAAGGATCTTGCATATTTCATCGTCAGGGTCTCCTCATTAGCTGGCTGCTGTAGTCACTCTTTTCTCCAGCTCTCCCTTAAAGGCAGGAGTCCTGGCTTTGTCCCCTTCTAATTGGCCCTCTCCGCCCCCTCACATCCCAAGCCCACCGCCCCTGGCACCTCCCCTCCCACCCCACCCCCTACCTCCCCCCCAAGAACAATGGATGGGGAAGAAAACGTTTCCGGGATTAATCTCATAAATCTTTCACCGGCTTCCCTGGAAATTCTCTACCCTGAAGCAAGTGGGGCGTGGGGCAGCCTGAGAAGATCATTCCTGACTCATTAGCATGTTTCTGCAATGCGCCAGCTGGATCATCTAAAAATTATTCTTCTACCCAGGAGGAAAGGCTTTTTGCCAAACTGCAGGCTAACTCGAAGAATTTAGGGCAATCCCCGGCCCTGGCGTCCCAGGCGTAGCTGAGAAGGCCATTCAGAGAGCCATTTCCTGAGCCCCAGGGCGATCAGTGCCCCCCTGGAGTGGACTTTTACAGATTCTGCCTTTGCCTGCAAAGCTGCCTAAAGAACAGTCCACTGTGTTGTTACCTTTGTGCGTGTCTGGGAAGAGAGAATTCATATACCTTCCTGTTCTTGATGGAGTGGGCCCTGAGAAATATTCTTACCTTTCCCTTATCAGATCCCCACGAATTCAGTCAGGCTGATAACACAAGCCTTGAAAGTTTGCATTCACTATGTATTCTCCAAACAGCTTTTATCTTTTCTGCTTTGGCCCCTCCCCCATATCTAAAAGATTTTTATCATCACTTTCTCATTGTATCTGTGTCTGTTTTTCAGTCCTGTGCTGAGGGTTTTACATACCAGATCTCATTTACAGTTTGACAACACTGCAAAGTAGGTGTTTAATAGCCTATTTATAAACAAGGAAACTGAGCTTGAGGAAAATTAGGACTGTCACTCAAATCACACAGCCAGAAAGTGGCCACAAGGCATTGGAACCTAGCTCCATCTGGCTTCCAGGCATTGCTCATAGCTACTTCACTAAGACACGGAGAGCCCAGGAAATGGACATTTTCTCTGATTAACACCCATATCTGAGCACATGCTACGGAGCCTGAACAATGTCCACTGTCACCTGACCAGCTTTCTGAAGATGATGATGATGACCAGGACGGCCGTGACAATTTCTGCAAAGAGGCGCAATATAAAAGGAATTCAAGAGCTGTCAGAACGAAGTGAGAGAGTGGCATGGACATATATACACTACCAAATGTAAAACAGATAGCTAGTGGGAAGCAGCCGCATAGCCCAGGGAGATCAGCTCGGTGCTTTGTGGCCACCTAGAGGGGTGGGATAGGGAGGGTGGGCGGGAGATGCAAGAGGGAGGAGATATGGGGATATATGTATATGTATAGCTGATTCACTTTGTTATAAAGCAGAAACTAACACACCATTGTAGAGCAATTATACTCCAATAAAGATGTTAAAAATAAAGTAAAAAATTAAAAAAAAAAAAAACTGTCAGAAACCTCGAGGACAGGAACATACCTAGTTCCTAACAGAGCAGGGTGCTACATAGGTGCCTGATTCAATGCTTTTGATGGTGAGAGAGAATATCTCCAGCAATGGAGACAGCAGATCAGTGAAGTGAGGAGTACGGGGATTAGAAATAGGGCTGCCATCAAAGACAAGGAGACAAATCAGACCAGCATAAAACCAGCACAGCTACGGATAGAAAAGGAGAGCCTTTGGAGGTCTGAGGGATGGGAGGAGGTCAGAGATGGTACCCAAAGTCCCTCTGCTGTTGGATTCTGGTCTTCAATTCTCTACATTTTCCTCCCCCCCAGTACTAACCCTCCAGCAACATGGGCCAGTAGAGTGCCAGAGGCTAAGGAAATTAAGTGTAGAAAATCATTGGAACTAATTAGGAAGGACTTGGTTTTGACGCCTTTAGTTCCTCTGTCCTTAGTTTTCTCATCAAATATATCCATTCATTCTAAAACACTGAGAGACTACAGTAGACAGGGCTTTGTCTTAGCACTGGGAGAGACATGAGCCCTGGCCCTGAGTGGCTGGCTCTCTAGGTTGTAAAACAAGAAGTGCACACATCAAAAGGCGAATGAAAATAGTTCAGACCCACTTCCATCTGCCTGACACCATCCCCACTTGGAGGTCTAATAAACACCTTGAATGTAATGTGTTTAAAAAACAGACCCTGGGTTTCCCCAGGATCTTGACCCAACTCTTTTCACTGTTCCCCTAACCATCCTGCAAGGCTCACCTTGTCCCTTCTCTGTGGAGCCAACCAACCTGCCCATCCAGCCCATGCTGACTTCTCTCTCCTGTAAGACACTTTAACCTCTGCCCCCCTTCCTGTAAGACACTTTAACCTCTGCCCCCCTTACAGAGGTGACCCACCGTCCCCACCTCGGTGAACGGCACCTCATACCACCCAACTTCTCAAGCCGAGACTAAGGACATCATCCTTGGTCTCTCCCTTCCCCTCAGCAGGTACATCAATCCATCAACGAGTCCTGCCTGCTACATCTCCAACACACAGCCCAGCCTGGGCCCCTCCCTCTTCCGGTACCACTTTCGCCACCATCACCCTCTGGGACTCCTGCAATGGCCTCGTGACCAGCCCCTCAGCTTCCACTCGGTGGTTCCCTCACTACTTCTAGCTTCTTAAAGTAGCCAGAGTGATGCTTTTTAAATAAACTGGAGCATATCATTCTTCTGCTTAAAATCCTCCAATGTCTTCTCATCACATTTAAACTTAAGTCTAAAACTTCCTACCTGACGCTACAAGGCTGTGCCTGACCTGGCGCCTGTGTACACCTGTGACAGCCCCCCTTACTTATCTGCCTCGCTCTGTGTCCAGCAGGTAAAAGGACCTTCTTTCCATTCCTCCCACCACTAAGCTTTGTTCCATTCTGGGGGCTTTGAACTTGCTCTTCTCTTCACCTAGGAAATGCTTGCCCCAGATCGTCCCAGGGTTGAGTCTTCTTGTGATTCAGGTCTCAGTTTAAATGTTCCCTCCTCAGAAGATCCTTTTCTACATGGCCAATTCAAAATAGCCCACCAAGCACTTTCAAATCCATCACTGTTTAATTTCATCCTAGCACTTATCGCTAGATTTTTCTTGGTTGCTGATTTATTTACGTAATTGCGAACTACCTCTTCCACACATGCCCAGTTAGAATGTAAGCTTCATTATGTGCCCTGTTCCACACTATTTCCCCAGTGCCTAGGAAGGCGCTCAGTAAATATTTTCTGAATGAATTTAGTACAATATAAGTTTTTCTAACTAGAAAATGGTACTGCTAATACATGAGAGCTAATAAGAGCTGAGCCACGAATGAGGATTAGGATTGGAGCTGTGAAAGGGAGCAGGCCATGCATTTCTGGCCAGGGATTTAACACAAGGACAAGCTCCTTGACACATGGTAAGAAGCAGTAAAGCCTTGACACAAAGCCAGGCGGCCCAGCTCCAAATACAGAACCAAACCTCATTCTCTACTAATAAGCTGGGGATATTGTATTCACTCAAATGTAAGATGATGACCCAAACCACAGTGGAATTGGAATGGAAATGGAGGGGGCATGGAAAGAAGAGGAGATGTGAGGGATATTATAGAGAAGAGACAAATAGGCAACAAATTATCTAGTGTAATTAAATTGAGCAGACATAAATTAGAAGTAGCAGGAGGAATACGAGATGAATTTGAAAACCAAAAATCAAAGATGATTTTTTAAAACTGGGTAAAATGGTGACCCAGATTGTGTGGGAAAGTGGTCAGATTTCAGGAGAGTAGGGTCTAAGGAGGTGGCAGGGTCTTCTAATGGAGTATATAGGAAGCCATGGGAAATGTGGACTGGTGTCTGAGAGTGAGATTAAAGTCAGAGAAATGTGTCTGTGAGTCATCTGAACAGAAATCATAGAGGACTGTGATGTATTCCAAGAGAAGAGAAGTTTGAGGTGACAGTCCCAATGTCTCTCCCCTCAGCATCTGCCCTCCAGCTTCAGGAAGGGGAGACCTGCCCAGGCTAGAGGCGGACGTGCATCCCAAACACCAGCAATACAGAATGTTCTCCCCGAAGAACCGAATAGCGTGCTGGAGCTCCAGGGAAGCAGAGTGTCTAGGTGGGAAGACAATCCAGACAGGCAGGGCATGTGTGCTGGACAGGCAGAAAAGGTAGAGACCAGATGAGAAAGGAGTGAGAATTTGGTCCACAGGTGGGGACAGATAGACGATGGGAAGGAAGCCAACAAGGATATTCAACTGTATGGTCAGAAGACCCAGGGTGGTTGAGTCAAGAAGCCAAGGGATGAAACTTCACGAGACGAAATGTGACCAGAGTGTCTCCTGCTGCAAGGATGTCAAGGAGAATAAAGTATACGAAAAGGTAATTGGGTTTTCCAATCAGTGAATTCACATTGACTATTGGGAACAATTTCAGTTGAGTGATGGGACAGAAACAAGATCGCTTGGGTTTACAGGGATGAAATAGAAACCCCAGGTGGAAAGAATTGGTTCAAGAGGAAGAACTGCAGTAACTAATATTTTTGAGTGTTCTGTTAGGCAGTGGATGAAGTCATTGGCTAGAAGAGAAGAAATGGAAGGGGGGAGGGTCAGAAGAACAGAGAAGCATTGGCATAGGTGCTATGAAGACAGGACAGAGAATAAATCTTCAGATGTGATGGTTATTTGAAAAGTGAAAGATGCTGAATACAGTTATTTGTTCATTCAATAAATCCTTTTCGAGCACCATCTTAGGCAAAGAGACATGGCCATGAACAAGACAGCCTCATGCAGCTAGCAGGGGTGGGTGGTCATGGTAGCCACCATAACACTTGCCACTACTCTTCTGTAGCAAATTATAGTTGGAGAAGCACTTTCACATTCCATTACTTCTTCAGACCTGACAATATTGCTCGGAGGTCAATGTTGGGAAATTCATTTTTCAAAAAAAGAAAACTAAGGCTGGCAGATGCGAAGACATGTCGAAGTCTCCACAGCTAGTTACTGTGAGAGTGAAAATGAGAACTCGTGTCTGCACTCAGGGCAGATGCTTCTCGCAACAAGCAAAGGGCTGCATGGGCAGAAAGTAGCTGTTTCGGGCATCTCTTTTCTTCCTTCTCTCCTCCTTCCCCTTTCCTCCTCATCCCCCTCCCCTCTTTAAGTTAAATACAATCCTCTTCTTATATCCGATTTCTTGATCTGAGCTCAGGTCCAGCACTGAAATGCCAATTCAAGTCAAATACTTCACCCATCTTTGGATTGGGGTGTAGCCAAAGATGATAGCCGTCAATTTTTAGATGAGCACGAGATGGAAGGTAGTTTTTAGAACATTAACTCAAATTCTCATGAACCCAGCTATCCTGTGGGATTTCCTTGTCCCTTGAGCTCTAGTAAACTTGGCTTAAACCTCCAAATTCTAAAAACTGTGAAAGTTCAAAGCCCTCCCCTCAATTTCTATGAATTCCCGAAGCTTTAGCATCTAAGCTCTTTGTATCTGGTTTCTACATTCACACATGCTGTCTTCTCTTTGGCCCCAAACTGAAATCCAGACCCCTTCACTTGTTTCCACACCAATTCGGTGAGTTTAATCAAATGTATAGATTTCCCAGGGGGTGAGGAAAGGACTTTGAGGAGATACCTAATTACATGATGCAGAGCCCTCCACCATCCCACTGTCTCCACTCTCTCCTTCCCTCTTCCCCTCCCAGTCCTCCCCTTGTGAGCTAAATGAAGTCTTCTTATTTCAGGCAATTCAGTGTTGTCAATCACATTATGTGTCTTGAGGCTGCCCTTAAAAAAACCTCAAGACAGGTAATGTGATTGATACACTGAATTGCCTGAAATAAGAGGACTTCTACCAGAGTGGTTTCTCCAAGTGTTTCTTCCAAATAAGTACAGTATTCTCTATAAGAGAAATTAAGGCAAATAAAATGTGCTACATTTTGTGACGTTTATAGTAACCCTCTGAAGTAGGCATTTTTATTATTCCCATTTTGCAGATCAAACCTGAGGCACAATCAAGCTAAGCCACTTATCTACATTTTTACAGTTGATAAGTAGCAAGCCCAGGTTGCAGCCACGTTCTGTCTGACTCTAATCTGACTCTAAAGTCCATTGATTTTTGTAAGACACCATGGTCTTGAGGTTGTCCCAGAAAAGTCTAGGTGAAGGAAAATACTGGAGGAAGGAAAACGGGAAAGGGCCACCTTCTTCCGTATCCGGGAAGGAACTGGCAAGCAGAAAAGTATGCCTACAGAAGGTATTTCCCTGTTCAAATCCCAGTGAGAATAAAGCCAGAACACCCAAATTGTTATTCTGAAGTGATCTGATATAGATATGTCTGTAACTTTCAAATCCGACAGAGAAATTTATCTTGAAGCATTTATCCCAAGCACCAGAAGTACTTGTACTTTAACATTATCCACTTCAGAAAATTGCAGTGCAACAACACCGGCTAGACCTTGAGGACATTATGCTAAGCAAGATAAGTCAGATGAAGAGAGGCAAATACTTTGTATCACTTACATGTGGAATGTATAAAAGCCAAACTCAGAAACGGAAAGTAAAGTGGGTGTTGCCAAGGGATGGAGGGTTGGCGCAAGGTTGTCAGCGGGGGGTGGGGGGGGTAGGACAGATGTTGTTTAAAGGTACAAACTTGCAACAAGTAGTAAATAAGTCCTGAAGATCTAATGCACAACACAGTGAATACAGACAATAATATTGTTTTATAATCGTCAAGCTTGCTAAGAGACTAGATCTTAATTATTCCAACCACTAAAAAGAAATGATAATTATGTGACATGATAGAGGTATTATTGCTACAATGGCAATCATATTGCAATGTATAAATGTATCAAATAAACATGTTGTACACCTTAAATTTATACAACATTATGTCAAGTATATTTCAAATAAAAAATAAAAGAAAAAAGAAAATGACTGGAGAGACTGACCCCGAGGAAAACGGAGTCATGATTGAGGGCGCATCAATCAAAAGGTCCAGAGGCTGACTCTAAGGATGATATTGGATGGCCGAATTTAAATTGGGAAATGAACCCAGCTATCCTGAGGACTCTTCCTACTGCCGCTAGGAATTTAATGTCTCTGAGAATCTGCCTAATACCTTGCATGGCAGAACAGAGTCCAGAAACGAGGTCTATACAAATAGGTTGAGCAACTACATCCAATTTCTGTGTTTAACAAAAATTGTAAAGGGAAATCCTAAAGGGATGCCCCTCATCATCACCGTGTATGTTTTACAAGAAATCACCCTCGGGAATTCCCTGGCGGTCCAGTGGTTAGGACTCCGTGCTTTCACTGCCGGGGCCCGGGTTCCATCCCTGGTTGGGCAACTAAGATCCAGCAAGCACAGTGCGGCCAAAAAAAAAAAAAAAGGAAAAAGAAATCACCAGGCACTGTGCTAGGCCCTCTAGGTATAAGGACAAGTAAGAGCAGAGTTGTTGCCCTCGGAGAACTTCTAGTCTAGTGGGGAAGGAGATTTTAATTTTTAAAATCACAGTTAAAAGTGTATAATTGCACCAACAAATTCTAAATACTTTACTTTTGTTGGCTTATTTGATTCCCATAGCCCAAAATGTAGGCAGTAGTATCCTCATTTTATGGATGAGTAAATTGGGATTCAGAGAGGTGAAGCCGCCTAAGGTTACATGGGACTGGGATTTTATCTAAGTTCAAAGTTACCCCTCTGCCTTCTTGCACTGCTGACAAGAAGGACGTAAGTTGAGCAATTTGACATCGAATTTTGACATGTTAAATCACGTTACTATGTAGGAGGAGTGATTATCTGTTGCCTCATGGAACCGTCTTAGCAACCCCCTGTTTCTGCTGTCAGTTTTGACAAGATTATGGATATGAGCAACTCCTTGGATTTTTCTTATCTTGAGTTCTCCTTAAAAGGGGGATGCTTTTAGAACCTACTTTTGATTATTCCCTTATTTATTTGATTATTACCCTGTTTGATTATTCCTGTGATTATTCTGAACCAGAAAATGACCAAAATTCTTAGCCTGACAGATCCCTTACAACCTGACCCCTTTCATCCCCTCTCTAGCTCCCAACCTGGAACACATCATTCTTTTTTTCAAGACCATATCTCCACATTTAATTGCCTTGGGAAAGCTTTCCTCACCTACTGCAGGCATTGCCTCCTTTGTGATCTCACCTTTATTAAAGCTTTCTTCACCTCGTATAGGGTATTTGTGCCTCTCCAGGTAAACCCTGAGTTTCTCAGGGTTTCTCTAGAATTGTCAAGATGCATATGAATGTCTAGATGAATTGTCTAGATGCATATGAACTGTGTCATATGCATCTAGACAATTCTAGCACCTAGAAGCGGGCACACAGTAACACAGCAGGCCCTTGGCATATACTCACTGGATGAAAGCATGAGTGAGTAAATGAATGACTGAATATCCTGTGACTCAGGGCTCTAGCATTCCAGGCAGGTATAATTTCGAAAGTCCCAGTAAGCTATTTCAGTTAGGCAGCTCAAAAAGTAGCATCACAGAATATCAGCTCTGGAAGGCTCCTGAAATAACCTCTCCCAACAATTTTATTTTACAGATGAGGAACTGAGGTCTGCAGAAAAGAGACTTGCCCAAGGTCACTTCTGCATTACTCTCCACTTACCCCTCAATACAGGTGCTTCATTCTTTTAACTTTGAGCTCAAAAGTAATCCCAAGACATTTTTTTAATTAAAATTAATGACTGATCTACAAAGAAGACTGTTAGTGTCACAATTACCGAGGGACCTGGAGAGTCACTCTGGCGGGTGGAGGGAGAAAGAGGCGATGAGGTCATCTGGTGTCTGTATTTATCAATAGGGATCTTAGCTTCTTCCCTCCATGAAGACCCTCAGCATTTCATGGGGAATTTTAAAAGCTTGTGGTTTGCAATAAGATCCATCACTGTGGCTTCAGTTGCGCCTATTGTTCCTTGCTGCTCACTGCAAGTACAAAGTGGGACTCAAATAAATATGGGCTAATATTAAATAAATATACATATGGCATTGGTAACATAGAACTAGCCCAGTCATAGGCAGTGCAACTAATACTCAACTGTGTGTTGTAGCCAAGAACTTGGCAGTCTCACCCCTAAAAGTTATTATGGTGTTGAATTCTTCACAAAGAGGTTTTGTCTAAAAAGAATTATATAATGGGGAGGGGGAAGGGTAAGCTGGGACGAAGTGCGAGAGTGGCATGGACATATATACACTACCAAATGTAAAATAGATAGCTAGTGGGAAGCAGCTGCATAGCACAGGGAGATCAGCTCGGTGCTTTGTGACCACCTAGAGGGGTGGGATAGGGAGGGTGGGAGGGAGATGCAAGATGGAGGAGATATGGGGATATATGTATGCGTATAGCTGATTCACTTTGTTATACAGCAGAAACTAACACAACAATGTAAGGCAATTATACTCCAATAAAGATGTTTAAAAAAGAAGAACTATATAAAAGTGTAATTCTCCTGCTTATCAAACAGGAAGCAGCCAGACTTCATCGGCCTGCCCATGGCTGCTTGGCTGTTGTCCTTCCCTTTAGAAACTAAGGGTTTGCAGTACAGGAATCATCTCCTTTTATCTTGTATCCGCAGTGCCTCGGACATAGTTGGAGCTCACTAAACGTTTGATGAAATAATAAATCAACAAATAAAAGAATGAGTGTTTGCCTACTACAGTCATTAAATTAGGTTTAGCTGTACAGAACTGAAACCAAGATGAGAGGTTTGAACAAGACAGAGATTTCTTTCTCTTTTACACGAAAGAGAGGTAAGAAAACCATGCGGATATGAGGGTTCCACAGTCACCAGGGATCCAGCTCATTTTATCTTTGTGCCACCTCCTCCTATCCTCCTATACTCAAGGTTGCCTCAAGATCAAAGGTGGCTACCATAACACCAATCATCAATCTATGATGAAGGCACAAGGAAGTGGGGAAATGCAGCCCACCTAGTCAAGTAGGGCTCTTTTTTTATTTTGGCCACACCCTGCAGCTTTCAGGATCTTAGTTCCCCAACCAGGGCTCGAACCCAGGACCCTGGCAGTGAGAGCTCCGAATCCTAACCACTGGACCTCCAGGGAATTCCCTAGAGCTCTTTTTTTTTTTTTTTTTTTTAACCTAAGTAGTTTTTAATCTTTTTTTATTGTGGTAAGACTATAGATGATAAAATTTACTGTTTTAACCATTTTTAGGTATATTTTTAGGTATATTTTAGGTAACCATTTTGAGTGGTATTAAATCTATTCATAATGTTGTGCAACCATCACCCATCCATCTCCAGAATTCTTTTGATCTTGTAAAATTGAAGCTATGTACTCCTTAAACACTGATTCTCCATTCTCCCCTCCCCCCAGCCCCTGGCAACCACCATTCTACTTTCTTTATGAATTTGACTACTCTAGGCCCCTCATATAAGTGGAATCATAAAATATCTATCCTTTTGTAACTGGCATATTTCACTTAGCATAATGTCCTCAAGGTCCATCCATCCATGTTGTAGCATGTGTCAGAATTTCCATCCTTTTGAAGATTAAATAATATTTCATTGTATGTATGTACCACAGCTTGCTTACGCATTCATGTCGATGGGGCTTCCCTGGTGGCGCAGTGGTTAAGAATCTGCCTGCCAATTCAGGGGACACGGGTTTGAGCCCTGGTCCCAGAAGATCTCACATGCCGCAGAGCAACTAAGCCTGTGTGCCATAATTACTGAGCCTGCATGCCACAACTACTGAGCCTGCATGCCACAACTACTGAAGCCTGTGAGCCTAGAGCCTGTGCTCCACAACAAGAGAAGCCACCACAATGAGGAGCCCGTGCACCGCAACGAAGAGTAGCCCCCTCTTGCTGTAACTAGAGAAAGCCCACACGCAGCACCGAAGACCCAACACAGCCAAAAATAAATAAATAAAAATAAATTAAAAATCTACAAGGATGTATAAAAAAAAAATGCTGTTAAGAGAGTAAATCCTAAGCGTTCTCATCACAAGGAAAAATTTTTTTCTATTTCTTTAATCTTATATCTATATGAGGGGACAGACGTTCACTAAACTTATTATGATTATCATTTCATGATGTATGTAAGTGAAATCATGATGTTGTACACCCTAAGCTTGTACAGTGCTGTATGTCAATTATATCTCAATAAAAACTGGAAGAAAAAAAAATGCCCACTGATTCCAAAATAATCCTGTCTACTCCCATGTCTGAACTTTCCTCCAAGACAATTTATCTGTGGCTTAAAGGACTTTGTCTCCAGAAAGCTCCTTCCCGTAAAAGACTGACATGTTCAGGCCTGAATAATAATTCTCCTGTATGTTCTTCAGAGCATTTTCACATATCTACTCTCTCATCTCCAGACCCACAGTTGCAATGACCTGTTTAACATCCCCACTTGGAAATTCGCTGGCATTTTAACTCAACAGATCAGAAAGGTCAGGTATCCTCCCCACCCACCCAGCAGCTCTTCCTCAGACTTCCTAATTTCAAATCCAATAGGTTTTCTTTACGTAACCTCAAGGAGTCTTTAATATGATAATTTATATTGTGAAGCTCCAAAAGAGAGGTAGAGCTTAGAACACTTCTCAAAGGTATTTGTCCGTGGAAACCTTTTCTTCTTTTATGGAACAATTCTAGGGATAAGCGTGCTAAGCAACGTATTACGCGGGAACAGCGACCAAGCCTGGAAATGCAGAAACATCGTCGTCCCTCTTACCTTTGGAGCTTTCCAAGTCACTTCGATTCTGCCTCCAAAAAGTCCTCTCTCCTTCCTTCCCTTCTTTCTTGTTAAATTAATTCAACAAGGAAGTCCTGAGACTAATGTGGTTCTAATACCTTAACAGCCTCCGGAAGCAAACCAAAATCTAAGCCTGGAAGCACCTGGAGATTAGTAAATCGAAACCTAAGGTTAACCAATCACAAACAGCTAGGCTTTCCCTTGTAGCCAATCAATAATGTCCGTACTTCGCGCCCGCCTTTTCTCTTTAAAAGTCTCTCCTCCACTTCCGGTGGCCAGAGTGTCCCTAACCGCTTCGAGTTTGTCGCTGCCGACTTTATCAATTTTTGCTCAAATCCACTCTTAAAATTTTTCCTGGGGCTTCCCTGGTGGCGCAGTGGCTGAGAATCTGCCTGCCAATGCAGGGCACACGGGTTCGAGCCCTGGTCTGGGAAGATCCCACATGCCGCGGAGCAACTGGGCTCGTGAGCCACAACTACTGAGCCTGCGCGTCTGGAGCCTGTGCTCCGCAACAAGAGAGGCCGCGATAGTGAGAGGCCCGCGCACCGCGATGAAGAGTGGCCCCCACTCGCTGCAATTAGAGAAAGCCCAGGCACAGAAACGAAGACCCAACACAGCCAAAAATAAAAATAAATTAATTAATTTTTTTAAAAAAAACAGTTTAAAAAAAATTTTTTTAATTTTTTTCCTATGCCTCAGTTTATCTTTTAACACTTCCGTCCATTTCTAAGGCCACCATTAAACCTTTCCCAGAGTGACTTATCTCCCTGAGCTAGAGCATTTGCCTTACTCCTTCATTCCTCAAACTGTGTACCAGTGACCATGCTGGGCTCCAGGGATGCCGCAGCGGCAAAGGAGCCGTGGTCCTTGTCTTGTGCTTGGCATTGCTTAAGGTCCAGTGGGCAGTCATAACAGAGTAAGAGTAAAATGGCAAGTGTGTTGGGATTGACATATATACACTAATATGGATAAAATAGATAATCAGAACCTGCTGTATAAAACATAAATAAAATAAATTTTTTTTTAAAAAAGAGTAAAATGGCAAGTGTGATGGGCACTGCAAAGGAGAGCGGCATGATGCTATGTGGTTCTCTGGGAAGGTCCCTGGGGAGCAATGTTTGGATGTTTGAACAGAGAGCTGAGGGTTGCACAGGAATTAATTAGGCAGATGAGCAGGAAGAGTTCTCCGGGCAGAAGAGAACCTCCTGTGCTAGGCAGAGCTGTGGAGAGAGGCAGCCTGGTGAGGAAGGCTGGAGGCTGGCATAGCAGCTGCAGGACACAGTGATGGTTGTGGTCAAGATGGACAAAAGAGGGCCAGAGAGACAGATGGGGCCTTGAAGGCCTTGTTAAGAATTTTTATCTTTTGCCTTGAAACCCGGGGGTGATTTATCACTCTTTGCATCTTGAAAAGTCAGCTTCATCTGCTGTGTGGAGGATGTGGGACTATAGCGAGGCAAGGGTGGATACAGAGAGACCAGATAGAGGTTACTGCAAGTGTCCTCATGAATGATGGTCGTGCAGCTTGGGCCAGAGGGGTTATGATGGCCATGGAGAAATGTAGACGGATTCGAGTGGTACTTAAACAGTAGAATCAATAGGATGTTGCATTGGATTGTATTAAGTTACCTGTGGATTGGTCTCTTTCCTTGAAGACAAAAATCTGTGTCTTACTTATTTCTTGATTCCACATACCTAACTGCAGACCTTGCATTTGGTAGGAGGTGGTCATTAAATTTGCAGAATTGATCTGCATACAGAGAGCAAAGGTTTGAGGAAATACAACCCAATAGGTGCATTTTGAATCAAAAAGAAGGGGCGAGTCTCACCTTGCTGGACAGTTCCTGAGGAGGGCAGACTGAGTTGGGTACCCCAGAGGTGCATGCCTGGGCCCAGCATGGAGACACAAAAGGCAACTCTATCTCTCCCCTACCTCTACCTGATGGCACAGGCATAAAACCTTTACCTTCTGCGGCAGAAATGGAATCATATGCTCATTTTCCTAATGGATTAGGGAGATAGATGGACCCCTATCAAGCCATGTAGCTCCAACTATTGAAGGGAGAGAGATTAGAGGACTTATTTCAAATTAACATTTCACAACAAAGAGGAGTTGCTGGACTACTTTTTTTTTTTTTTTTTTTTTTGTCTGCGCTGGGTCTTTGTCGCTGCGCACGGGCTTTCTCTAGTTGCAGCGAGCAGGGGCTACCGTTGCGGTGTGCGGGCTTTTCACTGCGGTGGCTTCCCTTGTTGCAGAGCACAGGTTCTAGGCGCGCGGGCTTCAGTAGTTGTGGCGCAAGGGCTTGGTAGCTGTGGCTCGCGGGCTCTAGAGCACAGGGTCAGTAGTCATGGCGCACGGGCTTAGTTGCTCCGCGGCATGGGGGATCTTCCCGGACCAGAGCTCAAACACGTGCCCCCTGCATTGGCAGGCGGATTCTTAACCACTGTGCCACCAGGGAAGCCCCTGGACCACTTCTTTAGATGTCAGAATCTGTGCCTAAAGTTGGAGGAACTAAACAAATGAACCCACAAACAATGGTCCAAAGAGTGTTTTGATTAATTGGTATAGCTCAGAACACTCAGTGTGAACCACCAAACAATAGTCATTGTGATCCACATTGCTTATGAAGACTGGAAGTAAAAAAACCAGTTCACCCCAGCCATAAACAGAGTTAACTTCTGTCAGAGATTCTGAAGAAAGTTCTAGACTCAGGGGTCGATCATTGCCTTTTTTGTTTCAGGGCTGAAGCAATTGTATGCCAGAAACAAAGACCTCCTTGCCCTCCCTGGTCTCCCTCTTCACTCTAAGAAACATTAGTGTTCTCCCTAAATCTTTGTCACTGACCCCGCACCATAATTATAAACCCAATCTGAAACTTACCCAGAGTTCAATGGCTCTCACCTAAGGGACAGACTTAGAAATGGAAAAATATTTTCTTTGAAACACAACAGTGCTGTCAACATCTGTGATGGTTTGTTAATGATGAGACGGTACAGGAACAGGGATGGTTTAGGGGAATTGCAAAATAGCAACTGGTCATGGGATAACAGGAGGAAAAGAGGATGCCTGAGGGGAATTGCTAGGTCAGGGCTTCTTCTCCTTTTATTTTTTTTACTCCCGCCCTGCATTTTCATGAGTTGCTGTCTGGGTCTGAAAAGGTCATAGGCCTAATTATACCTGTGGACACTCCATAATAGAATCATTAACATGGTGCCCAGTGACCTGCCAGAGAGCCTCTCTCTGCCCCAGCCTGCAAGTTCCCAAACGAGTCAAATCAAAAAGCCCATGAAATGTGGATGACATTAAGGAATTATTGTTGGGATTTTTTAGATGTGATAATGATAGTGTGGGTATGTTTAAGAAATAGAAAGAGAGAGAGTCCCTAGGTCTCAGAGGTGAATATTGAAGTATTTACAGAGGAAAAAAATAGGATGTCTGGGATCTTCTGCAAGATAATCCTGGCGTGGGGAAGGGAGAGGTGGAGAATAAATGAAGCACAATAGGCCTTGTATTGATCATTGCTGATGGGCAGTAATGGGAGGATGAGGGTCAGTACATAATGCTGCCTTGTGTGTATGTTTGAAATTTTCCATGATGAAGAGTTTTTAAAATACTGCAGGCATGTTCTTCTTTCTCAGAGACCCCTGAGAAAGCCAGTCTTTCTACACCCGGAAACCTCTTCCTTGAGGCCAGGAAACCAATATAAATGTGTTGGTTTTATTGCATGCTCTTTGTGTTTCTAAAACATTGTATGTTGAACTCTTTGCCTCCAGAGATAGGGAAACCTAGATATGAGGTAGAGACCCTCTCTTATTCCATAAAAATATGTGTCACATCAACATTTTTTCCTCACTTCTAATCACGTGTGTCCCACGCATGCCAGATGTTAGCCAACCGATTTATTTCAGAAGAGTTTTAAAAATTCTACTACTGTCATCATCAGGCACAAGGCCGTGTGGGTAATGCAGTCCAAACAGGAACAAACCTGAGAGCTGGTTATAAATTCTATGTTCAAAATAGCATCTCTTCAGAAGCCACATCCACAACCTCCCTAGAAAACTTCCCCTGTGGGGGGTTTAAGGATTTCTCTGCCCAGGGCTCTGGAGGTTTCCTTAGATGGCTCAATTCTCAGCCCCTTTGTCTCCTTTCACAGCAAGAAGCTGAAATGGCTCTTCTGGAATTTTCTTCCCACCCTTATGGCTTCTCCTTCCTCTGCAGAGTACTGTTCAAGTATGGCACCTGTCCCTGTTGACTCAGGTGTTCTCACCAATCAAATCAAGCAAGGTCAAAAATGATCAATGCAGCAACTTCTGTGTCCCTGGAACTATCCAATGTCCTAAAAGAAAGGGGGAGAGAGAGATAGAAATAGAGAGGGGAGGGAAGCAGGGAGGGATGAAGGGGGGAAGGAGAGGGAGGGAGGGAAGGAGGGAAGAAGGAAGAAAGGGAGAGAGGGAGAGGGAGGGAAGGGAGGAAGGAAGGAGGGAGGGAGGAAAGGAGGGAGGGAGGAGGGTGAAGGCGGGAGGAGGAGGGGGAGGAGAAGGGGAAAGGAAAGGGAGAGAGAGAAGAGAGGAAGGGCAAGGAGGGAAGAAAAGAAGAGGGAAAACATAACTTCCTAATTAACTATCTTCTGTGACTTTCAGACATGAAAATGTTTTTCCAGAAAATACTTTCCTCAGTTTGACTAATACAAAACTTCAAGAGGGAAAGAACTAAACCTGATGTTCAAAATTTGCCTTTACTTTTTCTCTTTTCATCTTGCATCACTTGGGTTCGGAAGGCTAGTTCTGTAGCTGCATCATTTGATGGAGGCAGCATCCAACTTGATGATTCAATTGACTCAACAGGTGACTAGATAGTTTTAAAAGCCCTTTGTGTCAGCAAGGTCTTTTGTCTATATCAAGTGCAAAGGCAGCTCCGCAGCCGCCTCAAATCACCCTAGAAAGCTCTCCCAAATGAACTGGATGCCATGACTTGTCAATAAAAATAGAGCATTACCTGGTAAAGTTCTTCCTGAACAATGGGTCCAGATGTGAGCTTGAAAAATGTCCCTTGTGCTTGTTTCATCATAAAGCATGTGGTTAAAAGACTTTGGTGTGATTTATTTGCTGGTTGGACATGTGGTGGAGTAGAGGGAAGGGGGCAGAAATTATATGACGATTTAAAACATAACAGATTTCATTTGGCACTCCTTGGTGGGAACTTGAAATCAAATACAGTAGCAAAGCCATCTGTCAAGGGCAACTTGCTCTGATTTCCAAGAGAACCTCCTTAAAAACCTATAAGTCATCGATGTAAGAAATAAGTGACACTTTCATTCCTTCCACTCGTCATGTCTTGGGGATATAAGATACAAGGAATGAGATCTTGGATTGTAAATCATGGTGACTGGCTGCCAAATCTGAGGCAAGGCCCATAGGTTAGTCTGCATGTTCAGTATCATTCGGTTCCAGCTCTCTCTCTTCTCACCCGTCACCTCCCGGACACCTCAACCCCCCGTCAGCTTGTTATCCACCTTCATTTATCTTGGTATGAATGGCATAATGGGAAAATGTTAAGGCTTGAAGGAATTGCAAAGAAACGGTCAACTGAAAGATTAAACGTAGTCCTGCCCCCCTTTTTCTGGACTTGTGATAAAACTAAATGATAAATGAGGGAAGGGGGAGGAATTGAATTAAAGCAGCAAGTTGCTTTCTCATCCTGAAAAAATACAATCTAATCCAATCCAATCCAATCCAATCTTTTGTGACTGTGACTCGACATTAGCAGCTGCTTGGAAGATCTTTAATAATCTGATGGCTCAACCGAGGAGATAAACTCCAGCCTATGTCTGCTCCTGCACCTAAAAGAAGTCAGGATTGTAAAGGGCTACCTAGGTCATAGAAGGAAAATAAAGAAGTTGCTTTAGGGGTGGGGGAGAGATAGACTGGGAGTTTGGGGTTAGCAGATGCAAACTATTATATCTAGAACGGATAAACAACAAGGTCCTACTGTGTAGCACAGGGAACTATATTCAATATCCTGAGATAAACCACAGTGGAAAAGAATATAAAAAAGAATGTATATATGTGTATAACTGAATCACTGTGCTGTACTGCAGAAATTAATGCAACATTGTAAATCAACTATACTTCAATTTTAAAAGTTCAAAAGAAAAAAGAAGTTGCTTTATTTTATATAACACCAGCTTAAGTGTGGCCTTGAGTCCTATTTAGAGAAGTATGTGTGTGTGTGTGTATATGTGTGTGTGTGTGTGTCTGTGTGTGTTGGCGGAATCTCAGGAGAGGAGTAAGAGGTTGGATCATTCTCATCAGACCCTGGCCATTTCCAATACGTGCACCTGGAGCCCTTCTGCCCGGGTTCAAAACTTCCACGCAGTTCTGGGGAGGATGTTCCCGGAGGCCGCCAGCCCTGGATGGGGGGGGGGGGGTTCCTGCTCCACTCAATCCTGCACGCGGTCAGGCCGGAATCCAGGAGGGGTTGCGGCTGGGTGAGGGAGCAATTACCTCCTTCCGCAGTGCTGGCGGGCACAGTGCTCTTACACCTCCCCAGGGGCACAAGGAGGGCCAGGCTAACCCCATCTGAAAAGCTCTTTTCGCAGAAGGGAAAAAAAAAAGGTTACTTCAAGTCAAGAAACTGACACATTGATTTACATTGGTTGTGGCAGTGAGCTGGCAGAAGAGGAAGTTTTTTCCAATGAAGAGTGGACGCTGTGGCCCTCAAAATGGCCTAGAGCCATCAGTCATTCATAGTCTCCCGCGTGCAAGCGTGGCATCCCCACGAGCAGGAGCCTTGCAGAAATTGTGTTTTCCCATGTGATTATTCAGGTTCTCTGAGAATGGTAAGAAGTCAAAGGGGGTCAAAATAGTGGGTGGAAAGAAATGGAAATAAATTAAACACGCAACTAAAGCACAAGCTGGTAGGTGAATGCGGAGACTCTCTCCACGTCCAGACCATAGAATCAGAGTGGCCAGCAGCCCCCAAGGGAGCAGAACAGCCCAGCCCACCGACAGCCTCTTCTCTCTTCAAGACCAGGAAGACTCGGGCTGCAGGGCTTCCTGTTTCAGGTCAAGGAGAAAAGCATGTTCCTCTAGGAGTCATTCTTCCTTCTCTCCTTACCCTGCGTGCTCTCCATGGCCTATTTCCCAAGGTCACAAGAGATTGGCCAGCAATCCCAGATCTGTGTTTATTACTTTAAGGACAAACATAATGGTCAAGAGGAATGGGCTTCTCATGTCCATCTCTTAGAACCTTCTGTTCCCAGCAGGGAAATCAAAATTATAGCAGAAGCTTACTTAGGGAGTCTAATCATTGCCAAGAAAGTTGGACTCAAGAAATATTTTTATCAAGATATTACAGCTCAAGACATCAACTTTTTCCTCTAAAGGAATTCATCTGCTACTTGGACAAGAACTGGTCTCTCCTTCCCTTGAGTTTACAGCCTGGAATACTTCAGGTTTTCCTGTGGTTAGTACAGCCCAGATCATCAAGCTGAGAAAAGAGTCAGGGATTTGGGGCAGACATTCAATCTATATGGGGAAAAAAAGAAGATTCACTCAGAGGACCAAGTGAAGCAAGAGTGTACAGAAGTGTAATCCGGTTCATTGTTAAGAGGGCACACTCTGGGTGCAAATCCACCACTTACCAGCTGTGTGACTTTAATCTGGTTACATATCCTCTCTGATAATAAGTTTCTCTATCTATAAAATGGGATAATAAAGTTGCTGGGAGGTTTAAATGAGTTATAAACAAAATACAGTGCCTGGCCCATTGTAAGTAAGATACACGTGGGCTAATATAATCATTATCATCATCTACTATCTTGATTTTGCCATTTTTACCTTATACACCCTCCACCTTGCTTTGGATTTCTCTCTATTATGCAACGATCCCTCTATTTAAAAAGAAGGGTCCCCTGACCCACTACACTGTCCAAAATTTTCTTATTAAAGGTAAAAAATAATTTAGTAGTCAATTGGAAAGGAGAAGGGACATTCCTTAGCACAGTATTCCTTTTTTTCCCAGAGAAGACACCTATGACCACGTTACCCACCACTTGGCTGCTGCCAGGAGACTTGGGTGGCTTGCCCAGTGACATGGAGAAAACTGAAGAGGACATAGGAAATTGTCCTCTCTCACTTACATGTGGAAGCTTTAAAAAAAAAACAAAAACCAGGGGCTTCCCTGGTGGCGCAGTGGTTGAGAATTTGCCTGCCAGTGCAGGGGACACTGGTTCGAGCCCTGGTCTGGAAGGATCCCACATGCCGCGGAGCAACTAGGCCCGTGAGCCACAACTACTGAGCCTGCGTGTCTGGAGCCTGTGCCCCACAACAAGACAGGCCGTGACAGTGAAAGGCCCGCGCACCGCTATGAAGAGTGGCCCCCGCTTGCCGCAACTAGAGAAAGCCCTCGCACAGAAACGAAGACCCAACACAGCCATAAATAAATAAATAAATAAATAAACCCAAAGTTTAAAAAAAAACAAAAACAAAAAAAAAACTTATAAAAAAACTGAGCTCATAGATACAGAGAACAGATGGGTGAGTGCCAGAGATGGGGGTGGGGATGGGGGGAGCAGTGAGAGAAAGGAGTAAAGGGGATCAAAGGTACAAACTTCCAGTTATAAAAAGTCCTGGGGATATAATGTACAGCATGGTAACTATAGTTAGTCATACTCTATTGTATTTTTGAAAGCTGCCAAGAGAGTGGATCTTAAAAGTTCTCATCACAAGAATAAAACAATTGGTAACTATGTGTGGTGATGAATGTTAACTAGACTAGACTTACTGTGGTGATTATTTCACAATATATACAAATTCTCAATCACTATGTTGTACACCTAAAACTAATATAATGTTATATGTCAATTATACCTCAATAGAGAAAAAAAAAATTTTTTAACTGCCCTCTGAGTTCGGTCTGCAGGCTCCCGGGAAGGAGCCAGGGGGCACAACCCTGCCTGCCATCACCTAGGCCTGCTTGGCTCCTGAGAAGAATACGCCACCTGACCTGGTCCCCCCCTTGCTCAGCCACCTCTGCCAAATAAGATGGGGAGAGCAAAACATTCTCTGGCTTTCTCCAAGTCCAGGGTAATTTTATTCAAAGGAGCTTTGTTTCCAGAGAAACTATTCACTTGGTATCTCTCTCGTTGTTTGGTGTCTTTACTGTTGAGTATCCAAGACCCTGTAACACATACGCTCCTGGGATAAAATTGTTTTGAGTACTGACGTATTCTTCAGGAGCAGATGAACACAAGTATAGCCCTGAAGGGGCTCAGGAGGAAATGATTATGAAAACAGAAACAGAAACCAGAATCTCTTTTATCACAAACAAAATAGATGGTCATCACCATGGCAAACATGTAACTTATTACTACCTTTCGCTTGGTCTCATAAAACAAAATTCTTCATACCCTTCTATCCAAAAATTCCACTTACAAATTTGACATGTGTAAAGATATTCATTGTAGAATTGTTTTTAATGATTAAAAAAATTGGAAGAAGTGCCAGTAAATTGTTATAAACTATTATAGATCCATATTTTGGAATACCATCTAATAGTTTAAAAGAATGATAGAAATCTTCATGGAGTGACTTGGAAAGATGCCTAAAACATATTAAGAAAAGAAAAAAAAAAAGCAAGTTACTGAACAAATATAACCCCATTTGTGTTAAAGTATGTACACACATATGCCAAACAAAAACAAGATATGTTTTTCTATAACATACAAATGTAAATGCATAGAGAAAAGGGGAAATGGGGGTCTGATTCAGAAGGGCTTTGATTTTCCTGTATTATTTGAATATTTTACAACAAGAAGGTATTTGTGCACTAGTCATATGTTTACATATGGATTTTTAAAGGAATTATTAGGAAATATAATGAAATACCTAATCTCAATTGGATGAAAAGAAGATGTAGAGCCACATGCCATTTACAGCAGGAGAATTCTCTTGGCATTTACCAGCCCTTTCAACAATGAAGAGACCATTTTGTTTGGCATAGAAGAAAAGCCTGAGGAGAAGATCTAAGGGAACCAGAGAATCATACATTTTAATGAAATCAGGCTTAACCACCTGGTCAAATTAAAGATAACCCATCACCTGTTGAGAGCCACAAATCATTTACTAAATTTGAATCTACCCACCATGCAGGCAAAGATTAATTTGCCAAGCCCAGCAGTGATCCAACCCAAATCACTGCTCTCCCACTAACAATATCTTTACAGAATAATTTTCCAGTTCTCTTATGTTTATAAAATGGAAGCAGAGAGCATAAGTCACATCTCGCAGTAGGGTAGCCAACAGGCAGTAGGGAAGATGAGCAATTCACATAAGGTTTTCATAAACTCTCAACTGTTCATTCAATATCCTGTTGTGGAATATAATAAAAGGATGGTTGAAGCTGTAAACACAGAGCTAACTGTTGTTGGATTATAACGTTTATGTTGACCAGCCTATTTTTCAGCCATTCAGCTGCAAAATCTCATCTACTTTCAAAGATAAATCTTCCTGATAAATAAAATGTTTGAGACATTCTGCATCAAGATCACACTAAAGTTTGAAATACATTAATTCAAGACTTGCCACCCCCAAGAAAAATAAAGAAAGCAGGGAGTGAAGAAACATCACTTCCATAGCGAGTAGCATACTTTTGAAACTCATTCCCCCAGGATGCTGTCAAGAAGAGTTTAAATAAATTCTAGGGACACAGTGGACATAATTGCTTTCATTATTTCCAAAGCATTTTAACATCTATTGTTGGTGATACAAAAACCCTATGGAACAGGCAAGCAGAAATAGTGTTCCCATGTCACAGATGGAGAAATCGTGATAGATTTAAGAGTCCAAGATCAGATGGCTAATTAGTGACAGTGCCAGGGTTAGAATCCGGGTATGCTGACTCCCAACCAAGGTCTTAGAATATTGCTTAAGTAAAATATCAATTTCCTAGTTAGCAAAGACTACTTATTCTCTAAAAATGCCAGTCATTTAGTCAAGTCTTAGAGAAATGACCTTCAACTTAGGGCAGGTCTTGAGCTCCCCTTAAAGAAGAGTGGACCAATGGCCCCAGTCCAGGCCATGCTCTTGCTGTTTTTGCAGGTCGGGCCTGTACTGCAGCTTCTAGTTGTTCTAAATTTTTTCACCAAACAATTGTCACAGCCTGTGATGTTTCCATGCAAATCATTTTAAGGTCAGAACGTGTGGGGTCAGAAGCACATTGGAAGGTGGGTGCTGCCTGCTTTCTGATGTTAAGGCCCTCATCCTGCCTACAGGCGGTCCAGCAAGGCTCAGGGTAAGCAGCAACGTACATTATTGATTAGTCTTTCAAACTTTTCCACCAAGATCATGGTCCACATCCCTATTAGTAAAGCTCCTCCAAGTGGCCCAGACCTTAGAAATGAGAGCTTCCTGGCTTTGGAGAGGACTGTAGTTATCTGGGGACATCACCCTTCCCACCACTCAGCAGACGCTCTCCTTCCCTGGAGGAATGACTCGCGCAGACAACATGAGGCTATTTTTGCAGGATCGATGACCTGAATATATGGGAGTAAAACTCCCCCAGAGAATTAGATTCAAGAGACTTGAAGCTTCCCAGGAATCTGAAAGAAATGGCATTTCGGTTTTCATGGCCCACTAGAGCTGGTTAAAAGGTCAGAAATAAAAGGTTATTGACCCGGGAGATTTTCTTGGGTGGAGAAGGGCACCGCAACTGCAGCCCCTGAGTTCCTCCAACTCAGGGATCATAAAGAAGCTTGCAGGTCACTGACTCTGGAGAAAATCAAAGTGGGGAAATGATTGGAAAATCTAGTCTGCGCTTCGTTGGATTTTCATTGAAGGGAGTTACTAGGGAATGTTCTGCTTTCAGAAAGAATAAGTTGTATTGGTTTGTTTTGAGTTTTGTATTCGAATTCCTATTCCTTTAATAATTTCTGCATCGAGGGAATTCCCTGGAGGTCCAGCGGTTAGGACTCCGTGCTCTCACTGCCGAGGACCCGGGTTCAATCCCTGGTTGGGGAACTAAAAATCCCACAAGCCGTGCGGCCAAAAAAAAAAAGGACACCTAATAATTGCTGCACTGGGACTCCCTGAGGTTCACACAGCTCAGTTCCTGGATTCCAAGTAAGTAAAGAATGGGTTTCTGGCTGGTTCTCTGTTATCTCCTAAAAATTACCCCCTTGCCTTGCAACCAGGAAACATAGCAAACATAAAATTCTCCTTAGCTTTGATCAAGACAAAATGCCAGTCATCTGAAACTGCATTTGACAGAGGGGATGTCCAATAGGAAGCGAACTAGTAAACTGGGTCGTGAAATTGGAGAAAAGGACAAAAGAAGAAGTTCACTGATCAAAAAGCCGTCACAGCCACTAAGATTAAACGTCTCCAGACATGACACTGGACACACTTTTGGAAAGATTAACCTTGTGGAAAGTGCACTTGTAGATTTCCTTAGCATGTTTGAAACGTTCTCCAGCTCAGAACAATCAAGAGGATGTGAAAATGCCACTTTCCCTCCGAACTGACAGAACCTGGAAAAGCCCTGTTCCTAGCCATTGATTACACCCCGCCCGAGCCATTAACATGCAGCTTCACAGCTTCTTGGAGTTTGACACAGGCTGAGCTTGTTTTTATAGTCCCCTGGGGCAAAAACTAAGCAAGCACCACAGTAATTTCACATTTTGAAATGGCCCTTTCTCTCCTAAATTTCTCCCCCCACCTCGGTCACCGTGCAACACCTGAGCTCATAATCAGGAGAGGAACATGAAACACACAGCTCGGCAGCCAATGCTCCCCATGCAAACAATGGGGCCATTGGTCATGGGCAGTTGATCACCAACGGCTGGACCAAGACCAGCAAACAACTTTGCACAGGCCTCTAAGCAAGCATTAAGTGAGGTGGACTCGGGACTGAGTCAGGCTTGAATCAAGTGACTTGTTAAAGCCTCTCGGTCCACCATCAGTCTCTAGGCTTACAGTTCCCTGTGCCTTTTGATGGTTTCTGATCAGTGTGACATGTCCAAATTCAAGCTTTTCCCTTGGGTACACTAGAAATGCTAAGGGACAAAAAATAAATATACTGTTTGCATAGCACTGTATCCAGGATAACAGTCACAGAGGTGTCATTCCTACAACGGCAAAGCTAGGAAACTTTAGCAGGAGACAAAGCCACCAATGTGTATGTTTACAGCATTCCTTTCTCTCCTCCAAGCCTGAAAAGAAGTAGGTTTGTACCCCTCCAGTTCTGGTCTCTGCTTTTGTGATGCAGAATGAGAGAAATGGATGAAGAAACGGAGAGGAGAAGGAATGAAGGAGGCAGGAAACAAAGGGGGAAGAGACAGGTTGGACCCACTGGGTGTGGGAGAGTTTTTGCTTGTTGGTGCCTGGGGTTATTTTATTTTATTTTATTTTATTTTATTTTTTATGGTTAGGAATTAAGCATGGGAGAGAGAGAGATGGGGGAGGTCCACTCCTTTCTGCAGAGTCCCCTAAGAGAGGCTGGAACGGGAAGACAAGATATTGAAGATAATTTGGCATGAGTTAAGGGCATATTTCCTTCTGTCCTTTTGTGGTTTCTCCAGACACAAGTTAGAAACAAAGTCGCTGTTATTTACATTTCTTTTCTGTTAAACAGTTGTTTCTTTAAACCACCCTGAAACTGGACCACTTGAGGCCCCACTTGTAACAAAGTTATCCTTGAAACCAGCAATGGTAAAAGCGGAATTCAAATAGGACTTTATATTCATGGCTGCTTAGAGCCCCTTGCAGTACAGAAAGCCATTTTTGCCAACCTAGCCCTTTCTTACCTACTGATAAGGATGCCACCTGCGTGACTGCTAGTCCTTGATGTACTTGAAAGATAAAAGTATCCTGGACCGACACTGACCATAGCATTACACTGATAAAAGTGTTCAATCAACCAGATGTCTGCCCTTGAGTAAACAGAAGATCTAGATGATGAACTGGAATTTTCTTTTCATCTGGATGTTTTCTGTGAGGAAGATGTGGTCATTGACATCTCAGGTGTCAAAACCTTGGTAAGTTTGATGCAAGGCATGCGGGTATCTCAGCAGAGAATAAGCTAAGAATAAAAGGACTAAGATGGATGATGGAATGGGTCCCTTGGGGGAAAAGATGGTCCACAGTCCAAATCATAGTATTCAGCAAGCACCGTGAACTCAGACTCAGTGCCGTATCTGGAGTATTTGACACGTGAAGTGAATCCTTTTTTAACACCCTTTCTCTCTTCAATACAACAAAATTATTCTTAGTGACAATCATGAAATAAACCTAAGAAGAAAAATGTCTGGAAAAGAAACAAAGACAGTGAAAATGCTTTTATTGAATTGCCTGTGCATAATCTTGCCTGTAAAAAATAAAAATAATAGTAAATAATAAAACACATTCAGGTATATAAAAGGGAAAAGCTAATGCATTAACGCTCTCCAGTTTACATTACTGATTTTTTGAAAAAAGAAAAATCTCCTACATACATAGCTGTCTGTTGCAGTAATGAATCTCACAGTTCACACTGTTTCACTGTTTAAAATTTTAAACACAAGTAAAAACTCCAAGTGATCGTGTTTCTTCACGATCGCGTTGATAATCACTGTGTCATCATTTTTATTTTGAATCTACTCTTTAAACGCAGGAATATCTGGCCCTGCAGGGGTTAGAGAACTAACTGGTGCCCTGAGCTACCTCAAATGATTCTAAATTGTTACAAACTTAGGAAACAAGCATACCTCTGATTCCGCCTGTGTTGGAGGCCTACTGTATAACTAGCAGTCCTCAGAATTAAATTCCATGTTTTCATGGAATGTGTAGTAAAGCACGATGATAAAATATGTACTACAATTGTATTAAAATGTGTATTACAACTGTATTAAATTACAATGTGTATTAAAGGACAATAATAAAATGTGCTCATTTGACTCCTACATTATTAAAAGTCAATTGTTTAGAACTTAGAAAATGTACCCCTTTGTTTTTTGCACCCTGGGGGAATTGCTCCCACTGCCCTGCCCTTAAAATGCAACTGTGCAGGCTCCTTCAGGCCTGATGTTGTCTGTTTTGATGAAAGGAGCCCGGCTGCAGGAATCTCAAGGTAGTTTCAAGATGAGGGAAATGAAGTCTAAATCAGAACCTGGACAAACACAGCAGAAGTCAGAAAGGATTATTGAGCGCTCATTAGGGGCTCAAGACTGACTCTACTCCTTACCTGCTCATAAGAATTGGATGTTTAATTTCCTGCTAAGTTTGGTCCCGAAGGCTCAGGACCAAGTGGGTGGGGCGGACATCTGGGGAAAGTTCTTTGATCCAAATTTGAGTGCGGTTGGACCAGGCAGAGCCAGCTTGGAATGGTCCTTAAGGGGGTGTTTTATCAATATCAGATGATAAAAGGAAGACAGTCAAACTCTTCCAATCAAGCAAGTGTGTTCACAGTATTATTCCAAAGTGTGGTTATTTACAAAGTGCATGTTAATTTTGGGAAGTCCTCATCTGTCTTTTTCATGGAAGAATTGAAGAAATGAAAGGGATAAATAAAAAGATGCTACAGCATATCATTTCTTTGACTGCTTTCCCTTGGTTTTCTGATGTGGCCACTCTTGAAAAGCTTTCCAGATTTCCCAAGTTATTATGTGACTGGAGTGCTTCAAAAATCACCTGGCCAGCAGGTTCCTGAGCAAACCTTGATTTTTAATTATCATACCCACCATTTATTTATTGAGCACTACATCCCAGGCGCAGTGTTAAGCTACATCTACAAAAGTAATACTAATAATTGGTCTTCTCGGTGCAGATTTACAAAGAGATAGTTCCCCATCACAAATAAGAACAGACAGAAAATAGCTCAGAGGAATTAGTCATCATCCAGCTGATAGATATAATCATACCAAAGTATGTCAGAGTCAGGAAATACCACAAGGTTAAGAAGATTACAAAGGACGAAGATGACTATAATTACCTACGTTTAACTGAATAGTATAATTGAATCACATAATTCTTTTCCACGATTTAAGTTCCTGGCTTAAAAGTCAGGACTGACCTATACACCGCTTCACTCTTGGCTAGTCAGAGACTATGGGGGGAGTGAGGGGACATGGCATTCACGGTGGCAAACAAGGCTTTCCTGCTCTTCCCCCTCCTCCACCCCCACCGAAAAGTCTGTGATAAGTGAAGTCTCTGACATTGTCAACTACAAGAGCACAAGCCTTTGACTTCTCTGGGGTGTGAAGAATTCTAAGAAACAACTAGAAAAGCAACCATCTGTATGACCATGTACTAAAGCAGGGCCGTCTGTTAGGAAGAAAGCAGGATCCAACAAGAGATCTGATATTGAGTCTCCATTCACACCTAAATGGCTTGGGACCTTAGCAAGTCACCGTCTCTCAGATTCCTGTCCGTGAAAAAATGATAATGGCTCTGTTCTGCTTGCCTCACCGGTCACCCGTGAGGATGACATGGGTGATGCACCTGAGCTCTTGGAGTTTTTGCATTGGCTGTTCCTTCTGCCTGGAATGCTCTTCCTCCAGGTATCTGCCTGGTTCGCTCTCCAATCTCCATCTAAGTCTTGGATCAGTGCCACCCTGACCACCTTATTTAAAATTGCAAACCCTACCCCATCTCACATACATCTCATTCTTACCCTGCTTTGTTTTTTATTCCTATGCCTTTTTTTTTTTTTTTTTTTTTAAAGAGATTGGAGTTTATTTATTTATTTATTTTTGGGTGTGTTGGGTCTTCGTTTCTGTGCAAGGGCTTTCTCCAGTTGTGGCAAGCGGGGGCCACTCTTCATCGCGGTGCGCGGGCCTCTCACTATCACGGCCTCTCCTGTTGCGGAGCACAGGCTCCAGACGCGCAGGCTCAGTAATTGTGTCTCACGGGCCTAGTTGCTCCGCGGCATGTGGGATCTTCCCAGACCAGGGCTCGAACCCGTGTTCCCTGCATTGGCAGGCAGATTCTCAACCACTGCGCCACCAGGGAAGCCCCTATTCCTATGCCTTTTAACACCTTCTGTATGCTATGGAATTTGCTTTGTAAAATGTCAACTGTCCTGTCATACCAGACAGAAAGTAAGATCTACCAGGGAAGGTATTTCTTTCTGATTCACAGTTTGGTCCCACGTGTCTAGAACAATGACGCTGTATTGGGTCTCAACACATATTCGTTGAATAAAGGACAATTTATTGTTTTTTCAAAAAAAAAAGTTTTTTGAACTTTAAATTTTTCTAGATCATTTATTACACCTAGAAGGGACACTATTATCCTTTTTAAAGGTAATACATAAACATGATACAAAAAAAGTTAGAAGGACAAAATGGTATAGAGTGAAAAGTAAGTTTTCTTCCTATACCACTCCCCCCCACCTGCCCCCCAAGCTACTTATCTCCAGCAGCTCCTCCTGAGACGGTCCACATGCACAGGAGCAATGAAGCACTATTCTGCATATCTGGCCTTTTTTGTTTTTTAAACTTAAGGCAGATTCTACCATTTTTTAAAAAGTCCCACCACCCCTTGTGATGAATTGGGACGGGGTAGGTCACAGAGTCCACAAAGGGAAGCGGCATCATCCACATACGTATTCTACCTTCCATCCCAAGCGCATGCTAATAACCACAGTTTTTCTAAGCAATGGATAATATTCAATTCAAGATACACTTTATTGTAAAAATTATTTCAGGCAATGCAATCTTTTTTTGGGGGGGGGGGGAATTGTCTTTTATGAGAAATGGTTTAGTCATTTTGCTGTCATCCAATCTTTTTTTAATCTTGTTATTCCATTTGGGCCAAATGTAGAAGCTATGAGTTAAGGAAGCAACGGGAGGCTGAACAAAATTCTTGCATTGTTTCATTTCCACAGAGGACTCTGTGAGAATGATGCAGGTTTGAGGATTGGGCAGAAGGGGTGGCAGTGAAGGAAATCCAGGGAGAGTGGGAGGGTATTTCCAGCTCTGTGAAAATATCCCTGGCCAAGACACAAAGCCTCAGGGCCTCGGATTCCAGTGTCGGCTCAGGCCGGCCCCCCAACTCAGCCCTCAGCTCTACTGCTCTTTGACAGGCATCCAGTTGGAAAGCCCATCCTTTGGGTCATAGGACTTGGTGCATTTTGCTGCAGTTCTTGGCCTGGAGGGCAGTATCAACACCAGAGCATGTTTACTTCTGATGTGACAAGGCTGGCTTCGCCACAGAGTCGATATTTGCTTGGGCCTCAAAGCTTATTAGATAGATTAGGAGGCAATTGGCCTACTCTGTCAACCCCTCAGGTTGTCTCATTGTTGTGGTGTCTGGGCGCCTTGGTGTTTTGTGTTCATTTGTTTGTGTGGCTGGAGGGGTGTGGGTTGTAGAGCATGTGTGTGGGAGGAATCTCTCCCTGGATTATTTCAAATAATGGTTCATTTCAAATAAGCTATTTTTAAGATAAAATGAACCTTCCACTTAGAAGGACTAGGCCATTAGCTAAATTGTATTTCTGGGTCTACCACACTTCTTGTGAGAGTTTTGACCACGTTCACATTTTCTGATTACCATTTTGCTTTGATACCATAAATATTATCTTGCCTGGGAATATATAGTATACAACAAGGGGGAAATAAGTCAGATCACTAAACATTGATTCTCTGTCATTATTCACTCAACATTATGTGCCCAAGGATTGAACAGAAGCATGCATATATTTGGAGGCAGTCCTTGGCTTCCCCTCAACTCAACCTCCTCACCTTACTCACCAGGGAGCAAGAGAAAGCCCACTCACCCAGCAGTGACACGAGTGGACCCTGTGCCCAGAGACCACTAAGATCAAAGTTACCATTACAACCCTTTTGGAGATGCTTATTGGAAGGCTGGACCCTTTGAAGAAAAGCGCAGCATCACTAAGAACCAGATTGTGTGTTTGAACCCTAGTTTGACTATTCAGCTATTACCCTCAGGCAAATTCTTATCCTCTCAGTACCTCAGTTTCTCTATTTGTAAATTGGGGATAATCATGGTATTTTATGATGTGGTTGTGAGGAGCCACTGGTATAATACATGTAAAGCAATTAAAACAGTACCTAGGTTATAGTAAATGCTCAATAACCATTACTACTTCTTCTTTCCTTCCTCCTCCTCCTCCTCCTTCTTCTCATTATTATTATTATTAGAAAAATACACTATTCAACAATGATAGCCCCCCAAAAATCTTTTCTTCTTATCTCTCTCACCAAAGAGACTAAAACTAAAAGAGGTAATAATAGAGAAAAACAGGATTTCTGAGCTCATAGAAACAGTCAACATGGTAGCCATGATCTTAAAATGATAAGTGGCAGAAATAAACCAGGCAATAATCAGCCTTGTTAAGGCAGAGTTCTGAAAAGAAGATATGCATCCCTGGCTTGCCCCCTCTGAATCCTGACGTTGACCTTCATTGTCCTGGAGGAACTACCAATCTGGCACCTCTTTTGGGCCCAGGGTTTTCGATTATGAGGGCCCTTGACCTTGAGTCTGTCTTCCCACCCTCAGATTTAGTTAATATGGGTGTGAGAGGAAGATTGATTAATTTTATTTAGAAGCAATATTAGTGTCAAGACCTCAACCACACGCATGAACAAGTTTGCAACTAAAAAGATCAAGAGTAAACACAGTACAATGGAGAAAAGAGAGTCTTTCCAACAAATGGTGCTGGACCAACTAGACAGCCACACACAAAACAATGAATCAGACCCAGACCTCACACTCTTCACAAAAATTAACTCAATATGGATCATAGACCTAAATATAAAATGCAAATCTCTAAAACTCCCGAAAGATAACATAGGGGAAAACTTTGATGATGTTGGGTGCAGTGATAACTTTTTGATATGAAACCAAAAGCACAATCTATGAGAGAGTTGTTTATCTGGACTTGATTAAAATTAAAACTTCTACTCTGCGAAAGACATTGTCAAGAGAATGAAAAGACAAACCACAGACTGGAAGAAAATATTTCCAAAAGATATATCTGATAAAGGACTCATCCAAAGAACCCTTAAAACTCAACAATAAGACAAACAACCTGATTAAAAAATGGGCCAAAGACCATAACAGATAACTGACCAAGGAAGATGTATAGATGGCAAGTAAGCACATGAAAAAATGTTCCACATCACACATCATCAGGAGAATGCAAATTAAAATGACAATGAGCTACCACAGCACACCTATTAGAATGGTCAAAATCCAGAACACTGACAACACCAAACGCTGGCAAGGATGTGGAACAACAAGAACTCTCATTCATTGCTGGTGAGAATGCAAAATGGTACAGCCACTTTGGAAGACAGTTTGGATTACAAAACTAATCATTCTCTTACCCGATGATCCAGCAGTCATGCTCCTTGGTATTCATACAAGGAAGCTGAAAATTTATGTCTACACGAAAACCTGCACGTGTATGTTTATAGCAGCTTTGTTCACAACTGCCACAACTTGGAAGCAACCAAGATGTCTTTCAACAAGTGAACAGATAAATAAACTGTGGTACAAACAGACAATGGAATATTATCCAGTGCTAAAAAGAAATGAGCTCTCAAGCCACAAAAAGATATGGAGGAAACTTTAATGCATGTGACTTAGTGAAAGAAGCCAATCTGGAAAGTCTGCATATTCTAAGATATACGTCATTATGGAAAAAGCAAAAACAAAAACAAAACCTTATGGAGACAGGGGTTAGTGGGAAGGGAGGAATGAATAGGCAGAGCACAGAAAATTTTTAGGGCAGTGAAATTACTCCGTGGGCTACTATAATGGTGGATGTATATACATTTGTCCAAACCCATAGAATGTACAACGCTAAGCGTGAACTTAATGTAAACTGTGGACTTTGGGTGATAATGATGAGTCAGTGTAGGCTCATCATAATGAATGTGCCACACTGATAGGGGATCTTTTTTTTTTTTTTAATTTATTTATTTTTGGCTGGGTTGGGTCTTTGTTGCGCAGGCTTTCTCTAGTTGCAGCGAGCAGGGGCTACTCTTCGCTAGGGTGCACGGGCTTCTCATTGCGGTGGCTTCTCTTGTTGTGGAGCACGGGCTCTAGGCGCGCAGGCTTCAGTAGTTGTGGCATGCGGGCTCAGTAGTTGTGACTCGCGGGCTCTAGAGCACAGGCTCAGTAGTTGTGGCGCACGGGATTAGTTGCTACCCGGCAGGTGGGATCTTCCCAGACCAGGGCTTGAACCTGTGTGCCCTGCACTGGCAGGTGGATTCTTAACCACTGTGCCACCAGGGAAGCCCTGACCATCCAATTCTTCCATGGTTAGAAGAGATCTGCTAGTGTTGGAGGGTCTCCTGCAGAGGCAGGGGGTGGCAGTGTCCCTCCGTGAGGACAAGGATACTGGAAGCAGAAGCCCTGGGAAGCACTCCCTGGCGTGAGCCCTCCCAGAGTCTGATGGGGGATCTTGACAATGGGGGAAGCTATGCATGCGTGCAGGGGCAGGGAAATCTCTGTACCTTCCTCTCAATTTTACTGCGAACTTAAAACTGCTTTAAAAGGTAAAGTCTTTTTTTTTTAAACAATCAAAGTTTGAACTTCACCTTTGAGCTAGAGGGCCCAAGCCAGAAGGCCTGCTCATCCCTACCCTCTCTTGTAGGATCTATGCATATTCTCATATATATCATTCTCAAGAAAGTCTGTGCAGCAGAAATGTGGATAAAGTAGTGTTTCTTAACATCTTGAGGAGCATAAACATGTTTGAAGCAATGGACTCATTCTCCAGAAAAATTATGCATCACAAATTTGCATGAAATTTTGGAAAGCTATGCACCTACCACTCCCACAGCAATTCTCAGCCTCCAAGAGGACAGTGGGACCTGAGCTAGAAGTGGGAATCAGAGTCAGGGACATAAAGTATTTGCTGCCCCAGGAGAATGGGAAGCTAGCTCTCACTTGCACTCCAAAGAAAGTCTATCACCCCATCTTCTGTACTTGGTTGATTCTTCCTGGAAACCTACCATGAAAGACCTCAGCTCCCAACAGCAATGAATTTGGTGGCTCCCACGTTTTGGGAAAAACCACACTGGGATCACCTAACTCTAGCCCAGGTCATCTCTGAGGTCCTTCTCAGGGACTTGTACCAAGGAGAGAGAACCTCCAGCAATCCCCTGCCTGCCCACCACAGAAGGCTTCAGGCACAGTCCTTGGAAACTTTCACTTTCACGCTATCAATCAAATTCTTATGAAACACGTACTCTGTCTCCAGCATGAAACTAGGTATTATGGGAAATGGGGCATTTCCCAAAAATGTCTCTTAATCTCGGCTCCTAATCTTGAGGGCTACAAAACAAATACATATTTTAAGAGAGAGAGAGAAACGATGTGGTCAGAGGTTCATCATGGTCTAAGACCAGAATGTTTTCTAAAAGTCAGTGTGCTATATGAGCTGAGGGCCCATAGAGCATAAAAGGCTTCCAGGAAAAGGTGCGGCTTGCTCCAGGCTTGTTCTATGCGTCCCTGTAACAACTGTTCTCCTTAAATACACTTTCTTCTACCCACCTCCACCTTAATCCACTAGAATCAAATATTGTCTTAGCAACCTGTTTCCTGATTGACCCTAACGAGCCAGGCAGGTCAGCATGAATCCTGCTGCTGAAACTCAGACCTTTGGCTCTGGGCTGCCTTTATTCCATCACAGATTTTCAAGGTCAGGAGGGACTCCAGAGGTCACCTAATCTAAACTCTCTTCTGTTGCTTAGGAAAGAGACATCTGGGGACACGTTCTCCGAGCTTCCAAGGAGAGTAAATGCGGTAGCTGGGGGAGTTTGGTCAACGGTGGAAGCCCTGTGCCCACGAAGAAGCAGGAGCTGTCAGGACACAAAGCACACCTGGACAAACTCACCGGTGCACGAAGACCACAGTCAACTTGAAGATTCAGGCCATGACAGCAGCAAATTGTGTGCCTGTGGCCATCCACTGAATTACCCCTTCAACCAACCAAAGTTTACCAGACCAGACACACGGTAGTCATCAGTATGTGGACAGAAGAAGAGGGAAGAAATATGAGAAGATATCGTCAGAGGGGTAAGAAGAGGCCAGGACACAGTGATGTCCCAGCAGCCAAGAGGAGTTTCGATGGCAGCAGGCTCAGCAAATTAGATAAGGACTGAACTTTCCATTCAAGTTGGCAGTTAGGAGGTCAGAGTTGACGTTAGCAGGAGCAGTAAATGAAAGAACTGAGATGGAAGCCAGCTTGCAGTGGCCAGAACAGTAATGAGAGTCAGAGGCCCCGAGAGACCAGTTTTGGGGTCACTTGGTGCTAGTAGCCTGACTGGGGGCTGAACAGAATCAAGAAAGGTTCTTTATAATTAGAAAGTCTTGACCTTTTTCACAGGTAAAACAGCAGGATCAGTGAAGTGGGATCGGTTGGGAGGCAAGAGAAAGAGGGAGGGTGCAGCTGGAGGGGGGATTTGCCTTAGAATGGATGAACATATAAAAGCAGAACATCATGCACCTTGGTAACCATCCTCTTCCCACATCCCATGCACAGATTTTCATGAAAAAAAAGTACTCGTTTTGTATTTTTTGCCTCTTAAAAAACAGCAAAATGAAAACTCCCTCTTAGCAAGTGTGTATTCTCTGTCAGACTTGGTACTAGGTAACTTGACACTTTTACTGGGTCATTTAAAAGTCTCAGAAGCTCAGCTGGCTATAGGAGGTGAGATGCCAGTGGGGTGACATCTGGTCCCAGTTCTGTGAGACTGGAGTTCAGGGCATCAAAAATGCCTGTGCAGAAGGGCCCCGACAGAGCAACAGCCCACTGCCATCTGCCCACTGAACGTTCCAGAATGACAAAGACAGAATGACTAAGTCCCTGGCACACATCCAATGACCCTCTCCGCCATTTGTCAACTTCTAAGTCAGGCAACATGATCACAAAATATTATCTTCTTTTTTTCATCTCGTAGAGGAAAATAAAATACCCTCAAGTATTCACAACTTGCTTATTCTGAATGCTTATTAAGCACCTATTATATACCAGTCTGCACCCGTTTGCTTTTACTGCATAACAATTCACCCTAAAGCAACAAGCATGTATTATTTCTCCCGATTCTGCATGCCCAGGTAAAAATCAAGGATCGTGATGAAGTGACAGTGGTGCCACAGAGATGGGAGCAGCCATTTCTTCCTGTGGAGCTCAGGGAAGGCTCTGAAAAGAGAAGCACTTAATGGAGGTCTCAGACCTCAGACATGGGGTAGAAGATCATTAGGCAAATAGGGGGGAAAAGGAGGTCATTGAAAGAAAGAGAAACAACAGGTAAAGTCAGAGCAATGTGAAACAACAGGGTGAGTTTGGGGAACTGTGCAGAAATCAGTGTGAGTAGAACACAGGGTGAGGCAGGGGTAAGTAGGAGATGACAGGAAAGGTTGGAAGAGTCAGGTCGTGAAGGATGGTAAGCAACGCCAGCGTTGTCTTTGCTGAACTAAGGGAAAGACAATGCAAAAGAGGAAACATTTGCAAAAGCGACATTGAAGTAGCTTGATAATTGGGTGCAAAAAGTCATCCGAGAGAGTCAATCTCAAGAGAGAGAGAAAGAAGGATGAGTCCCAGGTTTTGGCCTGTGTTAGTGAATGGACAGTGGTACCATCAGTCAGGGTGGGGACATGGGAAGAACAGGAGTAACGATGATGAATTTGCAGTGTCTCTGCCACATCCTGGAACGGCTGTGCAGTGGGTGGTGGTAAACATTGGTTTGGACTCAAAAGGAGAGTTCTGGCCTGGGGAATTCAATTCACAAGCTGTCAGCATATGCAGTGCTTTAGGGAATATTAAAAAGAATAGCGATCTTAAACCCATGTTTCATCCCAGCTAGCAAAAAAATAAATAAAAAAGAAGAAAAGTAATTTCTTTTTTAAAAAAGAACAATCATTTTCAAATTCTTTTGTCTCCCAGCAAAGGAACTAGCCAAGGGTTTGTTTCAATACCAAACGAAAAGAGGGAAGCGATCGGCTTTCTACATGAATGCAATGGGTAATTCATGACGCTCTGAAAAATATAGCTGCAGTTTTGCCAATAATTTCCTGTGCCCACGTAAACAGTACCATATTCTCTGAAGCTCTTTCCCCCTTCAAAAAGGTAAACTGTGCTTTGCCACTAAGTAGGGACAGAACAAGTATGCAGTCTCCAAATTCTTTCTGCTAAGACCGTGTTCTTTCGGAAGAGTCTTCAGATATTAAACAGATGGTATCCCACTTTGGTTACCTGCAGAGCTGGGTAGGAACATGTTAAGTCCAAGTGGCCAAGTACAGTGAGCTGTTATTACTTACAGAGCTGAGGAAGATTGAGAAGCAGGAGAAAGATGGATCCTAGTAACAGGTTTCTTGCTGTATCATTTCCCCATGTGGCAGGAATTGTGCGCTCCTGCTTGAGGAACATTTTGCTACTCCACCAAAAAGAAAAACAAAAACAGTCAGTTGGCATCATATAAATCTGGAGACTACTGGACACTAAACCCAGTGTCCAGTAGAGAAGCACAATAGTGAAGAATCTTATTTAATTTTATTTTGTCAGTGTTTCCCCAGATTCATCTGACCAAGGAAACATGGGCAGAGCAACCAAAGCTTCCCACTCGGCCTTTCTACCAACGCTGACATGGATTTGTCACAAGAGGGCGGTGCCTTCTCCCATCCTCATAAACCTGGGGACAGGATCTCAGCTCCAGCCAACTCTCCCTATTTAAATTCTGAATTTGAGTGGTCAGAACAGCTGCCTCCCCTCCCCCAAACCTGCCCAGCTCTGGGAGGGATCCCTATTGAAGAGGAAATCCACCATTTCCTGTGAAGCAGCCCCTCTGGTGAAGTGGGCCTTTGACCTGCTGAATTGGAGGTCTGTCTTTGGGATTTTTCCAGGACAGAGGAAAAACTCCTCTTAGAAAAGATCCTTTGTCCTTGAGCAGCACACCCTGAGGGAAAAATCAAAAATGAACATAGTCAGATTTTTGTAGCCTTCTCTTCTATTTTATTCTGTATGTTAGGTCAATAGGAAGCACTGTTTTTAAAAAAAAAAAATCCAGTCGGGAAAAATAAAAATGTTTATGACAGCATCTTTTCTCTTAGATATCATATCCCATTTTAAATCAGGAAATACAACATCTGCATCTGCTCTTAAGGATTCTCTTTTTATTTCCTCATCACCAGAGATTTTCTTTTTTGGCTTAAATGTCAGACACCATAAATTTGAATGCACGTAAGATGAGATCAGGGGAGCTGAGAGAAAGTACTTAAGAAAAATGGGAAGATAGAGGGAATTGAGAAGGGGGTGTAAATTGGCGTCAAACCTCAGCCATGACAAATAAAGAAATAAGCAAATAAACCATTGCACTGACCTCATTAGGAGATTCTGGGCGCTGGAGCAGTGGGAAGAGAGAAGTAGAGAGGAAGAGGGGTGTCTGGGTGAATCATAGAATGGGCCTGTGATGGGGCACGGGGTATTGCAAATACTCTATGGAATGCTGACTTTTCATTTTCTCTCAAAACAATAAGATAGTTAGACTGCAACATTCTTATTGCATCACTTCCCCATGCGTGTAATGGAGGCTGGGAAATCATCTTTCATCTTTCTTTCTTAGGTTTTTGACTTATTCCTTCAACCTACACTATTATCATCCATCCTGTGCTTGGACCCAAGTGCTACCTCCCAGGCCTGCATGGATGTCCCAACCCATGGGAGACCCCAGGTGCCACGATGGAGGAAGGAAGGTTGAATGAGTTATTCAACTCAGGAAGACGGTCTCAAGGCAGATACAAGTGTATAGGGTTTATATCAATCAGTTACTATTGCTATTACTGAACCAGACTTGGGTCCACTCGCCCTCAGGCAGTAAAGCCAATCTCCTGACACCAGGATGCAGTGAAGGAAAGTGCAGCATTTATTGCAGGGCACTAAACAAGGAGTCCACCTTGTTGCTCAAAATACCTGAACTCCCTGATGGGTTTCAGCAAAGCATTTTTGAAGCCCAGGTGAGGGAGGAGGGTCGCAGTGTATGTGATCAGCTCATGCACAATTCTCTGATTGGTTGACGGTGAGGTAACAGGGCGATGTTACAGGGGTTAACATTACCAGTCCTTAGGCCCTAGTAGGTCTGGGGGCTACTTGCTCATGGTCATCAAGTAGTTAAAGTCTTCCATTTGGTGGGGGTTTTAGCATCTGTAAAACAACTCAGGAAATGTGCATCAGATACTGTTATCTAGGTACTTCAGAGAGGAGCTACAGCAGAGGACATGGGGGAGGGGTCTGTCCCGGGAAGACCCCATAGGGTCCTGCTTGGTTACATTGCTCTCAGCTGCAAGTAACCAATAAGGTGGCTTAAATAGGAAGAAACCTAGAGGAAGGAAGTTGTTGGTTTTAGTCTAGTACCTTATCCAGTTAAGGTTAATGTCTGCAATTTTTTTTTTTTTTTTTTTTTTTTTGTCTGCAATTTTTATAGGCTTTTCTTTATGGTCATAAGATGATTGCCTGTGCTCTAGACATCACATCTACATTCAATCTTTCTCTTAGGGTCTAAGAAGGAGAAGGAAGTAGGTCTGGTGATGTCTTTCCCTTTTATCAGGAAAGAGAAATGTTTCCCAGAAGCCCCTAGCAAGCTTTGACTTTTAACTCATTGACCAAAACATGTGACATAGCTTCAAGCAAGGCTGGAAAGGGGGCACTGAGCTTTCCCAGCCTCTAAAATGGAGGCTAAGTCAACTATACTCCAGTAAAATTTTTAATAAATAAATAAATAAATTTTTAAAATGGAGGCAACAAGAAGATTGAGTAGGTCTATCGGCTCAACCAATGATAACTATCTGCCACCAGATTATTATCCACTAACTCTATTATTACTGGATGCTCATTCCTGAAATTTGATCAAAGACCCACCCCATCATGAAGCTCTTAAGGCCACGTGCTGCTCATCACTTGACCACTTAGAGTTGAGCTATGGTGTAAGTGAACTGATGGTATGCAATAACTTTCTTCCCACTTAAATTAAAAGCTTTTAAATTAGTTGACTTTTTTTTTTAGGACCACTCATGTCTTCCAAAAACTCTCAAGTTTCTTTGGTTTACATCAAAGTCCTATCTAATTTGCTCCCGAGAGGAAACCTACCACAATAGTAAAGTTGTATATTTCCACAGGGATTTTCCCTAAACTGTTAATGAGTTGTGACTTCCTTATATGTACATGCAGACGAGACTGGTGCACTCCAAGCAGGTAGACAGAATTCGAACCAGATGGTTCAAGGAAAGGAAACTGGATTAGCAGATCATTTCAGACACCTCCATGTGTTGACTGAAATCCATAAGGGGAATGACAAAACATGTACCTTATTTTCTCAACAAACTGTGCACCATATTGAATGTTAAGCATTAAACTGAGGGAGGGGTAGAGCAAGCTCTGGTTTTTCTTTCCTTGTCACTAGAACCGTAAGCCTAGTTTTGCCTGATTCATGTATCCAGAGCGGGGGGAAAAGAAAGAAGTGCATGGCTGGTTCATAAACTCATACCACTGAGGGTCCCTGTGGTAATCCTATAGCACAGGCATTTGAATAAATCGGAGGTGGCAAGGGTGTGTCTAATTTCCATGAGTTCCTGTATGGAAAGCAAATCCCATTTTGCTTGACTTTCCAGGTTAAACAATAAACCATAAGAGTCTCTCATCCCCACCCTTAAGCCAATTTCACTGAAACTGGGGCCGATGCAAATTAAGGCACTTTCCAGTATTCAGGCTCCCAACCCCCCACCCCCAGTTTAATTAAAGCCCACTTTGGTTGAGGAGTAAACTGGTATTTACACATCAGGAGGAAAATCTGGTTCCAGTAATTAAAGGGATTTTCTAAATCTTGTCCCCCATGTTAGAACACCGTTTTAATAGTTAATTAAAGACTCCTTAACCATCCTCTGAAGGAAATTTGAAAAAGAAAAGATTAGGGACCTGCCACAAAGACATTACTGACAACAAGGACTGAAATTCTTTGTTAGTCCCTTTAAGGAAAACTAAGGTCTTCATTTACCTAAAATACTTTGGGTATGCAGACTTTTTTTTTTTTCTTTTACCTAAAGGAGGTACTTATTTGCCTTTGTAAACAAGTACAATCTGAGGGTAGCCCTGCAAGTTTCATAGCTGTTCCACAGATATAAGCCAGCTTGCAAGTCACCTGCATACCACCCCCATGGCAGTGAAGGTAGGTTGGGAGCACAGATGCCTTCTTCCTTTGGTCTCTTAAGGTATGGCTGGTGCCAAAATGGCAAACTCCGTAGATAAGGCCCACCCCACCGCCGGCAACAGGGAAGAGCAACATTTCAGGAAGTTACTTAAAATCTATTTTGTCAAATGTGTCATAAAATATGTATTTTAATTACAATCAGTGCTCATCTTATTTCAAATTATAATGTGTTTAACACTTTTCTACCTCCACTGACAAAGAGTGAACTTCTTTAAATCCAGGATGAAAACTGTTAGATGTTAATTTAAATGTTTATAAGAGAGTACATAGTTTTGAAAAACTCTTTTGGGAGTGCCCTAGCAAATGAGTTTTAAGCAACCCGATTTCCTTGGGATGTCAGTACAAGTTGGGAAGGGAAGCAAAGTGAGGGGAGGTTGGGCTCTGTGGTAAATTAAGTTTGAGAGGTGCTGAGTTACAGTGGCACAGGCCTCAGAACCTTTTAATAGGCTAATAGCATTAGGATCCTCTCCAGAGAGCTATAGTCTTCAGTTTTTCCTAAGCTTTGACCATAGGAGAGGGGCGGCGGCACCAAAGGATAACTTGAGAGCATTTTACACCTCGCCCCAATAATCTCCATCTCTCCAACCTCCCCCCCATAAAACATAAGCTAAGTAAATACATATCTTACTATAAACAAGAGCTTCAGGCAGTGGTGTGATGAAGCCTGTTCGCACGGGCTCATACCAGCAACTTGGGCATAACTGGCGAGCAAAATGTGCTCGGCAAAAAAAGTTCTGGAGCAGGAGGTCAGATCAACCCTGACCATATTTACATCATGCAGGAGAAGTAAACAGTTGAAGCAATTGCGAAGATAATGCCAGACCCCCGAAAATGTCTATGTATCAATACTTTCCTTAGAATATCCAGATGTGCACATCAGATATTTTTCTGCTGAATTATCTGAAAACTTGCTTCAGTTCTTAACATCATTTTGTATGAATATGTGCAGCCTCTGTTCATAGAATACTTAGATCATTTCTGATTTGGGCCTTATTAGTGGCATATTCCTCATACCACAAAGTGTGTGGAAATAAACCAGTTAGCTAGAGGCATGGACCAGCAGTTGAGACAAACCATGATAAAGGACATCTTCCTATTTCATCAATTCACGCTCCACATCAAATCTTATCCCCTATGTGTATTTCACATGGTCTTTCTAGAATGCTTACAAGTATTGTCTTTGCTTCTCTCGAACAAAATTCAAAAAGGGTATTTGGTTATCCATCTAATGCCCCCAAACACCTCCAATTTAGTTAAATCACTGGATTAAAAGATGTCTTTTCAATCCCGAGATTAATAAAAATCTCTTGTTTGATATCAATTCGACAAGATAACCTATTGATTGAATCTTTGACTTTTCAACTGAGTATTTTGCCTTTGTGTCTGACGATGACATATGCCATTGTGCAAAATGGAAAGGCCATCTGGCAAGAGCTGCCCTGCCAGATAAGGAAGAATGCTGGCATTCTTACCGCAGGGATGCTCAATATCAAACTATGTTGAATGCTGTGAAAATGAAAGCTTCTCCAACAAAAAGTGTCCTTCAGATGCAAGCTTCATATCTCCCCGTCACATCTGTGCTGTCTCTGCATGATGACGAGTGATTCTGACATAGCATTCCCTTGCCCTCAGAGTCCCCAAAGATCAGTGCAAAGGACGTGGATAATTCTCCAGTGCAGGGCAAGAAACATAGAATTTCAGAAATGGGATGAAAGCCCTTTTCAACCTCCAGTTAGAAAATAAGCCACGGGGATGTAATATACAGCATAAGGAATATGGTCAAGAATACGGTAATAAATTTGTATGGGGACAAGTGGTTACTAAACTTATCATGGTGATCATTTCATAATGTATGAAAATGTCAAAGCACCTATTAGTACACCTGAAACTAATAGGATGTCAACTATTTTTCAATTAAAAAAAAAAAAGTGCAATTGTCTCTGAACTTTCTTTCCTCAGAACACATTATTACATTATTTTGTAATCACATATTTTCCAAGCCATCTGTTTTGTCTGCTTGACCAAGAGCAAGTGCTGTGTGGCTTTACTTATCTCCATATCCTCAAAGCCAGCACAGAGACTGACCCAGGGTGGGCACTCAGTAAATATTTGTTAAGTGAATAAATGGAAAGTTGAGTGAATGAATAATGAAGGAGGGAAGGAATTCGAGATTTGAAGTCCTGTCTTCTGGATGACACAGCATGTTAACTCTAAGAACCATCTGAACAGCATCTTTTGGTCAAACTGTTTATCATGACCTGTCTGCACCATAGTGTGACAGGCAACAACTGACACTTCCAGGTCTTAGAAACTTGCTCTGCCCTATATTCTCTGAATAGCTGGACTAAAATTTATAGACCATTCAATATTGAGCTTTTCTAGGCCTAGGTGCAGTTTTTTGTGCTTTGACATTATTTAACCTCCCTTTTTTCCAGATACTAAATATTATTTAGTATCACCTGATGCTCTTGACTTTCCTTAAATGTGCATTTCTCCCCTATTTGTCTTCTCAGTCACTTTTAGAACACACCAATACTTCCTGTCTTTCCAGCCTGATATTGTTCTAATTAAATCTCTCCTTTGGAAAAAAATGTATATCTTGTTTCCTTTATTTCTTTTCTATAATTTGTTCCCAAGGCCTTGACCCCTGAACTTACACTGAGTTTCCACAGCCACTTCCTCAGCTGGTCTGCCTGGCACTATCTCTAAAACATTCCTAGAATTGCTCCTTGCTGAGATCGAAACCCATGTGCACACCTAATCTCAACTTATCTTGACAGGTCCGATTTTTCCATACATGGTCCACATACCTCCTTATTGTCTGACAGTCTGAAGATGAAAATCCCGTGTCTGTTCCACATCCAAGAAGTACACATATCACTTCCTTGGTTGTCCTCGTCTCCAGGGACATTTGGGACTTCTCTAGGAGAGTTGCCATCTTCAAATCTGATATGGCTCTTCAAGTTATTTCATTAGAGCCAGTGATCCCATGTGGAGACTTGTGTTTTATTTTGTTTTCCCCCTAGCTCTGCTACTGACATGACAAAAAGCTGGAGACAAGGTACTGAACTTGACTCTCTCAGTTAGTATAAACCAGGGATTTAAAATACTTGGCATTCATCCACTTTGGAGTGTGGCTCTAAGGATGAATGAGTCTGTAGCTATAGTCAAGATTTTATTATTATGGATCTCTATTAGCAGTCCTATAGTTTTACTGATGTTGTTAATGGGGCTTATAATAATATAAGAAATCCATCAGCAGGCCTGGAAGCTCACTCAGACAGGCTCTACTACCACAGCCTTTAAGAACGATCTGCCCGGGGCTTCCCTGGTGGCGCAGTGGTTGAGAATCTGCCTGCCAATGCAGGGGACACGGGTTTGAGCCCTGGTCTGGAAGGATCCCACATGCCGCGGAGCAACTGGGCCCGTGAGCCACAATTACTGAGCCTGTGCATCTAGAGCCTGTGCTCCGCAACAAGAGAGGCCGCGATGGTGAGAGGCCCGCGCACCGCGATGAGGAGTGGCCCCTGCTTGCCACAACTAGAGAAAGCCCTCGCACAGAAACGAAGACCCAACACAGCCATAAATAAATAAATAAATATTTTTAAAAAAAAGAATGATCTGCCCACTGTGCTCCCTCCCTTCACTAAACCCCACTGAATTTTTTTTAGCACGTGTCAAACTGCCCAGTGATTAATTTTTATCTTAAAATTTTCTGTGGGTTAGCTTTGTCCTAATGAGATTGTAAGACCCTTGGAAATAAGGCTCAGGCTTGGGCTTTCTCCTGAACCTCTGCAGTACCAGCTTCAGGATGGGTCATGTAAGTCCTCAGTAACTTTCTTTTTTTCAATTGAAATAGAGTTACAATGTAGAGATTATCATACTAAGTGAAGTAAATCAGACAGAGAAAGACAAATACCATATGATATTACTTATACGTAGAATCTAAAAAAAATGGTTCAAATGAACTTATTTACAAAACAGTAACACTTTTTGTTTGGCAATATAGAATTTCATCCTGAGGATTCTCTTCATCATAGTGAATAAAGGATGGCTTATGACTTCTAATGAGATTGTGAAGTTGAAAGATAAGTTCAATGCCTTTTAAAACAATATGTCTCTGGAAGAGGAGTTGCTCCAAGCCCCCCCAAGCCCTGAACACAGTCCCCAACAATCCCGCTACTTGCGGCCAAATTTCCCAAGAGATTTCCCTGCTCCAGCCTGTCTCCTGCTTTCAGGAGTTGATGCTGAGCGGGAGCACCTCTCTTTTCAACGCACATTTCCTGGCCACATCCCTCTCCAGACTCCTCATTTTTATACGCCAACCCCTGAAAATGCCCTGTGTATCAGTGACAATAGACCAGTAGCCAGAATGCTCCCCCAGCCCCAGCCCTGTGTGCTGCTATCGTGGCCGCACTCCTCTTGTCTGCTGCTCAAGGGAAGGAGGAAATGGCATTCTCTGAGCGCCTGCGTGGGTCTGGACTCCTCTGCTACAGGTGGGGAAGTGATGGTAAACGTGTAACAACCCATCTGCAGGAGGGAGCCCTGATTTGTAGCCAGGGCAGATGGTCCTGGTGTAATTAGCGCCACCACAGCCAATTGCAAGTTGCGAATGTGACACCACTGAAGGCAGAGGTAAAAGAGCTATGCTCCTCTGCACCAGTGAACCAGGTGGAACGGGCTCCAGTTCGGGGGAAGGGTAGGTAGCTCTGCAACTCCAAATGCTCAGCTCATAAAAAATAAGCATAACTTTGGCTTCTTTTTTTTTTTTTTTTTTTTGGTATCTCACTTTTAAAATTTGACTTGGCTCCCTTTTTATACATGGAAGATTATTTACCCGGAAGGGTAGCAGAATATGCCATCCCAAAATATGCCACCCTCTGCCCAGGATTCATTACAGAAGGTCTGCCTCAGCTTGCAAAAGACATTTTTCTCCAGTTTCTCCAGTGCAAAGCATGCAGGGTAATTTTAATAAAAGGCACTTAATAAAAAATAAATACCTTAAGACCATTCATGCAGACACTTCCTGACAATCCCTGAAGTGCCGACTAGCCTGTGAGCTAATTATCCTGTAAATTTCCTTTTCTTCCCCAGTGTGGAGGTGAGATCTAATTTGAAAGATTAAAATCTTTGCAGGATTACAGTATCTGGTAATTGTTAAGCTCTGTAGTTACATGCTCAATAGCTACTAACTAAGTGCAAAGAATTACAAGGTGATTTGTGCCTGTAAGATAAATTCCAAGAATTTTGCTTTTACAAAAGGCAAGGAAGTCAAGGTGGCAGAATAACAGATGTGCTAAGCGGAGTAATTGATCGTGAACTTCAGGAAAGAGGGACTTAGGGGTCTCTGGATTCATAGAGAGGCCAAGTCGCAGAATGCCTTCCTGTGCATTTCTGAGGTTGTGCTAAACTTTATTTACGTAAAAGCCCAGCTCAAGTGGGTAACGTTATCTAAGGGGTATTTAGCCTAAGCTTCTGGAGGGTTCCGAATATCTGCCCTTCTCATGACAGAGGACCCACCCTGACCACGCATTCATCACTTTCAAACACAAAAAACCAAAACCAAACTTCTTGAACTCAATACTAGAGCAATGATATGAGATTGTGTGTGTGTATAAAATTAGAATTTTAAAGAAAGAAGAAGAAAAACTAACAAAGCCTTTAGCATTTGTGTTTCTAACTCCACCACTATTTGATTTTGTGCCAGCCATTCTTTCTCTGCTTTAGTAGGTCACACCGGAAAATTCATTCGTTAAGCAAATATTTATTCAGTACCCAGTGCATACCAAGCTCCTGTTCTTGGCACCGGGGACATGATGATAAATAAAATAGATAAGGACTCTGCTCTCCTGGACTCAGAGTCCAGCAGGAAAGAAAGATTTACTAATACTTACAAGTATTCATTTCAATTACAAATACTTACAAGTGATACTTAGAGGTCCTGGGAAAGAAACGGGCAGCCCACCGTGGAGAGTGTAGGGTCTATCCTAGATTAAGAGTTAAGGAAAGCAGCTATGAGGAAGCGATGCTTAATTTGAGACCTGAAGATTGGGTCGGCATTATTAGCTTGGAGGAAGGGGAAGGGCAAAACCAGTCTTTTTTCCAGCCAAGTAGTGCAAAAGGAGTTTTCAAAATGATTATCTTTTAAAGCTTTTCTCCCTCCAAACCTTGAAGCTCCCCAGCCCAGTTTGTTTGTTGTAGCTAAGATGTTTAAGATTTTTCTAGCTATAACTTCTGATGTTACTGGTAGCTGCAGGCATAATTCTAAAAGAACAAGAAATATCAGATCTGATGAAACCAGGCCTTTTTGTAGACAGGCAATAATGAATCATTAGAAATTAAACTCAGAATGGCCTGGGAGTGGCCTGTTCCAGAATCCACTCTGTGGAGTATCCCGGAGTCAGGCCTCCCTGGTAAAGAGAAGGAAGGGGACACATGGGCAGGCCAAAGAAGGAGGGGTTGGTGGACGGGGACTGAGTCAATCTGGGCTCGCACAGGACAGGGCAAATGGTGGTAGTTAGTCCACAGAACCATTTCAGGCAAACAAAAAGAAAAATGCAGAATACCTCCTTTCCTTGGAGGTTCGTTCACATGTGCAAAATGAGAAACATAACTAGATAACTGTCAATGTTATGCCTCATGTTTGATTGTAATGACTCAGCTTAAACCATGTGAACATCCAGAATTTTTGGAAAATTCACCCATTTCCCTTCATGGTAGGACTTTTCATGTGATACCAGAATAGGAGCCTCACCACTCACTTATCTTGGCCTACAATCATAACATGTTATTATTGATAGTTTTTATATTTATATCTTTAGAAGTAGTTTTTGTTTTTTTAAAGAAAATGAGAAATGTAGGGAAAAAAGGAAATACATGATCCATCTTTCAAATCATCACTCAAATAAAAGTCATAGTTTACATTTGGGTATATTTCTTTTCAATCTTCTTTCTCATCCATCATTTTCAGGTTTTAGTTTTTCTTCTTTTAAATATAACCATTTAGGGGCTTCCCTGGTGGCGCAGTGGTTGAGAATCTGCCTGCCAATGCAGGGGACACGGGTTCGAGCCCTGGTCTGGGAGGATGCCACATGCCGCGGAGCAACTGGGCCAGTGAGCCACAATTACTGAGCCTGCGCGTCTGGAGCCTGTGCTCCACAACAAGAGAGGCCGCGATAGTGAGAGGCCCGCGCACCGCGATGAAGAGTGGCCCCCGCTTGCCACAACTAGAGGAAGCCCTCGCACAGAAACGAAGACTCAACACAGCCATAAATAAATAAATAAATTTAAATATAACCATTTAATAATCCACATATGGCTCTGAGAGCTGTTTAATTTTTATTTAACATTCTATCATAAACAATGTCCTCTGTTATAACTTTTGTAAACATTACGTTTAGTGGTTGTACAATATTCCATCAAGTGGAGGTGCCACCAATCTTCTACTGTTGGACATTTAGGGCTTCCATAAGCCTCTTAACCTGACACTTTTTGAATAATGAGGACGATGTCCATAGTAAGGACTCTTGGATGTGGCATAACTGGGTCAAAGGTATAAACTTTTAAAGATCCCTAAAATTTATTTCCAGATTGTGTCCTAAATATTGTCAATTTATCCTCCCATTGACAATGTATGAAAGCACTTGTTCTACGACACACGTGTCAGTTTCCTCTCCCTTCCTCTCCTTTTCACTCTCTTAACTTTCGGTAATTTGTCAGGCACAAAAAGTCATGGATGGTATCCTGTCTTTTTTTTTTTTTTTTTTTTAATATTTATTTATTTGGCTGCGCCGGGTCTTAGTTGCAGCACGCTGGATCTTTTTTTTTTTTTTAGTTGCAGCATGCAGGCTCTTAGTTGCGGCATGTGGGATCTAGTTCCCTGACCAGGGATAGAACCCCGGTCCCCTGCATTGGGAGCATGGAGTGTTAACCGCTGCACCACCAGGGAAGTCCCAGTATCTTGTCTTAATGTGCATTTCTGTGTGCTTGATCATTTTCCCATATTTTGTATTCGTTGCCTTTTCTCTTTGATATGTTGTCCGTTTATGCTCTTTGTTCATTTTCAATTAGTCTTCTTTTATGCTTTGGGGGAAAATATTGCCCAGTTTGTGCCTTAATATTTTTTAACATATTGAACATTTTCATTTTTGTGATGATAATTCTAAACTATGACCATAACACAAATAACGCAATTTTTATTTGAGATACTATTTAAACACAGCTCATTTTTGTCTCAAATTAATTCAACTACTCTGAGACTGACGCTACGATGTATCTTTTTCCTAGGCTTAAGTCTTTTCCGGCTTATGTTATTATAGCTTGCCTCCTTACTGTAATGTATATAAACACACACACACACAGACTCATACACACAATGTGCAGACAGAGACAAAAAATTAATTTAATTTAATTTTAATTTTATTTTGCTCTTTTTTGTTTTAGTCACCAGTCCAATAAAATACTTGGCTAAGTTATAGGTGTCAATTACATATGATATTCTTGTCCTTAGAAGCATAGAAAATTGAGAATTGAATATAAAAAATTAATGAGAACCTTTTATTTTTAAAATAGATTAAGCATGTAATTTACTTTAAAAAAAACTATTTGAAAAATTGTGCATTAATTTCACTGAAAACATTTTTTTATAATCCTCTTTTGGAATTGACTTCCAATTAGTTTCCAATTAGCCTCCTTCATTTTTATTGCAAATGATATTACCCAGGTTGGTACAATTCTTATTCACTTATTTTGGTTTAACCTACTTTGGGAGGGTTCCAATGGTAAAGTTTCTCTCATCTCCAGGACTAGAGAATTGCTACATCAGTCCATAATCCCAAGAATCTAAGTCCAAATCTGAAAACCAAAGTAGGAGGAGGTTTGGGATAAGAGAATGTCCTTGAAATAAGCATAATGCTTTTAAGGGCACCTACTATGAAGGAGTCCAGGTTCATCTGCATATGTTGGTTCTGGCTGGGGTCTCCGTGAGCAGGTGTGCCATGCACAACCTGTTCCGCTGAGTGTGATGGCCCTACTTCTCAAATGTGCATTTGAAAAAAATCCATTTGAGTCCTCACTTGAAGCTCTAATACTCAGAATAGCTTTTATTATTTTTTCAAAAACTAAGAAAAGTTGTATAAAATCAGGATTAAACTGAAATTAGTAAGGCTGCACCGTATCAGATTTAACAAGGTTTTGTTACAATTAACTGTGTACACATAATTTTGAGCATTGCTTTTTCTGATGAGACGTGAACTAGTGAAGTCTGTAAAGGTGTAATACCACGATTTAGAACATTATCACGCTGCAATCCTTGGCATATAGAATGGGGCTTATGTCAATATACACTTATTCAAAAATTCCTAAGATGCCCACTTTCTAAGGTAGAATCAGCAAGGTGATTGATTATTCATTTAGAAAACACTCTTGGGCATCTCAGCAACAATGAACTAATGTCTTTGGTAGATCAATAATTTTTCACTCTAATCCCAAGAAGAAACCCAGTGCATCAAAAGAGTCATCAGCAAAAACCTAAAAAGATATGCGCCAGCTGTTTCTGGCAGCTCATCGAAGAGGGGACAGAGCAAAACAGTAAGAAATTTTTGCGATATGTTGGGAGAGGAGCAGTAATGGAAAATATTCATAAACAAATGACTAACACTTGTCTGTATGTTATTCAGGTGTGCAGATAAAACACATGCATCTCTTGCATGGTCTCTTCTGGATACAAATTACTCTAAGGCTCAGGCAGTCATTTCCAGGGTCTTGTAATTCTTTGTGCAGCCTGAGCCATCATGGGTATCAGCAGTTTTGCTGCATAAGCACTTTAAGATTAAATCCTAACGTCCAAACTAGCGTAAAACATTCTGTGTAAAATAAGTCACATCAGAGGCTTTCCTTTTCAATTTCCAAATTGGTGTTGCTATTGTCATGTTCTTCGAATCAGACTAGAAACATTTTCCCTTCTCTCTAATCCCATTTCCTTGGTGCTTGGCATGACAGTCCCATCAGGCAGGCTACTTCCGCTGTGTTTGCTGGGACACACGTTTGATGCAGGAGGAAAGGAATATGGTGTCTGCCCCACCAAGAGTCAAATCAAGCACATGGGAAAACAACCATTTCCTTTGCTTGTATTTAAGCAGGTATGATAGATTTATTTCTCCTGAAATGTAGCTTTCCCACAGCAAGAAGCAGGGGAGCAGCCCCAGTGGGCAATACAAAACCCTGCTAAGTAAGACTCGCACAGCCCTTCCTGGATGCTAGTAATCGATAAACCAGATTGCACCTTTGACAACCTGCTTGGGCTTCAAACACTTGAGGGCGACATCCCCGGGCCTTGTGGGAGAGCCAGGGAGGCCCACCCTCAAGGCCATGGGATCCCAGGTGTGACCTTGGTCTTAACCACGTGTGCATGTAGCCATGGAAGCTCTTTAATTTGGACTACTTTGCTGAAACAGGGACCGACCAGAGGTTGCCACATCTCTTGCTTTACAAAACCTTGAGAAGAGAAAACAGGTGTGTTTAGGCTAGAAGCAGAGGATTGACCAACTCAGTTCTCAAGGGAAGGGATAGTACCCTTTGGGGAAATATGGAAATCTGTGGGAGTATTTTTGATTGCTGATTGGGAGGCACCACTAGCGTTCAGTGGGTGGAAGGTAAACACCTTGCTAAGTATGGGATTTGGTCCACATGACAAAGAATTTTCCCATATCCCTTCCTAACTTCATATGAATGTCCAATTATGTAAGTGAAAAACTTGATAAAATTATCTGAGCCTAAGGTCTAACTCCATTTAACCTGGAAACACAATGTATTTTTTCACAGATTTAATATACATTGAATTTTTCTAGAATGCCACCACTGTGAGCAAACACCTGTTTTGTGTGTAATTTGACCAAGACTGATCACCCTTTGAGTAAATCTCTGATGACAATGTATCAGTCTGCCTGTATAACTTCTGTATAGATACAAATATACTTCCCTGGTCCTTCTTTCAAAATGCCAAATATAAAGAAAAAGTGTTGACAATACTCAGTTGAGTGTTGTTTTCTCTTAAGCCCAATTCACAAGAAATAGTTGTGGTTACACAATAGAATTCAATTCCAATAGAATTGAACTATTTTCTAATATCTTTTAGTTTTGCATACCAAAAATACATATGCTGGGCTTCCCTGGTGGCACAGTGGTTAAGAATCCGCCTGCCAATGCAGGCGACACGGGTTCGAGCCCTGGTCCGGGAAGATCCCACATGCCGCAGAGCAACTAAGCCCGTGTGCCACAACTACTGAGCCCGTGTGCCACAACTACTGAAGCTCACATGCCTAGAGCCTCTGCTCCGCAACAAGAGAAGCCACTGCAATGAGAAGCCTGTGCGCCACAATGAAGAGTAGCCCCCGCTCGCCGCAACTAAAAAGAAAGCCCGCGCGCAGCTACGAAGACCCAATACGGCCAAAAATAAATAAATAAATTTATTTTAAAAAATATATATATATATGCCTTTAACATGAGTTACTTTCCTATTATTTTTTCCTATCTATTACAGGCTGTGCTGGACCCCGTGTGCCCCACCCGAATCCCCACTCCAGGGCTTCCTCAGCTGCTGGAGTGTTGACCGCTGACAGCCCAGAGCTGAGTGCCACCACCCTCTCCCAGCAATAATTCCAGAGGGCTGTCTCTGCCAGGGTCCCGCCCCATCACTCCTCCCTAGGAGCTGCCTACATCCACTGACTGGTTGCTGGGGGGATAATACAGCTCTAATTTGGCACAGTTCTGCGGGAACACCCCAGCTCCAGAGCTCCCTGTGGGATCTGCTGAGTCATTTGCGGATTGCATCAAGGCAGAGCCCAACCTCTGCCTCCGCCCAAACCTGCTGCCTTCTCTCTCCCACACGTGCTGATCCTGAGAGCGTGCCCCATGTACTTCCTACCACCTAATGCCATCTCAGGTTCTCTTTCCTGGGTAACCTGAACCGTGACACAAGTCGAGCATTATAATGGCATTTGGACGTTGAGTAGTATGTTATATGGCAATTTTAATTGAGGATAGTAAAGGGGGAAATTACAAAACATTCGTAATTTTTAAAAAAGAAGCACTGGATCTGCTGGGCCTGAGAACCTCTGGACTAGGTGATCTCTTCAGGGTCCCTCCACCTCAAGACCCTTTCCTTTAGGGCAGGAACACTGCTTGCCCCAGAAGGGCTGCAAGTAACCCGGACTCAAAATGACACCTTCTGTAACTCTTTCTCACGCACTTGAATAAAATAAGTGGTCCTGTACAGCATCACTTCACACGAGCACTTTTTCCTCCAGATTATCTACCTACCAGGCCCTGTATCCTTCGGCAAGCTCTTGCTATTATATGATGCAACCAGCAACCCCGGGGAGTGCGTGCCCTTCCTACATTCCTGAAGCCTCACCTGCAAGCGGCCGGCGCCTCTTTAGCTCTCTGAGAGACACGAGGTGCCTAAGGAAATAGTAAACTGGCTCAATAGCATCAGGCACTTTGCCCTTCGAGACTTTTTTAGTTGAAATACAGTTTTAATTTATTTCTTAATATCACAGAACTGTGTTCTCCTTAAACTGTCAACTGAAGAAGATTCACAAAGCCAGAGGAGAGCTGGAGCGTGTGTGTGTGTGTGTGCATTAGCGCCTGTGCACGTGTGTGTCTGCGGATGCTGTATGTGTGTGTGGGAGAGAGCGCTTGCTGGCCTAAGGGGCGGCAGAGGAGGACAGTCCAAAAGCAAGACCGGTGAGCACTGCATTTCTTCCTCTGGTCTAACCTTCTGACCAGGCTGCCTCAAACCAATGATTCAAAGTCCTTGGAAAGAACTAAATTTTTCCTCATGCCAGGCAAGTGTTCCTTTATAATCAGTAAAGCCAGAATGAGGGTTGTTTACCTGGCTCTGTGACCTCATTCAAAATGACTGTTGACATAATTCTTCAGGGTGCCACAGGGCCATCAACTATCTTAGCTGTCAGACATTCCACACAGAAACACAGATCAGTGCCTGAAAGTGTGACCCCGGTTCCTCAGGGCTGGCATGCTGCCTCTAGGTTGGCTGCGTACTAGAGGCTGTCTTGTCACTCAGTATTTCTTCCTTAACTCCTTCACCTGTAATACTAGAATGCAGGTCAGAGTTTCCACCTCTGGTTCCTCCTAGGGGTGAGGTGATGATTAAAGCAATAATAGTTTTCAAGTACAGAGACATTCCAGATTAAAGACACTACATAATGGAACACATTGTGCTTCTAATGACATAGACTGATGTAACAGCAAGCTAGGCAAATAAGATTAAGCCAGGCGTCCCTATTACAGCAACAATGCCATTTGCCTTACTCTCGTGACTTAGGGCCTGCCTCAATACAAGAAGCCCTAGTGCCCAAGAAAGAATACACCAGGTTGAGAAAGAAATGCTTTCATTCACTCAACTTCCATTTCACCAATCAACAAAGGTGTACAATTCTATTCCAGTCACTTAGTTCAAGGCTAAAAATCGAGTTGAGAAATAGATGGCCCATCTATTTGTTCATCGTGTCATTTGTACTTCAGAGAGAGCTTTTATTAAAATATTCATGTTGCTCATGGATGGACCTAGAGATTACCATACTGAGTGAAGAAGTCAGAAAGAGAAAGACAAATACCATATGATATCACTTATACGTGGAATCTAAAATATGACACAAACAAACATTTACGAAATAGAAACCAACTCACAGACATAGAAAACAAACTTATGGTTACCAAAGAGGAAAGGGGGTGGGAGAGGGATAAATTTGGAGTCTGGGATTAGCATTTACAAACTACTCTATGTAAAATAGATAAACAATGAGGTCCTACTGTATAGCACAGGGAACTATATTTAATATCCTATAATAAACCATAGTGGGAAAGAATATGAAAAAGAATGTATACATGTGTCTGTATATATATATATATATATATATATATATATGTATGTGTGTGTATATATATATATATATATATGACCGAATCACTTTGCTGTACACCAGAAACTAACACAACATTGTAAATCAACTATACTTCAATTAAAAAAAAAATTCATGTTGCTGTTAAGGGCAGGAAGACCACATAAGGTCTGCCAGTTAACCTAGGCAAATGCATTGCACGTTCATTTTCTTCTCCCGCATATAAAATTGGCATACTGTGCTGTGGCACAGCTACTCTGCTGCCCCACACAGCAGCTCTTAGCTGAACATCTTACATCCCAGGACAATGTTGATTGACATAGATCCTGGCAAATCACTGTTAGAGGTTCAGCAGTGCCAAGGCTACAAACCACAATGGTGGTATCAAATGTCCTGCAATGATATCAAGAAAATTGGTTTGGAGGACTGAGCTGTTGGCCAACAGACTGTACTTCTATAAAATGATGCTTATCAGAGATTGTATTAAGAAGTTCTGTCCATAGCCAAGCCACTGAGAATATATTTTCTCATTCCATTCATTCAGATATGTTTGAAGTCCCAGGTCTGAACTGGCCAAGGAACCCAAAAAAGGCAGTTAGAAATACAAGCGTTTATTAGGCAGCTTGGATTAAGGGGGCCAATAGAACGTGAAACAGAAAAGAACAAAGTCTGTTTCTGGTTGGGTATATCTGTTGTTGAATGATATATAAAACTTGGCCACAGTGCCTACTATATTCCTAAGGTCCTGATGCCCAGCCTGCTTCCAGAGGAAAAGAGGGCAAGATTAGAAAAATATTCACATGGAAAGAAGTCAATGACATATTAAAAGAAAAATGCAAGTTGCAGATTCAGTAGTATGCTTGATCCTCCTTGCTCCACCCCATGACCAAATTCATCAGAATCCAAGCAAGCACGGTATTATGGATTAGCTGCATTTAGGCCACAGCACTTTAGAGGCCATCACAGAAAGTTCACCCATCAGGGATGACACCTCCTCTGTGGAAAGGTATGTCCCAAATATCAAACAATTCTTGCTTATCAGCTTTTAAACATGAGTCATTCTTAAAGGCTTCCAAATATTTGTTACACAATGGCTTAACTTGGCCCTACCTTGATTCTTATTTCTCAAAAGCTGGGTGGTTTATAAAAATTATTTCCCAGGAGCAAGCTAACATGTTCTCATCAGCTTTCATTCAGGCCTTTGGTGCATTTCTGTGGACCCTTCCACCATAGGCGGCCCATGAAGACCCAAACCTCACCTCCAAAAGTATTTTTTCAAATCACCTGGAAAATATTCCCATCTGGAATTATGATTAACAGGTTAAATAACAAGTTGAGTATGTATTACTATTTAAATAAATCTAGTTTTAGGCATCACACTATACAGGGAATAGGCCAAGTTACTTAGATTTTTTAATTTTGGTAAAAAGAAGTTTGGAATTATTTTTATCAAGCTGCCACATGAAAACCACCCAGTCAACTTTTTTCTGGATTTAAAAAACTTATTCTTCATCATCTGTCATTTCTCCTTCAGTTAAAATTCTAAGGATGAGTTTGTGACAAGCAAGGCCTGTGGCTGTCAGTGATTCTACTTCAGCTCCTCATACCATTTCCAGTGGGTGAAGGATGGCACACTGACAAGGCTTAATTTCATCTCCTGCTGTTAACATTTCAACAGAAAGGGATCTTCTTAGTGGAAGTCATTCGATAACTCTCCAATTACAAATAACTTTACAATGTAGAAAGGGAGGCCCCAAACTTTTTTTTTTTGCCTGTGACTAATATGGTTTCTTCTCCTCCTTTCTTAAAATTTCTAAGTGAATCACAGAGATGAACTGAAGGCTGAAAACAATGTGTCAGCTTTTTAATAATCTTTGTCACCACAGAAAATGAAGCACAGGCTGAGAGTCAGGATCCAAGGTTGAATATAAACCCCAGAGTGGTAATCAGCTCTGATCCCATGATATTGCGAAAGCTTTGTCTTTGGGGTAGAGAGAGAAAACCCGTGATGAGCACTGAAAGGAAACTTTCAGCTCTTCCGTGGGGCCCCAGTTGAGATCACTTTCAGTCACCCCTGCCCCGTGGAGTTTGTCCCGGGCGCCCTAAGGCAGGATGGGAGCGCAGCGCACAAGGCCTGCACCTCCCCTCGTGCCTGGCTGATGGCATCAAGACACTGGCATCCGTTAGCGGCGGCTTCCAAGGTGCTGTCCTCCGGTCATCTTCCAATTCTATATCCTGACAACAGAAAACTGACCTTGAAGAAAAACACTTGCTAGGGGGTCAGGATATTTAATAAACTGAAGGTGACCAGTGTGGGCTTCCTGCTGCTTCTAAAGCTGTGAAGATCTTTGCAGGTGCATTCAATCATCATGCTGTTCCTGAGTAACATTATAGCTGGGGGGGAAAATTAGGAGGAGAAATAACTGTGGAACTCGGCCTGCTCGGCATCTATTTCATAACCATGCTCAAAGGTCTCCACTGTAAAATCTTGAATAGATGCAATAGTCATGCTTTTTAAACTGATCAGAAAGAGGTGGGCCGTGGTGCTATTATGGAACCACATTATTGTAAAATGCACATTAAATGCCTCCCAAATCCTTTTATTCAAAACCCCCAGATAAAAGGAGTAGTTTCTTCTCAAAGAAACCAAGGCTGCTACTTCCTCAAAGAATAAGCTGTGAGAGCTGGTAAGACATTAGCAAATAGTCCATCTGAGCTAAAAGAAAAATAATGATTTGGTTTTGTTAACATGGAGAAGTGCCATTACATTTAAGGCTTTGTTGTAGACTGCCCCTGGATGATTGCTGCTGCTATTAACCAGAATGTTCTAACTGGATATAAGCTCATTTATGAGGCAGAGGGAGGAAGAGTGTTTGCCCAGGTGACCTGTAACAAAATGAACTAAGCAGATGTTAGGCATCCTGAAATTACCGCCAAGTTTTCATGAGTTGTTAGACACTGAGATGCTCTGAAAATCCTGCCTAAAATTGCAGCTTCTTTGTGAGCAGAGCAATCATATCACTCTGCTCAGGCAGATTGTTGCCAAATGCTAGGAAGTTTTCAAAACCATTTAGTCATACCCCCAAATATAAAATGGAAAGTGAAGAAACTATCCCTCTGAAAGTGAGATACTGAAAGCTGGGCCACTGGGGTGATCTCATCCCTATTCTAAACCTTCCCTCACCTGCTCCTACACCTGCCTGGCCCACATGAAATCACAGGGCCACGGGGTGAGATAGCAGGTAGGGGGTGATTTCAATCTTAGCCTTCAGCTGTAACCCTCCTGAGTTAGTCGGGTCCTCCGAGAAGCAGACATCAAGACAGGAGGAGCCCAGCAAGAGGCGTTCAGGAGAAAGGCCTGTGAAGAATAAGGGGAGACAACCAGAGAAGGCGGGGATGGCATTCAGACTGCATCCCAGGTCGGACCCCTGGGAAGCAAGGCAGGAAGGAGGGAAAGCACTTTTCTAAACACTAACGTTTGCTGTTGGTGGTGGGTAGTGGGGCCGCCGTGTCAGGCACCAGCTGCTCTGTCTACTCATCCCACTTCCCTTTCGTGCGGATCCTATCCAATGCCGTAGGTTACCGAGACCGATGCTATGCCCATCACAGACTCTGATACCTCTCCAGGTCCACCTGTGAACACGGGTGTTCATGCGTAAGCCAAACCCCGGAGAGGAGAAGTGGGCAGCTCTTCTCCACTCTCTGTCTCTGCTTTCCCCCTTTCTGCTCCCCACTGAGGGCTGCTGCCTGGCCCCTAGTCTCCAGGTGCAGTTACAACTTCCCCTGCCCACCTCGAGGGTGGCTCCTTTCCTCTCTGGTTCTGAAAGAGCCCCTACAAGCTTTCTCAGAGATGCAAAAGGAGGCTTCCTGCCCATCCCTTGCTCTCAGAAGGAGGAAGGGATCTGCTGACGACAGTTCACCGCCCAGCCTGAGTAACTCACTGCATGCTGAATGTCAGAGCACAGGCAGTGCCAACCCAGAGGCCCCAGGACTCCGTGGTTCTCTGCCCTTGGACATGGTTCTTGGATGGCAAGAAAAGCTCTGAGTGCATTCAGAGGTTGTACAGGCAGTCACCCCCCTAGACCCATTCTCCTCACAGCCTTCTCTCTGGTCTGCTGGAAGCAAAGGGCACTCGGCAGTGTTACCTGCCTCCAGGGTGCCTCTGTGCCCCACCCCGTTCTCCACCCCCAGCGATGCCCAGGCAGAAAGGTGCCTCTTCACAGAAAGTTCAAGGAGCTTGCCCTAGCCCAGGCCAGCAAGGCCCACCTATGTCATCTGAGAGAGAAATGTTCTGCTTCCCCCCAGCTAACTTTAATCAGCTCCACCAGAGCTTTTTGAAAGACCCATTGTTTTTCCCAAATGGTTTGGTTTATCTCTGAACATTTCTACATTTCCAACTGAGATTATTATCCCTTCCTTCTCTGATTGTTTTTAAATTTTTTTCCTAGCCAATGAACCAATGAATGACGAAATGAATTTCTAGTTATATGGGCGTTTGTACACCCACACTGCCACGTATGAAGTTAAGCTTTCTGCTCCAGAGAAATACCTGGACGTGGAAATAAGAATATATTACAGTAATTAAATTTCGAACACAAAGTCTTGTGGAGGAAAAAATTGTGCAGAAATAAAAATCTCTGAATCAGCATTTACACTGTGAGTGCAGATATTCACTTCAAGGTATTTGCTAAAATACTGACTGTCATTAACTGTGAGTCAGTCGATTCTGGCAGTGTGAATTCTAAGTTCATCGTTTGGAATGTGGGACAAATCCTCCTAGCGGCGATGTTATAATTGGTGGCTGGTTCCCCTGTTACGCATCATGACACCACATCCTAAGCCTCCGCTAGGCGGGCCTGATCCTGGGTCCAGGGACAATGAATGCTGGGATGGGAGGAGGAGTTTTCTCTCTTTCCGGTACCTGGAGTCCACCCATGGTAACAGTTTAAAAAAAAAAAAAAAAAAAAATATATATATATATATATATATATATATATACTGTATACTTTATTAGATTTAACAATTTATTTGACATCCTTAAAAGACTCTTTTTAAACTTTCTTTTTACTTTTTGGCATTTAATAGACTTTCTTTTTTTAGAGCAGTTTTAGGTTCACAGCAAATTGAGGGCAAAGTACAGAGTTCCCACACACACCCTTACCTGCCCCCCTGGCCAGCACAGCACACAACCTTCCCCCCTATCAACCTCGCCACCAAAGTGGTCCATTTGTTACAGCCTGTATCTGTTAGGAACATACAAGGACACATCATTATCACCCACAGTGCATAGCTTGTTAGGGTTCACTCTTGGTGTACATTTTATGGGTTTGGGCAAATATAGAATGGCATATATCAATGATTATAGTATCACACAATAGTTTCAGGGTCCTAAAAATCTTCCATGCTCTGCCTATTCATCCCTCCCTCCCCCTTAACTGTAACATTTTGAAGTAAAATATTGCCTTTCTTCTTCTCCCACCTGCTACTGCCTCACCAACAGGCCTCCTGACACCCAGTGTTCCCCTGGGTGTGTCTTCCTGTTCGAGCCCCTCTCGGGCAGGCGCTCCCCCCAGCGTTCCCTGGGGCAGCTGGTCAGCCCTCCCAACCCCCCGCCACCCTCAGAGTGGCCTGATTCACAGGAAGGGATGAATGACTAACAGCCCCCAATGGAGCTTAGGTGTTTCTGTTTTGAGAAAGGGTGCTGACTGACTCCCTCCACCTCTTGAATAGCTGCGCTCTCAGGAGGTACCAGAAAGGGACGTGAGGTGGACCACCACCCACCAGACACGTCTCCCCGGGGTTTCTTCTGCTTTTTCCTCTTTCTCCCTTCCTTCCCTTCAGAGCAGACACACGCTAGTACGATTCCTAGATCTGTTCTCTCAAAATGGTTCTCGTGGCAGCAACGCCTGGGCCAGAATGTGTGGAGATGGCTGAGTGGGACACCGGTGTTTGCAATTTAGAGTTTGCGACTAGATTAGTTAGATCCTCAGAGAGAGACATTTTAGTCCTTCACTTTGCAGGTGCCCAATTTGTGTCTACTGATTTCATCTTCTTTGTAGCTACAATATTAGCAAGTACCCTCAGCCCTTCTAGGATGTCCAATAAACGCTCCCAGCAGCATCTAAAAACTGGGTGTAAAATCACTTTTCCTAACAAAACAAATCATCTGATAACCGAAGAAAAGGATTAGTGAGAGACTTGGCTACACCTCCAACTGCCTTTCCTTGACGCAGGCCCCCATCTTTGCGCAGATAAAGATTATGGTTGCCAAGGAAACAGGACCAGAGAGAGAAAGACAGAAACTTTGTCTCATTTGGTTTTCCCCAGATTCACAAAGCAAGCTGGGTTGTAAGCAGAGCTGGATGAGATTATGGTAGATTTGTAATTTACTTAGTCAAATTGCTTTTAATTCCTAGTCATGCCTCAATGTACACTTTTTTTTTCCTCTGAAAGTTAGGTCTTGCACTTAGTGGTCCAAGGTCTGACAAATAACAGAGCTTTAAAATTCATTGTCTATGATTAATCTCAAATAAAGGACAGATGGCTTGTCTAAGTATGTGTCAGACAGGCAAAGCACTTAAGATTTGTGACAGGCAAGACCCGGAATTAACTGCTAAGTTTTTGCATTTATTCATATATTCATGTGCACCATGAATACAACTATAAAACTCACTTTAGTGTTCTCACTTTACTCAAAATATTCCCAAACAAAGCAACTGCTCTCCGTTTGGCAAACCAGATGCCCTAATCTCAACCCCATTAACTCAAAATCCATTTTTCTCATACTATATGTATTGTGTACATTTCATCTTACTCCGACATTCAGGATGAAAATAACATCCCTTTGAAAGCCCAGCTTGCCCAGAACCCAAAATGTTGGTTCTCACCTCATTTTTATGAACCTTTTTGTTGAAATATTTAATTTTTTTATTGAACAAACATTTGTCTGTCAAAATAAACAAAAACCGACCAAATGAGAACAGGCAAAGGCTATTTATTTAGAGCTAGCTATAGCAGGGGAGTCAGCCGCTGTCACTTGGTTTTGGCAGAGACTCAAAGGCAGGCTCAGAAGTGGGAAAGCTGTATAAGTGGAAAAAAGGGAAGGTTTCAGATATGCCCTGATTGAAGGCTGGTGGCCTAGGGAAGCTGGAAGCAGGGTAACTAGAAGTAGGCACCCTATGTGATAGTTAGGGGGGCATATTTGATTTTTTTCTGGTTGGTCCCAAGTTGGAAGCAGTAACAAAAATTAAGGAAGCTGGAAGTTATTAATCAAGTCCTGGCAGTTTGGGGCCAATTGTTAACACGGTTATTGTTTGGCTTCCCGGACCAGTTGCTAGAGATAGTAATCTGACTTCCTGCAAGTCTGATTTGTAGATTGCTGGCTGACATCCTGGGCTGGTTACAGCAGATAATGGGGTTGGTTTCCTGCGCTGGTTGCTGCAGATTGTGGGTCAGAGTTCTATTTTTATTACGCTCTGGCCATTGTCCATTTGTATATTCAATCTCTCAGGCAATAAACATTGTATGAACAAAAAAGTACACTGAGCCTAAGTGTACAGCTTAATGAATTATCAAGTGTAACAACCATCCAGGGCCCCCATTTATTTTAAAATTCTCCTCAATCAGAATCTTAGAAGCCTGTTGTCAAGGAACACTGTGAGTTGGAGGGCAGATTCTTTCCCTGTGTTTCTTTAGTCCTGGTGTCCAGGGATGGGACTCACCAGCTGCAACCTTCTCGGGCTGTGTCACAAAGTCAAGTCTTCCCAGACACAACGGACATGGGCAGCCCTGGGTTTCCCACAGTCAGGCTCAACCCCATGAATCACCATTCTCCACATTCCTGGACAGGTCAGAGAGTGTGCCTTGAAATCCAGGCTTCACCACTCCCTTGGGCAAGTTAATCTCTCCAAACCTGTTTCTTAATCTACCAAATGGGGGTAATAATTGTGCCTGTTCTCAAGACCTCCCTGGAAGTCCAGTGGTTAAGACTCCGTGCTCCCACTGCATGGGGCATGGGTTCGACCCCTGGTGGGGGAATTAAGATCCCGCACAGTGTGGCCAAAAAAAAAAAAAAAAAATAGTGCCTGTTCTCATTGGATTGCTGTAAGGATCAATGAAGGCGATGGACATACAAACTTCTAACACAACTCCTCACACAGAATAAGCACTCAGATTTTGATTTATTGGATGTTTAGAATGTCTAAAAATGACAGCTGAAAATTAGTGAGGAACTACTATGTGCCAGGCACTGGGCTTGGTGCTTAAATGTATATTATTAAATGTTTCTATTAGAGAATATTAATCATCCTTATTTTATAGAGGAAGGAGCTGAGGCTTACAGATGTTAAGAAACCTCTCTGTACTTACCTGCATTTGTTGTGAGAATTAAAAGAGATGAAGGAAACATGTCCTTAGTGCAGTTCCAGCACATTGTAATCACTCAATCACCGGGGCTATTGTTTAAGCTGACCCTTGGATTATCCACTGTGACAGACCCTAGGCAGCAATTAATTGCCTAGCCAATGTCTGTTCTCCTTTTCACCCTTGCCAACAAAAATCACCTTTTGTGTGAGGCGGCATCGTGCCTCCATAAATGTACTCCTCTTATCAGTCTCCCTTACTTCTTCGGAAGTTCATGAGACCCAATTCTGGCCAATGAGAGATAAGTGTAAGTCTCCTAGGTGGGCCTTTGGGGAAAACTATTATTGTCCCAAGAAAAAGGAAGTTTCATCTGACACGTACTTCTTCCCCTTTGTCCCCATCTTTGCTGCCTAGAAAGCACATGTAATGCCATGTGGTACAGCTGCCATCCTGTAAGCATGAGGACTAAAGGCCCATGCCCAGGATGCCAAGGCAGAAAGAAGAGCCCCAGACCCCTGATGGCCTTGTAGGGATACTGTCCCAGCCTTGGACTGCCAGCCTCCAAAGGGTTTCACCACTGTGGTTAAACCACCGTGGCCAGATTTCTATTACATGCAGCTGAAGGCAATCCAAACTAATACAGCCACTGTTTGGGGTGATATGAATCTCTGAATGAACTGAAATTTCCAAACAACTGAAAATTAGGAATTTGAAGTATCTTCTTTTAATCTGTTTACACATCCCGAGATGATAAAGGAAAAAAACTCCCGAGAATGAAAAGTCGGTTCCCAATCATCTCTACGTGAATTATTCTCAACCCTTCTGAGGACTGGTGTCATCAACAGGGTTTCCATGGGTCACCAGCACCGTGCACCAAGGTGTCTGAGGACTCTTGTCAGAGTCATTTATTCTCAAAGCTTGGCTCTAGACCAGCCTCACCCAGCACAGAACTGAATGATGCTTCTGTAAAACCTGAGGCATCTGCTCTGGCATCTTGGTCAAAGTCCAAGGGCGGTAATTGCATTCTGCCTACTTGTGAGATCTCCTAGATTTCTAATTAGGTAGTATTTATGTTCTCTCCAAAAAAGATTATGCCCAGTGTTGCTCTGCCCATTAAAACAACAAGGGGTCCACCCTAAGTGATAAAGGAGCATCTCATTGTGACACGAAGCCGTCATGAGGTGGGAGCAGGAGGCTTCCTCTGGCTTTACAATGAGCCAGCTGGGATGGAGGCTTTCAACTTGGAAGAAGCTAAGTATACCAGAGGGGTTAAACTTGTGGTTTTCTGTGCCATTTCAGAGAAATAATATGCACATATTTCCACTTTAAATGATTCTAAGGCCATGTCAGATGAAAAGAGGATTGAACTACAGCCCCTTCTCTCACAGCTTTCCTATCAAAATATATCCCACATGATGAGTATAGAAACTAAATTCCTTCTATATACTAAGTATGCTGTCTCATCATTGCATAGTACATGACTTTATATTCTAAGCTATCAATAACCCTAACTGAGGTAGTTTTGGTTTGCTTAATATTTGCTTAAATATTCTAAATATTCTAAAAGGTCAAAATTTTAAATTATTTAATGTGCAAAATTGCTTTCATAAATGGACGTAACTAAATGGTGAAATAGAGGACATCCAAAAAAATTTGAAATGATCCTCTTTTGGATTAAACTAGAAAAAGCACAAGTTTTCAATGCCTAAAATTATGTTGTATTCAAATAAAGACCCATACACACGATGAAGAGGAAATCTCTAATAATTTATTTGACCTTCAGTTTCACATTGTGAAAAAAAAATAACAGTTTTACAAAACCTCAAAAATGTAGTAGCAAACAGGTACATATGAACACGAACACTTTACTTCTTCAACTTATACAGTTTTGTATGTGAACCACATATTCAATAGTCAAGAGAGGGATATTATTCAGCTCTAATCATTCTTATTCAGACAGGTGTCAAGCCCAGAGAAAAGGGGGCTACACAATTATACCAGAAGTGGAAGGCTGCCCTTTGTTATCCGTTTCCACAGCAACCAGTCCACAGAATAAGAAGAACCTTCTCTGTCTTATGCCAAGGTTTTTGTGTGCACTGTGCTGTGAATTGTATTTGCTTCAAAGTGTAGGACGTTTCACAGGGTGAGAATGGTCAAGTAGTGAGCCCAAATGCCTCCATCAATTCAAAGAGTGGGGAGTCCAGAAAGTTCCCTGCAGGCTGGGGGCCCACCCTGACCACAGCTCCCTCTGGCTCACACACAGCAATTAATAGAGAATTCAAGGACAGACCACAACTTTGAAACAGCTGCAAAAAATTCACCCTGCTTTCAAAAGCCACGCAGTGACACGCACATGTTGGCAGATTTGCATCATAAACTACGGAGCCGTAACTGCTACAATATACTGCCAGGGTACAATCAGACATTTGCATTGCTTAGAACAGGGGTCCCCAACCCCCGGGCCGTGGACTGGTATCGGTCCTGGGCCCATTAGGAACCGGGCCGCACAGCAGGAGGTGAGCGGAGGGCAAGCGAGCAAAGCTTCACCTGCCGCTCCCCATCGCTCGCATTACCTCCTGAACCACTCCCCACGCCTCCCACCCCGGTCCGTGGAAAAACTGTCTTCCACGAAACCGGTCCCTGGTGCCAAAAAGGTTGGGGACCGCTGGATTAGAACACATCTAGAGGCAAGGGACTGACTACCGCAAAGTATTGAGACCCTTTGATTCCAACCGTTCATTTATTTTGGTCCAACTATAGCCCACTTATTCACGGCACGAACAGACATGTACAATTAGTCTAATATATTCAGGTGGAGAGAAACGTGAAGGATTCATCTGTCATTAGACAATGCAAACACACGATGTCAAAGGTTATTGGTCTTAAACCCTATTTTCTAAAATACAGTAATGAGAGAAACAGCCATGAAAGCAGTGCGAATTGCAAATTCTGAGCTTCCCCGGACACCTGTGAGGAAGCACCTATGAGTCTACCACTAATAACTATCACGGCACGTGTTTAGGAAACAAGCACTTGAACTAGCAAAGAACGTATTCACAACTGATTCCCAACTCTCCCAGAAAGCCTCTCAGCAAGGGTCACTGCTTACAATTCTTTGGTGTTTGGTGGCCATATGTGTCACTTTTGTGCACCAAAGAGTTCTTTTAGAGACTTACCTAAGAGGGAGCACTAAAGTATACATTGTACCCATGTGAATATTGCCTTGGAGAACTTTTAGCACCTGCTAAACCCTACAGCAGGAAGAGAGAAGGACCCATCCAGGTCAAGTAAATCCGGTGAGTGAATTAATTTCCATCCGTGAGTGTTTCGTTTTCTCCTGTTAACTGTGGTTATGGCCAAGCATTCTCATAGGGTAATAAATAGATAAATAAATAAACTTTGGACAATGTCTTTACCTGTGCCCTATATACAGAACTAGTCCATAGCATTTTCCAGGATTTCAGGATATTACACAGAGGAGAAAAAAACAACAACAAAAAAACAACTGCCAAGCGATTTGGTCCTTTCCAAATTTCAGTAGCTGAGATTGAAGCGAGTGAATCGGACAGGAAGGAGAAGGGCAGAAAGAAGCCTTCCCTTGCCCCAGGAGCCATTGGCAGGACCACAGCCCACAAAACCCCAGTCAAAGTTGATGAGTCTGAGAAAAATGACCTTCATGCTTTCTCTACCTCTAGGATGTAACTTAAGTTTCTATCTTGTAATCCTTCCCTGTCTTGACATTTACAAAATCCCATCCCCCCACCCTTCCCAACCCACCCTCCAGTTATGTTCCTAATTGTAACTCCAAAGTTTTCACTTTTGTGCGGCAGAGCACATCATAACAGCCACAAAATTGTGCAAAACGTACAACCATTCACACGCGTCCATACACGTGAAGACAACTGTAAGCATTGTTTCAGCATGCAGGCCTCAAACAATAAATAGCTAAATCTACAACAAATTTCTTACCAGCCAAGGGAAAGTTCAAAGTCACTTATAAATAGAAAAGAACATCTACCAAACAGCTACCAACAATGTCCCCATTGTTCAGAAACGTTCCTGGGGAGCACAGCCCCTCGGAGATTATCGTGGAGTCCAGTGGTCCTCACTCCGCAGCCAGCCCAGCAAACATCCCTCCAGGCCCCCCAGTTGGGCTTTCAATCTCCAACAGCAGCTGGTGTGGAGGCTTCAAGCTCGCTCCTCAGAGAGAGGTGACAACCATTTCAAATTTTACACATAAATGGTGGAACCCATGGAAATCAAATGCTGAATATGGTACAGCAAGGGAAGAGGGCCGGCTTTTCTCTCCCTTTGAGGGGCTGATTAACGCTGACATTAATCCACAATTACAAGACAAGGACTAGATCACAGGTTCGTTCATTCATATTTAAACCATGTGCCTCTTGCACTGAAAAGCCCACCCCCCTTCCCCTCCCCCTCCCCCCCCCTCCTTCAAGTCCAGTTAGAAGCATTTACAAGGTGTGGTGGATTGGACTGTAGCAACTTCTTTTCCTTTTTCTTTTCTTTCTCTTCATTCAATTTGGTCTCTCCAAAGTAGAAATCCCATCTTGTCTCGTTAAGGGATGGAGTCAGCTAAAATAGAGGAAAAGGAAAATTTTTTGTTAGTCTCAAGATCTGAAAAAAAAAGATTAAACTTGGGACAGGCAGTCAATATGGCTTCCAAAGGTCTTAATTACACATTCGGTAGGTGCATTCATGCATGCAGACGGCCCAACAAAAACCGTGGTAGCCGAAGAAAGATCTTCACTTCTTTCCTAAACATATATACGTTTAAAATTCAAACCTATACATCTAGGTGCTGTTACGAGTTGCCTTCTTCTGCTTCCGACATTCATAATTCCTCTCCACAGTTAAACAGAGCCACTGTAAAGTGATCACCAGAGGGTCACAAGAGATTCCTTTGCCAATCCCCTCCCCCCACCCCCGGCCTTGGGCCCATTTACCATAAAGGATTCCAAATTAAATTTATTCACCATATAGAAGGCAGACATATTAATCCTCTTATTTAAATGCATCTCTGCTATTCATTACGGCAGAAATCAGTCTCGCTTTCTTTCACATGACAGCATACCAGGCCTCACCAGCCCAAGGCTGGAGTTTATTCTCCAAGTTCATCAGCCCACACTTAGGAGACTCGGGCTGTGGTATGCAGTGTTATTATCTACAGAATCAACCGCTGTCAAACGTGAATATAAATTCAAGGTGCCATAACCACGAAGCCTGCACGTTTCATGGGAGCTGGTGTTTCCCCATACCACCCATCCTTCCCATTTAGTTAAGTCTAATTTTACAGAAGGAGAGTTTGCAGAGGGCTTTTGTCTTTCAAATGCTCACCCTATCTGTTCTTGGAGCCCATTTCCAGCCCTAGCATAAGAGTCTGCAGCCCCAGTGCTGAAACTCGAAGTACAGACAGAGGGAATTCAGGAGGGGCGCTCATCACTTGCACTGACTTCTTCTTGCCCTTGTGTGTTCGGAAGTCTGATTCATTTCATTAGTTGTTTCTTTTGGCAGTTTCATAACAGTGATTCAAGCTTTCAAGGCATTCCTTAGACTACGGGTGTCATCGCCCACCCTCACCTCCTTGAAAACTATACGTCAACGTTAGGCCAAAAGAATGTATCTTGTAATAATATGAAATGTCAAGATGTTGCATACTCAAACAGAAAAACAAAAAAACCCCAAAACAAAAACACCACTAAAAAGAGGGGCCGGGAACAAAGCAAACCAAAATCCAAACGCCGTCAAGTTGTGGGCCACACAGCACCATGAAAATGGAGCGAAATCAAAAGTAATTTCCTCTTTGTCCCTCCCAGCAGCTGGGAGCAGCAGGAGAGAGTTAAAATCTCCTTGGTGGATAAGCTTTTAGACCTAGGGAAACTTTTTGTTAACACTGTATTAATTCAGGTAGCACCTACATGTGGAGGGCAAAGCCAGGTCCCGGAAGCGTTTGCAGCTTAGGACTGATACCTACACAGCACCTCTTTTAAGTCACTCCATCCGGCTTAAGTGTTTTAACACTATCTTGTGTGTAGTAAACTTTAGAAATTTAAACCAACATTCTCTCCTGTCGGAAACTCCAACAGTGGCTTTGATCAGCCCCACGCCACCCTTTAAAAAGGCGAACCTGGACCTGTCGAATTTCCTTATTCTGTGCTTGACTCTCTGGCTAAGAGCACCAAGGGCAGAGGGGATGTTGTTTCGAATATAACCGAACACTCTATTTGTTCCATTTCCCAGGGACCGGACATGTGATTAGGTTCAAATACCCAGGAGAAGGTGAATTCGAGTGTTTGCCAACATACTCACTCCGGGCTGAGAAAGGAGGTACCAAAAATGAAGTATTAAGATAACAAGCTGATAATAGTCAAAGAAACCTCATTTTTGCATGACACACAAAGCTAATTCCACTGCGAGCTAAGGTCTAAATTGAAGGGAGGAAAGAAAACTAATACGAGTATTGAACACTTAATATGTACCAGGCACGGGCTAGGTATTTTCACGCCTTTCTTTTCTTTTTCCTCATTTATCAATTCACCCAAGTCTGAACTGGGACAGATCTTAAGGAAAGCAAAATTCGAATCACTCATTTGACAAAGGAGCTCTCTGAAGTGCAGAGAGGTCCAGACTCCACAGCTAGAAACAGAATGTACATGTGGTCTCTCTCTTTTCTACCTATATGACATATAGGATGCCAGCCACTTCCAAGGATGCCAGCCAGTTACCACTTGGATGTACCGCCACCATCACTGGCAATTTTTAAGGCTCTCCTATGCAAATATAGTCAGTTCTGGACTAACACCCAATTTAGTGCACTGTTAATTGATGCTTTTGCCTAGAAGGTTCTTTAAACCTTCTTTAGAGTTGAGTAATGCATTCATATCGCAAATGAAATAACCCCTTTCAGAGCATTTGTTTATTCAGGATTATTGAGATGCCAGCAAGGCTGCAAAAACCAGTTTGGTGTGGCACACTGTTAGCCCCACTCGCTCCCCAGAGGACGGTTCTGAGAGTTCCTGCTCCTTTGAAGGAGTCTCAGTCCAGGAAAACATTACATTACTAAGAACTGTACGAAGTGTAACAGGCTGGAGGAGATAACTTAAGAAATGAAAGAAAGAGCACGATTCCATGTGAAAGGGAGGCCAGTTTTACTGGTGTTTCTAAATGAGCTGTAAGAGATGAGGAAAGAAAAGACAAATGAGTCCAAACCCCTATTTGCTAGAAGGTCCCCTTCAAAGGTGTGAAACATACTAGGGAACACAGAACCAAACCTTTCCAAGGAATGAGTTCATTTCCCCAGCAGTTCCTCCAAAGCAGATTTTTAAATTTTATTCTCTTATTATTAGTCATGAGCCCATTAGTCACCAAAACAAATCAACCCATTCCGTGTGCTCTGTGCTACACTTAGATACGCTTAAGTGATTCCGGGGCCAATCCTGAGAATGCTTTAACAGCAGCAAAGCGGCCATTAGCTTCCCGAACCCTGAACTGTGTAGGCCTATTAATTATTTGAGCCAAGAGTATTATATACTCTTAAGTACACAAGACAACCATTATGTACCCAGATATATGACACAGAAACACAACTTTTGTTCGCCCTGACAATGGGGTCAGCCTGACTGATTAACTCTGAAAAGCTGCAGGAAGGGCAGTTTAGATGGCTCAGTGTGTCCACACATCAGACAAGCTTATACAATGCAGGTGCAACCTTTTATAAGGACAGACCTAGACTTCTCAAAAGTTAATAAATGCCCTAAAGGGGGCTATTTTTTGGGGGGGGTGGGGGAGAAGGAAAAACTTTTAAAATAAGCTAACGAATAATTCTGGACAGAATACAATGGGAATAATTTTCAGCATTCAATTTTTTAAACCCCACTTCATTCTAAAAAGGGTTTGAGGAAGTTCAATTTAAAAATCTACAATTATTTCCTGGGGTGATAACAACGTGAAGTTTATTAAGTAGCCATTCGGCGTGAGCTCAAGTGCTTACGCTCTGGAGCCCGACTGCCTGGGTTGATGTCTTGACCAACCCTTCCGCCTGCTAAGCCCTATGACCTTGGGCAACTTACTTAACCCCTGTGTGCATCAGGTGTTTTCATCTATGCAGTGCTCTCATAATAATATCCCACAGGGTTGTTGTAGGGACCAAATGAAATGATCCATGGGAAACCCACAGCCCAGCTGTCGGCACACAGGGAGGGCTCAGAAGACAAGGTTCCCAACCTGGCCGTAATTAGAATCACTGAAGAACTTTCTAAAAATGCGAATGCCTGGGTCCCACCCAGACCTAATGAAACCCAGCCTCTGGAGTGGGCAGGCTTCAAAAAGCTCTTTGGGAGACTCTGAGGCCCAATAAAGGCTGAGAACCACTGGCTTATGTTTGGGGGGTTGCAGCTGTGCTCAACACAAGTGTTTAAGTTCCGGGGTACAAGTGCTTTTATTTGTAGTTCATGTAGAACCTCTATAGGATGGGCTATATGGAGCCTGTTTCACTCACGTACGGGCTTACACAGCTAGCTCAACTATATGGATACTTACAGCTAAACCGACTCTTACCTTACGCTCATTCTCTTTAGGATGCATTGTGTTTAAGAGGGCAGATGTTTCCAGGTGCTGACAAACGCAGTAGGGATCAGCGAGTACGGGACCGTGGTTATGCTGTTCCACGCGTCCAACGTTGGATCGTAGCAGTCCAGGGTTTTGCATCGCTGAATGCCAAAGTACCCTCCAACCACGTAGAGTTTGTTTCCGGAGGCCACAGCGTGGCAGCTCATGCGCTTTGCTGTCACGTCTCCCACCTTGGTCCACTGGTAAGTCTCGCTATTGAATTTATAAGCAGAGCAGGCGGAGAACTCGGTATCTCCCCCCATAATAAAAATCTGGTTACCCAGCACAGCTGCCGCCGTGTAACGCCAGGGCTGGGGACAGGTGGCCGGGACCGTCCACCTGTTTTCACACTGATCGTAACACTGAACCTTGGGGAGCTTGTCATGACTGACGCTGGTACCTCCGAAAGCAAACAGCTTCAGCTTGGCACTCACCACTGCGGCATTGCTGACCCCTTCTCGGAGAGGGGCCACCATGGTCCATTTGTTGGTTGTGGGGTCATAATGTTCTACTTGCTTTAGAGAGACTGAGGGGGAGGCCGGGAGGCAGCCAGTGGCGGCAGTGTGCCCCCCGACCACGTACAGGCAGTGCTTCAGTTCAGCAGAGCCATGGCCAAACCTGGCCACCAGCATGGGGGCCGCCTTGGACCACTCCTCATGCAGGGTATCATAAACCCAGACATCTTTCGAGACTCCATTCTCAGACCCTCGCCCCCCAGTAATGTATACTTTGCAGCCAATTGCACAGGCACTGAACTCTTTTCTTGGGCTGGGGATGTCAGCCTTGGGAATGATCTCTTTGGCCTTCTGGTCGACCAGATACAGCTTGTCACACATGAAAGTCTGTCCTCCCAAGAGGAAGAGGGCATGGCCGGTTTTCCGGGGCCGGGCACAGAGGCTGGTCACCACACCGTCGTTCTGCAGGATTTTCAGCTTGCACCTGATGGCCTCTTCCACGATCTCCTTGCTCTTCCTCTGCTTAGTGATGAGTTCCTCCATGGCCACATTCTCCATGAGATAGATGGCCGGCAGCAGAGCCAGCCTCACTGTCTGCAACAGCTCCGGGAGATAGCAGTAGCGCTTCTTCAGGTCGTAGCTGATCCAGTTAATTGCAGACTCGTACACAAGTCTTTCGTCTTCCGTCTCCAGCTCTTCACTGGACAAGAGCTGCACTACCATGTCCTGGGGCAGCTGGAGGAAATCTTCGTTCTTCCTGATGGTCTGGAAATTGCTGAGACACATCCTCCAGGAGAGCTCGTACAGCTTGGTGCACTGGTGCGCGTCGGACAGCAGCAGCATGCCCAGGCAGTTGGTCGGGTGCAGGTTCTTCTCTAGGAACTCGGCACAGGCATCCCGGATGTCTTGAAACTCCAGCATGTCGCCAGCTTCCAGGAGCGATTCCGCGTTTTCTTCATTGATGATGACCCGGGAGGAGTAAGCGTAGTCGAGGAGCAGCTCCAAGACTTCCGGGTGGATGGAGTTGTCGAAGTTGACTTCGCTGTCCTGGCTCTCCTTCAGGCCGCCGCTGAACATGGCTTCGAAGTAGCGGCTGCACGCGGCCAGCACCGCCCGGTGACACGGGAAGGTCCTGTTTCCGGCATGGAGAAGGACGTCGGTGAAGAGACGCTGCTGGCGTAACAGGTTCAGGTGAGTAAGGACACTGTCCGCGTAGGAGGACTTGTGGAACAGATAGATGTTAATGGAGCCGCTGCTGGCCCTGGACTTGCGGTTCTCGTGCACGCTGACAGACATTTTGTTTCCACTCCTGAAAAAACAAAACACAACTATTGAATCTGATGCTCCCAGTGTTCAGAACGGCCGAACCAAACCAGCAATTGCTTTGGACAGAGGAAACAGAACACTTCGCTGTTGGCCCTGCTGCCTACTGTTCTGAACAATGGACAGCCAGGCCTATACAAAGTCAGAGACGGCGACCTACCTATAAGGAAAGACACTTATTATAATACTGTTGAGCTATTTAAACTATACACTGTTTAAAAAAAAAAAAAACAATCACTGCTTAAGAGCAGGTTTATCTTGGAAAACCTGATTGCCAACTTGCAGGATATTGAAGTCCTTGAGAATGTAAGTCAGCAAAAGCCAAGAGGCGCAAGGTCTCATTCTCACAGCTCCCTGCCCTAGTCCAGCTGATTCACTGCTGGCCACTTGAAATGCCAGGCCTCCAGCTCTCGTAACGCCGGGATGGGCACAGGCTTTAATGCCCTATGCAAGCAACATAAAGCCATGTGTAAAACAAATACCTACTCATTAATTCCATTAAGAATTCCTTTGGTAAGACCCAGTGTCTTACCAAAGTGTAAGTGCAGTAAATGGGAAATGTAACATTAAAACCACAGGCTTAGGCCAACTTCTAAAATGACCAAACTTTTATTTATCATTACAAATAATTTGTAACCAGACACCTCTACCACTACAGCGTCCTGAAAGAGCCCCAATATAAACACAACCATATACTGATCAGCAAGCTATCGTGGAAACAGGATAGATTCTGGCCACAGTCACCACTCCCCTTTCCTGCTCCGGACAGCTTCCAAAGTGGCGATTTGGGCACAGAAAGGGAAGAATATTTTGAGTAGCAAACTCAGGAATTCTGCTGTTCTGTTCTCCCTGCTTTAAATTAAATCTTAGAAAACCAGTTGCAAGAACAAAGGATGTATCCACCCATCTCTCTTAATTAAATAGGGCATCACCAGGACCATTCTTGTGTACCTGCAAACGCTGGCACCTGCATCCAGGGAGTCCAAAATGCAAATGTCGTTTTATCTAAATCAAAACACACACGTGTGTGTGTATGTGTGTTGCCTGCCATTGTTAATTTAGGGCCACTCTAGAATTTATTTGCTGACTAGAGTGTCTTCCTCAGTATCTAAATGGAAATTATAGCAGAACCGAATGCTCTCTTTGGCTTTCCTCAGTAATCAAACTGTAGGCTAAAGATACAGGACATGCCTATCACCTATCTTCAAAAATTGAACCATCTTTTTCCTTTTTCACCCTACCCTTCTGTTACTTCAAAGAAATAATGGCTTCAAGAACCTGCCAGTCAAAGGATTCCTAGGGAAGCTGTTTATCCCAGGAGGGTAAACTGTGTGGTTACAGTATCTGTTCCAAACACGGAACAGCCAGTCCTTATGGCAGAGCTGAAACCCAAGGCCTGCTTGTTTCCTTCAACCTGACCAGCGGAGGCAAGGCAGGCACAGAAAACAACAGAGGCAGGTACCTAACTTGCCTTTGACACGCAGGCCTCATACTATTAGGAGTTGCAACTTGTTTTCTTTCATTTGGGGCATGTAACTTTCCATTGTGAGTAAAAGTGACTTAGTGGAAGAAAATAAACAACAGAGTCCTAGGGCTCTGGTGTTAAGAAGCCTTTACAAAGCACCCATCAGTCTCCACAGTGACTTGGGCTTTGACAAATGCTGAGGAGGCAAGCATCACCGCCACCCTCAAGCTAAGTATCTATGGTCTAGTCCATTTTACCCAATGCCCTATGCTCCTAAGAGCAAGTGACAGGACCTGGACCCTATGTGAATACACTAGGTTCTCTAACGTGTTAAAACAGTATTAGCATCCCTGCTGTTCTACTGCTGTAGTCATCATTTGCATTAGTACATTCAAACTGAAATTCTTTGAGGAAGATTTTTAAGCCTAAACCTCAAAAGATGGTATAAATATTCCTATGCCTTATACAGAAAGGTGCAAGAATTCCAAATGAGTAGCTATGCTTTTTTTTTTAAGCTAATGCTTCCAAAGCAACCTCAAAAGCTGCCTCCTGTGGATGGACCTAGAGATTATCATACAAAGTAAGTCAGACAGGGAAAGACAAATATCATATGATATTGCTTATATGTGGAACCTAAAAAAAGATACAAATGAACTTATTTACAAAACAGAAATAGACTCACAGACAAAGAAAACAAACGTATGGTTACCAAAGGGGAAAGGGGGAGGAGGGATAAATTAGGAGTTTGGGATTGAAATATACACACTACTATATATAAAATAGATAACCAACAAGGATCTACTGTATAGCACAGGGAAATATCCTCAATGTCTTTTAATAACCTATAATGGAAAAGAGTCTAAAAAAGTATATATATATTATATATATATTATATATATTATATATATATATAATATATATATAATGAATCACTTTGCTGTACACCTGAAACTAACAACATTGTAAACCAACTATACTTCAATTAAAAAAAAAAAAAAAGTTGCCTTCTTTCCGGCTAAGAGTGAATGCAGCTCTGACGGAAGAATGAGGCTGCACAAGGTACATAAGCACCAAAGTGCCTGCAAATTGAGCTGGAATTACACCCACCCGGCCCGGAAGGCGTTTCCCTAAGCAGTGTAAAACAACACTCACAGCCAGGCTTACACTTAACAAAACAGTTTAGAAGACCTTGGGATATAGGATCTGCATCTCTTTGCATCCTGTGTTTATGCTCCTGTATTTCCCAGGTAGGTTCATAAAGCCAGCAGAAAGAGCCTAGCTTGTCATCTTGGATGCCACCCAGATGGAGAAGTGTGTCAGTCAAAATCCAACAATCTTGCAGCAATATTTGATTAAAATAAAAGGTAAAGTTGAAGACCCAAGGGAAACGACTTGCCTTCTAGTTTAAAATTATGCAAATGTGAGAACATCAGCAGAAACCACATATACAGCCACTAAACACACCTTCAACATGAAATGAATCATCCTTCTGGCATTTTTTTAAGCCCCCAGAGAAATAATATTTGCATGCCAAGTTAAGTGGCCAAAAAAACGCACACATATACTTAACCTGCCTCTACAAAGAAGGGGAAAAGGGCTGCTATTACCAGTCAACATCAAAAGGGATTCTAGCTACAGTAACTTCAGTTCACTTAATGCTCTTTAACCAGGCTCTGGGCCTCCAATACTTAGCGGCGTGTCACATTTCTTTGGGTTTTAAACCTGATCTCAACGCAATCAAAGGAGAAGCTAGGCAGATTTTCTCGGACATTCATATTATTGATAACAACGGTACATTATAAAGAGATTGTTAACAAGAAAAGCATTTTACTATACAGTCCTCTATAACACCTGTAATGCTCTTTAACACTCTGGCCATGCCTGTGAGGGCGACACCACACACACGCCAAGTTCAACGGTTCATCTCCACCCTGCCCACCAATTCCTATCCTTCGAAACTAAGCATGTTAAGACTAAATACTTCCATGAGAAGAAACTAATTTTTCAGAAACCAGTTTTCATTCATTCCCTACAGACGTCTGGCCGCAGTGAACGTACCCTCACTACGGGTGTCTGCGCGTGGCCCCAGTGCTCACCGTGCCGGGTAGGGTGCAACGTGGACCAACAATCCCGCGCGCTCGACAATGCTCTTTCCGCTGGGGGGGGGAGGGGGAGGGGGAGGGGGGATTGATCGTATCCCGGCTCAGCTCCTAGCTCTCCAGCAGCTCGCCCGGGCGGCGCGCCACCGAGAGGAGCCCCCTCCAGCAATGCCCGGATCTTCTTGCTGTGGGAGGGCAGCGGTGGACACCAGGTCTCCGCCCCGAGAACAGCTCCCCACCGCCGCCTCAGTCGGAGCTCCAGGCTCCGGGGCGCACACACACCCCTCGCGATCACAGCCCGCAGGCCAGGCAGCCCCTGAAACCCGCGGCGCCCGCAACAGGTCCGCGGCGGTAGGGGAGACTTACAACAGTGGCGACCGGCCACAGTGCACGACCAGCTGGGTTCTTGCCTCGGTCACCGGGTGGGGAGGGGACGGAGCGGACGTCTCAGCCCCAGGAAGCAACAGCGACTTGCCCGGGCGAAGGGAGCGCGCATGGAACTCTGGCTCGCGGGCTGGTTACCGCGGGCGGATCGCCGCGGCCTCACGATCCCCACGTCGCGGACTCTGCGCCCGCCACCCGCGGAGCAGCTCCCTGAGTGAGCTCTGGAGGCGAGAGCGAGCCCGCGGCTGCAGGCGCCGCCGAAGGAGGCCGGCTGTACCCTCGCGGGAGGGAGCTGGAAAGCGCCTTGCGCGCCGGCGGCCGCCTGGCGTCTCGACTCGGCCTCAGCAGCGCCACCGCCGCGCCGCCTCCTCTCCGGCTTCCCGAGCACTCTGCGCCCGGCCGCCCAGCGCCCGGCTTTAAGCGGAGCGGCGGGGAGGGGAGGGGAGGGGAGGGGAGAGGGCGCGTAGGCAAAAAGTGACACCAGGGGAGGGAGGGAGGAAGCGCGTGAATGCGGCCAGCGGAGAAGGAGGAGGAGGAGGAAGGCAAGGAGGACAAGAGTCCGAGGAGAGTGTGTCGGGGGAGTTAGTCGTGAGAGGAAGCGGGGGAGGGGGCTGTGGCGAGTGGAGAGAGACAAAGCGCACGCGGAATCTCAGCCAAGAGCAGCTGCAACCCTCGGGGATCACGAATAAAACAAGTTTTCCTGCGTTGGAGTGTCTGCGTCTCTAGCCCAGCCGGGTGCTGAGGGATCCTCGGCTGGGGAGCGCAGCCCCTCGCTGCGCGCTCCGAGCTGCGGGAGCCCGCTTGATGCTCAGGACAGGGCGGCGAGGGGCGAGCCGGGTGTCCGCGGCACGCGCCGTGGGCGCGCACAGCCCGCGCGCTGGGTGGGATATCTGGAGGGAGGACGGTGGCGAGGTTTGGACACAATTTTGGACACTCCGGGGACACCGCAGGTTGGGCAAAGCCGGGCCGTAGGGTTTCTCGGTGGCAGTGGACCAGAAAGACTCGAGCCCCAGGCGCTTCCCGCCCCCAAGTCCTCCCTCCCCACCCCCCGCGGGTGCTGCACCCGCGGCTGGACTCTGCCCCACGCAGCCCGGGGCAGCAGCAACCCGGCACTCTCCGGCGAGGCGTGCACCACGTGCTTTGCAGCCAATCGCCGCCGCCGCTTTATTCAAAGCGACCCGCTCCTAGGAGCGGCCCCGCCACCGCCTCTTCGTAGCGAGAAAGCCTCAATCGCCCTCTCAGACTGGGCCCTTTCCTGTCTTTTATCGCCGGGTCGTGTTAGTTAGGAGTTCAGCAAAGAAATGGTTCAGCACACACACGTTTGAAGCGCCCTTGTGCCACGAGAAGGGAAGGCGATTAGAAAACTAATCTCGAAGGGCGATCACGATTTATGAAACCCACTTTTGATCTTTGTACCAAGGGCTTGTCTTTCCACTGGGAGCTGAAATGCCTCGTTTTCTTTTTATTGGGTATTTGGAATAAAGTATATGAATGAACTGTAGATTTCACCGATCCAGCTCCCTTGTTTTACAGGTTAGGAAACTGAGGCCCAGGGAGATGTGAGTTGTCCAGCTAGAGGGCCCACAGCTACTTGCAGTGGCCCAGCCCTATAGCTGGAGTGGGGATCCACGACGGACTTTTCTCTCCGCACTCCTCCACCTCCCAGCTTTCTTTTAAATATTAGATGCAGAAATGGTTTAACAGGCAGAAGAGGCTCTGCCTGGCGCGCCCAGAGCCCAGAGACTGCCGAAACCAAGGCTCTGTCGGTCCTTTAATCCCACTTTCCTTTACACGCGGTCCCTTCTGGTATTCGCGCTGAGAAATTTCGCTCCTTGCAAACAAAGAAAGATAGTGCCCTCTGAAGTCCTTTGTTAGCATTAACTCGTCAGCCTCACCACGAGCCTTTACAAATCTGCTTTATATTTTAACGTATTATGCAGAGTCTCGGCTCGAGACTGCTTCACAAAGCCGGAGAGGCCAGATCAATTCCCGGCCAGACCCACGTGCAAGGGTCTGCCTGCTGCGAGGTAAAGACTGGGGGAGCGCCGCAAGCCGACCCGGTTCCTAAAGATGTGGATAAAATCAGCGAAGACCAGACGGATAGAAACACCGTAGACGCCAGAGATAGGTGCTGAAAAGCAGGGAGAGGGAAACGTGAAGCTATTGCACATATGTCTTTTAAAAAACATGCTTCTGTAGCCTGCGGCAAGGAGTGGGGGAAGGTGATCAGTGCAGCCCCCAAAGGCACCTCCTCCAAGCGCTTTGTCTGTCTGGGTTGTGGGTCAAAAACAAGCAGGTTGGTTCTGAAGACCAAATGTTAATGTCTTCCGCGGGGAGTGGGACTGGGGGGGGGGGTAGGGTGTTCTGTTTAAATTAAGAGATTAACATTTTTTTCTCATTAAGGAGTATTTCCTTCTTACTTAAATTACCTAACAAATCTACTGGGAACTGTACCTAGATGACCCTGCCTAGGAATAAAACATGTCCTCAGTTCAGCTGGTTGGCTGGGGATTTTGCCACAGAAAGCCACTGAGCTAGGAACAGGCCATCTATTTTGGTTGCATCTTTACCACCCGGAAACTGCAGTGTCCTTAACCGAGGGGCGGGTGGTGGGGGGGAGAATAAAGTTTACAGGTCTTTGCAAATAGCTTTGCTAAGCAGGCAGGGCTGAGAAAAGAGTGAACTCGTCTGGCTGTTGTGTCATCATCCACCGATGCTAATTTCCTGTGTCTGTTCTACCTAACGTTGCCACCTTTCTACGCTTCAAGAAAAGAGAAGGAAAAAAAAGTTGTGGCCTGGAAAATCTTGAAAGTATTCAGTGACCATATACATTTGCTTCATCTGCCTTGGGGAGATAAGCAACATGGACGAAGGGAAAAGAAATTACTTATTATATGGGTTATGAAAACTGGAAGACAAATGACCTGCTGCAAACCGTACGCTGGTTTGCTTGAACCGATGTATGAAAAGTTTTCAGGCCTATGGGCAGTTTCTAATGTTATTCCACAGCTGAAAGTGATTTGCAAGTTAGCATATTACAATCACAGCAACTAAAACTGTTATTCCTCTGGCGTCTCTCAGCCAATCCTAAAGGTAATTCTTATCACTTCACTTACAGGAAGAAAAGGTGAGCAAGTCTTGTATCTGTACAGGAAGAACTCTAGACAGACTTGTGATCAAACTGGATGATGATAGACCTTGTAGATATGAGCCATAAACATCTTGGGAAATACTACAGACATCCCTGTTGTACAATGGCCACCACCTCCTTCAAGATGTTAGGCCAGTCCCCTGGGCCCCTGGGAGCTGGTCTGCGCCTCTGCCTTGTGACACCAAACCAAGGTCTTGTTTTTAATGCTATTAAGAAGCTGTGCCGAAGGCTTTGGCCTTGTATCTCCCTTAACGATGTTATTTTGTTAGGCTGAAAAATAAGCAGCATGGGGTTAAATGTATTAGCTGCCTTCAAACGTAATTTATCTTCATTCCATCCTAATTTACACTCTGGCTGAATTAATGAGAATGATTTAATTAACACCGTGTGACCATAGTACCAGGGACAGGACAGCTCAGGGGATTAGACCAAACAGTGGCTAAGCAGCTGCCATCCTGCCTCCTGTGGTTCCCCGCACCCCGAAGCCCCACCCGCGTTTCAGACACATTCCCTGCCAGTCTTCCAAAGGTGTCCTGTTTGTTCTTTGCTCCTCTTCCTGAATGTGTGACGAAGATGGCACAGCTTTCCTTCCTCCTGTGATTTGCGAAATGGGCCTCAAGACTGTGGCCTGTAGTCAGTGTGGCCAACAGCCTAACAGCCTGACAAAGACTTGTGCTCTTCCTCCCCCCTAGGGTCAAGTTCGTGCTGGAAGTGGATACCCAGCCAGGGACCACACGCCTCCCCTTCCACCCCGCCCCCTTCCGCCCCGCCCCCCCAGCCTGCCGTGGCGCACACGCGCGCATGCGTGCTTACATCTTGGGCTCAACAGCTGTGGAAGGAAGGGGAGGGAAGCCGAATGGGCAGGGGAGGAAGTTGAGCTGGGGTGCGCGCTCAGTCAAGGCCTTGGCCGACCCCAGGTGGAGCTCAAGAGCGGAAATGACCCCGCGGAGTTGTCCTCAGGTAAGGCGAGAAGGCCAGGCTTTAGAGGGCTGCTGCGTTACCAGTTACTGAATGCAGGCTGCCCAGGAAGGGGGCCATGGCCACGGTCGTGTTCCTCAGTTCTGAGGAAGGCAGAGAGCTGTGTGTCTTCTGCTGCCAGCACCCCCAGGGGCCAGGCAAGAAGTCCTTCCTTCTCCAAGGAGATTCTGAGGCGCTCAGTGCAATGCCCGCTTTGACCCTTCACCCTAACACAGAGATACAGACCTAGGAAAATGAGGCCTCAGTTCCTGCCAGCAATCCTCTTTCAAAAAGAGGGAGATTTTTTTTTTTTTTAAATCTGGCTATTTGTTAAAAAGACAAGGATAAGAAAAAAGTAAGGTAATCAATACAAGAAGTCATCAGCATTGTCTAAGTCAGTTATTTGTCTCTCTGGGGGCAAACAAGAGGTCTAAACTGGTAGTTGTCTAAATTTTGGTTTACCACCTGCTGCATTTATGTCTTTTTAACTGTATTTGCGTTAAACACGTCATGATAAACTTTGAGAGTATTCTTAGAATTGGATCCAAATTGGCATGGTCATATTTTAAAATTTTAGTTGCTTCCTAAATCCATTATATGTGCTATCACTTTACGTGTATTTTGTGAATTAAGTTGGATTATAGTGTGACTTTTTAATTTACAATTCCAGTTGCTCATTGGTGATATATAGGAATACAGGGGACTTTTGTATAATGATGTTTAATGGAAAGTTTTCTGTGACAGTGTATTTGTGTCCTTTCGGCGCTGAGTACCACCATGGGGCTGAACTCCTTTATTCGGGGTTAGAGCTGGGGAATTCATTCTTGCTTTGAGACTCCATCACTTTCCACACCCCCAAGTGACATTGCAAGTGGTAGATAGTTTATTGGCTGCTTACAGGACTGCAGAGGGACACATTTGAGGCACTCTTCCCTGGTATTCCTTGCTAAGGTCCAGTCATTAGTAAATCAAACCATTTAGGATGCTTCTGCTATTTCTGTTGCAGGGCCCTTCAAAACAATGATCTTCACAGCCTGTGGCTGGTTATATATTTTAGGGTCAGGCTTTTAAAACTGCATTTATTATTTTCTCTCTGATCACAAAAGCACTGCATGGTAGAAGGTTGGAAAAAAACAGAAAAGTAAAAGAAAAAAATAAACCTACCACTTAGAGATAATGACACCTAGCATTTAAATTCTAGTCTTTCTGGGACTTCCCTGGTGGCGCAGTGGTTAAGAATCCGCCTGCCAATGCAGGGGACAAGGGTTTGATCCCTGGCCCGGGAAGATCCCACATGCCACGGAGCAACTAAGCCCGTGTACCACAACTACTGAGCCTGCACTCTAGAGCCCGTGAGCCACAACTACTGAGCCCACGTGCCACAACTACTGAAGCCCATGCGCCTAGATCCCGTGATTCGCAACAAGAGAAGCCACCGCAATGAGAAGCCCACGCACCGTAACAAAGAGTAGCCCCCGCTCGCCACAACTAGAGAAAGACCGCATGCAGCAACGAAGACCCAATGCAGCCAAATATAAATAAATAAATGTTCCTTTAAAAATTTAACAAATAAATAAATAAATTCTAGTCTTTCTGTATCCACATAGTATTTTATTTTTAGCAGTTAAGTGGTTAAGGACAGAGACTCTAGAACCAAGCTGGAATTCCTGCTTTGACATTCACTAGCAAGGTGTTTGGGGGGCAAGTATTATAATATCTGGGTGCCTTAGCTTCCTAGGTTGCAAATGAGCTAATAACAGTGCCTGGCTCAGAGGGTTGTTTGGCTCCTTAATAAGCATATGTAAAGCACGTAGAACAGAGCCCAGCTAGTGGTAAGTGCTATATAATGGCTCCTTTTATGATTGTGGTAGACTGTTCAAGGAGAATGATATTCCTGCAACCCCATAGCTATTTCCTAGGAACTCTCCTAAATAAAAGTGACTTGAATCCTTTTTAAAGTTGCTGTTTCCACAATCTGCCCAATAGCACTGGATTAAAGGACACTTCTGATCTTGAATGAATTTACATACTCTTTTGGAGTGTTTGTCTGAGGGTCTGCTTCTCTCAAACCTAGCTTGTGCAGTGAAAGCTCAAATTCATGGGAATCACCTTTGCTTCCTTCCACCTCTTATGGACACTGTCTTCTTTTTGTCCTGGGACCGTCGTTCTTCAGTTGATGCTGGAGAAACAATTCTTAACTCTCCATTACCTTAAAAACTAAGCTGCTGAAAGGGAAAAGTATTTAGGAAAGCACATTTTTTAAAAGCAGCTAGCTGTATTTGGAAGGCAGCAGGCCAAAACAGAGCATACGTGAAATACAGGTCCCTGCTTTTTCCTGCCCTGAAGATCTGGTAGAGGGCACTGGGTAAAAGCTTACTCATATCTGTCAGAATCATACCAGGTCTCTGCGGGGTGTGGCCTTTCGCAGCCCAGGGGCATCTGAAACAATTTTCCTTCTCTTTTCCATAATTTTTGAGTGCACCAAGCCCCTGGATCTAAACTCTTAATTTGTTCTCAGTAATTACATTGAAGAATTGACCGTTGTTCCGAGCAGTGAAAATGAAGGTTTTGTTTGGCCTATAGACTTTGCTTCCAGGGCAAGATGCCAAGTCTGAGCACGTCTGGGCATGAAGAAGGGACCAGAAGAAGGGACCTTTGTGGCCCAAGAGCTCGTACCTTTGAATGAATGAATATTCAGAGGATTTTATGGCACTCTGTGAGCACACACTTCACTCAGACAGGAGTCTGAAATCAGGAAGCTGCAAGTCAATGTTATGAGAATGAAGAAAGAATGAAAAAGGAGAGACATGCTGGTGAGGGTATTGTCTTTAAGTTCTCATAACTGTTTCTCCTTGTGATTTTGAAAATACAACCTGAGCAGGGATATGAAGTCACGTGCATTTTATGGTCTCAAGTTTCCCTTAGCCACGTAAGTCATTTTTTTTTTTTTTTTTTTTTTTTTTTAATAGCTACTTTATTTATTTATTTATTTATTTTTCGCTGTGTTGGGTCTTCGGTTCGTGCGAGGGCTTTCTCTAGTTACGGCAAGTGGGGGCCACTCTTCATCGCGGTGCGGAGACCGCTCTTCATCGCGGTGCGCGGGCCTCTCACTATCGCGGCCCCTCCCGTTGCGGGGCACAGGCTCCAGACGCGCAGGCTCAGTAGTTGTGGCTCACGGGCCCAGCTGCTCCGTGGCATGTGGGATCTTCCCAGACCAGGGCTCGAACCCGTGTCCCCTGCATTAGCAGGCAGATTCTCAACCACTGCGCCACCAGGGAAGCCCCACGTAAGTCATTTTTGACAGCAGTTGCTATAAAATCCCAAATAAAGTTGGAAGACTTTCTATTTCTTTATCTGAGGATATTTGGAAATATTGAACTATCAGGAGGAAATGATAACTTTAAAAAATTATGTATATTCACATAGTACTAAATCTATTTGCATACCCACAATTATCTGAGACGTTGTGGTTTCATTCATTCATTCATTTGTTCATTCATTCAATCTGTCATTCATCCAGCAAATATTTATTTACAGGCATCGTATTAATAGTTAAGGCTGGGGTATTTCCCAGTTCCATTAGGGTTTTTCCAGCCTTCCATTGTGATTTTACACCGTGTAGGCTTGGCTTGCCATCAGTGTACTCATATTTGCATTTTGAATGTGTCTCCTCCCAACTCTGAAACCACGGAAAGAAGTCATATAGGGAAACTTGAGAGGAATGAGGGGGAAAAGAAGAAAAGCACAGGCAGAAAAGGAGCTCAATTTCTGTCACCCTTATTAGACTGTTAGTCTAGAAGAGAACCAGAAGAATGCAGAGTGCCTGGGTTGTGAAATGGTGGTCTTCAATTGCCATTTTTTATCCAAGGATTATAAATAAAGCCGTTATTGCCTCATTAAAACCTGGCCTGTTAAAAATGGTAAAGTGGCTCAGAATGGCACCAGCCAGGAAAGGAAAAGGGAAACCTCATAGGCAGGAGGTGAGAGTCAACATTGCACCTCCTTGCTTTTCACAAAGGCTTTTGTTTTCGAGAGGCTCTGAGTTTTGCCACAGTGTGAGGAAACATCCCAGGGGTTCCCCAAACTGTGCATCAATTTCTTCTGCACCTTTTCTGGGTCACTTGTGATGCCCACAGTGAGCAGGAACAGCAAGTTACACTCTGATTTTTCTGATGGTGGTGGTGTTCCAGGCAGATCCTTGATCAGTTTCACCAGCATGCCTTTTCTCTGTCTCACTTGTGTATTTTTAAAATGCCATATACAATGTTATGTAACTTAAACAAGTTAAAACTTTAAAAAGTGTCTCAATATTTTGTGTATATATATTCCTGCTACAGACAAAAGGTTGGGTTTTTTTCACCACTTGCTGGTTACATAAGAAAGAAAACTATCATCCCGGACAAAGCCAGGAATGGGACACTAGTGCAGGACAAAGATGCAGGGCCACAGTGCAGAATTTGGGTGAAGCAACAGTGCCCTCTTCTGGCGACAATGAAGAATCAGCCAAAATTCAAGACGATTAAGGCCTGGAGATTCTACTGTACAGCATAGTGCCCATAGGTAACAATACTGTATTGTGTTCTTGAAATTTTGCCAGGAGGGTAGGTCTTACGTTAAGTGTTCGTATCACAAAATTATAATAATAAATAAAGAGGGCGGGAGGAAACTTGGAAGTGATGGATATGTCCATGGCCTAGATTGCAGTGATGGTTTCATGGATATATACTTACTCCCAAACTCATTAAGTTGTATATATTAAAAATGTACAGCTTTTTGTACGTCAATCATACCTCAATAAAGTACTTTTTTAAGTTAAAAAAAAAAAAAAAACCAACCAAGATATTGGAAAAGAAAGAGTGAACACAGTGTGGGGCCTTTTGAGCAGCTGCATAGCCCTGAAGGTTATGACTCAAATGAGCACGGCCAAGTGTAATCTGGAGGCCGGTCTGTCTGCAACAATGTGATGCCACTCTTGTGCTCGACAGACTGGCAAACAGAGGGCACAGCTGGGCCATCTGTCTCCCCAGCACAGACTGGACATTTCCCACTGGCCAGTCCAATGCCATTGCCCCTTCTGCACACAATGCTAATATAAGTTGTCTTCAAGGCTACTGGACAGGGACCCATTTGTCCACGGGGATGGTCTTGGAGCTAATAAGAATGACGAGAATGGCGAGCATTTATTTTTGTCTTATCGTGGGCTAAACACTACACATGCCTGTCTCATTTAATCCCTGCAGCAACCCAAAAAGACTGAAAGTCTCAGTGGGTGAAGCCAGAACCCAAGGTGGGTTTTATCCCACTAGAGTTGCGCTCCTAACCACTCACCTACCCTGTCTCCTCTACTTACCTGATTAGCTAGGGCCCCTGCTCTTCCATCCCCTGGAAGGCCAGGTTTGGACCCCTGGCACATATGCAGAGAATTTACAAGAGGAGGAGAAAAAGTGAATTGTTTGGTTTTCTTTGCTTCACGTTGACAGGTCTGATAAGGATGTGACAAATGAGAAGCTGGAATCAACTGACTAAAATTACATGTTTTTTAAAAAATCATCTTTACCCTTTAACCATAGTTGATTAAACGTCTTACCAGATCATTCTTTCATTCTGGCACGCTGTACCCACTAGAAATGGGTACATCAATTCACAAGCAAAATAATGTCCTAATCAAGTTGCTTTCAAAAATGTAGTTCAGACATAGTTTCTTAACTATGGAATGAAGCACTATTTCCCCAGCTATGATTAAACACCGAATATTGAGAGTCACATCTCTGCCCACTTCAATGTCTGCAGTCCAAATATCTGGGGAAGCTCTGTGTGTCTTCCTGGAAGGATTTGGAGAGAACATGCAATGGAAAATGAAGGAAGCACTGAACTTCTTGGCTATATCCAACAACTGTGAGATTATAGTTAAAAACCTAAGATATGGGGCTTCCCTGGTGGTGCAGTGGTTAAGAATCTGCCTGCCAATGCAGGGGACACGGGTTCGAGCCCTGGTCCGGGAAGGTCCCACAGGCTGCGGAGCAACTAAGCCCGTGTACCACAATTACTGAGCCTGCGCTCTGGAGCCCACAAGCCACAACTACTGAAGCCCGCGCGCCTAGAGCCTGAGCTCTGCAACAAGAGAAGCCACCGCAACGAGAAGCCCGTGCACCGCAACGAAGAATAGCTCCCGCTCGACGCAACTGGAGAAAGCCGTGCGCAGCAACAAATACCCAATGCAGCCAAAGATAAATAATAAATAAATTTAAAACAAACAAACAAACAAACAAAACCCTAAGATATACAGATTATGCTAAAGTTTGAAATCCTTAGATTGGACAGTGGTTTACAGATGGGAAGGATGTTGTCAGTGAGGAGACATGGATCCTCCTTGAGAATGTCATGGTGCTTTTCACTCCCTGAAGAAGCCAAACACAATAAACCTCAATTGTCTAGAAGCCAACTAGACATTAATAAAGCTAGATGACTAATAAAACATCTAGAATGATTAATAAAACATTTTCCTATACTGAACTTTTAGAGAAAAGATGCTAAACACAAGAAAATATGTCCCTGTTGGAGCTTTTTTTATTATTTATTTATTTATTTTTCGGGGGGAGCTTTTAAAATTTTCTTATTTTTTTTTGGCCGCACCATGCAGCATGTGGGATCATGTGGGATCTTAGTTCCCCCCCACCAGGGATCGAACCTGGGCCCTCTGCAATGGGAGCGTGGAGTCTTAACCACTGGACCACCAGGGAAGTCCCTTTTGGAGCTTTTTTTTTAAAAAGCAAGTAACATCTACCCAAGCAACAAATCAGTAAGAAATATCTCAAATTGAGAAATAAAAATGAACAGTATGAAGGCAATATTGACAGATGTGGGGAGCAGCTGAAGAACAGAAAACAGAAACCATCCCACGTGGCAGCCTCTGCGGAGCGGGCTGGAGCTTGCGGGGTGGGGACCGGAGACTGCTGCCTTTCCTGTTGTCCTTCTGTGCTGATTATGCATCCACTAGTTTGGTTAATGTTAGGAATTTTTAAAAGTCAACAACAAAAATTAAAATGTTATTTAAAAAAAAAAACCCATTTATTATCTCACAGTGGGTCAGAAGTGCCAGCACAGAGTGGCTCAACTGTTTCCTCTGCTCAGAGCCTCCCATGGCTGAAGTTGTGGTTCAGCCTGCTGAGCTCTTATCTAGAGGCTCAAAGGAAGATTCCCCTTCCAAACTCATTTCAGGTTGTTGACAAAATTCAGTTCCTTGAGGTTGTAGGACTGTGGTCTCCGTTTCTTTGACTCACAAACCCCTTCATCTTCAAGCCAATGATGGTTCATTGAATCCTTCTCCTGCATCTATCTGTTTTCCTTTTCTGTCTGCCTTTTCTGCTTTTAAGGGCTCATGTAATTACATTGGGTCCACATGGATAATACAAGATAATCTATCTATCTCAAGGCCAGTTGATTAGTAACTTGATTATATCCACAGTGTCCCTTTTGCTACATAATACAACATAACCACAGTCATGACAATGGAGGGCAGAGACCGTGGGAGCCAAGCTACTACAGAAGCTTAAATATCGAGATAAAATCAACAGTCCTTGGAAATGGATGAAGGAACAATAATTATATTCTTCTTCCTTGAAGACAGATGCAAGTGGAGAGAAGTTACAGCCCAATATCAGGTAACAGGCTACTGTTCTTTTTCAGCTAGTATCAGATGCTTTGTAGGTCTGGCTCGTAACTGTAAGTGATGGGAACTGGATCAGAGCAAGAGTGGCCTGAGCTGTAGTCCCAGCCCTGTGGGTTGTTAAATACAAGACAACAGGCCCAAAATGGAATCACTTAGGCTAAGCCCCACATCACCAAACCGAGTCTTAATTACAGTTTCGGCTCTCCCAGAAATGGAATTTTAAACCAGTCAATCAGGAATGGCCTGATCAGCACTAGTTAGGTCACCTGCCTGATAGCCCTGTCATCCGCTAAAGGTTGCTATAACCAACCTGCTTTTTGCCTACTGTAACTTGCTTGTCCTTGCTGCCTTCTGCCTGTAAGGGTCTTCCATTCTGTACAGCTCCTTAGAGCTCCTTTCTGTCTGCTAACTTGGATGCTGCTCAGTTCAAATAGATTTTCCCTCAAATAAACTCTTAAATTTTTAAATATGCCTCAGTTTATCTTTTAACAGCGTCCTTGAGCAAGTCAGTCCATCTCTTAAGGCCCTGGTTTCCTAATTTGTAAAAGGAAGGAATTGAACCAGATAGTCTCTTCCAAAGAAATGCTATTTTTAATCAAATATAGAGTCAAAATAGAAATGGCTTTTTCTTTTTAAATGTCCTAATGTTTGGACCATTTAGAATGATTTTCATAAGGCAATGCAAGATTCTCAGGCATCAAATAATATGACCATTCATAGAGAACTGCAGTTTTTAGAGTGTTTTGTGCTTTATAATCCTCAAATGTCCTAGGCAACTAGACATTATGGTTATTGGGGCCCATTTTCCTGATGAGAAACTGAGTCTGAGAGAATATATACCTAGCCCAGCATCACATAGTTGTGAAGTGGTGGTGTTGCAGCCTGCACATGGGTTCTTTTGACCTCTGTTAGACTACCTTTGTCGTTTTTCCACCGTGTGTCTAGCCCCTAGCCCAGCACACAGTAGTAAAACAATAAACATTTGTGGAATGAACAAATGAATGGTTTAACAAATGAATGACTCTCCCAACTATCTCACAAAGAAATAACCAAAGTATGCTCATTGCTCTGTATTTGCTAAGTCAAGAAATCTAACAAAGCATTTAAAATAGATGTTCAACTTGGGCTAAGCCCAGATGATTTGTCTGACATGATCTGGAAAACCCCATTTCCAGAATATTTTGCCTAATCAGAGTTTCACTGGATGCCTCAAGAAATAGGACCACATTCAGAGCCATGAATTAGAGGAAAGTTCCCCCAAACCTCCAAAGAAGAACCGTCATCAGCATGTGATGAATGAACCTTTGCAAACAACTTGGGTTTCCTTGGAAACATGGACCATTCCAACTGTAAACTAACCAACATCTCTGCGCTTTTCCTCTCAAGATAAGAAGTGTTAAATCACCCAGAGAGCAAGTCACCCAAAGGGGAGGTAATTTATTTCTGCTCCTTGGTGATTAATTGGTCTGCACTCCTTGGTGCAAGAAATAAGACTTAGGTAATGGAAAACCAGAGCATATCTCCTGGTGGGAAAGCCTCACAGTAAGTCGTGGGTTGTTAATTCTAACATGCCAGCACAAATCCTCCTGGCCTGTGGTCTGGTAGGTAAGTCTATTCACCAGCTCTATGTAACAGTACCTTTATGTCAGACAAACTAGGAATTCCCTTAAAAGTCTAACCCTAAATTTTTTTGCTGGGTCTAATACTTAAGTCTGCAGTGAGGAGCCTATACAGAAATTAGTTTGAAGTCCATAGGTAATACAATATACATGGATCACCTATAAATAATAATTCATGTCCATTTATAGTCACACCATGGCTTACAGAGTGTTTTGAACACTTAGTCATCCTGTGAGGTAGGTACTATCATTATCCCTGTTTTGTTAATGAGGAAACAGGGGTAACAATGTATTTTAATTTGCCCAAGAGCCCACAATTAGTAAATGGCAAACACCAGACCCCAGACTTTTTTACTCAGAACCTGTGTTCTTCCTAATTTGTGGTCAGCGAACCCGCTCGTGCAACCAGCAGGCAGCTCCTGAATACAGAGTGGCTTCTTACCTTCCTGTATTTTCTAAATCGGTGGATACAAAAATCACAGCAGCTCTCATACTTGGGGACATTCTGCAAAATTTTTTACATTGAAAGGGGTCCTTATACTTGGGTAGTAATTATGAATCTTAGGACACAAACTTAGAAGTATAAGAAATATATTTTTCTCTTTCTAGAATAGAACTTGATTTTTATTATAAGCCCCTAATCTGCTGGTTTGGTGAAAACTTAATCTGAGTCATTTAAGGGATTCCCTCCCTCACCACGCACCCTCCCACTTTTCCCCTAGGGCTGTGCCCAAGTTCCAAAGTGCTCTTTAAGAGCCAGAAGGTGAAGGATAGAGGCCCATCTGGGGCCCTCCACCATCTGTCCATGGCACCACTGCCAGAACAACCATCCCCCCTTTTGATCTTCATTAGGTGGTCACTGAGTCACCCCAGCTTCCCTGCCCTTCTCAGTTACCCTGTGTCATTTTGCTGCCCTGTTCACACTGGAAACTCTGCTAGGTTGTCTAAGGCCCTTTCAGCCCAAACACACCACACAACTCGCTTCCTCTGAGGTCATGTCACAGCCCCAGGCCTATCCCATCAGGAGTAAGGGAGAAATGCCTCCTTCTCAGGGAACTACCCACACCTACACCAGTGGCAGTCTCTTTTTATGTCAATTATTTTTAATGCCCCCTTAGCCTTCCTAAAACAGAATTTTTAGACAATATAATCTATCAAATATAACTTCACAAAAACTCAATAAAATTCCTTAACTGTAATGTAGAGGAGAAACAAATGGAAAATTATAATAAAATCATATACACTTAAATATGTAAGTGCCCTAGCATGACTACACGAAAAGATATCAAAAGAAGTCAGATGGCCGAACACGTATGCAGAATCATTGTGAATATGGGTCTCCAGATGTAGCCTGAAACTGGGCCTTATATTGGCCATTCAAGTACCATGACTCACATCATCAACATGATTTAACAAAATGATGATCAGCTCTTGCTAAAGTCCCAAACAGAACAAAGAGCTGTCTCTCAGTTTTCACAGTGGTCCCCCTCCTGAATAATCTGGTGGCTATTAAAACACTGCAAAAGTACTATGTGTTTATAAGCACAGTAGGTAACATTCACTTCTGGCCAAAATGGAATCACAGGGACCAGATTTACCTTCCCACTTGAAACAAGTAAAACCAGACAAAGCATACAAAACAAGGACCTTCAAGACATCGGGTCAGCAGGCAATGAAGGCCACAGGACCTCTAAGTACCTCCTCTCTCTTTGCTTGAATGAACAGACACACATTTACAGTTTACTAAGTGAGGCTCCCACAGGAATTGTGAGGTTGGCGGTGGTGTCGGTGTAGATAGTTTTGGCTAAAAGTGATACCTTTAAACCCTGATAAAGTCCCTGGAATTCTGTCATGATTGACTCATTTCTGTTAAAATCAGTGGGATTGTGCACTGTGCTGGCCTGAGAGGCATGAGCAGACACAATGTGCATCACTTAAGCCAAAATCCACCCATCAGCATTTATGGAGCCCCCGCTATGTGTCTGGTTCTGGGGGGTCGGAGGATACACCTCCAGGGAGCTCAGAGACTAGCCTAAGCATTCTAAATCAGCCATAAGGCCACCTCGTGCCAAACACCTCAATGTCCTATGCAACAAAAGATAAAGATGTTGCATATCCCATGGACGCCCGCCTGGGTGGCTCCAGGGTGTAGATGGCGAGCCCACCCAGCTCTCTCCTGGTGAAGCGGCCTTCGCTCCCTTTGCCCCACTCAGATGTGTGCCTCTGGAACCAGGTGTGGCCAGCCCATGCTAGTGCCCAGTGTGAAGAGGCAACACATCTTTGGAATCTGGCCAACTTAAAACATCCGCGCCCAGGAAGTAGCAGGTATTGTGCACTTTCTATTTAATCCTCACACCAGCGCTTCTCAAACTTTAATGTGTGTACAAATCACTTGTGGGTCTTGTTCAACGGCAGATTCTGATTCAGAAGGTCTGGGGTAGGTGCAGAGATTCTGCTTTTCTAACAAGCTCCCAGGTGATGTCCATGATGCTGGGCTGCAGGCCACACCTGAGTAGTGAGGCCTGACAAGATGCAGCATCATGGAAGCCATCTGTAACCACAGAATCACACAAAGACATTCCCATGAGTTTTACGGACAGCTCTTCAATCCCTTGGGACTATGACTCCTTGGAGATGAGGTTAGCCTTCATTCCTTAGTTAAGGGGATCCGACACATAAATAAATACATTGCATAGAATGTAAGGAGAATGACGGACTCTCTGGGGAGGTGAGGGAAGGCTTCCGGGAGGAGGTGATTTCTGAGCTGGGTGTGTAAAGATAGGAGTTCAGCGGGTGGAGAGGAGAGACAGCCATGGAGGGGTGAGTGCCTGCAAGGCACACACAGCCACACTGAAAGGTTAAAGACTCCATGGACCATGTATTTCAGAGAGAGCACACTGAGTTTTGTGTAGGGAGCCAGCTAGAGAGGAAGCAGACCAGGGAGATAGCTCTGTCCAATGCAAGAGACAGCACAAGTCTGGACTAAGTAGAGAGAGCAGGGAAGCAGGAAGCGGGATCTTCATAACCTGTGGATGGGTGCCTGGTGCCTTTTACTGGGACAGTTGTGGATGTGGAAGGTAGGGGCACAGCTGTGCAGGCGCTGAGGCTGGGTGGGGTTGAATGTCCAGGAGACGGACACTAGCTATCTGACCTTGATCCCATGAGCACAGGAGCGGTGGTGGAGTCGGGGCTCTAGTCCTCCCAGGGAGGGTGCAGGTGTGGTGAGGCGCTGGGAAAGCCGCACGAAGTGGTTCTTTGGCTCAGGGTGCCCTTTCCCATTTCAACAATACTGAGTATCTATTAACATGAGGATATAAAATGATATGTTTGCTTCTGCCGGGCACTAATAAGGGCTGTGATGAGAATATCAATGTGATTTTAAGAATGTTCTAACCAATATCCAGGTAAGCATGGTGATACTAACCCTTAAAGTGTTGAACCTTTTTTTAAATTTTTGGATAGAATTTTAGATTACTGACTGTTGATCTCTCAACATCTATAAGAATCACCATTCATTATAGTGTGGCAAAGCCAGTTAGTTAGAACCAGTCGGCAATCAGTCTCTATGCTAATTCACACAATTAGGTACTGCACTATTATTAAATGCAAATGACTTGCAGCAATGAAAAAAATCAGTTTATTTTTAAGGGAGTCAAATCCAATTTTCACAGCAAAGCCAGTCTTCCACCAATGATTATTCTTGCTACTTTATGTGTTATTTGTCAGAACTTCTACATAATAGGTTCTCCCCCCTCAATGGATATGCATATCTTACTGGTGTTTATTTTTTTAAGTTATACTTTCAATAATCTATTATGCAACTTGAGATATACAAGTTATAGTTTGGAAGAATTTATTTTGATTATTAGTAAAGAAAATTTATTCACAGGATTGCATACTCTGAAATATGAGAGAAGCAACGTTTTCTATGTCTTTCTTGACTTACGGAGGATAAAAAAGAGATTCCAGCAATTTGATAAAATTTACTGTACTCTGATGCACACATTTTCTCTCTTCTGACCAAATCAGTCTACTACTGACATTTATGCACAGCTAAGCTGACAAGGTACGGAATCTTTCATTTTCATTATTTCTTAAATTTATTTCACATATATTTAGTGAGCACACAGTAGTATCCAAATTGGTAATTAAAGGAAAAGTGGTCAGTTAAAATGATGACTGTCATTTGCATTATTTTTTACATGCACAGTATCATTTAATTCTCAAGATTCTGGGTAGAAATTTTTAAAAATTATCTTCATTTATGGATAAGACTACTGGCGCCCAGAAAGATCAGTTGACTCATCTGAGATAACATGGCCTCCCGCAAGAAAGCCTTGCCTGAAACAAAAACAAAAATGAAACAAAACAAAAAACATGGCCTCAATAGCAAATTTGAGACTCCAACTGAAGTTACTTGTTGCGTGATGACAATGGCATAAATATTCTAAAGTGACACAGAGTGTTTTTTTCAATTGTTCAAGGAAAAAGACAATATTTAGAGTTGACTAGAAAAGGCTATTGAACAGCTAGTTCATCGATCACGTCATGGACACTATAAATAGAAATGAAACCTGAATAAAGCTGGGCCACTTTGGGGCTGGTCTTGGCAGCGTGTCGTGTCCAAAAGAAACACGAATCCAGCTGCAAAAATGCCTTGCAACGTAATGTAAGGAGTCTCTTGGAGAAGCAGCATGACACACTGGGGAACATCCCCAAATCTTTTTTCTAAAGTTTCCCTCATCTCGGTAGCTGCTCCCCCTAAAATGGCTCTTCCCCAAAAGACCAACCTCCATACCCACTCTCCGCCGCTGTGCTGCCCCTTTGCCGGCCACCCTTACCTCTCATGCCTTCCGGAGTTCATTTCTTTCCCTGGTCATTCCACAGCCTTTCTAATATAAATCAGTTTAACACTTCAGCTCCCTCTAAGGCTCTTCCACAGTTACCTCTGGTCAAGATGATGACCATGGGACCAGAAGGCAACACAGAACTCAGGCTGAGGATGGAGACTTGGAGATGGCTGTGTGTGTGTGTGTGAGTGTTACGCGAACCTTTGTTGTCCCTGTCACACAAACTTACAGTTTACATCCTTCAGTGGTTCCCAGCTCCTTTCTACAACCACAAGGCCCAGTTTATCTGGCTTCATCTCCGCTCCAGCCACACTGCTACTTCATGTTCACACTGCTACTTCATAGTTCGTCACCAGCCACTCTCCAGCCTCAGGACCTTTGCACTTTACTGTCCTGCCCAGAACACTTTTCCACAGATACCCACATGACCAGGTACCTCCCTTTACTCAAATTGCTGCTCAGATCTCTCCTGATTAGTGGGGCTGTCCATAGGCTCCTGATCAAAGATAACAAGCTCCTGTCTCTCCATCTCTTCGCCCTGCTTTCTTTTTCTTCAGCACACTTATCACCACTTCAGGGTGTATATTTATTTATTATTTGTATCTCCCACTAGAAAGCAAGCTCCGTGAGGGAAGGGACTTTGTTTTGTTCTCTGCTGAATCCTCAGCACCTAGAATGTTGCATGGAAATAGTAAATGCTCAATAAATATTTGTTAAATGAATAGATGGCACTTATTCATCAAGATCTTATGAGAAGGCTAATAAATCCTTCACTTAAGGAAGAATATATTTTCCTTCTGAAACTTGACACTAATTGTGTAGTCACAAGTTTCCTAATGAATCTCTGTGTTCTATTTGCCCCCTTTGGCTTCTTTAGTTCCTGACTCTGTGCCTCACGTGTTGTGTGGTGCCCTCCACCCCCAGCCTGCCCCTCCCACCTGTTGTATATAAGGTCCTAGTTTTCCTGTCCAGTTTCCAAGTCAAGCTGCTTGGTCTCGTTGAATCCCCTAAGCCTTCGTGCCCCCAGATCTCCAGTTCAGGTGTTCACAGACTCAGCTAGTTAGAGCTGGTCATTTGCCTCCAGAAGCGTCAACTATCTGTGAGTCCCCAGGGCACTGGTGTCTTGAAACACAGAGGACTCTGGAGCCCTGGCTTCTCAGCATCTCTGATGTCTGTGAGCCGCGGGGAGTGGTAGCTGGGGGCTCTGGTATGTGTGGCCCCCAGCATCGTTAGGGCGTTTCTGGTGAGAAAGAAAATGGCTCAAAGCAACTGTGTGTGATCACCAGCACCACTAACGAACTGCTGCCTCCAGGATGGCCCCATGCCCCTCTCACTTCGCACTTTCCTGGAGACAGCACCATGATGTCAACGACCAGCAAGAAGCAAAGCATCCTGCTAGTAAAGAATTTGGCTTTGCCCAAAGAGAGGGCTGGCCCTTGCCCCTGGCTTCTGGAAGGCAGTCTGTGCCATTCCTGATAGAAGTGTCTTTGTTTAGGGCAGAGCCTGGACACAGCAGATCTTGGGGGGCGGGGGAATAGCCACACCCCATAGTTTTAGGGTGGGAGCTGGCCAGGCCGGAAAGACCAACCTTGAGACTTAGGATAGGAGCTTTAGGTCACACAGTATCAGTGGACCTGGAGGCTGGGATCAACTCATGGGCAGTTGGTCAGTCAACCATGCCTATGGAATAGGGCCTCCATAAAGCCTCCAAACATCGAGGCTCAGGGGGGGCTTCCCTGGTTGGTAATATTCCGTGTGTTTTGTTGCACATCGATGTCAGGGTGGTAATGTGTCCTAAAGACAGAAACTTGGCTCTCGGCGCCCTCTCAGACTCTACTTTACGTGTCTCTTCCTTCAGCTAATTTTAATCTGTATCCTTTTCCTGTGGTGTTCCATAACTGTGAGTATAATAGCTTTCAGTGGATTCTGTAAGTCCTTCCTTCTAGTGAATTACCAAAACTGAGGGTGGTTTGGGGAACCTCCTCCCACAAACTGCAGTTGGTGTCAAAAGTGAGGGCAGTCTTAAGGACTGTGCCTCCAAACCTTGCAATTTGGCTAACTCTGGGTCCGTCTCCGCGCCATAAGGAGACTGATGCTTCGGCTTCAAGGCCTTTCAATTCAATACAACATGCATCCTCTCTTTTTCCATTTAGCTGTAACTTTTATATTTCTTTATATCCTATTTCAAAGCTTTCACAGAGGAAAGGGACTTCTAAAACAGGAGAGAAACATGTCTGCTCTTTATGTAATATTCGCATCAGTAAGTCCCAAGATACTCTAAAAATATAAAATTTTAAAATGATTTCCCAGCACAGTATTAATTTTTCAGCATAATTCAATCACCTGCCTAAGGCCTCATAACACTCAGAGCAAAACTGAGAATGGAACATGAAATGCCTGATTTCCCTCTGCCCGGAAGACCATGGTCAAGACCAGGGACACACTAACCTTAGAACACACTGGAAAGCACACGAGCCCCAGTGCAGAGCAGGTGAAGGGGCCGAGCCAAGCAAGAGATGAGGGAAAAATACAGAAATGCTGAAGGGGGAGCCGCAGGCAGTTCTGAACTCAAAGAGATCACAAGGTGATACATGAAGTTCCCACCAGCAGGCGATAAGACAGCAGAAGGAAAAAAGGAGGGGGTGAAGAAAGACCCAGAGGCACTTAGTAGATGTGAACACAGAGAGAAAGTGGGGAGGAGATCGTCGAGCTGGGGAATAAGCCCAGCTCATCCCTGTTCTAGGAAAAAGCAAGGATTGCGCTCAATGCTTTCTCCCTTTATCTTTTCAATCAGCCAACATGTAACACTAGGGGCTTTTAGCAGAACCTAGCATTGCCTTATTGTCAGCTGAACATGAGTGTTCTTCCTCAACCCAGGAAATTGCATTTTGTTGAGAATAAATGGAATTTAAACCTTAAAATCTTGACAAATAGCTGGAATTTAGTACCATACCTCAGAAGTCAAAGAAGACTCTTGCCTTAGAAATCATGTGCTTTTCCACCCTGAGGGTGAAGGGCGAGAGGGGAATAACCCTCTCTACACCCCATCTATAACTGATGGAGTGGAGAAGAAGATGAGGAGCCCAAAGGCAGAGAGGCAATCGCCACATTACCTGAGCAAGAAGCAAAGGGAGAAGAGAGGCTCTGACCTTCGTCAAGGAAAAAAAAGGTCATTTGGGAAAGAAGCAAGAGGATAGGGCATGTGTGGTGCAGAGACCCTCAGTCTGGCTGAGCCCACTATCAGGCCCGACAGCAACCCCAAACACGGATGTTATGCCACACAGTGTGCCCAGCCCTAAGTAATGAATGGTGATTGGTCTAAGCCAATCATAGCAACCCTCTTCCTCTTACCAAGTGCTGGTTGCCCAGCCTCCCTCTTTAGCTAGGGTAGCTGTGTGACTCAGTTGGTGCCAATAAAATATAAAAGGAAGCCTGCTAGGAGGTTTCTGGGAAATGTTTTGCTTTTTTGTTAAAACAAATCAATATGGCTGGTGCCACCCCTTTCCCTCTTCCTCCTGCGTCCCCGGCTGCCCTTGATGCCTGAAGCTGCAGCAGCCAACATGAAGCCTCAAGGGACGGGGCAGGACAGTCACAGAGACACCAGCCCTGACGACGTTAAGCCACTGAATTGAGCCAGCAGCTGCCCACCTGCGGACTTCATGGGAGGTAAGAAAAACCAGAACTTGTTTGCTTAAGCTACCCCCGGTTGCGTCTGCCCTTCCCAGCAGCCGCTGAGTGCAACCTCAATACAAAAGTCTTATTCCAAGAAAACATCTTTCAATCTTGATAGACTTTATAACTGGTAAAACCACAGATTAGATGATCACAGGCGAAATCCTGCAAAAGGAAAAAAAGGAAAAAAGAAATTTGTCTTGGAGTTCATGGAATCCATCAAAGAGGCCTCTGATTCTCAGGGCTTCACACACTCCAGTCTGAGAACTGAACTAGGCCAGAGATGCAATTACAGCGAGGGTAAGAAAGACAAGGCATTGACTGGAAGAAAAGAGTCAGCTCAGGAAAGTGAGAACATGGGCACTGGAACAGGGGCCGGCCCAGCATCCCTCCGGCAGAAGGAAAATGACAGTAAGAAATCCCTTTTGGCTTGGCCTCTACCCTTCAGGCCAGACAGCAGTGGACTGAACCTCCAGGAGCCAGGGAGCCTTGTCTGTTGGTGTTGATGGGGGGTCGAGGAGCAATCAGCCCCTCTCTGGGTCCCAGCATGACAAGCCCAGAGCTGGAGCAGAGGCCAATTGCGCTTGTACCGAGCGCACATTAGATCCCCAGAGCGTTCTGGAAGCTGAACATAAATTGAAGTTTACAGTCCTTGACCCCCAAGAGTTATCCTCTGAAGGAGAATGAGAATAAGGGAAAACCAACAGGAGACAGAGAGGTGGAAAAGAAAAGCCAGAAAAAGAATAGATGCTAGACAAACCAGCTGAGGGCTCATGTCTTCCTCTAGTTTAAGAAGGCTTTTCTTTTTTAGTTCTGACTATATTTTGAAACTGACATATTTTAAAACTGAGTTCTACTTAAAGAAAATTCAATACATAAAAAAATGTTGAAACAAGATCATTCACATTGTGGATGGAGAGTTCATTTTACATACTGCAGAGGTTGTTCATAAAATGCACTTTCATAATACCTTTACTCCAAGATCTGAATTCAGCAGAATTCTTCAGTATCGTGTCCATGTACAATCATAACATCTTACCTGTGTGTAAAGCACTTCATACTTTACAAAACGTGTCCACAACTTGTTTGCCCCCATGACAATTCCATTTAAAACTTATGATAACCCTATGATTATGAAAGGAACAGATTTTTCCTTTCATAATTATGTTTTTGTTCAAAGAAGACATTCATTTTAAAGGTGGGTTTACTTTTAGCTGAGTATAAAATTTATATGTGTTCATTGCATGAAATTGGAAAATACAGAAAAGTAGAAGGGGAAAAATTTACCATACCCCAAAGAAAACCACAATGATTTTAAACTTTTCTTTCTTTTTAAATAATTTTTTAATTAAAATATTATTGACAGATAACATCATATTAGTTTCAGGTGTACAACATAATGATTCAGTACTTGTATGTATTGCAAAATGATCGCCACACTAAGTCTAGTTAACCTCCATTGCCATACATTGTTACAATTTTTTTCCTTGTGATGCAAACTTTTAATGTCTACTCTCTTAGCAACTTTCAAATATACAATACAGTATTGTTAACCACTGTCACCATGCTCACATTATATCCCCATAAGTTTTTCTTTTAGTCTTTGTGCTGTGTGTGGTATTTTTCCATAGGCATAATAATATTGATTAGACAATTTTATTTTCTGCTTTTGTTTCATCTAACATTATAACATGAACATTTTCTCAGGATATTGTTACTCTTACTAAATATCATTTTTTAATGATTGCACACTATAATTTACGTATTTCTGATAATGAAATACTTTACTAAAATAAATACTTACTTTGTTTTGAATTACCCTGTCAGTGTCATTTAAGCAAAAATCTAAATGAATTATGTCATTATAAGATCTACCAAGCTAATCATTCTCCATACTATTGAGATTTTCCTGGTTTCACTCGCTCTCCGATGAACATCATTATGTACAAATCTTTTTATATATCTTAGATGAATTTCTTTTAGGCTAAATTACTAGAGATGGCACTACTGGTCCCAAAGGAAAAAAACGTCTTAAGGTGCTTGATTGTAAAAATTGCTTCCCAAAAGTATTATAGCTATCTATACGCCAAAGTTTCCATTTAACCACACCCTCACAGCACTAAGCAGGTGTTTTTTAAAAAATTTCTTTTTCAGTAAAAAATCATATCTCATTATTATTAATTTACCTCATCTTTGATTACCACCAAAGTTGGTACATCTTTCCAGAAATTTATTAACTAGCTCTATTTTCTCTTTTGTGAAGGATTTGGCCCTAGGTCAGAAACAAACCTCATTTTACTGCCAAGGGGAAAAAAAGCTAGCAGAAGTTAAACCATTTCCCCAAGACTACACAGTTACTAAAATGATTAAGTGAGGGATCCAGTTCAAGCATTTAGAGGCCTACTTAAGTAATTGCCCCTCCCACCACCACCAGTTTTTTTTTTTAATACCTCAAACCTACTTGCAAATATTAGCAAGATAAGTACATTTTAAAGCACACACTTCGGGACTTCCCTGGTGGCACAGTGGTTAAGAATCCGCCTGCCAATTCAGGGGACATGGGTTCGAGCTCTGGTCCGGGACGATTCCCACATGCCGCAGAGCAACTAAGGCCATGCGCCACAACTACTGAGCCTGTGCTCTAGAGCCCGCGAGCCACAACTACCGAGCCCACGTGCCACAACTACTGAAGCCTGCGCACCTAGAGCCCGTGCTCCACAACAAGAGAAGCCACCGCAGTGAGAAGCCTGTGCACTGCAACGAAGAGTAGCCCCTGCTCGCTGCAACTAGAGAAAGCCTGCACGCAGCAACGAAGACCCAACGCAGCCAAAAATAAATAAATATATTTTTTAAAAAATTAGTTCCTTTAAAGCACACACTTCAAGCTCATAGCGTCTCTGCAGGTTTATCATTGAGTAAACTGAAGCCCACAGACTCACGTGGGCATCTGTTGCAGGCCTAGAGTCGGCTCTTCAACTGGAAAGAGGACCTGTTTCTAGTTGTGTGCTGTGTGAGTTCTCTTAGGCTTAAGGCTTTAGATGCTTACACAACAGAGATGTATACATTATGGTGAAATGTAATGGGCAAGCTAGGAGCAAAACTGAGAAGAATTCATTTCTAAACAAAACTCTTAGGAGTCAAGGGTTTCAAAGTCAGGCAGAGAGTTGTGGTTTGCAATCAGTGAAAATAGGTAAATCCTATTTTCAGGCAGAGCGATTGACTAAGGAAAAAATTAAATATCGGTGAATTATCTGTGAGAGCAAATACATTTAAGAAAGATCCAGATAGAGAAGTAACACAACTTCTGCTTTTAATTTTTAAAAAATGGATTGTTTTTAAATGGAATATTGAATCAGTGGTGCTGATACAATCCATTAACCACTTAGAAAAGAATAAATTATTCCCTACTTCATGTAATATGCCCATTCGTTCTGGATAGGTTGGTGTTACATATAAAAATGAAACCATTAAAGAACTAGAAAAGCACAAATTTAAGAAAAGCCTAAATCTAGGTTCTGATTTCAAGGTGGAAAAGCTTAAAAGCCAAGGAAGCCTCCAGAAAGGAAGAGACAGAGGAAAGAAGTTTCAAACTTCTAAACAAGGGAGAGGGAGGGAAGAAGACTTGGCAAAACAAATAAAAATTTTCCAGCTCATCATCCAAGTTAAAAGGCAAATATCAAACTAGGGAAACAGTAGCAACTTAAACAGCAGACACAGGGTTAATAACTTTACTATGGAACTGTTACTAATGGGAGGACCCAGAGAGCATGGAAAGTAGAACACCCTTATTCTCGTAGTGGGCGTGTATGACACATATCATTACACCCTTTCTGAAGAACACTTGGGACAGTATGTCTTAAATAAAGTCTTAAAAATAAAAGCTCATACTCTTTGATCCAGCAATTCCACTTCTAAGAAAGAATCAGAGATCTGTGAAAAGATTTTTATATAAAGATATTTATCATAGACTTTTTTTAAATTGAAGTATAGTCGATTTACAATGCTGTGGCAATCTCTGCTGTACAGCAAAGTGACTCAGTTATACACATTGAGACATTCTTTTTTCATATTCTTTTCCATGATGGTTTATCACAGGTTACTGAATATAGTGCCCTGTGCTGTACATTAGGACCTTGCTCTTTATCCATTTTACACGTAATAGTTTGCATCTACCAGCCCCAGACTCCCGGTCCAACCCTCTCCCTCTCCCCTTCCCCCTCCTCCTTGGCAACCACAATATCATAGACTGTTTATAATAGTGAACATTTCTAAAAATTCTAAATGTCCCCAAGTAAACTAGTTCAATAAAAATGGTCTTTCCATCAAGACTCATATTTTAAAAGAACATTTAATACAAGGAAAAATATTTGTGGTATTTGAAGTGACAAAACAGTATATAGAGCATCAGTATAATTTTATAAAATGAAAAATACTAACTATATACACTGTGGTGATAACTGGATATGGTTACAGATGATTTTTTAGTTTTCTTCTTGTACTTTTAAAAAAATATTATTTTTTTAAATTGAGGTGTAGTTGATTTACAATGTTGTGTTAGTTTCAGGTGTACAGCAAAATGTCTTCTTGTACTTTTCTGTGTTTTCCAAACTGTCTAAAATAAGTTTGTGTGTGTTTCTGTCTGTGTGTGTCTTTGGTGGTGTGGTGTACAGGAGATCTTTGGAATAGTAGCCCAGTGGACAGTGCTCTAAATATCTTCGTTTCCCTCCCCCCATACACACACACATATGTTAAAAACATCTTGTTGGAATCCCACAAAGGCCTATAAAATGGAGACTACACAGGTGGGTTACCAGATAAGCTTTCTTAATGAGAAACTGGAAAGAAGTGAACAGCAAGTTTGATGAAATCATTTTTTTCATAAAGCTGTAAATATTACAGAATATAGATAAGAACATAAACGACGGCAAGATCAAAGACCCTATGGAACAAATCCACTAGGAGAGAAGGTAAAATTTATAGACTGAATTCTTCTTCTTAATCCTGTTCCCTGTGAGTGTCCAGTATAATGACGGTTTAAATTATATCTGCAATTTTCTTAGCGATTCGCTTACTTTTCAAGTTTGTAAACCAACACATCAACAATTCCCAATCAATGGGATAGCATTTCTCCAGGGAGCTATGAAAATATACCTTGCATTTAAAGGTAATAAAAAACATGACTAAACATGCCTCTGTTCTTCATAACGCAAAAGTACCACATCTGGTCATTTTTAAAAAAATGCATTATACAGAGTTGCAAGGATGCCAGATACTTATTACAAAGAACTGTTTTATCCATTTAGCCCAATTTTCCAGATGTTTTATTACTTGGACACAGGACAATTGTTGAAACTGGTTATTGAAGCCCATTTATTTCAAGGGGTTCGTCTGCAAGCCATAGGAAGCATTTGAGGGACAAGTAATTTATGACAGGCCACAAGGCAATGCTTGAGGAGGGCTGCTGTCTCACTGAGTCACAAATAATCCCAACAAAGGACAAACTACCCTATTTTGTTAACACCCAGCTTCATTTGCAAAATTTGCCTCTTAGGCCAGCACTTAGTTGTCATTTCACATGCAAATGTGATGCACATAATTGGAGCAATTTCCATAATAGTAGGTCAAGTTGGCTGTGACAGTTTAGCTGTGATTGGAGGCCTGGTTCTCATTGTCTACCAGCAACAAAATACTCACTTGGACCAGTTGGAAGTCTTGTCCTCATAAAGACAACAGGATCAGGTTCCACGGGAGCAGGTGTGGCTTCCCCTAGCCCTTCAGCAGCCGGGTGTCCCTGCCCTCGCCTCCCCCATCCCTCCCCAACACCCCACACAATCAGAACCTGCAGAGCACTAGCCTTGGGACATCAGTGGAGCTGGTCCTGGCAGCCACAGTCATTGCAGCTAATTAGAAGGCATCTCACTGTGGTCAATTCTCTCCACATGTCTATCAAAATAGGGATTTGAGCAGGGAGCAAAATCTTTTTTAGCTTTGCATCTCTGAAGTCACAGCCAGACACAGTCACTCTGTGTCTTTGCTTCACATACAGATGTAGGAGATCTCAGGGCATCTTGTAGGTGTGTTTTCAGGCTAAAAGGGCCATGTTGCAAATTGCCCTAAGCCAAAGCATTCACGAGCAAGTAAGTATTGGGCAATTTATTTGTTGTTGTTTTTGGTATTCTTGTAAATGCTGGTCACCTCTGGCATTCGAGAGAGTGGAGACTGTGCGTCCTCTCCTTGACAATTTTGCTACCAGGTTGTTTATTGCAGTGAAATGGAATCTGAGATCAAATTCTGCTGAGTATGTCAGTGTTTATTAACCAGCAGGTATAAAAATGATCATATAGTGCTTTCTTATGAGTGGGGGAAATGTCCCCTCTCTCTTCAGGCATTCCAACTAGCTCTTTGCTTGAGAGATTCACTCCAAGGAGAAACAATATTTTTTAGAGCAGGATTAGCCAACTTACTGGTTGGGTCAGGGGATGAGGTCACAGGGATGAGGAAGAGCGCAGAGTCAAGCAAACATCTGAGGGTCAAGTACTGCTCCAAAGGCTTGGGCTGGGCTGGCCAGACCCTCATGTTACCGAGTCCAAGCTCACTCTGCTTGCCGCCATGACAGGCCAATAAATCGGGAGACAAGGTGTTGAGGCAAAGAATACAACTTTATTTCGCTTTAAGCCAGCAGACGGAGAAGATGGCAGACAAACATCTCCAAAAAACCATCTTATGGGGTCTGGATGCCAGTTTCTTTTATAGAACAGAGAGGGCGAGGAGGTGAGGAAGTAAAGTGAAAAGGCCATTTATCTTGCAAAACATCTCCTCACATGGCCTGCCTCAGGGAGGGGATGTGTTAATTTCTTCTTTTCTGAAGCCATTCACAGGTGGGCAGGGTTCCCTGAGGCAGGCCATTATGTATGATTATAATAACAAAAGCAACAAAAGCAAAGGTTAAAGTCAAAGAAACAGATCCAACATGGAGTCAAAATTGGCTCTTCCCTGTTACACTCATACTTGCTTGGGTGAGGGCAGTAGGGCCCATGACAGTCTTTCTAGTCAGCCACAGATTTCAACTCTGCATTTCTATGGGGAATCATTCCAGTCATTACTTCCACTAGTTAACCAACCCTCTATTGTTAGATTTCAAAAACAATATTCAAATCCATAATTCTGGAGTGTATATTCTTGATTAGGGTGCTTTAGAGGCTCACTGCTCATCCCTGAAGTGTGGATCCCTGATTAGGGGGCCTCAAATGCTAACTGGCCCCTCATGCATCACACTGTTTACAGTGGATAATATTAAACTAAATGATCTCAGGTTATATGACATCCACAGTCCATAAGGAGTGGGTTGGGAAGGGACAAAGGCTCCCAGAGAATGGACAACTTGTTCTGTTGCTTCACAAAGGGATGGAGCCTGGCTCTTTGATATTCAGCCATAAAATGCCTTGATTGTGATCTATTCGGAGGCTGGACCCAGCCCAGGCAGGGTTACCTGATGGAGATAGGGAACAGGTGCAGGGGTGGGGGAAGGGAAATCCCAAGAGCTGTAGCAGTGTGCCTCATCCAGCAGCTTGTCTTTTTTGTTGGTTTGTTTTTTGTTGTTGTTTTTGTTTTGTTTTTACTTTTTACTGGTGTATCTTTTTTTTTAATTGGGGTATTGTTGTTTTACAATGTTGTGTTAGTTTCTACTGTACAGCAAAGTGGAGTTCCCTGTGCTATACAGCAGGTTCTCATTAGTTATCTATTTGATACTTATTAGTGTATATATGTCAATCCCAATCTCCCAGTTCATCCCACCCCTCCCCTTCCCCCCTTGGTGTCCATACGTTTGTTCTCTACATCTGTGTCTCTATTTCTGCATTGCAAACCGGTTCATCTCTACCGTTTTTCTAGATTCCACAAATATGCGTTAATATACGATATTTGGTTTTTGTTTCTGACTCACTTCACTCTGTGTAAGTCTCTAGGTCCATCCACGTCTCTACAAATGACCCAATTTCATTCCTTTATATGGCTGAGTAATATTCTATTGTATATATGTGCCACGTCTTCTTTATCCATTCATCTGTTGATGGACCTTTAGGTTACTTCCACATCCTGGCTATTGTAAATAGTGCTGCAATGAACATTGGGGTGCATGTGTCTTTTTGAATTATGGCTTTCTCTGGGTATATGCCCAGTAGTGGGATTGCTGGGTCTTATAGTAGTTCTATTTTTAGTTTTTTAAGGAACCTCCATACTGTTCTCCATAGTGGCTGTATCAGTTTACATTCCCACCAACAGTGCAAGAGGGTTCCCTTTTCTCCACACCCTCTCCAGCATTTATTGTTTGTAGATTTTCTGATGATGCCCATTCTAACCAGTGTGAGGGATACCTCATTGTAGTTTTGATTTGCATTTCTCTAATAATTAGTGATGTTGAGCATCTTTTCATGTGCCTCTTGGCCATCTGTATGTCTTCTTTGGAGAAATGTCTATTTAGGTCTTATACCCATTTTTGGATTGGGTTGTTTGTTTTTTTTGATATTGAGCTGCATGAGCTGTTTGTATATTTTGGAGATTAATCCTTTGTCTGTTGATTCGTTTGCAAATATTTTCTCCCATTCTGAGGGTTGTCTTTTTGTCTTGTTTATGGTTTCCTTTGCTGTGCAAAAGCTTTTAAGTTTCATTAGGTCCCATTTGTTATTTTGTTTTTATTTCCATTACTCTAGTAGGTGGGTCAAAAAAGATCTTGCTCTGACTTATGTCAAAGAGTGTTCTTCCTATGTTTTCCTCTAAGAGTTTTATAGTGTCCAGTCTTACATTTAGGTCTTTAATCCATTTTTTTTTTTAACATCCTTGCCCATGAGCTTCTTTTTTTTTTAAATTAATTAATTTATGTTTATTTTTGGCTGCATTGAGTCTTCGTTGCTGTGTGCAGGCTTTTCTCTGGTTGTGGCGAGTGGGGGCTACTCTTCGTTGTGGTGCGCGGGCTTCTCATTGTGGTGGCTTCTATTGTCGCGGAGCACAGGCTCTAGGAGCGTGGGCTTCAGTAGTTGTCGCTCGTGGGCTCTAGAGTGCAGGCTCAGTAGTTGTGGCACAAGGGCTTAGTTGCTCCGCGGCATGTGGGATCTTCCTGGACCAGGGCTCGAACCCGTGTCCCCTGCATTGGCAGGTGGATTCTTAACCATTGTGCCACCAGGGAAGCCCAAGAAGGGCTTTTAAAATGATAGCTTCTCTGAGCCCCCAGGAGCCTCCTGCTGTGAGAAATACTGAAATGGAGCAGGACCCTATGGGGCCTTCCAGGGACAGACCCTTCCCCCTCATATCCTCTGCTTTAGCTCCTCTCTGAATTACCTAGATAATAGTATCTGATGCACATTTCCTGAGTTGTTTTACAGATACGAAATCCCCCACCAAATGGAAGATGTTAACTATTTAATGACCATGAGCACATAGCCCCTAGACCTACTGGAGCCTGAGAATTCATAATGTTAACCCCTGTGACATTGCCCTGTTACCTCACCATCATCCAATCAGAGAATTGTGCAAGAGTTGATAACATACCCTGCGACTGTCCCTCAGCTTGCCTTTAAAAATGCTTTGCTGAAACCCTTTGGGGAGCTCAGGTTTTTTGAGCACTAGCTGTCCTGAACTCCTTGCTTGGTGCCCTGCAATAAATGCTGCACTTTCCTTCACCACAGTCCAGTGTCAGTAGATTGGCTTTACTGTGTGAGGGCAAGTGAACCCACATTTGGTTTGGTAGCAATACGATAACATGTATGAATCTTAAAAAAATTATGCTGAGTAAAATAAACAGGACCAAAGAAGAGAACATACTGTATGGTTCTATTTCTTTAAAATTTTAGAGAACGCAAACTAATTTTTGGTTACAAAAGCAGATCAGCAGTTGTCTGGACAGGAGGTGAGGTGGGAGTGGGGTGAGGGTAGAGAGGGCAGGGGCAGGGGGCAGGGACTGCGGAAGGCAGGAAGAAACTTTCGGGGGTGATGGATATGTCCATTATCTTGATTGTGGTGATGGCTCCACTGTTACATACATAAAACTTACCAAACTGTACACTTTGAATATATGCAGTCTATTGGATGTCAATTATACTCAAGAAAGTTGTAGAAGAAAAAAAAAAAAAAAAAAAGAATCACCCTCATCTTCTACCTGCTGATTCTTAGTTAATAGATCTGGGCCTGAACTCCAGCATCAGTGTTTTTCCTAAGCTCCAAGGTGAGCCTGAGGCATAGTGAGGTTGAGGACCGCTGGATATCTGAGCTGCTTCCTGGTTCTCAGATTCTGTCTCTTTGGAATGGGAGAATTCCTTGGTGGATACTAGGAAAGTATTTTCTTGCCCGTGTGGAGTCTGGCACCTTGGTAAAACCAGGAAGGAACCCCTCCTTTGCTGCTGGTTACTCCTGCCTCTCTTCTCATGCTAGGACTCGGGGCTGATGAGGTCTAGGTGGTTTGTTCTCCTGGAGGTTCCTGTCTGAGTTCCTTCTGCTGTCCCAACGTATGTGATGCTTGTTCTCAGGCCGTATACTCTACCCCAACCCACTCTGGTACCATGACATGATGAAGTGTCAAAAGGGGTCACCATGTCTCCCCTCATCCCCATGCCTGTGCAGGCCATTTCAGGTACGTGCCCCCTTGCTCAGATGGGGCAGTTCTCCAGGGCAGCCCATGGTTCCTTCTTCTAACCAGCACATTTTCAACAAAAGGAAGCAGCTCCTGTTTAGCGCTCTTCTGAAGGCTCCTAGCCGAATTTTCTGGTCCTCCACACACCACACCACACTTCCCAGAGCATTTCCATGAGTGCCAGCTGCCTGCAAGTCCTAGTGAAAAGTGAAGCCTCATTCAGTGTCAGCTTCGCATTTCGTGTGTGGTTCTCTTGGAATCGCTCAGCCTCTGAAGCTGCAGACCAGACTGGATGACTCTGGCAGGGAACAAACCAAATGCTAGTTCCTAACTCCCAAGAACTTGGCTCTTCCCTAGAAGACAAACTCCTCACCTCTCTCTAGACCTCTTCATGTGGAGAGCAGGGCAGGTTAATGTTCAGGTCTGGCAGCAGTGCCCTCCTAGTAAACCCTGCCCTGGGTAGCTAGTGCCATCTCTTCTCACATAAGAGATGTTCTCTGACAGGCCCTGGTTCATCTCCACACATCAAGTCCTTCGGTCATTACATTTCTCATTTCCCCCCAGTTCAGATTCCTCCATCATAACGTCTCACATTCCATGACAAATTGGGGATGGTGGGAGGAGGGTAAGAAGGAGGGGTAGGAGATAAATTTTATTCTAGGGACAATGGGAAAAAAGCCATTGACATGTATTGAGTAAAGAAGTGACATGACTTAGTTTACCTTTTACAAGGAAGACTTTGGCAGCTAGCTGTGTTTCCACACTGGTTGAGGTAGGGGTGAGGTCAGTGGTACAAGCAGCAGGTGGAAAGATCTTTCCAGGTCAATATCTAAAGGTCTACCTCATTCTTTTTTAATTTCTGGGGGGAAACTAGGGGTCAGGAGGGATTATATTAACACCAGCAACAAAGGAATGTAAGGTCTAGGAACATGCCTAACAAGAAATAAGAAAGCCCAGGTAAAGTAGACTATGGGACTTTGGCGACAGGCATAAAACAACTTTATAAATTCAGAGATTATGTCTAAGTGGAAAGATTCAATATTGCACATTCTCTCTCAAAATATCTTCGGCCTAACTTTTTTTTTTTTTAGTATTTATTTATTTATTTGGCTGCGCCAGGTCTTAGTTGCGGCGTGCGCGATCTTAGTTGCCGGCTGTGCGATCTAGTTCCCCCCCAGGGATATAACCGGGCCCCCTGCACTGGGAAAGGGGAGTCTTAACCACTGGACCACCAGGGAAGTCCCTATCTTCTGCCTAACTTTTAACCTCCCATCTGTTCAAAACTCTGTCCTGAGGGGTTCTGATGGGAGGCTTTAATAATTAAAGCTCTACTGCAGTTATAGAAAAGTCCAGACTGAGGGGCAAATAACCACCCGGTTATCTGGTGTTAGGGGTGGGGGAAGTTAGGTGCTCGTGGCGTGCGTTGTCACTAAGTCCAGAGGCCGGAAGGAGAGCGCGAGCGCTGCAGGCACGAAACCAGCGGTCGACTCCGCGCCTGGCAGAGTCCGGGGTTGGGCTGGGCGGGGAGGGCAACTGGGGCGGGGCGGGGCGGGACGGTGGTCGCTCTGGAGGCGGAGCCGGGGCGGAACACACAGTCAGCTGACTCCGTGACTCGCGCGCGCTCCGCGCTCCCCCCTCCCCGGCCGGGGAAGAGAAGTCAGGTACCGGGGCGGCGGCTCGGGCATACCCGGCCGACCGCGGAAGAGAGCAGCTGAGCAGCCATGGAGCATCGCGGGCTGGGGTGGCCGAGGCTACCCAGGCTGCTGGAGCTGCTGGCGGCGCTGGCGGCGCTGGCGGCGCAGGCAGTGCGCGCCTCCGCCGTCGCCGCCGCCTCGCCGGACCTGTGTCTTTGGCCCATGCCTCTCTCCGTGCAGACCACCCCGCGCGTGCTGCACCTCTCTCCCGACAACTTCTTCTTCGGCCACAGCTCCACTTCCAAGGCCGGCCCCTCCTGCTCACTGCTGCAGGAGGCGTTTCGGCGGTGAGTGCTCCCGACGGGCGGCCGGGCGGGAAGGGGACCCGGAGACTCCGGGACGGGGAGGGACAGACCACCCTGGGACGCAGTGCAGGCGCGGGGGGGGGGGCGAGAGGAGGAACACCTGAGCGCTTCTTACCACCCGCACAGCCATCCAGCCGCGCCGGCGCTCTGATCTCCCTTTGACAGGGGAGGAAACAGTCTCCGAGTCAGCCAGTGACCCCACCAAAGTCACAGGTCTAGAAGATGGCAGAGCCGGCTCGAACCAACACGAACTGAAACCCAAGCACTTCCCCTTCCCCTCCTGCCTCCTAAGGAACTTCCTGGGTGCTCTGGAACCCTGCTTTGAGTGCGGGATACTGAGTGGAAGGAATAGGTTGCTCAGTCAGTGGCCGTGTTCGCCTCGGAGGGGAGAATGCGGTAGACGGAGAGGAGGGAGGGAAATGGCAGTTTATTTGAAGGGAGTTCTGAGAGGAAGATGAGTGCTTAAAGCTTGGGGACCAGGGGTTCCCCAAAGTTGCTTGTCATTTATAGGCCATCTCTCCCCCTCCCCAAATCTGGTTACAATTCAGATGGCAGGAAGTCCGTAGGTTGGAGCACTGCCCAGAACTCCCCTTCCCTTCCCAAATCTCTCTTCCGTGCAAAATGCTGAATATTTTCACCTAACTACTTTGATATGGTCGCTGCGCTGCAGTATCTGCTTCTCTGTTTCCCAGAAACACTTATGTGCTTGCTCTCCCAGCTTCTTGTTTAGATCTTTAGCACCTCACATTTCCACAGCCCTCATGTCTGTAAACCCGTTGGCCACAGGGTGAATTGTGTAGTGAGGAGGGAGCCCACAGTGCTAGCTTTTTGGGGTTTTTTTGCTTTTTTAAATTGATGTAAGGTTGATTTACAGTGTAGCGTCACAACGCTAGCTTTGCTAACTGCACCATGTACAAGACAGATTGCACTTGGGGAGATGTTTCAGTAAGGCTCACTCTGCGACCTGTGTGGGCAGGACTGTCCTGAAGGTGTTCAGTGCCCCGAAGGATTGTAGTTTGGTGCTGACAGTACTACCCCTTTTCTCCCTCAGATTTTGGTCTCTGTTCCTAGAGGTCATTATAGTTTAATCGTGCCTGCAGGACACCAAGCAGTTGGTGGAAAGATGCAAAACTAGTTTAATAACACCTGCTGGCCCCAGGTAGGCCTGGAGCATAGGCTTAGCCTGAAGAGTCTCAAGAAGTTGATGGCAGAGATGGTTTCTTCTCCTTCGGTTGTGTACAATTAAAGGGACCTTGTGGCCCTCAGTTTAGATGCATACTCCAATGAGCCTTTGGTGTTGAATCTGTTAACAGGTCAGAATGGCTAGAGTCTGGGTGAAGAAGTAAAATCAGGGTGGTTGGTTGCCTTGGGATATTGAGAAGGAAAAAGTACCTGCAGGCCATCTAATGGAAGATCATGACTAGGAAATCTTTTAAAAACAAACACACCATATTTGCTTCGGGACTCAGTTCATAAAATTGGATTTTCCTTCTGTGCCATCCTGCTAGTAAAATAAGGACTCGGTAATAAGCTGAAGTGATATGAGTATGGCAAGAAAGCGTGGATGACTTAAGTTAACCATGGTTAGATAACCAGAACTTGAATCAGCTGTGAGATGGTTTAAAAACAAATCTTGGCATCTCAAGGCAGTGCAGGTAATTATCTGACGATTGCCTAACTAATTCGTGCCATGTGTGTGAAGCAGCTATTAATTATACCCTGCATTGTTAGGAAGCAGGTTATAAAACATTAGTCCTATATGGGGATATATGTATAGCTGATTCACTTTGTTATAAAGCAGAAACTAACACACCATTGTAAAGCAATTATACTCCAATAAAGATGTTAAAAAAAATAAAACATTAGCCCTTATGGCTAAGACTTGAAAGCATTCTGGTGAGCATTCTAGGAACTCAGGAGGGGCGGTATCTACTTCAGGGTAAAAGCATGATGGGGTTGTTCCAGAAGCTCTAGGCCGTGGGGAACACACAGGTTTGTTCAGATTCTCGTAGCTCCTGTCTCCTGAAGAGCCCAATTTTTATCTCAAACCCTGCTTTGAAACACTATGCATTTTGCAGGCAGAGTTCTGTCTGTTTGGTACATGGCTGCTTCCTCAGCTTCTAGAACAAGATCTATCACATGCTAGTTACTCATTTTTTTTTTAATGAACAAATAGCTTTGCTCCCTCAGTTCCTGAAAAGCTAAATTAACCCACATACCTTGCACACCACTGCGCCAGAACCCTTTGAGTTTTCTGTTAGAGTTTTAATATCCAGAGCCAAGATTTTCCTTATTTGGGACAAGCCAGCACCTAACTCAAATCTCAAAGCTGCTGGCAGCTTTAATTTCCCTTAAAAAATTTTTTTTAAATTTGTGGTAAAATATACATAAGATTACTATCTTAACCTTTTTTTTTTTTTTTTTTTAGTATATGTGCTGCCGAAGCAAGCACTTAACCATTTTTTTTTTTTAAATTTTATTTATTTATTTATTTATTTATGGCTGTGTTGGGTCTTCGTTTCTGTGCGAGGGCTTTCTCCAGTTGCGGCAAGCGGGGGCCACTCTTCATCGCGGTGCGCGGGCCTCTCACTGTCGCGACCTCTCTTGTTGCGGAGCACAGGCTCCAGACGCGCAGGCTCAGTAATTGTGGCTCACGGGCCCAGTTGCTCCGCGGCATGTGGTATCTTCCCAGACCAGGGCTCGAACCCGTGTCCCTTGCATTGGCAGGTAGATTCTCAACCACTGCGCCACCAGGGAAGCCCTTAACCATTTTTAAGTATACAGTTTAGTGATCTTAATTTCCTTTTGAATCTGTCAAGGTTTTCCTACGAAAAAGGTCCTCAGCGCCTTCATCTGTTCCACTGTCTCACTGGTTTAACTTCCATACACTCACTTCCAAGTTCATCAGAACTCTCCCAGCTCTTCTTACTTCCCTGGAAAAACACAAGATGGTCTTACATATAAGTAGCATACACAACCTTCTGGCTTATCAAAATCTATTAAATATAGGCTTTGAAGCCTGTGTGATCTTTTATCTTCTAGCACCTTCAAATGTTTATTTAATATCCTCTTCCTCTGCTATTCGGGTACCAGCAGAAGGTAAATTTTCAAGGCCCTAGTGAGAATTCTGTGGTGTTTGTGTATTAGCTAGGATACTTTTGTTGGAAGGTAACAGGAACCCTGACTCAATCTGGCTTGAGCAAAAAGAAAACCTATTATCTCACGCATTATGGAAATATAAAAGCAGGCAGGATTTCAGGGCTGGTTGGCTAAGTGGCTCAACAGTATGATTAGGAAATCCGTATTCTTTCCACCTCTGCTCTGCCATCTTTGGTGTGGCTGCAACTGGTTTAGGTATCGCGTACAGAGAAAGTTTTCTTCTTGTGGCTCACTTAGGAGAGGAAGCGTCCTCCCACCCCTGCCCCATCACTGGTCAGAATTGACTTGCACACCCAGGATTATTAGTTTGATTATTGGTTCTTAATGGGGACTTCATAGGAGTCACTTGGGATTGTGGCAGGGGGACTTTTAAAATCTTTGTGCCTGGATCATGCTCTCAGAGATTCAGATTCTGATTCTGATTCTGAAGGTCTGGACATCAATACTTGTTTGCAAAAAGCCCTCCATGTGATTCTAATGTGCAGCTTGGGGTGCGAGCCTCTAGTTGGACTGATATGGGGTAGCAGGGATTTGAGGAGTCAACGACAGTGTCTGCTACCACATATGTATTTAAAACTTGGCTACAGTGCTTTAAAATTTTGTTTGAATTTCTCTCTCACGCAGATATTATGACTATATTTTTGGTTTCTACAAGTGGCACCATGGCTCTGCTGATCTTCGTGTTGGAGTGGAGTTGCAGCAACTTCAAGTCTCAGTTGTCCTGGACCCAGAGTGTGACACTTTCCCCAAGATCTCTTCGGATGAGTCCTGTGAGTACCTATGTCATGTGAATGTATTGTGAACAAAGCTGCTTGTTACAGACTCGAGTGCTAGAAGCTGGCTCCACGCCATGAACTATTGTGAGCTCTTGACCAGTGAGTTTATAATTCCTATTTTTAAAATTACCATTAGGGGACTTCCCTGACGGTCCAGTGGTTAAGACTCCACACTTCCACTGCAGGGGGCACAGGTTCGATCCCTGGTCGGGGAACTAAGATCCCACGTGCCGTGAGGTGTGGCGCAAAAAAAAAGAAAATTACCATTAAAGTCTGATGGCAAGACGAATAGATAATTGTTGTAGGAGATCTTTAAGTACAGTAAGTGAAGAGGAGGAAATAAATTACTCATAACCCCAGCACTCAGAGTTAACCACTGTTATTTCAGATTTTTTTTTTTTTGCAGAGTGATACATTTAAATATTTTATAGATATAAATAGAAGCATATGATAAACAATGGCATGAAAAAGGAGTACTGTACCTGTGGTTTTTCTGTTTTGCATAACAATCCATTATAAACATGTATTTCACTAAATATTTTTCTATGACAGCATTTTTAGCGTCTGAATAATGTTCTACCAACTGTACAGATGTATCAAAACTTACTTGGCTTATCCCTGATTTTTGGGCATCTAGGTAGTTTATTTTGAAGACAAGCCTGTGCTTATAGGCATGCTCTCTTTTTTTTTTTTTTGGCTGTGCTGCAAGGCATGCGGGATCTTAGTTCCCCGACCAGGAGCTGAACCCCTGCCCCCTGTAGTGGAAGCACGGAGTCTTAACCACTGGACCGCCAGGGAAGTCCTGGCATGATCTCTATTTACAATTTAATTTGACACAAAGATAATGCAGAACTGGGAGGGGTGAAGCGTTTCATTTTCATTTATATTTATGTTGTATTATATATGTTTCATCTTCATTTATATTGATTGACAATGTAATCAACATTTAGCTACATGATTCTTTTTGTTTGCCTAAAACATTATTCTCTAAGGCTTTTCCTAAATTGTTCTAGAAGGAATAAACAAATGGGCAGCCCTTTTCCATAGAGTGTACTGACTGGGAATAATGTGGAATTGTATCAAGGAATCAAAGAAGAGCAATGGGTGATATAAGATTAGTGCAGAAAGAGCAGACTGGTGAGTCAGGTGTAAAAATAGAAAGGAAAATGCATATCTTAGAGAAAAGAGTGACTCCTTTGTTCTCAGACTGCCTCACAGACAGTTAAGTACATCTCTTCATCCTCTCGATAGAGATGAGATTTCTTAATACATCTCTGAAAAATAACTTAATTTCTCTTCAATTCTGTAGCTGTTCTTAGAAGAGAAACAGGATGATTTGCCAACATTAGCCATGTGATTTTACTGGACACTTTATTAATTAGGTTTTGCAATCTGAATTGAGAAATGGTCATTAAATTACCAAGGGATCTTTGCTGACAGGCAATACAATGACATACTGTAAATTCCAAAAAATGGAACATATCGAGGCTGGGGAGTTATAGCCTATCTTCCATTCAGCTTTGCAAACCCTCTTTTTTCTGAAAGGGAAGCTTCTGGAGACAAGCTGCCTGTGAAATTTTCTGGTTAAAGGATAAACTAGTTTTAAACTAGTTGATGATGATGATGATAAAAGTAGCACACACAAATGGAAATAACAAGATATCAACCGTTGTCCAAGAGGATGAGGAAATCTTGGAGAAAGTGACAAGTGTTACAGCATCATCATCAATTAAAATAAAAATGTGCATACCCTCAGAACCAGAAATAGACTAATTTCTACCGTAGAGAAATAATTACATACATCAAGAATGTTCCATGCAGTTTGCCTGCAGTGATGAAGATTTATAAGCAAAACTAAATGTTCATCACTAGAAGAATGGCTAAATATATCTTGTCAGTTGACACTAGAGAATACTATACAACAATTAATAAAGAAGTGGAGTTATAAAGAACAGATGTGGAGAACTTGCGAAGATAAATTGCTGAGTTGGGCAAAGAAATTTATATAATGTGTACAGGAGGATACCATTTATATACCAACATATACAAAAGAAAGCACACATAAAGCAATACTGCATTTTCTTGTTACACGTATGTGTATGAAAATGCCTAAGAAAAGGCCTGATATTTCTTTCCTCTGAGGAAAATAGGGGGAGTTGAGTGGGCATCTCAAAGGGGATTTTAGCCTTATCTGTAACATTTTATTATTTTAAAAAGAGGAATCCATTACTGCTATTTGTATGTATACCCTTCAAAACCACAGTGTGGTGCAAAAAGTACAGAAAGGGATAACTGAAAAAAAAGGTGCCTCCTATCCCCTGTCAGGGAGGTAATCACTGTTAACACTAAGAATTTGGCTTTGAAATAAAAATTGAAATTCTATAGCTTATTTGTCCATATATTTAGAAACCAAAATCTCCTTCTAACTGCTTTGTATCTGCAGTTTTTGCGTTGAGTTGAATCAGAATCCTTTTAAATATCAGCCCGCCCTCAGCTATTGGAAAATAATTGGCATCAGGTACATGCCACATGTTAATGATTTTAGATAACTCTTCAGGCTGACTAATTCCAGGAGATCTCAGAACGGTAATGTGGCAAAAACTGGCTTTTAAACAGTGACCTGTGGAACGGTGAGCTCTATCTAGATAGCTAACTTAGAATTTGGTACAGAGGGGGAGAATCGTGGTTAGACTGTGGTCATAATAGCTATAGCATCCTTAGCCTGGCCTTTAGCTAACTCATGACTCTCTTCTTCTGATGGCAAAGGCTGCCTTGTCAGAAGACTGTCACCTGATTACTTGCTGTTGATAGAACGGTTTTCCCTACCTGTAGCCAATTATCATGGGACAGCCTGGGGCGGTCGGAGTGGTGGAGGAGGAGGATGCAGCCCAGATACGCTATTAAATCATTAACCTGCAGCCCTTGAGTGTCTTTACCGTGGCAAAGTCTGCATCTGTCACACCCCTTTAGCTTTCGATCTCTCTGTGCTTTCTGGTGCTTTCCTTTATCTGTGGATGATTCCATCCCAAACCTCTCCAAAGACTAAGATGACTATTGGGGCAACCTCAGGCAGAGTATGATTTCAAGGATTGAGAGATTAGTGCCGCCTTTGCCCAGAAGCAGCCAACTGGAGCCCCGTTTTAGATGGGTGTGAACTTTTTATTGAGTGGGACAAAGCTGAATTAAGCTATAGTGAGTTAAGAAGTGAGTCTTAAGGAAGATTTAGGATAATGTTGGGGGAAGGTAGGTACAGGGCAAGTAGGGGAGCACAGGGAGAGAAGGGACAGAGTAGAGAAGACTCTCTGGCTTTAGAGGGAGTGGAAGATTGAGTGATACTGGAGGCTTCACCAAGGAATTATGGGCACTGAGGAGTTTGCACTTTTGACTTAAATTCTTAGCTTAAGTAGGACCCTCCTTTGTAAAGGGGTAGTTGGAGAGAATAACTCTCCTGCAGGGGAAAATGAGGAATCATGGAGGTGACACCCAAGTTCCTGACTTGAGCAAATCAGCTGGTCGGAGTGTGGTGCACGATGAGCCCGGAGCCCAGCAGGTGAAAGAGGGAAGAGTTCAGAGTGGGGCATGTGGAGTTAAAGGAACCTATAGGACTTCTAAGTGAGGATGTACAGGAGGCAGTTGGAGAAACAGGTCTGGAGCTCAGGAGAAAAGAATGATCCAGAAATACCAATTATATGTTTAGGGAAATGTATTAAAGGGATTAAAAACATTTTTTTCTTCCAGTTTTATTGAGATATAATCGACAGCACTGTTTAAGGTGTACAGCATCATGATTTGACTTACACACATCATGAAATGATTATCACAGTAAATTTAGTGAGCATCCGTCACCTCATATAGATACAAAGTTAAAGAAAGAAAAAAAATTGTTTTCCTTGTGATGAGAACTCTTAGGATTTACTCTCTTAACAGCTGTTATATACTGCATCCAGCCCTGTTAACTGTATTCATCATGTTGTGCATTACAGTCCTAGTACTTATGTTATAACTGGGAGTTTGTACCTTTTGACCACCTTCATCCAATTCCCTCTCCCCCCACCACCCGCCTCTGGTAATCACAAACCTGATCTCTTTTTCTATGAGTTTGTTTGCTTTTGAAGTATAATTGACTTACAACACCATGTTAGCTCCTGTTACACAACATGGTGATTCGATATTTCTACACATTTTAAAATGATCACCATGATAAAAGTCTAGTTACCATCTGTCACCATACAAGAAACATTTTTTTTTCCAATACAGATACTTTACTTGTGAAAGGACCAGTGGCCTCGCTCACTGCCAACAGAGTTTGGGGAGTATTACGAGGTGAGTTCTATGTGGTTTCATTGTTATTTTCTAGTAAGGAAATATTTTCAGTTGCCACTTTGGGAAATGAAGCACAGCAAAACTTTGCTTCCTTGGACCCTTTATAGAATGATTTGCTGGGTATTTCCAAAACAATTTCCATTAAATATATACCACTTAAAGCATGGGAGAAAGATCATTTGACCTTTTAAAAATGCTTGAAGGTTATTACATTCATAATGCTGTAATTCATTGATGTTCTTGGGACTATAATTTTTTTTTAATTTATTTATTTTATTCATTTATTTTTGGCTGCGTTGGGTCTTCGTTGCTGCGCGTGGGCTTTCTCTAGTTGCAGTGAGGCTATTCATCATTGCGGTACGTGGGCTTCTCATTGTGGTGGCTTCTCTTGTTGCGGAGCACAGGCTCTAGGTGCGCGGGCTTCAGTAGTTGTGGCACGTGGGCTCAGTAGTTGTGGCTCATGGGCTCTAGAGTGCAGGCTCAGTAGTTGTGGCGCATGGCCTTAGTTGCTCCACGGCATGTGGGATCTTCCCGGACCAGGGCTGGTAGGCGGATTCTTAACCACTGCGCCACCAGAGAAGCCCCGGGACTATAATGTTTATAGAGTTATAAATGGCTCTGACCTGCTCTGATTAAGGAATTTTGTTTTATCATCACTTCTTGCTGCCTTCCGTAGCAAGCATTTCCCTTCTGCATTTGTTTATACATTCAAACAAAAGTATACTCACATATTTTTTTCTGAACCAACCTATTAGTGCAGAAGCATAAAAACAAAGAGAATAATCATTTTCCCAATAAAACATGTCCAACTGTCCATGTAGTGGTGATGTTTTCAGCTTGATATGGTAAGATGCTAGTGATGTAGATGCAGCATAAATGCATGTGCCATCGCATGTGAGAGTCCTTAGCAACTCAACTTGGTTCTTCTCCACTGTCTCCTCATGGGAGTTGTACTTGATCTCATCACCAGCTTTCATCTGAATCCACTGGGGAATGGGACAATTCTGCTTCTGTTTCTTGGCCAGGAATCACTTGATCCTGGGAGTCTTGTGAGAAGACAAGGTCAGGAACAGAGTCAACCATACACACCATGATGGCTGAGAAGAGAACCCTTCCCCCATTTTAAATTCCTGTGGATTTAGAAATATAACAAAGTTTGCAGGAATAGCATGAAAAGATAAAAATATACTCTAGAGTGTTTGGAGGTGGTGGGCAGAGAGGAACCTTAAAAGCTTTTCCTGTGACTTTCAGTCTGAACTTCAAAGTTCGGGCATTGGGACATTTATTTTTGCTGTTCAAAAGCTGCTGTTGGGCTTCCCTGGTGGCGCAGTGGTTGAGAATCTGCCTGCCAATGCAGGGGACACGGGTTCGAGCCCTGGTCTGGGAAGATCCCACATGCCGCGGAGCAGCTAGGCCCGTGAGCCACAACTACTGAGCCTGAGCGTCTGGAGCCTGTGCTCCGCAACAAGAGAGGCCGCGATAGTGAGAGGCCCGCGCACCGCGATGAAGAGTGGCCCTCGCTTGCCGCAACTGGAGAAAGCCCTCGCACAGAAACGAAGACCCAACACAGCCAAAAATAAATAAATAAAGAAATTTATTTTAAAAAAGCTGCTATTACCTCTTCTTTTAAGTAGATAAGATTTTGTTGTACTGGCTTCCAAATTAGTATAGTTTTGAGAAAGGAGAGTAATTTTCTTTAATGTGAGCAGGCCAACCAAAGTTATTAAAAATAAAGAAGGCTTTGGATTTGACTCAGGTTGAGTGTTATCTAGAATAAAATGATCATTGTTACTGCTATATGTTTTGTAGTCATAATAATAATGGTATGATTGTAATCATTGTTACTGCTATATGTATTATAGTCATAATAATATTGGTATGATTATGATCTTATTTCAAAATATGACATGAAAATAGCTATAGATGTTTACCGCAAATGTAACTACAAACATTATAATGTAGATCATTTACATATAATGTTATGTGATTTTAAGCTTTTGTCGGTCTGATGTGCCTGTCTTGTCTGGGGCCTGTTAGGGAAAACAGAAGTTTTTTGATGTTTGCCCTGATCCACGTCAAAATAATAGAACTTTTGAGAGCATTTTGGGAATCTAGTCCAGGAAGGCCTTATTTTCTGCTTACTGTCAGACTTTGAAAGTAACAAATGTGCTCTAAATGATAATTGAGTGTATTGCCACTTAACAAAATTCCAAAGTTATTCCTCCTGGTATGGGCCTGTATTGGGGGTGAGAGGGAGGCATAGCAAAAATGACTTTGAACTTTTTATTCTTTCCTATTTCCTATATTTTTGAGGTATAATTGACATAACATTATATTAATTTTAGGTATACAACACAATGATTTGATATTTGTGTATAATGCAAAATGATCACCACAGTAAGTTAACATCATCACCACACATAGTTAGAAAAATATTGTTTTTCTTATGATGAGAACTTCTAAGATTTTACTCTTTTTAAGCAACTTGCAAATAGGCAACACAATATTTATTAACTATAGTCACCATGCTGTACCTTACATCCCTAGGACTTATTTATAAACGAAAGATTGTACTTTTTGACCCCCATCACCCATTTTGCCTACCCCCTATCCCCGTCTCTAGTAACCAGAAATCTATTCTTTATATTTATGAGCTTGGTTTTTGTTTGTTTGTTTAAGATTCCACATCTAAGTGAGATCATTCAGTATTTGTCTTTCTCTTATTTCATTTAGCATAATGCCCTCAAGTTCCATCCATGTTGTCCCAAATAGCAGGACTTCCTTCTTTCTATGGCTGAATGATATTCCATTGATATGTATACCACATCTTTATCCATACATCCATTGATGGACAGGTTGTTTCCATATCTCGGCTATGGTAATGCGGCAGTGAACATAGAGGTGCATATATTTGGGGGGTTAGTGTTTTGTTTTCTTTGGATAAATACCCAGAAGTAGAATTGCTGGATCATGTGGTAGTTCTATTTTTAGTTTTTTGAGGAACCTCTGTACTGTTTTCTGTAGTGGCTGCACCAGTTTACATCCCTGTGAACAGTGCATGAGGGACCCTTTTACTTCACGTCCTCACCAACCCTTGTTATTTCTTGTGTTTTTGGGTGTGAGGTGATATGTTACTGTGGTTTCGATTTGCATTTCCCTGATGGTTAGTGATGTGGAGCACCTTTTCATATATCTGTTGGCTATTTATAGGTCTTCCTTGAAAAAATATCTGTTCACATCTTCTACCCATTTTTTAATTGGATTGTTTGTTTTTTTGCTATTGAGTTGTATGAGTTCTTTATATATGAACCCCTTAACACATATATGATTTGCAAGTATCTTCATCCTTTGGTAGATTGCCTTTTCATTTTTCTTGGAGGGGGGAGATAAAGGGCTGTCATTCATTCATTCATTCATTCTGCACTGGGTCTTAGTTGCAGCACGTGGGATCCTCTTTTTGGCATGCGGGATCCTTAGTTGCGGCATGCAAACTCTTAGTTGTGGCATGCACGTGGGATCTAGTTCCCCGACCAGGGATCGAACCTGGGCCCCCTGCATTGGGAGCATGGAGTGTTACCCACTGGACTACCAGGGAAGTCCCAGATTGCCTTTTCATTTTGTTGGTGATTTCCTTTGCTGTGCAGAAGCTTTTTACTTTGGTGTAGTCCCACTTGTTTATTTTTGCTTTTCTTTCCTTTGCTTTTGGTGTCATATCCAAAAAATTAAATCTTTTTAAAATGTTTGGTAGAATTCACCAGTGAAGCCTTCTGGTCCTAGACTTTTGTTTGTTGGGAGATTTTTGATTACTGATACAATCTCCTAGTAATCAGTTTGCTCAAGTTTTCTGTTTCTTCATAATTCAGTCTTGGTAAGTTTTCTCTCTCTAGGAATATATTCGTTTCTTCTAAGTTGTCAGATTTGTTGGCATATAGTTTGTCATAGAAGTCTCCTGTGATCTTTCGTATTTCTGTGGTATGTTGTCACATCTTCTCTTTTGACTTTGAACTACAGGCAAACCTTGGAGATATTGTGGGTTTGGTTCCAGACTACTGCAGTAAAGTGTCTATCTCAATAAAGGGAGTCACACAAATTTTTTGGTTTCCCAGTGGATATCAAGGTTATGTTTACACTATATTGTAGTCTTTTAAGTGTGCAATAGTATTATGTCTAAAAAAAGCAAGGTACATACCTTAATTTAAAAATACTTTATTGCTAAAAAATATTGATCATCATCTGACAATGCAGAGTTGCCACAAACCTTTGATTTGTAAAAAATGCAGTATCTGTGAAGTGCAATAAAATGAGGTATGCCTGTATTCTTTTTTTAAAAACTTAATTTATATATTTTTTAATTTATGGCTGCATCGGGTCTTAGTTGTGGCACGCGGGATCTTCACGGCGGCATGCGGGATCTTTCGTTGTGGCGCATGGGTTTCTCTCTAGTTGTGGCGTGCAGGTTTTCTCTCTCTAGTTGAGGCATGCAGGCTCAGTAGTTGTGGCGCGCGGGCTTAGTTGCCCTGCGGCATGTGGGATCTTAGTTCCCTGACCAGGCATTGAACCCGCATCCCCTGCATTGGTCCAGTGGATTCTTTACCACTGGACCACCGGGCAAGTCCCTATGCCTGTATTCTTAGGTTAAAATCTTCCTTGGCAATATAGTTGTCAGCTAGAATGATGAATTTTGGTAAAGTCAAGGCCAGATAGAGGAGTTGGCCTGTAATATAGAGAACAATCCACTTGAATAAAAATTTTTGGTCAGGAGATAGTCTTTGCAGGTATAAATAAAACACTGTAAGTTGGGCCTTTATTTATAGTTTCATGATGTTTTCTGAGCCTCTTTGCCCTCTGTTAAGTTTAGGTACCTTCTAAAGTGCCTATAATATTTTATGATAAAAATTCTTTCTTACAGTGCTATAAATTTATTAAGGAACTGGCATTTTGTTTTATTAAATCACTATTTTGTGTTTATCATTCAGACAAAACCAAGGGTATGGGTACAGTGAAGTAAAGGATTTTTATTAGATGGCACAGGGATTTTTTAAAATTGAGCTTTGATTTTAGAAAATATGTTACAGGGCATATGTATAACATATTTAATTTTATTTGCCTTTTCTGGTTATGGTTCTGTGTATGGATAATACATCTTTTATTGTCTCTTTTATAAATTAATGCAATAAATTTTACTTTCCCTAGGCTTAGAGACCTTTAGCCAGTTAATTTATCAAGATTTTTATGGGACTGTAAGTATGATTATTATATGTTACTAACATTATTGGGTAGATATAATACTATAGGAAAAATATTAACTTTTTAGCTTCTTGAATGTTTTTTGTTTATTGCTTCTTGAATGCTTTTTCTTCCCAAGTGTGTATCTTATCTGGTAAATGTATATTTCATACTTTTTTTTGGTTTTAAATTAATCTTTTATCCAATACTTGCATAGATAGGTATAATTTATTTATTACGTAAATAAAATGAGTACACATTTTATCTAAGACAAAATAAATAAAAATTTTCTTTTGTCTTTTAGTTCACTGTCAATGAATCCAACATTGTAGATTCTCCAAGGTTTCCTCATAGAGGAATTTTAATTGATACATCCAGACACTTTCTGTCCGTTAAGAGTATTTTTAAAACTCTGGTAGGTAATTATTTTATTTTAATCCACTGTCTATTCTGAAGATGTGTCCTTTAATGTTGTTACTTTACGTTGGTTACATATGCTGTTGTGCAGGTTGGAACAGGGGATTCATTTTCCATATACTAAGTATAAGCACTGGGCTTTCTTCCCTCCCTCCCCTGGGAAGTGTATTTCCTCTGCTGAGAAGTGGAGGCTCCCTTAGGGAATCACTCTCTTGTTTTCATTGGGGTGGGAGAGGGGCTTAACCAGTATTCGGTCAGCATTGTTAAGAGAAAGACTCAGTTTTAATAGTGCCCATTGGCCCTCTGTGAATCATTTGTCAAATCATGGGTCTAGACTTCTGGTTAGGAATATATGGTCATTGTACCTCTAGTTGGCTTTAATTTTGTGATCTCCACTTACATTTTTTAAAGTGGCCTAGAAAGGAATCTGAGAGCAGCTTCATACCTAAGGAAGAGTGTTCCAAAGGAATATGGAACTTCAGGTGGTGGGAGCTGGGGGGCAAGGTGGACATTAACTATTTTCTCTTAAGGACTTTTCATTGGTTCATCCCCACCATCACTGCCAGTTTGTAAGGATCGGGAGGTTTTCTTGACATATTTTTCTGCACCTTCACCTGATCATTTATGAGCACACTATGTTATAAAAAAATTATTTTTACGTTTACATTAAAACCCTGAATTTCTTTCTCCAAAAGACATTATTGTAATTTTTATGAAAGAAATGTATGCTTAGTATAAAAAGTTTGAACATAGATATGCATAAAATAAGTAGCAATCCCATAATTTCATTTACCAAAGATTGACATAAATTTTTATGTCCCATTTATCTCATTTTAAACTTAAAAAATGAATATCTTAATGTATAATATGACTTCTTTTTTTACTGAAATATAGTTGACATACAACATTATGTTAGTTTCAGGTGTACTAAATCATGATTTGACATTAGCATACATTATGAAACGATCATCATGATAAGTCTAGTATCCATCTGTCCCCATACAGAGTTATTACAATATTATTACATCCCCATGACTTATTTATTGTATAGCTGGAGGTTTGTTCCTCTTAATCCCCTTCACCTATTTTCACCCACCCCCTTACCCTCCTCCCTCCTGCCAACCACTCTGTATGAGTCTACTTTTGTTTCATTTTGTTTTGTTCTTTAGATTTCACATATAAGTGAGATCATTGATATTTGTCTTTCTCTGTCTGATGTATTTCACTTAACATAATATCCTCTAGATTTATCCATGTTGTCACAAAGGCAAGATTTCATTTTTTTATGGCTGAGTCTTCTCTGTGTGTTTTGATTGGAGAATTTAGTCCAATTACATTTAAAGTAATTATTGATATGTACTTACTGCCATTTTGTTAATTGTTTTGGGGTTGTTTTCATAGTTCTTTTTTGTTCCTTTCATCATCTTTTGCTCTCTTCCCTTGCCATGTGATGACTATCTTTAGTGTTATGTTCGGATTTCTTTCTTTGTGTGTGTACCTATTAATAGATTTTTGATTTGTAGTTAACTGTGTGTGTGTGTGTGTGTGTGTGTGTGTGTGTATATATATATATATATATATATATATACACACACATATACATACATATATATATATGTATAGTTTTATATACATGATTAGGTTATATATACATGATTATTGTAAGTTGACGATCTCTTAAGTTCAAACGTTCTAACAACCCTACGTTTTTACTCCACCTCTCACATTTAATGTTTTTGACATCATATTTTACATCTTTTTGTTTTGTGTATCCCTATGCTACTTATTGTGGATATAGATGATTTTTATTACTTTTGTTTTTTAACCTTCCTACTAGCTTTTTAGATGATTACCCTACTACCTTTACTGTATGTTTGCCTTCAGCAATGATATTTTTCATTTTGTAATTTTCATATTTCTAGTTATGGTCTTTTCTGCTTAGAAAAGTCTTTTTAACATTTCTTGTAAAGTTGGTTTCGTGGTGCTGAACTCTTTTAGTTGTCACTTGTCTGTAGAACTCTTATCTCTCCTTCAACTCTGAATGATAGTCTTGCTGGGCAGAATATTCTTGGTTGTAAGTTTTTTACCTTTCATCACTTTGAATATGTCATGCCACTCCTTCTGGCCTGCACAGCTTCTGCTGAAAAGTCAGCTGACAGTCTTATGGGAGTTCCCTGGGAAGTAACTAGTTGCTTTTCTCTGGCTGCTTTTCAGATTCTCTGTCTTTAATTTTTGCCATTTTAATTGCAATGTATCTCGGTGTGGTTGTCTTTGGGTGACCCTGTTTGAGATTCTTTGTCTTCCTGGACTGTATGTCTGGGTGTTTCTTTTCAGATTAGGGAAGTTTTCAGCTATTATTTCTTGAAATACATTCTCTGCCCCTGTCTCTCTTCTCCTTCGGGGACCCCTATAGTGTGTATGTTATTATCCTTGATGTTGTCCCAGAGGTCTCTTACACTATCCTCATTTAAAAATTTTTTCTGTTCAACTTGGCCGATTTCCACTACTCTGTCTTCTAGTTTGCTGATCTGTTCCTCTCTATCTACAAATCTATTATTGATTCCTCCTAGTGTATTTTAAATTTCATTTACTATATTCTACAGCTTTTTGGTTCATCTTTATATTTTCCAACTGTCTATTAAAATTCTGTGTTCATCCATTCTTAGGTTCAGTGAGCATCTTTATGATCATTACCTTGAACTCTTTTTTGGGTAGATTGCTTATCTCTACTTCGTTTAGTTCCTTTTCTGGAGTCTTGTCTTGTTCCTTTGTTTAGAACATATTCCTCTGTGTCCACATTTTGCCTAATTCTCTGTTTATTTCTAGGTATTAGGTAGGTCAGCTACATTTCTCAATATTGCGGAAGTGGCCTTATGTAGAAGATGTCCTATGGGGCCCAGCAGTGCACTCCTCTGTGGTCACCAGAGCCACCTCTAGGGGTGTCCCCTATGTGGGCTGCATGGGCCCTTCTGTTGTGGTACGGCTGACTACTGTGAGTACACTGGTAGGCAGGGCTGGCCCCTGGACCAGTTGGGTGCCAGGCCCCGCCTCCTATGGTGGCTGCTGCCCTGTGGGTGGGCAGAGCTGGGTCTTGGGGCAGCTGGCTATGGGGACCAGGGTTCCTGGGACTGGTGCTGGCCTGTTGGTGGGCAAGTAAGCCCCTGGTGCTGACAGTCTAGAGGGAGGACTCCAAAATAGCACTTGACAGCACCACTGTCCTCGTGGTACAACAAGCTCCCTGAAGTGGTTCCCTGCAGTGTCTTTGTTCCCAGGGGGAGTCCCAGTTGTCTCCTGCCTCTCTGAGAGGCTAAGATCAGCAAGTGGGTCTGACCCAGGCTCCTTACAAATTACTGCCTCTGACTTGGGACTCAGAGCCTGTAAGATTTTAAATGTGTTTTGTTTTGTTTTTCAATTGGAGGATAATTGTTTTACAATGTTGTGTTAGCTTCTGCTGTGCAACGAAGCAAATCAGCCACATGTATACCCATATCCCCTCCCTCTTGGACGTCCCTCCTGCCCTCTCCATCCCACCCATCTAGGACATCACAGAGCACCGAGCTGAGCTCCCTACGCTATACAGCAGTTTCCCACTAGCTATCTATTTTACACATGGTAGTGTATTTATGTCAAACCTAATCTCCCAATTTGTCGCACCCTTCCTTTCCCCTCCCTATGTCCACGTGTCTGTTCTCTACGTCTACGACTCTATTCCTGCCCTATAAATAGGTTCATCTGTACCATTTTTTCTAGATTCCACATATATGTGTTAATATATGATATTTGGTTTTCTCTTTCTGGCTTACTTCACTCTGTATCACAGACTCTAGGTCCATTCACGTCTCTACAAATGACCCAGTTTCGTTACTTTCTATGGCTGAGTAATATTCCATTGTATATATGTACCACATCTTCTTTATCCGTTCATCTGTTGTTGGACATTTAGGTTGTTTCCATGTCCTGGCTATTGTAAATAGTGCTGCAGTGAACATTGGGGTACATGTGTCCTTTTGAATTATGGTTTTCTGAGGGTATATGCCCAGTAGTGGGATTGCTGGGTCATATGGTAGTTCTATTTTTAGTTTTTTAAGGAACCACCATAATGTTCTCCATAGTGGCTATATCAGTTTACATTCCCACCAGTGTGCAAAAGGGTTCCTTTTTCTCCATACCCTCTCCAGCATTTGATGATGGCCATTCTGACTGGTGTGAGGTGATACCTCATTGTAGTTTTGATTTGCATTTCTCTAATAATTAGTGATGTTGAGCATCTTTTCATGTGCCTCTTGGCCATCTGTATGTCTTCTTTGGAGAAGTGTCTATTTAGGTCTTCCGCCCATTTTTTAATTGGGTTGTTTGTTTTTTTGCTGTTGAGCTCCATGAGCTGTTTGTATATTTTGGAGATTAATCCTTTGTCAGTTGCTTCATTTGCAAATATTTTCTCCCATTCTGAGGGTTGTCTTTTCGTCTTGTTTATGGTTTCCTTTGCTGTGCAAAAGCTTTGAAGTTTCATTAGGTACCATTTGTTTATTTTTGTTTTTACTTTCATTACTTTAGGAGGTGGGTCAAAAAAGATCTTGCTATGATTTATGTCAAAGAGTGTTTTTCCTATGTTTCCTCTAAGAGTTTTATAGTGTCCGGTCTTACATTTAGGTCTTTAATCCATTTTGAGTTTATTTTTGTGTATGGTGTTAGGTAGAGTTCTAATTTCATTCTTTTACATGTAGCTGTCCAGTTTTTCCCAGCACCACTTATTCAAGAGGCTGTCTTTTCTCCATCATATGTTCTTGCCTCCTTTGTCATAAATAAGGTGGCCATATGTGCGTGGGTTTATCTCTGGGCTTTCTATCCTATTCCATTGATCTATATGTCTGATTTTGTGCCAGTACCACACTGTCTTGATTACTGTAGATTTGTAGTATACTTTGAAATCGGGGAGCCTGATTCCTCCAGCTCCATTTTTCTTTCTCAAGACTGCTCTGGCTATTTGGTGTCTTTTGTGTTTCCATACAAATTGTAAAATTTTTTGTTCATTCACTTATTCATTCTTTTGCCTCTAATTCTGTGAAGAATGCCATTGGTAGTTTGATAGGGATTGAATTGGATCTGCACATTTCTTTAGTCATTTTCACAATATTGATTCTTCCAATCCAAGAACATGGTATGTTTCTCTATCTGTTTATGTCATCTTTGATTTCTTTCATCAGTGTTTTATCATTTTCTGAGTATAAGTCTTTTGCCTCCTTAGGTAGGTTTATTCCTAGGTATTTTGTTCTTTTTGTCATGATGGTAAATGGGATTGTTTCCTTAATTTCTTTTTCTGATTTTTTTGTTGTTAGTGTATAGGAATACAAGAGATTTCTGTGCATTAATTTTGTATCCTGCAACCTTACCAAATTCATTGATTAGTTCTAGTAGTTTTCTGGTGGCATCTTTAGGATTTTCTATGTATAGTATCATGTCATCTGCAAACAGTGAGAGTTTTACTTCTTCTTTTCCAATTTGTATCCCTTTTATTTCTTTTTCTTCTCTGATTGCCATGGCTAGGACTTCCAAAACTACATTGAATAAGAGTGGCGAGAGTGGACATCCTTGTCTTGTTCCTGATCATAGTGGAAATGCTTTCACCATAGTGAAATTTTTTCACCATTAAGAAGGGTGTTTGCTGTGGGTTTGTCATATATGGCTTTTATTATGTTGAGGTAGGTTCCCTCTATGCCCATTTTCTGCAGAGTTTTTATCACAAATGGGTGTTAAATTTTGTCAGAAGCTTTTTCTGCATTTATTGAGATGATCATGTAGTTTTTATTCTTTAATTTACTAATATGGTGTATCACATGGATTGATTTGTGTATATTGAAGAATCCTTGCATTCCTGGGATAAATCCCACTTGATCATGGTGTATGATCCTTTTAATGTGTTGTTGGATTCTGTTTGCTAGTATTTTGTTGAGGATTTTTGCATCTATGTTCATCAGTGATGTTGGTCTGTAATTTTCTTTTTTTTTATATCTTTGTCTGGTTTTGGTATCAGGGTGATGATGGCCTCGTAGAATGAATTTGAGAGTGTTCCTCCCTCTGCAGTTTTTTGAAGAGTTTGAGAAGGATAGGTGTTAGCTCTTCTGTAAACGTTTGATAGAATTCACATGTGAATCCATCTGGTCCTGGACTTTGTTGGAAGATTTTTAATTACACTTTCAATTTCATTACTTGTGATAGGTCTGTTTATATTTTCTAATTCTTCCTGGTTTAGTCTTGGAAAATTGTACCTTTCCAAGAATTTGTCCATTTCTTCGTGGTTGTCCATTTTATTAGCATATAGTTGTTTGTAGTAATCTCTTATAATCCTTTGTATTTCTGCTGTGTCAGTTGTGATTTCTCCTTTTTCATTTCTAGTTTTATTGATTTGCATCCTCTCCTTTTTTTTCTTGATGAGTCTGGCTAAAGGTTTATCAATTTTGTTTTTCTTCTCAAAGAACCAACTTTTAGTTTTATTTTTCTGTGCTATTGTTTTCTTTGTTTCTATTTCATTTATTTCTGCTCTGATCTTTATGATTTCTTCCTTCTACTGACTTTGGGTTTTCTTTGTTCTTTCTCTAGTTACTTTAGGTGTAAAGTTAGATTGTTTATTTGGGATTTTTCTTGTTTCTTGAGGTGAGATTGAATTGCTATAAACTTCCCTCTTAAAACTGCTTTTGCTGTGTCCCATAGGTTTTGGGTCATCGTGTTTTCATTGTCGTTTGTTTCTATGTATTTTTTAATTTCTCCTTTGATTTCTTCAGTGATCTCTTGGTTATTTAGTAGTGCACTGTTTAGCCTCCATGTGTTTGTGTTTTTTACAGTTTTTTTCCTGTAATTGATATCCAGTCTCATAGCATTGTGGTCAGAAAAGATGCTTGATACGATTTCAATTTTCTTAAATTTCCTGAGGCTTGATTTGTGACCCAAGATGTGATCTATCCTGGAGAATGTTCCCTGTGCACTTGAGAAGAAAGTGTATTCTGCCACTTTCAGGTGGAATGTCCTATAAATATCAGTTAAATCTGTCTGGTCTATTGTGTCATTTAAAGCTTGTGCTTCCTTATATATTTTGTTTGGACAATCTGTCCATTGGTGTAAGTGGGGTGTTAAAGTTCCCTACTATTACTGTGTTACTGTCTATTTCCCCTTTTATGCTTGTTAGCATTTGCCTTATGTATTGAGGTGTTCCTATGTTGGGTGCATAAATATTTATAATTGTTATATCTTCTTCTTGGATTGATCTCTTGATCATTATGTAGTATCCTTCCTTATCTCTTGTAACAGTCTTTATTTTAAAGTCTGTTTTATCTTATAAGATTATTACTACTCCAGCTTTCTTTTGATTTCCATTTGCATGGAATATCTTTTTCCATCCCTTCAGTTTCAGTCTGTATGTGTCCCTAGGTCTGAAGTGGGTCTCTTGTAGACAGCATATATATGGGTCTTGTTTTTGTATCCATTCAGCCAGTCTGTGTCTTTTGGTTGGAGCATTTAATCCATTTATATTCAAGGTTATTATCGATATGTATGTTCCTATTACATTTTATTAATTGTTTTGGGTTTTTTTCTTCTCTTGTGTTTCCTGACTAGAGAAGTTCCTTTAGCATTTGTTGTAAAGCTGGTTTGATGGTGCTGAATTCTCTTAGTTTTTGCTTTTGTCTCTAAAGTTTTGTCTGTAAAGCTTTTGATTTCTCCGTCAAATTTGAATGAGATCCTTGCTGGGTAATCTTGGCTGTAGGTTTTTGTCTTTCATCACTTTAAGTATATCCTGCCACTCCCTTCTGGCCTGCAGAGTTTCTCCTGAAAAATCAGCTGATAACTTTATGGAGATTCCTTTGTACGTTATTTTTTGCTTTTCCCTTGCTGCTTTTGATATTTCTTCTTTGAATTTAATTTTTGTTTGTTTGATTACGTGTGTCTTGGTGTGTTTTTCCTAGGGTTTATCCTGTATGGGACTCTCTGCTTCCTGGACTTGGGTGATTATTTCCTTTCCCATGTTAGGAAAGTTTTCCACTATAATCTCTTCGAATATTTTCTCAGACCCTTTCTTTTTCTCTTCTTTTTCTGGGACCCCCTATAATTCAAATGTTGGTGTGTTTAGTGTTGTCCCAGAGGTCTCTGAGATTGTCTTCAATTCTTTTAATTCTTTTTTCTTTATTCTGCTCCTTGGCAGTTATTTCCACCATTCTGTCTTCCAGTTCACTTATTCATTCTTTTGCCTCAGTTATTTTGTTACTGATGCCTTCTAGTATATTTTTCATTTCAGTTATTGTGTTGTTCATCTCTGTTTATTTGTTCTTTAGTTCTTCTAGATTTTTGTTAAACATTTCTTGTATTTTCTCGATCCATGCCTCCATTCTGTTTCTGAGATTCTGGATCATCTTTACTATCATTACTCTGAATTCTTTTTCAGGTAGGTTGCCTATTTCCTCATTTATTTGGTCTTGTAGGTTTTTTACCTTACTCCTTCATCTGTGACATATTTTTTTGTCATCTCATTTTTTTTTTTTCTGGGGTGGGATTGTGTTCCTGTGTTACTGGTTGTTCAGCCTGAGGCTTCCAGCACTGGAGTTTGTAGGCTGTTGGGTAGAGCTGAGTCCTGGTGCCAAGATGAGGACCTCTGAGAGACCTCACTCCAGTGAGTTATTCCCTGGGGTCTGAGGTCCTCTGTTAGTCCAGTGGTTCAGACTTGGAGCTCCCACCACAGGAGCTCAGGCATGACCCCCAGCTTGTGAACCAAGATCCTGCAAGCCATGCAGGGCAGCAAAAAAAAAAAAAAAAAAAAAAGGAGCTGAAGAATAACAGAGTAAAAAAGAAAATAAGATTAGAAAACTAACAGATATGTTAGAAGAAATAAAAATATAGATGAAACAGCAACTGGAAGGTAAAAAAGCCAAAAAAGAGGAGGGAAAAAAAAGCTGGAGAAGACCTTAGCTCTGGGAGGCGGGGTTTAGGTGGTGGGCGGGGCCTATGCTTAGGACCCACGGAGCTGAAAAGGCCCTTCGGGTGTGGGTCTTAGGTTCAGTGTAGCAGGAGGGGCCCAGGAGTGCCTCTGGCCTTGAGGGCGGAGGACCAGGTCTGGGACTCCAGCAGGCTCCCTGGGCCTGAGTGGGCAGGGGAAATGCTAGACGCATTCCCCCCGATCCGCCGATCCTGGAGGGTCCCTCCCCGTTGGCCTCTATCCTTCTCCCCACCCCCCTCCTATGCCCCTAGGCCCCATGGCCAGAGGGGGCCCTGGAAAGCAGGAGACCAGACCTGGAAGCCCAACAGGCTTCCCAGGGCCAAGTGGGCAGGGGAAATGCCCGCCAGGCCTCCCCTGATCCTCCGGTCCTGGGGGTTCCCCCGCCACCATCTGCCTCCTCTTTCCCGCTCCTCCCTCCCTCCCGCACCCCTAGGACCCGCGAGGCCTGAGGGGGCCCTGGAGAACAGAGGACCAGGCCCAGGAGCCCAGCAGGCTTCCCGGGGCCTCAGTGGGTGGGGGAAACGCCTTCCGCATCTCCCTTGATCCTCCAATCCCAGAGGGCCCCTCCCCATCCACCTCTCCTCTTCTTCCCGCCTCTGTCCTACAACCCTAGGAACCACGTGGCCTGGAGGGGGCCTCAGAGAGTGGAGGCCCTGGCCCCGGAGCCCAGCAGGCTTCCCCGGGCCTGATTGGGCAGGGAAACACTAGGCATGCTCCCCACTGATCCTCCAAGCCCCTGAGGGTCCCTCCAGGTGTGGGAACCCCTCCCCTCTCCCACCCACCCCTCAGGGGTGCCTGTCCTGTCCGGCCTCCACTTCTCCTCCCCCCTCACTCCCCAGCATGTCCTACCCGGTTGCTCGGGGGTTCCTCCCATCTCCTGGGGCATCGAGGTCCCCCACCAACATCTGCCAGGTGCCCTAGTTGTGGGGAGATGTGAACTCCTCATCCTCCCACACTGGAGGAGGAATCTACATATGCTTTTTAAGAGCACAATCTGTTTCCTACAGCCTGCCAGCTCATCCATATGCAAGCCCTGCTGGCCTTCAAAGCCAGATGTTTTGGGGGGCTCGTTTTCCCGGTGTTGGACCCCAGGCTGCAGAGCCTGATGTGGGCTCGGATTCCTCACCCCTTGGGGAGAACTTCTGCAACTGTGATATCCTCCCATTTGTGGGTCCCATAGTCTGGGGTGTGGGTCTTGACCCACCTGCCTGTCTCCTTGTGGTTTCTTCTTTATACTGTTAGTTGTGGAAAAATCTTTTCTGCTAGTTTTCAGGTCATTCTCATCAATAATTGCTCTGTTAATAGTTGTAATTTTGGTGTGTCTGTGGCAGGAGGTGAGCAAGAGGGTTTTCCTGCTCTGCCATTTTGGCCACATCATAAGGAGAAGGGAGGCTATAAGTTTTGATTCTCTGATAGGGCAAATCTCTCCCCTTATCATTTTTCATCTTCTTCATATAGTCTTTTATATTTTAGATACATATTGTTTATTCCTCCAGAGTGTACATAAAATCAATGTCAATTTCCCCCCAAATTTGAGAATTTTAATTAGAATTGTACTGTGTTTGTACTGAATTTCTTTCATCTGTAAGGAAAGGTTGGCACTCAAATCTCAGAATTGTGGGAATTGTAAGTCCCATTTTTCCTCTGCTGCATTCCCAAACACAGTAGTAGTGGTAGCCAAGAACTATTTTCCCTTCTTGGCTAACCCTAAATACTTACTGGAAATTTATAAGCTTGCTCCCTTCCCATAGGGCAAAGTTATAGCTTACTGTTTATAATAAATAAGAATTCTGTATAGGCTTTTTGAAAAGCAACATGCCATGTAAAGAATATAAGATAAGGAATTTATACTTCTTCACATCCTTCCCTTGTTGAAAAAGTAAATTTTAAAAGGAAACAGACACATTGGAAACAATCCTGGATGCAGATAAGTAAATTGGATTGTATAATATATCTGTGGTATGTAATTTTTTTTTCCTTCTCTCTCCCCACTGCGTTTGTTCTCTTTATCTGTGAATCTGCTTCCTTTTTTGTTATATTCACTAGTTGTATTTTTTAGATTCCACATATAAGTGATATCATACATATCTTTCTGTCTGACTTACTTTACTTAGCATATGCCCTCCAAGTCCATCCATCTTGTTGCAGACAGCAAAATTTCTTTTTTTATTGCTGAGTAGTATTCCATTGTATATATATATACACCACATCTTTATCCATTCATCTGTTGATGGATACGTAGCTTGCTTCCATATCTTGGCAATTGTAAATAATGCTGCTACGAACATTGGCGTGCATGTATCTTTTCAAATTAGCGTTTTTGTTTTTTTCAGGTATATATACCCAGGAGTGAGTGGGGATTGCTGGGTCATGTGGTAGCTTTATTTTTAGTTTTTTGAGAAACCTCCAAACTGTTTTCCACAGTGGCTGCACCAATTTATACTCCCACTAACAGTGTACAAGGGTTCCCTTTTCTCCACACCCTTGCCGACATTTGTTGTGTTCTTTTTGATGATAGCCATTCTGACAGTGTGAGCTGATAATCTCATTGTGGTTTTAAGGTATATAAATTTTTAACATGTTTGCTTGCAGGATGCCATGGCTTTTAATAAGTTTAATGTTCTCCACTGGCACATAGTAGATGACCAGTCTTTCCCTTATCAGAGTGTCACTTTTCCTGGATTAAGCAAAAATGTGAGTAATTCATGTTATTGTTGGTATACAAAAAAAAAATTTTGGTATAGTTTCATTAGAAGTTTGCAGCTTAAATGTTTCTTCTTATGGATAGAATTGAAGTGTAAAAGTTAGATATTTGGGGGACCTCCCTGGCGGTCCAGTGGTTAAGACTCCATGCTTCCACTGCAGTGGGAGTGGGTTAGATCCCTGGTCAGTGCGGCCAAAAAAAAAAAAAAAAAAGAAGAAGATACTTGTGGTTTTAAATGTTTTTAATAGGCTGCGGCTGAGCATTTTAGATCCACAAAACTGTTGTGGTTTTGTAATTGTTATGTTATCATAAATGTAAACAATCTCTAGGGGCTATACAAATAAAAATTTTAAAACTTTAATGAATGTAGGAGACCTGAAGCATTCGTGATTAACATAAGGTTAAGTAATTATATTTACCAAGTAGTCCAACTGTATATTTGTTTTAAACAGAATTGTTTTGAATTCTATAAATGACAACTTCTTTTCTCTCTGAAAAGCTATATGAAGCAGAGAATCTTACAGATAATGGCTCCTTCTTGGAAAATAATGGTGGTCTTAGGAGTGTTCAGATTCACTGTATTATAGACCAGTGAAGCTGGGAGTGAGCCTCGATACCATCTAGTTGAATCCCCCTCTAGTACAAGGCCAGTCACTGACAGCCAAGAGAAGCTGTATGTCTCATCCGAAGTTGTAGTTAGGAAGAGGCAGAGCCAAGACCCTAAATTTTGTCCTCTGGCCACAATTCCAAAACTTTCTCCAAGGTTTTGATGTAGTTTGGGTTGAAATCCTAGCAGCACTCCTATTGTTGTTTGCTTTTAATAAATGGAAAACTTCAAACATATACAGAAGTAGAATTTAATGAATTCCCATTTCCTTATCAGTCAGCCTCAGTAATCAGGTAATGGCCAGTCTTGTATCACCTATACCCCCTCCATTATTTTGAAGGTAATCCCAGACATCATATCTTATTGGTAAAAAGGCCTGTTTAAAAAGTTATAGTTCGTTATCACAGCTAAAAAAATAGCAATAATCCAGATAGCCAGTCATTATTCATGTTTCCCCAAGTGCCTTTTTCTTTTTTAAAAAAATTTGCATTCGGATGCAAATAAGGTCCATACATTGTGGTCAGTTAATACGTCTGTTCTCTTTTATATATAGCTGCCCATCCCTGCCCATCTCTTTTTTTTTTTCTTGTAATTTATTATTTTCATTGAGGAAACTAAGCTCAGTTTGTCCTATAGTTTCCCACAGTCTGGGTTTTGCTGGTTGCATTCCCAGTGTCAATATGTTCTTCTGTCTCCTCTATTTACTGTAAACTGGTGGTTAGATCTAGTCTTGATTCAATACAAATTTGATGTTGAAGATGGGGGTAGGGCAAGACTACTTTTTAGAAGTTGAGCATTTATTTATATTTATATATTTATACCTTGAGAAATGTGCCATGGTAACACCTTTAATGGACCTTTAGCTACCACCAATATTGAGTTCTAATTTTTCAAGGACCTATAGTAGGACCAAGGGTAATCTTAAAAAAAACAAACAAAAAAAACACAGGTCACTTATCAGAGCATCTCGGGGAATTTTTAAAGCTGACAGTAATTAAAGTGACTTTGAAAGACAACAGCTATGCTCTGTAATAATGTGTGAATTTTGATTCTAAAACTGACAAGGGCAATGTATTCAGAATTTTCACTTCGGAGTCAAACATTTCTGTTTTGTCGTACAGTTACATGAGGTTGAAACAGCCTGACGGTAGACAGACGTTGCTGAAACGAGGTGCTGGTAGAGATAGACAGTCCTATCAGTAAATCTGGAATTAACCTAAAGTGTGCTGAGAGCTTATTGATAAGATACAGTAAACAATCACATAAGACTATTTTATACTTTGTAGTACTTGAAAAATCTGCCAGCAGATACTGAAGTACAAACAGAACTGTAAACAGTTCATACATTTTAAGAAATATGGCTTTTACAGGGAAGCTATTCTTCGTCTCATGTTTATACTCCAAACGATGTCCGTATGGTGATTGAATATGCCCGATTACGAGGGATTCGGGTCGTGCCAGAATTTGATAGCCCTGGACATACGCAGTCTTGGGGAGAAGGTAAGGAGCGTGTTTTATGAGTTGCAGAAAATGAACATTTGAGGTCTTACATCTCATGACTTCGTGTTTGCTCATTTTGTTCTTACTTGTGATTTGCACAAAGGTTGTGCAAACTATTGATAGTTGTAATTCAGTAACTATTATGTGTCTATTGTGAGCAAGTCACTATCTAGGCATTGCCTAAAGTATAAACACAAGGGATAAAGGAAAACAAGAAATGATTACAACAAGTAGAATGCATAAGTGAATTAAACATTACATGAATGAAGTAACACTTAAAATGCTTTTGAGAGATCAAAGAATATATTCGTGTTTCTGGTAGAGGGAATAACAGGAAAGGCAATTTAGCTGGAGTACAGTGCAGCAGAGAGTAGTTGTACTGTCGGGTGCTTAAGAACTGGCTCTGGAGCTAGATTGCCTGGATTTGAATCCTGCTTCTGGCGTTTATAAACTGAGTGACCTTGGGCCAGTCAGAACATCTCATCCTCAGTTTTCCCATCTCTAAAATGGGAGTATTAGCAGTAGCTATCATGTAAATTTTTTTTTGAAGATTAAAGAATGAATGTAAAGCACATAGCACCACACCTAGCATTTATAATTGTGCAATAAGTATTATTAGAATAGACATGGAGTACAGTGGGAAATGAGTCTGAAAAAGTAGTGTAGAGGGCCTTGGGTGAGGAATGTGGGATTCATCAGGACACATGGAAGCCAGTGAAAGTTACAGAGTAGAAGAGTGACATGATGGGAGCCACACTTCAGGGAATCCTATGTGAAAGTGACAGATTGGAAGGGGGAGGAGATTGAAGGTCCTAGACCAGAATGGTGATAGCAGGGATGGAAAATAATATACAGAACTGAGAGACATTCTGGAAATACAACCCATAGAACTTGGCAACTGACTGACTCCAGGAGGAGAGGGACAAGAGACTTAGGAGGATGGTGTCTCGCTTACCAGAATGTGAAAATCAGGAGAAGCTACAGAAGGAGTTTGGGGAAGACAATTTGGTGTTTGTTAGATTATATTTGAAGTGAAGCTAGGATATCTAATTGTGTTCAGCAGGGACTTTGAAATATGGTTTGAAGCTTGAGACAAAAGGATTGGGGCAAGGTTTAGATTTGGGAGTCATTAATATTTGAGGTAATATTTGAAATGGGTAAAATCTCAGAGGCTGATGGAAAGGGAAACAAAAGAGGTACAGGGATAGTATTCAGGAAACAATTCTTCTTATTTGGAAGAAATTATCATAGTAACTCTTAGTAAACACATTTATCTTTTTCTGTATAAAATCTCTTTTGGCTTCAACAAAATAAAGTAATATAATCATGTGCAAAGCCGTGTCTTTGTGACTGAAATACTCCTTTAGAAAAGATTCTCCATGTTTCCTTCCAGGCCAGAAAGACCTCCTGACTCCATGTTATAATGGAAAAGAGCCATCTGGGGCTTTTGGACCTATAAACCCTATTTGGAATACAACTTACAGCTTCCTGTCTAAATTGTTCAAAGAAATTAGTACCGTGTTTCCGGATGAATTCATTCATTTGGGAGGAGATGAAGTAGATTTTGATTGTTGGTATGAAAATATGTTAAATCCCCCCTATTTCTAAAAACTGTTGCATTTGAAGTAGGTGTAGAGGTCTCCACATGAAAAGGGAAGATTTGGGGTAACATCTCTGTACGGTTTTAACTTGGCAACCCAACTCGTGAGATGGTGGATTTCTGTAGAATGTACATATGGGTGGTATGACAAAGTAAAAGCTTTTAGGGAGGAGAATTAAGATGCAGAAGGAAATGGGAATTTAAAAAAAAAGACTAAAGAGTGAACAAGAATAGCTTTAGTGAAAGAGGGTAATGATTAAGTGGGAGAGATTTTTCAAGTAAAAGTCCTCTTTGCAAATAGCCTCAGACGGAGGAGAGAGGTGGGAGGTTAGGGAAAACCATTTTTATAGGAAATCAGCTTCTAGAAAAAAATTATTTGCAGTGGAAAGCTAAGATAACTCATAATTAAGTTTTTAGGTTTATTTTACTCTACAAAATTTAATAGTTTTACATGTGTATAAGATGTTAGGGATATATGCTGCTTTAAAAAGATGGGGCATATTGAACTTTTAATGAAATTTTGATCACTTTTTATTTAAGGGCATCCAATCCAGAAATCCAGGATTTCATGAGGGACAAAGGCTTTGGCAGAAATTTTAAGAAACTAGAATCCTTCTATATGCAAGCGTAAGTTACTTTAAAGCCTACTTCTGTTTTTATTTCATCAATGCCTTTTGTAAAAGCTTAAGCTGTTATTTAGTACTATATTTTTCATTTTCTCTCCACTCCTTGCCAAAGTGTAGATGTTATATTCTTTGTTACACAAAGTATAGATGAAAAATCATAAAGGAGGGAGCAATAGCCACTATTTTCTTTAAATCAATAACATGGTGACTCTGATCCTTTTGCAGTAACTGTTGAAACACAGGGTAACAGTCATCTGTTCTAAGAACTCAGCTCAGAGCCCTGGCTGCCCTGCGAAGTCTTCGTCACCATCCATCCTCTGGAATTCAGTCCCTTTTGTCAACGCTGGAGCATTTCTTTTACTTTATACCTGTGCTGTCTCGTATGGTAGCCACAGCCACATGTGGCTGTTCGTATTTAAATTAGAATTGAAGAAAATTAAAAATTCAGTTCCTCGGTCACACTAGCCACATTTCAGGTGTTGAACAGCTAGATGAGGCTGGTGGCTACCATACTGGAAAGTGCATATATAGAACATTTCCATCACTGCGTAAAGTTCTAGTAGACGGTGCTGCTCTATGCTAGGGAGCAGTAAACTTGTTCTCTGAAGGGCCAGACAGTAAATATGGGAGACTTCGTGGGGCACATATGGTTGCATACTTTTTTTTTTTGCATACTCTTATTTTTTAAACAATGCTTTACAAATGTAAAAAACCATTCTCAGCTCAAGAGCCATACAAAAACAGGCTGCAGGCTATAGCTTGCCAACTCCTGCACTGAGCAAGCCCAGATTCTAGCCTTTTCCTGTTCAGCTTTCTGTGTGATACAGTCTAATTTTTTTAGCCTGCAGAGCACCTGCCATTGTCTGAACATCAGGAAATATTTGTGAATTGATTGTCAACACTGTTGGAAGTTATTTAGGTGATGTCACAGGCTAGTTTTTAGTTTCCTTTATTCTAAGATACCCATGAAATTACAAAGATTGCTGTTTATACACTTCCCTTTGAGTTGCCCCATCTTCCTATCTTTGGGGTATGCTTAGCTCGTTCATTCTGCAATTGACTTGAACCCCTCTGCTGTGTCAGGTTCTGAGCCACGTGCTAGAAAGAAGGAACCACATGGGTCGCCACCCAGCTTTAGCTAGTTCTGCTGTAAAGCTGTGCTATACTGAGAGGCACCTCTCAGTGTTGGAGTTCTTGGGATAAAAATGTGCATTCTTTACACATATTGGTCAGCTTGTGATCTAAAATAACTTTGTAATTTTTTCAATGGTAGGGTTTTGGATATGATTTCAGCCATAAACAAGAACTCCATAGTCTGGCAAGAAGTTTTTGATGATGCAAGCAAGGTGAGAAGTATTAAGACTGCATTTGGTTTTGATAATATGAGAGACTTAATACTTTAATACTTCCTTGGATGGAAGGAACCCCAATGAAGCTTCCCTGTAATGCTGGGGAAATGAGCTTACCTTTCCATTTGAGCTGTAACACTGAGACCAGTGATAATGGTATTGATCTGATTTCTTCCATTTACTTCATTCTTCAGCGCCACCTCCTCCTCATCTCTCCCATCTCCCCTCCTCCCCCACCATCTCATTTTTAATCACAAATTGAAGTACTTTGAAGACCGTTCCTTTTTCCAGAAGGGCAGAACAAACATAAATAAGTCTTTACTGCTGTTAAGATAGTTTTAAGTAAAATTGTCAATGTACACTTTTTATTTTAAATGGCATTTCTCTCTGACATACTCAGAATTCTTTATTTTCCTTTGGGGGCAACTGAGAATTTGCAAGTCCAGCTACTAGTATTATCTTTCCAGAAGGGGTTGGTGGCATCCTCAGAGTTCCAAAGTAAGTACAATAGTGTGGTAGAAATGGGATGAAAACCTTTAATTCATTACACCTATATGGTATCATATGTAGACAAAGGTTAAATATCCAACCTTAAGGTTGATGAAACTTCTAAGTCCCTACAACAAATAGCATTTGATATTAATTCTAAAGAGAAAGGGAAAAAAGGAAATGCTGCTTTTTTCAAGGATCTTAAAAGTTATTTTCTTAGCTACAATGCCTCGGACTTGTAATTTCATCTACTGTAGTTGCGAGACCTAATAATATATATTGTGATTTGTGACTTTAATAGCTCATGCCAGGCACAGTAATTCAAGTGTGGAAAGTGGAGGACTATACTCAGGAACAAAGTAAAGTTACAGAAGCTGGCTTCCCTGTGATCCTTTCTGCTCCTTGGTACTTAGACTGGATCAGTTATGGACAAGACTGGAAACGATACTATGCCGTGGACCCTCTTAGTTTTGAGGGTAAGTGAAGCAACCATCATTACTTGATTTGTTAGGTTTTTTTCCCTACCCTCCCTCCAGGGAATCCTTACCTAGGTAGCATCTACCAACTATCCTCCCTTTTATGTTTGACCCTTGATTTTGTTTGTGTGTACTTAAACAGACCAACTACAATATCATTTTAAACTCTGTGAAAGAAACCACATTCTTCCCTAAATGAAAGAACTTCAAAAGTAGATTCCCTTAGATTTTTTCTCTCCATTTTCACTGATAAGACTTATCACTATGCATTTAAAGATGCCTGACTGCATTAACCTTGTATCTCCTACTCTGAGCTGCCTCTCCAATGCAAGACACCTAAGCAGGGATCCCGTCCTGTTCAGTGGCTTCCGTGTTCTGAGGAGGAGGCATCCTTGGGGGGGGGTGGTCATGTCTGAGTGGTGGGGCTCCAGACTCTCAAACCCCCTTCATTAAGAACAGTTCTCCCTTGTCCAGTTTTGTACACCAGACTTTAATATAAAATTTCCTTTGAGGAAAAGTATTTTGCTGTTTAAAAGAGTTTCAAAACTGTAGGTCTATTAGGAATTGACATAACTGTTTCTCTAAAAAGCATTTTCTGAGAATCAAAAAGTCGTAATTACTATAGATAGTCTCTTTAATAAAATGGTATCTTTACTACCAGACTGCCACATTAGTTAACATATGCTAACAAGTACTATGTGAACCATGGGGTCAGCCGTGGCAGTAAAAGTTGGCCACCTTTTTTTGTGCCACAGCCATGAACATCTCCCAACGTCCTGCTTAACAGGAGAGAAATGTTGCCCTAAGATAACAATAGAAATCAGCATTGCCTCTGTATATAGGCCTCAAGTTGCAACTACCTAACTTACATCAATGATTTTAATCTAGGTTCTCAGGAACAGAAAAAACTTGTCATTGGTGGAGAAGCTTGTCTATGGGGAGAGTATGTGGATGCAACTAACCTTACTCCAAGATTATGGTATGGAATTTAAGTGATAACATTTGAATTAAGGTGCCTGAGTTTTCCTACTTCACCCAAGTAGGAAACCACTAGGAACTTCCCCAAGCATGTGGTTTGCTTATTTAAGAAAACAGAAAACTACATTGGGGCACATGTGGTTTAAATTTTAGGCCTCGGGCAAGTGCTGTTGGTGAGAGACTCTGGAGTCACAAAGACGTCAGAAGCCTAGAGGATGCCTACAGGAGACTAACAATTCACCGCTGCAGAATGCTCAGGTAAGACAGACTTATTTTTCAAGCTAGGATACTATTAAGTACACGGTGGGCTTTAACCTTATTTAGTGTTAGATGGCTTATTGGGGTTTTTTTCCTCTATAAATAGAAATGTATGTCACCTAAGAGGCTGTGATTTAATTAGGAGAAATTGGGAACTATTTCCAGTACCTATAAGGAGAAGATATGCTTGGACTTTAAACTGTTTTATAGATATATTAAATTTTGCTGTAACTTAGAACTCCATTATGAATCTCTTTTTTCAATAATTAGTGGTATGGTTTAGTGATTCTGATTTGAGCTATTAAGTTCCTTAAGATGGAGATGAGTTATATCAATCTAAAACATCTTTTGTTTGTACTTTACCTGTCCTACAGACGAGGAATAGCTGCAGAACCTGTCTTTACTGGATACTGTGACCACGAGGACAGAATGTAAAAATGAGCTGAAACAAAAGAAAAATAGGGGAAAATGCCCACAATCATCTGTACCACGATCAGCTTGATTTTAAAAATCATGTTTTTGAATAAAAATCATGTTTTTGAATAAAATCTCTTTATTGATTGAATCTCCATCTTATTATACATTATACATAGAAGACTGACATCTTTCCTGTGAGAGAAGCTTAAAATCAGCCAACCAAAAACCTCGTGGTATCTATCAATCACTCAGTATATTCCAAAAGACTGAATCTTGACTACCGGCAGTAATAACTTCCTAGATACACAATACAGTTCAGGTACATTAACCTTCAACATCAAAGCACGTTTCTCATTCTATAAAATAGAATGGGCAGCACCAGTGCCACTGTCTGTTTCAAGTTCTACCTTTTCAGTTGTTCTTACTGAAAATGAAGTAGGTAGGTACTCCTGAGTTTCTCTCCGAGGACTTAGGACAAGCCACTTCTCTGGCTGAGCAGTGTACTTTGGTCTTGAGGATTCATGGCTTGATAATTAGACAGCTCTAAGGCAAAGGTAGCTGAGCCTGATGTTAACGTTCGAAGCACAGTTGAATAACCCTAATTAAAATAATTTTAAGTCAGTTATCTCTGCAAAGTTAAGCCTCAAGTCTCTTCCTGCAGAACCTTTGACCATTATCAGGAAAAATTTTGGTAAGTACTGTGGATGACAGAAAACCAGTAGTGTGGGTATGCTTCAGAAGTATTCCTTGGTCCCAACATTTGGTAAAAAGACTCTGCTGGCACTCAGGTGCCTGTCCTAACAGGAGAGGCTGGTGGGGAGGAGAATGAAACTTGCCTGAAAGCCGGCAAAAGAAGAAGTAAGATAAGTGCTTGGGATGGAAAAATGGTCATTTAGGCTGGTGACACATTTTGGTACAGCACACCTCAACCTCTGTGGAGGAATGGAAAGGGACACCCCGACACCCCCCCCCCCATGCTGCCATAATCCCCTAGATTTCTCCAGCAATTTACGTAAAAAAGTACATTTAGTCACAAAGTACCTACCATAATTTCTGCTAAGGGAACAAATCCAATAATAACTTTGTTGTCCTGACGAGTCTGGATTTCCTGAATGTTCCCTCTTCTTTGTGCCAGATCTGCTAGGACAGGACTGAGGTAATCTCTAGTCACTGTAACCTCAAGATTCATCAGGGGCTCCAAAATTTGCTTATCAGCTTTCTTCAGAGCCTAAAGAAATTAAAGAATATTAACTCTTCTTCCTTAAACTGCAGATCAAATTTCTTTTATGAAGGGAAGATTCATAAAAACTTAAATACTGTCCATACTCTTAGCCTAGAGCCTCTAGCAAAAAGACATAAGCCTGCTTTAACACTCTTTATAAGAAGTCCAAAACTTCAATATTTGCTTGTACATGCATGACAGTAGTCTGAGACCTCCTGTATGGTGTGTTGCAAGGGGATGCTTGGTAAAGTCTCATCATGTAGAGTACCTGTGAACATGTGCCCAGAGACAGAGGGAAAGAAAACGGTTTTCCCCCTTCAAAGACTTATTTCTTCATATTTAAACCTCTTCTCTTGTTTTCGATACCTGTAGTTATAGCCCATGCTACAAGTCAGGGCAATCAAGGAGGGAAACAAAGGAGAGAGCTAAAAACACAGTAAGTTAGTAGAAACACATTCTCTATTTGAAACAGACTGAAATCTAAAATTCTGAACAGATAACAAAGGCCAAGAAGAACAAGCACATGGAAAGGAAAGAGCATGGAAACTATAAAAAGCTAAAACAGCATAGGGCAGATAGGAAGTGGACGAAAACCGGGGAAGTAGCAGAGGCATAAAGACCTGGGGTCCTAGTCAGACGCTGTCTTTAGAGCATCACTCCATCAGGCAAATTGGTAAACAGATTTTGGAGGGCGTTTGCGAGCACCATAACTACTGATGGGTTTGATTTTAAAAGCTAACTTACTTCTCCAGCCTGCCAGAGTTAAAAAATAACAAAACAATTTCCTATAAATTCTAAGCCTCTGTTTGGTTGTCAGGTGGGATGCAATAAACTTAGATTTAGCAGCAGAAACCAGATAAAAGAGCTAGGGCTCTGGAATGTACCCCTCACCTTTATTTGGCTATGGCTGATCATCTCTCTCTGCTCACCTGCCACCACTCACTCAGGACCAGGCGGTATCTTCGCCTACATTGTCAAGTAATGCTCTTCTGTCCCCGATACCTCACCACCTCCTCCCTCCCCCCCACCCCTGCCTCCTACCTTCACGATCATGAAAAATGGCCAGCAGTATATTCTCCTTATCACAGAAATTTCAAAAAACATAGCACGCATATATAGTAAAAACATAATCTCAGTTTTTCACAGATTAAGCCTTTGAAATCACTATCAACTGAAACAACTCAACTATAGAAAAATAGTCCTTGAATGAAAACATTACTAAAAAATAATGACAGTCAACAGCAAACAACTAAATATATCCTCTGTATTTCTGCAATTCTTACCAAAAGCTTTGTGCCACTTCACGCAATGTCTTTTAGAACAACATAATGGAGTGGGAAAAGGTTAAAAATTAAAGAGAAAAAATGCTACAACTAAGGAAAGGACTGAGTTCTGTGTAACTGAACAGGAAGTACTGTGCTTGTGGGTCTGTCCTTAGTCCTCTTTTCTTTTCAAAGCCTTTTCCTTGGCAACATTGCCTAGTTACAGAGCATCAAGAACAGCCTCTACATAGCTTCCTCAAAAATTCTAAACTTTACCCAAGCCACGGTCTGAGTGCTTCAGCCTTGTACTCCACTGGTCTGCTCTGCGATAGTGTCTAAATATCTTATAGCAACCCAATATGCCCCAAACGGAACTCATCATTTTCTTTTCCAAACACTCCTGTCTGCTCTTTCCTCTTTCTGCTGATGGCATCACTACTCTTCAGTTCACCAGGACATGCATCTTTGATTTCCCTTTTTCCACAAGTAAGCTGTAAGATTTCCACTCCTGTTGCTGGTATCCTGGTTCAGACCTAGTCCATTCCCTGTCCTAGACTCTTTTCCCTACTCCAGTCCCTTCTGTATTCTAATGATTACACTGCTCTCTTCAAAAACTTTAAATTGTTCACCACTGTTCTCAAAACAAATCTCAAACTTCTAGATGTAGTTTTTAAAGGTTTCTCTACAGTCTGACTCTATTTTACTTTTCCAACCCTAATTTCACTACTCCCCTGCCTTCTTTAATCTCCCCTTGTCTGGAATGCTGCCCACTGTGCCCAAATCTTCCAAAACATCACAGCTCAACAATTAATGAAACAATGTACAAGTCCCTGTTGTATTTTGAAATAAAATGCTGACTCAATAGTTAAAGATTGGGAAATGTGAAGATGCAGAAACAAAGAACAGCTGCTGGGCTAGGGAACTGGTAACAATTTAGACTATAATGCTGCCACATGGCAGAATCACCGAACTCCCAGTTCCCTGAAAGGTATAAAGGCCTGACACACATTCCTAAGTTGTTTGTACAGGAAGCAGACCCCTGCCAGAGGAAAACTGCTGACCACAAGCACACAGACCCTAGACTGGTTGAAACCAGAAGGCTGATTGATGATGCTTGAAACTTCACCTTGATGCCAACCAATCCCAGAACTGTCCACGAGCTGATCACGCCCTGCTCCTTGAACACTATAAAACTCCTCATAACCCCTCCAGGGTGGGTCACACAGTCTTGAGGGCATTAGCCCTCTGTGGCTCCCTTTGCCTGGCAAAGCAATAAAAGCTACTCTTTTCTACTTCACCCAAAACTCTGTCTCCGCGTTTCTGTTCGGCACCGGTGAAGAGGCCGAGTTTCGGCAACATAAACTTCTTTCCAAGAACCCTGCCCCAATTCCCCAAGTCTCAGCTTTTATGGATCTCAGTCCATTCTATCTAATATTCTGGCTATTTGGCTATTTATTTCCCTTCTAAATCATAAGCTCCTTTAGGTAAAGAAAAACGTATGCATCCTATTTGTGCCCCTCTCAGTGCCCAGTGCACTATAAGCACACCACCAATGGCTCAATAAACATATGAAGCGGCATTCACTTCTCATAGCAGAGAGGAGGAGCGTCCCCACTAGATGAAGTTTGACAAGGGCCAGAGTACTTCCATTAGTAGTATTTAAGGTAATGAATTAAAACAAAAGATTAAGTGTAAGCCCCATAAAGTTAATTCTTCTTCTCTACTATGATCTTAATAAAAAGGCTAACCAAGGCATATTAGATTTTGAAGGACTGGCCCATATACTGGGGCTTGGGGTTAATTTAGAAACATTATATCATCTTTCAGGTTACCATTATTTCAATACTAAAACCAATGTCAGGAGAAACTAAGAATTACTGGAAGGTAAATGTTCTCAACAATTTAATCATGACCACTTTACAGGTAATATTTCTAACATATGCTTAGGCAAACAATATTTAAATAATTTTATTTTTGAAAGTGTAGTGTTTTTTCTTTTTAATCAAAAACTTTTTAAGAAGTATGAATTTGAACTTATATGAAAGAGCCATTAAAGTTCAGCCTTCCTAAGTCAGGGGCTTAGGGTATTTAACTTTATAATTATGGATTCAAATAAGACTACAGAAAATCAGGTCTCAACCACAGTCCAAAACATTAGAAAATGATTATAAAAGCAAGTGTTTTAATGCAAAATCAGTCACCAACAAAACTATAGTATTCCTATACTGAGAAGAATGCGTGGAATCAGCATTGGGCACACTAAGGCCCTGGGGGTTAATCCAGCTCTGGTAGATTACTGGGGCAAGACACTCAGGGACATACCCCCGGGTAACCGCAGAAGACCAGACTGCTTTATGCTCTGAGAAGGAAAAATGCTTATTTGATCTGTTATTCAACAGGACTTATCTGATTTCAATGATCCTTGATTAATCTTATTAGAACAAACATGAACTCCAACATTGGAACCAATATTAGACGTTCAATGTCCTTTAAATTATAATCCATTTTGGGCCAAACTGACCCCAGAGATGTCTTTTACTCAAATCTACCAAGCTTGCCTCTTATGGCTGTGTATCTGGGATGGGGAAAGCAGAGACACCACTTAAAAAAACTTGCCTCTTTGCCAAAATCAGAGGATATTTAATAACTATCTGTGTCAAACAGTAATTTCTTAGATCCTCTTTTGAATAAAACCCTGGTGATTAAGAAATCAAAGGTTCTCCATGATCAAAGCTCTTGACTATAAGGCTCAGGATACAAAGACACAAGGTCAGGCACTGCGAACACAGCTGTCTGTGGACTAGTGGTTCACTACTGTCCGGAGAGTCACCTTAAAGCAAAAAGGATTAGGACACTTCTATACCTTTTGTAGGCATCTTGAGACACAGGCAGAAATCATAGTTGTGGAGGTACCGGGATGAATTACCAATGAATGTAAAGTAATTGCTACATCTTGAATTGGGAATCCAAGCAATGGTCCTAGGTAAGGGAGAAAAGATTTTATTAGGACTCAGTATACAGTGAGGGGGTAAATGAAATGTATAAAGAGATAGGCAGAGAACTTCTAGTTTCCAGTTCTGCATGTAAGGAGCTTTGAAGTCATCACTTTGTTGTAAATAATAAGTAAAAAGCAACAATTCTTATTGAATTGGTAAGAGATGGGAGGGCAAAGGGCAAACCACTGTCCCTAAGACTGGAGAGACAGGTGAGTGCAGGCAGTCACACCTGAACTGTAATTGATGAACTGCCTGAGGCTCGGTGTGGCCAAGTCAGAGTTAAAAACTCCAGGGGGACCCAGTCTTGGGGGTGGAGAGGGGCATAATTTTGTGAGCTCAAGCAGGTTCTCACAGTAAATATCAGAGATTCAGGGGGAGGGGAAAAGAATCCATTCTGAAATACTCCTAGGCACTCTATTCTTAACAAGGCCTGCCCTCAGGGGAAACTAGTTAATTAGAGCAAAACCTGCAGGGATATTATCAGAGACTAACTGACTTGAGGGAAGTACCCAATTCCAGTCTATTCTAGCCATCCTGTCCCACCTAAGGGGGGTGAAAAAAACTGAGAAACACTTGTGCAGCTCAGAATCCAAAGGCACAGGCTGACTAGAAGACTGAGACCTAATCCTGGGATTACAGATGCTTCCCCTCCCCTTTACCTCGCCACCACATTACTAAAGGCCGGTTTATAGCAGTCCCTTACCCAGTACATCACATCTGGCTATCAAGAAAAAATTATGGGATGAATTGGGAGATTGGGATTGACATATATGCACTGATATGTATAAAATAGATAACTAATAAGAACCTGCTATATAAAAATAAATAAATAAAAGGAAAAAAAAGAAAAACTTATAAGGCATATTGAAAGGCAAAAAGCACAATTTGAATTTGAATACAGAGAGCAAGCATCAGAACCAGATGTGGGAGGGACGCTGAATGATCAGACTGAGAATATAAACAACTATGACTAATATGCTAAGGGCTTAATAGGTAAAGTAAAGGGCATGCAAGAACAGATGGGCATGACAGCAGAGAGGCAGAATCCTAAGAAAGAACCAAAAAGAAATGCTTCAGATGAAAAACACTGTAACAGAAAGGAAGAAGCCCACTGATGGTCTTAGATGGGACACAGCTGAGGAAAGAGCCTGAGTTAGAAAATATATCAGTAGAAACCTCCAAAACTGAAAAGCCAAGTGAACAAAAGACTGAAAACAAAACAAAACAATATCCAAGGCTGTGGGACAACTATAAAGGTATGACATATGTGTGATGGGAAAAGATAGGGAGAAAACACCACCAAAGTTAGAAGAGAAGAATGAAACAATTTCTAATATTAGGAGGGATTAAATCGTTGAGTGTGATACTAATGCGTACTCTGATTGGAGTACCTTACCTTGGAGGCACGCACTGTGAAGGCCATTTTCAATGGCCTCTCGTGAGGCCTGCGAAAGGTCTTCGGCAACACTTGCTGCATACTCGATGACTGGCAGAAGAGATGATGTTTCCAGTGATTTTGCTTCCACTTCTACAGTCACAAGATGCCGTCTGTCTCCTAAAGTTCTATCTAAGGTATCTGTAAACAAATCGAATATAGTACCTCAGAGATTTGTTCCAGAAAGATGTCAAGGTACCACAACTGGCAAAATTATAATCAGCAAGTTCAAGGTCTCATGGAAGGTAAAGTGGAAGAAAATATCAACAATGACACTAAATACAGTATAAAAATGTCAGACTAAACAGTTCTACCAAGAAAGCATCTGCTGGGACTTTCCTGGTGGTCCAGTGGTTAAGAATCCACCTTCCAATGCAGAGGATGCGTGTTCGATCCTTGGTTGGGGAACTAAGATCCCACATGCGGTGGGGCAACTAAACCCAAATCCATGTGCTGCAACTACAGAGCCCACACACTCTGGAGCCCGCATGCCACAACGAAATATCCCGGCGTGCCGCAACTAAGACCAGACGCAGCAAAAAATAAATTAATTAATTAAAAAAGAAAGAAAGCATCTGCTTCTGTGTTTACCAACATTAAAAACCTGCTCTGAATCACCTATTAATATTGCTTTAGGACTTCCCTGGTGGCGCCGTGGTTAAGAATCCACATATATACACAATGGAATATTACTCAGCCATAAAAAGAAATGAAATTGAGTTATTTGTAGTGAGGTGGATGGACCTAGAGACTGTCATACAGAGTGAAGTAAGTCAGAAAGAGAAAAACAAATACCGTATGCTAACACATATCTATGGAATCTAAAAAAAAAAAAAGGTTCTGAAGAACCTAGGGGCAGGAGAGGAATAAAGACACAGACATAGAGAATGGACTTGAGGACACAGGGAGGGGGAAGGGTAAGGTGTGACAAAGGGAGAGAGTGGCACAGACATATATACACTACCAAATGTAAAATAGATAGCTAGTAGGAAGCAGCCGCATGGCACAGGGAGATCAGCTCGGTGCTTTGTGACCACCTAGAGGGGTGGGATAGGGAGAGTGGGAGGGAGATGCAAGAGGGAGGAGATATGGGGATACATGTATACATATAGCTGATTCACTTTGTTTTAAAGCAGAAACTAACACGCCATTGTAAAGCAATTATACTCCAATAAAGATGTTAAAAAAAAAAAAGAATCCGCCTGCCAATACAGGGGACACGGGTTCAATCCATAGTCTGGGAAGATCCCACATGCTGTGGAGCACTAAGCCTGTGCGCCACAACTACTGAGCCTGAGCTCTAGAGCCCGTGAACCATAACTACTGAGTCCATGCTCCACAACTACTGAAGCTCTCGCATTCTAGGGCCCACGTGCCTCAACTACTGAGCCCACGTGCTGCAACTACTGAAGCCTGCGCACCTAGAGCCCATGCTCTGCAACAAGAGAAGCCACCGCAATGAGAAGCCTGTGCACCACAACAAAGAGTAGCCCCTGCTTGCCACAACTAGAGAAAGCCCGCATGCAGCAACGAAGACCTAGCGCAGCCAAAAAATTAAAAAAAAAAAAAAAAATTGCTTCAGTGTTAGGGTGTGTTGAGGCAGCTGATCACACAAATTTTGTTATGCAGATTACACTTTTAAACATTTCTTATGTGGCTGATATTCTTCTAAACACAAAATTTTTATTTAAAAGTAAAACAGAGTATAAACGGTTATCTAATGAAAATTAAAAGGCTTTACCCTGCCAACCAACAAACTTAAATTTCATACACTCTTCCAGCAATATTTTATGTATTGGGTTTGGCCAAAAAGTTTGTTTGGGTTTTTCCATAAGCTGGTACGGAAAAACCCAACAAACTTTTTTTTTTTTTTTTAATATTTATTTATTTGGTTGCACTGGGTCTTACTTGTGGCAGGCAGGCTCCTTAGTTGTGGCATGCAAACTCTTAGTTGTGGCACGCACGTTGGATCTAGCTCCCTGACCAGGGATCAAACCTGGGTCCCCTGCATTGGGAGTGCAGAGTCTTATCCACTTCCACCACAGGGAAGTCCCCCGAATGAACTTTTTGGCCAACCCAACATTTAATGTTTACGATTCTTCCCCAAAAACTAGTGATCTATTTGTAAAAATGAAAATAGACTCCCGCATTAGCTAACAACCAATAGCTGTCAGTGAAACCGAGTGAGGCCCTGTGGGGCTCCAAGGCATGGAGGCCCTTTTGTCCCCCATTTCTTGAAGGCAAGACTCCAGCCTCTATGACCTTCCCTTAGTTCCAAAGGGCAGATTCGAACAGTTGCTAATCAAGGGAGGAAGCAGCCAAGAAACCACTTGAGGCAAGATTAAAGGGACCAGAGAAGCTCCTCAAGATTAGGAGACCACCTGAAAACGAGATGAAGGGAGTGCAAGCCTTGTGTACACCATGATGTTGCCAGAGACCCCACCTTTGAACCACTGTTATAAAACCCTCATCAAATCCTCCCAGGTTGGGACACATAGTTTTTCGAGGCAGGAGCCTGCTGTGTCCCCCTTTGCCTGGCAAAGTAATAAGGCTATCCTTTTCTACTTCACCCAAAACTCTGTCTCTGAGATTTGATTTGGCACCAGTATACAGAGGAGTTGAGCTTTCGGCAACATCACCAATCTCCAAGATTTTACTAAGACAAAACTATGCTGTATTTATGTGAGTGACCATGGAACATGGTGACTCATGGCCCAAATTCAAAACTAAGAACTAATTATGCTCTATAATTCCTCTTCATAATTCCTTTTATATTATGAAATATAAAACTTTTATATTATGAAATATTTTATACTTAAAAATACATGCATAACCTAAAAACAAAATGAACATTCATGAAACCTAATACTACTAAAGAAACAGAACATTACCAGTAACCTAGAAGCCTTCTGAAGAAACAACCACTATCATGGTGTTGTATTTAAACATTCATATGGTTTTCTTTTAGAGTTGTATCACAGATGCAGGTATCCCTAAACAATATAGTTTACTTCTGCTTTGTTTTGAATATGTTATTATACTGCATGTATTCAGCAATTTGCTTTTTTCTGCTTCACATCTGTGGGTCATCTGGGCTGACACCTGGTGATGTAGTACATTCTTTTTCACTGTTATATAGTATTCTATTATAGGAACAGAGTACAATTTATCCACTATGTCCATAAATATTTGGATTTTTTTCACCTAAAGTTTTGTTTTATTACAATGCTATTATGAAGGTTCTTGTATCTGTCTCTCAATGTACATGTGTAAGATTTTCTCTAGGGCATATACCTACTAGTGGAACTGCTGAGTAGTAAGGTCTGCACATACTCAACTTCATAAGAAAGTTGCCACACTGTTTTCATAGTGGTTATATAATTTACACTCCCACCAGAAGTTTTTGTAAAACTTTCCATTGCTCAACATCTCACCAACACTTGGCATTGTCAGATTTGCATTTGTGCCAATTTTGTTGGCATAAAATGACATCTTGTCCTTTTAACTTGCATGATCCTAATCATTACTGAGATTGAGAATCTTTTAATATGTTCACGGGCCTTTGGGGTATCCTCTTTTGTGAAATGTCTGTTCAATCTTTTTTGCTCACTTTTCTACTTGGTTGGTTGTCATGTTTTTAATGATCTTTTGAAGTTCTTTATATATTCTGGATACTAATCTGTCAGTTTTATATGAGGCAGATATCTTCTCTCAGCTTTTGGCTTGTCTTTTTGCTTTCTTTATAGTGTATTCGAATAAATTCTTAATTTCAATAATATCTTTAGTAATTTTTTAGTTCATAGTTTCAACCTTATCTGGTTAGTAAAACAATTCTCCTATATTGTCTTCCAAAAATTCGAAGGCTTCCCTTTCATAAAGTTTTGGGGTTTTTCTTTTTTTTCTTTTTTGCATATATTAGCATTTATTCTCTTTATTCTTTTGTGCTCTAAGGGAGATTTCCAACTCTTCTTTCATATTTAGGCTTTTAAATTCACCTAGAATTGACTTTTGTATACAGTATGAGGTAGGAATCTAAATCTTTTTCCATATGAATAATTATCCCAGGCCCCTTTATTGAATATCAGTCCACCCTTTCTCACTGAGCTGCAATATCACTGATGTAAATCCAATTTCCACATAGATATGAGTCTGTTTCTAGGCTTTCTGGTTTGTTCCACTGGTATATTTGTCTATTCTTAGCTTGATTTGTGTCATAATGACTATGGCTTTATAATAAGTATTAACGTCTGATACACTTCTTTGGGTAGAACTGGTATCTTCATGATATTTAGTCTTATCTATGAATAGTATGGTTTTCCATTTAACTTAGGTCTTCTTTAATGTCTGTACCTTTTTATGATTTTCTAGATGTACACAAATGTAATCTGCTCCTCATCAGTGACGTGATCATTAGTGATCTGACTGTCCAGTCAGGGTGTGGTCTGATTGCTGCAGCATCTGGTTACTAGTTTTCACCTTGTAACTAATAAGCAATCTAGAGTGAGACACTCGAAGACCATGCAAATATGCTGCTCAACAATGTACTCAATATTAAGCATTCATCATAATTACAAGATGACAATTTCTTATTCCAGCCCTCCTCCTCAACATCTAACAGTCAGCATTTGGCACTTCAGTGTAAGGAAGAAGAGTCTCTTCTTCTTTTTGATCTATCATCAGTATGGACTCATGAATTCCAATTTTTTCTCAGTGGTCTATGATTATTGTTCGTAATTATTTTGGAGCTCAAATTAACCCAGATTTAGCCAGTGGAGCCTCTTTGGGTTGGTTCCTGTGTCCTTATGACACATCCCCATCATTTTTTTGAGCATTTCCTTTCTTTCTCAGATAACATGATGTTCTGTTGCCTGCTTATTTTGATAGTCTCCTATTTCTTACTTATACTTTCTATCCCCTTTCTTATTTCTTCAAAAATAATACTTATTTTATACTCGGCATATAATTCTAGTATCAGAAGCCTTTGCTGGTCTGCCTGTGATGTTTATTGTTTCTGCTGCCTTTTTTGCTCATTGTGCCTTTGCTCAAGGTTTTATGATTTAAAAAAAAAATTTTTTTTGCAGGGGGGCTTCCCGGGTGGCACAGTGGTTAAGAATCCGCTTGCCAATGCAGGGGACACAGGTTCGAGCCCCTGGTCAGGGAAGATCCCACATGCCGCGGAGCAACTAAGCCCGTGCACCACAACTACTGAGCCCTCAAGCCACAACTACTGAGCCCGTGTGCCACAACTACTGAAGCTCATGCACCTAGAGCCCGTGCTCTGCAACAAAGAGAAGCCATAGCAATGAGAAGCCCGTGCACCGCAACGAAGAGTAGCCCCCACTTGTCGCAACTAGAGAAAGCCCACGCGCAGCAACGAAGACCCAACAGAGCCAAAAATAAATAAATAAATAGGTAAATTTATTTAAAAAAAATTTTTTTAATTGTGAGTTCATATTCCTTTGTGGGATTTTCTTTGAGGCCTGGATTGAGGATACATTTATCTAAAGAGGCCCTACATTTGTTTTCTCCAGGTTCTTTGGTATATTACCAATCCATGAGCACTTTACACTAAATTCTTCTCTGGAGTTTTTCAGGTCACATTGGTTCTATGAATTTAGGCTGAAAATGCTATCAGAAGCCTACAGTTACAAATTCTCAGAAATTTTGCCCCTTTGCCCCACAGTCAGTCAGACAAGTTTCCTTGTCCTCTTCTTTTATGGAGAAGATTTTCCTCATTACTTCCATGAGGATGTGGCCCTCAAGTTCTAGGTTAGACATGACCACAGATTTCTCCAAGATAGCTAGTGGCTTAGGTGCTGGCTTATTTTCCAAGATTCCTGCTCCGGTTTCCTTTTTGGCCTCTGGAAATTTCCATTACATTCTAACCATCTCAGACATTAATTTAAAAGATGTTATTTATATTTTCCCAGAATTTTTGGTTTTTCCAGATATAAAGTCCAGAAAGAGAAATCATCATGTCATTTGCCCCTATATCCTGCTTGTTTAATTTCTCAAGTTTCAATGAAAAATAACCACCTGGCCTTTTTAGAAATTGCTGAGTTGCTTAAAAGTTCCTAGTTATCCTAAACATATCTTTTCTATATTTTTTCACAAACCTGCCCATGTTTCCTCCTTCAGGGGCGATAGGAATGATTGTCATGATCTTTTGTTTAAGGGAACCAAATTGAAATTATCATATGTAGAAAAATCATGAATTCTTACATTTTGGGACAGAAATATAAAAAGTGCACTTTCTTAAGAATACCATCAGCACAGGATTACCATACTTACTAAATAGTGGAAATTATTTTCCACTCTATTTTTGTTTGTTTTTTTCTTTTTAAATTTTAAAGTTTTATGTCTTATTTTATTGAGATATAATTGACATACAGCACTGCAGGAGTTTAAGGTGTACAACATGATTTAAGTTACGTAGATCACGAAATGATCACCACAGAAAGTTTAGTGAACATCCATCATCTCATATAGGCACAACGTTAAAGAAATAGAAAAAAAATTTTTTCCTTGTGATGAGAACTCTTAGGATTTACTCTCTTAACTTCCATTTATAACGTACAGCAGTATTAATTATCTTTATCATGTCATATATCATATCACTAGTACTTATTTATCTTATAACTGGAAGTTTGTACCCTTTGACTACCTTCATCTAATTCTACCTTCCCCACCTCCCATTTCCACTCACTTTATAGAGTAAAATTGACACACCAAGTTCAAACTGTTATACTCCTGCTGGTAGTGAGGACTGGGATGAGCTGTCTACTTCAATGGCCGATCCCACTGCACACTTGCTTGGTGAGTGGCTCAGCCAATATACGTAATAAATGAGTTGTAATGAAATAGAGCTGTGTCTAAAACAAACAAATGCTAAAGAACAAGAAAACACACACATAAAACCTGTCCCCACTGATGGAAGACACTAGTGACTATGAACCCTGCCTTATGCAACTGAACTAAGAGATTCAGAAAACAGGTCCTGGAGAAAAAGAGAGCAACAGAACCAGCGAATTCTAAATGTTGTGAATTCTAAATGTTGTATTTTTTACCTGTGGCACGAACTGAATTTAGGATGGTCTCTCGGTATGCCACCTGGAGGGGCCCTAGATAGGTTTCCAGTCCATATTCCCTCTTGATTCGGTCATGAATTATCTCAATATGTAACTCCCCCATGCCACAAAGGATAGTCTGGTTAAAAGAGGAAGAAAACAAAGATCAAGGAAAAAATTAAGTTTATCACAAAATGCTAATAAAGGTATATCAATATATTTTTTCATTACTCACAAAATGAATTTCTGTAATTTTTTTTGGATCCTACATCAAAACACTGCTTTTAACTTTTCTGATTGAAATAAAAAATCAATTAAAAGTGAATCACTAGGCCAATCTCTTATTCTTTGATAGTTGAATTATCAGCTGGGTAAGTGGCATCTAACTCGAACTATACTTCCCAACCACAAAGGTAAGTTCTAGCCAGTGAAATATAAGCATAAATGATGTTGGTAACTTCTGGGTTATGTCTTTAAGGGTAAATAAAGCCCTTCTCTTAATGAAGATATAGACAACTGTCTTGAAATGTGAATGAGGGCAACATCTTGTGAATGGGGGGAATAAGCCCTCCCCCAAACACTCCCAACCACATGGCTATTTCCCAACCATCCTGAGCACCTTACAGTTTTGTGGGCAGTTGAAACTTCCAAAGTAGCTTGGAACTTTACGTGACAGAGAAATTGACTTTTATCTTCTTTGAACCAATGTTATTTTGGGTCCTTGTCAGCCAAATTTGCATCAAAACCAATCAAAACATGTTTTTGTTTTTAGAAAGCAACAATGGTTTTTCCTGAAGAAGATCTTTGTGTATGAGAGAATATAGTGCAAGGAATCCACATTTGCCCCATTTTATTCATATACCATCTGTGTAGTGAGGCATTAACTTTACCCTAAAGAGAGACCTGGCCCTTGCCTTCAGCTACTAGGAAGTTATCTCTAGGCCAAGATGCTGCCTGGTAGAAGTGTCTTTGCTTGTCTGGGGCCTTTGTCCACCAGATAGTCTAACAATGTGATTTATGATGCAGCTTTGGAATAGCTGTACCCATTTACAACCTAGAGAGTAAAGGTAGTAGCCCAAACCTACAGGAGGCACTAGAGATTAAATGTCAACTACATAGACAGTATGTGATTATGCGCTAATAAAAACTCTGGGCACGGAAGGCATGGGTGAGCTTCCCTGACTGACAATACTCTATGCCAGGAGGATGAAGAAAAGCCTTGCATTTAGAACCCTCCCAGACTTTGCCCTAGGTGTCTCTTCCTTTGGCTGGTTCTGATTTGTTTCCTCTCACTATAATAAAACTGTAATTGTAAGGAACAACAACAAAAAACTATTTGGTATATGACTGCTATACTTTAATATAAAGTTAAAGAAGTAATTATTCGGAAAAAAGTAAGTTGTAGAGTAATACAAATAGAATGACTTCTTATATACCTGTACATATATATTTGGAAACATAAATACTGTGTTCTATAACATTGCACAGCAGAAAAATGGATGTTTGGAAAAGTGTGAAAGGCTATTCACCAAGTTTTCACAGTGATTACCTATGTAGTAATAGGATAGAGAGACTGAAAGGGAGACTATAATTCTTTACTTTGTACACTTGAATGTTATTTGCTATTTAAAAAAATATATGTACTGGCATTTTTTAAATAAAAAGTTTCTGTTTTAATTGCTGTTGTAGCCTTCAGAATCAATTAAACTAAATTGCTACCTCATTTAGCTGGCATTTGGGAAAATAAAGTACTCCATATTTTTCAGATTAACTAAATCAATTTATCCTTTTTAAAGGCAAATTTATAATTTTTTTAAGGAAATTTTTCTAGAATTTTATATAAACTCTACCCTGCCTCCCTAAAAAGAAGATGCAGAATGAATATGTGTTCTTCTACTGTACTATATAACATACAGCACAGTCCTGTACCAACTTTAGGGCTCTATTTCCTCCCACATTGTTAGGCTGTAATCTAGCACTTCTCACCCATTTTAGGTGTGTTATCATCTTTAAAAGTATACCTTTGAATCTTCCCTTTAGAAAGCTGCTTCTCTAAGTTTTAGCATAAGAGGCTCAAGGTTTTGTCTTGGGGCTGAACCTTATTTCAAAATTTCACAAAAGGCTGTCTTCTGGAAGGTAGAAATGTTGGAAAGTAGTTTATATAAGTAAGGTATAATCATACTGAGGAAGCAGAATTTAGCTTGACAGTCAAAATATAATCAGCAATTTATATTATGAGAGAACCAAAAAAGAAGACTTTTTCTTTCAGGGGTAGAGACCAATCAATGTTTTGGATATATGCACTTAACCACTCTCTCTCACACACACAAATGTTTTTATTGAAAGATTCTGGGGATTAAATAATAATATGCGTACTTGTCCAGAGTCAGGATCTAGCTTCACTTTCAAACTGGGATCTTCACGCTGAAGGCATTTCAATGCATGATCCAAATCTAGAGGATAAACAATAACTGTTATCTTTATGTTTCATTTTTTTAGATAAGGTACTATACATTCTAGTAGGAAAATAGACGAACAAGCAAATTTTGAAAAAGAAAATTTCAAACAGCCAGAAATGTTCTGTAGAGAATAAAACAAGGTGATGAGATAGTGATGGGAGGTTACTTGAGATTGAGTGACCTGGGAAGACCTGTCCAGGATGATTTAGATAAAGGCACAAACCAAAAAGAATGACATCGCAAGTAAAATCCTGAAGAAAAAGAATTCCAGATAGAGGAAATGGCTGTGCAAGGAATGGCTTCTATTGGAGAAACAAGAAGGCTAGCGTAGTTGGATATTGGTGGACAAAAGGAAGAGTAGCATCAGATGAGGAGGGAGATGTGTGACAGGGAGCACACCATGTAAGGTATTGAAGGCCATGGTGAAGAGTCTGGATTTGCACTGGGAAGCCACTGAAGGGTTTAAATGGGACAGTAACATCATCTGATTATGTTCTGCAAAGGTTAAGGAACTGACAAAAAAAGCAAAAAAGACTTTAGAAACACATACAATAATAAGAAACTGGCAAAAGGAAGCTAAATTACATCATGAATAAAGAGATACTAATGTGATCACTCTATGATGAATTATCACACCAAAGAGGAAGTAAGAATACAGCTGACCCTTGCACAACATGGGTCTGATGTGGGTCTGCTTATACGCGGATGCAGAATTGGAGGACCCAAGCAGACGGAGGGCTGACTGTAAGTTATACTGGGCTTTTCAACTGTGTGGGGGGCTGGGGCCCCAACCCTCCTCTTGTTCAAGGGTCAACTGTATGTTATTTGCATTAAATATGCCACCTAAAGTAAAGGGATACTTTAATACAATTAATTAACTGATATGCACATGCTCCCTCTTTAGACCTGCACTGTCCAAATGGTAGCCACAGCCCATCTGTACAAGATATTACTAGTCTGAATTAACGTTAGCTGTAAGTGTAAAATTCATACCAGGTTTCAAAGACTTCACATGGAAAAAAAAAAAAAAGAAAGTAAAGTATCTTAATAATTTTTATATTGATTATGTTGAAATGATAATATTTTGATATACTGAGTTAAGTAAAATATATTACTAAATTAATTTTGCCATTTTAACTTTCGTTAAATGTAGCTATAAGGAAATTTTAAGAAGCGGGATGGAAAGACTGGAGCTTGGGTGCCTGATGACGTGTGGAGTCATCCTTGAACCCTTGGGCTACCAATTCAAGGCATATTTCACAAGAGAAAGAAGTGAACTTTTGTCATTAAAGCAACTGCTATTTGGGGGTTTTATGCTCTATGTAACCAAATCTAACAAGAAATGTTACAGCTGGAATCATGAGCTTTACTATATACTCTACTAAGGAGTTTGGGTTTCTGCTATAAGTAATGAGAAGCCACTGAAGTATTCTGAGCCAATATGCTAAAGAACAAACCATTTATCACTCAAAAAGGTCAAATGACATTAAACAAATGACATTAGTATATAAATATCTTCACTAAGTTCTAAAAGTTAAGCCAGAAAACAAGGAAAAGTTGATTTTTATAAATAGTGATGGGAAACTGAATCGGTTATGAATTGGTTACCATCTAATCTAATATACTGGAAGGGCAGTCCTGAGGTCAATTACTTAGAATCCCATTGATAGCACCACAAGAACAAGAATAAGGAAGAATATGGTAAGAGAAAAATGGCAAAGCTGAAAGAAAAAAAATGAAAAGAGTTTGTAAAAATAAAAATGAATTAAAAAACTAGACCAATCATAAGAAATACTTACCAATAAATGCTCATAAAATTGAACTCAGTGACATAAGAAACCTTTTGAGGTTAAAATGTAACTATTTTATCTAAATTATCAGAACACTAATTAATTGATGCACCAAGATTATTTGTACCTGGCTGCTTAGCCATGGATGGAGGTTCTATGGTACAGAAGAAAACAGGTTCTGGAATCTCCACCCCAGCCAACAAAAGCCTCTCTGCTTCACTGTTTTGTCTATGCTTCTTTTCTCCCTCCCTTTCCGCTCGACGACATGCAGCTAATGCGCTGGACTTGGATGAGACAATGGTGTCACCAGTGGCAGTCTGCAAGCAAAGAAGATGCCTTGGGACAAAACAGGCTATTGGCAAGCACTCAGCTTCCACCAAGGACCACGAAAACCAATGAAAAATTTTAAGGTAGCACTTCCTCTTCATCATAACTTAAAAGAGAGACAAATTCATTAAGCTCATTATAACTCTGCATTGGTAAAGCTAATTTAAGTTGTAGAAGAATTCTGTCCAAAATATTGCTGTAATAAATTCTAACAATAAAACATTCATACACACAAAAAATACATTTAAAACTCATTTGGTAAAACAAATTTATCTTTGAACAAAAGAGACAAAAGAACAAAAGAGACAAAAATCCTTGCCCTTACAGAGCCTTCATTGGCAAAATATCTTCACTTTTTAACCTGATCAGTTATAAAGTTAGATTTAATTGTCGGCAATAATCAAGATGGGAAAAAAAAACAATGAAAATAACATTATTTTACATAAACTTAAAACATAAGTATATATCCATAGTGTATTTATTTTACTTGGATTTGAACTTTATATGAATACAATCCATACTGTTCATAGTCTTCTGTAATTTACTTTTCTTTCTATTAAATGTTTGAGATTCAACCATGTTGATGAATATACTACAATATTCATTATTCCACTACTGATAGCTTTTGGATTGTCTATGGGTTTTTGCTATTACAAAATACCTACTTTTAGTTAAACATTTAAACTGTTATTTCCTAGAGAAACGATTTGGTCACTTACGTGTTTAAGCCCAACAGTCAAAGCAATGTTACCAGCAGTCAGTGAAGGGATTTCTACATGCTGGTCAGCAAATGGCAAAAGCAAACGACTTATTCTCTCCCTGTAAAACCATGATTTATATTAGTATAAGTATATTTAAAGAAATGAGTGAAGTTTTAGAAAATAACCTAGGCTTCTACTTACGTGCAGTTTCCATTAATATTATGGATGGCCAATTGGGGTTTTATCATGCCTGAGTAAATGCGCATAAAAACCAGTGGGCCTCGCTGCTTGTCATGGAGAACTTTAAATGCCAGGGCACATAAGTCACCCTTATACCACTGCCTATAAAATTAAGGAGAAGTTCCAGAAAAGCCACTTTAAAATACACTTCCTATATATCTATACAGATCAGATCAGATCAGAATCACTGCATAAACCTAACCTTGATGTCCTCCAAAGATTCCTCATATCTTCTAGTTTAGCTACCAAGGCCAATTAAATAATGTATTATGTACCTCTCTTCCTCCACCGGACTAAATTATTCATTGGACATCTTACCATTAATTCCTCAAAACTAAAAGCAATGGATTCTCTTCCAAATATTACCTCTATTAGCAAATAATTCTTGCCTAGATTTCCCTCCTCAAAAAATATACCTAGGAACATCACACCACTTCTTAAAACCCCATACAGGGTAAACAAATAGGTACTTTCCAATTACTGCTTTCACTCTCTCCTCCCACTTTTCTTCAGCTGCATAGCCATATAAATCTACACCATAAACTTGAACTTGTTTACACAGCGAACACTTACAGAATGATGTCCTTAAATTGGGGTTCATTACTAGGTTTCAGAAAGTTTGAATCCCTCTCAAATTGCCAAACTTTGCACATAGGTACATTTTTCTGAGGAAATGTGGAAATATTTCTCCATATTTTCATTAGTTTCAAAGGAGTCCATGATTCAAAGTAGGTTAGACACTTCTATTATTGAACTTCTCTAATCTTATTCCTGTTCCCTCCAAATTTTAATTTTATTTAACAAATCCTTATATAGAGGGTTGATCATATACTAGGCACTGTTTTATGTGCTTTATAAATATTAGCTCATTTGATTCTTGTAACAATCCTATGAGATAAGTCCTATTCTCTGCATCTTATAGATGCGAGGTTAAAGCAACTTGGAAGACCTGAGATTTAAATGCAGGCAGTACACAGTCCGTGCTCATCATCACATCACCATAATGCCTCTCCAGTTGAGAGAGATGAAAAGTGACTCAGGTCCTAGTTAATAGGATCAAAGTCCACCTCTGTCTGCCATTTGGCACAAAACTCACTCAGATTTTAGAGGACTTATTACGAAGGGCGAAGCTGTTAGGGACAAGGAATAAAACAACAGACCTTTCCTTACAGTCAAAAAATATTATGAAAAATCTTGAAATCCAGAATAAATATAAATGTATCTATAGAATATCTATCAAATATCCCCAGTATACTACTTTTTTTTTTTTTTTAAACTAAGATGGCAGGGTCAACACTTATACTTTTACACAGCAAAAAAGCCATAAATTCTTATTTAGCTCCATTTGTAAACACAGCAGGTTACAAGAGATGATGACAAATATCCCTTTCAAGGAAAAATTACTATGGCTCTATATTATATTATTTAGAATAATATTCTTCACCAATGTTATTCAAAAATTGTGATTCAACTACTCTCTGTGAAACAAGACCTATCTGTCTACCTGTCTTTTCAAGGCTATACGATTTTAATCTATGCACTTGCATACTTACAGAAATTCATAGTTGCGTTCTTCAGGTGAAGGCAAGTACATAGTAATAGCATCTAACAAGGGCTGGACCCCTTTGTTTTTCAGGGCACTTCCACAAAGCACAGGCACTGCTGTCTGAGCCAGTGTTACTCTGTGTACTGCAGTTTGTAGCTGTAAAGCAGAGGTATAAATGTTCTATGTGTAGTATTCTGGTCTTGACCAAAATATCCCAGAATTAGATGCCTTCCCTAACCAATCATGTAAAATATCACTCCTCAGCACACTTCCATCATTCTTTATGGCCTTATTCTGCTTTATTTTTCATTGTAAATAACATTAATCACTACCTGGTATATTAGATATATATTTATTAGTTTATTATCTGTCTCCCCATTCACTAGAATGTAAAATCTATATAAGCATTATAGTAAGTCCCGTAAAGATACTGTAAATCATGAGAAACTGGAAAAGTGCTTAAAATAAAGTAGATGTATACAAATATTTCTTGAATAAGTGAATTAACATACTTGTGATTTAACCTTGATAGTCTACTAGAGGAACTGGTTAGAAATTAGAAATATAAATGAGTTACAACTTCTTCAAATAAATTAAATCCACATTAAATAAAATACAAAGGAAAATGAGGTATCAAAGTAGAAACAATTTTTAAAAAAACCTCAAAAACCAAGAAGAGCTTAGGTGTGCTTGCAAGCTACTGATAAGAGAAACGGTGGGTCAATTTAATTTTAGATTGTAAGCTCTTTGAAAACAGAAATCGTGTTATGTGACTATAGGGCACAATAAACATCGCATTTAAGCATTTGAATACTAAACAAGAAAAAAATTCAAACTTATAGCACTTCATTCAATAGAAAAGAAATAATTTTTTCCACCTCTAACTTCAAATGGCTCAAAATTAATCTACAGATCTTGTGTTTTTCTTTACTTCTTTTCATGAAAAATAACTAAGTGAATTTGCTGGGCTCATCTTGGAGCCCACTTAAAACATTACCACTTAAAAACACTTTTCATGGGGGGAAGGTTCCTGGCAGAAAAAATAAAAAACTTGAATAAATCTGTCATAATTCAAATAAATACTACCAGTATTTTACTGGCCTATTCTCTGGTTTAATATATTTCAAAAGAAAACCAAAAAAAAGGGAAGGCCTGGAATAAGTTTCCACTAACAATTAAAACAGATTCAGAAAAAATGTTCTGAGAAAAATGACCATTATAGTAGTCCGAAAGACCAGTAGATCAAAAAAAAAAAAAAAATTCTATCTGTGATTTCCCTAATACTACTTAGTGAAATGATCATAATGAAGGGAAAAGGCTACAGTAAATGAACAATGTCTTCTAATTTTTAACAGTGTTCTCCTAATTTTTAAGTCCACATTTTCTAATGATATGCAAAGTTGGAAAAAAAAAAACCCACCTACAACAGAGTAATCAAACCACATCCAATTAGTAAAACTCGGTCAAAGTAAATGAATAATAAAATTTACCTTTTCAGCCGGTAGCAAATCAAAATTCTCACTAAATTCTCCTAAAACCAAGTCAGCAAATTCATCATCCAAATCTGCAACCTATAAAGAAAGCTTTAGTTCTGTAACTTGCATTCACCATCACAACTATTAACTTAAGTCTATGCACCATAAATATTCATTACCCAAATATTTCAAGACAGCTACATGATCTAACTTATCCAGGCCAAGGAACTCTTCACATCTTCTAAATAGATAAAGAGTTTTTCTTTCAAAGGAAAGGAGACTGAAAATTGAAGATACGCTCTCATGAGTTTCCTAAACTCATGGGAAGCCAGAGCCAGACAGAGCACCTCAATAAAGTGTGCTACATACTCAGAGTGCTCAAAAGAAATAAAAAATCCACAGCTGATAGCCAATGATAATATATACAATGAATTGCTGTTTTTAAATAGATTTGGGGGGGGTCTTAGTTTATAAAAAAAAGTTTCATTTGGTAATCCTCTAATATTTTGAATGTTCACCAGATCTCCAAGACATTCAAAGTAAAAGGACTGAACTTGTTTTATAATCCTTCACTGAGGGAAAAAATTTAAGTTGAGGGTGTAGTGGTATCATTTCAATAATAAAACTGTAATTATCTAATTCATGTTCATTTCATAATCATCTGCTTATATGACAGGAGAATTCAACTGACAATAAAATTAACAAAAGAGTTTCAAAAGTTTGTAATAGTAAAAGGGAGCAAAACATTCAAACTTGGTGAGAAAAACACATTTTTAACAGCTAACTATAGCAGAAATGTACCCAACCACCTTTCCAAAAAGCAGCAAATATGATGGTTAAGCATAGCTTCTGGAATCAAACTGTCTGGAAATGGCTCCTACTTACAAACTTGTTCAAAAAAACTTTTGTCAAGTTACATCACCTCTCTTTGTCTTGGTTACTCATGGAGACAATACTAGTACTTACCCTATGGGGCTACTGTGAAGTTTAAATAACCAATTCAAATTATGCTTCCAGGACATATAGTAAGTATATAATAAGCACTGTTTTCATTACTGTTCACCTTTAGAACACAGGAAGTTGATTCTAGTCCACACTAATTTTATTCTCTAATTCAAAAAAAAATTTTTAACTTTGATAAAATATAACAACCATAAAATTACCACCTTAATCATTTCTGAGTGAATAGTTAGGAAGTGGTAAGTATATTCCACACTGTTGTAAAACTAATCTTTAGAACTTTTTCATGTCACAAAACTAAAACTCTATACCCATGAAACAACTCTTCCTCATTCTCCCCTCCCCACAGCTCCTGGTAACTACCACTCTACTTCCTGCCTCTATAAAGTTGAAGACTCTAGATACTTCATATAAGTGAAATCCTACAGTATTCATCTTTTTGTGATTGGTTTATTTCAATTAGCATAATGTCATCAAAGTTCATCTATGTTGTAGCATATGCCAGAATTTCCTTCCTTATTAAAGGCTGAATAATATTCCACTGTATGTACATAGCACATTTTGTTTATCCACTCATCTGCTGATGAATACTTGGGTTGCTTTCACTTTTTGGCTATTGTGAATAATGCTGCTATGAAGAAGGATGAACAAATAGCTCTTCAAGACCCTACTTTCAATTCTTTTGGATATATACCCAGAAGTAAAATTGCTAAATCATATGGTAATTCTATTTTCAATTTCGGAGGAACCACAATACTGTTTTCCACAGTAGTTGTACCATTTTCATTCCTACCAATAGTGCACAAGGGTTACAATTTTTCCCCATCCTTGCCAACACTTTTCTGTTTTTTTGATAGTAGCTATCCTAGCAGGTGTGATGTGGTGTTATTCTCTAACTCTATACATATGTATTTATTCCTTGTAATGAGTACTTTATTACTGTCTAATGATAGTCTCAAATTTTCTTTTTTAAAAATATTTATTTATTTATTTAATTTTGGCTGCTCTGGGTCTTAGTTGCGGCACATGGGACTTCTGCCGCCGCACGCAGGATCTTCGTTGCAGTGTGTGGGATCTTTTAGTTGTGGCACGCCAGCTCTTAGGTGCAGCATGTGGGATCTAGTTCCCTGACCAGGGATCAAACCCGGGCCCCCTGCATTGGGAGCACAGAATCTGAACCACTGGATCACCAGGGAAGTCCCACAAATTTTATTTTCATTATTTACTACCATGTCCTAGAACAACATGATATTATCTATGGTAAGTGTATGTTGGCTCCTCAAGTAGATTACAAAATCCTTCTTAGGGGCTTCCCTGATGGCGCAGTGGTTTGGAGTCTGCCTGCTAATGCAGGGGACGCGGGTTCGAGCCCTGTTCTGGGAAGATCCCACATGCCACGGAGCAGCTAGGCCCGTGAGCCACAACTACTGAGCCTGCGCGTCTGGAGCCTGTGCTCCACAACAAGAGAGGCCGCGATAGTGAAGAGGCCCGCGCACCGCGATGAGGAGTGGCCCCCACTTGCCGCAACTGGAGGAAGCCCTCGCGTGGAAACGGAGACCCAACACAGCCAAAAATAAATATAATAAATAAATAAATAAAAGATTACTATTAAAAAAAAAATACTGTGCAGCTATTAAAGTTATAAAAAAAAAAAATCCTTCTTAGGTTTATTCTGATAGCTCTTTTGTATAAGACAAAACACCTCAAAGGGGAACCAGTTATGTACCCAATTACTGATTAATAAACATCAATTCCCCTTGTATTCTTTTTATGTACCCCTCCACCCCAATTAGGGAGTACAGCAAAACAGTAAGAGCTCTAGCTCTAAACTGAGATGGACCTGGGTTCAGATTCCAGCTCTGCTGCTTATTAGCTGTATGACAACTTATTTAAGCATCCTAAGCTTCTATTTCCTCACCTATAAAATGGGAATACCATAGGTTGTTGTGAGGATTAAGTAATACATGTAAAGTACTTAAGCTATATCATAGTAGGTCCTCAATAAATATGATCCAATAATAAAAACAACAATGATCATTATGTTAATGATAAAATTGATGATTACTATATATTATAAAGAAAATATCTTCAAAAATAACTTCATACAAAAGATGAATGAAAAAAATTAATGATGAAAGGCTCTATTTTGAGCAGTTTAATTTACAAGTGAAAAAAAATCAGAGGGTTCAGACTCATGCTTTTCTCTACCATAAGAATTTATTTAAGGTATGTTTTACTTATTGCTCTAATATAATCTGTATTATTATAAATATTATAAATATTAACAATCTTACTATTTTCTATTAAAATCTTGAAGGTGGATGAGGTCTAGAGTTATATATTAACTATAAAATTGTTTGAAAATTTTCTAAATAATTTGACATCTGCTAATGTAAAAGATGGACATACTCTCTGACCTAGCAATTCCACTCCTAGATTTAACAAATTCTTGCAATGTGTGCAAAGGGATACACTTCAAGATGTTCACAGCAACATTGTTTGTAACAGCAAAAAAGAGGAAACAACCTCAAGTCCATCCACAGGAGAACAGACAATAAACTGTGGGATAATCATATACTGGAACACTATAGAAGACTGAAAATGAATGAAGTATAACCACACACATGAATGAATCTCCAACATAATGTTGAACAATGTAATAAAATACAAACAGTATCATTTCATTTAAGTAAAATTCAAAAACATGGAAAACTAGGTATATATCTGTAGTATATATATATCTGTAAACTATAAAGCAAAGCAAATGAAAGATAACACTGCAATCAAGATAGTGGTGATGGGGGAGTAGATGATTAGTGGAAGGGAGAGAGAAGAGGAGGGAGTAGCACAGGGAGATTCAAGAATATTGCTAATATTCTATTTCTTAAGCTGGGTGGTGATTACACTGGTGTTCACTGTATTATACTTTACATATTCCATATGTAATTTTAGTTGAAATTTCACAATAAATATTTTTTAAAGTTTCTAAATATTTACACAATTTTAAGCTCAAAGTATTTATTTTACTTGTTCAATTAAGGCATTTCTTGCTTCCGTTATCTCCTTCAGCAATTCAGGATCACTCATTTCCAAGAGGGGTTTTCTCTCAAAGTCTTTTCCATCATCTGAATTGGGATTCCAAAGAAGTTTTTCTTTACTTACTACATCCACCACTCCTTTGAAAGTTTTGCCTTCACCAATTGGTAACTGTAAGTCAGAGTGAGATTAACATTTTATTAAATGATCATTAGAACTCAATTAGAACTGCACTGGTGATAGAACTTATCTTTCCCCACTCCCCCCCATATCTCTCTTATCATTATTGCCATAATCTATACCTATTTTGATTTATATCCTAACTTCTTCCAAAAGGATTTGCAATAGCTTTAAAAATGTATATAATATTCCACAGTAAAATACATTGATGAGGAAACTGAGAAGGATCTGTTCATATTAATAAACCAAATATTAATCAACCAACCTGTAAAAGCAAAGGCTTTGCCTTCAACTTCTCTCTGATGCTTTCAACTGCATAGTTAAAACTGTAGAAAGTAAAATAATTAAAAATGTTAAGATACTTAAAACAGGATTTAAGAATGTTCTTTAGAATTATAACCCTAAATTGTTCCTAACGTTCACCATTTACCAGTTTTCCACAGGACAACATCTTGTCTAATCTTTTAATGTTAATTTCAGATAATAGTGATTGAGTATCTACCATAATTCTGCCACACAGGTATTTAGGGTATTATTATTATTATTGTGAGCTTCATTTAACTAAAGTTTGAGGTTAAGTGACTTGATCAAGGTCACACATTAATAAACTGGAGTTAAGATTCAAATGCAAGATTTGTGATTACAAGTCAAAGATTCTTTCTTCTAACAACTATATTTGTTATCACACGACTACCCACTTTCTTCCAAGAGCCAGCCTGACTAATTTTTCTATACTTTTATCTTAGGCATTCTTCGTATCATATGCTATGCTGTTCATTTCTGTGCTAACACTAGGGTTGGCTACCTATGGAACGCATGACACATCTTTGGCACGTGGGCTGATTCATACACACATGCAGATCATTCTGGTCCCAATGTCTTTAAGAAGCAGCCTACTATCCAGTCATCTCCCTCCCCATCATCACAGGTGCTGTCAGTCAGTATAGGCAGTATTTCCATCAACCTCAAGGAACTCCAAACAGAAAAGGGTCAGAACCTAAGCCTAGCACATTTTGAAGGTTGCTGTGCTTTTTACTAATCAAGACAAAAGTCCTCTAAACCAGCAGCCTTAGAATTACTGTACAGAGTTACAGAAATACAAAGCATACTGTGTGATATCAGGAGAGACATGGTTTATGTTTTCTTATTGACACTCTCATACCACAGATCAGGATCTCTCCCTTTCACATTTCCCCAGCATCCTTTGAATTCTTAATTCTTGCCCTTTCACATTTTCTCCAAATCCTTCATATATTCTTGATTGTCTGAATTCTGTTCTCAGAACACGTATCCATTTTGGATTACCACTCTGTAAGTCTGCAGTATTACCACTGCATCTCAGCATTAACTCTTTTGCCCTATATGCAGGTCTCAAAACATCTACATTCTCCTCTCCTAGTTTCCTTTCATTGAGAGCATTTTACCCATTAGCTAAAGAAAATCAGGGACAAGGAAGAACATCATTCTCTGAAGCAGCTACAAGAAACAATTCTCTTCCCTCCACCATCAGCACTGACAGGGAGCACCGTAACATTCAGCAATACAAGGACTCGATCATACAGCTGTAAATAGAAGCAATGGAACCAGCAAGACATCACTCTGTCAGGAGCCTAGAAAACAGGATAAAGCCTCTCTACATTAGAATCAGAACGATTCATCATCTATCAACTCTCTATTAATCCCACATTGTTCCTTTACCTATGAATCAGCTGCTCTGAAATTTTTTTTAAATGGGATTGAATTGGGATTCCAAGGAATATTTATACTTTATAGGGAACAGTTGTTTATAAATTTAAGTTATAGTGCATTAAAAGCTCAAATCATATTCTTACTTTGATAAGCCAAAGAAAAACACGTTAAATACCTTGCTCCAATTTTGTCCATCTTGTTTAAAAAACAGATTCGAGGTATCTTGTGTTTATCAGCTTGCCTCCATACTGTAAGAGTTTGTGCCTAAAGCAAAGATAAGGAAAAAAACCCATATTTGACAAAAATAACTATGTTACTACACATGGAATAAGCAAACCTAAGACTCTATTATAACATAGAATTGGGCCCTATTCTAGCATAGAATTAGCACCATTGCACACATACCTCTAGACCCACTCTTATGCTATCAGGTTAAAACAGTTAAGAAAATGATCAAGCATGACTGAAGATTATGTTTCAAACTGAGAATACTTCGGGTGAACTAGGTTGCAACACAAAGGGAATTAACAACTGGGAAGTACTGGGAGTCACAGAAAGAGGAATTAACCAAGAATTACAAGACCTACTTTTTGTTTGGCTTCACCTTACTTAGTAACATCACATAATACTGAACTCATCAGTTTTCTGATCTGTGAAATATGGACTTTTGCCTTAATTAATTCAGACAGTTGTGATGTAAAAAGAATAGGAATGTACTATAAAACATTACTATGATAAAAATCGTGTATTTTTACTGTGAATGTTTGAATGTTCATATAAACTGAAGAGGATTTAAGGGGGGAAAAGGAAGCCAATACCTGTTATTTCTAAGTTACAATTCTCATATGCTTTTCTATTTGGCTTTTTTTGTTGTTGTTATTGTTAAACAAGTAATTTTTAATATTTGGCTTCTTTTAATTCCACTTTCTGTACATGTTAAATATAAATAGTTTGCCTAGTAGAGTCTAATAGCCCTGAAGTAGAGCATTAAAAGCCTAATGTGCTGACACTGTTAAAACAGAAGCCAGTTTGTCATTTGTTTTATTAGGTAAAATTTATATACAATAAAATACAGTTGACCCTTGAACAATATACGGATTAGGGGCACCAACCTCTGCAAAGTCAAAAACCACTTACAACTTTACAGTTGGCCCTCCCTATGTGCAGTTCCGCAGCTGCGGATTCAACCAACCATGGATTATATAGTTCTGAAGCCCATATTTAGTGGAAAAAATCCACATATAAGTGAACCCATGAAGTTTAAACCCATGTTGTTTGAGGGTCAATACAGATTTTCAGTTTATAGTTCAATGAATTTTAATAAATGCATATACTTGTATAACTATTACCCCAATAAAGAGAAAGAACATACAGAACATTAGAGATTTTTATGTCCCTCCCCCCATAGCAACCAGTTCTGATTTCTGTCACCACAGATTCAATCTGCCTATTATTGAACCTCATATAAATAGCATGGCTTCTTTCACCCAACATGATGTTTTTGACATTCATTCATGTTGTTGGGCATACTGGTTCATTTTTACTGCTAAATTCCTTTGTATAAATGTACCAGTTTTTCTATCCACATGTGGATGTGCACTTGTGTTGTTTCTAATTTGGGACTATTATGAATTTAGCTGCTATAAACATTCTGAACAAATCTTTGGTGAACAAATGTTTTCATTCCCTTGGATAAAGATGGAGGAGTAGAACTGCTGGGTTATAAGACAAGTGTATATTTACCTTTATAAGAAACTGCCAAATAGTCTTCCAAAATGGTTATAATATTTTACAGTCCCACCAACAATGTGTAAGAGTTCCAGTTACTCCACATCCTCAACCAAGATTTGCTATCATTCTTTTTAATTGTAGCCATTCTTGTGGGTATGAAATGGTCTCTTTGTAATTTTAATTTGCATTTCCCTAATGACCAATGAGACTGAGCATCTTTTCATGTGCTTACTGGTCATTCACATGTCTTCTTTGGTGAAGTAGCCATTCAAGTCCTTTGTCTTTTTTTAAATTGGGTTGTTAGTTTTTATTGTTGATATGCAATTCTTCATATATTCTGGATACAAGTCTTTGGTCATACACATGTACTGTAAAAATTTCAGCACATACTCCCTAAGACAATAATATTCTCTACATAATCAACTGTTATTGCGCTATGGAAGTTTAACATTCATATAATATTTTATCTAACATTATAAATTTTCTCACAGTCTAAGGCTTGCCTTCTTTTTTAAGTTTCAAGCACATAATTTTGAAGAGGTCCAATTAATCAACTTGTTTTTGTTTTATGCTTCTTGTGTCTTCTCCAAGAAATTGTTACCTACCACCTTCTCCACCCACGCCAAAGTTGTTAAGATAATACTTTATTTTCCCTCTAGAAGGTATACGGATTTAGCTTAACACTATGATCCACTCCAAACTAATTTTCATGTGGGGGTGGGGGGATATATATTATAAATTTCCCTAGAACTAAACATATTAAAAAATAAAACAAAAATTCCCATCACCCCACCTGCCAGCTAAAAGTCCATCTACTGTTTTAGCGAACAATAGCCTCCTGTATCACAAACTCAGAAACTTCCTATTACAGCATATTTCAATCTTGTAAATAATGTAATCTGAATGATTGTCAAATTTATGTAACGAAGTTATAATGACAGGAAGCATTAGGAAATGAAATGACTCAAAGTAATAGAAATAATCAGTGTATAATCAACCTCAGACAGCAGTGTCAGGCTTTGTATCAAGCAAATATCACTGTCTGTCAGGGGTCCTCAGGTGGGGCTTTCAATAACTGTATTATTTCCCCTCAAACTAGTACAATAAGTATCCACGTACTCTTCACCTAGATTCACCAAATATTAACATGTTACACTTGCCTTTTTTCTCTCTCTATAAAACATTATGTGTCTGGGAAAATGTGCCACTTGGAACTACTATAAAGAGCATGATTAACTGATGGTTCCAACTGTTACCCTTCTAGATCTACCACCATGTATTCTCAAGGCCCACCTTCTTGGGGGCTGTTTCCAGCTAATGACTGAGCTCAGCAGAAGTACTAATGGAGGCCTATTCCCACAAGACATGGGTTCCTCTAACAGGTAACATTAGCTCGAGGACTCCCCATGAGCGTAGCCAAACCCTTTTGGAACTGTTCTATAGCCTGAGACTCTTCCTGCCCAATCCCCCATCCTTCCCCCTCTCCTTCACAGGTGTCAGCCTGCCCTGTGGTCTGAACGCCCTCTCCCACTTCCCTCTTTTCTCCCTTATTCTTCACAGGCATTTCCCCCCAATAAATCTCCTATACATCTAATCCCATCTTGGCATCTACTGATCAAAGTACCCAAACTAACACCATGTGTGTATGTATGGGTGGATGAAAACAAGTTGCAGACACCATGAGACTTTAATCCTAAATACTTCAGCATGCATTTCCTAAGAATAAGGACATTTTCCTATATAATCAATTACAAAGACCACATTCAGGAAAATTTAAGTTGACACAATACTTTAATATATATATTACATATTCAAATTTCTGATTTTCCCAGTGATGTCCTTTGTAACTTTTTCTTTTTGATACAGGATTCAGCCACAGAGGATATATTACATTTAGTTTTCTTGTCTCTTTAGAATCCTTTAATCTAGAACAATTCCACAGTTTCCCCCCAACCCCAATTGTTCATTTTCCTTATGTTAAAACATTTTTTTTGAATTTCTGAAAAGTCTTGGCCAGTTGTTTTGTACAATGTCTTTCAATTTAGATTTGTTTGTTTTCTCATGATTTGGGCCAAACATTTTTGCCAGGAATACAACATAGGTAATGTTGTATCTTTCTTAGTGCATCATATCAGGAGGCCCATGGTGTCAATTTGTCCCATTTTGGGGGATATTGATTTTGATACCTTAATTAAGGTATTGCTTTTAGTAATTTTAAGATTAGAAGAACTAATGTGGGTTCTATATTCAAGATAAAGTCAATCTTGAGATTATAAAACAAATGGAGTACCAGCTAAAGAGAGCATAATTGACCCCAGTAGCAACAATTTTATTATAAACCCACTTTCAGGATTTATTCAAGGAGTTTTATATTAAGTTTCGGGAGAAAATCCTTCATGGGTTGCTCACATTTCTGCATGTTTTGTCAGGAGAGGCACTGACTGCCTTTATTCTGGACTATCTTTTCAAAAATGTTTGTATAGCGAACAGTTTAGAAAGATATTGCATCTCCCTTCAGAGCAAAAGGTAGGTTGGTAATTACAACCCTGGAAGACAATGTATCCCTTCAGAGCAAAGAGCAGGCACGTTTACTGCCCATTATAAAATACTTGCATTCTCTAAGCACAGGGTTCCACTGCAGCTGTCACCTGACTTCCCTTTGTCACCCTACGGGAATTAGGGCTTGAGGAACCAACACAATGAAATGCTGATACTCTGGATATTGCTATTTTGGTGATTAATAAAGTCCTTCATCCCTGACTCAGAAATCTTGTGTCTTCTGCCAGAATCCATAAAACTATGGCAGACTAACTTGTTAGCTTTAAAGTAAGAATCTCAGCCTCTTCACAGTTCTCAAAAAACTTTCGTATTTCCTACAGAAAAGCAAACTTTACTTTCCCTTTTACTATGAAGTATATGAGATCATATATAGATCACATCTCAATATTAAATTCCGAATTCCTTTAACCATAATTGGATTTATATGAGCTTACCAAATAAGGGGTTATAGTTAAATTAATCTGATGCATTCTACTTTTTAAAAAAACCATGCTGTTCTATCTTTACTTTACTTTGACAATATTTTTTACCTCTACACCAGCAGAGGCATCAAACACAGCCACTGCACCATCTAACACTCTTAGGCAGCGCTCAACCTCCAAGGTAAAGTCCACATGACCTAAGAAAAAGATGAGAAATATAACACCTAAAGTCTTTAAACCATCACCATCACCACCACCACCACCACCACCACCACCACCACCACCACCACGTGATCCAGCAATCCCAGTTTGGGTACATACCCAGAATAATTGAAAGGATAATGTCAAAGAGATATTTACGCCCCCATGTTCAGAACAGCACTATTCACAACAGCCAAGAGGCAGAAGCAACCCAAATATCCATCAATGGATGAATGGTGTGTGTGTATATATATATATACATATATATACACAAAATTTTGTATATATACAAAATGTGTTACTTCTGGGCAAAGGAATACTATGCAGCCTTAAAAAGGAAGGAAATCCTGTCACAGGCTACAACATGGATGAACCCTGAAAAATTTTGCTAAGTGAAATAAGCCAGTCACAAAAGGACAAATAGAGTATGATTCTACTTATAAGAGGTATCTAAAGTAGTCAATCTCATAGATCTAGAAAGCAGAATGGTGGTTACCAGGATTCAGGGGAGAGGACAAAGAAGAAAAGTCATTTTATGGGTATAGAGTTTCAGTTCAACAAAATGAAAAAGTTCTGGAGATCTATTTCACAATAATATGAACATACTTAACACTACCGAACTGTACACTTAAAAATGGTTAAGACAGTAAATTTTTATGATATATGTTTTCTTACCACATTTAAAAAAAAAAATACACAAACAGAAAAGCCTCAAAGTAATGCAGCACCTCTGCATTGTTGAAACAGCACTATACCTGGTGTATCAATTAGATTGATTCTATACCCCTTCCAATCGAATGTAACAGCAGCTGATTGAATAGTTATGCCTCGTTCTCGCTCTTGAGCCATGAAATCTGTCACTGTGTCTCCGTCATCAACATCTAACCAGGAAAAAAAATGACAGTTAGGCTTAAAAGTATATTTTATACGTCTTTGATATCTACCTGACATAGTTTAATTTGCTCTAAGAAACACTGTTTACAAAATATTTGGTTTAATATTTAGAGCCCTTAATCATTCTCTAAATAAATCGTCATTCTAGAAAAAGATTTTTCAGCAGATGAGTAATTCTTCCATAAAAATAATTTTTCTGTAATAACTAAGATTAAACTCTTTTAATATTTTAATTTTACTGAACCATATACTTCTTCCATTTTTTTCCTGGTTTAACTTTCATCATCCCATCCTTATCTGACGTTCCTCACACCTAATCCCTTGACAGGAGGCAGAGTAATGCCATAAAAGAGCACAGACAGACCAAATTTAAATCCCAACTTTATCACTTCTCTACAATCTTGCGCAAGTTACTTAATCTAGTTTTTAAAATACGGCTAATAAAGCCAACCTTGCTGGATTGTTATAAGAATGAAATGAGACTATATATATATATATATATATATATATATATATATATAAGTACCTAGCTCAGTAAATGGTAGTTACATGGAATAAGGTAGAGAAAAAATTCCTCCAAAGTTAAATCATCTTTTACAAACCTTTCTCATTACTAAATTTTCCTTTTAGGATTTATTTATACAAATATAAATAAAGTCTTCTATAGTATAAAGTCATGGATAAAATTTATCCTGACTACCAAAAAGGTCACTCAAATTACTCTGCAGTAAAATTCTTGAATTATGCATTTTACTCTTACTCTTATTCAGTAAAAGAAATGACAAAGAGCTGATCTTTACCAGTCAAAATTCAAGTTATCATGGCCTTATACTACCACTGCTTATGTCAGCATTAAACCTCTAAAATGCTAACTAGTTACTCCATATCATTTTTGTGTGTGTATACGTGTGTATAAATAAACACACACACAAATGCACCAACAGAGGGGAAAATAGCAAGAAAAATGTATCTGTTAGCAACTCCAAATATCAATGTTAAAGAATTGTTAACATTGCCAGTTATTCACAATATAACTAACCAAGAAAACAAGTATCATTAAGAAGACAAAGACCAAATAACTAACCAGAGCTTCTAAATAAGGCATTAAGTTTCTAAGACACTCAAAAAATAAAAATTTGCACAAAGATAAAGATCTTTATTTCCTATTATTATTATTATTTTTAAATATAAATTATTTATTCATTTATTGGCTGCGTTGGGTCTTCGTAGCTGCGCGCGGGCTTTCTCTAGTTGTGGTGAGCGGGGGCTACTCTTCGTTGTGGTGTACGGGCTTCTCATTGCAGCGGCTTCTCTTTGTTGCAGAGAATGGGTTCTAGGCACGCGGGCTCAGTAGTTGTGGCTTGTGGGCCCTAGAACGCAGGCTCAATAGCTGTGGCACATGGACTTAGTTGCCCGCGGCATGTGGGATCTTCCCGGACCAGGGCTCGAATCTGTGTTCTCTGCATTGGCAGGCAGATTCCCAACCACTGTGCCACCAGGGAAGTCCTCCTATTATTTCTTTATGATTAAACATATGACTAATGAAATCAACCTTGGATCAACAAATTCTGCCACAATTTGGATAGTTTCTAGGCCTCTGGCCTGAACCAGAAAAGAACCTCAAAACATATCTTGTGTGTGTGTGTGTGTGTGTGTGTGTGTGTGTGTGTGTGTGTGTGTGTGTACACGTGTGTATATATATGTATCTAATATATATATATATACATATATATTATATATATATATATATATATATTCCTAGAGTAGTCAAATTCATAGACAAAGAAAGTATAAGGGTGGTTTCCAGGGGCTGGGCAGAGGGGGCAACAGGGAGTTGTTGTTCGATGGGCATATAATTTGGGCTTTGCAAGACGAAAAAGTTCTGCAGAATAGTTGCAAACAATGTGAATATACTCAACACTATTGAACTGTACACTTAGAAACGGTTAAGATGGTAAATTTTATGTTATGTGTTTTTTTCACCACAATTAAAAAAAAACCTGTTTACTTGAAAATTGCCTGCGTCCAACTCATCTGGACCCTCGACTCAAGGATACACTCAGGGGATATGAGGGAAGGATTCTAATCAGATTCGTGATACAAAAGAGGAAGCCTAACAATGTTCAGTGTTTTGCTGTCTGTTATTTCCCCATTTACACAGCAATAAATTCTATGAGAAATTCATGTGCTTATACATTTAGGAACCTATCATCATGAAGGTTCTAATCGTGAGTGGTTTTCTCCTCTATAAATATTAAGTCTCAGCCAATTCCAAGGGTCTAGAGAAATGGGTCTCAATAGAGCGCCATTTCAAAATCACTGCGGAGCTTTTGAAAAAGACATTAATTTCTACTTCTGGTATTATTGACCTGATGACCTCCATGTCACATTTCAAAACTGTTTCACCAGAGTTAAAGAAAGGCACTTCATAATGATAAAAGCGTTGATTCATCAGAGAAATATAACAATCATAAATGTGTATGAGTCAAATATGAGTTTCAAAATACGTGATGCAAAAATACAGACATCCAGGCCATACCCAGACATGCTGAATCTAAATTTTCAGAGTGGACCTAGGGCATTGTTATTTAAAAACAAAACAAAACAAAATCTTTAAAAGATACATGGGCATTAAATGTGCATGCCTGGTCAAGAACCACAGTTTTGGGACTTCCCTGATGGCGCAGTGATTAAGACTCCATGCTCCCAATGCAGGGGGCCCGGGTTCAAACCCTGGTCAGGGAACTAGATCCCACATGCATGCTGCAACTAAGAGTTTGCATGCGACAACTAAGGAGCCCACCGGCCGCAACTAAGGAGCCGGTGAGCTGCAACTAAGGAGCCTGCCTACCACAACTAAGACCCAGCACAAACAAATAAATAATAAAATAAAATTTTTTAAAAAAGAGAACCACTTTTAAAAATAATTAATTAATTAATTAATTTTTTATTTTTGGCTATGTTGGGTCTTCGTTTCTGTGCGAGGGCTTTCTCTAGTTGGGGCAAGCGGGGGCCACTCTTCATCGCGGTGCGCGGGCCTCTCACTATCGCAGCTTCTCTTGTTGTGGAGCACAGGCTCCAGACGTGCAGGCTCAGTAGTTGTGGCTCACGGGCCTAGTTGCTCCACGGCATGTGGGATCTTCCCAGACCAGGGCTCAAACCCGTGTCCCCTGCATTGGCAGGCAGATTCTCAACCACTGCGCCACCAGGGAAGCCCAGAACCACACTTTTTGACATACTATAATAAAAAAGTAAATTCAAAACTTAGGTAAATTATACTATTACTGGGGGTTAAGGATTAACGAAATCCTTTCTTGTTCTGCATGAGAATTTGACCTCTGGTTAACCTTCTGGCTCTCTTCTTCTAGAGCCCAGAAAACCAGTATGCCAACTGCATTGCTAGGCAACACATTTATGGAAAAAATAATTTCTGACTGGTAAACTACATCTGACCTGGGAAGAATTAATAATGAATTATAAATACCTGATGAAGATACATAGCTTTAGGCTTCCCTGAGTGGGGTATGGCATGCCCCTTGTGGGAAGCCAGGAAGATGACCCATGGAGCTGTAACAAGAGATGCTCATTCCTACGGGGCATGAGTCTTCTAAGCTAGGGTGGCTCCTGTGAATCTTGTTACCTTGCAACTAAGCTATCACTTTTGGGTGGCCAAAGAAGACAGTTCCCACATAGCTATGTGGACTGCTATAAGAACTTCTGTAGAAACACCTATTGCTGGTCTGCTGGTAAGCTATGTTTCCTGTCTCACAGCCTTCTGAATAGACCAGTGCCAACTATAGCCCAAGATAGTCTTGTGAGTCTGATTGTTTAATTGAACCTAAAAAGACCCTTTGGTGAGTACTGTAACTACCTTAACTTTATGTTGTGGTTTAGACAGCAGTGCCTCCATGCCATATGCAAGATCTCTAGGTTGACTTCTTAATCAAAATATTTTCCATTGATGTTTTTTCTAATGGGGGGGCAGGGTGAGAGGAGGAATCCATTCTAACCTCCCAGTGATCTTGTGTATCCAGAATAATACAATATTCTTTCTGTGGTGGTAGTTTTTCCTGCATCAATATGAGCCATAATTCCAATATTACGGATTCTGTTTAAAAGGGGAAAAATAAAAAAAAAATTAAAAAAAAAAACAAAAAAAGGGGAAAAATTTTTAAAAAGATGTGTATTATAAGGTGGACATTACTAAAATTGTAAAACCAAAATATCTATGTTGCACAAATTTCAAAGCTGGTTGGTATTTCAACAATTTATATAATGGTGTAAAAACTAGAAAAATGGAAAACATCACTATCACATTACTCTGACAAAACAGCTAAGTAACAAAAGAGCTAACTACAATTTTGTGACTATCTTATATTTATTTCTATGAAAAGTGTGCTGTTGCTACATTAAAAATTTTTAGCATTGAATTGAGACAAGAAAATAGCTTTTAAGATATATACCAACATCTATTTATAGTTAATTAGCTAGGGCAGGAAGTTACAGAAATTAGAGCATTCACTAAATGCTGAATTAAGCCTGTGTGAAAAACCTGTAACTTTTCATGGCAGCCTATGGAAAAGACAATATCAATGACAGTACTTACTTAGCAATAGGAGGATTGATGATGGAATGAAGGGACTTGATATCATTTCCTATTAAACCTAATGGAAAGAGTGTTAAAATTGAACTGTTAAATTTAAAGAAAATTTCCTTTAATTTATAAATGAAAGAAATTAAAAGAATTTTAAGCAAATAGTAAAATTACTATTGAAGAAAATCCAATTAAAGTAAAATTCAAGCTAAATATAACACTCATTTACCTAAAATTTATTTTCTAGCAATCTCTAAAAAAACCTGTGGATGACAATAAAACAAGATAAAGCTTTTAAACATCAATTTCTAGATTATATCCTTAGAAAAATATAGATTTACCCCAATCTCTGCCACCTGCTACAATTCTATAATAGAATTCTATAATAAATAGAATTGCAAAAGTAGAATTAATGTTCATAACAATAATCTTCAGGCACTAGTAGATCTTGAACCAAAAAGCACAGTCCTGTAAACCTACATTGTCAAGGTTTGAAGAGCAAAGAGTGATACTCATATCAGCTGATAATGAGTTTTTGTACAACTTGAAACCTACCTTCCCTCAGCAATTCCAAGGACACGATACCTATAAAGACAGCCTGGGAGGTATCACTGAATAGAAGCTATAATAATCTAATACTTGTAAAAGGCCAACTTGTAAAAACTAACAGTATTTCTGGAAAAAAAAAGTCCATAATGACTTACTCCATGCTTACCATTTATTCTATTAATACTAAAGAAACAATGCAGTTACATTTATAAATTTAATCTATACCTTCCTGCTATTTAAACCAGTTCTCCTAAATTTCTGTAATAAATTATGATGACTTCTATTACATTTTGAAAACCTGATGGCAGTTTGAAGACTGAAAGATAATCCGTACTGCTATAGATAAATTTGTACGGGCAAAATATAGAAACCCAGATATAGACCAATAATGCAGAACATTAAATTCACATGCCTTTACAAGTCACACAGCCAACTGGCATTTTTACTCCATTATTCTCACATGACAAAGATGGTAATGAGAACAGCTACAGAATGAAGCTACAGGTGACCCTTGAACAACACAGGTTTGAAGTGTGTGGGCCCACTTATCCAAGGATCTTTTTCAATACATGCATGCTACAGTACACAATTTGCAGCTGGCTGAATCTGTGCACATGGAACTGCAGATGCGGTGGGCTAACTGCAAAGTTATATGTGATTTTCAACTGTTTTAGGGGTCAGCACCTGTAATCCTCTCATTGTTCAAGGGTCAACTGTAGTTTCACTAAGTCTCCCACATGCTTGCTTACTTCACACACAAGAAGGACATTCAGAATTACAGTACAATTGACCTTTGAACAACTTGAAGATGAGGACTGCCAACCCCTGTGCAGTCAAAAATTCGAGTATAACTTCACAGCCTGTCCTGTGCATAAATCGTTCCTCTGTATCCTCAGTTCCGCATGGGTATCCAACCAACCGTGGATCACGTAGTACTGCAGTACCCATTTAGTGAAAAAATTCTGCATATAAGTGGACTCTTACATGGTCAAACTTATATTGAAGTTCAAATCTGTGCTGTTCAAGGGGCAACTGCAGCCAGTTCCTCAGCCTTCAGGCTTTTAATAGCCACATTACCTAACCTAATCTATCCCAGATAAATATTACACCAAACTAGTCTTAAGAACCCTCAAAATAAATTATCCTGTTAAACCTCTATTAACAGAAAATACTTTTGAATAAAAACCAGAAATGAACTAGGAAAATCAACATTTTACAGCAAGAGCACTCTACAAGTAGACTCACCTGCTAAACCTTTGAGCCGACCCTTCCCTTTGCTCAGCTCATGAGGATGGACAGCAGATGAGGAACATAAGTGTACTGGTACTACCTCCTAGCATCTATCAGAATACGCCAACTCCTAATAATCTCAAGGAAATAGCCAAGAAGTAAAAGGGAGCCACTGTTTTCAAAATGGTTGGAGACCCCTAATAAGGGAGATGCTTGCAAATGAGAGACAGAGAGAAAGAGAAAGAGAGAGAGAGAGAGAGACAGAGAGAGAGAGAGAGAGAGAGAGAGACAGAGAGAGAGAGAGAGACAGAGAGAGAGAGACAGAGAGAAAAGGGAGAAAGCAAGCAAGCAGTTTAAGTAAAATGAGAAGAATCTAACATTTGTACCTGGTAGGGAACTGTAATTTCTTCCAAGAAGCACATGTAGCCTTAATCTTTTTAGACTTGCTCTTATTTTAGAGGAACACATATTCTAGTGAGGAGAAAAACAAACAACGTTAATTTTATTTTAGCATAACTTACTACTGTAGTTTTAACATCATAATTATGCTTTGAATCTCCATATAGTAGTCTCAATTTACTAACTCCAATTCTTTTAAAAGGTGACAACACAAAATTACACTACAATAAAAAATAAGGATAAAATTAATACTGCTTGCTCTTTTGAGCTGACCTTAGATGATGGCTCTCCTAGACATGCAGCATTAGCATCACAGGGATCTTATTTGAAAGACAAATTCTCAGGACCCATTCCAGAGAAGAGAATCAGAAACTCTAGGGATAGCGTCCAACAATGTGTTTTAACAAGCCCTCCAGGTGATTCTGATAGCTGCAGTTTGAGAATGACCCTAAAGTTTCCAGAGAGCCAGAAAGGTTAAATAAGGTTGCTAACCCTGGATACCCCTTGGTTCTCCTTTAAGCCTATTAAGAGCTGGTGGGGGTCATGAACTCTGAAACCATTAGGTGTTTTCACCTAGATTTATAACAGCGGCTACATATTAGAATCACCTGGAGAGCTTTTAAAAAACATTCGGGGGATGAGGAAGCAAGGGAAGTTGGAGGAACTACAGCATTTTTAAAAGCTCCCCAGGTATTTTCTCCTAATGTTCCCACATAGAGGTTGAATGTTCTCCATCGATTTATCCCTGGACCACTAAATACACATTTAATGGCTGTCAATATATTTGGAATTGTAGTTAGTGTATGTAGTGATTTTGGGCTGCCACAATCTGCCTTTCATGATGTCACAGAATGCATACCTGTGCCTTCTGTATTATTTCTACATTAGTTACCAAGTTTCTGGCAATAAAACACTATTATTCTAAGCAAATATATTAAGAGTAGAGAAGAGACTCAAACTATTTAAATTTCTACTTCATAGTGGCCAGGGTAAGACAGCATCACCTGTCACAGGGTGTACAGTCTGAAAGCATCAGAAATGAAAACACTGAAGAAAAACTGCAACTCCTTGGGCTGCTAATGACCTCAAAAATGGAATACAGATAGTCTCAAAATGATAAGGCATACTTCTTGTTGATTACAGGTTCTCCCATACCCCCTGTTAAGAAACTGCTGATATACTAGTATATGAAATACACTAGACCTTTGGGGAAGTTAAGTAACTGAAGTTGTTGAAGTACATTTAATTGTACAAGAAAAACTTACGTTAATGTGCAAGCTGGATATTTTCTTATGATTCATTGCAAATATCCTCAGATTGGACATCTTGGACCTCTAAACTGTTATTCTCTGAAAAAGAAATATACAAAATTACAAAACTAAATTTATGTATTACATGTAAGACATATGTAAGTAAGGCAAATGTAATATATTAGGTAAAAATGTATTACTTTTAAAAAGTAGGAATAATATTTGTAGCTATCAAAAAGAAAATGCATAATTCAGAAAATGAAAGCTCACACTAAACATGAGAAATATGGTCCCTTATTTTTTCAACATCCTTTGACTCTTCAAGAAAGATATGAAGAGGGACTTCCCTGGCAGTCCAGTGGTTAAGACTTAACCTTCCAATGCAGGAGGTGCAGGTTCGATCCCTGGTTGGGGAGCTAAGATCCCACATGCCTCGAGGCCAAAAAACCAAAACAAAAAACAGAAGCAACATCTTAACAAATTCAATAAAGACTTTAAAAATGGTCCACATCAAAAAAATCTTTTAAAAAAAAAAGAAAAAAGAAAGATATGAAGATACTGTAGAAAAAGATACATTGAAATTACAAAAATATATCATACCAACCAAAAAGCACTTTTATGTAAAAATGAAAAACAGAATTAAGTATAGAAAGGTAAGCATCTACATGTTAACTTGGTAATTTCTCACTGATAGAATAACTTTTGGGTTTATTTGTATATTGATTTTCCTACCATAAATATGTAAATATGTATTTCTACCATGTAAAAAATATACAGAAGTAAATCCTCTTCTTCTATGATCACAGAAACTAAGCATCTTTAGTTTAAAAACGTTTACTAAATATTCACAATGCATCAACTAAATATTCACAATGCATCACAACTCTCAAAGCTATGAGAAATGCATGGAAGTATGAGACTGAAGGGGGTGGGCAACAGGTAAACAGAAAAGGTTAAACCACTGTGCACCATGTTATGTAAGAAGGCATGTCAAAACTTATTATTATTCCTCCTAAATCTGCTCCTTTCTGTATCTTCAGACAGAAACATTCACTACCCTTATTTAGGAAGCCACCAAGTCCTTTTGATTTTATTTCCTAAATATATCTTGAATCCATTCCCCCTTCTTCATTTCCAATGCCAAAGTTCAGAATGTTTGCAAAATCATGCATGTTAGATCCATTCTAAAATAGAACAATGGATTCTACCATAACAGGATACAAAAAGCTCACTAATATGGTTTGATCCCACATTGCAACTAACCTTTAAAAAACCATCACTTGTCAAAACCTGGTATAACATCTAAGATGGTCCACAATTTTCTGAAAAGACTATTAAAATACTCCTCCTTTTCCCAACCACATATATGTATGCTGCTAGATTTTCTTCAGACACTTCAACCAAACATTTTACAAATATATATACAGTAACATAATAAATACAGAAGCAGATGTAAACTGTTTTCTGTTAAGCCAGGCATTAAAAAGACTTGCAAAATTGTAAAGCAATATAAAACACTCTTCAAACAAAATCATTTTTGTTTTTGAAAATACAGATATTTTTCATAAAAGTATATTAATTACATTAATATTTAATGGTTTATTATTTTTAATGAATTATTAAAACATTTTAAAGTTTTGTTTTCATTTCTAGTATTTGGATATCAATTACAACCCATACAAACAAAACTGTTCATTCTGACTCATTTTTAAGAGTGTGAAGGGTTCCTATAGACCAAAAATTTTAAAAACTTATTCCAGCACTGTGTTTCCTAAAGTGACTGCCCATGATTATTTTACGTTATAAGTAAAAAAAAAAACAAAAACAAAAACTAATGTTAGAAACAATAGCCAACAAAATCTGTGATCTTGTAGTGTTGCTTATGATGAAATTATTTACATAAAAATGTGAATTTAAGGAAAAATATTAAGTAATTAATAGCGCAGGTAATTCAGTTGTCAGTCTTAAAAAAGTAGTACTGGGATCACTTAAGTGGGAAACACTGCTTGAATCCATTCTTGACACATACCTTTCAAGTAAACAACCTCATCTTGTCAATTCCCTACTTAAAAACCTGTAAAGGTTCTTAATACAACAAGTCCTGTCCCTAACTACCTTCACAGCCTTGTACTCTCCTACTCCCTACTCTATTCCAGGAGCTCTAGCCAAAATTCCTCTAAAACACTGTGCTGCAGTTTCCTTCACCACAACCCGGTGTCAGTAGACTGGCTTTATTGCGCTCAGGCAAGTGGACCCAAGCCTGGTTTGGTAACATAAGTACTCACTAAAAACTGTGACACCTGATGGTATAAAAATGGCAAGTAATGAGAAAAAAACAGGTAAATACCCATTCTACATTATCAACAAGTTACACGACCAATAAACAAAAGAATCCATGGACTATTTTTTTTTTTTTTAAAAATCAGTGGACTATCAGGCCTGTAAGGCTTAATACACAAAAACAGGAATCACAGGACACTAAAGTACAATCACAACATACATTAGCATAAAAGCACAAATGAAGATGATGTTGCTGAGGATAAAGTAATGTAGGAACAGAGATTCTAAAGTATCAAATTAAAATAGTCTGTGTTTGCATACATGGTATTTGTTACTGTACTTAGTAATTTTTCCTAAATTAGAAACTTCAATTTAGATTTGTGTCATATTCACTGTTTCTTAAAAAAGTATCAAATATGAATTAGGTCAATATGTTCATTATTGATTAATGTCAATCCCTAATGTCATCTTTGCTCTTTTTCTCTTTATATTGAATAGATCATCTCAAGCTATCTATCTAAGCATTCATTTTCACTACAGAATTTATGTCACAAGTTCTAAAACAAGCTATTTATCTAAATTTTAGAAATTAGTTCTAGCCTTTAACTTCATTCAAGAAAAAAGCTTGGCAAATCAACTTTTACTTGCTAAAAAAAAATGCTCAGTAGTTAAAGATACTCTTAAATTTAGGTCACCTGGACTGAAAAAGCCCCTTCCAATTCCCTGTTCATCTAACATTCACTGGAGCAGCACAAGGAGTTGATTATCGGAAACATGAAAATGAGTAACACATGATTCCCATCCTCAAGAAAAATATTAGGTTTAACAATCCTGCATATCACAATAACAAACATTTCATTCATACTTTCTGCATGGCTCTTACTACTGTACCTGTTCTTCCTCTTTAACACAAATAAGCTTCATTTTTTAACACCATGCAATTTATAAAGCAGCTCTCACATCTCCTGGCTTATTCTTCTAAACTGTACCAATAAATACTGGCAAAGTTTCATGCAGATCAAAGGAATACATTTTTATGCTTCTGACTGCCAAAATGCAAAGACTGGGTATCTAGTATATACTTGTAGATGTACCAAAGTAGTGATGAAACCCAACTTGGCTACTGCCAGTTACATAGGAAGAAATTTTTTAAGAGACCCTTCTGTTGACATTGATCAGTTTAGGCCATTTTTATCCCACAATCACAGCTGAAATAACAAATGATAACCAACATAGTGATAACTTTGCCTCGTCTATTTCACACAAATCAAAATGTGACTATTGCTTAACCTCTAAAACATTTATTTTCTATTTCTGATTCAGAAGGGAAAAGGGCATTATGGCTTTAAGGGTTGTAAATGAAAAAACATGAGTTCACAATTTAAACAAACCTATTAAAAATTTCTATAAACTGACAGGAAACAGGGTAAATCTCAAAATGTTAAGCAAAAGAAACCAACACAAAAAAGTTCATACTATATGATTCCAATTATGTCAAGTTTAAAACAGGCAAAACTAATCCATTCTGTTAGAAGTCAGGATAGTGTGTACCCTTGGGAATGACAGTTACTAGAAAAAGGCACGAGGAGGGCTTCTCAGGTGCAGGTAATTTCTTGATTTGGGTGCTGCTTATACAGGTATATTCAGGTTTTGAAGAATCCACTAAGAACGTTCATCTACAATATGCATTTGTCTGCCTGTCATAATTATAACACATCAATAAAGTCTTTTAAAAACTCTCCATAAACTTTTAATTATACCAGAAATGTCAAGTGGGCCCTTTACTTGTGGTGGAAAACGCCAGACTAGGCTTTACAGTCAGAGGACTTGCTGGAGTCCCAAGTCTTCTGTGATCTCTGACAAATCACTTCAAATCTGAGCCTGTCTTTTCATCTATCACATCACAGGATCCACATGAGAAGGAAATTCAATTATCAACAAGAATTTATTGTGTGTCTACCACTGCCTTCTAAGTAATGGGGTTAAAAGTAGTGAACAAAAAACAATCCAACAATCCCTTCCCTCATCCTGTCCCTATCCTAATCAGTGGATACAAACAATAAACAAAATAAATAAACAAAATACATAGCATCTCCTATGGTGATAGGTGCTACAGAGAAGAATTAAGCAGGAAAGGGGAACTGGGGCAGTAGTAACTATAAAAAAGGAGCTCATGGAAGGTCTCAATAAAACAGTGACCTGAATCAGGTGAGGAAGGCAATACCAGGGGGAAGTGTATCCCAGGAAGAGAGATTACGTAATTTACTGTACTTGAAAATATACAAATGCTAGTTAGAATTAGTTCGGGTTTTAAAGGAAATAAGTCACATTAGAAGATGAAGCCTTTAAAAAAAACTGCCTCAAATCCAAGCTCTTAAGACTTAGGGCGACAATAACAATGACGTTCCAGACCGTGAGGGTAATTAAGGCAACTTCAACGACCGTACAGTAAAACGTAAAACCGACAGCTTTCCTCGGTACCACTAGAGGACCACTAGATGCAAATCCACTCGGCACCGTCCTGGGCACCAAAAGGCCTCAGAAATTTCGGAAGTTAGTCCGGAAAAACAGGACGCTGTCTTTCTTTTCTGACGGCTGTTAAGGCCCAGTAATTTACTTTCCTCTACAGTAAGTTTTCATTCCTCTGCACCCTTCTCAATCGTGTACACAACATTACACACGGTGACAGGAACCAAGACCCGTCGCTCTCGCCAAAGGCGAGAGAGAAAGGCCCACACGTGGGCGGACACCAAGGTGAGGGGCCGGGACGCCCTGCAGTCCTCGTGCTTGCCTGGCTGTAGCATCCTGGAAGGTCGCCAGTGGCCATCTTGGGCCTAGGCACGCTGGAGTCACACGGCGCGGCCCCGTACCCACCTGGCACTTGGTCGCATTCCGGGGGCCGGCTTTTTCCCGCCGGGCTGGTGAGAGCCGATGTGCGGGCTGCACCCTACAGTGCAAAGGCCTCACGTCGCGACGCCCTACCTCCGAGAACGCCCTACCCGTGAGCGGAACTTACATCTTCTTCTCTCCGCCTCCGGCGACGCCTCTTTTCACCACTTCCGGCGGTGCCCCACTCAAAAGCAGCCGGCCAGCAACTTCTGTCCTTCGAGCTGAAAGTGGAGAACGGAGGCTCGGAACGGCTGTGTGGCGCTTTCTCTGGAGTCGGTCGAGTTACAAGCGTCCCTTTCCTGTCGCGGGCGGCGCGGAGTCGGCTCGTGGGTCTCTAAGACCAGAAAATTGAGAGCTTCTTTGCGCCCCGGCGGCTGCACCCGGTGGCTCGGCGGCAGTCACCATGGTGAGGAGGTCGCCTCGGGAGCTCGCGACTTAGGGCGTCAGAGGTGGCGGGGCCTGGGGGCCCAGGAGCGCTGGGGCTAGCGGTGAGGGGTGGTAGGCGGAAGTGAGATGCAGTTGAGGGAATGAGAGTGGACTTCGTGGGGTGCGCTCCGAGGAGGGAAAACAACTTCAGTCTCGGGCCATAGAGTTGGGTATTTGCCCGAGCACAGGCTTTTGGAGCCAGACAGGTTTCACTCTGTTAAATTCCTGGCTTCGTCCAAAGTTGTGTGACCATCAGTGCCAGAGCCTAGTGATAACTCTATACCGTAGGCTTTAATCCCGCATCAGTCCTCATCTCTGCCGAGGAAACCGAAGGTGTATGCCCTGCCACCGGCCAAGCAGCTAATGAATTGCAGAGCCGGGCTTATAGCCCAGATCTGGCTGCCAGACCCTTTGTCTTTCTGCTACATGTTTAATCTCTGTTTCTCTGCAAAGTGGCATTCCACATACCTTTTTCATGGTTGCTGCCAGGTGTATGTGATAGCAGTTGAAAACACCACACGATACCTAGTACCTTGTTGATTGTTACATAGCGTTATTCTCCGTGCTGGAGTTGGCTTTACACCGTTGTTTTATTTTTGTAGTCTTAAAGTACAAATAGACTGGGGCCGCGTGTTTAAAATAAAACAATATTGGCGTATAAAACAGGCACTTAAAAAGCAAAAGGGGATCCCATACATTGCTCATGAAACGCAAAATAGTACAGCCACCTTGAAAACAGTTTGGCATGTGTCCACACAAAGACTTATATGCAAATGTTTATTCACTAAGAGCTGGAAACAACCCAAATATCCATCAACTGGTAAATGAATAAACGGTGGTATACCCATAAAATGACTCCTTGTCAAAAGAAATGAAGTATGGATACGTGCAGCAACATAAGAGAATCTCAAAAGCCTTACGCTAAGTGAAAGAAGCTAGATGCAAAAGGCTACATACTGTAGATTCCATTTACGTTTCATTCTGGGAAAGGCAAAACTAGAACAATAGATATCAGATTGGAGATGGAAAAAGAGGATTGACTTCAAAGGGGAACTTTCTGGGGTGTTGGAAATATTCTCAATTTTGATTGTGGTGGTTACAGAGCTGTGTAGCTTGTCAAAACTTACAACTCTATATCTACACTTAAGAAGGGCACATTTCATTGTATGTATGTAAATTATACTTCAATAAAACTGAGTAAAGTGTTAAATTTTAAAAAAGTATGATGATGATATTGAAAAACCAGATTATCGATGTTCAGAAGAGAGAGATCCTAGAATCAGATCGTCCCTTTTGTGGTTCAGTGGATTTTGGACAGTTCTCTTCAATGAACAGTAACTTTCACTGAGTTTATTACAGATGTAAATCCGGATGCCTCATATCATTCAGGATCAAAATTTATTTAACTTACATCATGTGACTAGGCTTAATAGTGCAAGAGTTATTTAATCAAGTGAGCAGTGGATGACCTAGGACCTTCTATACTTTATATGCTACTCAAAAGAAAGTATTTTAGAATAATTCTGTCAGTGATTTTTTTTAAATTAAAGTAACACTTTTTGCAACGTTATAGCCACAAAATGAATATATCGAGTTACACCGTAAGCGCTATGGATATCGTTTGGATTACCATGAGAAAAAGAGAAAGAAGGAAGGTCGAGAGGCTCATGAACGTTCAAAGAAGGCAAAAAAAATGATTGGTCTGAAAGCTAAGCTCTACCATAAACAGCGCCATGCTGAGAAAATACAAATGAAAAAGACGTAAGTGATCATTTATTTGTTGTATCAAGTTAGTCTTTTGAGTAATAATTATTAAAACCAAAAATCCTGAATCTTTTTCATTCTTGGTAGTATTAAGATGCATGAAAAAAGAAACACCAAACAGAAGAATGATGAAAAGACTCCACAAGGAGCAGTACCTGCATATCTACTGGACAGAGAGGGACAGTCTCGAGCTAAAGTACTTTCCAATATGATCAAACAAAAACGAAAAGAGAAAGCGGTAAGCAATAAAAATTCAAGTCTTTATTTTTGTTGCCGTTCTTCAGGAGAATTACTTAAATACATATTTGAGGTTCTTAGTTTTGTTTCTTCAGTTAAATGGAAAAATGAAGTCCAACTATTTCCATTATTTAGATGTTGAAGTCTTTGTAAATTTCATTTTATATAAAATGTGTAAGTAATAAAAAAAATGTGCTTTCTCACCATTAGAACATTCAACAGGATTTAAAATTTTTTTTAGAATGCCATGTGTCTTTAGTTTTAAAAAATTATTTAAAACAGCTTCTTATACTTGACAACTCCTAATGTTGTGCTGTTGTGGAGAAGGATACAACTGCTTCTTGTTTTTGCTGCCCTGCAGTGCCAAAACTGCTTAAAAAGTAGAATAGTGGAAAGCATCCTAAGTGATTTGACTTAGATAAAAATTGAGCAACTAAAAAAAATAAATACTTCTGGGTGGCACTTGGTGTCAAGTTAGGTTAAATTCTGCTAAAAGCAGAGAAAAAGACATAGATACTATTTTTAAACACCTGTGGATAGACTGACAGAAATCTAGGCATCAGCAGAATATGCAGTATCTGCATTTAAAGAACTTAGTCTCCAGATTGGATTTTTAAAATCTTATTGCTTATTTTTTGATATGTAAGTATCAAAATTAGAATGGTAGAACTTTAGCACCAAAAGAAACTTCAGAGATTATCTACTTAACCCCTCTTCATTTTACAGATGAAGAGACTGGAATCTAGGAGGTTGTAAATCACTCTTCACAGGCGCTTATCTGTGAAATGGTAGAGTTTCTTCTAGAACCTATGCCCTTAGTGATAGGTCCAGAATTCTTTCTACTGCCTTGCACTGCTTCCATTTTTTCATAGAATTTGCATTCTAGGGAGGTACAAAATATGGGGTGATGATTTTGTCTTACTAGTAAATGTAATCTAAAAATCCATTCAAGGTAGAAATATAAAGATATGTTAAGAGGTGGAGACAGTTTATAGTAGCCAGGGCACGGAAGCAACCTAAGTGTCCATCGACCGATGAATGGATAAAGTAGATGTGGCATATATATACAATGGAATATTACTCAGCCATAAAAAGAAACGAAATTGAGTTATTTGTAGTGAGGTGGATGGACATAGAGACTGTCATAGAGTGAAGTAAGTCAGAAAGAGAAAAACAAATACCGTATGCTAACACATATATATGGAATCTAAAAAAAAAAATGGTTCTGAAGAACCTAGGGGCAGGACAGGAATAAAGATGCAGACATGGAGAGTGGACTTGAGGACACAGGATGGGGGAGTGGTGGGCTGGGACGAGGTGAGAGAGTGGCATGGACATACATACGCTACCAAATGTAGAATGGATGGCTGGTGGGAAGCAGCTGCATAGCACAGGGAGATCAGCTCGGTGCTTTGTGACCACCTAGAGGGGTGGGGTAGGGAGGGAGACGCAAGAGGGAGGGGATATGGGGATATGTGTATACGTATGGCTGATTCACTTTGTTATACAGCAGAAGCTAATGCACCACTGTAGAGCAATTATACTCCAATAAAGATGTTAAAAACAAAAAAAGGTGGAGACAGTCTTCCAGTTTTACCCTATTAACTATTTAGTAGTAAACTTAACTAGTTCCAGTTAACTTCAGGCTTGTGAGGAGACAGTGCAGATCTCTAGAAAACAATTGAGCCAAAATGTTGTTGGTTAAACAAAAAAGTGAATCTACTACTTTGTACAACTAAAAAATATTTGACGTTTTATTCTCATTGTCTTTTACTAACAATATAAATTTTAATTGTGGTCTGTTTTAGGGAAAATGGGAAGTCCCTCTGCCCAAAGTTCGTGCCCAGGGAGAAACAGAAGTATTAAAAGTTATTCGAACGGGAAAGAGAAAGAAGAAAGCCTGGAAGAGGATGGTTACTAAAGTTTGCTTTGTTGGAGATGGCTTTACTCGAAAACCACCTAAATATGAAAGATTCATTAGGCCAATGGTAAGACCCTGTTAGAGTGCAGTGGCTTAAATATCAGTTCCTATGTTAAACTGGATAAAGTACTTGACAGTTTCCTGAAATTCCTAAAACTGATAGAAAAGAACAGGTTGAAAGATGTTTTTAGGCTATTTTTGTTATTTTAAGTTATTGATGGAATGGGTTAGCACTCTTCCACTACTGTCAAGAATCTTGTCTTCAGCTTCATAGCAGATGTGAGATGATAAAGAATTTTCATTACAGAGACTGTCAGTGAATCTTGACTTTTAAATATGACATATTAGAATCTTCATTTTCCAGTCATTTTACTCATTGAACAAGTGATCTACTATGTGCCTGACACTTGTCTTTGAGAACAGTTAGAAAATAAGTACAATTGTTTTTTCAAGAGTTAATTCTGGTTTAGTAAGGGAAGTATCTTAATGCTTTTGAAAATACTTAGGATGCAGTCGTTGACAAAAGAAAATATTAAAATGGGACTTCAATTTCTGTTGACAGCAGTGGTGGTCAAAACCAATCTCCTCTCCACCTCCCCAAATATAATTGAAGATATATTTCTGCAGAACCCCTTTAAACAGAATGAATTAATCTGCCCACTGGATACCAGCCTGCTTACAAAAACAAAGAATCAGAGGGGAAAGTTGGCAGTGTTACTCTAGCTCTCAACCTGAATAATTTTCAATGAATTAAAATGTTGTCAAACAGCCTGCTTCTATTAAAAAAAAAAAGTTCTATTGGAACACAGCCATGCCTGTTCATTTACATATTGTCTATGGCTATTTTTTTCTACAGAGTTTGAGTACAGTATTTGTAACAGAGACCATGTGGCCGGCAAAGCCTAAAATAAGAGCTTCATTATATGGTTATTTACAGAAAATGTTCACCCATCCCTGGATTCCATCATGGACTCCCCTTATTTTGATTGTATATTCATAATTTTCTAAATATATTTTGGTAATCTTAACAAGTTCTACAGGGAGAGAATATACTAGTCAAGCTGTTCTAGGCTTTCTGTAGTTTGGCAGATACGTTTCTTATTGTGAATTAATCATGTGGCATTCTGAATGTTATGTAGGCTTGACTAATGAGTCTGTTACTAAGAATTTGATTTACTGTCATTTGCCCCCTTCCCCCCATACAGGGAAAAATCAAACTTAAGAGATTGCAAAGTGTTGTGGCTTCTAAAGTGCCTTCACCCCAGAAGACCGTATCTAGGTGACTGGGTGAATCTGGTCTCTGTAACAGAGATCTCTCTGGGCTCTCTCCAGTTTTTGACCAGTATTAACCATCAACGCAAAGAAAGCTGACAATCTTTCATCATGGAAGGTGGCTGAAGTATATAGACTTGGAATCAAGATACTTAAGTTTGATTCCATCCTCACACTGTTTAGCCTGGGAACAAGTTATTTAACCTGCTGATCCTTGTTTTTATCGTTTAAAAAAAAATAGGGAGAGTTGTAAGGCTATCATGTTTAAATGGTGCTGTTTGTGAGCTCTGGCATAGTGCCTGGCATGCAGCAAGTCCTCAGTAAGTATAGATAACTGGACAGAAGAAAATCTGAATATGACGCTTGGTAGCTATTCCATGGTGAAAACTTTTCAGAACTATGTGTTTGGGTTTTTCCCCCACATACTTTTCCTGTAACTATCAGGTTTTTAGTCTGTAGAATTAATTCTAAGTATTTTCTTCGATGCCTTAAGATGAGACATTCAATCCTTTTGCGGGGGGGGTGGGGAGACGATTGGAAAAGATAAGCAAAAAGGATCAATATTCATCATTAACATTTTTGACTCAAAACATTCTTGTGTTCGACTTACTAGGGATTACGTTTTAAGAAGGCCCACGTAACACATCCTGAACTGAAAGCCACCTTCTGCCTGCCAATACTTGGTGTGAAGAAGAATCCCTCATCCCCACTGTATACAACTTTGGGTGTTATTACCAAAGGTACTGTCATTGAGGTGAACGTGAGCGAGTTGGGCCTAGTGACACAAGGAGGCAAGGTCATTTGGGGTAAGTACAATCTTGAATATGGGTTTGCTGATGTTGTAATCCTAAGATAGAAGTTTTTAAGTTGACATAAAGTACAGAGCAAATTTTAATGCAGTTAAACTTGATGTAAATCAGATTTAAATCTTTAGGAAGAACACTGTAGAGTTATGAATGCAGTTCTTCTTTAGTTTACTGGTTTCAGTTACATAAGGTTTACTACATTGCTAGATATTTTTTTGATGCTTTTTATTTAAAAAGATGAGACAAGCAGATGGGAAGTTGTAATTGTAACTGAAAAATACTGGAAGAAAATAAATTGACCACAAATGGGGGAAGGGAGGCAGACAGCAAACATTGTAGCCACACTATTTCAGTAATAATTAAAACCTGAAATATGCAATGCAACAATTTTAAATTCTTTTTTCTTCATTTTCTTTGTTTTCTGCTTTCAGTACCCAGATATTTCTAAACTTTAATGTTCTTTGAAACATTAATGTTCTTTGAAACTGTATAGCTTCTTGATTGACTCTTCAATATGAGTCATTGGCACATACTTCATGTTAGTTGACCTTGGTTGTTTGTTTTTTAAAAAATAAATTTACTTATTTATTTATTTTGGGGCTGCGTTGGGTCTTTTGTTGCTGTGGGCGGGCTTTCTCTAGTTGTGGTTAGCCGGGGCTACTCACTGCGGTGGCTTCTCCTGTTGCGGAGCACGGGCTCCAGGCGCGTGGGCTTCGGTAGTTGGGGCACGCGGGCTCAGCAGTTGTGACGCACAGGCTTAGTTGCTCTGCGGCATGTGGGATCTTCCCGGACCAGGGCTCAAACCCGTGTCCCTTGCATTGGTAGGCGACTCTCAACCACTGCACCACCAGGGAATTCCCTTGACCTCGGTTTTAAAATAGGTTAAATTGATTTGAAACTTAGTTAATACTTGATGCTTTTTCCAGTAAGAATTGTGTGGAAAAGGAGCAATGCTCAGGTCAATCCATAAGGGCTTGTTAATATAACATAGTAACAGAATGGAGCTAGCCACCATTTATAAAAACAATATTTATGTAAAAATTGTATGGAGAACTCAAGCTTGGTCTTGCGTGATTTCATTTATTTTATAAAATCTCATTTATACTACTGTCGTCCATTTTTTCTTTCTTAAAAGTGGTAATTGTAAATAATTTGGGCAAAGATTATATGTATTCTTTAAAGGTAATTTTTATTAGCTAACATCCCTCCTTTTTGTTTTGTTTTCCTTAGGAAAATATGCCCAGGTTACCAACAATCCTGAAAATGACGGATGCATAAATGCAGTCTTACTGGTTTGACAGCAGATACATACAAATAACTCCTTATAATTACTGAAGACTACACACCAATCAGGAAACCATTACTCTGATATTTCTGAATACTACCAAGCAGCCTTACATGTCTGCAGTCATCAAGAAAACTATTTATTCTATTGTTTAAAAAAAAAAAATTAAAATGGCCTAGTTTTACAAATTGGTCTTTTCCGTCTGTTTTTAGCGTTTAGATGTTCATAAAATTGCATGATTAAAAAATCAATTATAGAAATATCCTACTTCATCAGTATCTGGATTAATAAGTGGTACTAAGCAGTGTAGATCAGTCATTATTGGAAAAGCCAGTGCAGTCGAAAACACATTTTATCAAAGGTTAGTGCACACTTAACTGTGAGGAATAGGCCAAGAAACTTTGTCACATCTAAGACCTTACCTGAGGTCTCCTCCTCCTCACTGTAGATTATTAATCCTAAGAAATGTAGCATTAACATAGCATTTTAATGAAAATACTTCATAAAGTATATGAGAAGGAATACTACACTATAAAGTTCAAAAGAACTTAGGTAAAACTTTTTACCTCTAATTAATCCTTAACTTATTCCTATAGTAAGTCAGGAAATTAGTATTTTAAACATTTTTCCCCTCTCATTCATCATATATAATGCCATATACTTGGAACTGTATTTTCTACTCAAGATGATAGATACATGAAAAAAATACCAACCAAAATGTTTATACTTTTAGCATTTCTTGTATTCTAAACTTAGGGTAGTGTATTTATATTTTTAGAGTGGTAAAAATTAAGTAATTCCAGGTAAAATAGTTTTAAAAAGAAAAAGGCTGCACTGATGCCCTTAAAGAGAAATTTATTTGCAGTTACTTAGATAATATTAAAAAGGTCATGTTTTAGTCAAAAGCACATTTGTGATTTGAGTTATGTTTGTGACTTTGAGCTTTAGGGTGTCTATTAATTTATAATCACATTAATTGTTTTCAATTCTGTTTATTTTTTTAAGTCTGTCTTGAAAGTACAACCAATGTGATTAATTGTGCCTTAAACGAAATCAGTGTCTAAACAAATTCAATATCTAAACACATCTTCACCAATGAACTTAGGGAAAAGGGAAGGAATTTCAAAACACAGACCAGGAAACAATCACAAAATATAGGTTTAATTACTACTGTTAAAAATTAAAAAAAAAAAAATTAGAAAAAAGAAACTACCAAGAAAACAAACGTAAGTACTTGAGTAAGTCTTGCTATTCTGAATAATGTAACATCTTTTCTAAATTGTATAAACACAGTAGAAGTTTCAGAACACACAGACACTAAGGAAAAGAAAGGCTAGTTCCTTGGGAATTACTATCCAGTATGATACAATTACTTCAGGATAACAGAAGCAGAACCTTCCTTACAATTAGATTTTAACAAATGATTTTGCCGCTAATAGAAATGGGGAATGTGTGAATGACAAGTTTTGGAGGGTGAAAGAAAAAAAATGGACTGAAGGTAAGCACTGGATACAGAACTGAGGTTTGCTTATTTTTCACAACCAAAAATAGCAAGTTAAACTATCTGTACAAATAAAGCTTGATACTAAGTATGCAAACAGAAGCATAAACATTTGTAACTAATCACCCCCATGAAAGACTGGGTTAACACTTCCAACACGGTATTGCTACTAGTGGACATACAAGGCAGAAATTTCTAAAATACTGTTACACAGATGAGTAATGTTAGTATAAACTCTTTATTTACATTAAAATCTGTTTCAGTTTGCTGGTGTGACCACACCTTAGAAGGTAATCCCTAAGGGTAAATCAGAATGTAAGAGCAGATATTTAGATACCAGGTAAAGGCTCAATTCGATGCAATCATAAACCTTCAAGATATTTTTTTCTAAAGTCACTGAAACCATTTTAGGTGGTGTTCTGGTGGTCAGCTAAAAGTGAACCATAAACCACTAGTAGTTTTTATCCTTGCCATGATAATTTTCTGCACTGAATGGAAACACCGTGAGTAGAGACACATTTTAAGTAGTAGAAGATTGACATTCTGTCATGCTATATGATTTTATAAAAAATCATAATAGACCCTCTCACTGTTAAAAGTTGTAGAGGAACTTTATAATAAATTCTTAAATATATTTCTGTGATGTCTAGGAATTGAATAAACTTGAAAGAACTAAAATTTTGCTAGTAACTGTCTGCTTTATTTTACACAAGGAAATATATATGTATTTACACAAACTGAACTGAACTCCCTTCTCCACAAATAAGACTTCTAAACAGAAAAAAGTTCACAAAGGACTACAGAATGTGACTGGACACTTAACAACTAGACTACCTGGTTGAAATCAGATTTCAGTCCTCTGTCATTCTCAGAGTTTTTCTAATGCCTTTTGCAAAAAGTACAAGTAATGTGATTAAGTTTTATTTAGATTCCTTATTGAGGATAAATTTTGTTATAAATTCTACACTCACTCACTGAGCATAGAACTCACTGTTACTGAACATGAAAGTTAGGTTTTTTTCATGTGACCTAACTTTTTTTCCTCTACCAACTATAAACTCCAAAATAACATTTTCTGTCAGAGATAATATGGACAAAAATTGTGTGCTGAACAGAAAGTTTTGAAATTGCTTAAAATGCACCTACTGTTTAAACCAAACAAGTTTAACAAGTATAAATTTATACTGAGAGTCCTTAGTGGTCATATATGAATAACTAAACATTTCTTTTTTGTAAACCTCAGCAACTATATTCACACATCAAGAGTTGTCAGTGAGCTCAGTCTTAAACTACACCTTTTTAAAGAAAGTATTTTAAAGAGAACAATGAAGAATCCAAGTAAAAAAGTGTTAGGTTTTTAAATCTACTTTAAGAAATTAAAAATGGAAAGGTTAAGAATTTACTAAATCCTTATTTCCCTAATTGTGGTATTAACAAAAATTTCTCACAAAATGTATAAAACAGCATAAACATTCGATAGATACACTAATATTAGTCATTCTTTCACGTGATTAGCATTTGTTGGGAAAACAAATGGCCACAGTGCTTAATTTTCATTTAGAATGGAATAATCTGGCCTAACTGACCAATAATTAAAGAAAATAGTAGAGGATACAAGTATTCAAAATTTTACACGAATAAGGAGGGTTTGTTATTTTGTCTGCTAAAGATTTTTACCTCAACTTTAAATCTTCCTAAAATGCCAACATCCCAAAATAAAATTTAGTATCACCTGACTGTAGACTGAATAAACCTTCAACATCAATCCTTAGCACCTCAAATAATGACACAAAGTCATAACATTTTTTTTCATGTAAGGACCAAGCAGTTTTAAAAACAATCTAAATGGCCTCAAAGCATTCTCAAACTTACATGAAAATTTGAGTACACATAATACTTCCAAAGAGTAGGACTGTTTTAAGATTCTCTTTGGATTCTAAGAATAACCATTTTGTTCATTTTTAAATAAATTATTATACAAAAATAAACAATTGAGGATGTTTTTTGTTTTCAGTTTACCCAGGCAAAGGCCTTTGTGTTGCGCCGGCAAAGGCAACCACAATGTACACACAGGCTAGATTGTAACCTGTCCGCACAGAACAAATCAAGAGCGAGCAAGCCAAAAGGGACAAACGAAGCCTCCAATCTGATTTAAGCTCCTGTAACTATGGCTCCTAGGGCAGCTTATTCCTGCCATCTAGGTCTAAGATTGTGGGGCACAGTTCCAAACCTACCAAAAATGGAAGCCAAGGGCATAAGCTGGCAGGCAGGCAAAAAGATCTTTTGACAGGAATCACTCCATGAGTTAGGGAAGTGGATGAAAGTGAGGGGAATATAATGAAGATTCTAGAATAAAGGCAGTGGCAGGATTAAGGAGAAGCCTTAGGAAGGGTTCTCACACTTCTAAAGTATACATGTCAACTGGGTGAGGACAAAAGTACAGTCCCCAGATTCAAATGAAATTTTAAATAATTATACGAGTGCCTACAGGCCAGAGTTAAATCCCTAGCAGTACTGTTAATATCAGATGTTATCAAGAGTGAACTGGAAACAGATTTTGTTTGTGCCTTTCCACAGACATTGAAGTCAAAGGAAGAAATTGCACCTACAACTAAGAACTAAGAGGCCAAAATACCACCTTCATAAACCTTTGACCATAAATTTCCAAATTTGTGCTCTCATTTAGTTGAAGTTGCATTTATCCTAATTTACTGACATTTTTGTTTAAGCATGCCTACATTTTAAAAAATGGTGATTAGTTTTGAAATTTAAGATAAAACTTCTAGAACCGTCACCAAGATTACTATTAAAACCCTTAGTATAAAAGATTTCTGTGATCCTTACAATTGATGGAAACCCTACTACTTTCACATTTTTAAATTTATATTTTCTGAAATATTAATGGTCAGATATCCCCAACTGCTAAAGAAAATACAGTATGATCTGGTTTCCCAAAATCGAAACATGGTTAATAAAAATAAAAAAAATTGTATTTACACAAAATAGCCTGAAAAATTAAAAAGAACGGTGAATCCTAGGTCCTACAGGGGAGGGAAAAGCGGCATCATAAATAAGTTCAAATTGAAAATTTGGAGTTTTTGTCCTGTGCCCCATGCTATTTATTAACTGCCATATTTTAAAAACAACAATTACGTTACAAAGAAGAGGATCTATCATCCGCATTTCTTCCTCATTCAGGTCAGCTTGGCTTTCTTCTTCGCAGGTCCTTTGTGCCCTTTGGCCTTTCTTCTTAAATTCCGCCTGTCGACCACAGGCACTTCCACTTCTATCTCCTCTGAGCTGCTATCCACAGTCTTCTCTGTTGATTGTGTCAACTGATCCAGTTGCTCAGAAGATGCTTCAGACTGCTCCTCTGACTGGTTCTTCTGTCCTGCATTCTGTGAAAATGGCACATCTTCAAGTTCAACCTCTATTAAAGAGCTCTGAGGAAGAGCTGGAGATGTCTCCTGGGGCTCGGCTACCCCCTCCTCACCCTGGTCTTCCAATGAGGCAGTAGTGTTGGGTGATACATTTTCAGGAATTGATTCTTCAGCAAATTCAGTTATCACGGAGTTTGGAAAACCACTGTCGGACCGTTCTTCATTTGGGATAGTAGCCACATTGTCTGAACTCCCAAAATGTGCTTTCTTTCTTGAAACTAGAGGCAGCCTCTCTTCAGTGTGCCCCTTGTCATCAGATGGGCCTTCATCTAGCAACATTTCTGAGTCAGTTACATGTGAAGTCTAAAAACAAAAAACCGGTGAACAACTTTTGCAATATAGTTCTTACATAAATTATTCTCAGACACTAATATGCAATGACCCTGAACCACATTTTAAAGAATTCAGTACTCACTACTTTTGTTAATCATGTGCACATGTTCTGAATACAGCTCAATTTCTTCGAAACTGTCTTACATGATAATTTGGATTCATTAAGTTCTTGCTTTAAAGATGCAATAAAAATAATGATTTTACCTCAAAACGTACTTAAGGCACAAACTTTATGTCAAGATTCTTCAAAACCATGAATCAACTCAGTTTTTAGTTTCCTGGTGTTACTGGAGCCAGACCGAGAATCCTGGGACTTGACACTGTGCTACCCCACTGAGTTTGACTATTAGGTGAAAGGTGAGGGCAGCAAAAATTTTATTCATGTAATTATGTGAGACACTAATAAAATAATGCTATACAAGAGTTCTTTACCCTTAAATTGGAATATTCAAAAGTAGAAATTAAATTTCCTTTTTGACGTGGCACCTATATATATACAATGGAATATTACTCAGCCATAAAAAAAGAACGAAATCTTGCCATTTGCAACAACATGGATGAACTTAGAGGGGATTATGCTTAGTGAAATAAGTCAGACAGAGAAAGACAAAAACCATATGATCTCATTTATATGTGGAATCTAAAAAACAAAACAAAATGAAAACAGACTCAGATAAAAAGAATAAATGGGTGGTTGCCAGAAGGGAGGGAGTGAGGGGACTGAAAGAGGTAGGGGATTAAGAGGTACAAACTTCCAGTTACAAAATAAACCACGGGGATGTAATATATAGCATAAGGAATATGGTCAACAATATTGTAATAACTTTATATGGGGAACAGATGGTTACTGGACTTACAGTGGTGATCATTTCATAATGTATGCAAAATCAAATCACTATGTAGTACACATGAAACTAATATAATATTGTACATCAACTATATTTCAATAAAAATAAATAATTAAATTTCTTTTAAAATATTCCATCAAGTTTTCCCCACTAATCTAATCTGTCTCCCTAATTAAAACAAATTAAAATGACAGTACTGGTCACAGACTATGTAAGCAATAGGTATTCAAATATTTGGTAACTAATGCTTTACCCATTTTTCTAAGCATTTCCTAAATCTACAAAGTGAAACTCATTTTGTTACCGTAAGTCAGACGAATGAAGTTACAAAGATTTGAATTTAAAAAACATTACTGATTGCATCTTCTTAAAACACCCAATGTAGTAAAATTTATTTTTCCTGAAGGACGGTACATGTTAAAGTAGAGGAAAATATATATCCTGCACTGCCCTAGCCAAGTCACCAACACTGGACACTATAACTATAAAAAATTAGGATATTTTTCCATTACCTTATCCTGTGCAACAGCCTCAGGAGATTTTGAAGATTCTACCACCAGTGGAACAAGATTCGTAGAGTCTTCACTGGAATTAAAAGACTGCAATTTTAATTCTTCACCTAAAACTTCACCAGTGGAGTCCTCCTCTTCTGTTATAAGTGAAGTCTTAAGAGTATCATCCATTATCTCACCATTCATAGGCTCTGATTCAGATTCCTACACCATCGAGGGCAAAAAAAGTCAGGACAAAATTACAGATTAACTTACTTGTCATACAAGGTGGGTCCATTCTCAGTCGCCCTGTCATGCACCAGGACTCAAGATACATTCTACCACATTACAGGACACAGGTTAAGGAACAGCAGAGTCAGTAAGAGCAAAGAATCCGTAAGCACCCCAATTTCCCTCTGTTCTCAAGGAGAAAAGACAGGACCAGGATGCTCTATGGACCCAGTGTGGGTCTGAGATTCAGTGAAGAGACCCTGCCTCCTCCTTCTTCTTCCTCCATATAGGCAGTGACAGGAAGAACCTTTTCAGTAAAAAGCCACCAGAGAAAGTCTAGATTTGGTGCCAGCTCTTTACAGAACATCAGCTGTTCAGCACTCGGAACCCTTGGGGTCCCTGGGAAGTCACAGTTTAGCATGCCAGGGGGAGGAAGCACTAGCAGTCCTGTGGGAAGTGGAGTTTGGGTATAGCTTCTTGCTGGGAGCAGAGAGCCCTCAATCTCAGCGAGCTCATTCTCCAGTCAAAAAAGGGTCATCTTTGAACAATCCTGCTCCTTAAATCACATTAAAATATGGAAAAGCGATTTGATAACACTAAGTCTCCAATTTCTGAAACTCTTCCTCCAAGGTTTATCAATTTACATGACTTTCATTAACATCTAATATTTCTAACTAATCCTAATGACATTCTAATAATTAGAGATTATTTTATTTAATTATCATTTAAAAAATTCGAACACTGGGCTTCCCTGGTGGCGTAGTGGTGAAGAATCTGCCTGCCAATGCAAGGGACACGGGTTCGAGCCCTGGTCCAGGAGGATCCCACATGCTGCTGAGCAGCTAGGCCTGTGCACCACAACTCTGAGCCTGCGCTCTAGAGCCCGCAAGCCACAACTACTGAGCCTGTGTGCCACAACTACTAAGCCCCCATGCTTAGAGCCCATGCTCCGCAGCAAGAGAAGCCGCTGTAATGAGAAGCCCACGCACCGCAATGAAGAGTAGCCCCCGCTCACCGCAACTAGAGAAAGTCCACTAACAGCAACAAAGACCCAATGCAGCCAAAAATAAAATAAAATAAATTTAAAATAAATTAATTAACTAAAAATAAAATAAAAATTAGAACACTGATGCACTCACATTTTAAGAAATAGACCTGGCTGGATTATATAGAACCCCTGAAATCATAAAATGAATGTTTTCCTAAGGGATACTGAAATCAGAGACTTTGAAAAATTAATCTGGCCAGAGAGTATAAAGAATAAACTGCACACAGAAGGTAATTATAATAAAACTCACAAAAGGACCAACTACGGTATGACAAATGTTCAAAGGAAGAAAATGAGAAAGATATAGCAAAAGTTTTTATAAAAAAACAGAATTTTGGTGAGTAACTACAAGTGAGAAGCAACAGAAGAGAAAAACTCAGTCCTTCAAGTTCTAGGTTTGGGAACAGAATGAAAAATAAGAAATAGGAAAAAAGGCTCAATAGAGAAGTGATAGGAAAGAGCAGAGATGTTAAAATTTAAGATGATAAAAGACATCTGTCTAAACCGAAATATTCAGAAGGCAAGTAATACTGAAGTCTGGATCAATATTGAAAGTCTGAAGTTACTGGTCATCCCCACAGAGATGACCATTCAGCCATTAGACTAGATGCATTTTCAAAAGAGAAGCATGAACAAAAGAGCAGAAAGTCAAGAACTGAGTCTTCTAGAATGTCCACAAATACAGGGAAAAAAAAGAGGAAGCAAAAGAGTCAAAAAGCAAATAAATAAAACCAAAACAAAAACTTCAGAGAGAGGAAAACCAAGAAACCAGAACACAACAGTGTTATAAAGCCAGGGGACTAGAGAATCCGGAGGAAGAGAGAATAGTCAACCTAGGTAAGGAAAGCCACCAGAATTGAGTGAAAGTGTCACTGGTGACCTACAAGAGTAGGTACTCACATGTATTGTTGGACAAAAGAAACAGGTTACATGAAGTATGTACAGTATAATCTTAAGTTTTTTTTAAAAAAACCCACACAAATATACATTCCCATAGACATCTAGAAGCATATAAATCCCTTTTTTAAAATATGTGTTTGTTTTCCTAATTTTTACAAGAAGAGAAAAAATGCCATTTAAAAATACAATTTCATGAAGTAGAGGAAACAGGAGCTAAACTGGAGCAAGTTAAGGAAATAAAATCAGTAATGCAGTTTCACTTGCTTAGCTCCTGGCTGGACTTGACAAACAGGTAAAAGATTTTTAAAGAAACTTAAGTATGTTTAAAAGAAGAAATAAGGAATCTGTAAGAGAGGAAAAGATTGAAGATATTAAAGAAAAAGGATAGGAAATAGAGAAGATGAAAAAAGAAATGAAGCCAGATAAAGAGTTTTTTACTCAGTCACAAAGGATTTTCCTCCTTGTTTTCTAGTGGTAAAAAAAAATGAATTTAGTTATTTTTCTAGGAATTTGTAAATCAACTGTAGTCAAATAACATATATATTTTCTGGACAACTAATTCTATCCTTCTAACCAAAATAGGGGTGCAATTTAGGGCTTGTTGGACATTAAGGCATTCTAACTGGTTTTATAAGGTAGACCTCTTATAGTCACATCATTGTGTCACTTCTTAAGTATGTTTAATTCTACAAATTAATTTGTATTTTAAATACAATGAGGGACATTACTAACTAAACATCCTCTATTTTATCTTTGCAATACGTCAAACTTTATAAACTCAGTTTGAAATATAAAATACTTGTAACTTTATCCTCTACTACCTGACCTTGCTTTAGACATATATGCTTTTTTTTTTTTTAATTTATTTTGGCTGTGTTGGGCCTTCGTTGCTGCGCACGGGCTTTCTCTAGTTGCAGCAAGCAGGGGCTACTCTTCATTGCGATGCACAGGCTTCTCATTGCGATGGCTTCTCTTGTTGCAGAGAAGAAGAAGGGCTCTAGGCTCGTGGGCTTCAGTAGTTGCGGCACATGGGCTCAGTAGTTGTGGCTCGCGGGCTCTAGAGCGCAGGCTCAGTAGTGTGGCACGCGGGCTTAGCTGCTCTGTGGCATGTGGGATATTCCCAGACCAGCGCTCGAACCCGTGTCCCCTGCATTGGCAGGCGGATTCTTAACCACTGAGCCACCAGGGAAGTCCCAACATATATGCTTTTTAACATTAAATACAATTTCTACCAAGAGTCTAAAATACATCGTTATGCTTTTCTAACAATATATGACTAAGAAAGTTAAATTTTACTTCCATTCATTTTATTTAGTAAGTGAATCTCCTACCTTTTCACCTTCTTGCTTTTCCAGGCCTGGCTGGGTTTCCGGTGCTGGTCGAACATTTTTATCACTACTTTCATCCTCAAATTCAATCACACTCTGTTCAGGTTCTTCTTCCAAGAATTCTTCTGAGCTCTCTGATGTTCGTGCAGTAGACTCCAATCTACAAAACCAAAGAAAAACATTCTTACTTGTTTTATTAAAGATGAATATAAAATTTCAGGAATCCGTTAATAAAGTAACACTTTAGAGAATCAACTAAGTGTTGTTCAGACAACAACTTCAAATTTTACAGGTCCAAAACCAACCTCTTCATCTTCTTACAAGTTTGCTCTCTTTCCTGCCTTGTTCTCCAGTTCGATCACCACCTTTTCAATTATGTAAACTAGATCTTTCTTTTACTCTATCTATATTGATTGGATCTTATTCTCCTAGAATGAGCATACATCTCAGCTTACCTGGGACAGTCCAGTTTACAACTTTTGTCCCAGCACTGGCATAATTATGGGCATCCCTCATTTTACTGCACTTTGTTTTACTGCATTTTGAAGATACTATGTTTTTACTAATTGGAGGTTTGTGGCAATCCTGTGCTAAGCAAGTCCATTGAAGCCATTTCTCCAGCAGTATTTGCTCACTTCATGTCTGTGTCACGTTTTGGTAATTCCCACAATACTTTGAACTTTTATTATTATTATTATATTTGTTACAGTGATCTGTGATTAGTGGTGGTTGATGTTACAATTTTAATTGTTTCCAGGTGCCACAGACTACACTCAAATAAGATGACAAACTTTTTAATGAATTTTTTAAATTGGAGTATAGTTTACTTACAATGTAGCATTAGTTTCTGCTGTACAGAAAAGTGAGTTGGTTATACATATACCCATGTCCACTCTTAAGATAGCAAACTTAACTGATAAATGTTGTGTGTGTTCTGACTATTGCAACTGATTGGCCATTCCCCATCTCTCTCCCTCTCTTTGGGCCTCCCTATTCCCTGAGACACAACAATATTGAAATTAGGCCAATTAATAACCCTGCAATGGCTCTAAGTGTTCAAATGAAAGGAAGAGTCACACGTCTCTCACTTTAAATCAAAAGCTAGAGACGATTAAACTTAGTGAGAAAGGCACGTTGAAAGCTGAGATACGTAGAAAGCTACTATGTCTCTTGTGCCAAATAGTTAGCCAAGCTGTGAATACAAAGCAAAAGTTCTTGAAAAAAATTAATGGTGCTACTCTAAGTGAACACACCAGTGATAAGAAAGCAAAACAGCCTTATTGCCGATACGGAGAAAAAGTTTTAGTGGTCTGGATAGAAGATCAAACGAGCCACAACATTCCCTTAAGCCAAAGCCTAATCCAGAACAAGGCCCTAACTCTCTTCAATTCTATGAAGGCTGAAAGAGGTGAGGCTGCTACAGAAAAAGAGTCTGAAGCTAGCAGAGGTTGGTTCATGAGGTTTAAGGAAAGAAGCTCTCTCCATAACAGTGCCAGGTGAAGTAGCTAGTGCTGATGTAGAAGCTGTATCAAGTTATCCAGAAGATCTAGCTAAGATAATGAATGAAGGTGGCTACACTAAACAACAGATTTTCAATGCAGACAAAAAACCCTACTGGAACAAGATGTCATCTAGGACTTTCAGAGCTAGAGAAGAGAAGCCAGTTCCTGGCTTAAAGTTTCAAAGGACATCCAAAATATATGAACAGCTCATGCAGCTCAATATTAAAAAAAACAAACAACCCAATCAAAAAATGGGCAGAAGACCTAAATAGACATTTCTTCAAAGAAGACATACAGATGGCCAAGAGGCACATGAAAAGCTGCTCATGTGCTCACTAATTATTAGAGAAATGCAAATCAAAACTACAATGAGGTAGCACCTCACACCGGTTAGAATGGGCATCATCAGAAAATCTACAAACAACAAATGCTGGAGGGGGTGTGGAGAAAAGGGAACCCTCTTGCACTGTTGGTGGGAATGTAAATTGATACAGCCACTATGGAGAACAGTATGGAGGTTCCTTAAAAAACTAAAAATAGAATTACCGTATGACCCAGCAATCCCACTAGTGGGCATATACCCTGAGAAAACCATAATTCAAAAAGACACATGCACCCCAGTGTTCACTGCAGCACTATTTACAATAGCCAGGTCATGGAAGCAACCTAAATGCCCATTGACAGATGAATGGATAAAGAAGATGTGGTATATATACACAATGGAATATTACTCAGCCATAAAAAGGAACAAAACTGGGTCATTTGTAGAGACGTGGATGGCTCTAGAGACTGTCATACAGAGTGCAGTAAGTCAGAAAGAGAAAAACAAATATCGTATATTAATGCATATATGTGGAATCTAGAAAAATGGTACAGAGGAACTGGTTTGCAAGGCAGAAATAGAGACACAGATGTAGAGAACAAACATATGGACACCAAGGGGGGGAAGTGGGGGGTGGGGGGCGGCAGGGGGGGATGAATTGGGCAATTGGGATTGACATGTATACACTGATGTGTATAAAATGGATGACTAATAAGAACCTGCTGTATATAAATAAATAAATAAATGTAGCACAGCCACAGATGTATCCACCCACTTTTAAAAAAAAAAAGTTTCAAAGGACAAGCTGACTCTCTCGCTAGGCGCTAATGCAGCTGGTGACTTGAAGTTGAAGCCAGTGCTCATTTACCATTCTGAAAATCCTAGGGCCCTTAAGAATTATGCTAAATCTACTCCCTTGTCCTCCATAAATGGAACAACAAAGCCTGGATGACAGCACACCTGTTGACAACATGGTTTACTGAATATTTTAAGCCCACTGTTAAGACCTATTGCTCAGGAAAAAAAAATTCCTTTCAAAATGTGACTGCTCATTGACAATGTATCTGGTCACCCAAGAGCTCTCTGATGGAGATGTACAATGAAATTCATGTTGTTTTCACACCTGCTAACACACCATCCATTCTGCAGCCCATGGATCAAGGAAGCATTTCGACTTTGAAGTCTTATTATTTAAGAATTACAGTTCATAAGGCTATAGTTGCCACAGATAGAGATTCCTCTGATGGCTGTGGGCAAAGTCAATTGAAAACCTTCTGAAAAAGATTCACCATTCTAGATGCCACTATGAACATTCATGATTCATGGGAAGAGGTCTAATATCAACATTACCAGGAGTTTGGAAGAAGTTGATTCAAACCCTCATGGATGACTTTGAGGGGTTCAAGACTTCAGTGGAGGAGGTCACTGCCGATGTGGTAGAAATAGCAAGAGAATCAGAATTAGAAGTGGAGCCTGAAGATGTGACTGAATTGCTGCAATCTCAAGATAAAACTTTAATGGATGAGGAGTTGCTTATTGTGTATGAGCAAAGAGAATGATTTCTTGAGATGGAATCCACTCCTGCTAAAAATGCTGTGAAGACTGTTGAAATGACAAAGGATTTAGACTATGACATACACTTAGTAGACGAAGCCACATCAGGGTTTCAGAGGACTGACTCCAATTTTGAAAGAATTTCTACTGTGGGTAAAATGCTATCAAATGGCATCGCATGCTACAGAGAAATTGTTAGTGAAAGGAAGAAGTCAGCCAATCTATGTGGCAAAGTTCATGGCTGTCTTATTTAAGAAATGGCCACAGTCACCCCAACCTTCAGCAATCACCACCCTGATCAGTCATCAGCCACCAACATTGAGGCGAGACCCTCCACTAGCAAAAACATTACAACTCATTGAAGGCTCAGATGACAGCATTTTTTTTAACCAATAAAGTATTTTTAAATTAAGGTATGTACTTTTTTTTTTAAACATAATGCTATCGCACACTTAACAGACTACAGGATAGTGTAAAAAACTTTTATGTGCACTAGCAAACAAAAATGTTTGATTTATTGTGATGGTCACTTTATTGCGGTAGTCTGAACTGAACCTACAACATCTCTGAGGTATGCGTGTATTAATAATGCCCCTTTCATTCTCAAAAATTTCAGTTTGGACAATAAACGATATAGTTTAGTTCTACCTGTGAAATGCCTTTCAAACAAATCCGTAACTTTATTCCCATTCTCATCTTCCTACTTCAGGCCCAATTCTCTCTGGACACTGTAACTTCTTCCCAACTCATGTTCAGACTTGCAATATATACATTCTTTAGTAAGGTTTTCAGAGCTATGTTTCTTTTTTTTTTTTGCCTGCATCCCATGGCACGCAAGATCTTAGTTCCCTGAAGAGAGATCGAACCCATGACCCCTGAAGTGGAAGCTCAGGGTCTTAACCACTGGACCGCTCGGTAAGTCACCAGAGTTATGTTTCTAATACACATATCTGTACCAGTGACAGTCCAGCTCAGAAAATTCTGATGGTTCTCTATGGCTTGGAGAATAAAGCATACCTCCTTTCAAAGCCTAACATGACCAGACCCTTATATTTTTACCTCCTACTCGATGCTACCACTTACCTATACATCAGTTTTCCTTACCAACACTCCTCCCAGCTTTGTGCCTTTGCTCACGTGACTCCTGCTGTCTAGAACTGCACAGTGCAATACAGTAGCCATGAGACACTTGTCATTATTTACAGTAATTAAAACTGAGTGAAGGGCTTCCCTGGTGGCGCAGTGGTTGAGAATCTGCCTGCCAATGCAGGGGACACGGGTTCGAGCCCTGGTCTGGGAAGATCCCACATGCCGCGGATCAACTAGGCCCGTGAGCCACAACTACTGAGCCTGCGCATCTGGAGCCCGTGCTCCGTAACAAGAGAGGCCACGATAGTGAGAGGCCCGCGCACCGCGATGAAGAGTGGCCCCCGCTCGCCGCAACTAGAGAAAGCCCTCGCACAGAAACGAAGACCCAACACAGCCAAAAAATAAATAGTAAAAAAAAAAAAAAAAAAAAAGGAAACAGAAAAATATTATTTAAAAAAAAAACCAAAAAACTGAGTGAAATTAAAAACTCAGCTCCTCAGTTGCACTAGCCACACTTCAAGTGCTCGGTGATGAGCAAACTGAGTGGTGGCTGCCATGCTGGACAGGGAAGGGCAGACAAAGAACATGTCCACCATGCCAGAAGGTTCTCTGAACAGCCCTGGTGTAGACCAGGGGTCAGCAAACTTTTCCTTTAGGTTTTCTGAGTCACATGGTCTCTGAACAACTACTCAACTCCACCAGCGTAAAGCAAAAGCAACCATAATAAACATGTGAACTAATAAGCACAGATGTGTTACAATAAAATTTTATTTACAACAATAGGTGGTGGGCCAGATCTGGCCTATAGATCATAGTTTGTAGACCCTCGAACTAGAAAAGAAAGTCTTCTTTCCCAACTCTGCTTGTTGAGTTTCTACTTATCTTTGAAGCCCTGGCACAAATGTCAAATTTCTCTATCCCCTCAATTAGAATCAATCACACCCTCCTTTGCATCCAGAGCACTTTGCACTTCTATTATTATATCACAATCCACCTTGCAGTGCTCTGAACCTGTGTCACAGGTACAGATATGTGTATCAGAAACTAATAGACAGTCGATTCTTCAAGGGCAAAGATGAAGTTTTGTTCTTCATAGTGTCTGAGCACTTAAGCATTTAGTCTCACTGTTAATATTTTATGAAAAGCAAAAAAAATTCCACAATAATTCTGAGATGTTCAATTTAAAATGTACTGTTACATTCCCTTCTAAAAAGGGTATTACAACAAAATGTTGCTCAGTGAAAAAAACTATAATTATCTAACCTCATTACTCTTTTCACAAGTTAAATATTTACTTAAATTTGACTTTAAAGTGATGAATTTTTCATTAAAATATAACATTTACATAATTATCCAAATTTAAAGTTACATACATAATGAAATTAGCAGAGCTACAGAATTCTCTACCTGAGTAGAATATTTTCACAACTAAAATGACAACACTATGAATGGTTGACTCAGGCACAGTTAGCAGGACTATCAGAGCAAAAGCCTAATTTAACTATAATATTGAAAATCTTGCTTTCTTTAAGAGTCAAAGGAAGATGGAGAATAAGGTTTTGATCCAAGTGTTCTGTTGATTCAGCTGGCTATTAAGTTTCTGGAGGAGCTGACAATACCATTTATGGCTATCACTAATTTGTTATATTCTATAATCCAGTAAAATGAATTAGTTATAAAGTAAAATTGAGGGTTTTTTTTTTTTTTATAAAGTACAGAAAAAGTTTATTGGAAATCTCTTGAATACATTTTAAAGTATAGCTCACTATTTCCAAGTAAAGTAGGCTGGAGGAGCGGGAGGGGCTCTCCCACCTGGAGACACGACTGGTCCCAGCCCTGTCCCGGGGGTGCTGTGCGGGTCCCTCTAGGGCTCATACCTTTCATGAGGGTTTTTTAAATTGACTAAACCTCAGCATTGCTAAAAACCATAGCTACTGTCAAATTCAAAGTTGACAATAATGACTCATTTGGGATAATATAATCACTAGACTATTCTCCTGGATTTTCACACAAGAGACTAAATCATGAGTTTATTCCACTCTCTTACTAGCAACTTCTCCCTATACCACTGTCAAAGTGACACTTACCAAGTGTAATCAATGATCTTGTGGAAGAACTCAAATACAAAGTTCTACACCAAGGTCATTTATTACACAAACAATATAATAAACTTCACCTTAAAAACTAAAATACTAATAATATGAAAATAAGAATAAACAAAATAACGAGAGTAAAATAAACAATACTTCACTTGTTCACTGAAGCTGTAGGTGAAGTCTGGGGAGTTTTTTCATCTTCCCCTTGAGAACTACTAAATTCAGAATCCTGAAACCGTTTTCCAATCTTTGGCCGCTTTAAATGACTACTTCGAGTACGAGTGGAAACAGATGTTTTATCGTGACCTGAGAAAAAAACGGCAAAACTATAATTGATTGATTATGTATTCAAAGGATTACCTATTAAAATACATAGAAATGCAAGAACTACGCTAGTTTACCTAAATCCCCAACATTACACACTTCCTCTCTGTCACTTCAGGTTAAGAAAGCATGTCAGTGTCTTTTTCTAAATTATGAAATAACCTTGTCAGTATTCATTCCTCAAATTTCTGTTACCTTGAGCTTTTTGCAAAGTGTTTCTGCATTTTCACTTAGACCCTCTTCCAATAATCTTGGGAAATAAACAAGGTAGACATTATTGTCCCTATTTTACAGGTAAGGAAATGAAAACAAGAGAGGCAAAATAGCTTACCTAACTGTTCACACAGCAAAATCAGTGGTAAAAGAACCCAGATCTAGATTTTAGGGCTGGAGAAGTCTTCACTTTACTCTAAGGGACACACACACACAGACACAGACACACGCACTTAATTCTAACTGTCTCAAACACTTACTAATAGACGAGCTGAATTTCTTACCTTCAGAAGTACTTGCAAAGGCATCTTTTAGAGAATCAATCTAAAACAGAGATACAGATTAAAACCACCAGTTTTAGATCCTTTCTTCTCCCTATGGATCTACTTCATACAATTACAAAGAAAATCTTTTTAAAAGTTTTTCAAATAGCACCTTTTGTACTCACTATTCATCAACTAAGAAACTCACTAAGAAAGTAAAAAGGCTATATTATAGCCTCAGTTTATTTTGAGCTTAGGAACTTATGAAGCCATCTAATATGCTATAGTGATATACACGGGCTTTCTGAATGTTCTGTTCTTGGCTCCCTTCTCTTCTCAGTCCACATCCTCCTTCTATGTAACTGTATCTACCACCTTTACTTCAACAGCTATTTGCTGATGAATCCAAATATACAATTTAATCTCCCCAACTTTTTTCCCGATTTTCAAAGCTCTATTTCCAGTGAAATCTCTCTCAGCGGATACTCCACCAATTTCACATCCAACCTGTCCCAAACTGAAATCTTAAATTTCCCCAATATTATCCTCTATCTTGGTTAATGGCAATAACAATTCAGTATGCCATTCCAACCAAAATCCTGTGAGGCAGTAATGCCTTCTTCTTGTCCCTCATTCAATCAATCACAAAGCCTGTCAATTTTGACTCTGAAGAATCTCTCAAAACTGCCCCCTCTTTTGTACTACCAATGCTTTAATTCAAGCATTTATCATCTTTATCATGAAGGTGTACACCTTATATATGTACAATTTTTGTCAATTATACCTCAATAAAGCTAAAAAAATTATGTAGTTAAAATAAACAAACAAAACCACTTCCCCATGTGGTTACTGATAAAAAAAATAGTTTAATATGAGAAATATTTTCCTTGAATTAATTAAAATATTAAAGTAATATAAGGAGTATGAATTTCTAAAATGAAAAAAAGTCTAATTTATATTGCCAACCTTATAATATGGTGAAATTTTAATATGTTCTCATTAAAATGACACGTTTTAAATTATATGGCTTAATATAAAAGTAGATCATTGCTCTCACATGTATGAGAAGAGTAGATTTTTCTACTTTCCCTGGTTTTATGATATCTGACCAGGACTAAAATGAATTTGAATATATCTGAGGAATTTGGAATGCAGTATAATAGAACTGGGGCTTATTCTGAAGTCTGAAATTCCAAAGGTAGAAATAAAACACAAAAAAACTGAACTCCTTATATATAGTTACTGTATCAATATTATTTATATTATCCTTAAAAATGTTTTAAAAAACTTTTACTCAAATAGTCAACACTCATGCTAACTAAGACAGGAGAAAAGAGGCACAAATAATTCCCCAAAGCACTTGTGTCTCTGAAATGTACATGCATTTACATAGACATATTCAACACTCACTAAAAATATATTCAGATACCCGTGTACAAAACAAATATGACTGTATTAAATGCCACCACAACAAAACACTGCATAAAAATAGACCTCTAGGATCCCATCAATGAACCTGTATTTTAAGTAATATCAAGTAGTTTCTAGAAAAGTACCTGGTAAGTCCCCTGGAATTCAGTAATGGGACCTGCCCTTCTACTTGCAGGTTACCTAGTATTTGCAAAGTATATTACATTCTACAAAGACCTAACATATATAGCCTCAGACTTCCCAAAATAACTTCATAACCTTTGACCTACTACTAATTCCACTTCCACAAATTTATCTGTGCAAGGAAATAATTACATTTGCACAAAGATTCATGTATAAATGTATTCATGGCTGGGTCACTTATAAATATAAAAAACTTAAGTATAAATGTTAAGGAAACAAATGCTGATATTTATATATAATAGAATAGTGTACTATTTAACAATGATTTAAAACAGTAATGACATAGAAAATGCTTACAATATTATGTTAATGGAGAAAAGCAGTTAGAAGCAGCATAAAAGAATAAAAACAAAAATGAAACATATGCAGATACATGTTTTGTAATATATATTAAGTACATATACAAAAATGTTAGTTGCTACATCTAAGGTAATAGAATTACCGCTTTTTATTTTCTTCTATATTATTTTGTGTATTCCAAATTATTTTTCAAAGAAAATTAAATCTTAGAAACCAAGTAACAGAAAATGCCAAGTAACTAACACAACAGAAGTTACATAAGTCTGTTGAATGAACAATAACATTAAAAAAGTTAAATATTAGCTGAACCTCTTTTTTAAAAACAGCAAAATTATTATTTCCTATAGTAAACAACAGTGTACCTACAGTTAGCTGCATCTCACTAGACAGACTGTCTTCAGCTCCTGCTTCATAGTCTGGAACAGATGCAAGACCATATTCTCCAGACACAGGTCTTTTAGCTTCATTTTGAGAAACTGCTGTGTGTAAAAGAATTTTTAAAATTGTAAACCAGTTAGTATCTGCTTTTAATTGTAACACTCTTTGTACTCATTTTTACAAAGCCCTAAAGAAGGGTGTTGAAAATCCAAGTGTGGGATATCCCCTTCACCAATATCTTATAATGAAGCCTTGCAATTGTAAAGAGTCTTAAACAGTTATCTGTATAAGGGGAGACGCATGAAACTGCATACTACCTTTGATCCACTGATGCCTATTCTATGCTGTTTGAGTAAACTGTGTTTATTTCTTATCCACCAATTCCTACTGGACTACTGGGCTACATTCTACTGGACTACTCTAAGTCCTCTGACTATTAGCGACTCAAATGTTTACATATAACAAAAATTCAAGTTTAGAAAAGGAGGTCTGTTACTAGAGAGATCACATTACAATACACCACTACTCTGGACTATAAGACACAACCATCATTAGGCACTGCTTTTTTAAGCTGGACTTGTGTTCAAATTGAAAACATTCTTACCCGTAATTTTAAATGTTTCTCTTTGTAATGCTCTGGTGATTGGTATCCTCTGGTACCAGTGTCCAACACCTTCAACTTCCCAAAGCAGTTCATGGTCTCCTGGATATTTTTCAAAGTACTGGTTGCAAGCTGAAAAACACATTGAAAGTTTTCTAGAAATCCCCAAAATCAAATGTTTGGGCAAACAGAAGATGGAGAGTAAGCTGCCCAAGTCACTTAATGGGGCTAGCATAACTTTGATACCAAAAACAGCAAGGAAACTCAAGAAAATTATATAGCAGTCTCATTTATGAATAAACAAAGATAAAGATGATAAACCTCAATAGTTGCCAAGGAAATATAAGATGAAACAGCAAGATTCCATTTTCACACCCATCAGATAATAACAAGCATCAGAAAAATAAGGGAAATGGAAACTCCCACACTGCTGGTGTGAGAACAATTTTAAAGTGCTTAGGCAAGTTGAAGAAAAATATTTTATGATCCAATTCTACTTCTAGGTATATAATGTAATGACTTATACATATGCGGAAGAAGGCATCTATAATGATCATTACAGGACTGTTTTAGGGGGTACAACTTTGGTGCCCATCATTAGGGGATATATGAATAAATTATACTGTGTATACAATAAAATACTATACAGCAACTACAACTAATAAACTACAGCTACATATAATCAACGTTGATAAATCTAAAAAAAAAGTCAGTGAAAAAACAAGTCAATATTACCTACAAAAGGATATCATTTTATAAGTTTAAAAACACGTTAAACAAAATGATGCAGCATCTAAAAAAAACAAAATAATGCCATTTGCAGTGACATGGATGGAGAGGTTGTTATACTGAGTGAAGTAAGACAGAGAAAGACATCATATGATACTGCTTATATGTGGAGTCTAAAAAAAGGTACAAATGAACTTATTTACAGAACAGAAATAGAGTCACAGATGTAGATAACAAACTTATGGTTACCAAGGGGGAAAGGGGTGGGGGGACGGATAAACTGGGAGACTGGGTAGTGTACACTACCAGTAGTGTAGTAGTGTACACTACTATATATAAAATAGATAATAAGAACATACTGTATAGCACAGGGAACTCTACTCAGTACTCTGTAATGACCTAAATGGGGAAAACAATCTAAAAAAGAGTGGGTATATGTATAACTGACTCACTTTGCTGTACAGCAGAAACGAACACAACATTGTAAATCAACTATACTCCAATAAAAACTAATTAAAAAAATAAAAAATAATAATTTAAAAATAATTTTAAAAATGATGCAGCCTCTGTGGAAAATGGTTTGACAATTCTTCAAAAAGTTAAACATAGAATTATAACCCAGCAATTCCACTCTTAGGTTTATATCCAAAAGAACTGGAAGCAGGGACTCAGATATCTGCACACCCATGTCCACAGCACCATTATTCATAGAAACACAGAAAGGTAGAAACAACCCAAGCATCTATCAATAGATAAATGGATAAACAAAATGTCACATATTCACACAATAAAAATCTACTCAGCCATAAGAAGGAATGAAATTTTGATATATGCTACAAAAAGGATGGAACTTAAACATTACGCTATGTGAAATAAGGCACAGAAGGGCAAATATTTTATGAATCCACTTATGCGAGGTACCTAGAATATGCAAATTCATGACAGACAGCAGAAAAGAAGTTAGAGAATGAGGGGAGAGGAGAAGGGGGATTATTGTTTGAAGGGTACGGAGTTTAGATTGGGGATGATGAAAAAGTTTTGGGTATAGACAGTGATGATGGGGACACAGTATTTGGAATGTGGTTAATGCCACTGAATTGTACCCCTACAAATGGTTAAAATGATAAATATTATGTTATGTATATTCTATGACCAAAAACTGTTGAGGAGACACTGCTCTGGGAAAGATCCCCGGTGTTCTCCTTACTTACTGCAAGTGGTAAATTCTCCCACTCTTTGGCTTGGTGTGTCTTCTGGCTCAACAACCACCAAGAGGAGAACCCAGTTTCCGGGCAACACCTCTAATAGGGCAAATGAGGGGAACTTCAGTGCTATTTAAATTATATTTTGGGAAGCGTGAAAATCTAAAGTAACTGTTTAAATATGAATATATACAAAATAAATCTAAAATTATTTTTAAAAACTGTTTAAAATTTTTAAAATAAAAAAGCACACGAAATAATGCTTTATAGTGTTTATAGACATAGACTTATGTGTGAAAACATGGGCAGGAAGGATATACACCAACTTGAGGAACACAATTATCTCTGGGGAGGAAAGAAGAAAGGGGAATGGGATTAGGGAGGGGTCCAAAGAAAACATCAACTGTATCTACGTTTTGTTTAGGTCTCCCAAAAAATAAATGAAAACAAATATGGCAAAATCTTAACATTTGTTAATCTGGACACTGGATATGTGGACACAAGGATACCATTTGCTCACTTTTTCCCCACATATTTGACAATATTTCTCATGTTTTCTGGTTGTAGTTCCTATACCTATTAGGAAGGGAAAAGCTGGAGAAAACCAACAGGCCACACTGAGTCCTTTGCCTGAATTAAAATAACTAAAATAGCAGAGGATACCTTACATAATACATAAGCACCTATAATTCATTTGGTATTCAATTTATTTAACATGAGAATCCTAAAAAAGGGTAATAAGAGAGTCTGCCTGCAGTAGATATGTTTGCATTCCTCCCCAAATTTAGTAAAGCAATAATTAGACTTTAAGAGGAAAATCCATTTTCATATTATCCAAGGATATACAGGGTTCATTCCATTCTCATGTATGGGTCTAGAGAGAAGCTGTGATTCAAGATGGACATGCAACACTTGGCTCTTGTTTTATGGATTTTTGGTATTAAAAGGCGGGAAAGAAACTTAGAACAAAAATATTTTTTCAGTGGAAATAAATATCTGATGTTAGGTGAAAATCAATGGTAAATTATATTTTATGAACGTTTTCTAATAAATTACTTTCCAGGTTAAATATTACTTCATTAAGAAAAGAGTAGTGCTATGGACTTTACAAAAATGCAAATATAAATCCATAATTGCTTTTAAAACACCACAACACAATATATCCACACAATGAAATACTAAACAGCATTAAAAAAGAATAAATAGAGCTACATGAATCCACAGGAATGAATCTCATAATCATAAAGATGAATAGAAAAAGCAAACTACAGAAGAATTCATACAGTACATATTATTTATATAAAGTTTTTTATTTTTATTTTTTTATTTTTTGCTGCACTGCACAGCTTGTGTGATCTTAGTTCCCCAACCAGGGATTGAACCCCGGGCCCTCGGCAGTGAAAGCACAAAGTCCTAACTACTGGACTGCCAGGGAATCCCCTAAACTTTTTAAATACGTAAAACAATATGACATTGTTGGAAGATGTATACATATATATTAAAAGTCTAAGAAATGCATGGGGAAAATAAATGCCAAACTGACGATAGTGCTTATTTCAGGGAAGCTGGTAAGCTAATTGGATAGGACAGAAGTTCAACTTATATTGGCAATGATCCACTTCTCATGGATGGTACATGCTGGATGATACATGAGTATTTGTTACCTTATTCTTTATATATTTTTTTGTATATCTGAAATTTCTTTTTTTTTTTTAATTTAAAAAGCTACCACAAATAACCCAAAGAAAGAATGGTTAAAGGATCTAAATAGACATTTTTCCAAAGGAGATACATAAATGACCAATAAGCACAAGAAAAGATGCTCAACATCAAATGCAAATCAAAACTACAATGAGATGCCACTCCACATCCACTGAGATGGCTCTAATAAAAAAGACAAATAATAATGAGTGTTGGCGAGGATATGGAGAAATTGCAACTCTCACACAACGTTTATGAGAATGTAAAATGGTGCGGTTGCTTTGGGAAACAGTTTGGCAGTTCCTCAAAAGGTTATGACCAAGCAATTTCATCCACGCCTAGGTATATACACCAGAGTAATGTCCACACAAAAACTACACAAATGTTCAAAGTAGCACTATTTGTAATATCTAAAAAGTGGAAACAATCCTAAAGTCCATCAACTGATGATGGATAAACAAAACGTGGCATATCCACACAAGGGAATATTCTTCAGCCATTAAAAAAAAAAAATGAAGCACTGATTCATGCTACAACATGGATGAACCTTGAAAACATTTATGCAAAATGAAAGAAGCTAGACACAAAGGGCGTACAATATAATTATATCATATAATTCTATTCATATGAAATGTCCAGAACAGGTAAATCCATAAACACAGAAAATAGATTAGTGGTTGATTGCTAGGGGATAAAGGAATGGGGGAATAGAAGAGTGACTGCTAATTGGTACAGGTTTTCTTTTTGGCGTGATGAGAATGTCCTGGAATTAGACAGTGGTTATGGTTGCATAGCTGTGAATATAATAAAAAACCACTGAATTGTACACTTTAAGAGGGTGAATTTTATGGTATGTGAATTATATTTCAACTTTTTAAAAAAGTTACCACACCCCCAAAATGCCATTTATGTGGAGGTAAGGGCACATTTGCAAAATTAAGCCCTAGAGAGCCAAGGAATATAATTTACTTAATATTGATATATGCACAAAATATCCCACAGAAACAAGTCGGAAGTGACACTGAGACAAGTTTAACTTTCTAAAAACTTAATCCAATTACCTATGTACATGAGAGAGGTCAGTGGATACCGCAAGCCAAGTGCATCTTCTGTAAAGGAATCAACAAAGTCCTCCAGCATATGAAGCCCAAAGTCTTTGCCTCTATATTTCTTTCTTACGAACATTGTATCAAGAACTGGCAGTTGGTAGCTTTGGGTAAGAAACGAGGCACATATGCTTCCTGCAGTCATAAAACAGAAATCCAACAATTTTTCACATTTAAAAGGCCACATATGTATATACATTTAGAGAACATGAGTTAAATCTAAAATTGGTTAGTTTTTCTTACATCAAGAAGAATGTTAAAGACACGCATAAGTTTTATAATATAAAATGCTTTCCAGCTATTACATATCATAATGTATACGAGATGATGAGAAGAGCTATTTATTTTACATTTGCCAACAGTATCTCATACAAGAAGAACAACTATTACCATTTGATGAACTATATACTAGAATACATATCACTGTCCATAGACTTGCACAGCTTTAAAACTCATAACTATTAAATTTTCAAATTTAAAGAGTATTTGGTGATTGTATATAGTTTATATTATAATACACGAAGTATCTAATTCCAACCTTAGTACATGAATATTCATCTTTTCCCTTTACTTTTTGCCTAGTGATTACAGTCTCATTTGTATCTATTTAATGATGGCAAAGAAGTGAATTAGTTCTCCAAATTTTTAAGGACTATGGATTAGGACTAAATGGAAACATCTGTTTTAGAAATAGCTAAGTCAGCAATCTTTCTGTTGTGAATATACGTTTTAAAATATCTTGCACGTTTAAGGTTTAACAGGAGAAATGTTTGTAGTAGTAATTAAATATGCCTCTCCTTGTTACATTACAGAGCTATACTGATTTGTCTTTTAAGAACCCTGATTTGGGTTTTGACCCTCCAAACAGATGTGTAAGCTCCTGTAATGTATCTTAAGATAGTTTATAAGTTGAGGGCATCATGGTGGGGTGGCCCACTTTCTATTAATTTTAGTATTAATTCATAGTTAGCTATCAGTCAACATTCTACTTTTTTGTGCCTCAAGTAAAACAATCTATTATTCTCAGTTACATTATTCATATGATTTTGGATAATTATAATAACGTAGTTCAAGAAAGAAACAAAATTTCAGAAACAAACACCTCACAAATTAACTTTTACCAATCATATCATTTGATGAGTTGGTCAATATAACAAGGCTTTTTTTAGTTCAACCAAATAATGAATTACTTATGATTAAATTGGAGAACTTCAATAACTTCTTGCAATAGACTCTAAGACTATCAACTAATTTAAATTCAGAATAGTTAACACACATTGCTACGTACTTAGATCTTAACTGCTGACATTCAGTTCGGATACTGCTAAGGGTCAAAATGTCTTACATAGTGATTTAGGTAACAATATTGTATTATGTACTTTAAATTTACTAAAAAGGTAGATCTTAAGCGTTAGCACCTCAAGAAAAAAAAAAGAAAGAAAATGGTAACCATATGAGGCAATAAATATATTAATTATCTTGATTTTGGTGAATATTTCACAACGTTCATCAGATCATCAAGTTGTATACATTAAACATATACAACTTCAAATTATCAATTATATTCAATAAAGCCAAAATAAATAAATAAATTTTTAAAGAATCTAACAGGTAGTCTCACCAACAAGCTACTGTGACCATTATCAGTTTTTAATGCCTTAAAATCAGGGTTTTCTCATAGTAACTGCTAGAAGTGATAATGAAATCAAAGGAGACATTATAAGTAGCAGTAATTCAAAGGACAAAGCAAAAATGAGAAGAGAAAGCACTACCTAGTTCTCAATACCATCTGAGGATCTGTTGCTATTTACTATTGTGCATGCCTCAGAATACCAACTATATGAAATAAATTTCCCACAAATTAATTTTTTTTTCTGTTTTCACACAAACATTCCTTTAAGTAGAGAAAAAGTAAAGTCCAGCATCTAACAGTGTTCAAATGGTCAATTTATGGAACTAATAGTGTTCACAAAGTTTAAAGTTCTACCATTTACTCACCATGTACATATTCATTTCAAACAATCATGCTAATTCTCTTTGCCTACACCTTCAATACTTATTTTTGTATTTGTATCAGGTTCTACCCTGATACAAAAGCAATCAAATAAAGGGCAGAAAACCTCTGCCCTGTTACCAGAGGTTCTTCAGACACATCAACAGTTGCAGATAATAGCACAATTACTTAGTAAAGTAAAAACCACAACCTCCTAACTTAGATGAAGTTTTCATTAAAATAAATCTACTAATTGAAATAAAATTAAATTTAGCATTGCACATGGCAGCTTGAATATTTATATTCCTCAGAGTACCATCTTTGGCCACCTTCTTTTTCTACATGTTCTCTCTGGGTAATCTCACCTACTCTCAAGCCTTCTACCATTTATCCAAATGCTCATGACCACTAATCTTTTATTTCTGTAATACATGAGACTTACTACAAGATGAATGGAAGAGCTCATATAAATGTAAATACAACAAAAAACACATGATCATCTCCAAAGACAAAGAAAAAGCAAAGTTCAGTATATTCATGATAAAAATACTCAACACCCTCAACCTGATAAGGGATCTATGAAAAACCCACAGCTAACAAACATCACACTTAATGGTGAAACACTGGATGTTTCTCCCTAAGATCAGGAACAAGATAAAAATGTTTATCCTCACCACTTCTACTCAACATGGTAAGGAGGTTCTAGCCAGGGCAATTAGGCAAGAAAGGGAAATTATAGGCACCCAGATTGGAAAGAAAGAAGTAAAACCACATTCACAGATGACATGATCTTGTATATAGATCTTAAGATTTTCATCTTAAGAAATCCACTAAAAAATTATTATTATTTTTTTAGTATTTATTTATTTATTTGGCTGCACAGGGTCTTAGTTGTGGCACGTGGGATCTTTGTTGCCACGTGCAGGATCTTTTAGTTGAGGCATACAGGATCTAGTTCCCTGACCAGAGATCAAACCTGGGCCCCCTGCACTGGGAGCACGAAGTCTTAACCACTGGACCACCAGCAAAGTACCAGAAATCCACTAAAAAATTATCAAAACTGATTTTTTTAAAAGTTCGGCAAGGTTACAGGATATAATAACAATATACAAAAATCAATTGGGGACCTCCCTGGCAGTCCAGTGGTTAAGACCCCAGGCTTCCACTGCAGGGGGCACAGGTTTGATCCCTGGTCAGGGAACTAGGAACCCACATGCCACGCAGGACAGCCAAAAAAGAAAAATCAATTGTATTTCTATACACCAGCAATGAACAATCTGAAAATGAAATTAAGAAAACAATTCCACTTACAATAGCATCAACAAATAATAAAATTCTTAGGAATAAATTTAACAAAAGTACAAAACTTGTATACTGAAAACTACAAACATTTAAAAGAAATTAAAGAACACTTAAATAGGGCTTCCCTGGTGGCACAGTGGTTAAGAATCCGCCTGCCAATTCAAGGGACACAGGTTCGAGCCCTGGTCCAGGAAGATCCCACATGCCACAGAGCAACTAAGCCCGTGCGCCGCAACTACTGAAGCCCATGCACCTAGAGCCCGTGCTCCGACAACAAGAGAAGCCACCACCACAAGAAGCCCACGCACCGCAACAAAGAGTAGCCCCCGCTCGCCGCAACTAGAGAAACCCCAGGCACATCAACAAAGACCCAACGCAGCCAAAAACAAATAAAATTAAAAAAAAAAAAAAGAACACTTAAATAAATGGAAAGACATCCCATATTCATGGTTCAGAAGACAACACTGTTAAGATGTCAATACTCCCCAAACAGACCTACAGGTTCAAAATCCCAGCTGGATTTTTTGCAGAAATTGACAAAGAAATCCTAAAAATCATATGGAAATGCAAAAAAACACAAACAGCCAAAACAATCTTAACAAAGAAGAACAAAGTTGGAAGACTCACACTTCCCATTTTAAAACTTACAAAGCTACATACAGTAATCAAGCCAGTGTGATATTGGCACAAGAATAAACAGAGACCAACAGAACAGAGGTTCCAGAAACAAAACCTCTTATTTATGGTCCACTGATTTTCAACAGGAATCCCAAGGCATTTCTATGGGAACAGAATAGTCTTTTTAAATGAACGGTGCTGGGACAACTGGATATCCCTATATGCAAAAAAATGATGTTGGACCCCTCCCCCTTTCCTCAGACCATATACAAAAATTAACTGCAAATGGATCATAAACATAACTTTAAGTGCTAAAACTATAAAATCTTAGAAGAAAACATAGCAGTTAATCTTCATCACCTTGGGGTAGGAAAAGCTTTCTTAGCTACAACACCAAAAGCGCTACACCACCAAAAGCAAAAGTGACACATAAAAAGAAGATAATTGGATTTTATCAAAACTAGTGCTTCAAAGGATACCATCAAGAAAGTAAAAAGACAACCCAAAAAACGAGAGAAAATACTTTCAAATTATATATCTGATGAGGGACTTGTATCTAGAATGTATGAAAAATGCTTACAACTCAATGATAAAAACACAAATAAAACCCAATTTAAAAATGGGTTAAGGATTTAATAGACATTTCTCCAAAGACATACAAATGGCCAACAGGTATGTAAAAAATGTTCAATGTCACTAATCATCAGGGAAATGGCAAATCAAATGAGGTATCACCTCATACCATCAGGATTGGTATTATCAAAAAAACAAGAAAAACAACAAAGACAACAAGTGCTGGCAAAGATATGGAAAACTGGAACCCTTGTATACTGTTAATGGGAATGCAAAATGGTGCAGCCACTATGAAAAACAGTATAGAGGTTCCTCAAAATATTAAAAATAGAACTACCACATGATCCAGCAATCCCACTTCTGGGTATATATCCAAAATAATTGAAATCAGGATCTCAAAGAGATATTAACAATCCAGTGTTCATTGCAGCACTATTCACAATAGCCAAGATGTGGTAACAACCTAAATGTCCACTGATGGATGATGGATAAAAAAAATACGGTATATATATGTACAACAGAATAATATTCAGCCTCAAAAAAAAAAGTAAATCCTGCAATATACAACATGGATCAACCTTGAGGACATTATGCTAAGTGAAATAAGCCAGTCACAGGACAAATGCTGCATGATTCCAATTATATGAGGCATTTAAAATAGTCAAACTCACAGAAGCAGAGAGCAGAACAATGGTTGCCAAGGGCAGGGTGAGGGGGAATTGGGGAGCTGTTAATAAATGGGTTTAAAGCTTCAGTAATGCAAGTTCTAGAGACCTGCTGTATAACATTACACCTATAGTCAACAGTGTTGTAATCTACAGTTAAAAATCTGTTGAGAGTAGATCTTATGTTAAGTGTTCTTACCACAATAAAGATTACAAAACATTTTTTAAGATAAATAATCTAGACAGAAAGGAGATTAGTGGTTTCCAGGAATTTCAAGGTAAAGGAAATGAGGAGTGATAGCTAATGGGTACAGAAATTCTTGAGGTGATGAAAATGTTCTCAAATTAGACAGTAGTGATGGTTGTACAACTCTGTGAATATACTAAGAATCACTTCAGGGTGAATTTGATGATATATGAATTATAGTAGGATGGATCTCAAAATAACTATTCTGAAAGAACCCAGACTAAAAAAAAATGTATATACTGTATGATTCCATTTTATAAAATTCCAGAAAAAGCAGGCTAATATATAATCATAGACAGCAGATAACTGTTTGCTTGGGGTCAAACAGGGGGAAGGAAGGATGGTTACAAATAGGCACAAAGAAACTTTTGGGGATAACAGATACGTTCATTATCTTGATTGTGGTGATAGTATCACAGCTGTATAAATAAGTAAAAATACAACAAACTGTAAACTTTAAATATGGTCAAGTTTTTGTATGTCACTTATACCACAATAAAGCTGGGGGGGAAAAAGATTTTTTAAAAAAAGGCCAACTCGATTTAAAAATGGGCAAAGGATTTGAATAGACATCCCAAAGAAGACATATCAACAGCAAATACGCACATGAAAAGATGCTCAACCTTAGCCATTTAGGAAATGCAAATCAAAATGGCAATGTCATGCCACTTCACACCTACCAGGTTGGATATAGTCAAAAACATAGATAAAAATAAGTGTTGGCTCACAATGCAACTCTTAAATGAAATGCTTATTTTTTCACTATTTTCTGTGCATCTATATACTTTTGCTGAACAAAAAGAATCATTGCTTTATATCATGTTTACTTTTTCTTAAATAGTCTATTTTCCCATGTCATTAAATATTCTCTGAAAACATTTAAAAAAGTATCGGCAAGGATGTGGAGAAATTGCAGTCCTGGTACATCGCTGCTGGGAATGTAAAACGGTGCAGTTGCTTTAGAAAACAGTCTGACAGTTCCTCAAAAGGCTAAATTTAGAGTTACCATATGAACCTGGAATTCCACTCTTAGGTATATAACCACAAGAAATAAAAACCTGTACACAAATCTTCATAGCAGCATTATTCATAATGGCAAAAATCACAAAAACAACTCAAAAGTCCATCAAATGATAAAAGACAATATTAGAATATCCATACAAGGGAATACTATTTGGTCATAAAAAGGAATGAAGTGCTGATTCAAGAATGGATGAAACCTGAAAACAGTATGCTAAACAAAAGAAGTCAGATGCAAAAAACTATTCTGATTGTATGATTTCATTTACATGAAATGTCCAGAATAGGCAAATCTACAGGGACAGAAATCTATAAGCAGATTAGTGGTCACCTAGGGCCAGGTACCGAAGGCGGGGAGGGAATGGAGAGTGACTGTTAACGAGTACAGGGCAGGGGTTTTTTTGTGGTGACGAAAGTGATCGAAAATTGGTTATGGTGAAAGTTGTACAATTCTGTGAATATACTAAAAAAAAATTGAATTGTACACTTTACATGTGTGAATTGTATGGTATATAAATAAACCTTAATAAAGCTGTAAAAATGTAAATTAAACAACATAATTTATACATGTGACTCCAATAAACCATTTATAATTAGATTTTTCATATACTCCCCAAACCTGCTCCTCTTCCTGTTTACTAATTTTTCAGTAAATCTCATCACCATTCTACCAGCGGCTCAGAGCAAAACATGAGATCTCATCCTTGACTCTTCCTTCATAGACCATGTACAATCCATCAGAAACACTGCAGCAATAACTTCATAATTTATCTCAATTATGATGACTTCTACCCCCTTCTTCCTTGCCCAAGCCACCATCACCTCTCACCAGGGTTTTCTGCAATAATAGACTCTTAACTAACATAGCTCCTAACCCTGTCACCTCTCTTTCTGGTTTTCTACACAACAGAGCTACCTTTTTTAAAAGGCCAATCAGATTGTGTCTCACCTGTGCTTAAAATCCTCCACTGGATTCCTATCACCCACAGAGTGAAATTCAGACTCTTTCCTTGGCCTACTGGACGTGTCAGGATATGTGCCAGTCTCTCTCCATCCCCGTATCACTCACTTCCTCTACTCTGGCCGCACTGGCCTTCTTGTTCTTTCTGAAACACCCTGAACTTTCTTCTGCCTCATGGCCTTTGCCTTTCAGTTCTTTGCCTGAATACCTCTTCTCCTGAAACTTCACATATCTCATCATTCCCTCACTTCCTTCAGAGGTGCTTCCCCGACCGCTCTATTTAAGATAGCACCGCCCAACACACACTCTCTATTCTTTTAATCTACATTTCTTCACAGACCTGAGAGCATGTCATCTATTTGTCTATTCATTGCTATCTCCTCCTCTTAAATGTAGGTTCTGTGATGACAGTTTATTTACAAAAATTGTATTACTATCTCTCAATTTCTCCCTCTTGCTCTTTCTCCTATTCACCCTCCTCCCCTTTCCCTCTCCTTCCCTATCAATATGGCACAAAAAATAACTTTTGAATAAATGAATAAATTTCGACAGTACCATTCAGGATCTATGCATCACATTCAAGAACAGCTATTCTGCTGCAACTGAATGACTCTCTCTTTTCATAGAATTACCATTTCTTCTTTGTCCAACCAGGAATGTGTCTTTCCTGACCTTCATAAAACCTTCATAAAGCCATCAATGTGTGACTGTCTCCAGAGAACACAACATAAAGTGAATTCTAAACAAATAATGTGATTATCTTTACAGGAGAGATCTTGTCATACACCACTAGGCAAGTACTCTCATTACAGTCTTCATGCTTTATAAATTGGTTAACGTAACGTTAGCTGTTATAACAAACCAAATCTGGAAAGCTTAACATTAAAAAGTTTCATTTTTGTTTAAGTAACAGTCCCACATAGTTGTTGCTGGGTAGTGGACGGCTTTCTGACTCACAATCATCCAAGAACGTTTTCAGTTACCTATTGTTGCCTAACAAACCAGCCCAAAATGTACTGGCTTAAAACAAAATTTATTATTTCATTATTTATCACAACTCTCATATGGTATCAGGTGGGCCACTGGAACAGCTAAAGGTCCAAATGGCTTCACTCCCACAGCAGTAGCTAGCCGGCTGCTGACTGGAATCGCAGCTGGCCTTGCCAGCTGGGCACCTCAGTTCAATGTAGTTGCTTGAGCTTCCTCACCACATGGCGGTCTTGAGGTAGGTGTGTTTCTTACATGGTGACTAGTCTCTAAGAGTACCAAAGTGGAAACTACCAGGCTTCTTAAGGTTTAGGACAGTGTCACTTGTGCTGCAGTCTACTAGTTAAAGCAAGTCACAGGGCCAACACAGATTCAAGCAGGCTACACAAAGACATAAATACTGGAAGCACGGTTCACTGGGGGCCCTCACAGTAACACAGGAACTCACGTTCCTTCTATCTTGTGCTTCTCCATCCCCTAGCTCTTCAGAATCTTTTGCATTTAGCAGACAGATGAGGAAAAGGAATGCATCTTAACCACTCTGCTCTGATGTCATACATATCATTTCTCTCATTACCATGGGGAGAATTAGTCACACAGCCCCACCTACTTGTGAAAGCAACTGAAAAACATAATCCCTGACTGGACAGTTGCTGGCCAATGACAAGAATACAGAAGAGGAAGCACAAATATTTGGTAGACAGCTAGCAGCCTCAGCTAACTTTCTGCTTTCTCTTATCTCCCAGTAGATTAACATTTCCTTTTCAACTTTCAGGAACTCAACTTTGCACCTCAGCAGATAGTACCTTTTGCTGGCAGACTCCTTTCACAGTTATGTTTGCTTATCTCAGGCTATTTTCAGTAACTTATAGCCTAACATCAATATTCACAAATACACATACTCATGTTATACAAGAGTTTTGACTGATCTCATTCACATTTTAAGATTACGCTAACTTCTGTGGCCCCCACAAATATCCACATCTCCCCCATGTGATCCACCTTACATTTCTAACTATGTATCTCTACTTATATGTCCCATAGGAACACTGAACTTCACATATCAAAACTGAACTCAAGTATTACCAAATCCACTCCTCGTATATTCCCAATTTTAGTTAACAGCGTCCCACCTAGGCACCCGAGTCAAAACCCTCAAGATTCATCACTGGTTCCTCCCCTCCCCTTCCCACACACACACACTGCAGTCACCTCAATCTGTCCATCCAGAAATCTCCCTCAAATCTGTTTCCTTCTTTATCCCTATTGCCTCTTTCCTAGCATTGGTCCTTCCTTCACCTGGATGACTGAAATAGCTCTTTTAATCGAAGTCCCTGACTTCAGAACACAATTTCTTTATCCATCACCAAGTGCTACAAATATTATCTCCCTAAAATATTTAACCATGATGCCCCTAAATAAAATTCTTTGATCACTTCGTGCCAATAAGATGAAGTTCCAGTGTTTAGTATGGCATTTAAGAACCTTCACAAGGGGACCTCCATCTTCACCTCTCCCCACCCTACAATCCTTTTAGTCCCACCAGCTTGCTCAAGGTGGTGTTATAAATACACTTTGAACTTTCACGATTCTGTTCCTTCTTTCACATTTATATTCCATTCATCTGTTTACTAAGAATTTTCCTTTTCTTTCCCCTTCTCTGCCTACTGACATCCTACTTATCCTTCAAAGCCACTTTTAAATATCTCTTTCTCAGTGACACCTTCCTCCAGGCAAAATTAACTGCTCCATTCTTCCATGACTACTACTGTTGATACTTCAAATATAGTATTTATCAAACTGAATTTTGATTAGGTAACTAGTTTTCTGTCTCATCCACTAGATTTTTGGTGCTTTGAAGGCTGACCCCATGACCAGTCATCTTTGTGTCTCTACTGAGAATGGAATCAGCCCTACCTCCCCAATAAACAGAAACCTTATTGGGAAGTATATGCTTTTTAAGATGGCTAAAACTTGACCTGAAAACCAAGTACCCACCTCATTTCCCAATGATACATTTCAGGCAGCCACAGAGTACAGTGGGACTCCCCCATGCCTTTGCTCACCACCTTAAGAAAAGGATTAAGCCTAGACAGTCTCAAGGCCCTAAAATATAACCTCAACCCTTCTCAAACACAAACTTCCACTATGTTTTGCCTTTAGCTATATGTATTATCAATACTTATCATTTTATATCACAGTTTTGTTATTCCTTAAATAATCTTAAAACAGAAGGGCCAGATATCTGAATTTCAGTGAACAGAAAGTGAGTGATCTGCCCAAAAGAGGAGGTAAGATCATAGCTATAGCTCTCAGTAAAAAGGTTGGAAAGTCATAAGGAAAGCTAACTAGCAAATGAAGAGAGGAAAGAATGCTTCCACTATAAATTATTTCACATGGAAATTACAAAAACCAAAACTATGTCTCCTGGTATTGATCATAATTCCCTTTAGAAGTGAGTCAACAAACTGATTTTAAAGTAGTTGTTGATTAGATTCTGCTTCTCCCATATGGTTCTTGCACTTTTCCAAAACATGAGTCTTCAAACTGGATCAAGGTGATTCACAGTTGAGGCCAAACAATATTTCCAAAATAGCACCTAATGATAGTGTCCTCCATTTTGTTTTTTTCTCAGTTTGTCTACACTAAAATGTGATATCTGATTTATACACATTTATATCTTTTGTATTTCTTGACATGGGACAAACAGTTAACAGAACTTCCACTGAATTAACAAGTGGTTTTGTCTTATTTTTCATACCTGTATGAGATGTTTTTCCTTAGCAGTTTTCTAGTTAGCACAGCCCTTTTAACAGGGGAACCTGACCATCATAGGCCCTGTGAGGATTTATAAACTTCGTCTAGTTTTGTGTAGACACTGATTAGACTCTGGGAATAGTTCCTTCTCTGATCATGTTCACTTTTTACTTTTAATCAAAGTTTTACATGTACATTGTTAGTGTACAACAGTCCCCTAAGATTTGTTGGGAAAAAAACCGTCCTGTGACTGCTTCCCTGACCCACACATACAAACACACTTTCCACCCCCCAGAAACACACACTTTGGTCTTTCTCGGTATTTACCCCCGTATCTCTAAGTAACTTACTACTTCTTGCTTTTTCCATTTTAGGCATGATCAAATGGCTTCCCAGTATGGAAGATGAGAATTCAGCTTTTATATACATGCACATACCCTACTCCCAATACACCATCACCATACTTCCTATACATGCCCTGCCCTATTACCCCAATACAGTAATTTATAATTTTGGCTAGGTCAATTTTCAGCATTTACATTATACACACACACACACACTTTTGATAACTGAGCCGTGTAGTATATCATGATTGTTTTCCTTTTCCTGCACTGCTTTTTTTTTTTTCCTGCACTGCTTTTTGATTTGCCTTAATAATGGTTTATCACTCATTATTTAGTATTTACCTCTAACTTACCCCCCAAAGTCTCCCACAACTGTAACACTTATCTTGATAAGTGCAAACACATCAGGTATTCCATATTCTTGAATCAATGACCCAGAGCTTTCTGACTTACTACAATCTAGATTAGTCAATCTCTAGAAAACTGCTGTCCAAAAGAACTTTCTGCAATGATGGAAATGTCCTATATCTCTTCTGTTCAATGTGGTAGCCACTAGCCACATGCGGCTACTGAACACTTACATAGTGGCTAGTATGACTGAGAAACTGAATTTTAAATTTTATTTCATTTTAATTAATTTTCATTTAAATAGTCACATAAAGCTAGTAGCTACCAATCTGGACAGAGCAGCCTCAGAACTATCAAATAGCTGTGATGTGGGGATATTTCTCTCCTTAGTTTCCTGATCTGGTATCATTCTTTCCTGATTTACTTCCTTATTTTAGTAGAGCATAAATTCTGTTAGCTTCCTGAAAAATGATACATGAGAGGTTAAAAAAAAAATTTTTTTTTTTAATTAACCATGTAGAAATTTCCTTCTGTTACTCTCATACTTCATTCATAATTTGGGTATAGAATTATATTGGAAATCACTTTCTCCCAGTATCTTAAAGGCATTGTTCCACTTCTAGTGTTCAGTGCAGTGCTGCTTTTGAGAAATCTAATCATTATGATTCTTGATCCTTTGTATAAGTTCCCCCTCTCACTCTGTAGAGGCTTACAAAATCTTTTCTCTATCCCAGATGTTCCGAAATTTTGCAATAATCTACCTCAGCACGGGCCTATTTTAATTCATTCATTGCGATGGATGTTCAATGGGCCTTTTTAACCTGGAAATACATGTTCTATAATTCTGCGACTTTTCTTGAACTACTTCATTGGTGATTTCTTCCCCTCCAGTTTCTCTGTTCTCTCCTTCTGAAACATCTATTATGCAGACTGTTCCTCTAATTTTATCTTTTCTTTCCTATTTTCCATCATTTAGGGTTTGTTGTTGTTGTTGTTATGGTTGCTCTCCTTTCTAATCAACATCAACTTTATCTCCCTTATACTGAGTTTTTAATTTCCAAGAGCTCTATGGACATTCTTTTAATATATCTTGTTCCCATTTATGAATGTACTAACTACTCTCACATTCCACAAATATTGAGTTGTTTTGTTTGTTTTTGCACTGTCTGTCTCTTCCAAATTGCTTTTATTCTTTTTTGGTTTTGATCTCTATCTTTCATATCAGTGACTTTTCCTAACTAAGCTATTTGTTCGTAGTTAAGAATGAGACATTAGAGACTTCCCTGATGGTCCAGTGGTTAAGAATCCGCCTTCCAATGCAGGTGATACGGGTTCGATCCCCAGTTGGGGAACTAAGATCCCACATACAACAGGGCGACTAAGTCCGCACACCACAACTACTGAGCCCACGCACCACAACTAGAGAGCCCATGTGCTCCAACTACTGAGCCTGCGGACCACACTAGACAGCCCAAGTGCAACTACTGAGCCCGTGCACCACAACTACTGGGCCTGCACACCACAACTAGAGAGCCCACGTGCCACAACTGCTGAGCCCGTGCACCGCCACTACTGAGCCCACAAGCTGCAACTACTGAGCCCACGAGCCACAACTACTGAGCCCACGCACCACAAGTAGAGGGCCTGTGTGCTGCAACTAGAGAAGCCCGTGCACCGCAACAAAAGATCCCATGTGCTGCAACAAAGATCCCATGTGCTGCAACTAAGACCTGACTCAGCCAAATAAATAAATGAATATTTAAAAAAAAAAAAAAAAGAACGAGACATTAAAAAGTTGATCAGTGTGCAAGGTGGGGATTGCTGACAATGACTGGGACCTTTCCCAGGGGAACCATTTATACTGGTATTTTTAAGAATATTTTTTCTCTTGGCCCAGTCAAATTCCTCAAAGGGAACTTTTTTGCTCATGTAACCATTAAATAATATTGAAATAGATGGCATGTATTCACACATTTTGGTAACATCTAAAATTTCCATCTTAAGTTTCAATAATTACAAAGAATGTAATTTCTAACATCTTATAACATTAACTTTTTAACAACTATTTATCATAAAAATAACTTTAGACTTACAGAAAAGTTGCAAAAATATACAAAGAGTTCCCACATACCCTTCACCCAGATTCCCCTAATGTTAACATCTTACATAGCCAGAGTACTATTATCAAAACCAGAAAATCAACATTGATAAAATACTATTAGCTAAACTATAGGACTTATTCAAATTCTGCCAGTTTTTCTACTAATTTTTGTTTCAGAATCCAATCAAAGATTCCATATGGTATTTAGTTTAAGTCCCAACTCTGATCTTTGATAATTCCTCCACCTTTCCCTGTCTTTCATGATCTTGATACTTTTGGAGGTTACTAATCAGTTATTTTGTAAAATAACCTTCAATTTGGCTTTGTCTAATGTTTTCTCATGATAAAATTGAGGTTATGCATTTTGGGCAAAAATACCTCAGAAATGACGTTATGTCCTTCTCACTACATCATAAATTGGGGTCTCTGATGGTGATGTATCTCATTGCTGGTGATGTTAACCATGATCTATTAGTTAACATGGTGTCTGCCAGGATTTGCTATGTAAATTTACTATGTTTCCCTTTTCAATTAAACAATATTGATTAAAGAAAAACTATATCACTACTCTTTTAAATGTATCAAATGGACCCTAAAAACTATTATCAATTTGATTTGATAACTGTCATCATCCATTGAACAAACTGTCCCTTTACTATTGAACTAACCACTCTTAACACTCAAAAAACTTACATTGTTCCCTCCCCACCCCTGACCTTCTATTATATTTATACTACAGACTATTACCCTAATGTAATATATTTTTATACTTGGATTATATATTGATTATCTAATCATTCTTCTCTGCAAAAACATATCTGTATATAAAAATATAAAATTTTTAAGTTTCTTGTGACCATAAGATTCTAAGTATCAATTCAAAAGAAATTCTGAGTTATCATTATAATTAATATTAGTATATGATGGATCAAAATGCAAGTATAGTATACATTTGGAAAACTATTATACATTGGGAAAACTAATTATTCAGCAAAAAATAAAGTTTTATTGAAAATACATCTCAATGAAATACATGGAGCTTACCTTTTTTTTCTTCAGTTTATGAGTCCATGAACAAATATTACTTACTACCAGAATGTGACAAGGTTCAGCATTATCCTGTTCCTATTTTTTATTTTTATAGATTAAAATGCTTAATAACCATAGAAGGGACCAGAAAATCTTATTATAGTGATTTTACTCAATTCTGCAAGTGCCCTTTAGAGTTATGTACCAGATATTACACAATGACCTACTGTTAAAAACTATTTTTAATGATCTGACATCTACCTAACCCAAAAAACAAACAAACTATACATCCCTCATAGTAATCTCTTTATTTCAGGCAAAAAAAAAAATTTATATACTTTCTTCAATTTCATTATACTATAATAGGATTTGACCTCATAAACAAAGTCCCCTCTTATATATCAAGGCTATTTTTATGTTCCAACTAATATCCCTATATACTGATTTGCTATTTTATTTTTAAAAATCATAAATAATAAGTGATATCATAGGCTTTTATTCAACTACAAAGGTATTTAATAAAGATTTTATCTTTTTGCTACTGGTACAGTTTTTTCCTGATATGTACATTAGGAATACTTCTATCACAAAGTGTTTCAGTATTTGTTTTGGACAATTTTTTTCAAATTATTTTATGTTTGGGTTTCCTTTGTAGAAAAAACACTTCCAGACTGAATTAGATGGTTACTGATCCAAAGGCTAGCATAAGCATGTCTAATTCCACTGTTCTCTGGCAGATGAGAGCCAGAGCTTAGAGCAGGAAAACACTGAAATAAATAGTAAGGAAGTAAGGCAATTAGTAGAGAAGTATGGAAGGTGCTAAAAGGGGTAGACAAGTAGTACTTGGAAGCTCCAGCATATAAAACTGAGTTAACTACCAGAAAAAGTAAAAATAGAAGCCAGGTCCCAAAGGAGTGGAGGAGCCCCCAAAACACAGAAAACAAAGAGGAGACAATGCCTGGAATCAAGTACTGATCAGAAATACTGAGGGGGGAATGCTATGCCCTTTCTTAACTGTATGTCCTTCATCGACAGATGCTCTAAATGAGAAAGCATAAACTCTTATGTACTTCAAATGTCTATGAGCTAGTTTCAAGTAGGAAACCCCGCTGCAGCCACCGTGAGCAGCAAAAAGCCTCCAATTCCCATAGGAATTACTTGTATAAAATAAAGCATAAAGTAATTAAACCATATTCCAGCCCCAAACTTATGAAAACATTTTAAAAACAATAAAGTGATGCCTTTTATGCAATGCAGCACTAAGCTTCCATTTAACAAACATTATTATTCTGCCTCTGTATGATGATATCTTTCTGGAGTTATATAAATTATTGGTTCTACTTCAAATTTATACAAGAATAAAATAGCATATTAAGGGAGAGTTAAAGTATTTACTAAACAGCAAAACCATTTAAAACTATAGATCCCAGTTTTTTTATTGAGAAAAAGTGACCTTCCTTTTACTGACTATATGTATTCATCATACTCATCATGACGGATGTTCTCATCATAAATGTGTACTAATTATACAATTAAGGTATTAGTCACAACTGTCCTTCAAATTAGCAGGAAATTTGGTATTATCTTTAGACTGCATCTGACCACAAGAGCTAAATTTTGCAAGTGTGAAATATAAAAAAGACAGGTACTCTCTGTGAAAGGTCTTTTGCCAAGATACATAACAAGGCTGCCTTTGTTGTGTAGTGGTTGTAAGGTGTGGGGTATATGTGTACATGGAGTAAGCAGGTTTGATTTTTCTGGCTCCAGTAGCTCTAGGGAACTGAATGAACAGGAAAACAGGTAAAGCAAGATGAAGCTGCACTAGTCTTTCAGGAAAAGGGTATAGTTGGGTCTTAGGATCAGAAATCCAAACTTTACAAGACTGACTATTTCAAAGCTGTTTGGATTCTCTAAATATATTAAAGTACTTTGCTTTAGCTGCTTTACTATATCAGGCTGAATCAGCTACACTAGAAGAAAAAGGCTACGCATTTGGTCCACAGGTAGACAGGGGATTTAAAACGAGCCAGTAATAGTGATAGCAGCAGGAATCAAAGTAAAACAAGGACCTTTAAATAAAGGGAAGGAAATGAGAGGGAAAGAAGACAAATCTGAGGCTCAACATACAACTCTCTGTCCACATAAATGGAGAAATTTTCCACTCTGTCAAATGTTTAATTTTTTTTCAAGACTTTCCTAACAATCCTCACTTATATAGAATCAAAGTACTCCCAAGAAATAGAGTAAAATCATCTCAATTTGTACTCTAGATACTAATTTAAAAGGGACATTGATACAGTTGGGGTCCAAAAAGTGGGTTTACATAATATATATTTTAAATAACTTTTAAAGACTCACCTGTAGGCTTAACTGAATAAAACCCAATGGCCTCTCCTTTCTTCCACAGAATCTTAGCATAATCAGTACTGCTATGACACAGGAATGGGATCTCATTTCTCTCCATTTCCTGCTTTCTATAAATAATTCGATTCAGAACATACAGAACCACTCTCTCCCCAAGAGTTCTCACCTACAAAGAGATGAGACACCAGGCACAACAGTTAGCATCAACTCAGAGATGCAGTTTACTTTGCTCCCTGCTTCCATACCTTGTACTGACATTCAAAGCACTTTGAATACATTCAGAATGATTTGTAAACCATTTTATTATCACAAAGATGAGACCAGTCATTCATACCAAGAACAATCCATTTCTGTGGACACAAATTATGCATGAAATAATGCCTCTCAGCAAAATTCTAAAACAGGCAAAACAGGTTTCCAATATACCAATCCCCAGCGTCTCCACGTTAGCAGTCAGTGCTCTCTTTCTGCTTCCAGCTGCCCAGATCCCAGGTCTCCCCAACTCTAATTGCTGCCCCCCACCATTTCTAGTGCTTCTTTTCACCCCATTCCAGCCTACACGTTAAAAAAAAGAAAGAAAGAAGGAAAAGAAAGTGAAAAAAGCTTAGCGTTACGCCCTGAAGACTTTAAAAACAATGATTATCTCATTTGATGAGCAAAGTCATAATTATGCTCTTGGGAAAGGAATCTCTCTCATCTTTTCTAGGTAAAATGGTCATATAACAGTCATGTCTTTGTTGTCTAACTATAAGGACTACCTGTCTCCCCCTACACACATACACACATACCCCTCTGCCAGACCAGGTGGGCAATGACGGGGGCACCAGGGCAGTCTGATGAAAACAAAACTTGGGGCAATCACAGAATGGAAAGAGAACCTCACTTCCTACAGGCAGGGCTGCACGGTCACAGGGACACCCTCACCAATTGCCTGACATTGAACAGTGGGGTCTTCCCCATAGACATCTGTCACTGCTAAAAACAAGAGTCTATCCATGAAATCTATCCCCCCCACCCCACCCCAAGTCTCCTTAAAGAAAAACAAGAATGTCTTCTAATTAGGCGAGAGGAGAGAAACAGCATTAGGCATACACACACTACTCTCAAAAACCTCCCCAATAAGGGATTTCCAATACCAAACATCACATGAAATGACAAAGCTCTCCAGCTTACAGGGTATCCCATGCCTTCCTTGAACAGCTCTGACCAGAATGAAATTCTTTCTGATACTGAGCTGAAATCTCTTTCCCAAAGACTATACTTTGATATTCTGGATCACATAGTCTACAAATATTTGAAGACAGCCATGATATTCTCTTAAATTTCCTATCAAAGCTAAACAGAGGAAAAGACTAATCTAATATGATTTGGGGTACTCTTGCCATTTCAGTCTTCTCCCTTCAAATTGCTTCAGATCCCTAACATTTTTTTTTTCTCTTCATGTTGGGCATGCAGATATTACAGGTATAAACATCGAAGATATTGATAAGATAATGGGGCTTTTCTGTATAAACTTAAGGTTTTTATTAGCTTTTTTGCTTTCCTTGATTTTACTTATAATTAACTAAAGCCCAATCTTTTTCATATGTGCTGCTGTTTTAGTATGGTCTTCATGGTATACAGTACAGTTAAATTTTTGAACCCATAGATACTACTTTACCTTTCTCACTAATTTATTTTCATCATGTTAGATCTTTCTCTTTGTTTCTTAGTTCCGCCTTTATGGATTAGTTCTCCCATTCAGCACTGTGGCATGCAGAATTGGTAAGTATGTCAACTATGTCTTCTTTTAACTAACTGATAAAATGGTGACTAAGACAGAATAAAGGACCCAGTTTTACAGCATGCTACTGAGGACCTCCCTTCCACTACACTGTTTGGAACACTGAATAGACCACCCAAAATGGCCCTACTGATAAGCAAGTTTACTGGTCAGTCTCTCCTAGAGACAGAGAACTTAAGCAACCACACAGAGATAATAAGCTTTTTCCCACCCAAAAAGAAAAATCAGAAGCTAAAGTTGATATGGGTAACTACAGCTTAACTAAACCACAGGTACTCATTTTTCCTCCCCCAATTCTCAGACACTTTCACATAAAATCAAGGAAGCCCAATCTAAGTGCCAGTTTCACCGTTGACAATGGAACTCTAAGGGTTTAATATAACCTGGTATACTAAAATGGAGAAAAGCTCAATAACTTCAAAAAACTATCACTGTTTATGGGAAACATATTGTGAAATGGCCTCCTAAACACTTTTAAAATTACAGGATCTTGTTACCTGCTTAAGTCCCTCTCTAGAAGGGACAGATGTTTTCACAATATCATCAATAGCCCACCACTGATCAGCAAGGTAAAGTGCCACAGCTAAAAGAAAATAAATGATTGTTAACATTTAAGTCTTAAAGTACACGATATTACTATTTGGTAAGGTTTTCAAGGATACCCTTAAATATATCCATAGTTTACAATACAATGTGGCAGCCCCATTTTACCATTTTTATTGTATTTCACTCACTAAACATTTAATTATAAGCAACTGAGAATTTTATTTTCCTGAATTTACATTTTGAAATAAGTATTCTTTTTTAAAATTCCTTCATGTAGCTATCTTTCAATAAATTTCTAATTGTTTGAAAAAAGAATTCCTCAATTTACAAATATTAAACAAAACAGAGACCTGTGAGTGAGTCCTCGGGTGCAAAAAGAGCAAGAACTTTCTGGGTCTGATCTCCACCATAGAGAGGTACAAAGCCTACATTTGACAGGCTAATAGGAATCTGAAATGACAATTGATTAAAGATTAGTGAAGAGTCAGTAAGAAAACATCAGACAAAAACACCACGCTTCTACCAAAATTTCAAACGTACGTTAACGCTAATTATATAATTTCATTTCATAGGAGATATTTCTAGTCTTAAAAAAAAGGGGGGAAATCAGATAGACTTCGCTTTTGCAGGAATTTTATTAACTTGGGGGAAAAAATGAAAGTCTATTTCAATAAATATTATTGTGCTCTAGCTACGCATATGAATAAAAACAAAAGCATGATAGGATCCATAAAGTTGTTAAACTTTATCATCTGTTATTTAGATCACTTGAGGGGGAAAAAATTCCATTTTCTAGTAAAAACCACTAGGGTAAATTCATATTTCCAGTGAGATATATGCAATACTTTACATTTTTTATGCTTTCATTAATCCAACACTAATTCCCTACTTACACACAATATTGCCATTCAGAGAATTACAAAATATTGATGTTGGAAGAAACTTTAAAGAATTCTTTAAATAAACATCATCTTCCAGAAGAAAAACCTGAGGCCTAAAGAGGTTAGAGAATTTGCCTATCATCAAATTCACACTAGAATTCTAATAATTTCATGTCTAATGATCTATCAAAATATATCTCAGTTTACTAATTAGAACTTTTAATATTTTGGGAAAAGGAAGATTTGTGACACAAAAATGTGTAATGTAGTGTTTTGCTGATTTTTTTTTATTAAAAAAATTTCTAAAACAACAATTTCCAAATCTAAAGTAGACTTAATTGAGTTAGCTCAAATACGGTAATCAGTCTTAGCAAAACTAGCAAACTACTTACATATAATTTTAAAGGCACAATATAAATAATAAGCAACTGCCTATAAAGTTAGTCTTTTTAAAACTTGATCATGCTGCTGTACTAACTAATCAATATTTATCCATTTTACTCAAAAGTCTTCTGATACAATTTTCAAAAGTGATTAGTTAACATTTCAAAAGATAATAAAAGGATACTGATTTCATGTATAAACTCAACTGAAAAGATTGATAAATCACTGCAGGATGCCTTACCGTAATATTGAGAAGAGAAAAATATTCAGGATTTTCAGGGTCCCCACACCTGAGATCTGACATGTAATCTTCAGCAGAATTTTCCATTTCCTCATGACTGCAATTATCCAGCATATCCACAGGGAATGCCATCCTCTTTAACAAACAACATGGGACAAAATGTTTCAGAATATGAAAGGCTATCTTCCTGTACTGAGAAAAAACTTCTTATTGTAATAGCGCAGCATTTTATTGTAAGGAGACTTCTTTTTCACTATGCCAAGACAGACTACAACTTAAGCCTGCTAATCTGAATGTATGTCAGAAAGAAAACTTAAACACTCACTTGTATTAAAAACAAGCAATGAAATAAGAATTAATGCCCATGCACCTATTGTCAATTAATCTATGACAAAGGAGACAAGAATATACAATGGACAAAAGACAGTCTCTTCAATAAGTAGTGCTGGGAAAACCAAACAACTATATGTAAAAGAATGAAATTAGAACATTTTTCTTACACCATTTATAAAAATAAACTCCAAATGGATTAAAGACCTAAATGTAAGACCGCAAACCATAAAAGTCCTAGGAGAAAACATAGACAGAATACTCTTTGACATAAACCGCAGAAATATTTTCTTGGATCTGTCTACTAGGGCAAAGGAAACAAAAGCAAAAATAAACAAATGGGACCTAATTAAACTGAAAAGTTTTTTCACTGCAAAGAAAACCATCAACAAAATTCAAAGACAACCTACTGAATGGGAGAAAATATTTGCAAATGATATGACTAATAAGGGGTTAATATCCAAAATATATAAACAGCTCATACAACTCAATATCAAAAAAAACAACCAATTAAAACATGGGCGGAAGACCTGAATAGTCATTTTTCCAAAGAAGACATACAGACGGCCAACAGGCACATGAAAAGATGCTCCACATCGTTAATCATCAGAGAAATGCAAGCCAAAACCACAATGAGATATTAGCTCACACCTGTCAGAATGGTTATCATCAAAAAAGAACACAAATAACAAATGTTGGAGAGGGTGTAGAAAAAAGGGAACCCTTGAACACTGTTGGTGGGAATGTAAATTGCTGCAGCCAATGTGGAAGAAAGTATGGAAGTTTCTCAAAAAACAAAAAATAGGAAATTCCCTAGTGGTCCACTGGTTAGGACTTGGCACTTTCACTGCCGTAGGCCTGGGTTCAATCCCTGGTTGGGGAACTAGGATCCCACATGCCTCGCGGCACGGCCAAAAAAAAAAAATTTTTAAAAACTTAAAAAATAAAAATAGGAGTAACATATGATCCAGCAATTCCACTCTTGGGTGTATATACAAAGAAAACAAAAACAGTAATTCAAAAAGATCCATGCACCCCACTGTTCATAGCAGCACTACTTACAATAGCTAAGATACAGAAGTAAACTAAGTGTCCATCAACAGATGAATGGATAAAGAAGATGTGTTAATATATACACAATGGAATACTGCTCAGCCATTAAAAAAAGAATGAAATTTTTTCTTTTAAAGAATAAAAGAAAAAGAACAACATGGATAGACCTAGAAGGTATTATGCTTAGTGAAAGAAGTCAGACAAACACTGTATGTTATTACTTTTATGTGGAATCTAAAAAATAAAACAAATAAATGAATATAACAAAACAAACTCACAGATATAGAGAGCAAACTGTTTGTTACCAGTGGGGAGAGAGAAACAGAGAGGGGCAAGACAAGGGTAGGGGATTAAGAAGTACAAACTACTATGTATAAAATAAGCTACAAGGATATATTGTTCAGTACAGGGAAATATAACCATTATTTTATAACTTTAAATGGTGTATAATCTCTAAAAACATTGTATCACTGTGTTGTACACCTGAAGCTAATATTGTAAATCCACTATACTTCAATTTTAAAAAATGAATAATCCCTTAAATTGTAAAAATAAATATTTATAAGGTATAGGATATAAACACACATACATACAAATATATCCTCATATACCTCCCAACATAAAAGTCACTGTAAAAGGACACAATGGAACTTTTCAGAATGATAGAAATGTTTACAACTACATCATAGTGATGGCTGCACAACCCTATAAATTTACTAAAAAAAACAAGGAATTGTACAGCTGTAATCGGTAAATGTTACAGTAAGTAAACTGTATCTCTCATGTATACAGCTGTCAAAAAAAAAAAAAAAAAAAAGCCAGCACCTTAATGGGGAAAACTCTAAAGACTTTTTCACTAAAGTCAAGAAAAATAAGGACTTAACTAATAAATAACGTTAGATAGGTACTTGCTAATGCAATTAGAAAAGAGAAAGCAATTAGAGGTATAACAATTGGGGATGTGCATGGCTTGGGGCGAGGGGAGCCTATCTCAACTTCAATTCGCAAATAATACATTTAATTGAAAAACCCAAACGAATCAATGGAAAAATTATTCCAAACAATAAGAAAACGTAGTAAAATGGTAGGACATAAAATTACATACAGAAATCAAGCCCTCATATATATAATAATAATCAGTCAGGAGAAATAATAAATGGAAAAAAAATGAAGTAAAAATAGAAAAGACAACCCCATTTACAATGGCAAAGATAAAAATAGACTTAAATTTAACAATAAACAAAATAAAACTTATATAAGGAAAACTATAAAACAGCATGCCTGAAGGAAACAAAGTGAACAACAGGGAAGACAAACCACGTTCTTGGAAAGGAAGATTCTGCATCATTAAGGTAGCAGTTTCCTCTAAAATAATCTGTTAATTTAATGCAATCCTAATGAAAACATCTTCAGGATTATTGTTTCCTGAAGCAAGACAAGTTGATTATAAAGTGAATTTGAAAGAATGAATAAGAATAGCTAGAAAAATCCTAAAAAGGCAGAGCAATGATTGGAGAAAAGTTCAAACCCTCTAAGATATTAAAGCATGTTATAAAACTTCTATGATACAAGCACATATAAAACTTCTATGCTATACAGGCATATAAATAGACAGACCAATGGAGCAAGATAAAGAAATATACCCTAATGCCTATAGAAATTGAGTATATGATTATGGAGCTATTTCAATCAATGGGAGAAAGAAGCACTTTTTAATAGGCAGCATGTTTCACTGGTCTTACAATATGTTTAAATGAGAAATTAATTTTGCGTATTTTTTAACTTCTGATATCTGAAATCATACAGTATGCTCTCTACTGCGTCAACTCTTTTCACTCAACATTATTTCTGTGAGAAACATAAGCGGTGCTGCATCTATCATTTAATTTGTCCCCTTTTATTGCTATGTAGTATTCCACAATACACATATACAGTTTATTTACCAATCTACTGCTGATGGGCATTTGGGCTGCCATGAGCATTGCTGCAGGAATATTTCGGTAGATATATGCACTCACTTCTGTTTTTTTCCAAGGTATACAATATTTAATAATGCTTCATTGATTTATGTTTTTTTTAAAATGCACTCCTCTGTGATAGGCCTGCATACCCAGACTTATCAATCTTACTAAAAGTAAGACAAGCAGATATTGTACGTAGTTTGATGTAATGCAACAGGAAAATTGGATCCAAATCTACCTAAGCCATTAGACAAACATGTGAAATGATGTTTAAAGTATGCGGCCGGCCAAATTTAGAATAACTCAGTTTCTTCAATATATATACAGAATAGAGTTTAAAGGAAAGAGTGGAAACTAATGTAAATTAAAAGAAACTTAAGAGGCATATTGATCAAATGCATTGTGGAGAGCATCCTGATTTGTGTATTCTTGAAAATTTCCATGAGAAAAAGTTTAAAAAAAAAAACTTATGATCTATGTCAACTACTGATCTACTAGTTCTTAAAGGAGGTACAAATAAAGCTGGTAAAGATTATCTTGTCTTAAAAGTTACCTGCTTTGTATTTACCCACAATAAAAATTACAGAGCCGAACAGCTCTATCTGTCAAAAACCTCAATTTTAATTTTTTTAAAAATTTATAAATGGAAAGGCAGGAGAAAATAAATTGAAAAAATAAAAGTTTTCTCGAAGGTGACCTTCATCAATCTATTTTAACACAACAAAAGTATTAGTAGACAAGAAACTGAAAATCTAATGGAAATATGAGATAAACACAAAAAAGACAGGACAGACATATATTGTAATGGTTATACACAGTTAAACATATTTTTATGAACTTCTAAGATATGATAATGAGAGGAAGTTACTTTTTTACCGTAATCTGAAATCTTGGTGCTAAGAACTTTAAAACTTGATATACATATGACTGGGGCCCTGATTTGTATATATAAATTTACATACATACAAATATATATATTTTAATTACACTGATTTTTAATTTTTAAAAATCAAAACCTAGAAATAGAACACATAAATTCAGCCCATCTGTTAGTAAATGTAAATGTCTAAATAAAAGGAGAAAGCAAGAAAAATTTGTGAACGATTTATGAAAGCAATACCACAGAACTTCCAGCCAACTTACAAAAAGGAGGAAAAAAAAGACTGAATTTCAAGAGAGAACCATCAGGAGCTTATCTAAAAAAGATGTTATAGTTAGAAAAGGATCATAAAATAAAAAAGCTCTGCATTGAAGGACGCTTATTTGTTAGTGTGGCAAATCTTTATATCTCTATCAAAGTCAATATGCAAAAGCAAACTAAGGAAATACAACATTATGTTCTATAGTAAGATCTAACAATTGTAGTGAAGATTAAAATTTAGACAAAACTAAAAACATGAAACAAATGGTCAATAGTGGGTGAAAGAAGCATTATGAGGACACTAGTTAAAAGAATGTTAGTAACTGTTTTTGCTCTTTTGTAGACAAGCTCCCAGCTTTGTATCCAAGTAAAACATTCAAAAACATTTAATATACTATAGAAGCTCAAAAAGGATTAATATAAAAGTATTCCTAGGACTTCCCTGGCGGTCCAGTGGGCTACCACTGCAGGAGGCGCAGGTTCAATCCCTGAGGGGGGGGAGGGACTAAGATCCCGCATGCCGCGGCCCCCCCAAAAAAACTATTCCTCTTAAACCAACTCAAAAGACTCTAGAATATTAGCTACCAAACAAGGTATGAATGAAACATTTAAAATTTTCATTTGCTAAGAGTAATCATGTTTTAAAGGATAAAATGTAAATTAATATTTGAAGATTGCTGCCAAAAACTTGGTCTACAAAAGCATAGTTGATTACAATCACATAAAAATAATACAGTATTCTAGACAAAGAATACAAAATGGACCCACAAGGAAGAGACTGACAGGATAGCAAGTTTATGGGGGATTGGTTTCTTTAATCTATTACTAAATTAACTTTCTTAGGGACTTCCCTGGTGGCGCAGTGGTTAAGAATCCGCCTGCCAATGCAGGGGACATGGGTTTGAGTCCTGGTCCAGGAAGAACCCACATGCCGCAGAGCAACTAAGCTGGTGCGCCACAACTGAGCCTGCGCTCTAGAGCCTGCGAGCCACAACTACTGAGCCCAAGTGCCACAACTACTGAAGCCTGCACACCTAGAGCCCGTGCTCCGCAACAAGAGAATCCACCGCAATGAGAAGCCTGCGCACCGCAAGGAAGAGTAGCCCCCACTCACCACAAGAGAAAGCCCGCACGCAGCAACAAAGACCCATCACAGCCGAAAATAAAAATAAATAAATAAAAATTAAAAAAGAAGACACTGCTACAGATCAAAGGCAAGTATAACATGACTAAACTCAAGTGTAAAAAGAGAAAGTCATTAGCCTTCATTCTTAAACCTTTTTAGATTGTGGTTTTTAAATAGAAAAATAATCTCTTCTGGGCTAATTTTTATTATTAAAGATTATATATACAAACACAAAATGAAACAATCCTATTTTCCTGAAATCCAATCATTTAAATGCTCTGAAATTTACATAAAGAGCGTTACTGGAGGGAAAAAACTTCACTTAGTTAGAGGTTGTGATTTTTAACAACTAACTTTTACTCAGTGCCAGAATGTGTCAGAACTGTGCTAAATGAATGCCATTCACCCTCATTCAAGGCTTGTAGCAGATATGTGGTGGACCCGACTAATATTCTTATTTTATAGAAAAGTAAACCACCTTGGAGAGGTTAATCATTTCCCCAAAGTCACATGGACAGCGGGTGGCAAACCTGAGATTCAGACATGGATCTGACACCCAAGCCCATCCTACAGACAGAGTAAAATACTGGGTACTGCGTCACATTCAAGGCCCTTTAAGAGCACATTTTATAGTGAAAAACTTTAGACTTGGAGCACTAGAAATCTGGCAATTTCCAGATACATCTGACTTGATTTTAATATTGTTGATCTATAGGACTTTTTTTGAATCTTTTTTTTTGAGATTTGGAAGCATAACTAAACAAATCCTTAAATCCATCATTTTTGTGGCAGCAAAGCTAGTTTAAAAGGAATGTATTTCTTCTTCACTATAGAAGGAATTATTTCACTGTCTTCTCTCTCATCTCACCTCCAGGGCATCTCCCAACAAACTTAAAAGTTGTGATTTCTGGGGTTTCCCTGGTGGTGCAGTGGTTAAGAATTTGCCTGCCAATGCAGGGGACACAGGTTCGAGCCCTGGTCCGGGAAGATCCCACGTGCCGCGGAGCAACTAAGCCTGTGTGCCACTACTACTGAGCCTGCGCTCTAGAGCCCGCGAGCCACAACTACTGAGCCCGCGCACCTAGAGCCCATGCTCTGCAACAAGAAAAGCCACCTCAATGAGAAGCCCGCGCACAGCAAAGAAGAGTAGCCCCTGCTCACCACAACTGAGAGAGCCCGTGTGCAGCAGCAAAGACCCAATGCAGCCAAAAATAAGTAAATAAAATAAATTTATTTTTTTTAAAGTTGTGATTTCTGAATATAGTTTAAAAACAACTACAGCATCAGTTTTTAATATGAAAAAAATTAAAAAATGTTTCCCCAATTCCAAAAGCCCAGACACACACACCTCTTCTAAAATATTTTTGTGTTTTCAAATCTGTCCTTAAATCTGTTACGTTTATTACTGGTCATTCTCAGTGCTAAATTTTATTGGCTAAACAATCACCAATTAGTATTTAAAGAAGATGAAAGAACTAGAAATTATTATAAATCGGTAATAGCAGGTAACATTTACTGAGAAATGACCACACGCCAGACTTTAAAGGGACTGCGGCATGTAATACGTAATGAGGCACTTCTATCAGCCCCATTCTATAGATAAGGAAATGGAGCTTTAGAGATTAAGATTTGATCAATGTCATACCACTAGTGGAGCTAGAAGAATATGAATCCAGACAATCAAATATACATTCCAATATAATTATTTTTACTCAATATGCAAAATCAAATATCATAGTCTTTGTCATGGTTATAAGAAACTTCCTTTTGCAAAATATCACAATAATTACCTTGTTATTAAATATTCTATTCACATATTACACCAGAAAAAGTACTCGCATTGAAATGCTGTGACCTTGATTCCCGGGTCAGCTGTGCTAACCAGCTCTGTGACCCTAGGCGAGTTACTTACCCTCTTTAGGCTTCTGTATTCTCATTGGTAATGTGATGCAACTGGACAGGATAATCCTAAGGACCTTTCACCTCTAAATGTTTATAACTGTTTATTTAAAAAAATAGCGGTTACTTAAGACTGTGTAAATTACTAGCCTTAAGCTGGTTCCACTAGTTCAGGGAGGCAAGAGAAGGGTAGTAAGGTTCTGGAGAGAAATATAGGTTGCTGTGAAAAAAATCAGTCACCTCTCTCTTTTTTGTTGTCTTTAAGCTTCTGTTCTATGTTACATAACTGTAAAGCTGTCAGATCAAATTCTGTCAAGTACTTTATGCTCTGCCCATGAGATGAACCAAAAGGCCTAACTAGATTCTACATGAATGAGAAAGCTTAATGTCGCCTTAAGTGAACTAACTCATCAAAAAATTTACGCAGAATGGACAATGAAGTGTAAAAAGTGTCCAAATTAATTTATAAATTAAGCAAATGGCATGCTGATTAATCCTGGATAACCTGTATAAAAACATTAATGCTCACACCTCTTACATAAGAACTCTAAGATGCCCACCAGCTATTTTACACCCATCTTTTAATAATTTCATCCCTTTTTCCTGAAAAATTATCTATTTGCAAGAATGAATGCTCTTAACAAGAAAGACAATGTAAGAGTTAAAAACCATATTCCTATTATTGTGATTTTTTTCCCTATTTAAGGTTAATTACTGGATATCAACTATACTCTTAAAACAGGGAAATATATTTTTTTAACTTTAGTTCCTAAATAATTTCAAGATTCTTATAGATTATTGCTATTATTTGGGGGCTTTAGGAGGAGGAGAAGAAGCAAAAAATTACGGAAATTTTAGAGCTGAAAGAGTTCTTAGAGAAAAAACAATTATCTCAACCAATCCAAGGCATGATCCTACCTCTCCTCATTGTTCCCCCAACACCGAAAATAGCTTAGGTGTCCCAGCAACATAATCCGCAAAGCTCTCAACCTTTAACACAAAAGGCCTGTTTCTGGACCTTATTATGATTCTCCTCTTGATTCTTCCCTTGTCTCTTTCTAACATCATAACCTTCCCTAACGAACCTAGCCCATGTACTACATCAGCTCAACTGAACTCTCTCCCCTACTCACCTTTTATCCTTCTATTCCTCCTACCCACACAAGGCCCTAATTCCTAGATTAATCCTTCTCTGCTCTTAGAGCTGAGTTTTTAAGTATGACAAAAATGAAACCACTGAACAGACCACTACAACTATCAACTCTCAGGTGGGCTCAACACTGCTCAGAAATCCTTTTCTATCTTCTGAGAGAGGAAAAAGATTTGATTACATATAGGTAAAGACTACCTACAAGTTTATGGGTAATGGGGCAGGAAGTTAAATGTGGTTCACACCTGTTACCTCTTTTTATTTCAAGTAGAAAACAAAATCATCTTTTGAAGTAATAATCACTGAGCCAACAGTGGACTACACACCTGGTTCTATTTGAAACATTTCACATGTATCCCTGATAGAGTTTTTATCCCAAACCCATGAAGCGGATAATTTAATTATCTCATTTGTCAGATGAGGAAATTAAAACACATAGCAGCAGAGTAACTTGTTCAAGGCACACTATAGTAAGTGGCAAAGCTAGAATTTGAACCCAGGCAGTCTAGCTGTGAGGCCTATCCTTTTAGTTACCACGCTATGTCTGAAAGCACAGAGCCTTAGGACCCTAAGATGGTATAAGATTGCTTATACATATCAAGAGAAATCTTAACAGTTTTCTTTCTAAAGGTTTAACTCCTCTCCATATCCAGAAAAATGGTCCTAGATCTAAGAAATCATTTAAAGATGAAGGTATTGGGTATCTGGTATGTTTTAGGGCTTACAAAAGCAAAATCCAGTCATATGTCATAGAATTTTGTACACGTCAAAGGTGGAATATGTAGAATACTAGTTAAGGGAGTGTGCTCTTGAGCCAAACTGCCAGGATTACTAGCTGTGTGACCATAGGCAAATTACTTGAACAGATAGAGAAAAAGGAACTCTGAGGAAGGACTAAATTGCAAGGGTAAAACTAATAACTTTGAATACATATTAAAATTTTCACATCTAAAAACAAAAAATTCAGAGGCAAACGTTATGTAACCAATATGACCCGCAAGAGTTAGGCTGCTTAATACAAATACAATGGTTTTTAAACTAAGATGCAAATAAGCAAGTGGCATGGACAATTCATAAAACAGGACAAACACCAAAAATGCTCAACTCTTAATTTTTTTTTAAAAGCCTATTGCATGTACTTTTAAAACTAATTTATGAAAAATACTGGTATATACTTACATGTTTATACAGAAGATGATGTGGAAGGGCATACATTATATTGTTATTGTTAACAGTAGTTATTCTTGATGAAGGAGGAAGGAGGGACCCAAGGGAAGAGACATGCCGGGAAGAAAGGAGATTCCATATAGAGCCCCTTCCTCAATCGCTTTTGTAGTGCAGTCTCTCTTGGATGCATCTGATTGACAAAATTTAGGTTACGTGCCTGCATCCAACCTCCAAGGGAGACAGAATTTGATATGGGGGTTCTACCTTGGGGAGGCAAAACAGGGCTCATAGGGCTGAAATGAGACTCCTAGGCAAAATGAGTCAGAACACAAATACTAAATGACCACACCCAGGAATGGATGCTAAACCCTTTTCTAACTACATATACACTTGCAGCAAGATATAGAGAGCTATTTACACTCCTCAGATACATATGCAAAAGCCTAACAATAAATTAATAGGTGATATTTCCACTACTGGGCATATACCCTGAGAAAACCGTAATTCAAAAAGGGTCATGTACCACAATGTTCATTGCGGCTCTACAATAACCAGGACATGGAAGCAACCTAAGTGTCCATCGACATATGAATGGATAAAAAGATGTGGCACATATATACAATGGAATATTACTCAGCCATAAAAAGAAACAAAATTGAGTTATTTGTAGTGAGGTGGATGGACCTAGAGACTGTCATACAGAGTGAAGTAAGTCAGAAAGAGAAAAATAAATACCGTATGCTAACACATATATATGGAATTAAAAAAAAAAATGTTTCTGAAGAACCTAGGGGCAGGACAGGAATAAAGACACAGACGTAGAGAATGGACTTGAGGACACAGGGAGGGGGAAGGGTAAGCTGGGACGAAGTGAGAGAGTGGCATGGACATATATACACTACCAAATGTAAAATAGATAGCTAGTGGGAAGCAGCCGCATGGCACAGGGAGATCAGCTTGGTGCTTTGTGACCACCTAGAGGGGTGGGATAGGGAGGGTGGGAGGGAGACGCAAGAGGGAGGAGATATGGGGATATATGTATAGCTGATTCACTCTGTTATAAAGCAGAAACTAACACACCATTGTAAAGCAATTGTACTCCAATAAAGATGTTAAAAAAAATTTTTTTTAAGTTACACAAAATAAAAAAAAAAAAGCCCTTATAACTGAAGCTTCCACTTGACTGACTACATATAGTACTACAGAATACATGTGCCTCTAGAACATGTCAGCTACTCTAGCCCTTCATGACCCAGCTTACTGAACACTGTTTATCTCACAGGAGCAGTCTACAAACATCAGGAAGGGCAAAATAAGAACTACTTAAATGAATACACCATAAAGTTTTGTCCTTCATTTCAACATTAGACAATCTAAATTTATTTTTTTTTAACCTGGTTTCTTTACCATGTAATAGGTCTGATGTTATAGTGCTTAAAGTTAACAGGAGTTTGGTAGGAAACCTCAAGGACACAGGCAATTTTTAAAAACAGAAGTCCAAACAACATGCACATTGTTGCAGATATCTTTAACATAAAATATCACAGCTTTGTCTCATTTAGAACCACGAAGATGGATATTTTCATTTTAAAGGAAATAGAACAAAAAGCAAAAACAAAACAAAACTTGGTGCTTAATTTTGGCATATGGTTTATGAAATATTCTGCTGAGTCACAATCACCACCACCAAAACCACCCCACCCCATTCCCTAATATTTTCACTGCACAACAAATAAGTGTAACCAAGGGTTGCTGCTATCTGCAGAGTATCACCCCAACTTGGAAAAACAGCAGCCTCCAACCCACAGGCTAACCATTCCGCTCTCCCTTCCAGGCTTCTCCAACTCTGCACGTAAGACTCATGGCCCCATACACCTGCTCTTGCAATCCTCGTGCAAACTCAGGTGTGTATGCTTACCCAGGTCAAGTGAAATTGTTTTCTTACCTTTCACCGGCAGCAGTCCCAGGGGAAAAAAAAGAGATAGTAGTAGCCTTCCTCTCTGGCTTCAATACATATTCACTACATAAATGAATGACTGAACAAAGGTTTGTATAAATAAACCACACACTGGTGCTAGGAGCAAGAGCTGCCACAGATGAAACACGTGAAGTTCTGCTGCTAAAGGAAAAGCAATAGATAGTCTCTCAACAGGCAGAGACAGAAGACCCTCTAGTAAAGCAACTATACTCCAGTAAAAATTAATTTAAAAAAAAAAAAGAAAATAAGAAAGGAAGACCCTCTAAGAAGATGGGAATGCTAAATGGAAGCCAGAAAGCATACTGAGAATGGCAAGTAGTTGGATTCACCAACAGAGTTAAGGTATATAAAAAGAAGTAGTGGTAGATACACTAGGAAAATAAGTTGAGTATAGAACATAACAGGCCAAGAATACCAGACTAAAGAGTTTGGACTTTATTTGACACACAGAAGGAGGCAATTTAAAGATCCTGAGCAGAAAAGAGACATCCAAGGCTATGCTTTAAGACAATTTATCTAGCAGCTGTGTGTAGGAGGGATTAATAGGTAGAAATGAAGGCAGACAAGTTGAGAAACTCATGAGTTTCTCGTAAGTTCCTTGTGCATACTTCCTTTAACATACTTATCACGTGAGAGTGTGATTTACTTTTCTTCGTCTATTCTACCAGGCTCAGAACTCCAAAGAAGCATAATCCATTTTTCCAAACATATAAAAAGTAGGGATGAATCAAATGATCTCTGATGTCCTTTCTAACTAGTAACTTAGGTGTCTATGTTTGATTACTTAGAGAACGAAGATAGGAAATAATTTACAAAGGGGTGGTATCATCAAATTCATTTATAACCATTTTTTATAATTCAAAATGTTTTCTGATGATGAAAGATCATTCATTGCTTGCTTACCTCGCACGAGGCATTATGTTCAACACTCTACACATACTATATCACTTATTCCTCAAAATGACCCTATGAGGCAGGTATTCATACATTCTTCCAACAAGGAGCCTCAGGTGTGAAAAGGTTAAGTAAGTTGCCCAAGTTCACACAGCTAGTAAGCGGCAGAGTCAGTCTCTAAACCTAGGCAATCTCTCTCCAGAACCTGGATTTAACCAGGTTCCCAGGTCAAGACAAAAGGTCACTATAACCCATAATGTATCTAATCATACAGTTATCATAGAATATATCAAGCATATTGTTCAGGCACTCTTTAAGTGTTAGATTTTTTTAAAATCTTGCAGTATCCTCTCTTCAGACTTTAGATACTTGTTCTAATCACTATGATCCATCTTCGTCAGAATTTTTAAATGTTTACTACACAATAAATACAAAGCCAACTGTTCTAAAATAAAAGGGAAACTTAAAAGCTGACAAAGTAAAATGCTTACCAAATATTTCTTTAACAAATTACTACAAAATAGAGCTAAGGGAAAAAACCGAAATTACAGTTTTTTATTATCCATTGCTTGAGATTCAGTTGGTACTAGACTCAATATGAATTATGAGCAAGTTTTTTTTTTTTTTTTAAGCTAAAGCAAAATGACCCCATCATAGGGCATCATTATTAGGGTTCTGACTGTCCAGATGCAGAGATGGAAAATAATCCCTGCCCTCTTCATGCATCAGACAATGAACATCCACATTTTAAGAAAACTACACTGAAAAACTGGAATGCCTCCAGTGGAAAACAACCAGGATGGCAAAGGATCTGGAATCCACGGTACAGTAGATGAGGAACAGGAATTGGGAGAAATCAGTGAGGGCATGTCTTGGTGGAGAAGTCTTGGAAGGGAGGCAAGAAAGTTCCCTTCAAATATTTGAAGAGTCAATACGCAGGTGAAAACTTAGACTTTTTCAACATATCTCTAAAGAGTAAAAGAAATGTGCCTTCCCAACAATAAATTCTACCCACAAATGTATCACGCCGCATGAAAACACAGACCAACCAATTAGCTGATCAAAGAGTACTGTTAGTGACAGCTGATACAGTCCAACTCTGGTTGGAGTAACATCTCTCTGCCCCGTTGTAAATAAAGGCACAAGAACATCCGTGAGCCAGTTCTAGAAAGGAGAGCCAAGAGCTTCTAGACTTCAGTTGACTGGTTATTTGTGTATGAAATTGTAAAATCATATGAATCATTTTATAAAATAAAACTATGCTTTTTGTTGTTGTTGTCGCCATTCTGAGAAGCTACTCAGATACAAAAAGTTAGTATTCTCCAAACAAAATTTACTCAGAATCACTTCAATTTCTTTTTTCACGGTTTAGAAAATTTTATCAAGAAATCTCCTCAGCCTTGAAATTAATTTCAAGGACTTTTAGATATGCATTAACTTACAAAGCTAAATATCAAGGCTTCTAACATGTGGTTGTTTTTTGCTAAATATAGCTCTATTTTCCACTCATATGAGTAAGTAATTAATAGAAAACAGATTCTTAGTCTGGGATCCACAAAAGCTATAAAGGGGACTACATGAATTACTTTGAATTTTTCAAAAAACACATATTTCCCCTACATAATACACAAAATAATGAAAACCAAAGATTTTCTTGGTTTTAACTAGAATTCTACCAACTCAACTCATTTTGGTTATACTTTATCTCAGTTAAAGCAAAAGCTCTGACAAGTGGTAGAGAAATCACAATTTTAAAAATGAAAAAGTAAAGCAGTGCTTTGAAATGTACCTCAAAAAAGTGCTGTACATGGCACGAGGTGGGGAGAAGATAATAAAACGGAGAAAAAGATTAGAAACACTGAACTAGATACCAAAAAAAACAAAAACAAAAACTATCCTAATCTCATTGATGATAACATTAGTTGTAGCTCACCTTTAGGAACATTATCACATTTACCTCTGCCAACATTTTGAGATAAGCTCTGTTATAACTAGTCTTTTATAAAGCCAGGGTTCAAACTTACGTCTATTTGGTTTAAATTGTGGAATTATACTGCCTCTGAATAATAACTACTGTTAACTTAAGAATCAGAATAACTTCATCTGATATATCAGGGGCTGGCAGATCTAAACCTGAAAGCATCGTTAATATGTATAAGACTTTAGAGGGGCTTCCCCGGTGGTCCAGCGGTTAAGACTCCGCGCTTCCACTGCGGGGGGCTCGGGATTGATCCCTGGTGGGGGAACTAAGATTCCACATGCCTTGCCATGTGGCCAAAAAGTAAAAAAAAAAAAAAAAAAAAAAAAAAGGACTTCAGACTAAAAAGTTCCTTATCAGTACAGTTTATTACTTTATCAATCATTGTACAACAAAGAGTCAAGCTCATTGACTTTTTCTTTTTCTAAAAATCATATTTGTATTTGTATGGAAATATGTATGGAAATATGTTAATATAAATGTTTCAGACATTACATGAAATTTCTAAAAATCTTATATTTGTACTTGTATGGAAATATGTATGGAAATATGTTAATATAAATGTTTCAGACATTACATGAAATTTCTAAAAAAAAAAAAAAAAAAAAAAAAAGAGTCAAGCTCATTGACTTTTTCTCCACGGCTATTCACTCTCAAATTGGCTTCTCCCCTTATCGCTATACTTATATTACTTCTCTTAAGGCCTCCAATAACCTCTCAATTCCCAAATTCAAGGGATTATTTTCATTCTCACCCCTCTTGTCCTTATGACAGACCAGACCCAACTGACTATTTTCTGCCACTTAAAAGTTTCCCTCCTTCGTTGGACAACACTCTCTCTCAATTCTGTTTTTTTAGCTTCTTTCCCTCAGTTTCTTTCAGCAACTGAACCCTCTCTCTCCTCTGCACAACCCGTAAATGCAGGGGTCCCCAACATGCAGTCTGGCGCATTCTTAAAGATACGATTTACTAAGTTGATTTGTTCCCTATACATATTTCCAAAAACCTTTGTGCATTTAGATTTTAAGGAATTTTAATCCACAATACTTCACTAAACTATAAACACCATGAGGGTGGGGTCTATTTGGTTTTGTGGTCCATAACATAAAGACACTCAGTGTTTGCTGAATACATGAAAGCTACCTTTGGTGTAACCTAAAACTAACATCTCATTGGAGCAGCTGGTAACTAAAATCATGCTTTTTTTTTTTTAAAAGTATGTGCTAAGTCACAAACTTTCTGGCCCAAAAAATAGGTTGGACTAGATGAGTAGATCCCTCCTACAGAGCAGATAAACCTTAAGGTTTCATATACCAGCTCTAAAATTCAATGAGTCTAATAATTATCAGCTGTTCCCAGATTATCTTTAAATCATCACACCTCTTCCTTAATAAATACAACCTTGAGTAATTTTGTTGTTGTTGTACTAAAGAACTGTGAAATACCCCTACTACCGATGAAGCATGCCAAATTTAGTACTTTAATTTCAGGGTTAAACATACAAAGGATCAGAAGCCTAATGGTGTGTGAAAAGAAAATCACTGTAAACACAATAATCGTGCGATTCTTTTTTTCAATTTAGAATAATAAAATCTTAGAAATGGGAATAAACATGAAAGTCTTGTTTAACTTCCTACCCAACCAACGATCCTTTCTACAGAATCCTTGATATTTTTTGAAAACCTGCCCGAATACTCAATCCTTTTGTATTCTAATTAACTCTAAAAAGTAAATCTTAGGCATATGACTGAACCTAACACACACAGATGGCTTAAAAAGGGTTAGTTAGGTAGGAGATAAGTAGAAAAATGTTAGAGGTTTTTTTTCTCTTTTCAATTTCTCAACCATTGGTATAGTAATGCTCAAAATCTCAAGCCACATTAAAGATAAAGAAGCACACCAAGATCACTTCCAAACTCAGGTTAATTAAATACAATAGTACCAATTCAGTGAACCTCTCTGACAGGTATATTAAGAGAATCAGTGTAAAGATATAGGGATTGTGTTTGACTACGTGTTGAACTTGCCAGCAGGAACAATCTCAATCCCTCGGGACCTAGCACAGGTCCAGTCAGGGCACAGGCAATCCTTAGCAGGCAATCTTTACTTCATTAAGTTCTCTGAAACAAGACATCTCTCAGCTCATCTCCTGATGTCCAAGGTCCCTTTCACCTCCATAATTCTTCCCACAGAACATGTCATTAAGGAGTGGCATGACACTTCTGCTAGGGATGGTACATGATATGGAATCATGTGTTTGCAGAGATACTAAGTGAAAGAGTCTTCAACTAATCCGAAAAAAAGTTTAGAGCAATTTAATAAAGAGGATGACTCTCAAAAGCATCTAACTATAAAATATTTTGTTTTCTCCAAATCAAAGTTAAGCCTTTTGTTTGACATATATTGTATCTTTGATTAGAGAAACGATACCAGTTGTAATGATTCGAATACTATTTCAAAGGTCAGTCTCATTTGGAACTTGTTAGAACCTAAAATCCACAGGTATAGCATCTTAGGTTATAATCACTCAAGCAGCAGACCAATGTTGCTACTCATATAAGATAAATTCCCTAAGCCAATCCTCATCATAAATTCAAAGAGAGGAGTTCACTGTGACAGCTACAAGCTTTCCGTGAAAGGCTGTGATAGTTTACCTTTATTTGTACTGGAAGTCTTATCACAAATGGACTTTTCCCAGGTTCCTCTCACCACCACATTCCCTGGGCTCCCCCCACCAGAAAAACCAAACAACAAACAAGCAAACGTTTTCAAAAACCAAAAACTTAGTCTCATCCACATACCAAAAACTTAATCTTGTCCATGTTAGTCACTAAAAATCGTTCCTCTTGAAGGAGAAAAGCAAAATACAGTTTGCAAAAATAACCTGTACATCTTTTGTACATACATACATAAATGCAAGCAGACGATACAAGGCACATCAAACCCAGATCCATTTTAGTGAATTCCCTCCAGGGCCCAAATGTGTGTATTATGCAACTGCCACCATTCCAGACTTTAATCCCTGTCTGTGATGCAGTGATAAAATACAGATGACGGAAGTATAATCTACTAGGTACGTACGTATATTTGCGAGGAGACAAGTTAAAACAAGAACTACCAAATTCTCTGGAACCGTGAAAATGACGGAAGGTGTAACAGTTCTAAATCACAACTTTTCCTTTGGGTAGTCTTTTAGCAACCTGTCCCTACCCCCCCTCAAAATCCTCACACGAGAGCGTTTTCATTGAGGTTTTGAAACGATATCCCAAAGGAGGAAGGGGTAGTGGTTATTTTAGAATCTACTCCAGGTAAGACACTCATACACCTTCCAGAAGCTGAAAAGCCAGTGAGATACTTCACCCCGTCTCCCAAAGGGCGATAATGGGAGTAAATGTAATCCAGATCCCTGAGCCACAAACAATCCAAAGCTTCACCCACTGATTTCCTAGGGCACAGGCCTCGAAAAATTGCATAATGGGCAGCTAAGAATTAGAACAAAATTGTAATGACCTACATTCTAGAACGGAATCCATACAATACCTATTCCAAAAGCGGTTAAAGGTAAGAGAGGCGGTCAGAGCATCCGTGGCTGAACCCGAGTCCAAACGCTTCCGCCCCACCAGCCACCAGGTCCGCTTCCCCCACGCCGAGGCGACCGATCCGGGCGGACAGGCTCCAGGTGGGAGAGGTGGGAGGGGAGGGGAGTAGAGGGGGCACAGCAAGCAGCAGCCGGGGAGCGGGCGGCGGCGGGCGGAGGAAGGAGGAGGCATTCCCTCACACAAAATGGTGGCGCTGGCGCGGAGGCCGGCGCACCTGGGGCGCGCCACACGCCCCTCGGGGGAGCAGGCCAGTCGCCCGCAGCTGGACGCGCGCCCCGGGCCCGGGTGGCCGGCGTGGGCCTGCGCCGCGCCCGAGTCCTCGGGGCGGCCCGCAGCTCGTGGTGCGCGTCACCGCCCGCGCGCGGGGGTGCGGGGCCGCGGGTGCGGGGCCGGCGGGGCGCGAGGCCGGCGGGGCGCGAGGCCCGACCGGGCAGCCTCGGCCTGGGCCCGCGGCCCCCGCCCGGGACGGGCCGCGCACTCACCTCGGACTCGCCGCCGGAGCTCGGGAAAGGAGGCGGAGCCGCGGGAATGAATGAAGCCGGCGGCGGCTCTCTGGCGACCCCAGGCCGGGCCCGGGCCGCGCCGCTCGCGGCTGCCGGGGCCGGTACAGCCGCCCGCCCCTCGCCCGGGACGCCCGGCTCCTGGTCGGCGGGTCGGCCGCAGCCCACCGTGCCCTCCGCCAGCGTGACGCACTCGCGCCGCAGCGCCTCCAGCCTTTGCAGACGCGCGGCGCCCGCGCCCACCGCGAATCCCCCCGCCCGCCCGCGCCGCGCGGCCCCTCCTCGGCGCCCGGGACGCCGCCCTGCCTCCCGCCGGGCTCGCTGGTTAGGCGGGCGCCGGGCAGGTGCGGGCTCGGCCGGCCGGAGGGCGCCACGCGGCCGCCGCCCCGCCACCCGCGCCCCCTCTCCCCGCTCCCGCCGCCGTCGCTAGCCCCAGCTAGCCCCAGCTCAGGCAATGGCCGGGTATTAAAGAGTGACCTTGGCTTAGGTACAAAAATAGGTGCGGGTAAGCTGCGGGGACCACGACGCTGAATTTGCGTCTTCCTTTAATGTCAACATTCGCAGGATCCCGTTTGCACGCCCCAAGGAGTTCTCCTCTAGCGAGGGGCGGGACCTCCGGGAATTTACCCAGGGTGGGCGAGGCCTGCCGGCCTCGGACAGGGATGCGGAGGGTGCGGACAAGGACCACAGGCCCCCGCCAGCCACCTCCCTCCGAAACCCACTGCCACACTGGAGGATGGAAGGCGAAAGGAAGTCGAGAGGCCCCTTCACAATCTGGACAAACCCAAGTGCCCAGACTTCCATCTTGAGATTACAAGGAACCACCAGATTCCTGCGTTGAGCCTTTCTCTTTAAGAAACTAGCACACGCAAAACTATCCCTAACCCAGAAGAACCGCGGTCCACCCTCCTTTCCTCCCCTTCCTCTTCCAATTCATTTCCCTTGCCTTAGCGCCCAGGGCCCTTTTGCTAATTACACTCCCACGGAAGAAAGATAAACTCTCAAGTATTTAAAGCATGGTAGATTTCTTTAAAGTAATGCATGCCATGGTTTAAATATGTTTAATAAATGTACTGAGGAATAGTATTTATTTGAGTAATTTTAATACTTCGTATTATCCATAAACTCTGGAAAATAAACTCATCATTCAAGAGCCGTGGCACTGTTTTTAGCTCATCCAGTACCTTTGAAATTGCTTCGATTCCTCAGAAATATTTAGCAATCATAGTACCGACCTTTCATGAAGTTACTAACGATCAATGAGATCAATAAATATTTCAAAGAATACTTGTTGATACAGAGATATTTGGCTCAGATTCTTTGAATCAGATAGACTTTTCAACCTTCAGTTGCTCATAAGAATCAACCTCACATCTGTAATGTTTTTTTATTTGTAATATTTAATTAGCAGAAATCTTAAATGTTATACATAAAGTAATTACTGTTTTTGTGGACCTTAACGATGAACTAGATTTAATTGAGCAGGAATTTTGAATAGTTGGGGGGTTTTTTTGAATTTTTGAATTTTATTTTATTTTTTTATACTTATTAGTCATCCATTTTATACACATCAGTGTATACATGTCAATCCCAATCGCCCAATTCAGCACACCACCACCCCCGACCCCCGGCAGCTTTCCCCGCTTGGTGTCCATATGTTTGTTCTCTACATCTTTGTCTCAATCTCTGCTCTGCAAACCGGTTCATCTGTACCATTTTTCTAGCTTCCACATGTATGTGTTAATATGCGATATTTGTTTTTCTCTTTCTGACTTACTTCACTCTGTATGACAGTCTCTAGATTCATCCACATCTCTACAAATGACCCAATTTCATTCCTTTTTATGGCTGAGTAATATTCCATTGTATATATGTACCACATCTTCTTTATCCATTCATCTGTTGATGGACATTTAGGTTGCTTCCATGTCCTTGCTATTGTAAATAGTGCTGCAATGAACATTGGGGTGCATGTGTTTTATCCACAGCAAATCTTGAATGAATGAAGTTATATAACTCTGGAATTTATATTTCTAGGACTGTATGTAAGTCAGAGTCCCCAGGTCAATTCTAAACAACTGCCACTTGGGAAGATGTTCTTTTGGCTACCACACTACAGGTGTTGAAGCCTTGGGCCATAGAGTAAAGCTAGCCAATGCAACTTTTTATGTTTGAAATGCATGAGTATGATTGGCTTTTAGCTATTATTGTAGTCAGTGGCTACTTGTGCCTGGGAACCCTGTCTTTCAAATGTCTGGCCACTCTGTTAGGAATCAAAGCCACACTCACCTAGCCCCATAAAAGAGAGGGTCCAGTGGCCCCCTCATTCAAGCAGCTAAACCCAGCTCTCTTCCTGCAGTAAGGATCTTTCCTGCAGAGACCTGCTGAAGAAGTGCGGTCTCCTACCTATGAGGAGTGTCCTGTGAGGAAGCTCTGGCTTCGTTCTCTTTACTTGCAACGTGATAAGGCTTTGAGTGTTTTAAGAAAAAAAAAAAATCACCATTTATGTCCCTCTTTGGCTGAGATACATGAAATCTTGCTTCTGTGTTTACCCATATTCTGAAGATCCATGTGCTCTTAGTGCGCAAAGAATTAAGAAAATAAAGTCTTTATCAGATTAATGCATACTGTAAATCACTACCAAATATTTCGAAATATGCTTTGACGCTTTTGTCTAAAAAGTTTTGTAGCAAGTAAAAGGATTATTGCTGTGATTTTTGTTGTTGCATATGCTTGCTTTAATTATTATTTTGTTAAAAGCAGAAAGAAACATGTTAAGAGTTCTTACTGCATTGTTAGTATATGACAAAAGTGGAATGAAACCATGTTAAGAGAGACTGGTTACAACACTGGACTTTGGAGATTGCTGATACAAATGACCCAGAAAAGAGCCCTTAAACTGTACTGGAAAAGAGAAATTCCTAATGGCTAAAATAATGGCTAATGTTTTTGATTGTTAACAAATTGCAAGGCACTCTACTAACTTCTTTCTGGAAATTAACTCATTTAATTCTCATACCCGTCCTTCGAGGTACATACCCGGTTTACCTGCAAGGAAATTGAGGCACACAGAGAAGCTAAGTAATTTGCTCAGGGGCACACAGCTAATAATCCTGGCAGTTTGGCTCAAGAGCACACTCCCTTAACCAGTGTTCTATACCGCCTTTCATGGACACAAAATCTTATGCCATATAATTGAATTTCACTTTTGAAGCCCTAAAACATAACAAATACCAGTGCCTTCATGTTTAAATAATTTCTTAGATCCAGTAGTATTTTCCTGGACATGAAGAGGGAATTAAACCCTTAGTTAGAAAGAAAACTTGTAAGACTTCCTCACATATATATTAAGCAAAATTATATAATCTGTTAGTTTTTGAAAAGCAAAAAAAACCAAAACAAAAAAAAAAACACAAACTTTTAGGTTAATTGCTCTCCAAGTTTTTTTCTTTTTCAGGTTCCAGAGAGCAGTTATAAGTTTTATTTATACATTTATTTAGTGAATGGAAGAAACACATTTCCTGAGAAAAGATTCATCACCGTCTTTGACCCTCCATTAGACTTAGATGGGTAGAATTAGGGTCCAATGTATACAATACACGTTTTGAATTCATAAAATTACAATGAGAAGGTTTTCATGACTGAGGTAGCCCAGGGACTTTTAGATCTAAAATATTAGCCAGTTAGTTAACTAGTTAGCTAATAGTGTCAGCCATGGAAAATGGGAAGCGAGAAGGTAATCTTTCCTACTCACCCTAGAAGAATGTTTTATTTTTTTCCTCAGGTATGTAAAGTATGTCACAGGAATGCTTTAATTATTAAAAGCAGTATTTTGTTGGGGTTTTCTTTGTCAAACACTACTACTATCTGAGGATTTCAAATTCCTGAATGGTACTATGCACTGAGAAAAAGAAGAAAAAAGAACCTGAAGAACAAGAGAAATAACAGGTTTGAGAAGACCAGTTACATTTGTTCTTCTGGTTTGCTTTGATCTAATATGAGATACAAATTTAAGCACAGAGTATTTGGTAAGTTTAGGCTCAGTTTAGGAGAAAGAAGATGTGGTATTTTTCATAACACTGAAGAAAAATTACATATTTATATCCATATATAGCAAGATGCCTAGTTAATATCCATTTTCCCCTTCTCTCTGCCAGACCCAATTTTGTTCAGGGTGGCAATGTGTCCAACCAAAACTATTTTCCTTCCCAGACTCCTCTTGCCGCTTATGATCATTTTGGTCAATGAAATGTGAGCAGATTATTTGGTATGGCTTTCCAAGAAAGCTTTTTTTTTTCTCCTGATAAAAGACACGCTGAGCTATCCCTTTGCCTTTTGCCATTTGTACATTTTTCTCCTTCCTGCCTGAAAGAAGACCTTACCTCTAGGATCAGAGCAGCCGTCTTGCAACCGTGAGCTGACCATGAGAATGAAACCCATGTATTAAGTACGCCAGAGTCAAGATATAGTAACATGGGACAATCATGACATAATGGAGCTACCACACCAGTTCCAGACTGCCTACCCCCAGTCTTCTTGGTCACTTGCCAACAAATGCAGTCCTCACTAAAATTCAAAATTAAACGTTGTCTCCTTGCTATGGCTAGAAAAAAAGAACGCTCTTCTATAATATGTATACTATACTTTATAGATGCTCTTCTTTGATTTTGCTGCTGTCTTAATGAACTGCATTTTGCAGAAATCAGTGCTCTCTGTGACTCACCTACCTAGTATTTGATGAAGAAAACACACTACTCCCTGACCATGAAAAGAATATCTTATACTTGATCATTTAGTGCATTTGATTTTAAACATTTCACACGTGACCTCAGTAAGTCTTGAATATCACTGTGAGGAAGGATAAGAAGTGGCTGTAGTTAGTAGTCTAGAAACAAGTTACTGGCCAAAGTAATCGCCATGCCAAGTGTATAAGGAATATACAGAAAAGTATAATTATGTTTTTCATTTTTAATTAAAAACAAGTAGAAGAATCAAGGCATCAAGAGGGATCCTAAAATGAGAATAAGTAGTCTATACTTCATAGAAAGCCACCTGGCAATACATATCAGAAGTGATGAAAGTGTGAATGTTCCCCTTAATACTTAAGGAAACTTTTAAAAAGAAGAAAAAATTAACTACAATCTAATGTTTTTTATTGAGTGTATTTCCTAAAGTGGGTATTGAATAAATGACAAGAAAATAAGTAAAAATTTCAAAACAGTGGAAAAAAAAAAAGTTATGTGCATGAAGATGTCACTAAAGAATTTTTTTTAAAAGCCAAAATGTATAAATAATACCATGAATGTCTAAAGAGGTATATTACTATTAATCAAAGAAATACAAAAAAGTTTGCCTATCTTACTGCAGGCAATAAGAGGTATTATTTTTAATCACTAATAGCAACCACAAAGCTTATTGAAACAGCTACTCACTCTGTAATAGGTTGGCATGCAAATGGACCGCCCATCTGGAGGCAAAGTATCATGGTCACCATTGTCACTGTTGCCGGGTTACGTTTATTAAACACTTATGTACCAAACATTGTACTAAATGTTTTACTTAAATTGTCTTGTTTAATCCTCACACTATCGATTTCAGGTAGATACTATATCCTTATTTCAAAGATGAGGAAACTGAGGTTTAAGGAGGTGAAGAAATTGACCCAAGGTGGAAGAGCAGGAATTTGACCATTGTCCTGAATTATACTAGACTTTAAATGCTAGACTTTAGACTTAACTATACTGCTTCTCAATTAGTATATATCCAAGCTTCTAGAAAATATTTATATTAACACCCTCTCACCCAATATTATATATTTATTAACTGAACATGTGTCTTTCGAAAAGTCTCTTATGCCAGGCACTGTGCTGTATAGACCCTGTGATGTGACAAAGTGACAAATGGGACAGGCAGAGGCAACAAGAAATGTGGATGTGCCTGTAGAACAATGGTTTGCTGGGAGAACTGAGAAGACAACTAGTGCTTTTAGCAGAGTGTAGAGTGTCAAGAAATGAGACCAGAGAAACAGGCAAGACCAGTTATTCCTCTAAAAAGCCCTGGTCAGCCATGGTCAGTATGGACTCCCTCCCAAAGGCAAGGGAGAGCTGTTTAAAAAGTTTAAGTTTCAGAGTGACACATGTTAGCAAATTTTCTCAGGCTGCAATGGGGAAAATGAATTGAAGAAAATATGACTGAGGCAGGGAACCAGTTATGGAGCTGATTAATTAATCTGGGTGAGAGATGGCAGTCTGGTCTAGAGGTCACAGTGAGGATGAAGAGAAGTAAATGAATTCTAAAGCTCAAAGGTGGGAAGTGGAATCAACAGGACTTGGCAAAATGTGCAAAGTAATAGAGAAGAGAAGCAAGACCACCAGGCTTCTGGCTTCAACCAGGGTAGATGCTGGTGCTGCTTACTAAAATAGGCATCACTAGAGAAGGAGAATTTAGGAAGTAAAATCATGAATTTCATTTTGGCTATGTTGAGTTTTCTGTGCTGTGAGACGTTAAAGTGGGAACATCTGAAACAGATCTTTAGGAACTGGAGCTCAGGGTTGTCGGGGACAGGAGGGCAATTTCCCTCTCTACCCTTCTTATGTTCTTGTGGTGTAACCAAGCAGCATCCTATGGGGTCTTCCCGGAACAGACCGCGCCCTCCCATGCCCTCTGCTTTAGTTCCTCCCTGAAGTACCTAGATAACAGTATCTGATTCACATTTCCTCAGTTGTTTTACTGAGATGCTAAAACCCCCACCAAATGGAAGAAGTTGACTATTTGATGACCCGACCTACTGGAGCCTGAGGATTGATAATGTTAACCCCTGTGACATCAGCCGGTTAACTTATCATCCACCAATCAGAGAATTGTGCATGAGCTGATCACATATCCTGCAACTCCCCTCCCTATCTTGCCTTTAAAAATGCCTCCCTGGACTTCCCTGGTGGTACGGTGGTTAAGAATCCGCCTGCCAATGGAGGGGACACGGGTTCATAGCCCTGGTGCGGGAAGATCCCACATGCCGCGGAGCAACTAAGCACGTGCGCCACAACTACTGAGCCTGCGCTCTAGAGCCTGTGAGCCACAACTACTGAAGCCCACGTGCCTAAAGCCCGTGCTTCACAAGAGAAGCCACCGCAATGAGAAGACCACTCACCGCAACAAAGAGTAGACCCCGCTCTCGACAACTAGAGAAAAGCCCACGCACAGGGACGAAGACCCAATGCAGCCAAAAATAAATAAATAATTGATTTTTTAAAAAAAAGAATAAAAAAAATAAAAATGCCTCCCTGAAACCCATCAGGGAGGTTGGGTATTTTGAGCACTAGCTGCCCTGGACTTTTTGCTTGGCACCCTGCAATAAATGCTGCACTTTCCTTCACCACAACCCAGTGTTGTTACTGGACACAAGTTCATGTGCCCCATGCACAGTGAGGCCAAATAACCCAAAATGTGGGAGTTTGGAGCAGAGAAAGGTTAATTGCAGGACAAAGAAAGGAGAATGAGTGGCTTGTGCTCAAAAACCCGAACTCCTAGATAATTTTTGGGAAAAGTTTTTATAGGCAAAATTTGGGGTGAGGAGGGTATGGGACTTTCTTCTAATTGGTTGGTGGTTGAGGTAAAGGGGTGGTGCCCCAGGAATCTTGTGCTCAGCCTGAAGTTACCATCCTCCACCTGGGTGGGGACCTTAGTTCCTGCAGAAAACTCAAAGATATTGTTACGTATATTCCTTGAGGAGGCACCAGGATCCTGCACTATAGTTTCTTGATTGTTACTCCTTTGTTTCTTCATTTCCTTACTTCCCTGATTAGCAACTGTTTGAATCTGCTCTTTGGAGCTCAGGGAGGTCTAGGAGGCTGAAGCCTTTATCCTGCAAATAAGAAGCTGGACGCGGGACAAGGAAAGTCTTTTGTACCTGGGAGGGCCCCGCAGGGTTTCAGTGTCAGTAGATTGGCTTTACTGGGCACAGGCAAGCGGACCCGCGTTTGGATCAGTAACAGTGGCTGGACTAATATACAAGACAGATTAACAAGAGAAAAACCAATTAAATTTCACGCACATAGGAGATCATAAAATGATGCTCAGAGAGTGACCAAAGGCGGGTAGCTCTTATATTTTTTCACACAAAGAAACAATAAATTTGTGAGGATTTGACAGGACAAAGAACCTTAGGTGTGGATGCTTAATTACTAAGGAATTTAAGCAAAGTTTGGGCTTGGGTAGTAAATTAGTAAAGGAGGAACAAGCCTTATTTATACAGGCTTCTCAGCCCTGAATTCCCTACCTCTGGTGATAAGGATATCTTTCTACCTCCTGGCACAGGGAAGGCATCTTTCACATGGGAGATTTATTTCCCGCTTTCAGGGAGACAGAGAAGAGGGTCAAAGTGTCTCTACTGCATTGGCTGTTTTTTAAGTTTCTTTTTTTTGGCTGTGCCTCGCAGCTTGCTCCCCAGCCAGGGAGGGATTGAACCCGGGCCCTTGGCAGTGAAAGCGTGGAGTCCCAACCACTAGACTGCCAGGGAATTCCCTTAGGTAACTTTCATTCAAAATAATCAATATGACACTGAGGCTTGTTGATTATTGAGGCGGCCTGCCCTGGGCCCCAACAGGGGAGACATCTAGACTGAAGGTATAGATGGGGAGTCATTGCATGGGGATAGAAGTTGGAGGAGCCATGGGATGAGTGAGCTTACTGTGGGAGACTGGGAGGAAAAAGCACAGGCACAGGCAAAACCTAACAGAGACCAGAAGAAGGTCCTATATGGGAAGCAGAGACGTAGCCAGAGAGGAAGGGGCGAATGTGGGGTATTGAGGCCCAAAGAAAGGAGTTGAGTCATCAGTGGAGTTAAAGGTTCCCTTCAGAATTTATCCAAAGGAACTAGTTAAGGGTGAACACAAAGAGTTGCAAACAAGATGATTTCGATATTGTTTGTAACAGGAAAATACTGGTGGTGGGGAAGCCCACCAAAGAGTTGTTACTGAAAGTGTTGGTACCTCCATACAGTGGAATGTGCTGTAGTCTTTACATCGCCTTTCTGAACAATATTTATGGACATAGGAAAATGTTGAGTAGCAAAGACATCTGTCTAAAGAGTATGATACCACTTTTGCTTTTAAAATTATGCTCGATTATACAGATATATTCAGAGAATGTATAAACCATAAGGATATATATTGAAATGTTAACACCAAAAGTTGGAAAATGAATTCAAAAGGGGAAAAACTGGGTAGTGGCATTACTGAATAGGTAATTTATATTTTTTTATATTATTTTTTCATGATAAACATATAGTCCTTTTATAATAAGAACAAATTTAGTGAGATTTTGGTTAAGAAATGTGTGGTACATAACCCATAACATGCAGTGATTAAATATTATATTTATAGAAACTAGATATCAACATGGAAAAATATGTGTGCTAGAACATTAAGGGATGGCAAGTTATATTACTTTTATAGAAAGGAGCAGGATAAGAATTGGTAGAACCATCAAAGACAAACAAAGCCACGCACTAGTTAAAGGGGATAAAGACAGATTTTATTCAGTAACTACTGCCGCAGGGGAAAGAGCCGAATTCAATTCTGATTTGCGCAGAAGTGTGCTCATTTTAAAAGGAGAATTAGGGATTAGGGAGGGGGAGCAAAGCAGGGAGGGAGGGGCGAGCAAAATTAGAAAAGGGAAAAGTTACAAAAAGCGGGTAAGGGAGTTGGTTAACGTGAATGTGAATGTGCTTAGGCCTTCTGTGTCTGCTAAGTGGAATTCATCCAAGTTAGGTATCTGGTGTCCCCCAGAGACTGGGAGGCAGAGGCCCTATCATCCTGATGATTACGCTTCAAAGAAATGGCTTTCAGGGCTTTGAAAAAGACATTCTTGGGTTGTAGGAGACTCACATATATCTCAAAGGGACAGAAGAAGAATTTACAACTGTAAGTTTTTTCAATAACTGCTCTGAGAATGGGAGGTCAAGGGCCTATGGTCCGGTGTTGGCGGGAACAAACAGTAATTCTTTTGTCAGCTGAGAGCTTTTCCAGACAGGAACTTAAGGGGGGGGTGGACGGTGGGTCATGCCAGGGCCTTAGGCTGCTAGAAGCCGGCTAGAGTTTGGTCAAGTCTCTTAGGACGAGGGTTTGGATGGAATTATTTGTACCCAGAGTTTTTGCAGTTTTCAGGACCAGCGTGTCCAAGATCAAAAAGAGGGGACAAAAAAAAAAATAGAAGAGGTGACAGATCAAGGAGAGGCTGTGTAGGTCCTCTTCCTACACAACTGGGTAAAGGCCTCTGCCCCATCAGTCTCGTAATAAATGAGTCCCATACTTTAATCCTTGCCCGCTCCCCAGCAGAGTCGATTCCTAGCTGAAGAGGGACCCTGAGAATACACACTATAATGTCCTTGCTCCATGGTCTTTATACATGCTGGGCCTGGCACAAGGCCACACACCAGAGGGCACGAGAAAAGTCTGAAATCCTACCTGGGCTCTGTGTGCCATACCAAGTGCCCTAACTCCAACAGCCAGAGGATGGGGCGCCTTTTTCTTTTCTCTTTTTTTTTTTTTTAAATTAATTTTTATTGGAGTATAGTTGCTTTACAATATTGTATTAACTTCTACTTCACAGCAAAGTGAATCAGCCATACATGTACATATATCCCCTCCATTTAGGACACTACAGTGCATTAAGCCGACTTCCCTGTGCTATACAGTGTGTTCCCATTGAGGCAGGAGATAGATGGGCTCCAGGCTAGGCATTTACAACTGGCCTCCTGTTCACACCTCCTGGGGTGAGAAGAAGATGAGCTCCAGGCTCATTACCAGCCCCTTGTTTGCATTTCCTGAAGCAGGAGACAAATGGGCTCCAGGACTACATATTTATGGCCGGACTCCTGTCTATATTTCAAGATCTGTACCTTGATATAAAAACCAGCAACAGGAATAGGGTAAATAACCGGACATTGGGCATTTTTATGGCAGGGACAGAGTGGGACTAAACCCTGTTAAAAGATCAAGAGGTCACACATTTCCCATCCTTGGAGCAAGGGAGGCACTACACATGCGCAAAAACCTTCACGGGGTCAAAAAGGCAGGAGATGCCAGAACACAGTAAGTCCTACTATCTCCTCCCAGAGGCCTTTGCAGTGGGATTCATCTTAACGGAGGGGTGTGTGCGCACCCAGGGGAGGGTCCAGAGGCAAATTAGCCATGGGGTCAAAACCATACGATTGGTCAAAAAGAAGACAAAGACCCGGAAGACTGCCCCCTTATAAAGGATTTAAACTCCCCAGAAGGGCGACTCTGGGGACTCTTTCTCCCTGAGTTCACCCGTGCGTCTTTCCACATGTACTTTGCTTTCCCAATAAACTTTTCTACTTTTCTCTTTACCTTCTGCCTCCTTGTCTGAATTCATTTTTGGCAAGGTGGGCAAGAACTAGGGATCCAGGCCCTAGCTGCTGGCCCCTGTGGTCCAGTGGTTACAACTCCCGGCCCGGGAACTAAGATCTTGCTTGCAGCTACTTCTCCCTGCTGCTGGCTGCAAGCTGACACTTACTGCTGCCTGCAGCCGAAATCACTGTCAGTTGTCTGTTTTATACATAGTATCAATAGTGTATATGTGTCAATCCCAATCTCCCAATTCCTCCCACCCCACCCCTTTCCTCCTTGGTTTCCATACCTTTGTTCTCTACTTCTGTGTCTCTATTTCTGCTTGGCAATTAAGGTCATCTATACCATTTTTCTAGATTCCACATATATGCGTTAATATACTATATTTGTTTTTCTCTTTCTGACTTACTTCACTCTGTATGACAGACTCTAGGTCCATCCACGTCTCTACAAATGGCCCAATTTCATTCCTTTTTATGGCTGATTAATATTCCATTGTATATATGTACCACAACTTCTTTATCCATTCCTCTGGTGATGGGCATTTAGGTTGCTTCCATGTCCTGGCTATTGTAAATAGTGCTGCTATGAACATTGGGGTGTACATATCTTTTCAAATCAAGAGTTTTCTCTGGGTATGTGCCCAGTAGTGGGATTGCTGGGTCATATGGTAATTCTATTTTTAGTTTTTTAAGGAACCTCCATACTGTTCTCCATAATGGCTGTATCAATTTACATTCCCACCAACAGTGCAAGAGGGTTCCCTTTTCTCCACACCCTCTCCAGCATTTATTGCTTGTAGATTTTTTGATGATGGCCATTCTGACCAGTGTGAGGTGATACCTCATTGTAGTTTTGATTTACACTTCTCTAATAATTAGTGATGTTGAGCATCCTTTCATGTGTTTGTTGGCAATCTGTATGTCTACTTTGGAGAAATGTCTCTTTAGGTCTTCTGCCCATTTTTGGATTGGGTTGTTTGTTTTTTTGATATTGAGCTGCATGAGCTGCTTGTAAATTTTGGAGATTAATCCTTTGTTAGTTGCTTCATTTGCAAATATTTTCTCCCATTCTGAGGGCTGTCTTTTCGTCTTGTTTATGGTTTGCTTTGCTGTGCAAAAGCTTTTAAGTTTCATTAGGTCCCATTTGTTTCTTTTTGTTTTTATTTCCATTTCTCTAGGAGGTGGGTCAAAAAGGATCTTGCTGTGATTTATGTCATAGAGTGTTCTGCCTATGTTTTCCTCTAAGAGTTTGATAGTGTCTGGCCTTACATTTAGGTCTTTAATCCGTTTTGAGAAAGACATAACTCATTTTAAATGAAAATGAATTACAGCACATTATTTTGGGTTTTGGTGGCACATTCCACACTCTGAGTACACTGTTGTGCAAACACTCTACTAACCAAAATGTATAAAGTACCTACACCTGTGTTTACTAAAGATGGAGAGGCATTGCAATCCCACCCTGCCATTCACCCTCCTCCCCACCCCTCCAATACCCCCCAGCCCCACTGTAACCAAGCAAGATCCTATCAGGCCTTCCCAGGACAGACCCCCTCCCCCATGTCCTCTGCTTTAGCTGCTCTCTGAAGTACCTAGATAATAGTATCTTATGCACATTTCCCAAGATGTTTTACAGGTGCTGAAACCCCCACCAGTTGGAAGAGATTAACACATCCCCTCTGGAACCAGGAAATATTTGCAACAACTTATCGCCTTTTACTTTACCTCACCATCAACCAATCAGAGGATTGTGCAGAAGCTGACCACACACTTGGGACCGACCTCCCTCCCCTTGCCTTTAAAAACGCTTTGCTGAAACCCACTGGGGAGTTCAGGCTTCTTGAGTATTAGCTGTCCGAACTCCTTGTATGGTGCCTTACAATAAACGCTGCACATTCCCTCACCACAACCTAGTGTCAGTGGATTGGCTTTACTACACGGGGGCAAGCGGACCCAAGTTTTTTTTCGCTAACACCACTGCCAGCTTCATTTACTGATTTTTAAAAATATTGCAGAGCAGAGGGCGGCAATATTACCAATTGGCTTTTTTCATGTCAGCTTAGTTACCAGAACGAGGAATTTGCTCAACAGCTAAATTGTGTCCTACAGGTAATGCTGGAACTAAAAATGCTTTCAAAGTAAAAATTTGCATGTGGAAGCAATAGATGTTGTAATCAAGAAAACATAAAGCAAGGACTCCTTTACCCCAACTTCAAAACCAAAAATCAATCAATAAAACAAACAAACAAAACCTCATGAAACTCTGAACTAGGATGACTAGGGAAAAAAAAGAAGATCAGGCAAAACTCTTGATTTCTTTTATATGGTGGAAAGGAGCAAAAAGAAATTAACTTTCAATCCAAACAAAGGCACATCCGGCTATGAAAGGCATGTCCTGCCAAGGATTAGAAGAGGGACAGTCTTCTGCTTCCCCCACATCAAGGCTAAAACAATGCACAGTGTCTCTCAATTTTTCGGCTTGGCCTTAGTTTGAAAATGCTACAGTGGAACTGATCAGCACCAGGGTGTGGGCTGGGCTGGAACTAGGTCTTCAGTGCACGGGCTCCCTGTGCTCTCCAGCTTCAGTGTTAAAATGCAGAATCCTGAGTCTCTTCTCTCTAAAGGTTCCAATCCAGGACGTCTAGAACGGGACCGAAGAATCTGCATTTTGAATAAGTATCATGGCTATCACCTTTATTAAAACTCTGCAGAGGGTGAGATTATTCACGCAACAGAGAAACTGAGATGAGACAAAGTGAAGGGATTTAAACTTCTGATGTTTAAGTTTGAACTAAGGCTTCACATTTATAGGAAAGGGCATAAGTTCTCTAACGTTAATCGTAAAGTTCAATGAATTTTTAATATGTGGACACCTAGATAACTACCACCCAAATCAAGACAGGGAACATTTCCAACATGTCAGCAGGCTCCCCCATTCCCCCTCCCAGTCAATACCTCTCCCCAGAGGTAACCATCATTCTGACACCTGACGTCACAGATGCCTGTTTTTGAAATTCATGTAAATGGAATAATGTAGTATGAACTTTTTTTGTCTGACTTTTTTTTTTTTTTAATTAATTTATTTATTTTTGGCTGTGTTGGGTCTTCGTTTCTGTGCGAGGGCTTTCTCTAGTTGTGGCAAGCGGGGGCCACTCTTCATCGCGGTGCGCGGGCCTCTCACTATCGCGGCCTCTCTTGTTGTGGAGCACAGGCTCCAGACACGCAGGCTCAGTAGTTGTGGCTCACGGGCTTAGTTGCTCTGCGGCATGTGGGCTCCTCCCAGACCAGGGCTCGAACCTGTGTCCTCTGCATTAGCAGGCAGATTCTCAACCACTGCGCCACCAGGGAAGCCCTGTCTGACTTTTTTGCTCAGCATTATGTGTGTGACACTCACCCATGTTGTTGAGTGTAGAAGTAGCTTCTTCTTTTTGATTTCTGTGTACTATTCCACTGGATAAAAATGCCATGATGTATTTGCCCCTTCTCCTGTTGATGGACATCAGTCATTTCAAGTTTGGCATTTCCATCTTATTGTGTAGTGGTTTGATATGATTTCAGATCCACTTGTTTATGACAAAAATGAAATTGTCGTTAAGAGGGAAGTTGTTATTTTGATATCAAAGTGAAATCATACATCAGGATGTCATCATCCACATCTGGGGCTGCTGATAAGCACTCAGTAACTCAGCTGCTGAAGGGACCCACTGGAGGCTGATTAATAAGAACATATGAAGAAGCAACTGTTATGAGGGGACATTTAGGCTAAAAATACCTACAGTTTGTGAGGACTATCCAAGAGTGTTAGGTATGGGTAAGGCCACCCTTTGCTGATCTAAATAGCCTTTGAAGATCTTAGGGCATTAGCTCCTGCCATGGTAAAGGTAACTGTTTTATCCACAGTGGCAAAAGCCATGCAGTGGCCCAAAGAAGAAGATCATCTTGCCTGCCAACACCAGCGCCATGGTTCCCTAGCAATGTGTTCTAGCAACAGGGGACTTTTCACTTTTGTTTTGCTGGCAGCTGGATGTCAGCTCACTGTTGGCTAAGCTGCCTCTCCCGAGAACCAACTTGTATAAAGGTATACCTTGAACTAAATTTGGGCTTTATTTCTTTTATCTCCCTTGCCTGGAACAATAGTGTCTTTGATCTATCGTTTGTTTGGAGTATGTTATTTCTTATCTTTTTTCTTTCTTTCTTTTTTTTTTTTCTTTTTTTTTTTGATGTGGACCATTTTTAAAGTCTTTATTGAATTTATTACAATATTGCTTCTGTTTCATGTTTTGGTTTTTTGGCCACAAGGCATGTGGGATCTTAGCTCCCCAACCAGGGATCGAACCCACACCCCCTGCATTGGAAGGCGATGTCTTACCCCCTGGACCACCAGGGGAGTCCCTGGAGTATGTTATTACTTTACTGACTTATTAAGAGATGTTATCCTGTATGCTATTGGCTTGCAAAATTATTATAATTCCTACAGTACACGTGTGTCAAATAGATACAAAAATATCGGCAAAGACAATCTCAGTCTCTGAGCATAGTTTGCCACCACCCCCAAACAAAACACATATGAATTTTAGAATCATTTTGTCCATTTCTGTAAAAGAGGCAATTGAATTCTTGATACAGATTGCATTGAATCTGTAGGTCAATTTGAGGAGCACTGTCATCTTAATATTATGTGTTTCAGTATGTATACACTGCGTATCTTTTCATTTCTTTAGATCTTAACTTTTTTTTTTAACATTGTTATAGTTTTCAGGGTACAAGCCCTATACTTCCTTAGAGAAATTTATTTTATTCTTTCGGATGAAATTGTTTTCTTAATTCAGTTTTCAGATTGTTCACTGCTAGTGTATAGAAATAAAACTGATTTTTGGGGCTTCCCTGGTGGCGCAGTGGTTGAGAATCTGCCTGCCAATGCAGGGGACACGGGTTCGAGCCCTGGTCTGGGAAGATCCCACATGCCGCGGAGCAACTAGGCCCGTGAGCCACAATTACTGAGCCTGCGCGTCTGGAGCCTGTGCTCCGCAACAAGAGAGGCCGCGATAGTGAGAGGCCCGCGCGCCGCGATGAAGAGTGGCCCCCGCTTGCCGCAACTAGAGAAAGCCCTCGCACAGAAACGAAGACCCAACACAGCCATAAATAAATAAATAAATAAGTAAATAAATAAATAAATAAAATTTAAAAAAAAACAAAAAAAACCCTGATTTTTGTGTACTGATCTTATACACTGCAACTTTTTTTTTTTTTTGCTACGTGGCTTGCAGAATCTTAGTTCCCAGGGATTGAACCTGGGCCGTGGCCTTGAAAGCGCCAAGTCCTAACCACTGGACCACCAGGGAATTCCCTCCTGCAACTTTAATTTGTTTATCAGCTCTATTATTTTTCTGGATTTTTTTTAGGGTTTTCTGTGTACAAGATCATGTCATCTCAAATAAAAATAATTTTACTTCCTCCCTTCCAATCTTCATTCCCTTTTTTTTCTTTTTCTCACCTAGTTGCCCTAGCTAGAACCTCCAGGACAACACTGAAAGAAGTGATGACACCAGATATCTCTGTCTTGTTGCTGATCTTAGGGGGAAAGTTTTCAGTCTTTTATCATTGAGTATGATGTTAGCTGTGGGTTTTTCATGGGTGCCCTTTATCAGGCTGAGGAAGTTCCCTTCTATTTTGCTGAGTGTTTTTATCATGAAAGGGTGTTGGATATTGTCAAACATTTTTTCTTTGTCTGTTGAGATAGTTCTGTGGTTTTCCTTTATTTTATTAATATCATGTATTATGTTGATTGACTTTCATATGTTGAATCAACCTTGCATTCTTGGGATAAATCCCATTTTTGCACCTATGATCATAGGTGATATTGGTCTGCAGTTTTCTTTTCTTGTGATATCTTTGTTTGGCTTTGTTATCAGAGTAATACTGAACTCATAGAATGAGTTATGAAGTATTCTCTCTTCTATTTTTTGGCAGTGTATGAAAAGAATTATTGTTAATTCTTAAAATGTTTCATAGAAGTCAGCAGTGAAGATGGTGCTTAGGCTTTTTGTGTGTGTGAGTAGTTTTTGATTACTAATTCAATCTCTTTACTTGTTATTGGTCGATTCAAAGTCTCTATATATTTTTCTTGAGTTGGTTTTGATAGTATGCTTTTAGGTATTTGTTGATTTCATCTAGGTTACCTAATTTGTTGGCATACACTTGTTCATAGTATTCCTTTATAATCCTTTTTATTTCTGAAAGGTCAGTAGTAATGATCCCCTTTCATTCATGATTTTAGTAATTTGAGTCTTCTCTTTTTATGGTCAGTCTATCCAAAAGCTTTGAAAGGATTTCATTCTAAAATGGACCAGAGGGGACTTTCCTGGCGGTCCAGTGGATAAGACTTCATGCTTCCAAGGCAGGGTGCACAGGTTCAATCCCTGGTCAGGGAACTAAGATCCCACATGCTGTGAGGTGTGGCAAAAAAACCAAAACCAAACAAACAAACAATAAAATGGACCGGAGGTATGAAATGGAGACTCTCACTCATACACCCTCAGAAGAATGAAACATAAGAACTGAGTGACTACAAAATATTGGCTATATTCCCCCCTGTTGTACAATATATCCTTGGAGCTTATTTTATAAATAATAGTTTGTATCTTTTTTTTTTTAGTTTGTGTCTTTTAATTCCCTACTCTTACCCTGCCCCTCCCACTTTCCCTCTCCCCACTGATACCACTAGTTCTCTATTTTTGTAAATCTGCCTCTTTTTTTGTTATATTCACTATTTTGCTGTATTTTTTAGATTCCACATATAAATGATATCATACAGTATTTGTCTTTCTCTGTCAGACTTATTTCACTTAGCATAATACCAATCAAGTCCATTCATGTTGTTGCAAATGGCACAATTTCATTCTTTTTTTTACTGCTGAGTAGTATTCCACTGTGTGTGAGTGTGTGTGTGTGTGTGTGTGTATCACATCTTCTTTATGCATTCGTCTGTTGATGGACATTTAGGTTACTTCCATATCTTGGTACTTGCAAATAATGTTGCTATGAACATTGGGGTGCATGTATCTTTTATAATTAGTAGTTTTGGTTTTTTCATATATATACCCAGGAGTAGAATTGTTGAGTCATATGGTAGTTCTATTTTTAGCTTTCTGAGAAACCTCCATACTGTTTTCCACAGTGGCTGCACCAATTTACATTCCTACCAACAGTGTAGGAGGGTTCCCTTTTCTCCACATCCTGGCCAACATTTGTTATTTGTGTTCTTTTTGATGATAGATCTTTCTTCTTTTTTAATGTACATATTTGTTTTATAGGCTAAAATACAGTTTATCCTGGAGAATATTCTATGTGCACCTAAGAAGAATGTGTATTCTGCTGTTGTTGGATGAACTATTGGGTGACCCATTCTGTATATGTCTGTTAAGTCTAGTGGATAAGTAGTGTAGTTGAAGTCTTCTATTTCCTTGCTGATTTTTTTTTTAGTTACTCTACCCATTATTGAAAGTTGGGTGTTCAAGTCTAACTATTATCACTAATTGTCTAATTCTCCACTTAATTCTGTCAAGTTTCACTTCATGTATTTTGGGGCTCAGTTTTAGGTAAGTATTATGTGTATAACTGTTACATCTTCCTGATACTTTTATCATGATAAAATGTGACTTTTTAACTCTAGTAAATTTTTTTGGTATTAAGGTCTACTTTGATATTTATATAGCCACTACAGTTCTCTTTTGCTGTTTGCATGGTATATTTTTTCCATCCTTTTACTTTCAACCTGTTCATGTCTTTGATGAACAATATCTTTTTATATGCTTACTGGCCACTTGACTATCCTCTTTTGTGCGTCTTCAAGTCTTTGCCTAATTTTTTAGTTTACCTTTTTTCTTTTCATTATTGATTTGTAGTTTTTTTTTTTGTTCTGGATATAAGTCCTGTGTAGGATGTATTATTGCAAATGTCTTTTCCTAGTTTGTAGATTCTCTTTTCACCCTTTTAATAGTGTTAATAAATAGTTAATGAAGTTCAATTTATCAAAGTTTTCTTTAATTTCTTTTCATTTTTCTTTTGTATCCTTTTAAAGAAATCTTTGCTTATTTGGAGTGGTTTTTTTACAGAGCGTTATTATGGCTATGGCTGACTAATACACAAAATACTGCCAACTTGCTCTCCAAAGCAGTTGTACTAACTTATACTCAAATCAGCAGTATTTTAGCACTGCATTGCTCCACATCTTCCTCTTGTCAGACTTTTAAACTCTTGACAGGATGATAGATGTAAACTGTATTCTTACTGTAGTTTGAATGTGCGTTTTCCTAATTACAATGAGATTGAGAATATTTCCATACGTTTATTGGCCATTTGGATTTATGCTTCTATTTATTGACTACTTCTTATATATATTCTTCTGTATGTTTGAAAGATCTCAGAATAAGCTAAAAAAAAAGGAAGGTGCAGAACAATAGATAAAGGTGTACACACGTGTGTGTGTGTGCTTACATATATGCAATACACATATATCTGTATTTTTTTTGTTTGCTTGTTTGTTTTGTTTTGTTTTTTTTGTTTGGCCATGCCACGTGGCATGTGGGATCTTAGTTCTCTGATCAATGATCGAAGCCGTGCCCCCTGCAGTGGAAACGCAGAGCCCTAACTACTGGACTGCCAGGGAATTCCCAGTATGTTTTTATATAAATAGTATATTTTTGAAAAATAGGAAGCAATAAAGTTGGAAGAATTATTTAAAAGACATTTATAGTGAACTGTAAAAGCAAAATGACAAAATGCATTATAATCTGTCAAACTTATGGCAAAGTTTTTTAAAAAGTGAAATGAGAATAAAGCTCCTGACCTGTGTGTATGGTAAGCGGGTAAAGGGATGGGGGTGCTGGGGCTTAAACATTGTTAGAATCTTGGTGGAAATGAGGAAGACCCAGAGAGTCAGCCAGATGGCCAAGTGAAATTGATCTCAAGTGAATCCATGTGAAGCCTTTGATCTCTCTCTGGTAAAGGAGTTCAAAGGAAATCCTTCCGGGATGCACTAGCTCAGTAAAACTTCAACCCTGGCTGCATGCTAAGATCACGGGAGGAGATTTAAAATAAGGGCCTTAGCCTCTACCTCAGAACAATTGAATCAAAATCTCTGAAAGTAGCTCTGGAAACTTTGTTTTTTCTTAATTGAGGTATAATTGACATATAACATTATATTAGTTTCAGGTGTACAACACAATGATTCATTGCTTGTATATACTGAGAAATGATCACCACAATAAGTCTAGTTAACATCCATCACCATACATAGTTACACATTTTTTTCTTGTGATGAAAACTTTTAAGATCTATTTTTAAGATCCAAGCAACTTTCAAATATACAGTACGTGGGAACTGTATTTTAAAAAAATTTCCTCTGGTGATTCTTATGGGCAGGCAAGGTTGAAATTCCATAAAGAAGACACCAATATGCAGAACATCAAATTACACTGTTTAGAGGCACATGAAAAGATGCTCAATGTTGCTAATTATTAGAGAAATGCAAATCAAAACTACAGTGTGGGGGCTTCCTTGGTGGCGCAGTGGTTAAGAATCCGCCTGCCAATGTAGGGGACACAGGTTCAAGCCCTGGTCTGGGAAGATCCCACATGCCGCTGAGCCACTAAGCCCGTGTGCCACAACTACTGAGCCTGCATGCCACAACTACTGAAGCCCGCATGCCTAGAGCCCGTGCTCCAAAACAAGAGAGGACACTGCAGTGAGAAGCCCACGCGCTGCAACAAAGAGTAGCCCCCACTTGCCACAACTAGAGAAAGCCCGCGCACAGAAACAAAGACCCAATGCAGACAAAAATAAATAAATAAAATAAATAAATTTATTAAAAAAAACCTACAGTGCAGTACCACCTCACACCAGTCAAAATGGCCATCGTTAAAGTCTACAAATAACAAACGCTGGAAAGGGTATGGAGAAAAGGGAACCCTCCTACGCTGTTGGTAGGACTGTAAGTTGGTGCAACCACTGTGGAAAACAGTATGGAGGTTCCTCAAAAAACTAAAAATAGAGTTGCCATATGATCCAGCAATCCCACTCTGGGGCATATATGCAGACAAAACTCTAATTCAAAAAGATACATGCACCCTTATGTTCTTAGCAGCACTATTCACAATAGCCAAGACCTGGAAACAACCTAAATGTCCATCAACAGATGAATATATAAAGAAGATGTAGTACATAGATACAATGGAATACTACTCAGCCATAAAAAAGAATGAAATAATGCCATTTGCAGCAACATGGATGGATATAGAGATTATCATTACCAAGTGAAGTCAGACAGGGAAAGACAAATATCATATGATATCACTTATATGTGGAATCTAAAATATGACACAAATGAACTTATCTATGAAACAGAAACTTGTGGTTGCCAAGGCAGCGGGGTGTGGGAAGGGACGGATTGGGAGTTTGGGATTAGCAGATGCAAACTATTATATATTGAATGGATAAACAAGGTCCTACTGTATAGCACAGGGAACTATATTCAATTATCTATATTATCAGTTATCTATATTATCTATATTATTATATTCAATTAACTATATTATCCTGTGATAAACCATAATGGAAAAGAATATGAAAAAGAATGTATATATAACTAATCACTTTGCTGTACAGTAGAAATTAATACAACACTGTAAATCAACCAGACTTCAATCAAATTTTTTCAAAAGCTGAAAAAAAATTACACTTTTAGGAAAATAAGCTTTTAATTTTTTCTATGTGGTCATTACAGTCAGGTTTTTTTTTTAATTGAAGAGTAATGAAATTAGGAAAAAAATTGTAGGTTTATCATAAGCTACATCAACAGAAGAAAAAAAGGAAAATATCGCGTTAAAATGGTTTCTATCTCAAGACCTGGTTCTTTTGAATGATTTTCATTCAAAGAGCGTTTATTGAGAATCTATGACATGCAAAGCCCTGTGCTAGAATTGTGAGTTTTTTTTTTTTTAATGGCTAGAGAAATGGCTCTGACCTTTAAAGTTGTTACAGTCTGGTTCAGAGATATAAATAACTAGTGATAGAACAAGGCAGAAAGAAATGCCATCCTTGAAGAAATAAAGTGCCATGGAAACATTGAGGAGGTGACTCTGGAAAGGAGACTGGGATTGGGGAGGCTTTATGAAGAAACCAGGATTTGAACTCATCCTTGGAGGATGAGCAGAATCTCAGTAGGTAGAGAAGTTGTGGTGGGAGACAGATTCCTGATTTGGGGAGGAGCAGAGCAAAGGCTCAGCAGTGAAAGAGTGCATATATCCACACATCATCCTCTCCTGGACCTGCTGCAGAGGCCTCCTGACTGATCTCCAGCCTGTACCCGCTCCAACCTCTGCAGCCCCCCCATCCCTACCTCACACCACTGCCACAGCTCTCATTTCCATAGAACACTGGGCATTTATTCTAAAATGTTCATTATTAGCCAAATCTACATAATCCTTAAATTTTTATGCTTTTGAGATTTTTATATTACAAAATCAATGTATGCTCTTGTATCAGCTTCAAATCATCCTAAAAGGTATAAACAGGAAGTGAAAGTCCCCCCTCCAATCTGCCTTCAGAGGTAACCATTGTTAGTAGTGTAGGTAGGTATCCATCCAGTTTCTCCATCTCTCTACCTCTCTCTCTCCAACTGTTTGTTTCTCCCTCTGTACAGTATATAGATACGTATATAGACATTGCATACATAATATAAATATCATATTCTTTATATATACATACCAGACTGTATGTATGTATATACATACATGTATGTATATATATATGTATAACACACCATATGTGTGTGAATATAGTAAACTAAGCAATTATGTATACATTTATATACATATTTGATACATTTATAGAGCATCTATCTAATGCCTCTAAATAGTGTGTCTATCTATACATGCACATATGTATATGTGTGTGTAGGAGTGTGTGTTTGCTCTCAGGTGTGTAGGGTTTTTTGGATTAATCCTTTGCCTAAAACCTTTTGCTGGGCACATCACAGACCAGGTTAAGTCCCAGCGATTAGCAGGTTTTCCTAAGTCCCATGTGGCCAGGCCACTGTCTACCTCACTCTGCAGCCACTTTTCAGAGGGACGTACAGTTGGGAGCAAAAGGAAGAGTGCTCCTCCTGAGCACTTTCTTCAAAACTGGGGTCCTTTCAGCAATTATTTTTCAAGATTAATACGTTGACATGACTTGTTATGGCAATAATGAAAAAAGCTTAGGGGAAACAGTGTGAAAGCAGAGGGGTAAACGTGCGGAGAGGAAGTGACATGCCTGTTTAACGTGCTCCCTCGCTCCTCCCAAGACACAAAGCCCTCCCCCTCCAATCTGACACCTCCATGTCCGGGCTTGCCCTTGACACTACTGCAGTCACACTGAGAGCTCTAGAAACTGCTCGTAGGTCCTTCAACAACCCAGCTGTTTCCCATCTCTGTGTTTTCACATATATTCATTCCTCCACCTGGAATGCCCTTACCTGCCACAGTCTGCCAGGCAAACTCTAATCATCTTTCAAAACTCAGCACACGCAAGGGTGTTTTTTCTATCTCGAGGCTACAGTGAGATGTCCCTTACCCAGTGATTTAGAAATAAGGCTGCCACAGAATAAAACAAGCAAACGTGTACACCGTGGATGTGATTAGCCCTCTCGAGGTAAAGCAAGCAATTGTGTATAAATATGTGACTGAAGGATTTAGAGACTCTCCAATTAAAAAAAAAAAAAAAGTGTTGGGTAATCTGAGGGAGAAAATATGGGGAAAAAACTCCCCTGTAATTTAATAAACAGAAAGACAATTAATTGTATTTGCCCCATTCACAGTAAGACCATGTGAAGAGAAGGGTCTGGTAAACCCAGGAAGCAATGAGGAGAGGGCTGGGGGAGGTTCACAGAGACACAGGCTGGCAGGTGCCCATCATTAATGTTCACTGCTGTGAGTTAGTCTAGCAGGTGAATCAATTACAGTTTATCTCCTATTGGTAGAAATTAAGACGGTTTCCAATAACTAGCCATTATAAATACGGCTCAATGGGCATTCTTGCCCATGTCGCCTTATGCTCATGGGCTTGTATTTTTAAGAATATATATTTAGGAGTGGGATTACTGACTCCTAACGGTTGAGCCTGTTCAAGCTTACTGGATAAGGTCGTACTGTTCTTCACAGTGGTTGTGCGAATTTCTGCTGCTGCCACCAGTGTAATGATGTTCCAGTTCTTCTACATTCTTACCAGCACTCAGTATTGTCAGTCTTGTTTGCAGGTTGGATGCCCTGGGAATGCTGTCTCATCACTGTTCTACTACGCATTTCTCTGATTACTACTGAGATTGTGCATCTTTTATGTTTATTGACCACTGGGTCTCCTCTTCTGTTCATCCCCTTTGCCCATTTTTCCATTGGGTCATTTTTATTCTGTTTATTGTTTTCCAGATATTCTCTGTGTGTGTGTGTGTGTGTGTATGTGTGTGTGTGTGTGTGTGTGTGATATATTCTCCTGGTCCATGGCTTGTTTTTCACTTAAAAAAAATCCTTTTTGCCTCAATTTCCTCATTTGTTAAATGAAGGTAATATTATTAAGCAAGTATGTATTATTAAGTGTTACTAAGTAATAATATTAAGTATTATTTTAAAAATTAAGTATTATTAAGTAATATTAAGTTATTAAGTAATAATATTAAGTATTATTAAGCAAATATGTAACATATTTAGAACAGTGCCTCACATCTAGGAAGCACTCTATTAATATTTATTCTTATTATTATTATCAGTGTCTTTTGATGAAAAGTTTAAATTATTTTTGTAGTATCTTTTGATGAATAGACATTCTTAGTTTTAATGTCTAAATTTACTAATCTTTTCTTCTACGGTTTGTGCTTTTTGTGCCTACCACTGGCTTTTTATAGTTGTTCTCTGTTTTGCCCATTCTATGAGCATTTTTACAATTGAAGTTTTCGCTAAACTCTGGAACCCATTAAAATTGGGAGAATAAGGAGAACACTTAAATCATTGTCTTTTTGTTTTAAGGGTAGGTGGGTTTTCCTTATAGACACTATCATTAATACCAAAAACATGCTTTAGTTCACTTAGTTCACTCTGTAAAAGAAGACTTTTATCATGGCATCTTATTGAGCATATATTAGTGGTTCTTGCATGGTATTTACATTTAAAATGTTTATTTTTTGTGATTTTTTTTTCCATTTTCTTTCCTATGGTTGCTATTTTCCCTCAAATGTTGATATTTTACATATATGCCAGAATTATTCTTTCACTCTCATAAAACTTACTAGGCTCCAACAAATACATGAATGCTTTACCAATGACCATGTCCGTTCAGTGAACTGAGTTGATTTGCTGTCCTGTGAAAGAAAACCCTACATATCACATTAGCTAGGTATTGTAGTCATCTTGCAGAGTCATTCTCCATGATTAAAATCACTTCCAGGCCCCTTTGTGGTTGATTATTCCCTTCTGCTCTATTGAAGACATAATACTTGTTGGGAAAGTTTCATGGCCACAAAAGTAGTGGCAGTCACTATTCAGTGGAGATGCTGGCAAATACAGAGCAGCACTGTCCAAACTTGTGATCAAGATGGGCTATAAGCCACAAAATGTAACTTCACAGGACAACTTAGATAGCGAAAATAAATGCTGGGAAAATTCCAAAGCTGCTTCCTGGAGAAAAGTCTGCTTTGCCTAGATACCCCTGGGATTCTCTTCCATTTGGAGTTCCTCAGAGACTATATATTGAATTTTCTGTCATTCAGTTTGTATCAGAAATCTAGCCCAAAGAAATGATACTCAGGGAAGATTACCTCTAGTTTTCCAAATTTTGGGGGGTCATAAAATTCTTTCTCTAAGACCATATTATTCAAAAGCTACTCTGGTTGAAGTGGGAGGAGAACATTCAGAACTTTAGTTTCTTGAAAGAAAGGAACTGATATACTTATTTCTTTCCAATAGTGTGAGTCATATATTAGAACATGTGTCCTTTGTGTCCCTGGCCAGGATGCTTAATGCCCAACTTAAATTTCAATCGTATGTTAAAATTGCCACACTACCCAAAGCAACCTACAGATTTTTTTTTTTTGGCTGCACCATGCGGCTTATGGGATCTTAGTTCTTTGACCAGGGATTGAACCTGGGCCCCTGGCAAAGAAAGCACAGAGTCCTAACCACTGGACTGCCAGGGAATTCCCAATCTACAGATTTAATGCGATTCCTAACAAGTTACCCATGACATTTTTCAAAGAACTGAAGAAATAATCCTAAAATTTATATTGAACCATAAAAGACCTAGACCCACAATTGCCAAAGCAATCCTGAGGAAAAAGAACAAAGCTGGAGGCATAACCCTCTCAGACTTCAGACAATACTACAAAGCTACAGTAATCAAAACAACATGGTATTGACACAAAAACAGACAAATGGATCAATGGAACAGAATAGAGAGCCCAGAAATAAACCCACACACCTATGGTCAATTAATCTTCAACAAAGGAGGCGAGAATATACAATGGAGGAAAGACAATCTCTTCAGCAAGTGGTGTTGGGTAAACTGGACAGCCACATGTAAATCAGTGAAGTTAGAACACACCCTCACATCATACACAAAAATAAACCCCAAATGGCTTAAAGGTTTAAATATAAGACATGACACCATAAAACTCCTAGAAGAGAACATAGGCAAAACACTCTCTGACATAAACTGTAGCAATGTTTTCTTAGGTCAGTCTCCCAAGGTAATAGAAATAAAAACAAAAATAAACAAATGAGACCTAATCAAACGTACAAGCTTTTGCACAACAAAGGAAACCATAAACAAAATGAAAAGACAACCTGGGAGAAAATATTTGCAAACAATGAGACCGACAAGGGCTTAATTTCCAAACCATACAAACAGCTCATATAACTCAATAACAACAACAACCGCCCCAACACAAAACCCAGTCAAAAAATGGGCAGAAGATCTAAAGAGACATTTCTCCAAAGAAGACATACAGATGGTCAATAGGCACATGAAAATACACTCATCATCACTAATTATAAGAGAACTGCAAATCCAAACTACAATGAGGTACCACCTCACACCAGTCAGAATGGCCATCAGTAAAAAGTCTACAAATAAATGCTGGAGAGGGTGTGGAGAAAAGGGAGCCTTCCTACACTGTTGGCGGGAATTAAATTGGTGCAGGCACTATGGAAATCAGTATGGAGATTCCTTAAAAAGTTGCCATATGATCCAGCCATCCCACTCCTGGACACAAATCTGGACAAAATTATAATTTGAAAGGATACATGCAACCCAATATTAACAGCAGCACTATTTATAATAGCCAAGACATGGAACATGGAAACAAACTAAATGTCCATCAACAGATGAATGGATAAAGAAGATGTAGTGTGTGTGTGTGTGTGTGTGTGTGTGTGTGTGTGTGTGTGTATACACACACATATATATATATACACAATGTGTGTTTGTGTATATATATATATATATATATATATACACAATGGAATATTATCCAGCCATAAAAAAGAATGAAATCTTGCCATTTGCAGCAACATGGATGGACTTAGTATCATACTAAGTGAATTAAGTCAGAAAGAGAAAGACAAACAGCATATATCACTTATATGTGGAATCTAAAACATGATACAAATGAAGTTATTTATGAAACAGAAACAGAGTCACAGACATAGAAAATAAACTTTGGTTACCAAAAGGGAAAGGGATAAATTAGGAGTTTGGGATTAACAGATACAAATTACTACATGTAAAATAGATAAACACAGAGGGCAGACAGCAGAAGCAAGAAGAACTACAATCCTGCAGCCTGTGGAACAAAAACCACATTCACAGAAAGACAGACAAGATGAAAAGGCAGAGGGCTACATACCAGATGAAGGAACAAGATAAAACCCCAGAAAAACAACTCAATGAAGTGGAGATAGGCAACCTTCCAGAAAAAGAATTCAGAATAATGATAGTGAAGATGATCCAGGACCTTGGAAAAAGAATGGAGGCAAAGATTGAGAAGGTGCAAGAAATGTTTAACAAAGACCTAGAAGAATTAAAGAACAAACAAACGCAGATGAACAATACAATAACTGAAATGAAAACTACACTAGAAGGAATCAATAGCAGAATAACTGAGGCAGAAGAACGGATAAGTGACCTGGAAGACAGAATGGTAGAATTCACTGCCGCAGAACAGAATAAAGAAAAAAGAATGAAAAGAAATGAAGATAGCCTAAGAGACCTCTGGGCCGACATTAAATGCACCAACATTCACATTTAAAGGGGTCCCAGAAGGAGAAGAGAGAGAGAAAGGACCTGAGAAAATATTTGAAGAGATTATAATTGAAAACTTCCCTAACATGGGAAAGGAAATAGCTACCCAAGTCCAGGAAGCTCAGCGAGACCCATACAGGATAAACCCAAGGAGAAACATGCCGAGACACATAGTAATCAAATTGGCAAAAACTAAAGACAAAGAAAAATTATTAAAAGCAGCAAGGGAAAAATGACAAATAACATACAAGGGAACTCCCATAAGGTTAACAGCTGATTTCTCAGCAGAAACTCTACAAGCCAGGAGGGAGTGGCATGATACACTTAAACTGATGAAAGGGAAGAACCTACAACCAAGATTACGCTACCCGGCAAGGATCTCATTCAGATTCGATGGAGAAATCAAAAGCTTTACAGACAAGCAAAAGCTAAGAGAATTCAGCACCACCAAACCAGCTCTACGACAAATGCTAAAGGAATTTCTCTAAGTGGGAAACACAAGAGAAGAAAAGGACCTACAAAAACAAACCCAAAACAATTACAAAAATGGTCATAGGAACATATATATCGATAATTACCTTAAACGTGAATGGATTAAATGCTCCAACCAAAAGACACAGGCTTGCTGAATGGATACAAAAACAAGACCCAGCTATATGCGGTCTACAAGAGACCCACTTCAGACCTAGGGACACATACAGACTGAAAGTGAGGGGATGGAAAAAGGTATTCCATGCAAATGGAAATCAAAAGAAAGCTGGAGTATCAATACTCACATCAGATAAAATAGACTTTAAAATAAAGACTGTTACAAGAGACGAGGAAGGACACTACATAATGATCAAGGGATCAATCCAAGAAGAAGACATAACAATTATAAATATATATGCACCCAACATAGGAGCACCTCAATACATAAGGCAACTGCTAACAGCTATAAAAGAGGAAATCGACAGTAACACAATAATAGTGGGGGAATTTAACACCTCACTTACACTAATGGACAGATCATCCAAAATGAAAATAAATAAGGAAACAGAAGCTTTAAATGACACAATAGACCAGACAGATTTAATTGATATTTATAGGACATTCCATCCTAAAACAGCAGATTACACGTTCTTCTCAAGTGCGCACGGAACATTCTCCAGGATAGATCACATCTTGGGTCACAAATCAAGCCTCAGTAAATTTAAGAAAATTGAAATCATATCAAGCATCTTTTCTGACCACAACACTATGAGATTAGAAGTGAATTACAGGGGAAAAAATGTAAAAAACACAAACACATGGAGACTAAACAATATGTTACTAAATAACCAAGAGATCACTGACAAAATCAAAGAGGAAATCAAAAAATACCTAGAGACAAATGACAATGAAAACACGACCATCCAAAACCTATGGGATGCAGCAAAAGCAGTTCTAAGAGGGAAGTTTATAGCTATACAAGCCTACCTCAAGAAACAAGAAAAATCTCAAATAATCTAACCTTACACCTAAAGGAACTAGAGAAAGAAGAGCAAACAAAACCCAAAGTTAGCAGAAGGAAAGAAATCATAAAGATCAGAGCAGAAATAAATGAAATAGAAACAAAGAAAACAATAGCAAAGATCAATAAAACTAAAAGCTGGTTCTTTCAGAAGATAAAATTGAGAAACCATTAGCCAGACTCATCAAGAAAAAGAGGGAGAGGACTCAAATCAGTAAAATTAGAAATGAAAAAGGAGAAGTTACAACAGACACCGCAGAAATACAAAACATCCTAAGAGACTACTACAAGCAACTCTATGCCAATAAAATGGACAACCTGGAAGAAATGGACAAATTCTTAGAAAGGTATAACCTTCCAAGACTGAACCAGGAAGATACAGAAAATATGCACAGACCAATCACAAGTAATGAAATTGAAACTGTGATTAAAAATCTTCCAACAGGGCTTCCCTGGTGGCGCAGTGGTTGAGAATCTGCCTACCAATGCAGGGGACACGGGTTCGAGCCCTGGTCTGGGAAGATCCCACATGCCGCGGAGCAACTAGGCCCGTGAGCCACAACTACTGAGCCTGCGCGTCTGGAGCCCATGCTCCGCAACAAGAGAGGCTGCGATAGTGAGAGGCCCGTGCACTGTGATGAAGAGTGGCCCCCACTTGCTGCAACTAGAGAAAGCCCTCGCACAGAAATGAAGACCCAACACAGCCATAAATAAATAAATAAAATAAATAAATAAATAAATAAAAATCTTCCAACAAACAAAAGTCCAGGACCAGATGGCTTCACAGGTGAATTCTATCAAACATTTAGAGAAGAGCTAACACCCATCCTTCTCAAACTCTTTCGAAAAATTGCAGAGGAAGGAACACTCCCAAACTCATTCTATGAGGCCACCATCACTCTGATACCAAAACCAGACAAAGATACTACTGAAAAAGAAAATTACAGGCTGCGACAGTCCAGCCACCGCAGGGGGTCTTCCAGGTCCCGACGGAGAGGGGTAAGGGACGAAATAGCACTGCGAGTATGGGGTCAGAACGACCAAGACAACTGATGGTTGCAAGGCACTTTATTTAGAATTTATTGAATCTTATATAGACAGAAGAGGAACTCATTATTAGACAATGAACCCATAGAATTGCTTATCGTCTCAGTTCAGTCACCACCATGGACGTCAACAAGTTTACAACAACTATCCTTGAGCATTAGCTTCCCTTAACCAGGCACACACACAGCCCCCAGCCATAAGGAAAAACCAGGACTCTCAGTTCCTTGAGGTCTCCTGGCTTGAGATAGCTTTGCTAATCTCTTTTACATTCCTCAGGCCTGGGAAAAAGAGTGCATTCCAAGTCAAGGGTAAGGGCTTTGCTTTTTGTGAGAGACATACTGTCTCCTCCAGGAGTTACCTCCGGCTAAGACTGCATGCCTCCCACAACAGACCAGTATCACTGATGAATATAGATGCAAAAATCCTCAACAAAATACTAGCAAACAGAATCCAACAGCACATTAAAAGGATCATACACCACGATCAAGTGGGATTTATCCCAGGGATGCAAGGATTCTTCAATATATGCAAATCAATCAATGTGATAAACCATATTAACAAATTGAAGAATAAAAACCATATCATCATCTCAATAGATGCAGAAAAAGCTTTTGACAAAATTCAGCACCCATTTATGATAAAAACTCTCCAGAAAGTGGGCATAGAGGGAACCTACCTCAACATAATAAAGGCCATATATGACAAACCCACAGCAAACATCATTCTCAATGGTGAAAAACTGAAAGCATTTCCTCTAAGATCAGGAACAAGACAAGGATGTCCACTCTCACCACTATTATTCAACATAGTTTTGGAAGTCCTAGCCACGGCAGTCAGAGAAGAAAAAGAAATAAAAGGAATACAAATTGGAAAAGAAGAAGTAAAACTGTCACTGTTTGCAGATGACATGATACTATACATAGAGAATCCTAAAGATGCTACCAGAAAACTACTAGGGCTAATCAATGAATTTGGTAAAGTTGCAGGATACAAAATTAATGCACAGAAATCTCTTGCATTCCTGTACACTAATGATGAAAAATCTGAAAGAGAAATTAAGGAAACACTCCCATTTACCATTGCAACAAAAAGAATAAAATACCTAGGAATAAGCCTACCTAGGGAGACAAAAGACCAGTATACAGAAAACTATAAGACACTGATGAAAGAAATTAAAGATGATACCAACAGATGGAGAGATATACCATGTTGTTGGACTGGAAGAATCAATACTGTGAAAATGACTATACTACCCAAAGCAATCTACAGATTCAGTGCAATCCCTATCAAATTACCAATGGCATTTTTTACGGAACTAGAACAAAAAAACTTAAAATTTGTCTGGAGACACAAAAGACCCCGAAGAGGCAAAGCAGTCTTGAGGGGAAAAAACAAAGCTGGAGGAATCAGACTCCCTGACTTCAGACAATACTATAAGGCGACAGTAATCAAGACAATATGGTACTGGCACAAAAACAGAAACATAGATCAATGGAACAAGATAGAAAGCCCAGAGATAAACCCACGCACCTATGGTCAACTAATCTATGACAAAGGAGGCAAGGATATACAGTGGAGAAAAGACAGTCTCTTCAATAAGTGGTGCTGGGAAAACTGGAAAGCTACATGTAAAAGAATGAAATTAGAACACTCCCTAACACCATACACAAAAATAAACTCAAAATGGATTAGAGACCTTAATGTAAGACCAGGCACTATCAAACTCTTAGGAAGAGCACTCTTTGACATAAATCACAGCAAGATCTTTTTTGATCCACCTCCTAGAGTAATGGAAATAAAAACAAAAATAAACAAATGGGACCTAATGAAACTTCAAAGCTTTTGCACAGCAAAGGAAACCATAAACAAGACAAAGAGACAACCCTCAGAATGGGAGAAAATATTTGCAAACAAATCAACGGACAAAGGATTAATCTCCAAAATATATAAACAGCTCATGCAGCTCAATATTAAAGAAACAAACAACCCAATCCAAAAATGGGCAGAAGACCTAAATAGACATTTCTCCAAAGAAGACATACAGATGGCCAAGAAGCACATGAAAAGCTGCTCAACATCACTAATTATTAGAGAAATGCAAATCAAAACTACAATGAGGTATCACCTCATACCAGTTAGAATGGGCATCATCAGAAAATCTACAAACAACAAATGCTGGAGAGGGTGTGGAGAAAAGGGAACCCTCTTGCACTGTTGGTGGGAATGTAAACTGATGCAGCCACTATGGAGAACAGTATGGAGGTTCCTTAGAAAACTAAAAATAGAATTACCATATGATCCAGCAATCCCACTACTGGGCATATACCCAGAGAAAACCATAATTCAAAAAGACACATGCACCCCAATGTTCATTGCAGCACTGTTTACAATAGCCAGGTCATGGAAGCAACCTAAATGCCCATCAACAGACGAATGGATAAAGAAGTAGTGGTACATATATACAATGGAATATTACTCAGCCATAAAAAGGAATGAAATTGGGTCATTTGTAGAGACATGGATGGATCTAGAGACTGTCATACAGAGTGAAGTAAGTCAGAAAGAGAAAAACAAATATCGTATATTAACGCATATATGTGGAACCTAGAAAAATAGTACAGATGAACTGGTTTGCAGGGCTGAAATAGAGACACAGATGTAGAGAACAAACGTATAGGCCAAGGGGGGAAAGTGGCGGGGGGGCGGGGGTGGTGGTGTGATGAATTGGGCGATTGCGATTGACATGTATACACTGATGTGTATAAAATTGATGACTAATAAGAACCTGCTGTATAAAAAAATAAAATAAAATTCAAAACTTAAAAAGATAAACAATAAGTTCCTAATGTATAGCATAGGGAACTATATTCAATATCCTATGATAAACCATAATGAAAAAGAATACATAGATATATATATTCTGAATCAGTTTGCTGTATACCAGAAACTAACACAATGTTGTAAATCAACTATACTTCAATTAAAAAAAATTTTTAATGTCAATCACAGCATCTGTGTTAATGTTTATCATTAGCACCTATGCAGTTCTATTTTTCTCTTGGTCCTGATTTTATATTTCCATTTTCCTAAATTATTACTTATGTCCCAAGTATCTGTCTCTAGCTCAGATCACTTTCCAGAGATTCAGAACCAATCTTCTCAATATCTCAGTTTAGACTGCCACAAGAATCTCAAACTCAAAAATGTCTAAAACTGCACTTAATTCCCTACCTAAAAAACCAAAAAAAAAAGAAAATCCAGCTCTTCCTCCTTGCTTTTCTCAAGCTCAAAGAATGTTAACCCCATCCGTCTAATAGCCCGAGTCAGAAAACTTAGTCATCCTTGATTCTTCTCCTTTTCTCACTCTCTATATCTGTCAAGAGGTGCTAGGTTGTATTGCTGTATAGCGAATAATCCCAAACTCTCAGTGGCTTAACACAATGCAAGTTTACTTCTCCCTCCGACTATTGAGTCGGAGCTGGGGCTCTGCTCCACTTTGTCACACTGCCTCTAGGTCCCAGGCTGAGAGATAAGCCACTATCTGGAACATTCTTGGTCACCACAACGAAGGGAAAAGAGCTCTGAAGGGTTTCATCTTGGCGATTTCATGCTCAGCCCAGAAGCAGCACACATCACCTCTGCTAGAGCTGATAACTTGGCCCCAACAGCCAAGCACAGAAGGCCAGGAAGTATAGCCCTACCACGTGCCCAGAGGCAGAGGGCAGAAAAATTAATAAGCAACATTAATGACTACCACACTGTCTCAGGATGGACTTCCCAGAAGCAGACTCTGAGATGAAGGTTCATGTGAAAGCGACTGATCAGGAAGCGCCACTAGGAAGAAACAGTAAGGGAGTGAGGAAGAGAGACATGGAAGAGAAGGAGGTTAAGCAAGTGTTTGATATCAAACAAAGTCCCGACTATGGTGGCTGGGGAGCTCGAGGTGCCTGTAGCTGCGGCGCTGAGGTCGGAGCGCCTGCATGTGTGCTGGCTGCTTTTGTAGCAGCTGCTGCTGGAGCTGGAACATATCCCGAACAAAAGACTAAACTTACAGAAGAATGCAGTCAAGTGATGGCTTTTTCTTTAGAATCTGAATAGGGAGGCCACAGGAACAGATGAAGTTGATAAGCTAAAAACTAAATTTATATCTGCTTGGAACAACGTGAAATATGGTTGGGTGTTGAAAACAAAGACATATTTTAGTAGAAATTCCCCTGTATTATTGCTTGGAAAGTGTTACCATTTTAAATATGAAGTTGTTTAGACTACAGGCATACCTCAGAGATATTGTGGGTTTGGTTCCAGACCACCGCAATAAAGCAAATATTTCAATAAAATGAGAATGAACTGTTTACCTGCAAGATCAGGATGTACAATAGAAGATCGTGTAATTGAGGGAAATGTAGAAGAATTTCGTAAAGGTTTCATTTCAAGAATATGGCTTACCCACAGGGAAGAATTTCCTCAAATAGAAGGCTCAGCTTTGACAACGGACTGTGCTTGGAGCTGTACATTAAGAACTGGCCAGATGCTGTTGGCTCAAGGACTCATACTACACTTTCTTGGTAGAGCTTAGACCTGGCTGGCCTGATGCTTTGAACATTGAAAATTCAGACTCTGAATCATGGACTTCCAACACTGTAATTTACTGCATCTTTCGAAGCATCACTTTCAGGGGAAAGAGAACTCAAAACCCCAACAATTTCTCTGAAGGAAACAACTGGGAGATATTCTGATGATCATGAAATGCAAAATGAAATTTATCACAGGAAAATCATCCCTTGGTTTGGTGATTCCCCCTTGGCTCTCTTTGGTTTACACCAACTAATAGAATATGGAAAGAAGTCTGGGGAAAAAGCTGGAGATTGGTATGGACTAGCTGTGGTTGCTCACATTTTAAGAAAAGCAGTTGAAGAAGCAAGACACTCAGATTTACAAGGAATAACTATTTATGTTGTGCAACATTGCACAGTTTACAGTTCTGATGTAACTGATAAACAGTGTGCTTCCATGGCCTCTGATAATACAGATGACAAAGCTGTTATTATTCTAGTTCCTGTTAGACTTGGTGGAGAAAGAAACAATGCCGACTATTTAGATTTTGTAAAGGGTATTTTAAGCCTTGAATACTGTGTGGGTATTATTGGTGGCAAACCTAAACAGTCATATTACTTTGCTGGATTTCAAGATGACACTTTGATTTACATGGATCCTCATTACTGGCAATCTTTTGTAGACGTCAGCATAAAGGATTTCCCTCTTGAGACATTCCACTGCCCTTCTCCCAAAAAGATGTCATTTCAAAAAATGGATCTTAGCTGTACAATAGGATTTTACTGTCAAAATGTTCAGGACTTCAAACGAGCTTCTGAAGAAATCACTAAGATGCTGAAAATTTCTTCTAAGGAGAAATATTCCTTATTTAGTTTTGTAAATGGTCATTCCAGAGACTATGATTTTACATCTACTACAACCAATGAAGAACACCTTTTCTCAGAGGATGAAAAGAAAAGATTAAAAAGATTTAGCACAGAAGAGTTTGTCTTGCTGTAAAGATTAGCACATTTGTGCTCAATGAGAAGAAATCCTTTGAAGGAGGAAAAAGGAAGAGAAACTAGTATACTTGAAACTGGTTTATTTTCACAAATATCTTAATTTTATATGTTCTTTAAAAAAAGAACATTTGATATACAAGTTTTAAAGCTATTTTTTTGAAAGAGAAATGTTTTAGTAAATCTTGATTTCTAATAAATATCAAGTGATTCTGGCCGCATTCCTATTTCCCTAAGATCTGCTAGTGATAACTCTGCCTCAACTGCAAGTCTTCCAGTCTTCAAATTCTTCCACCTTGGTCCACTGTTCTCCTGAAGGTTTTGTGATATTGGGCCCCAAAATGGGATCACCAAATAGTTTCAAAAGCTTCAGTTTATACTAATGACCAGAAGACCAGAGAATGACTCTTCAGTGCTGCCTAAGCCTCCTGATATTAATTCAACCAAAGGATGCTTTTGGATGTATCTTGATATATTAAATAGTAATTTTTAGCTGTGATATGATACAATTATATAAGCAGAATTTTGAGTTAAGGTAATACTTAGCAATATGATTTTACAATGGCTCCTCATTTTGCTTGCTGTTGAGCCTTCTCTGGGGAGTGAAGGTAAAGTATTGGTTTTCCCCACAGATTTAAAGTTTATGTTATTAATAATAACTACATCCAATCTAATAGATAAAGGCAAAATTGTTTGTTTCCTATCTCAAAAATGAAATTTTATGGAAACTCTACTTATTATGCAGTTTTAAAAGCTAAAGATAAGCACCAAGAAAGATATCAGTAGATGCTCCTCCATGTGATTTTTGCTATTTGTATAAATCAGTGCAGTGGTGTTTAGAAGCTGAGGCCATCTATAAGGTAAATCTGCCTTAAGTGTATTATGTATTATTTAAAGGCAAATTTGTGATGTAAAAGTATAAGAGTTATTACTGAGCCAGGTTTATAAAGTACTTTAATAAAGATATAAGAACATTAAAACAAACAAACAAACGAAAAAACAACAAAGTCCCTAGGAGGGCAATTTAGGCTTAACTCCACGGAAGAGCCTGGAGACAGTTGTACCTGAGAGCTGTCTGGACCAGGGGCAAGGAAGCTGGAGGAGGTATACTTCCACGCCAGGAGTCATTTGCTCGGGCTCTCCCCTGGGAGATGTAATCCCAGAGAGTTCTGGCTCTCCTCGCAGGTGTTGGCTGCTTGAAGTGAAAGCACAGCATGAAAATGGTAGAGGGACCCAAAAGCACACAGGTGGAGCCCTGACATCATCTGCCACAATCCCGCCTCCCAAACCGATAAATCACAACGTCCTTATAGTTCTACCTCCTGAGTATTTCCTAAATTGTCCCATTTCTCTCTACCCTTGGTTGCCCCTCCCTCGAGTACACCTCGAGCCTGTTATCCTTGATCTTCTGCACTATTGCAATCAGAATATGACCTGCAGTCCTGACATCTCCAATCTAGATGTCACACTACAGTCAATACGAATCAAGTTCTTTTTTTTTTTTGGCTGCATTGGGTCTTTGTTGCTGCGCCGCGGGCTTTCTCTAGTTGCGGCAAGTTGGGGCAACTTTTCGTTGCAGTGTGCAGGCTTCTCATTGAGGTGGCTTCTCTTTGTTGTGGAGCACGGGCTCTAGGTGCGCGGGTTTCAGGAGTGTGGCACACGGGCTCAGTAGTTGTGGCTCGCAGGCTCTAGAGCACAGGCTCAGTAGTTGTGGTGCATGGGCTTAGTTGCTCTGCGGCATGTGGGATCTTCCTGGACCAGGACTCAAACTCGTGTTCCCTGCATTGGCAGGCGGAAAGAATCACGTTCTGATTGCCTGTTGACATCTCAAATTTGTCATGCCTGCTTTCTAATCAAGATACAATCCCTATTTTGCAGATGAGAACGTTGAGTCTCAGAGCAGTGACTTGCCAATTCAGTTAGTAACTGGCAGAGCCAGAATATGAATCTAGTATATATTAACTCCAAAACCTTTCCCATTATATTTCACTGTTTCAGGATCATGATTAACTGTCCACCTTACCCTGATTAATACCCAGTTCTATAAGCTTCAAACTCAATGTTTTTTTTTTTGTTTTTATTTATTTTTTATTTTTTTTATTTTTTAAAAATTTATTTATTTATTTATTTATTTTTGGTTGTGTTGGGTCTTCATTTCTGTGCAAGGGCTTTCTCCAGTTGCGGCGAGCGGGGGCCACTCTTCATCGCGGTGCGCGGGCCTCTCACCATCGCGGCCTCTCCTGTTGCAGAGCACAGGCTCCAGACGCGCAGGCTCAGTAGTTGTGGCTCACGGGCCCAGTCGCTCCGCGGCATGTGGGATCTTCCCAGACCAGGGCTTGAACCCGTGTCCCCTGCATTGGCAGGCGGATTCTCAACCACTGCACCACCAGGGAAGCCCCAAACTCAATGTTTTAAACCAAATTTCTCATATTCCTTACCTCTCTCACCAAATGTCCTGTTCTTGAGTTCCCAATGTTGATAATGACCCTGCCATCTTTTGGTGTCATCCTTTTCTCTTTCCTTTTTGTTTTTCCACAGTTACTGTACTTCTGACTTCTCAGTGCCCATCGCTACAGGTAGGGCTGGCGTTATGTGCCTGGCAAGTACCCATTATGTGGGAGGTCCTGGAGCTGGGCCCAACGAGGGCTCATTAGTAGTGGATATCATTCCAACGATATTCTGTGCCAAGAAATGAGATCAGAATCCAGGGAATGAAGCCAAAGTTGGCCAGTCAGTTTGCCAAGCTGGAAGTTCTTGGACACAGTTATAAGCAAAGGGAAAGAAACCAGTGGAGAGGGAGAGACTGACTGATGATGGAAATGAAAAAAACAGTGATGGATGGAGCAGGGTCCTGGGGGAGGCAATGAAAGGGGTCACCATATGGCTCTTTGGTAGTGGACTGACTTTGAAGATTGGGATCTTGAGGAGAAGGAGGTATATGCCTTGCATATAGTAGGTGCTCAAAATGATACTGAAAGGTCTTAATGAAAATATCTGTTCCCTACTCCTTGGAGGCAAATATTTTGAACTAATTTAGCTTTTTTTCCTAAACCTGGCATTTATCTTCATATTTCTAAGTAACATATTTATACTGCAATTTCTTGATTTATCAGTTTGAAACTATTAACTTCGTATTAAGTAGATGATAATATAGTCTGTTGTATTACCACCTCCTACTTCCTCTCTCCTTCTCCAGGATAAAAAATTCTAGCTAAATCAGTAGTCAATATATTATTTTGGCTATGCAAATATAGTTTAGTGATGATCCAGTTAGTTTTATATTGTATCTCATACAAATTTTTGTTTTTCCTGGAATTAACAATTTTAAAAATTCTGTTTGCTCTGTACTGATCTTTAATATTTTCCCAAGTGGTCCATCTGTTCTGTCAAATACTCTCAGTAGGTGTTTTCTTTCCCCACAATGCTCGAGCATATTTCTCGATAATCTATTTCCATTTTTTTCTCTGAGGCCTCCCTCCCATAGCACTCTACCTTCCTACCACAGTCTGGATGGGTTGCTCTTAAGCCCTTCTGCACAGCTGTAATCCTGAGAATTTCCTTCTCCATCAAACTGTTTCTCTTGTGTTGGGCTTCCTTTTCCTGGATCCAGTAATATTCTTTCCCTTGGTTTGTTTGCTCTCCGCATTTGCTGAAGCACAACTTTCAGCAGGCTCTAAGGAAGGAGAGTGTCTTAATTGACCCCTACACTTGATTCATGGTTTGGCTGGGTAATTTTAAAGGCATAACTAGGACTTCCCTGGTGGCGCAGTGGTTAAGAATCCGCCTGCCAATGCAGGGGACACGGGTTCAAGCCCTGGTCTGGGAAGATCCCACATGCCGCGGAGTAACTAAGGGGGTGCGTCGCAACTACTGAGCCTGTGCTCTAGAGCCCGCGAGCCACAACTACTGAGCCCGAATGCCACAACTACTGAAGCCCGTGCGCCTAGTGCCCATGCTCCACAACAAGAGAAGCCACGACAATGAGAAGTCCACTCACTGCAACGAAGAGTAGCCCCCGCTCACCGCAACTAGAGAAAGCCTGCACGCAGCAACAAAGACCCAACGCAGCCAAAAATAAATAAAATAAACAAATTAAAAAAAAAAAAGGCAGAACTACATTATTATCTACTATCTAGTGGTGCTGAGAAGTCTTATGGCACTCTGTCATTATTTTATATGTAACCTGTTTCATCTCTCTGAAAGCTCTTCATGTTGCCTCTTTAAGTCAGATGTTCTGAAATGTCAGGGATGTGCCTCCTCGTGGATGTTTTGCTATTCATGTTGCTAGCACTTAGAGGGCCCTTTCAGTTTGGAGGCTCTGTGTTCTTCATGTGTGGGAAATTTTCTTGTACTTTTCCTTGGGAAAATTTCTGTCTTCCATTTTTTTTTTTCTTTCTGTGATTTCTGATCTCTCTGATTGATGCTCTGTGTCCATGTCACCAGCCCCTTTCTGTTCTATTTTCCTTTTCTCTTTTTGTTCCTCTTGCTGGACGATAACCTTGAATTGACTTTCCAACTGTTCTATCACAATGTTTTATGTCAGCTTTCATATTTTTCAAATTTCCAAATGTTCATTGTTAGTTTTTCAGAGTACCCCATCCTTATCTGATGGATGCAAAATCTTCTATTATTTTCCCAAGGATATTATTTATTGGCTGTTTTTCTTTTCTTCTGTTCCTGTTTGCTTCCATCAGGTTCCTTTTTTTTCTGTTTGTTTTTCCACATCTTTTCATATTGTAGTTTTTATCAAATGTTTATTGTTTCTGGTATGCAATATGCAGAATCCAGACAAATGCTATTTAAATATCTACATGAATTGTAACCCAAAAAACGAAAAAAAATGCAATGATCATGTTCAAAGAGGACTAATAAGAATAAGATATATGTAGAGAGAATCATATGCAGTGTCATTAAAACAACCTTTAAGTCACACAGAAAGACATTATAATAGCTTTTAAAAGCCAAATAAACACACGTCTAAACAAGGAACAAATAATGGACTAATAATTTATGGAGAGGGCGGGGTAGGGTAGAAGATTCAAATCAGACAGAAGAATAGGTAATGTGTGATTTGAATCTAGCCCAAGACCATCCCTTTAAGGTATAGAACTGTATTAAATGGCTCATAATGTGCCATTAGTAAAGTATAAAAAAATCAAATCCCAAGTCCCAGTTAAAGAAAAATCCCTCTGGCTGATATACAACCACAATTGGCTGAATTAAAATAAGATTCCCAATTTGCATAGATGATATAATTGTTTTATAGATATCTTTTTTTTTTTTTTTTAATTTATTTTTATTTTTGGCTGCATTGATTGGGTCTTTGTTGCTGCACGCGGGCTTTCTCTAGCCGTGGCGAGCGGGGTCTACTCTTCATTGCGGTGTGAGGGCAGGCTTCTCCTTGCGGTGGCTTCTCTTGTGCCTAGAGCACAGGCTCTAGGCAGCACAGGCTCTAGGCATGCGGGCAGCAGCTGTGGCTCGCGGTCTCTAGAGCGCAGGCTCAGTACTTGTGGCGCACGGGCTTAGTTGCTCCGCAGCATGTGGGATCTTCCCGGACCAGGGATCGAACCCGTCTCCCCTGCATTGGCAGACGGATTCTTAACCACTGCGCCACTAGGGAAGTCCCTATAGATATCTTTTGACTAAAGGAAGATCAGAATTAGTAGAAAAAAGAAAGTAAAGCACATCCATAACATTAGTACTTTTGTGTTAAGATTAATAATATATTAGTTTTCTATTGCTGTATAAGAAATTACTACAAACATAGTGGCTTAAAACAACACACGTTTATTATCTCACAGTTTCTGAGGATCAGGAGTCCTGGCTGGTCTTCAGCTCAGGCTCTCACCAGGCTTCCATCAAGGCGCTGACTGCATTTTCATCTGGAGGCTTGTCTAAGGAAAAAATCCACTTCCAAGTGCATTCAGGCTGTTGGCAGAAGGTATTTCCTTTCTGCTATGTGACTGAGGACCCTGACTTTTTGCTGGCTGTCGGCTGGAGGGCTCCCTCAGATTCTAGAGGTGTCCACATTCCTAAATGAGTCCACAGTGCTACGTGGCTTTTTCTTAGTCCATTTGGGCTGCTATAACAAGGTATTATAGACTGAGTGGCTTATAAACAACAGCAATTTATTTCTCCCAGTTCTGGAGACTGGTTGTCAGATAGCAGCATAACCAAGTTCCAGTGAGAGCACTCTTCTGGGTTGCAGACTGTCAGCTTGCAGTTGTGTTCTCATGTGGCAGAAAAAGGGCACCAGTGCTCTCTGGGGCCTCCTCTATAAGGGTATTAATTCCATTCATGAAGTTAATGAGGTCACCCTCATGACCTAATTACTTCCAAAGACCCCACCTCCTAATTCCATCACTTTGGGGGTTAGGATTTCCATGTATGAATTTTGGAGGAATACAAATATTCAGCCCACAGCAGACTTTCCCAACATGGCTACTTACTTCATCAAGTAAGATGAAGTAAGAGATGCTTACATCTCCCACAAGGAGAATCTCTCACTCCAGTCTGCTAAAACAGAGTCTTTTACAACATAACATAATCATGGGCGTAATGTCTGGTCATCTTTTCCATATAACACAATCTAACCAAGGAACTGATTTCACATCACCTTTGCCATATTCTATTGGCTAGAAGCAAGTCACAGGTCCTGCCTGCACTCAAGGGGAAGGAATTACACAAAAGTATGGACACCGGGACAAGGGAAATCATTGGGGATCACCTTAGGGTCTGTCTGCCACGAGGAACAATCTTTATTTGCTTGGTATTTAAAATATTTGTAATGTTAAGAAAATTTGGCAAATTATAGCATCTAATAGGTTAGCTTTGTGATTCCAATTTAAAATGAGTAAATAAATGATTTAGATTTGGAATTTGAGCTAAGAGGTATAAGAGAATTTTTAATGTTTGAAAATTATATTGAACCATTTAAAATATCTTAACATCCACCATACTTGTTTAATGTATTATAGATATTAGAATTATTAAAGTACTTGAAAGGGTGACAGCCCATCTCTAAAGATAGCCAAGTCCAATTCATGCCCTCCCTGTATGTGCATTTTGCTCTTCATAACAAGGAGAGGAGCTCATTTACCCTCCCCTTCAATCTGGGCTGGCCATGTCACTAACTGTAATCAAGAGAATGTGGCAGAAGTGACAATCTGGACTTAAGCCCAGGCTATACAAGGACTGGCAGCTTCTACTTTTTGCCTCTTAAAAGGCTCTTTCTTAGAACCCAGCTGCCATGCTGTGAGGAAGCAAATCATATGTCTGATTGCAGAATATATAAAGAACTCTTAAAACTCAACAATAAGATGACAAAATCCAATTTAAAAATGGGCAAATTTTTGAACAGATATGTCACCAAAGAAGATATAGGAAAAGCCAATAAGCACATGAAACTAGCCTCACCATCATCAGTTATTAGAGAAATGCAAATTAAACTACAAGATAACACGTCACACCTGGTAAAATGTAAAATGGCTATAAAAAAAGACAGGTCATCACTAGTGCTGGTGAAATTATAGAGAAAGTGGAACCTTCGTACATTGCTGAGATGAATGTAAAATGGCATAGACACTTTGGAAAACAGTTTGACAGTTTCTCAAAAAGTGAAACATATGTGTATTAAGCATGTCTTTTCATTCTAATGTTTGACATCTGGAGCCTTACAGACACTAGGTGGGGAGTCTGCCCTCCCAGGTCCAGCTAGAGAGTAAACAACTATCCAGGAGGGCGCCTTTCATATGCAAACCAACCAATTCAAAACCCAGCGCCACTCCCTTCTTTATGGAGCTCTGCACACAGAGCCACTATCCTCCTGCTCCAATCACCTAAGGGCCAGGTACCAGACAACTAGGGGCAGCCTCTATGCACCATAACTTACTGAAATTATTTAAACCAGCCAATTGTAAATCCACTTACCCTGCCTTGCCGGTACCTTTCTGCAGAAACCACAATAAAGTCCTTTGCCCACATTTTCCCTTTCTGCCTCCTGACCAACCCAGTGCTTCCCGATACAGCCCTGCCTGGCCTGGCATGCCCCCTTCTCCTGGGAACTGTAACAGACTATCTTTTCAAAGAAAATCATCTCTTGATCTGTTGGCCTCACTATACATGAATAAAAATAAGACCAACGTTTTAAAACAATATGTTTACCATATGATCCAGCAATTCCATTCCTAGGTATTTACTCAAGTGAAATGAAACTATTTTCGTGCAAAGATTTGTACATGAATGTTCATAGCAGCATTATTCATGATAGTCAAAAAGTGGAAACAACCCAAATGTCCATCAGCTGATGAATGGATAAACAAAATGTGTTATATCCATACAATGGAATACTCATTCAGAAATAAAAACGTTTGAACTACTGATAGATGCTAAAACATGGACAAACTTAAAAATAATTATCTAAGTGAAAGAAGCCAGGCATGAAAGACCACATGCTATATGATTCCCTTTATAGAAATGTTCAGAGGATTTCCCTGGTTGCCTAGTGGTTAGGATTCTGGACTTCACTACCGTGGCCCAGTTTCAGTCCCTGGTCAGGAGACCAAGATCCCATGAGAGGGATGGTGCAGCCAAAAGAAAAAAAAAAATTCAGAAAAGACAAATTTATAGAGAAAAAAAGTAAGTTTGTGACAGCCCGGGTCTGGGATGGGAACAGGGATTGACTTCAAATGAGCATGAAGGTTCTCTTTGGGTTGATGATAATATTCTAAAACTGTAATGATTGCAGGTGGTAGATACAGAACTCTGTAAATTTACTAACCATCACTGAATTGTGTTCTTAAGTAAATTTTATGATTGATAAATTATTCCTTAATAAAGCTGTTTAAAAAAAATAAAGTCTGAATAAGGAAGTCATTGCCTTGCTTCTGCCCAGGGGATGAATATAATGTTTCAGAAGAAATGTCAGGATGTGGTTCAATCTTCCTGCAGCTACCAGACCATGTGAGGTGGAAGTTCTGTGGTTCCCCCAAGAAGCAATCCTCACCGGACTAAACAAAGTCTGTGCAGACACAGTGGATTCTCAGCATGGAGCCACACAGTCTTAATGGTTGATTGTACGCATGTGGAGGGAAAATGTGTGCTTCAAAGGCAAACGATAGCACACCCTTCCACAGTCCAGATGCTAATTCTATGGGAACTAGTTTACAGCTCTGTACCCCATAGAAAACAGAAATGCAAATTGATCTTTCCAGGCATGCAGATGTCTACAGGCACGCAAATTCTATTCTGTCCAACAGATGTTCAGTTGACTTCCCTCCCCCACTAAGGAAGAAGTTCATTTGCCTCCATTGGCACATTCATCACTATATTCCCACTATATGAACGTGTCTGTTCTTTGACTTTTCCTTTGAACCAGTTTTAACATCTGCCTGATTCCCTAATTCTGAGTAAAACATAATCTTCAACATGCTCATTTTGCTTCTGAATGAGAACCACAATTTTATCTTTTTGGGTAAGTTATCTTTAACATATTGTTTTTAATAGACTTTATTCCTGAGAGCAGTTTTACGTTCACAGTAAAATTGAGCAGAGGGTACAGAAAGTCCCCATACACCCACCGTGGTCTCCCGCCACTGCAGCCGCCTCCACTGTCGACATCAAGCTCAGAGTGATACATTTTTACAATCAATAATTTTTTTAAAATTGGGGTATAGTTGCTTTACAATGTTATGTTAGTTTCTGCTGTACAACAAAGTGAATCAGCTATATGTATACATATACCCACTCCCTCTTGGACCTCCCTCCCACCCCACCCCCCATCCCATTCATCTAGGTCACCACAGAGCACCAAGCTGAGCTCCCTGCGCTATACAGCAGGTTCCCACTAGCTATCTGTTTTACACATGGCAGTGCACATATGGCAATCCCAATCTCCCAATTCATTCCCTCCTCCCCCCCGTGTCCACACATTCATTCTCTCTGTGTCTCTATTCCTGTCCTGCAAATAGGTTCATCTGTACCATTTTTCCCAGAAAAATGGGAAAAACCATTAAAATCTGGTAAAACCATTTATCAGATTCCACATATATGTGTTAATATACAGTACTTGTTTTTCTCTTTCTGACTTACTTCACTCTGTATGACAGACTCTAGGTCCATTCACGCCTCTGCAGATGACCCAATTCCATTCCTTTTTATGGCTGAGTAATATTCCATTGTATATATGTACACATCTTCTTTATCCATTCCTCTGTTGATGGACATTTAGGTTGCTTCCATGTCCTGGCTATTGTAAATAGTGTTGCAGTGAACAATGGGGTACATGTGTCTTTTTGAATTATGGTTTTCTCAGGGTATATGCCCAGTAGTGGGATTGCTGGGTCATAGAGTAGTTCTATTTTTAGTTTTTTAAGGAACCTCCATACTGTTCTCCATAGTGGCTGTACCAATATACATTCCCACCAACAGTGTAGGAGGGTTCCCTTTTCTCCTCACCCTCTCCAGCATTCATTGTTTGTAGATATTTTGATGATGGCCATTCTGACCAGTGTGAGGTGATACCTCCTTGGAGTTTTGATTTACATTTCTCTGATAATTAGTGATATTGAACCCACACTGAAACATCATTATCTTCCAAAGTCCATGTAACACATGCTTTGTAATTATCAATATGCTTTTTAATTAATTAATTAATTAATTTTATTTTATTTATTTTTGGCTGCATTGGGTCTTTGTTGCTGCACGCAGGCTTTTCTCTAGTTGCAGCGAGCGGGGGCGACTCTTTGTTATGGTATGTGAGCTTATTGCTGTGGCTTCTCTTGTTGCGGAGCATGGGTTCTAGGTGCACAGACTTCAGTAATTGTGGCATGAGGGCTCAGTAGTTGTGGCTCGCGGGCTCTAGAGCGCAGGCTCAGTAGTTGTGGTGCACGGGCTTAGTTGCTCCGCGGCATGTGGGATCTTCCTGGGCCAGGGCTCGAACCTGTGTCCCTTGCATTGGCAGGCGGATTCTTAACCACTGCGCCACCAGGGAAACCCCTATCAATAAGTTTTTTGTCATCTTCATGAAATCTCAAGATGACCTTTCGAGGAATCAGCCTAGATAGATCAATAAGTTTTTTGTCATCTTCATGAAATCTCAAGATGACCTTTTGAGGAATCAGCCTAGATAGATCAATAAGTTTTTTGTCATCTTCATGAAATCTCAAGATGACCTTTCGAGGAATCAGCCTAGATAGATCCTCTGAAGGAACAAATTCAGCCTGCCCTTTCAGAATTCTGCCTTAACGCTGTTCGTTTCCTCTTCGGTGTGCTATGTGTTGTAATAAGATGGTGTTGACTGAAAAAAATGCACAACCTAAAAGTTGAGAGTTATGTTTTATTTGGCAGACAAAACTGAGGATTCTAGCCCGGGACACAGCATCTCAGATCACTCTGAGAAACCGCTCCGAAGATGCAAGGGGGGAGCCAGGATACATAGGAGTTTTTGCAACAAAGACCAGGTAGTCGGAACATCAAAAGATTACTGTTAATGAAAGAAAACCAGCCATCTCAAGTTAAGGAATGTAGCACTTTTCTATGTATGGGAAGATGCAAGAGTCTGGGCTTCCTGAAATCATTCCTTTGATATGCACATCAGCTCTCTGGGGCTAGTATCCTGTGATTTGTCACCTTGAGTCTCTTCAGGGTGCACTGTCGGGGGGAGGGGGGGGGGCGGGGGCGGTGGCTACAGTGTCTGATGATTTGATGGCAGGCATCCTGCTTCCATCCTGAGTTCCCTCAGGGCTCACTCTTGGGGCAGCTGTACTGTGATGGCTTGATGGCTGCCACATCCTTTGTTTACTGATATGACAGGCAATATTTTTCATTCACAATGGCAAATTCCATCCACAGAGAAGCCTGTGGGACTCCTCAGAGAGGCAGAGGAGAATGTACCTCTTCCAGCTCTCTTTATCACAAATGCACATATCTTTGTGCTTTATTTCATAAAAGAATTAAATGGAGTTGAGCTGAGTTGAATTTCACAATCCACCTAGTTGCTTTTGCCAGAAGCCTGATATTCATTCTAGACTCCCTCTTTCTTCCTTTATGTTTTTGTATTCAACAAATAACCATCAAACACCCACTCTGGGCAGGCATACTACCAGATTCTGGAGAGACAATGATAAGTGGGGTCGCTACTCCATGGAACTTATGACACATAGGTAATCACACAAGTA